>NC_083099.1:35183688-36528826 GCF_949774975.1 Lagenorhynchus albirostris
CCTTCTGCTAACTTTGGGTTTTGTTTGTCCTTCTTTCTCTAGTTCCATTAAGTATAAGGTTAAATTGTTTATTTGAGATTTTTCTTGTTTCTTGACGTAGGCTTGTATAGCTATAAACTTTCCTCTTAGAACTCCTTTTGCTGCATCCCATAGGTTTTGGATCATCGTGTTTTCATTGTCATTTGTCTCTAGGTAGTTTTTAATTTCTTCTTTGATTTCTTCAGTGATCTCTTGCTTAGTTAGTAACGTATTGTTTAACCTCCATGTGTTTTTTTTTTTTTTACTTTTTTTCCCCTGTAATTCATTTCTAATCTCATAGTGTTGTGGTCATAAAAGATGCTTGATATGATTTCAATTTTCTTAAATTTCCTGAGGCTTGATTTGTTAACCAAGATGTGATGTATCCTGGAGAATGTTCTGTGTGCCCTTGAGAAGAAAGTGTAATCTGCTATTTTTGGATGGAATGTCCTATAAATATCAATTAAATCTATCTGGTCTATTGTGTCATTTGAAGCTTGTGTTTCCTTATTAAGTGTCTGTTTCAATGAGCTGTCCATTGGCATAAGTGAGGTGTTAATGTCCCCCACTATTATTGTGTTGTTGTCAATTTCCCCTTTTATAGCTGTTAGCAGTTGCCTTATCTATTGAGGTGCTCCTATGTTGGGTGCATATATATTTATAATTGTTAAATCTTCTTCTTGGATTGATCCCTTGATCATTATGTAGTGTCCTTCCTTGTCTCTTGTAACATTCTTTATTTTAACATCCATTTTATCTGATATCAGTATTGCTACTCCAGCTTTCTTTTGATTTCCATTTGCATGGAATATCTTTTTCCATCCCCTCACTTTCAGTCTGTATGTGTCCCTACGTCTGACGTGGGTCTCTTGTAGGGAGAGTATATATGGGTCTTGTTTTTGTATCCATTCAGCAAGCCTGTGTCTTTTGGTTAGAGCATTTAATCCATTCACATTTAAGGTAATTATCAATATGAATGTTCCTATTACCATTTTCTTAAGTGTTTTGGGTTTGTTTTGTAGGTCCTTTTCTTCTCTTGTGTTTCCCACTTAGGGACGTTCCTTTAGCGTTTGTTGTAGAGCTGGTTTGATGGTGCTGAATTCTCTTAGCTTTTGCTTGTCTGTAAAGCTTTTGATTTCTCCATCGAATCTGAATGAGATCCTTGCCAAATAGAGTAATCTTGGCTCTTCCCTTTCATCACTTTAAGTATATCATGCCACTCCCTTCTGGCTTGTAGAGTTTCTGCTAAGAAATCAGCAGTTAACCTTATTGGAGTTCCCTTGTATTTATTTGTTGTTTTTACCTTGCTGCTTTCAATAATTTTTCTTTGTCTTCAATTTTTGCCCATTTGATTACTGTGTGTCTCAGCATGTTTCTCCTTGGGTTTATCCTGTGTGGGACTCTTTGCACTTCCTATACTTGGGTGGCTATTTCCTTTCCCATGTTAGGGATGTTTTCAACTATAATCTCTTCAAATATTTTCTTGAGTCCTTTCTCTCTCTCTACTCCTTCTGGGACCCATATAATGCAAATGTTGTTGCCTTTAATATTGTCCCAGAGGTCTCTTAGGCTGTCTTGATTTCTTTTCATTCTTTTCTCTTTATTCTGTTCTACAGCAGTGTATCCCACCATTCTGTCTTCCAGGTCACTTATCCATTTTTCTGCCTCAGTTATTCTGCTATTGATTCCTTCTAGTGTACTTTTCATTTCAGTTATTTTATTGTTCATCTCTGTTTGTTTGTTCTTTAATTCTTCTAGATCTTTGTTAAACATTTCTTGCATCTTCCTGATCTTTGCCTCCATCCTTTTTCTTTCTTTTTTTTTTTTTTTTTTTTTTTGCAGTACACGGGCCTCTCACTCTTGTGGCCTCTCCTGTTGCAGAGCACAGGCTCCAGATGAGCAGGCTCAGCAGCCATGGCTCATGGGCCCAGCCACTCCGTGGCATGTGGGATCTTCCCGGACTGGGACACGAACCCATGTCCCCCCCATTGACAGGCGGACTCTCAACCACTGTGCCACCAGGGAAGCCCTGCCTCCATTCTTTATCCAAGGTCTTGGATCGTCTTCACTACCATTATTCTGAATTCTTTTTCCTGAAGGTTGCCTATCTCCACTTCATTTAGTTGTTTTTCTGGGGTTTTATCTTTTTCCTTCATTTGGTCATAGCCATCTGCCTTTTCATCTTGTCTATCTTTCTATGAATGTGGTTTTTGTTCCACAGGCTGCAAGATTGTAGTCCTTCTTGCTTCTGCTGTCTGCCCTCTGGGGATGCATTGTTACATCACACAATGTGCAAGATTAATAACAGGGGAAGTAGGTTGTTATTCAATGTACCAAGATTGTGGTATAATCTCCAACATTAATTGAGATGAATATGGCTAACCATAACAATCTCCAAATATATCTAGGATGTTAAGCATGTACACATTTTTTAACCTCACAGTTCTATTTTTAAAAGATTATTCTATGGAAATCATTATGGGTTTTATATTTTAAAATGAAATGCTCATCATAAGATGAAAGGTAATATTTACAATAGAACAATCTGCATAACAGAATTTTCTGCATCTTTTAAAAATAATGTTACCAAAGAAATATGACATGTGGTGGGGTAGAGTTTGAGCTAAAATCATCTGCAAATTTTTGTCCTTCTTTCTACTTTCTTTCGGTTTATTCTGTTATTTTTAAAATTTATTTAAGTTGAACATTTGTCTTATCAATATTTAACCTTTCTTCATCACTAATATAAATATATATAAGGCTTTAAATTTTAATTGAAGGTTCACTTTAAGCACATTATACAAATCCTGATATTTAGTATCTTCACTGTTACCTAGTTTCAAGTTATTTTCAGTTTCCATTATTATTTCTTTTTTCATGCATTATTTTTTTATTGGAGTATAGCTGCTTTACAATATTGTGTTTGTTTATACTGTACAGCAAAGTGAATCAGCTATACATATACATATATCCCCTCTTTTTTTGATTTCCTTCTCATTTAGGGCACCACAGAGCACTGAGTAGAGTTCCCTGTGCTATACAGTGGGTTCTCGTTAGTTATCTATTTTATACATAGTATCAATAGTGTATATATGTCAATCCCAATCTCCCAATTCATCCCACCCACCCCTTTCTCCCTTAGTATCCATACATTTGTTCTCTACATCTGTGTCTCTGTTTCTGCTTTGTAAATGAGATCGTCTATACCAATTTTTTCAGATTCCACATATATACGTTAATATACAATATTTGTTTTTCTCTTTCTGACTTACTTCACTCTTTTTGACAGTCTGTAGTTCCCTCCATGTCTCTACAAATGACCCAATTTCACCCCTTTTATGGCTGAGTAATATTCCATTGTGTTTTTTTTAAAATTAGATATATGGAGATGTAGTTGTGTTTTAAAATCGATTTTTAACTTAGTAGTAATCACAGAACATGGTCTGTCTTATACTGATTCTTTGACTTTTTTGAGCCAGAGGTCAATTTCATAAAGGTTTCATGTATGCTTGAGAAGAGTATGTTTCCTCTACATGGAAGGGACTCCTATGGCATGGTGGGAATGAGGGTGGGGAGGTGAATGGAATTAGAAAGGGGAAGCGTGGGAGCAAACGACCCATTAGGAAGCTATTGTGACCATTTAGGCAAGAGATGATGCCTGGGATCAGGAAGGTATTAGTGAAAGTGATGAGATACAATTGGATTATGGATGTATTTTCAAAGTAAAGCCAACAGGATTTCCTAAAGGATTGAATGTAGGAGAGAGAGAAGTCTTGCCTAAGCAGCTGAGATGGGTGGGACTATAGGTGGAGCAGACTTGGGGGCAAAGACTCAAATGGAGAGTTTGTGTTAGACACCCAAATGGAGAGGTCAAGGAGGCAGAGGAAAAGTCTGAACTGAAGATACAAACTTGGGATATAAACTTGGGTATTTTTGGCTTGCTGGTGGTTTTTAAAACCATAAAAGTAGATGAGAATAACTAGGGTGATGGTTCTCAACTGGGAGTGACTGGGGTGGTTGCTACTGGCATGTAATTATTAGAGGTCAGGGATGCTGCTAAACATCCCGTAATGCAGAGGATTGTCCCATCATAACAAGGAATTATCTGGCCCAGATGTCAACAGTGCCAAGGTTGATAAAACCTGACCCTGGGGCATGAGGGCATAAGAGTAGCTGGAGAAGAGAAGCTACTCAGAGACTCAGCTCTGGGCACTCCTTCCTAGGAGTTCAAGGAGATAATAAACAATCAAAGGAACTGGAGGGTGTAAGGAATTGGAGGATGTATGTCCAGTGACACTGGAAGGAAACCAAGAGAGTATCATACACTAGAAGCCATGTCTAGAAAGTCTATTAAGGAGCAGAAGTGATCAGCTATGTCAAATACTGATCAAGAAAAGTGAGGACTGAAAATTGACCATTGGATTTTTCATCGTGGGGTCATTGAAAAGACCCCCACTTTGACAAGAGCAGTTTTAGCAGAGTGGTGTTGGCAAAAGGTCATTGAGTGACCTTGAGCAAGCTATTTAGCCTCTCTGGGTTTTAGTTTCCTCACTCATAAGATGAAGATGATAACCTATATCACAGAGTTGCATGAGATAATGTAAACAAGGTATGTAGAGCACCAGCTCAGAACTGGCACGTAGTAGGCACTCAATAAATGTAAGATCTCCTTCCACAACTATTCCATCATTTCAAACTTCTCTCCTCCTGCACACCATACACTCACATACAAACCTGCTGCTTCAGTGCCTTATCACACTCCAGGTACTATTTAGTATCAGATGAGGCAGTTCTTTCATTTAAACACACTTTAAGATGGGAACCATATTTCAATTATCCCTTATTATGAACTGAAGAAAAAGAAATGTGTTAATAACTTGAGTTTTTCTGTATGAGGTGATAAAGTGTACTGGGAGAGAACCAGGTAGCAATTTAAAAATATACAGAATCACAAAGAAATTTCTCATTAATTTAAGTATTCTCTTGTTAAGCTGCATTATGTATGAAGTCTTTCTACAGTTTTGGAATTGTGCAAGCCTGAAACAGTGGTCCCATGTACTAGATCTACTGTAGCTCCACATATTTTCTTCACATAAAACTCCTCTATTTCAACCTCTCAGTCAAAATCAAAAATCCTCAAAGAGATGTCAAAGGATGGAGATTGGGAAAAATCTAGAGAGGTGGACATTCACTCCTTAAAACCTTTTACTCTGGAGTCTCCCACTGATGTCTTCTCTTGGGACTCATAAAATGATTATATTACTATAATGATTGCACAGTAACTTTATAAAATTAATTGAGTTTCAAAAGGTCAAAAGTAGCTATATTGTGGGGGAAAAGCTACCTGAAAATATGTCATTTGGCATTCAATTCTAATTTTCACAGAACTAAGAGCCCTGGAAGGTCATCCAAGTAATGAGATTTTGTGCTAATTCCCATCAGTCACACACTATGAGCTCTCAGCCCAAGTGGCTCCTGACTGCTCTAGAAACTCAGAAGGCTGAAGAGGAATTCTCCATGATTTGGAACTTCATGTCATGACTCAGTTCCAAGTGATTCTGAGGCAACCTGATTTTCACATCTGCCAATTCCTCAAAGCAAAGCTTTCATTCATCTCTCTACTTCTGCATCTACTGTATTTCACTGGGTCTTAAGACACACATTTTTCTCAAATTCTTGTCTCAGGAATCAGACCACATCATACAATCAATGGCTTGTTACTGTTTCTGCTGGTCAGTGCCGTTCAAAAGAACACTTTGTTATGTTGGAAATGTTGAAATGCTGTTGGTCTGTTCTGTCCAATATGGTCTCCACTAGCCAACTATGGCTTTTGAACACTTGAAATGCAGCTCATGCAATAGAATAACTGAATTTTTAATTTTATTTAATTTTCATTGTTTTAAATTTAAATAGCCACATGTGACTAGTGACCACCATATTGGACAACACAAGTACCAGTTGAATTCTTTTAGAAAGTATTTTCATTTGTTCCTTCCACACATTTGAGGAATGATCAACTTGAGGCTCCTTTAAATTAAATTCTCTGTTTGAGGCTTTTTTGCACTGCTCCGGTAGTGTGATTTCAGATCATGGCCCTGAATGAATACCAGCTTTGGCTCAAATTCTCAGAAGAGATTTTTCTTTTCCTCCTTTTAACCAGTGTCAATATTGAGATATGTAAATTTTCCTGCCATCTCTTCCTGCAGGGTAGACTTTTTTTTTTTTCCTCACCTGCTCTTACTCTCAGAGGGTGGCCTTTGAGTTCCAACATGCAGAAATAATTTCCTATTAAACTCCTCTTCGTGGATGTTTTTTAGTTTCATATTGAAACCAAAAATAATGATGCTTCCTTCAACCAGTAAAAACTAAGATGGAGGGCTTCCCTGGTGGCGCAGTGGGTAAGAGTGTGCCTGCCAATGCAGGGGACACGGGTTCGAGCCCTGGTCTGGGAAGATCCCACATGCTGCGGAGCAACTAGCCCCGTGAGCCACAATTACTGAGCCTGCGCGTCTGGAGCCTGTGCTCCGCAACAAGAGAGGCCGCGATAGTGAGAGGCCCGCGCACCGTGATGAGGAGTGGCCCCCACTTGCCGCAATTAGAGAAAGCCCACGCACATAAAAGAAGACCCAACACAGCAAAAATAAATAAATAAATTAAAAAAAAAACTAAGATGGATGGGACAGCATCACCCTGGTCTGGCTGCTTCTTTTTTTTTTTTTTTTTAACATCTTTATTGGAGTATAATTGCTTTACAATGGTGTGTTAGTTTCTGCTTTATAACAAAGTGAATCAGATATACATATACATATATCCCCATATCTCCTCCCTCTTGCTGATCTCCCTATGCTATGTGGCTGCTTCCCACTAGCTATCTATTTTACATTTGGTAGTATATATAAGGCCATGCCACTCTCTCACTTCGTCCCAGCTTACCCTTCCCCCTCCCTGTGTCCTCAAGTCCATTCTCTACGTCTGTGTCTTTATTCCTGTCTTGCCCCTAGGTTCTTCAGAACCTTTTTTTTTTTTTTAGATTCCATATATATGTGTTAGCATATGGTATTTGCTTTTCTCTTTCTGACTTACTTCACTCTGTATGACAGACTCTAGATCCATCCACCTCACTACAAATAACTCAATTTCATTTCTTTTTATGGCTAGGATGTAGCCCTGTTTGCACAGGGGGAGACTGAAAGCTAAAGACACTGTTTCATGAGCATCTTTATGAGCTTCCGTGTACAAGAAGTGCAGGTTTAGGGTCCAGGTAATGATGCAGGGTGCAAGCAGAGGGTCTCTCTCTTCACTTCTGTAAAACCCAGCCCTCTGGGTGCTGGGCCTCCCACATCTTGGAGCTTTGAGAACTTTGAGGGCCACTTTCCTTGATGGAGGCATCATTCTGGATGCCAATGGCAGCTGCAGTCGTAAAGCAACCATAAGAGGCTAAGGAAGAGACTGAGCAGGAAAAGAAGAAACATGACCATGCCCCATGGGGATGCAGCTAGACAGGTTGGTTTCTGGGTTTAACTGGAGATTGCTTAAGATACTTGGGGTAAGAGGGTGACTATGAAACTCTGCAAATGACCATCATTTCTGCTTGAACACGTGTGGCTCATTGCTAGAAAGATTTTAATTAATAACATTTCTGGGACCTTACTTCAGTTGAGGACAGGGTGAGAATTGGGATAGTCAGATCATGAGAGAAGAAGAAAAATAAAGGAAGAAGTGTAGTTAGTTATTCCTGAGGCTGAAACTGAAATTGCAGAGGGAATATTTTTTATATTCCTTTCTGTCTGATCCATTCAGATTTTATCCATAAGATGCAAAAACTGGGAAACCCGTTTGAGGATTTCTGGAAGGTCGTAAGCCTATTGGGCCCCAGACATAAGGCTGGGATTTGTGCAGAGTCCACTTTTGGCCTCTGGGTTGTTGGGCATCAAAATGGCCATCCTCTGTCCCCACTAGGGGAGCATCAGGCACTGTAGACAGAGAGCACCAGCCTTGGGTCGACTTGTGTTTGAGTCAATTCTGCCAAAGGTACAGTGAATTCACTTAACCTGCTAACTATGAGATTCTTATCTGAAAATAGGATATGATACACCCCCATGAGACCGCACAGAGTTTTTGTATCATCAAATGAGATAATAGAAACCCAGTAAAGTGCTATATGAATGTAGGGGGAAAGAGCATGTTTAAATAGGGCCAATCTACAGTGAAATGTCATTCCATTGAAGAGCGTAAAAAGCACAAATGATGCTCACCTAAAACAATTACTCCAAATTAAGATCTGTAGGTACCAGTCCAGCTCTCTCAACTTAATTGAATCTACTTGTATTTGGGGTTGAATTGAATGTATAGTAAGTTCTGTCAGCAATAATAGGGAATGAAAAGAATACGGAAAGTTAACAGGCTGTCTAAAAACTAGACCCATTTGCTATTCCAACTGTGGCTCATTACTCTGATATTGAAAAGAAACACTTAAATTGGGGAAGGGACAAAAAGAAGCTTCTAGAGGAAGGATCTACCTTGTGTAGTTGGAAAATAAGGCCTTTTGTTTTCCTGTCAAGGGCAGGTTACTTCTCCCTATGGTATGTTGCTGGAAGTCTCTAGGGACAGCCAAAATTCCTAGAACCTGTACACAGATCTCAGCAGCAGCTAGGATAGTATGCGTTCCATAGTTAAAATGAGAAAGCTATGTTCCAAAGGCATATGTAACAAGGGGACATGGCCACAGGGAAAAGAGTCTCAGGAAACTTGGTAAATAAGCCAGAAATTGATGGTCAGAAAGATGTCTCAAATTATAATCAGAAAATCCGGATGGATTCATGGCAGCACAAAAGAAAACAGCCAAATTATCAGGAAAAGTTTAGAAAAACACATGTAACAGAGAATAGAGCCAAGTCAGGCATTCAAAATTAAGAAGAATGGTGAGAAAGGGGAAGACCTGTCAGAGCTAAATGGCATGGCAACGTGGTGAACAAATGCCATGACAAATAGAAAGAAAAGGAACTGTATCCTCTTTACCTTTTATCCACAGAACCTAGGGACATGCCTAATATAGAGTAACTATTGAATGAATACATAAACCCAGCAAACAGATTTACGATATTGAAAACTGACTCTTCTAATTCAGCCAACTGATACCCTAAACCAGTGCTTCTCAAACTTTAATGTGCATACAAATCACTCGGGAATCTTTTTTAAATGCAGGTTTTAGTTCAGTAGGTCTGGGATGGGACCTGAGAGTATGCATTTCTAATGTGCCTGTGACTACCACAGATACACTGATTCACCCCATAATTTGAGTAATAAGGGCCTTGACTCAACTCAGCATCTTGTATTAGCTTTTTGTTAAGGCAGAAATCTATTACAAGAAGAAGGACTGTGAGTGGAAATAAGGAAAGTATCTTCCAGGAGTAAGGAAGTCAAGCTTGGGCAAGAATGACAGTTCTTGAGAAGAATGATTTGGGGAACTTTCCTGGGACAGTGGCTGCCAACAGCCCTGTGCCCAGAAAGAAGAGACCACAGTGGCCCAGAATTATACATGCAGAACTGGGGGAGAGCAACATTTGTAAAATGGTTTATCCACCGGAGCCATTACAATTTTTCATAACCTGAAAAAAACTCATCCAATGATGGACTTCATTTCAGCATGCCCCATCTATCTTATTGAATAAAAATAAAACTTTAGGTTTATTTTTTTAGTTTGAGTATATCACTACAATGGAGCTTAGTGACATAGAAAGCTGATATAAAAATAGAATTGTGTGTCACAAAAGGGTAGAAATAGGAAACTGTAGACATTGCAGACAGAGAATTATCACATGAACCCTTTGTAGTCTCCCATTAACTGACCCCTCCTTTACCTTGTACCTGTTGTCCTCTTTGAACTATAGCATGTGGTCCAGGTTTAAAGAGAACTTGGAAAATACCTTCATCTCTTATAGATGACCCTAGATATGGCTACCAAGCAACAGTCCCAAGCAGTGGTGCAGAATCAACTCCACCTTTACTGTAATGACATTGTGTTCTGAGATCAGCACCTTCAGCACTGGGGACAGAGGTAAATCCCTGTGGACACACAACTCTGGTTTCAGTATGAACCTTGCAGGGCATCTCCTCCCCCCCCACCACCACTGTGCAGAGGACAGTCATTTGTGACGTGCCCTATCAAGTGCCCACCTTTCCTGCCAATTATGCCCCCATCCTTTATATTACAGGACTGTTTCATGCTGTGCTTATGCATACAGGATGACATACTCCTTTTCCCATGGGCAGACTTTGCCATTTTAATTACTGGAACTAGGCACCCATATATCAAACAAGTTCTCCAGGATGCATTGTTAGCTCCTAGACTGTTTCATACTGATTTTCTACTCTGCTTTGGTGTGTCTCTCTCAGCTATGGGTTGTCAGATGACATCTCCTCATGCACATTGGAGTAGGAGGTGATCTTCAAAACTTTTACATGAGGCACACTTTATGACAAGAATTAATGATACATGTCATAGCACAACAATCTTAAAGTCATGTGTGGGGTGTTCAGATATTCTAAGTTATTGACAAACTGAACAAAATCAAGCTGCCACTCTTCCTAGTATAGTATAGCATGTGACATCCCCTTTGCATTAGGGGATTAACTGCACACCTAAGACCAAAATTGTAGTAAGGAAGTGAAGTTAAAGAAAGTTCCTGAGAGGGGTGAAACCAGGCTGAAGACAAAATCAGGGCTGATGACTACATATAAGAAACTTTCTCTGAGTTACAGAGTCATGAAACATAGGTCTCAGCCAAGGGAGCCAGTTGATTATAATTAGGAAAGGACACATTGGAATGAGATACCCAGACACAAATGGCCTCGTTTCTAGCAAACATTTATTTTAATTTCCTCAGAATGAGATTTGCAGGCTGAAGTGGTCAAAGGGGAAGATTCTCTGAAGCTGGCCATGAGCACTGCAATTCTAAGAGAGAATGGCCTAGGGGACACCTGAAGTGGCATCATCAGGAGATGTAAGAGCAGATGGCCATAGGAAAAACATTGAGATGGGGCACTGTTACTAGTATTCATAATGAATAAATACTCCATGGATCTTGTAGTCAAGGGAGGAAATTAGGGCTTTTTGCCCAATGGTGGTTCCAAGTCAGAGTCAACACCATAGACTTTGAACTTAGGTCTTAATTTGACCCCTATGCTGGCTTTTCCTAAGGGTCCCTCTTGGCTTCAAGAGCCTTCCTAAGCAACATGGAAATAACAGACAAAAGTCACTCAGTGATGGTGTATTAATTTCCTATTTCTTCTGTAACAAATTACTACAAACTTGGTGGCTTAACACAACACAAATTTATTATCTTACAGTTCTGGGGATCTGAAATCCAAAATGAGTCTCTCTATAGGCTAAAATAAGTGTCAGGAGAGCTGCATTCCTTACGGATGCTCAAGGGGAGAATCAACTTCCTTGCATTTTCAAGCTTCTGGAGGCTGCCTGCATTCCTTGGCTCATGACCTCTTTCCAGCAATCAATCACTCTGACCTCTGCTTCCATCACCACTTCTTCTTTGGTTCTGACCTTGCCTCCCTTTTATAAGGACCCTTTAGGTTACATTGGTCCCACCTGAATAATCCAGGGTGATCTTCCTATCTCAAGATTCTTAATTTAATCACATCTGCAAAGTCCCTATTGCCTTATAAAGTAACATATTCACAGGTTCTAGAGATTAGGATGTGGACATCTTTGAAGAACCATTATTTTGCCTATCATAGGTGGTATCTTCACTGAAGGCCAAAAAATTAGCAAATGTTAATCTGACCTTCAGGTAGCCGGTAACTCTGGACCCAGGGGCTCAGGGAAAATGGCCTGCTGTGCTAAAAGGAAAAGGATTTATCCTGGTACAATTTGGTCAATTTAAAAACCTTTTAAAACTAACATAACTTCTTGCTCCAAGAAACTCTCTCTTTAAGTCATCTCATTACAATACATCATCATCATTATTTTTTAAATCAACCAATTACAGTAATTTTTGTGTTCTGAAAACAGAGACATGATAGTTGGCTGCTCTCCCAGAAACCTTTTACATTTCTTTCCACATATGAGTATTATGAAAATCATCTCCAGATGAGTAGAGCTGCATGCTGATATGCTCTGGCTGAAGCTCTCTTTGGGGGCTCACACCCAAGGGAATGTGGCCGCAGGGCCAATTGCTGCTTTTGTCGTGGTTAGAGGAGGATGTGATTGTGAGGCAGGGGTTTAAAGCCCACAGAACTCTGGACAGAAAGTGCTGATCAGGGACTGGAGACTTTATTTTCCTGTAGTCACTGTCAAGTGACTTAATTCTACCTCCTTAATCTCTCTCTACGCCACCCCCTTCCTCTCCAATCTCATGCTACTCGTCAAGACAGTGTGATATTTACATTGCAAGATTCCCCAAAATGACCTGATCCTACGAACCGCCTAGGATGTGTATAAAACATCCCAGGCACCCCACTTAGAAATTCTGATTCTAAGTCTTGCAGGGGCCTTGGAATTTGAAGGGGCCAAGCAATTCTATTATCTGGCAAGGATGGGCAAGACACATTTCTAAGCCGGGCTGAGAAATCATGCACACTTTTTCACACTTCTTTAATATTTTTCAAGCTGGTGAACTTGGACAAGTTACTTGGATTCCCGGAACCTGTACAATGAAGAGTTTATAGGTTGTTTGGAGAATTTAATAGGATTGTCTGCACTTTTCACTGTACACAGATTGTGAATTATCTTCTCTCCCTGCCCTTCATGCCTCTCCCCATAGTACCTGCCATATTGTGGTTTTCATACCTGGCGGGTGTTGACACATGCCATAAAATACCAACCAGCAACACTTGGTTAATCTTTCTGCCAGGACCTTCCCTACCTACCCACTCATCAACTTTATTGTGTAATTACATGGGCTTTCAGAGGCCTCCCTGCCACACAGCTTCCTCTCGTCCACAAGGAAATGTCCACAAAGGTCCTCCTTTCTTCACAGCACCCAAAGAAAGCTAATCTTCCCCCACAGTTGTGTCAACCAACTTCACAATTCTAGGAAGTGCCTCCAGGAAGTGCTTGACTTTTATTATACAAGAGAAAGAATCATGACAGTTTTACTACCCTAGACAGGGGCCCCTGCTGGCTAGAGAGTTTCTTCACCAGTCTCAAAGTCTCATGTCTCCCTGCAGCAGGAATATGTGTCACATGCCACAGGCTACATGCTATTGTGATATATACGTTTAGCACATGCTGTGGAATCAGCTCGATTTTAATTACCATCCCCATTTTATTTTTGGCAATTTTAGGGTTGATATTTTAGTCTTCCAAAGAATCTTGGGAGTATATTATGACTGATACCCTATTTTATTCTCTCTCTTTACCACTTGTCTCAAGTCTCAATCCTCTTTTTCTTCTTAAGATGATGGCAGTGGGTGCAGAGTGATGATCATGCTCTTATAGTAGTTTATACCTATTAATCCCCTACCCCTATGTTGCCCCTCCATTCTCCCCACTGGTAACCACTAGTTTGTTCTCCGTAATTGTGAGTCTGCTTCTTTTTTGTTATATTCACTAGTTTGTTGTATTTTTTACATTCCACATATAAGTGATATCATACAGTATTTGTCTTTCTCTGTCTGACTTATTTCATTTAACATAATACACTCCAAGTCCATCCATGTTGTTGCAAATGGCAAAATTTAATTCTTTTTTATGGTTGAGTAGGATTCCATTGTGTGTATATATATATATATATATATATATATATATATATATATATATACCATATCTTCTTTATCCATTCATCTGTTGATGGACACTTAGGTTGCTTCCGTACCTTGGCTATTGTACATTGAGGTGCATGTATGTTTTTGAATTAGTGTTTTTGTTTTTTCTCAATATATACCCAGGAGTGGAATTGCTGGGTCATATGGTAGTTCTGTTTTTAGTTTTTTGAGGAATTTTTGTCCAAACCATTTACATCTCTTTCTCTCTATACTTCCCACTCCTGACACTGTAGCAAAGTGTCAAAGTGTGGCCTCTAGACCAGCAGCATCACCTGAGCACTTGTAAGAAATGGAAATTCTTGGACTCCACCCCAGATCTGCTGAGTGAGAAATTCTGAGAATGAGGTCCAGAGATCTGTGCTTTAAAAGCCTTAGGTGATTCAGATGTACTCTATTTTGAGGTTCATCGCGCTGTAGCAACTTCCTGTCTATCAGCCATCTCCTGAAGGCACACTCACAATACATTTAATTGTTAGTAGCTTGGAATACAACCAAGCTGTCCATAGAATGCTTAGGAATCCTCCCCACCATCCCAACTGACCTCATTTTAATTCTTTTTTCCCTCAGATTTTCTTACCCCACTCCATGAACATGGAGCCACTATCTCATTCTCCACACCCCCGTTTCCAAAATTTAAAGCATAATAAGCTAAACTGGAAATCACCTGAGAGATAGTCTAAGCCAAATGTGGTAGTGGTGTTATTTCAGTTGTGAGACCGGACTGTCATGTTGAGTGGTATTCTGAGGTCATGTTCAAGTTCAATGAGTAAAAGCTGACAGGCGCTGAAATGCAAAGTAGCAGCAAAGTGCCCTGCACAAGTTTTACCATGAGGCCTGGGGAAAGGAAATGACTTGTGTAAAGTCACACAGCTAGAGAGTGGTGGAGATGCCTCTTGAAACCATGAATTATATTCAATACTCTTCTCACAAGATTCATGTTCTTTCCCTTTGCTCTCCCTCCTTTTCTACATTTCTCCTCTTGGCTCTCCATCACCCTTGTAGACTTTCTGCTCATCATTAACATGACTACCACAAATGAGTAAAGGAAATGGGAGATGGGGGAAAAATCAACAAACTGAGCTCCTTTTTACTGAGGAGTCTTGGAGAGAGGGCAGGTGGAAACCAATTGCTCCATAAAATGTGCTGCAAGTCTCCCTCATCAAACTCTCTTACCACATGAAAGTGAACATGCCTTTCTTCCTTTTTCTTTCCTTCTTTCTCTCCTTCTTGCTTCCTTCCATCAACATATTTTTGTTGGGCACATACTAAATCCAGGCATTTTTATAAGCTCTGAGGATACAGCAGTTAACAGACCCAAAAAATCCTGCCCTCATGGTCTTTGAATTCTAGTAAGGAAGATAGACAGAAAACAAATAATATATGGCAGAATATATGGCATGTCAGACGGTGATAAGTCTTATGGAGAAAAATTAAATAGGCAAGAGAAATATGAGGAGCAGAGAAGAAAACAGTTGTCATTAGGATGGTCAGAGAAGGCCTCAAAAGAGGTGACAGGTTAGCACAAACCAGGAGGGAAGGGAGCACACCATGTCACAATCTGTGAGACATGTGTGTTAGGGCGAGCAAACATGAGCACAAAGTCCATGAGACAAGCACATTCCAGACAAATTTGAGGAGGGATAGGAGGACACCATATATGGGGCAGAATGAGCAAGGGGGAAGGTGCTGGGAGATTTAACTAAGGAATTGATGGTGGGACACGTTGTGTAGGGTCCTGTATGCCATTGCGGGGACTTGAGACTATACCCAACTCCAAAGTGATGTCTCAGTTCCCTTACAGTTTTGCTGGTGACAAAGCTGCTCATAGTTGATAAAGTAATGAACTCTAAGGTTGCAATGATAGACTGTGCTTTCTTCCCAGAAGTCTCTGACATCCAGCTTTGCCCCACTTATGATGGACACTCTGGCCCCTGAGAGATAAATATTTTAGGGGCAGAGGGATCTTTGGGGCATGGTCCTTCAAATCCTATTAGACAGGCCTTCTCTATATTTATGTAAGACAATAAATATCCTTATCCTCTCAAATTACTGTGAAACTAAACAGCTCCTGACTGTACAAAGCCCAGCCTTATTCCTTTTGGCCTCTCAGTGCACACAGAAAACAAATACAAAAGAGCCTATTTCTAATTTAAAGGGAAACATATTGAGGGAGGGGGCAGCTGTGCTCAGGAGACTTGGGTTTCAGTTATCCCAAGCAATGACTGCCTGTCTTTGGAATACTCACTTAATTTCACTGAGTCTCTGCTTATTTGTAAAGTGGATCCTTGGATAAGACACTTTTTAGAAAGTCTGTGCCCTAGCTTAATATAACTTGAGGCTTAGATGTTAGCAAGGTTTCATTATTCCTTCTTGATATTTCCATTTTGCCATAGAAGTTCCACTGATTTGGGATAGCAGAATATAGAAAGAGAAAGAAGCATTCTCTGCAATCTGTAGCCATCTGTTTTTTTTTTTAATTTTAGAATTTTATTTTATTTATTTTTTATACTGCAGGTTCTTATTAGTTATCCATTTTATACGTTAGTGTATATATGTCAATCCCAACCTCCCCGTTCATCACACCACCACCACCACCATGCCACTTTCCCCCCTTGGTGTCCATACATTTGTTCTCTACATCTGTGTCTAATTCTGCCCTGCAAACCAGTTCATCTGTACTATTTCTCTAGGTTTCACATATATGTGTTAATATACGATATTTGTTTTTCTCTTTCTGACTTAACTCACTCTGTATGACAGTCTCTAGATCCATCCACGTTTCACCAAATAACCCAATTTCATTCCTTTTTATGGCTGAGTAATATTCCATTATATATATGTACCACACCTTCTTTATCCATTGGTATGTTGATGGGCATTTAAGTTGCTTGTATGACCTGCCTATTGTAAATAGTGCTGCAATGAACATTGGGGGGCATGTGTCTTATTTTGTTTTTAACATATTTATTAGAGTATAATGCTTTACAATGGTGTGTTAGTTTCTGCTTTATAAAAAAGTGAATCAGTTATACATATACATATGTCCCCATATCTCTTCCCTCTTGCATCTCCCTCCCTCCCACCCTCCCTATCCACCCCTCTGGGTGGTCACAAAGCACCAAGCTAATCTCCCTGTGCTATGCAGCTGATTCCAACTACCTATCTATTTTACATTTGGTACTGCATATATGTCCATGCCACTCTCTCACTTTGTCGCAGCTTACCCTTCCCCCTCCCTGTATCCTCAAGTCCAGTCTCTAGAAGGTCTCAATCTTTATTCCCGTCTTGCCCCAGGTTCCTCTGACCTTTTTTTTTCCTTTTTTTGGATTCCATATATATGTGTTAGCATACGGTATTTGTTTTTCTCTTTCTGACTTACTTCACTCTATATGACAGTATCTAGGTCCATCCACCTAACTACAAATAACTCAGTTTCGTTCCTTTTTCTGACCCAGTAATATTCCATTGTATATACGTGCCACATCTTCTTAAGCCATTCATCTGTTGATGGACACTTAGGTTGCTTCCATGTCCTGGCTATTGAAAATAGAAATGCAATGAACATTTTGGTACATAATTCTTTTTGAATTATGGTTTTCTCAGGGTATAAGCCAAGTAGTGGGATTGCTGGGTCGTATGGTAGTTATATTTTTAGTTTTTTTAAGGAAACTTCATGCTGTTCTCCATAGTGGCTGTATCAATTTACATTCCCACAAACAGTGCAACAGGGTTCCCTTTTCTCCACACCCTCTCCAGCATTTAATGTTTGTAGACTTTTTGATGATGGGCATTCTGACCGGTGTTAGATGATATCTCATTGTAGTTTTGATTTGCATTTCTCTAATGATTAATGAAGTTGGGCATTATTTCATGTGTTTGTTGGCAATCAGTATATCTTATTTGGACAACTGTCTATTTAGGTCTTCTGCCCATTTTTGCATTGGGTTGTTGCCTTTTGGATATTGATCAGCATGAGTTGCTTGTATGGTTTGGAGATTAATCCTTTGTCAGTTGCTTCATTTGCAAATATTTTCTCCCATTCTGAGGGTTGTCTTTTCATCTTGTTTATGGTTTCCTTTGCTGTGCAAAAGCTTTTAAGTTTCATTAAGTCCCATTTGTTTATTTTTGTTTTTATGTCCATTTCTCTAGGAGGTGGGTCAAAAAGGATCTTGGTGTGATATATGTCATACAGTGTTCGGCCTATGTTTTACTCTAAGAGTTTGATGGTGTCTGGCCTTACATTTAGGTCTTTAATTCGTTTTGAGTTTATTTTTGTGTATGGTGTTAGGGAGTGTTCTAATTTCATTCTTTTACATTTAGCTGTCAAGTTTTCCCAGCACCACGTATTAAAGAGGCTGTCTTTTCTCCACTGTATATTCTTTATCCTTTATCCTTTATCAAAGATAAGCTGACCGTATGTGCATGGGTTTACCTCTGGGCTTTCTATCCTGTTCCATTGATCAATATTTCTGTTTTTGTGCCAGTACCATACTGTCTTGATTACTGTAGCTTTGTAGTATAGTCTGAAGTCAGGGATCCTGATTCCTCCAGCTCCGTTTGTCTTTCTCAAGATTGCTTTGGCTATTTGGGATCTTTTGTGTTTCCATACAAATTCTTAAATTTTTTGTTCTAGTTCTGTGGAAAATGCCAGTGATAGTTTGATAGAGATTGCATTGAATCTGTAGATTGCTTTGGGTAATAGAGTCATTTTCACAATGTTGTTACTTCCAATCCAAGAATATGGTCTATCTCTCCATCTATCTGTATCACCTTTAATTTCTTTCATCAGTGTCTTATAATTTTCTGCATACAGGTCTTTTGTCTCCTTAGGTAGGTTTATTCCTAGATATTTTATTCTTTTTGTTGCAGTGGTAAATGGGAGTGTTTTCTTAATTTCACTTTCAGATTTATCATAATTAGTGTATAGGAACACAAGAGATTTCTGTGCATTAATTTTGTATCCTGCCACTTTACCAAATTCATTGATTAGCTCTAGTAGTTTTCTGGTAGCATCTTTAGGATTCTCTATGTATAGTATCATGTCATCTGCAAACAGTGACAGCTTTACTTCTTTTCCAATTTGTATTCCTTTTATTTATTTTTCTTCTCTGATTGCTATGGCTAAAACTTCCAAAACTTTGTTGAATAATAGTGGTGAGAGTGGGCAACCTTGTCTTGTTCCTGATCTTACTGGAAATATTTTCAGTTTTTCACCATGGAGGACAATGTTGGCTGTGGGTTTGTCATATATGGCCTTCATTATGTTGAGGAAAGTTCCCTCTATGCCTACTTTCTGGAGTATTTTTATCGTAAGTGAGTGTTGAATTTTGTCAAAAGCTTTCTCTGCATCTATTGAGATGATCATATGGTTTTTCTCCTTCAGTTTGTTAATATGGTGTATCACATTGATTGATTTGCGTATATTGAAGAATCCTTGCATTCCTGGATAAACCCCACTTGATCATAGTGTATGAACCTTTTAATGTGTTGTTGGATTCTGTTTGCTAGTATTTTGTTGAGGATTTTTCCATCTATGTTTGTCAGTGATATTGGCCTGTAGTTTTCTTTCTTTGTGACATCTTTGTCTGGTTTTGGTGTCAGAGTGATGGGGGCCTTGTAGAATGAGTTTGGGAGTGTTCCTTCCTCTGCTATATTTTGGAATAGTTTGAGAAGGATAGGTGTTAGCTCTTCTCTAAATGTTTGATAGAATTCTCCTGTGAAGCCATCTGGTCCTGGGCTTTTGTTTGTTGGAAGATTTTAAATCACACTTTCAATTTCAGGGCTTGTGATTGGTCTGTTCATATATTCTATCTCTTCCTGGTTCAGTTTCAGAAAGTTGTGCATTCTAAGAATTTGTCCATTTTTTCCAGTTTGACCATTTTATTGCCATACAGTTGCTTGTAGTAATCTCTCATGATCCTTTGTATTTCTGCAGTGTCCGTTGTTACTTCTCCTTTTTCATTTCTAATTCTATTGATTTGAGTCTTCTTCCTTTTTTTCTTGATAAGTCTGGCTAATGGTTTATCAGTTTTGTTTATCTTCTCAAAGAACCAGCTTTTCGTTTTATTGATCTTGGCTATTGTTGCCTTCATTTCTTTTTCATTTATTTTGGATCTGATCTTTATGATTTCTTTCCTTCTGCTAATTTTAGGTTGGTTTTTTTTTTGTTCTTCTTTACTTGCTTTTGGTGTAAGGTTAGGTGGTTTATTTGAGATGTTTCTTGTTTCTTAAGGTAGGCTTGTATAGCTATAAACTTCCCTTTTAGAACTGCTTTTCCTGCATCCCATAGGTTTTGCGTCGTGTTTTCATTGTCATTTGTTTCTAGGTATTTTTTGATTTCCTCTTTGATTACTTCAGTGATCTCCTTGTTATTAAGTACTGTGTTGTTTAGCCTCCATGTGTTTGTATTTCCTACAGATTTTTTCCTGTAATTGATATCTAGTCTCATAACATTGTGGTTGGAAAAGATACTTGATATGATTTCAATTTTCTTAAATTTACCAAGGCTTGATTTGTGACCCAAGATATGATCTATCCTGGAGACTGTTCCATGAGCACTTGAGAAGAATGTGTATTCTGTTGTTTTCAGGTGGAATGTCCTATACATAGCAATTAAGTCCATCTTGTTTAATGTATCATTTAAAGCTTGTGTTTCCTTATTTATTTTCATTTTGGATGATCTGTCCATTGGTAAAAGTGGGGTGTTTAGTCACCTACTATGATTGTGTTACTGTCGATTTCCCCTTTTATGGCTGTTAGTATTTGCCTTATGTATTGAGGTGCTCCTATGTTGGGTGCATAAATATTTACAATTGTTATATCTTATTCTTGGATTGATCCCTTGATCATTATGTAGTGTCCTTCTTTGTCTCTTGTAATAGTCTTTGTTTTAAAGTCTGTTTTGTCTGATATGAGAATTGCTACTCCAGCTTTCTTTTGATTTCCATTTGCATGGAATATCTTTTTCTATCCCCTCACTTTCAGTCTGTATGTGTCGCTAGGTCTGAAGTGGGTCTCTTGTAGACAGCCTATATACTGGTCTTGTTTTTGTATATATTCAGTCAGTCTATGTTTCTGGTTGGAGCATTTAATCCATTCACGTTTAAGGTAATTATAGATATGTATGCTCCTATTCGCATTTTCTTAATTGTTTTGGGTTTATTATTGTAGGTCTTTTCCTTCTCTTGTGTTTCCTGCCTATAGAAGTTCCTTTAGCATTTGTTGTAAAGCTGGTTTGCTCGTGCTGAATTCTCTTAGCTTTTGCTTGTCTCTAAAGCTTTTAATTTCTCCATCAAATCCGAATGAAATCCTTGCTGGGTAGAGTAATTTCGGCTGTAGGTTTTTCTCCTTCATCACTTTAAATATGTCCTGCCACTCCCTTCTGGCTTGCAGAGTTTCTGCTGAAACATCAGCTGTTAACCTTATGGGTATTTGCTTATGTATTATTTGTTGTTTTTCCCTTGCTGCTTTTAATATTTGTTCTTTGTATTTAATTTTTGATAGTTTGATTAATATGTGTCTTGGCATGTCTCTCCTTGGATTTATCCTGTATGGGACTCTCTGTGCTTCCTGGACTTGATTAACTATTTCCTTTCCCATATTAAGGAAACTTTCTATTATAATCTCTTCAAATATTTTCTCAGTCCTTTTATTTTTCTCTTCTTCTGGGACCCCTATATTTCGAATGTTGAGACTGTCCTCAATTCTTTTCATTCTTTTTTCTTTATTCTGCTCTGCAGTAATTATTCCACTATTTTATCTTCCAGGTCACTTATCTGTTCTTCTGCCTCAGTTATTCTGCTATTGATCCCTTCGAGAGAATTTTTAATTTCATTTATTGTGTTGTTCATCATAGTTTGTTTGCTCTTTAGTTCTTCTAGGTCCTTGTTAAACATTTCTTATATTTTTTCCATTCTATTTCCAAGATTTTGAATCATCTTTACTATCATTATTCTGAATTCTTTTTCTGGTAGACTGCCTATTTCCTCCTCATTTTTTAGGTCTGGTGAGTTTTTATTTTTCTCCTTCATCTGCTATGTGTTTCTCTGTCTTCTCATTTTGCTTAACTTACTGTGTTTGGGGTCTCATTTTTGCAGGCTGCAAGTTCATAGTTTCCATTGTTTTTGGTGTCTGTCCAAAAACAGTGGCTAAGGTTGGTTCAGTGGGTTGTGCAGGCTTCCTGGTGGAGGGGACTAGTGCCTGTGTCCTGGTGGATGAGGCTGCTTGTTTTTCTGTTGGGAAGGTCCACGTCTGGTGGTGTGTTTTGAGGTGTCTGTGGCCTTATTATGGTTTTAGGCAGCCTCTGTGCTAATGGATGGGGTTTTGTCTCTGTCTGCTAGTTGTTTGGCATAGGGTGTCCTGCACTGTAGCTTGCAGGTCATTGAGTGGAGCTGAGTTTTGGCATTGAGATGCAGATCTCTGGGAGATTTTCGCCATTTGATATTACATGGAGTTGGGAGGTCTCTTGTGGACAAGTGTCCTAAACTTGGCTCTCCCACCTCAGTGGCACAGCCCTGATGCCTCACTGGAGCACCAAGAGCCTGTCCTCCACATGGCTCAGAAAAAAAGGAGGAAAAAAAAGAAAGAATGAAAGAAGATAAAATAAAATATAATAAAGTAAAATAAAATAATATAAAATAAAGTTATAAAAACAAAAATAAAAAGTAATTATGAAAGAAACAAATTTTTAAGTAAAAAAAAAAAAAACAACAACAGACAGAACCCTAGGACAAATGGTAAAAGCAAAGTTATACAGACAAAATCACACACAGAAGCATACACATACACTCACAAAAAAAGAAAAAGTGGAAAAAATATATATATATTGTTGCTACCAAAATCTACCTCCTCAGTTTGCGATGATTCGCTGTCTATTCAGGTATTCCACAGATGCAGGGTACATCAAGTTGATCGTGGAGAGTTAATCCGCTGCCCCTGAGGCTGCTTGGAGAAATTTCCTTTTCCTTTCTTTGTTTGCACAGCTCTCGGGGTTCAGCTTTGGATTTGGACCCACCTCTGCGTGTAGGTCGCCTGAGGCCGTCTGTTCTTCGCTCAGACAAGATAGTGTTAAAGGAGCAACTGATTCAGGTGCTCTGGCTCTTTCAGGCCGGGGGAAGGAAGGGATACTGATGCGGGTCGAACCTGCGGCCGCAGAGGCCGGCGTGCGTTCTCTCGGGGAAGTTGTCCCTGGAAACCGGACCCTGGCAGTAGTGGGCTGCACAGGCTCCCAGGAGGGGTGGTGTGGATAGTCACCTGTGCTTGCACACAGGCTACTTGGTGGCTGCAGCAGCAGCCTTAGCATCTCATGCCCGTCTCTGGGGTCCACGCTGATAGCCCCGGCTCGCACCCATCTCTGGAGCTCCTTTAAGTGGCGCTCTTAATCACCTCTTCTCGCGCACCAGGAAACAAAGAGGGAAGAAAACATCTCTTGCCTCTTCGGCAGCTCCAGACTTTCCCGGACTCCCTCCCGGCTAGCTGTAGCGCACTATTACCTTCAGGCTGTGTTCACACAACCAACCGCAGTCCTCTCCCTGGAATCCGACCGAAGCCCGGGCCTCACTCCCAGCCCCCACCCGTCACGGCGGGTGAGCAGAGAAGCCTCTCGGGTTGGTGAGTGCTGGTAGGCACCAATCCTCTTTGCGGGAATCTCTCCACTTTGCCCTCCGTACCCCTGTTGCTGCGCTCTCCTCCATGGCTCTGAAGCTTACCCCCTCCGCCACCCACAGTCTCCACCCATGAAGGGCCTTCCTAGTGTGTGGAAACCTTTCCTCCTTCAAAGCTCCCTCCCACTGGTGCAGGTCCCGTCCCTATTCTTCTCTGTTTTTTCTTTTGCCCTACCCGGGTACGTGGGGTGTTTCTTGCCTTTTGAGAGGTCTGAGGTCTTCTGCCAGTGTTCAGTAGGTGTTCTGTAGGGGTTATTCCACATGTAGATGTATTTCTGATGTATTTGTGGGGAGGAAGGTGATCTCCACATCTTACTCCTCCGACATCTTGAAGCTCGTCCCTGCATGTGTCTTTTTGAATTATGGTTTTCTCTGGGTATATGCCCAGTAGTGGGATTGCTAGATGATCTGGTAATTCTATTTTTAGTTTTTTAAGGAACCTCCGTACTGTTCTCCATAGTGGCTGTATCAATTTACATTCCCACCAAAAGTGCAAGAGGGTTCCCTTTTCTCCACACTCCCTCCAGCATTTGTTGTTTGTAGATTTTCTGATGATGCCCATTCTCACTGGTGTGAGGTGATACCTCATTGTAGTTTTGATTTGCATTTCTCTAATAATTAGTGATGTTGAGCAGCTTTTCATGTCTTAGCCATCTCTATGTCTTCTTTGGAGAAATGTCTATTTAGGTCTTCTGCCCATTTTTGGATTGGGTTTTTTTTTTTAATATTGAGCTGCATGAGCTGTTTATATATTTTGGAGATTAATCCTTTGTCCATTGATTCATTTGCAAATATTTTCTCCCATTCTGAGGGTGGTCTTCTCATCTTGTTTGTAGTTTTCTTTGCTTCGCAAAAGCTTTTAAGTTTCATTATGTCTTATTTGTTTATTTTTGTTTTTATTTCCATTTCTCTAGGAGGTGGATCAGTAAAAATCATGCTGTGATTTATGTCAAAGAGTGTTCTTCCTATGTTTTCCTCTAAGAGTTTTATATTGCCTGGTCTTACATTTAGGTCTTTAATCCATTTTGAGTTTATTTTTGTGTATGGTGTAAGGGAGTGTTCTAATTTCATTCTTTTACATGTAGCTATCCAGTTTTCCCAGCACCACTTATTGAAGAGACTGTCTTTTCTCCATTGTATATCCTTGCCTCCTTTGTCATAGATTAGTTGACCACAGGTGCATGGCTTTATCTCTGGGCTTTCTATCCTGATCCATTGATGTATATATCTGTTTTTGTGCCACTATCATACTGTCTTAATTACTGTAGCTTTGTAGTATAGTCTGAAGTCAGGGAGCCTGATTCCTCCATCTCTGTTTTTTTCCCTCAAGTCTGCTTTGGCTATTCGGGGTCTTTAGTGTCTCCATACAAATTTTAAGATTTTTTGTTCTAGTTCCATAAAAAATGCCATTGGTAATTTGATAGGGATTGCATTGAATCTGTAGATTGCTTTGGGTAGTATAGTCATTTTCACAATATTGTTTCTTCCAGTCCAAGAACATGGTACATCTCTCCATCTGTTGGTATCATATTTAATTCTTTTCATCAGTGTCTTATAGTTTTTTGCATACATGTCTTTTGTCTCCCTAGGTAGGTTTATTCCTAGGTATTTTATTCTTTTTGTTGCAGTGGTAAATGGGAGTGTTTCCTTAATTTCTCTTTCAGATTTTTCATGATTAGTGTATAGGAATGCAAGAGACTTCTGTGCATTAATTTTGTATCCTGCAACTTTACCAAATTCATTGATTAGCTCTAGTAGTTTTCTGGCAGCATCTTCAGGATTCTCTATGTAGAGTATCATGTCATCTGCAAACAGTGACAGTTTTACTTCTTCTTTTCCGATTTGGATTCCTTTTATTTCTTTTTCTTCTCTGACTGCCGTGGCTAGGACTTCCAAAACTACATAGAAAAATAGTGATGAGGGTGGATATCCTTGTCTTGTTCCTGATCTTAGAGGAAATGCTTTCAGTTTTTCACCATCGAGAATGATGTTTGCTGTGGGTTTGGCATATATGGCCTTTATTATGTTCAGGTAGGTTCCCTCTGTGCCCACTTTCTGGAGAGTTTTTATCATAAATGGGTGTTGAATTTTGTCAAAGGCTTTTTCTGCATCTATTGAGATGATCATATGGTTTTTATTCTTCAATTTGTGAATATGGTGTATCACATTGATTGATTTGCATATATTGACGAATCCTTGCATCCCTGGGATAAATCCCACTTGATCATGGTGTATGATCCTTTTAATTTGTTGTTGGATTCCGTTTGCTAGTATTTTGTTGAGGATTTATGCATCTGTGTTCATCAGTGATATTTGTCTGTAATTTTCTTTTTTTGTAGTATCTTTGTCTGGTTTTAGCATCAGGGTGATGGTGGCCTCATAGAATGTGTTTGGGAGTGTTCCTTCTTCTGCAAGTTTTTGGAAGAATTTCAGAAGGATGGGTGTTAGCTCTTCTCTAAAAGTTTGATAGAATTCACCTGGAAACCATCTGGTCCTGGGATTTTGTCTGTTGGAAGATTTTTAATCACAGTTTCAAATTCATTACCTGTGATTGGTCTGTTCATATTTTCTATTTCTTCCTGGTTCAGTCTTGGAAGGTTATACCTTTCTAAGAATTTGTCCATTTCTTCCAGTTTGACCATTTTTTTGGCATACAGTTGCTTGTAGTAGTCTCTTAGGATGCTTTGTATTTCTGAGGTATCCTTTGTAACTTCTCCTTTTTCATTTCTAATTTTATTGATTTGAGTCCTCGCCTCCTTTTTCTTGATTAGGCTGGCTAATTGTTTATCAATTTCATTTGTCTTCTCAAAGAACCAGCTTTTAATTTTATTGATTTTTGCTATTGTTTTCTTTGTTTCTATTTCATTTATTTCTGCTCCGATCTTTATGATTTCTTTCCTTCTACCAACTTTGGGTTTTGTTTGTCCTTCTGTCTCTAGTTCCTTTAGGTGTAAGGTTAGATTGTTTATTTGAGATTTTTCTTGTTTCTTGAGGTAGGCTTGTATTGCAATAAACTTCCCTCTTAGAACTGCTTTTGATGCATGCCATAGCTTTTGTGTCATGGTGTTTTCATTGTCATTTGTCTCTAGGTTTTTTTTTTTTTTTTTTTTTGCGGTTATGCGAGCCTCTCACTGTTGTGGCCTCTCCTGTTGCAGAGCACAGGCTCCAGACGCACAGGCTCAGTGGCCATGGCTCACGGGCCTAGCCGCTCCGTGGCATGTGGGATCTTCCCGGACTGGGGCATGAACCCGTGTCCCCTGCATTGGCAGGCAGACTCTCAACCACTGCGCCACCTGGGAAGCCCTAGGTATTTTTTTATTTTGTCTTTGATTTCTTAAGTGATCACTTGGTTATTTAGTAATGTATTGTTTAGCTTTCATGTGTTTGTGTTTTTTACGTTTTGTTTTCCCCTGTAATTGATTTCTAATCTTATAGTGTTGTCTTCAGAAAACATGTTTGATATGATTTCAATTTTCTTAAATTTCCTGAGGCTTGTTTTGTGACCCAAAATGTGATCTATCCTGGAGAATGTTCCATGCACACTTGAGAAGTATAATCTGCTGTTTTTGGATGGAACGTCCCATAAATATCAATTAAATCTATCTGGTCTATTGTGTCGTTTAAAGCTTCTGTTTCCTTATTAAGTTTCTGTTTCAGTGATCAGTCCATTGGTGCAAGTGAAGTGTTAAATTCCCCCACTATTATTGTGTTTTTGTCTATTTCCTGTTTTATAGCTGTTAGCAGTTGCCTTATGTATTGAGGTGTTCCTATGTTAGGTGCATATATATTTATAATTGTTAAATCTTCTTCTTGGATTGATCCTTTCATCATTATTTAGTTTCCTTCCTTGTCTCTTGTAACATTCTTTATTTTAACATCTATTTTATCTGTTATGAGTATTGCTACTCCAGCTTTCTTTTGATTTCCATTTGCATGGAATATCTTTTTCCATCCCCTCACTTCCAGTCTGTATGTGTCCCTAGGTCTGAAGTGGGTCTCTTGTAGAAAGCATATATATGTGTTTTGTTTTTGTATCCATTCAGCAAGCCTGTGTCTTTTGGTTAGAGCATTTAATCCATTCACATTTAAGGTAATTATCAATATGAATGTTCCTATTACCATTTTCTTAATTGTTTTGGGTTTGTTTTGTATGTCTTTTTCTTCTCTTGTTTCCCACTTAGGGAAGTTCCTTTAGCATTTGTTGTAGAACTGGTTTGGTGGTGCTGAATTCTCTTAGCTTTTGCTTGTCTGTAAAGCTTTTGATTTCTCCATTGAATCTGAAAGAGATCCTTGTTTGGTAGAGTAATCTTGGTTGTAGGTTCTTCTCTTTTATCACTTTAAATACATCATGCCACTCCCTTCTGGCTTGTAGAATTTCCACTGAGAAATCAGCTGTTAACCTTATGGGAGTTCCCTTTTATGTTATTTGCCATTTTTCCCTTGTTGCTTTCAATAATTTTTCTTTGTCTTTAATTTTTATCAATTTGATTACTATGTGTCTTGGCATGTTTCTCCTTGGGTTTATCCTGCCTGGGACTCTCTGCGCTTCCTGGACTTGGATGGCTATTTCCGTTCCCATTTAGGGAAGTTTTTGACTATAATCTCTTCAAATAGTTTTGGGTCTTTTCTCTCTCTCTTCTCCTTCTGGGACCCCTATAATGAGAATGTTGTTGCATTTAATGTTGTCCCAGAAGTCTCTTAGGCTGTCTTCATTTCTTTTCATTCTTTTCTCTTTATTTGTTCCATGGCAGTGAATTCCACCATTCTGTCTTTCAGGTCAGTTATCCATTCTTCTGCCTCAGAATACACTTATCCATATTTTGCTATTGATTCCTTCTAGTGTCTTTTTCATTTCAGTTATTGTATTGTTCATCTCTGTTTGTTTGGTTTTTAATACTTTTAGGTGTTTTTTCTTTAATTCTTCTAGGTCTTTGTTAAACATTTCTTACATCTTCTCCATTTTTGCCTTCATTCTTTTTCTGAGGTCCTTGATCATCTTCACTATCATTATTCTGAATTCTTTTCTGGAAGGTTGCCTATCTACACTTCATTTAGTTGTTTTTCTGGGGTTTTATCTTGTTCTTTCATCTGGTACTTAGCCCTCTGCCTTTTCATTTTGTCTTACTTTCTGTGAATGTGGTTTTTGTTCCACAGGCTGCAGGACTGTAGTTCTTCTTGCTTCTCTTTTCTGTCCTCTGGTGGATGAGGCTATCTAAGAGACTTGTGCAAGTTTCCTGATGGGAGGGACTGGTGGTGTGTAGAGCTGACTGTTGCTCTGGTGGGCAGAGCTCAGTGAAACTTTAATCTGCTTGACTGCTGATGGGTGGAGCTGGATTCCCTCCTTGTTGTTTGTTTGGCCTGAGGCGACCCAGCACTGGAGCCTACCTGGCTCTTTGTTGCGGCTAATGGTGGACTCTGGGAGGCCTCACACCAAGGAGTACTTCTCAGAACTTCTGCTGCCAGTGTTTCTGTCCTCACGATGAGACACAGCCACCTCCTGTCTCTGCAGGAGACCCTCCAACACTAGCAGGTACGTCTGCTTCAGTCTCCTATGGGGTCACTGCTCCTTCCCGAGGATCCCAATGCACACACTACTTTGTGTGTGCCCTCCAAGAGTGGAATCTCTGTTTCCCCCAGTCGTGTTGAAGTCCTGCAATCAAATCCCACTAGCCTTCAAAGTCTGATTCTCTAGGAATTCTTCCTCCCATTGCCGGGTCCCCATTTTGGGAAGCCTGATGTTGGGCTCAGAACCTTCACTCCAGTGGGTGGACTTCTGTGGTATAAGTGTTCTCCAGTTTGTGAGTCATCCACCCAGCAGTTATGCGACTTGATTTTATTGTGATGATGCCCCTCCTACCGTCTCATTGTGGCTTCTCCTTTGTCTTTGGATGTGGGGTATCTTTTTTGGTGAATTCCAGTGTCTTCCTGCCAATGATTGTTCAGCAGTTAGTTGTGATTCTGGTGTTCTTGCAAGAGGGAGTGAGATCACGTCCTTCCACTCTACTATCTTGAACCAATCTCCATCTGCAGCCATTTTGACTGGCACCAAGAGCTCTCCTGTAGATTCAGAAGGGCAGGTGGTCATTACAGAGGGAAAGTTCCTGAGATGCATATCATCTCCTCCAAAATGCCTTCCCTGACCCCTCCTTCTGACTTAGAACCTTCTTCTGTGGTTTTACAATATCCTGTCCTCATCTCTAATATAGTAAAGATATGTCATTTGTTGGTGTGTTTGCCTGTCTTTCCTATTTCCCCCTTCTCTGCCTAGTACCTCACCTCCCTACACACACTAAATTATATGCTCATGGGAAAACAGGTACCCACCTTTTCATCTGTATATCTTTAGCCTTTAACACAATGTCTTGCACATAGTAGTTGCCCAAGAAATGGTGAATGAATGAATTAATGGTTTGGGTGGTGGTAGGTTAATGTTGGTGTCAAACAGAAGCCTCTGAAGAAAATGGTCAGAATGTTTTGGGGGTGGGAATTTTTTAAAGTTACCAGCATTCTAAAGGATTCTGTTTATAATCCAGTGGAGATTCTGAGTTAATTTGTGGAAAATTGTTGTAATTGCAAAGTGTTCAGAGAACCAAAGGTACGAATAAGACACTGTCCTTAAGGATGGACCTTTGCTATATTCCAGGGAATATGGCATGGAAATTAAGGTGAGGGTTATGATGAAGACTAGTGCTTCTATTTCAAATTTTAGTTTACAAATTGTTTTCAAACATGTTATTCATTGGAAAGACATCTGGATTAGACATCAGAGAATCTGGGTTTCCAAAAAGTGGTCTAGCCTTTCTGAGCTTTAGCCTCTTGACCTGTAAAATGGAAATGATACATATATGCCCATCTCAAAGGGCTGTTGAGAGGATCAAATGAGACAAGATATGTGATGGCTATTCTAAAACTTACAGGCATAGCTGCTGGTGTGGGAAAGTGAGTCTGGGGAGCTATTATAAATGGCTCCACAAAATAAGTGACTGAATAGGTCAGTAAGATGAAGTTTTTACTGCCTCTGAGCTAAGAGCAAGACTTTAAAATCAATAGTATCATGAATAAATTTTGTGAAGTTCGCCCTCAGTTTTCTTATCCTTAAAATTAGAGAGTCCTACTGAAATGATCCCCAAATTACTATTGAACTAAGATACTAAGATGTTAGTGACATGCTTGAGACAAGGCATGGTGAATAAGTTCCCATTTAATGAATCTAAGAATACCAACACTCCTCAGAACAGTGCTTAGACCCTATAAATCTACATCACATGAGTGCAGCGTGAGTATCTGAAGCACATTGTCCTCTGGCTCGTGTTATAGCTGAGCTTGTTGGCAGCATTTCTAGCCCTTATTATCCCTAGTGGGCCTGTACCAATTGGCCAAAGCCTCACAGAGACTGGAAGAGCTAATTATTTATAGATGCAGCTCATCAGAGACTTTGAACCTTCGTTTGTCAACACAAATGAAGGGCTGATCTGCTGACTCCCATTCTTCCTTTCTCTTTTATGTACTGTCTGTTCCTTAATTCCTTGCATTTTGATGTGCCTTCAGTTCTGATGAATTCAAAGGTATGAGGATTTTAACTTCCTAATCCATCAGTTGGGAGTGATCAGGAGGCAGAGGAGAGAAATACTATCCCAATTCTTCAACTAATCTGTCACTAGGGGATTTCCATAGGAGTTTATGTTGGTTAGGCTATTTTTGTTAAAAGGAATTTTGATGGCCTTTAGTTTGGGTGAGTTATGTAAGAAATCACCTGAAAAAAAGGAAGAAGATATGGGGGTTTTGCTACGGCCTCAGGATTCTGGGAACTGCTAAACCACCAGGTCTCACAGAGCTTACTAAGTAGTTCGACTCAATAAATCATTCAGAATTCAGAGCAGCACAAGTGGCTGGGTCATTTGGTCAACCTCCTAAGCAACAGGGGTTCACAAATATCTATTCTCATGCTCTACCATTGTGGCAACTTGGCTAGTCTCCCTGTGTCCTTCAGCTACTATTCCCAAAACCAGCTGCTTCATTCTTTCTCTCTGTCTCAAGTTCTGATTGGTCTAATTAGTTCCTGTTGTCCATGATGAACAAAACTTCCACACCAGGTCATCTCATAGACTCCTGGCCAACCTACAGGTGGGCTGTCCTTAGACAAAGTGCCCACTTTAGGGGAGCACAGGCAAGAGTCACCATTGTGGCAGCTTGTGTGGACAGAAACCCTCAGAAGAGGGATGTGCGAAGAGCAGATGTTCTGAAGCCCAGCCTCCAGTAACACATTCAAAGTCAGTGCCGTAATGGGCTGAGATGCCTATCTGAACCAAATCTTCTTTCCTACAAGTAACTGTGATATATTAAAAGAAAATCCAACTTAAAAAGCACAAAGGCTTTAAGAACTCCTTTATGCACCATTTCATTATTTTTATTCCATGCTCCTCTTTGGTTAAAGATCATCCAATTAGTGAAGTTCCTAATGTACTAAAATAAACTTATCAAAATATAGTTGCCATATAACTTCTAAGTATCATCTGTTGGACAGAGTGAAGCACACATGTTCAAGGTTGTGTTTGATTTAACTAGTGGTATGGCCGTGGTGTTATTTTCTGTGATTATCTATTGCACAACTGAGTGCATTAGATATATTTAAGGTGACCTGGGCTTTTGTGGTGAGCTGGAGACCTAAACACTATTTACAACTTTGTCGTTCTGAGCTCTCAACATCCAGTTAACAGTAAGAACTTCCAGAGTTACAGTCATTTATAAATTAGAAATTAATGCAGAAATCTTATATCACCTGAAACCAAGCATCTTTGAAACAGCCACCTTCAGCAGACATTTTTAAAATCTCTGATCATCACAGCCATCTTATGGCATTTGATTCTCTCCATGTCTTGGGAAATGGTGTAAATATGAGGGAAGGTAACTGTATATTTATCTAAGACAGTGTCTCAAACTGTGGTCACAGAACTAGCATCACCAGAGGACTTGTTAGAAGTACAAATCCTCACGCCTTACCCCAAATCTCCTGAATCAGAAAGTTTGCTGATGGGGCCCAGAAATCTGTATTTTAACAAGCCTTCCAAAATATTCTTGTGTATACTAAAGTTTAAGAAGGCTGAACTAAGACTTTTGTGAGCTTCAGAAGACCCCAGGAAGACTCTATTTCCATAAGAACAATGCAGGATCCCCATCACTTGGTTAGAAACAAGAGCGTGTATTATTTCTCTAAGTACTTCTGACTGGGGTCAGATCTGGGAGGAAGCCCAGACTAAGGATGAATGTCATCAATGTACGTTTGTTCTCTTTCTCTATTCTCTGTCCTTCCCTTCTGCTCCAGCAGGCTGCCCCTCACCATGTCTAAGCTCCTTCAGTTTCCTACATAGTATTTCCTCCTCCTTCCTCTTTGTTAACCTAAACTCCATGTTTCCTTCCAGTTCTGCTTCAAAAAGGACTTCCTCCAAGAATTTTCCATGTTTTCTCTCAGCTGCATTCATCAAACATTTATTGAACACCTACTTTTTCCCTGGCACAAGTTACAAAGACAAATAAGACTCTGTCCCTGTTCTCCCATGCAATGAGGACACACAACAGATGATGCTCCTTTTTTGCTTTCACTCAAACCTTTCTCTACAGTTCCTAATAAATTGCCAGACAACTTTGCTCTGGTTTTAGGTTACTTCCAATATATGTTTATCTTCTCTACTAGATGGCAAGCTCCTTGAGGGCAGTGACCACATTTTTAAACTCATTTTGTATATTGCATGTTTCCTGGCAGCCTGCAGAGAATGTGTTGGGAGAATGTTGTTGGGTTGAATGAATGAGGTAATGGTTGAAACAGTAGTATAGATGTGCACAGAATGGATTCAGTACCTTCACGGTAAGCCTCTCTGTCTTTTCTTCCTCTGCCCTTTGAGTTACTCTTACCCACTTACCTGGGTTATGAAACCAATAAAATCCCAAAGACAACTTGCTTGAACAAAAGTGGATTCATGTTTCTCCATGCTGGGCTGGAGTGAATCCCAACAAATGCCAGGCCAGCCACCAGGTCAAATGCCAATTAAAAGTTTAAAAATAAATATTAAATCTGTACCTTAATTCTACCCCCTGCTTTTGGTTGGGATGATGTTTGGGTTTTGAAGAAAAATTTTGTAGAATCCTGACTTAGGGCCAAAAAGACCAATAGTTTTCCCTTAATTAGTGGAATTACAAAGAACCTGCCAAATGAATGATTTGTACGTGACCAGAGAGACACAGAGGAGAATGATGGTCTGTGTAGTAGTTATTATATGTCCACATCTTTCAGCTGAATTAGATTACATGCCAAGCTGAATCCTCCAAGAGCAGCTGCCTGCAGGTTGCTAACAAACTCTCTTTTGATCCATATGTCAAGTCAGTACTTAGGTTTATAGAGCACATACCTGCTTGCCAAGGTAACTGTTGGAAATATGAAAAATAAGATATTACAAACTCCATGTTTGCCAATTTGTTCAGCTCTTCATAGATCAAAGCTCCAGAGAGCATCTTAAAGGTTAAGCTTCTCAGCTGCATAGCACAGAGAGATCAGCTAGGTGCTTTGTGGCCACCTAGAGAGGTGGGATACGGAGGGTGGAAGGGAGACACAAGAGGGAGGGGATATGGGGATATATATGTATATGTATAGCTGATCCACTTTGTTATACAGCAGAAACTAACACAACATTGTAAAGCAATTATACTCCAATAAAGATGTTAAAAAAATTGAAGCTTCTAAGTAAGGACAGAAGGATAAGAAGACAAGTTTCCTGCGGCTCTCTTAGAAACTCATACCAGGGAAATCATCATCATCAATATTATATCCATGGGATGTTGGGGCTTGAGTCATCAGGAAACTTTGAGATTTGCTACCTGAATATGTGGCTTTAGTGACATAAAATTAGAAGGACTCGTCATGGAAAACACATGACTTTGTGACTAGGAGAGGTGGGAAGAAAATGGATGGGATGGTAATTTCTGTTAATGAAATAATTTTTTGCCACCTCATTATGATTCTTGACAGTCTTGGCAAGGTGGCAAAAATGAAAGCTACCTTTTAAAATAAAATAGAGCACTCAGGATCACTAAAGTTGTCAGTAGGAGGAAGAATCTCAGAGTAAGAAAAAGCAGCTGAACTATGGGACCTAGGCTTCCTAGGAGTGTTTATTAATTAGCAGTCTCAAGGTAACCTGCTTCCCACTTAACTCTGACCCAACCATGGACATATGGTTCTCCTCTGAGTGCTGTGAGGTCTAGCTATGACAAAGCCAAATTACTCAAACCAAATGTTGCTAACAGACAGGTAAGAACAAATAGAAAGTAAACCCAGGGAGTACTCTTAAGTGAAAATGATGTGGTTTATAAGATAATGCTCACTCTTCAGGGCTTATATCCCTTCCCTGCCCCAATGGGTAAGGCAGTGACATTCACGTAGTTCTTTTCCTCCTAGCACTCACCCTACAAACATGCATCCTGACTCATCAGATTGAGACTGACAGTAGGAAACAGGTTTGAATCTTATATTACAACTCTGAACAATAAATAATGACTGCCTGGGATGTTGGATTGAGAAGGAGTCTAAGTGACGAAAGTATGATTGACTGGTGATGTCTGCAATGGGCAAAGATAAGAGGATGGACAGGAAGTAGTGGGGGAATGACTATGCCTGTGCCAGGTATCTGGCATCCTGGTCTAGACCTAAGAAAGAGATACCAAGACAGAGGTACAGAATTCTCTCTTTCTCCACCCTAAGGACCTTACTCTTCCTCTATGTTGATACTTGAAATAATGCCTCCCCATTTCAGGGAAGACCCCACCTAAGAACAGGGTCCAATTTCTATAGGCAGCTGTGTTAGACTCTTGCATATTAGCCTCAGTATTCACACAGAAGAAACTCATGCTGATGGGGGAGGCATATCTTTCCATCAGCAATTTTTCTGTCTGGAATGAATCTCCATAACAGTCTCAGTCTTCCACTTGGCCACACGGGACCTGGAGTTTCTGAAGTTACAAGTAGCTGTCACAGGTAGAAGGCTAACCCTGTGGGTTGACAGTAAACTTTACAAAACAGTCCCTGCATGAGAGGGAAAATCTGACCATGCCTCGTCTCACCTTGCTTGTGGTGAAGTCATTCCTGATCAGCTCAAAGAGGAGGACAAGTTACAAAATAGCTGTAGTGAGGGGAAACCTGAAGAAGAGGGGAAATTGATTGCTTTAAAGGCAAGTGGCAGTAGGAAAACTTAGTGAAAGTAGGGACTAGGCAAAGGAAAAAATCATGAGTCTGGGGGGACCTAAAAAGAGGAAGCCATTCTAGATAAAGAGGAACTGACAGATTCTTCATATTGGTCACCCTCCCAAAGATCAAGCTAGATGGCAAGATGAGACTGAATATCAAGGTATAGCCACCAACTTTAAATCTGGATCTGAGAATAAAGTCCCCATCAGTGGTGGGCCTCACACCAGCCCAGAGCAACAGTCTAGACAGGGTAGCACTGAAACATCACAAGTCAACCTTCTCATCCCGCATGTAGCCTGGTGACAAGTGTTTATACAATATGATTGATCACCCTGCAGTTTGCTTTGTCAGTCAGTCATGTAGTTAATTACATGTTACTCTTGGGCACTATTATAAATAATGGTATGGCAAACAGTGCTAGGTTTAATGGTCCTGAGTGTTCAGCTATTAAATTGATGACACAGCTACATCAGTATTGATGAACAGGAATCTTCTCCAGCAAAGATAATTTATATCCCTTAGCATAATGGGCTATTCTGCTCCCATTTTTGCCAAGGCATCATTCATACTGATACAGGCAATGAATCCATCAATAAAGGAGGAACAAACATATTTTGTTTTGTAGTTTTTTTTAAAAATCCCCTGATAAATGCTGATCATAAGGAAACAGGGATTTTTGTATCGCTGACACAGAGCTTAAGGAAAATGTGAGCTCACCATAAAACTTGCCAAAACAGAAAAATAAGATGGATTCAGGAGAAAGAATTTGCATCCAAGCACAACTTCTCCAGAATGTACTGTCCACCTGCCTAGGGCATCCTTCTTTTCCACTCACTCTACAAATACACAGCCAAGTTCCTTGACCAAGTAAGCTGTGTATTATATACTGTGTATTATGCCCTAATCTTGGAAATTATTCACAATACACATTAGCAGGACCTGGAGTAGGGGAAGGCAAAAGGAGTATTGGCACAAAATTTAAGGAAGCTGTCACTCTTAGCTTTACACAAGTGGCAACCCTGTGCTTGTGGTGCCCTAAGAACAAATGCCTCATTAAATTTTGTGCCCTTGATGGCTGGTTGGCCTCAGGTTGGCATTTCAAAGTCTGCAATAGAGAAAACTGTTTAACTTCTATTATCTCAGGGTAACCCAAGCTTATTTGAGAATTCAGCCCTTTTTTATTTTTTATTAATACCCTATTAACCTCCCATAAACCTGGTGCTCTATGAAATTAACTTTTAAAATGCTTTGCTACCATATTGATTTTGATTTCTGCCCTTTAAAATGATAACCTTGATGTGGAGAATGCAATTTAGATGGAAACTCGGGTCCATTGGTCATAAACCACCATTGAAAATACATTGACTATTATGAAAGCCAGAAAAAAATTCTAATTATTTTCCACTACTTTTGCTGCCTTTTAAAATAGTTATTGATGAGCCTGTTACTAGGAGGGCCTTCCTATCAGTGAATGGATGGGTTTACACCCATCCATGGGTAAAGAAGGTCTGTGTCATCTCCCCAGAGACAAATAAAGCTATTGCTCTGTATAGTGATAGAAATGGAATGAGAAGAAAGGTTCAATTACTTGGGTAATAAGTCTGATAAGCTAGGTCAGTGCCCCTGCTTTATACTGTCAAAATCTCAGCTCTCTGCTTGTCCATCTTGAAAATGTGTGTCTGACTCCATCCAGATGAAAAGAATAGGGTATCTTTCTGGATGACTCAGAACCAAGCCCTCCTATCTCGCAGGAAAGTGTTCGACTCAAAAGTCTGTCTATAATAATTATTGTTTAGAAGAGGAGAAATTATTCTCTCTGACAAGGAGAGTTTCACCAGTAGCAATTTTAGGCTAACAACTTAGTACAGTTGTTTGGTTTTCTTGTTTCATGTAGGAACTGTAGACTCTTCCTCACACTCGCTAAGTAGGCAGCATAGCTCAGGGAGGTATAGATTGACCAGGAAGGGCTGGTTGTATGTAGAAAGGCTGAGTGACAGAGGGAACCCATCACAAGGAACTAAATGAAATTAATAAAAAGTATTGGACTACCGGAAGCTTGGTTTTAAGGGTGGCTGGGGTAAATCTACACAAGACTTCAATCAGAAGCCAGTTCCTGGATGAAGACTCAGGATCCAGACCAGGGTCAGAAGTGATGTCTACCCACAAGAGACATGATTGAGAGGGTAGCCAGGCCCTGAAGAGCATGAGCATGCAAGGTCCCCTGGTGCCCAAAGGATAACCTGGATGCCCCAGCAAGCCAAAGAAACATTGTAGACACGGGAACGGAGCAGGGACCAGTCAGTGGTGGTGATGAGGCAGGAGGATCCAGAACAATGTTTGTGACTCTGACTGGAATGCCTCAGTTATTTTATACTGTCTGTGGATAGAGGATTAGTCCAGTTTAAACTCCCAGAATTGGCTTGGGCGTAGCAGCAACAAATCTGTTTTCCATAAATTATTTCATGCGATTGGTTAGGAATGGCTCATTTCTCTATGCTTTTAGGATCTGTTTTGTTCCCTTGTTTTAAAACCTCCAAGTCTTGAACACCTATGATGGTTCCATGGGCAATAATTAAACAAGAGAAGCAAGTAAATGAGCTTATGTCGGAAACACACTGTAATCAAGCTGCCTGGCTGCACCGGGGCTCCCTCCTGGCTGCTGCGAGACCCACGTTGCCATTTTGTGGTTTTCAGACTGATTAAGCCATACGAATCGAGTCATCTGTTCTTTTCCGGTCTTCAAGCACCTTTTCCTCCTCAGGGACCAATGGAGTTTGCCTCCAGGCATCAAATTACAGCAATCAATAAACCACGAGCAGCATGGCTCATTTAGGAATAAAGACACAAGAATTTTTCTAGAAGAAACAATGATTACCTGTCATGAGTCAGGAGATTCACGGTGTTTATTAGAGGTCAAGAATGTGGGATTCAACAATTGACATGACCAAATACTAAACTATCCCTTGGGCCTCAAGCCTATGCTTCCTGTGATTCCTACCCAGGCAAATGGTACACTGCATCACCCAAGCCAGAAGCTTGTGGGTAATATCATGAAATTTTATTGTGTATATGATTTATACTTCAACAAAGTTGATTAAATGAAAAAAAACCATATTGTTAGGCATATAGGAACAAACGTTCAATAAACTTCAGTTTGCCTTTTACAATAAAAAGTCCTCATCATTTAGGAAAAAAAAGATGTAAGGAGCAGAGTGAGGTAAATGGCGCTGACCCAAGTCTGCAAGGGGAACTCGCGCTTTGGGATGCTTCTCCCACTGAGCACCTGGTCTGAGTTTCAGGATTAGAAGGAGCCCTGCCAGTCTGGACATAGGGCACTGATGATGAAGGTGGTACACCCCCAGGATGAGCACAGAGCACCCACCCCTTCTGCCCTCAGCCCCGAGCAACACCTCCCCTGCATGGAGAAACACTGAGCCCTCGGGATGCTTAAATCTGGGCCTCTTAGTGCATCTAACCCCTCTGTTCTCCTGACCTACATAAGACCCTGCTATTTTGTGAAAACTTTTCTTTCAAGCTACTTTTCTACTTATAGCTCCCTCCCCAGAACTCAGACATGAATCCATAGGGGTTAGACCTGTGGAAAATTCTGAGCATTTGTCACCAGACTCTACTCAGCCTTGCCCGACTCCTCTAAGATGTGGTTCTTTGTTCTTGGGCCCATCTTGTTGCCCCACTCTCTCCTCACCTTGAGTTGAGTCCCCAGGAGATACTCAGGCTCTCACACAGACAGATGTCTGCTAGTCCTGCCCACCAGCACAGCAAAGATGACTGCCAGAGATGCACATGGCTGAGGCCCCAGCCCTGCCCACCATTTCTGGAGCTGTACCTACATTTTGTTTATTTGAGAAACTCTCCCCTCCATCTGGATGCTGCATATGCCCATCTCTCAGGGTCCAGCTTCGTCCCTGCTCTACTGTGAAGATTTCTGTCTTCACTCCCTGTGGCATCCTGCCCTGCCAAACCTCAGAGGTCCAAATCAGAGTGTTCATGTTACAGATAGGGGAGCTACTTTTAATTCCCATCCAACTAGCTGCGGTGATGTCTGAAGGTTATTGCCAAGTCTGCAGTGAGTAAAAGCAATCAAGTGATGAGAAAATAATCAAAGGGGCGTGGACCCTCTTCCCATGGACACACTCTACCAAGGTCTGCCTGTGCTCAAGTCACAACCACCAGATAAGCAAATATACATTTAATACTCTTTTTTAGATGTTTACAGTCCTGTGTAAACCATTAAACCAATTTTGTGTTAAGGGTTGTCATTAAATTTTAACAAAAAAGAAGCCATTCCGAGTACTAAATTATGAATGAAATTGTCCCAAATCCCTAATCATAGCTATCCTGAAATATAATTTTATGTATTTGCCTAAAACTCCTTAAAATGATAGAAATCAAATTGCCTGATTTCCCAAAAGCTGCAGTTAGGAGACTGGTCTAGACTAAGTGATGTTAGAACACAGTTTGGTTCCTATGTTACTTATTCTGTTAGCATTTAATTTTGATGGTTTCAATTTAAAATTCTACCTTTAAATGAGCTCAGTAAGGCCCCACCTAGATTAATCATTCTGGATAATCTTAGAGTGCTTATTATCAAAAAGAACGTTAAAGATGTATATAAGTATATTCTTCCCTGGGAGAGGTCAGATATCCATGATTTAGTTGGTTAGTTAAAAAAAAAGAAAAAGAAAAATGGCCTGCCATTGAAAAGGCACATGGCATGAGTATGTTATGAAGCTATGTGGTATAATGAAAAGGGTCCTGAGTATAGAGAAATAAATCCAGGTCCACAGCCTAATTCAACTCTTGCTAGCTCTGTGCTTGGGAATAAGCCACCTTCAGTTGCTCTATTGAATTTTAGGATCACCATCTGTGAAAATGGACCTGCCATCTCATGGTGCTCTTGTGAGAATCACCATGAGAAGATGAACAACTGACTTTCAGTTGTCCAAGGGATATAAATTTACCTAGTGAAAGAAAAAATTGTCTTTTTGTCTTGTTTATGGTTTCCTTTGCTGTGCAAAAAGCCTTTAAGCTTAATTATGTCCCATTTGTTTATTTTTGCTTTTATTTTTGTTACTCTAGGAGGTGGGTCAAAAAAGATCTCACGTTTTATGTCAAAGAGTGTTCTGCCTATATTTCTTCTAAGAGTTTTATAGTGTCTGGCCTGACATTCAGGTCTTTAATCCATTTTGAGTTTATTTTTTGTGTATAGTGTTAGGGAGTGTTCTAATTTCATTCTTTTACATGTAGCTGAACAGGTTTCCCAGCACCACTTATTTAAGAGGCTCTTTTCTTCATTGTATAGTCTTGCCTCCTTTGTCATAGATTAGGTGACCATAGAAAAGACAACGCTCAGAATGGGAGAAAATATTTGCAAATGAAGCAACTGACAAAGGATTAATCTCCAAAATATACAAACAGCTCATGCAGCTCCATATCAAAAAAAAAAACAACCCAATCAAAAAATGGGTAGAAGGCCTAAATAGACATTTCTCCAAAGAAGACATACAGATGGCCAACAAACACATGAAAAGATTAAACAACATCACTAATTGTTAGAGAAATGCAAATCACTATTATTATCTCCTTTAACAGGGAGAGTAGTGAATAGAAATGCAACATCATTAATTATTAGAGAAATGCAAATCAAAACTACAATGAGGTATCACCTCACACCAGTCAAAATGGCCATCGTTAAAAAATCTACAAACAATAAATGCTGGAGAGGGTGTAGAGAAAAGGGAACCCTCTTGCACTGTTGGTGGGAATGTAAATTGATACACCCACTATGGAGAACAGTATGGAGGTTACTTAAAAAACTAAAAATACAACTACCATATGACCCAACAATTGCACTACTGGGCATATACCCAGAGAGAACCATAATTCAAAAAGACACAGGCATCCCAATGTTCATTGCAGCACTATTTACAATAGCCAGGACATAGAAGCAACCTAAATGTCCATCAACAGAGGAATGGATAAAGAGGATATGGTACATATACACAATGGAATATTACTCAGCTGTAAAAAGGAATGAAATTGGGTCATTTGTAGAGACATGGATGGACATAGAGACTGTCATACAGGGTGAAATAAGTCAGAAAGAGAAAAACAAATATCATATATTAACACATATATGTGGAATCTAGAAAAATGGTATAGGTGATCTTATTGGCAAAGCAGAAATAGAGACACAGACATAGTGTATGGACACCAAGGAGGGAGGGGTGGGTGGGATGAATTGGGATATTAGGATTGACATATATACATTATTGATACTATGTATAAAATAAATAACTAATTAGAGCCTATGTATACTTAGGGAACTCTACTCAATGCTCTGTGATGACCTAAATGGGAAGGAAATCCAAAAAAAGAGGAGATACATGTATATGTATAGCTGATTCACTTTGCTGTACAGTAGAAACTAACACATTGTAAAACAACTATGCTCCAATAAAAATTAATTTAAAAAAAAGAAAAGAAAGGAAGTAGTGTTACATTATCAGGTATTGATAAATAATTAAGAATTTTATGACTTTAATATAATTATCTCAGACTTTGGAACATAAAGTTGAAAAAGGAATAAAGATGCAATGCCATGTAACTAGGGAATTCTGGATCTGAAAGGACCTCAGAGAGCACTCACTCCAGCTCCCATTCCCCAGACACCCATTTCATAGAGAAGGAAACTGAAGCACAGAGATACTGAGAAGACACCCTAAGGTCTCACAGTGCTATCTGCAGAGCAAGGACAGAACTCGGCCTGCTGCTTCCCAGCCCCTGGCCCCTGTGTCTACAACAATTAAACCGTGTCCATAATCCCATGCAGACAATCCTTTGCCTGTGCCTATATCTACCACCAATAAAACATATTACCGAGTTTGATCATCTCCTTTAATAAAAATTAACCAGTTGATTGCAGTACCCTCCCTTTGCAGTGTGGAAACAGGGCCAATCTGAGGACTGCCATCCACTCAACTTAAGAAGAAAGACCTTTTTCATGAACTCATCACAGATTTATCTGAGTTCTTACTTGTGCCCAAGAACTGTGCTCAACCCTGATAGAAAGCTGAGTACTCAAGTTTCCTTCAAGTATTGGATAGAGACCAGTGGTGACCACATAGCTGGAGACACGTTAAAGCAGATGTAAACAGATTGCAATGGAAGCTTTGGGGGTGGTGTAACCAAGGAGCCAAGAGAAAGTGGACAGTGAACCCTACTTCACCTGGACAAATGACAGGTTACAGTGTTAAAACATATATAAAAATTTAAAAGGCAAGGGAAGAGTAGATTTCCTTTAAACATGAGAATTCTGCAGTGATGAGCCGCAGTTATGTAATTTTATAACCACAGTTTGGGTAGCTCACCCTGGCCTTCCAGGACCTGGATCACATTCAGATCCCGAGAACTCTGATGTTAAAGCCAATTGTACTTTAAAACCCAAAATATTCCATAATAGCAGGAGATCATTCACCTCTCTGTGTCTCAGTTTCCTCATCTGTAACGTGGAGATAACAATAATAGTGTCCCACTGATGGGGTTGCTGTGAAGATTAACTATCAGAGCATGTCAAGGGCTTAGAACAATGCCCGGGACAAAGTAAGTGCTCAATAAACTTTGGCATATCAGTATGAGAAGACCGATGGTCACTGAAAACTCACTTCTTAATATGAAGGTATGAATGCCAAGGGAGAAGATTAGGGAAGGTGCATCAGCCAGGGTTAACCGGAGAAACAGAACCAGTGGAAGATAGACATTAAGAGATTTATTGCAAGGAATTAGCTTATGCTGTTTTGCGGGCTGGCTGGACAAGTCTGAAATCCCTAGAGCATACCCTCAGGAAAGGCAGGCTGGAACTCTCAGGCTAACTGAAGTTAAGTTATGGCCCAAAGGCAAAATTTCTCCTTCTTCAGGGAAGCCTCATTCTGCTCTTAAGGCTTTCAATGGATTGTGTCAGACCTACCCAGATTATTAAGGAAATCTCCTTTACTTTTAGATTTCTTAACAGCTTTATTTAATTGATACATAAAGAACTGTACATATTTAATGCATATAATTTGATGAGTTTGGACATATGCAAACATATGCAAACTCATATGCATATGAGTTTGAACCTGTGAAACCATCACCAGAATCAAGGTAACAGATCCCACACGTTCCAACATTTCCTTATGTCCTTTTGACTTGTTTTGTGATAAAAACACATAACATGAGATCTACACTATTAACAGGTTTTGAAGTGCACAACACCATATTACAAACTATAGGCACAATGTTGTACAGCAGGTCTCTAGAACTTACTCATCTTGCATGACTGAAACCTTACACTCATTGAACAACAAGACCCCAATGCCTCCACCCCTCAGCAACCTCTATTGTATTCTCTGCCTCTATGAGTTTGACTGTTATAGATGCCTCATAAAAGTGGAATCAGGCACTAGTTGTCCATCAGTGACTGGCTTATTTCAGTTAGCATAATGTCCATCCAAGTCACAAATGGCAAGATTTTCTTCTTTAAGGCTGAATAATATTCTATTGTATGTATATACCACATTTTCTTTAGTCATACACTTGGGTTATTTTCATATCTTGGCTATTGTGAATAATGCTGCTGAAGTTAACATGGGAATGAAGATATCTCTTCAATATCCTGACTTCAGTTCTTTGGATGTATACCCAAAAATGAGATTGCTGGATCATATAGTAGTTCTATTTTTAATTTTTTGAGAAACCACTATACTGTTTTCCATAGCTGCTGCACTGTTTTATATTCCCACCAACGGTTACAAGGGCTCCAATTTCTCCATATCTTTGCCAACAATTGTTATCTTTTGTGTTTTTTTAATAATTGTCATCCTAATAGATATGAGGTGATATCTCATTGTCATTTTGATTTTTCATTTCCTGATAATTAATGATGTTGAGCATCTTTTCATATACCTGTTAGCCATTTGTATATCTTTTTTGGAGAAACGTCTGTTCAAGTCCTTTGACCATTTTTTAATCAGGTTATTGGGGTTTTTTTTGCTATTGAGTTGTAAGAGTTCCTTATACATTTTGGAAATTAATCCCTTATCAGATATACAGTTTGCAAATATTTTCTCCCATTCTGTAGGATGCCTTTTCATTTTATTGATGGTTTCCTCTGCTGTGCAGTAGATTTTTATAGCTCCTGTAGGAGTTTGATATAGTCCCACTTGTCTATTTTTGTGTTTGTTGCTTGTGCTTTTAGTATCATATCCAAGAAATCATCGCCAAGATGAATGTCAAGAATATTTTCCCCTGTGTTTTTTTTCTAACTGTTTTACAGTTTCAAGTCTTATGTTTAAGTCTTCTATCCATTTTGAGTTGATTTTTGTGTATGGTGTAAGGTAGGGATCCAATTTCATTTTTTTGCGTGTGGATATTCAGTTTTCCCAACATCATTTGTTGAAGAGACTCCCTTTTCCCCATTGTATATTCTTGGCACCCTTGTCAAATATCAATTGACCATATATGTATGGTTATTTCTGGGCTATGTATTCTGTTCCATTGGCCTATAGATCTGTCTTTATGGGAGTACCATGATGTTTTAATTCCTGTGGCTTTGTAATATATTTTGAAGTGATGTCTTCAGCTTTGTTCTTTTTCTCAAGATTGCTTTAGCAATTCTGTGTTGACAAAATTCAACACTTTTTCATGATAAAAATGCTCAACAAACTAGGAATGACCTCAACATAATAAAGGCCATACATGACAAGTCCACAGCTAATATATTACTCAATGGTGAAAATGTTAAAGCTTTTTCTCTAAGATTAGGAATAAGAAAAGAATGCCCTCTCTTGCCACTTCTTTTCAACATAGTGCTGAAAGTCCTAGTCAGAGCAATTAGACAAGAAAAAGAAATAAAATCCATTTTTGTCACTTTCTAGATGTCTAGTCAAGTCACTTGACCTCTCTAAGCCTGTGACTGATACCTGTGAATGGCAATAATAATATTGTCATTTCAGGGTTATCATACAGGATTAGAGACCATAAACACAAATGGCCTGGGTTCATAAGAGATGATCATTTAGGAAAAGCTCCAAAGTTTAACTTCTTTTAGTTCAAAGATTACCTATTGTTAACTGTGTGGTGTTGGAAAACTTACTTCACCTCTCTGTGTCTCAGTTTCCTCATCTGTAAAATGAGCATAATGAAAAATTATTCTGGGTATTAAGTGAATTTACATATGTAAAGTGTTCAGAACAGTTTCTGGTACATAGTAAGCACTATATATGTTGTAATTATTATAATTTGCTGTTTTGTGGTTGGCGGGGGGAATTAGGTAGGCAGGAAACCTGGACTTTCGTCTGCACTGGGTGAACTTGCAGGAGTCGCTTCCTTTCTCTTCCATTAATTTCCTTCTCTGTAAAATGAGGGAGTTGACAAGACCATCTGTCGAGCTCAGACATTTTAAGATGATATACCTAAACTATACTGTGAGCTGTGGGAATGTGGAAGGCCTCCTGACTTGTAGACAGTTTTGAGCTGCCACTCTGTCACCAATCTGTCAAAGTTTCCTTATTGATTCACACCAAGAACCTGCCTCTGTCTCAGCTTTTCTGCAGGGCAGTTGATCTGTTTACTTTTCACCATGACATGTTCCTCTGTCAACTGTATCAGAGCTGTCATAAGCCAGCTTCATGGCAGGGAGAGAAAGACCGTGGTTTTATTTTTCTGCCTCACTGTGTCTTCTTTCCTCTGGGACCTTTCTGAGAAAGGTCGAAACAGGATTCTGCAACTGGCATGATGAGGAATGCCACCAATTGAAGAAGCAGGGCCCATGTAAACAGCGGTGCCTGCCCCCCAGGAGGCCAGGCCTGGAACCCTCTTGGGCCTGACTCATCATCCAGCCCAGGGGAATTCTGCCCCAGAGAGAGCAAACGTCCTGAGTGTTATGGTGGCAGGTGGAAGGAGGGCAGTAACTAACCAAAGCATGACGGGAAATCTAAGAGAAGGCAGATAGGTGGTTTTGCTTGAGATCTGGTCACAAACCAAAGTACTACGTACATTCCCTCTTGCTTTTCCTATATTCTAATGGAGAGATTAAAAGAAACACAGTAAAACACAAGGGAGTGTTGAAAAGACTCTTTTGGCCCCTTTGCCTTTTTATCTGCTTCCCCCCAAGATAGAAGACTGAGTAAGTGTCAGACTCAGATGTCCCAGGGCTGTGTTCACTACTGCGCACAGTTAGGAGCCTGAGAGGCAAGGTCCCAGAAACACACTTCCTTCTCTTTCTGTGCCCAGGCCAGTCAAGCTTTCTTTTGCTTCTGGCTCCAGGTAATGACTGTGTGAGTGTCAGGGTCAGTAAGGAGGGGCTGGCAAATAGAGAGAAAAAACCCTGTTGTGAGTAACTGAGATCAGTAGACAAGTCTTTGACAGTGTGATGTTCACAGTGCACATCCTGAGTGATGTTTCCCACTGGGTGGATGTTGATACAATCCACTGTGACAGAAAATAAATGAGTAGGAATAAGTTTGGGGGGGATTATGTTTCATTCGGGGCATATTTCATTTTAGGTCTGTGTGGTATCCCACAGGTCAGAAAATAGATTTACAAACCAGGTTTTCCAGGCAGCACTGGCCACTGAGGTCTTCATCCCAAGAAAGAACTAGGCTGCCCCTTGAACACCAATATTCCAGGGAAAACCTCTGAGTAAATGTCTCCTTGCTGCCTCGATCTTATCTGACTTCTGGGGTTCCTGGCTGCAGTCCCTGGTTTAAGATGTAGAAGCGATATCTGAAGTGCTTGAAACCCTAATCCAACCTCCACCCCAGAAAAAATGGGGACTCCCTCTTCATCTAAAGATGTGTGACCAAGCAGAGGGATGGCTACTGATTTAATCTGCATCACACTGCAAAGTGTTACTTGCAAGCCCAGAAGTTAGCCTTAGTGGTGTTAGATGGAGCCCTCTTGTTGGAAGGTTGCATCTTAGGTGTGATGGACGCCTGCTTTTTACCAGTGTAACTCACCTCTCACTGTTTTTCACCTATTTTTCATGTGGGTACAATTAAAGCTCTCACTTTTTGCCCTCTGACTTGTTTTTCTTAGCATCGCTCTTTTGCCTTCAGAAAAAAAATAATAAAATGTGATTCATATGATCAAATCATTAAACATAAGCTGCCACTGTGGAAGCTACAGGCATGGACTCAGGCACCTGATTCCAGCTATAAACCACAGAGGCTCTCTTCTGTGGGAAAAACAACACTGGAATTAGAGTCAGGATACCTGCCTTCAAATCCCAGGTTTCTCATTCACTGGATAGTCCCTTTGGCAAGTGACTTATCTCCTTTTGGTCTTACTGGCCTTACCTGAAAAATCGGCAAATTATTAGTCACTGCTGCATCACAGGGCTGCTTGAAAGTCATGACAAAAAGGCTAAGTAAAACGAATGGAAACCAAAGGGATACCTCTTCCCACATGCTGTCATCCTAGACTTTTGATCCAGACCAACTGTCCTTCATCAGGTCTTCCTCATAAAGTTTGCATTGCCTTTAGCTGCTGTGGATGAATTCTTAAGTTAAAAAAAATACTTATTTTCTCTTGCAGTGCATAGTATGGGACTGGGACTCCAATGGCAAACATGACTTCATTGGAGAATTCACCTCAACATTCAAGGAGATGAGAGGAGTAATGGAAGGAAAACAGGTACGTGGTAAGCCCCTCATGGCATTTCCCCCAGACTCGCCTCTTGCAATGCCTCCTTAGCACCCAGCTATACACCGAGCAGCTAGAGGTGAGACATTAATACATGATTAAACATGGCCAGGAGGGAGCATGGTGGGAACTGAAATCTGGGTTCTAGTGCCAACCCAGCTCATAGCAATTGGTTGTGACCTTGGACAGGACCCTGCTCCAAGGTGGTACAGTTTCTCCACTGGCAAAATGGAGAAGTCAGATGAGAAAGTTTCTAATTTCCTTTGGCTGTGTAGCCTTGGACAAGTGACTTAATCTCTGTGCGCCTCAGCTTTCTCACCTAAAATAAATGAAGGTGATAATGGTACTTACCCGGTAGCATTCAGTGAAGATTAAATGAGATAAATCATGATACGCATTTGGCAGGGTGTCTGGAAATTCCAAAATATGTGCTGGTGTTATTATCATGTTGCAGTATTCTTTCTAGATCTACATTTCCATGACCTGGTGGCATTAATTACACATTTAATGCTTTGGGCAAATTATTTGATTACTCCAAATTTTTATTTTGGGCACCAGATTTTCATTTAGTCTCACCATTTCACTCTTACACTCTTGATACCAAGACATAAACCCAAACACTACCACATACCACAGGGGCACATAGGGATTTCATTGCATCACACAGAAGCCTACACCTCCTCTTTGTATCTCTCAGACACCCATACTCTGATGGATACATATATACATCTGTTGGTCAGTTGCTGTCGTCTGGACCCTGACCATGTAACTTCTTCTCTGATCTGTTCAGGATTCACCTGCCCAGTGTCAGCTGCAGAACCTGAATCTCTTTGCCTGAGGGCTTTCTGTGGCTGCTGGAGCCTGCTCTGCCCATGCCTACTGCAGGCTGGACATGTCGGGGGAGTTGTACACATTTCAGGGAGCAGCCCTCAACAAATTGCTAGTGGGAGATGGGATATAAATACCCCAGCTCTCTTGCCCTTCAGGCGGCAAAACTCTGAGGCATGCTCTGTGAAGTTGCCCAGAGTTCCCCAGCAGGAAGCAGCCCTGGTTGCCCATAGGGTTACCTGAATGGATCACGTACCCCTTTTTGGCTGCTTCCCTATTTCAATTCCCCACTCTTTTATTGTTCCTTCCTGGTATTACCTCCCAGATGAATTACTTGTACTTAAATACTTGCCTCGGCGTTAGCTTCTGGAGGAAGTCAAACCAAGCTACCTGCCATCCTTACTCTGGGAGCTACTGTCCCCATAGAACAAAAAGGAGTGACAGCAGAGAAAGACTTTTTCCCCTAAAGACCCTGTGCCTGGCCTGCTCAGAAGTGCTGCTTGGGGAAGATTGTCCCAACTCACTGTTCAAGTTTCTCCTTTCAGATGTAAGTCAAGATGTAACCAGACTGGATGGAAATAAACTAACATTCTTTAGAATCAGAGGCTTAATCTGAATCAGACCATTTGTTGAATACCTCCCTTTGGCCTGAAAAGTCAAGAGCAGCTTTCTGCATAGCTCCCACAAACTGCTAAACACGCTGTTACATACCCAGCATTGCAGGAAACTTGTCAGACACACAGAGACCTTCACCCACGAGTAGGCTTGCAGTTTCAGGGGTACAGTGAAAACCAACACTAAACTATAAATAAAGTCACTACCCAAATAACTAGGAATTTATCCAGAGACGTTGTTGCTTCTTTGAATGTACAAGACCAGGCTCTGTTGAGCTAATAAATCAATGACAGTTATCAATACCACCCGCTAGAGTTCTAAAGAGTTTTATGAAGTTTTGCCTTGTTCTGCTTTACAAATAGAAATAGCCAAACCAATAAACATGGGAAACACTTCATCTTTAGAATCCTAGGAGGATATTATAGCATACATCACAATTGAAGCACGCTGAAGTCTGATGCTTTCAAACAAACAGAAGTGAATCTTGAAGTCTCTCTGAGGAAATGGATGATATGCTACTGTACTTTTCTGTATCACTGAGACACCAGAAAGGTTTTGGTGCAACCACTCAGTCCCTATTCTGACATGTCTGCACCCAGGGAACTGTTCTATTATTTATTGACCCCACTAATATTTACTGAGGAGCACCTGCTAAGTGTCAGGCTCTAGGTGTGACATGAGTGTGCATCATAGTAAAATATAAATATGAATCAAGTAAACAAAATATGTAATTATACATTGTGCCAAATGCTATAAAAAACTGAGCCAGTTTAGTTATAAAGGTATAACATAGAAGAGATCAGCTGAAAAGGTGACATTTAACTTGAAGGCCCTTAAAGATGAAGTGAAGCCAACCATGTAACAAGCAAGGGAACAGTATTTCAGGCCGAGGGAAGAACATTGCAAAGTACTGAGTCAGGAAAGAGCTCGGTGTGATTAAGGATCTGGAAAGAGACCAGTGTATCTGGATCAGAGAAGGTGAGGGAGCCATGCATGCGATGTGGTCAAGAACAGAGGCCAAGGCCAGGAAAAGCAGATTCTGATAGCTCAGAGAAAAGAGTTTCAATTTTCCTATAAATGTGTTGAGAGCACACTGAAGCCACAGTCTCCCATTTAGTAGCTACTGGCTACATACACCTATTTCAATTTCAATTTTAGTAAGTTTAAGTTAAATTAAGTTAAAATTTCAATTCCTCCATCTTTCTCTCTCTCTCTCTCTCTCTCTCTCACACACACACACACACACACACACACACACACACACACACTCCAAGTGCTCGTGTGGCTAGTGTCTTCCACATTGATCAGTGCAGACATGGAATATTCCCATCATTGTAGAAAGTTCTATTGGGCAGTGCTGCAAAGGGGTCTAGGCTGGAGAATTACATTAATTTTTTTAAAGATTACTCTGGCTACTGTGTAGATAATCAGTTACAGAGAGAGACAAGCGAGTGAGACAGGGAGATCTGTTAGGAGGCTACTACCATAGGCAGGACAGGAGGTCGGCAATCTGGTCTGAGTTCCCCTGGGAAACTTCTCTCTGTTCCAAATGGGACTCACTCTTGCACTTGTGCCTACACATCTGAGGTAGCTGTAATGTTTCTCCACGTGCTCTTTCATCTTCCAGGACACCAGCTTAAGCTAATACATGGTGAAAATGTCCCAGCAGCAAGAGGAGGGCAAGCGCCAGTGCACGGGGCTTGTCAAGCCTCTGCTCATATCACTTGCTAATGTCCCATCGGTCAAAACAAGTCACCTGACTAAGCTCAGAGTCATTGTGCACTGGGAGGAATGGGTCATTGGCGCCAATGCTGTATCAATCTACCCACTCACATCTGCCTCAGAAATTCCTTCATTTTCAGATACTTCCAACTGTCAGAGTGTGAAAATTTGTCTTCTGAGTAGAAATCCAAGGATCTACTCCCATAGGATAGTAGGCAGGAGCATTCCATGACTCTTGGATGTTTGACTTTGTTAGTAGTCAAGGTGCAGTTGGCTTTGTCCCCTGAAGCCTTCTGTAGGCTGAAAGGGTTGAGATCTGTTCACCCTTTACCTCCCAGCTACCTCCTCAGTTCTGATTCTACCTCTCACAGAAGCCTCTCTGGCAATCTAATGCACCACCATTGTGACTGTGTCAATCCATTATTTTAGTCCTCTGTGAAGTTAAGCAAACTTATCATCATCCCCACCAGCTTCCTGTAGCCAGTATTCAATGTCCCTCAGTTTTCCTACCTCTTAAGTCAATTCCCAGACACTAAGACTTAGCATTTGGGTTACTCAGCTGTGTGTCCCCAGATCTCTCCTTCCCTCTGCTGCTTAATTTGGTCCCATTAATAGCAAGCATTTATAAGTGTCAGGCACTGTTCTAAATGTATTACAAGGGTTAATCATTCAATCCTCACAGTAACCCTATGAGATACCTATAATTACAAGCTCCATTTTACAGAGGAGACATGCAAGACATAGAGGAATCAAGTAATTTGCCAAAGATCACACAGCTGGAAAATGGAGGAGCTGGGATTCAAACCAGGCAGAGTAGTGTCGGAGTCTCCCTCTGCACCACTCCTCCTTACTGCCCCTCCAGATGTGAAGGGATCAGCTAGAGACCATGGGTCAGCCCTCAGGTCCATCTGCAACAGTGCCCAGGGGCCTCGTCATGAATGACTCCACTTCTTCCTGAGCTGGCAATCATGCTATAACCTTTCTTGTTTCAGGTGCAGTGGGAGTGCATCAATCCCAAGTACAAAGCCAAGAAGAAGAATTATAAGAACTCGGGCATTGTGATTTTGAATCAGTGCAAGGTATATACATAGCCCCTGTCTTCCAGGGGTATGAAGCTAGGGCTGTCTGGGAGGAAGGTTGTGTGGACAGAAGGAGAGAGTGTCAAAGAGATACGATCTTTTTTAAACAAAAATCAGAAAGTCAAGGTATTAATGGACATACATTGTAAGCATGGATGGTCTTGGAGCTGTGGTAGGCCAATGCCACCATACCCTCCACAAGGACAGTCCTGCCCCCAAAGATAGGAGTCCTGGTCTTCCCAGGACAGCACCAGAGGGAGGTCCCCAGAGGGGGTCACCAACATTTCTAAAGCACCTATTCTGTGCCTATCCCAGCGTTCGTTGCTTTATATGTGACACCTCCGCCATGCCGAGAAGGTACCATGAAAATAAGACAGTGGGGGAAGATTAAAGGGCCTAAAAATTCCTCCCAGAAGGGCTCTAACTTAGCAGAAAATCCCATCTGGGAATAATTTTGCTACTGGTTGAGTACTTACTATGTGAAAATAACTATAATACGTTCTGTTTACTCTTATCACAACCCTGAGATTTCTACTTTCAAATGAGATTGTGTAACCAGTTTGTCACACACATGGTAAGTTTAAGAGCTGAGATTTTAGTCTCCGTCTGTCTGACTCCATGACATAAGACTTACGTGCCATCCAGTTTCTCTCTATATATATCAGGTTCCTTCACTCAGAGTTGGCCTTTCCTAGCTGCCAGGAGCTGCAGGAACTCATCCTTACATAACAAGAGAGTAAAGGAAAAGACCGATGGGTCTGGCTTAGGTCACATGCCCACCCCTTGAACCAATCACTGGAACTAGGAGATAATGCTTGTGATTGGCCATCTGGGGGTCACTGTTTTTTTTTTTTTGTTTGTTTTTGTTTTTGTTTTTTTTTTAACATCTTTATTGGAGTATAATTGCTTTACAATGGTATGTTAGTTTCAGCTTCACAACAAAATGAATCAGTTATACACATACATATATTCCCATATCTCTTCCCGCCTGCGTCTCCCTCCCTCCCACCCTATCCCACCCCTCCAGGCGGTCACAAAGCACTGAGCTGATCTCCCTGTGCTATGCGGCTGCTTCCCACTAGCTAACTACCTTACTTTTGGTAGTGTATGTATGTCCATGCCTCTTTATCGCTTTGTCACCGTTTACCCTTCCCCCTCCCCATAGCCTCAAGTCCATTCTCTAGTAAGTCTGTGTCTTTATTCCTGTTTCACCCCTAGGTTTTTCATGACATTTTTTTTTAAATTCCATATATATGTGTTAGCATACGGTATTTGTCTCTCTCTTTCTGACTTACTTCACTCTGTATGACAGACTCTAGGTCTATCCACCTCATTACAAATAGCTCAATTTCGTCTCTTTTTATGGCTGAGTAATATTCCATTGTATATATGTGCCACATCTTCTTTATCCATTCATCCGATGATGGACACTTAGGTTGTTTCCAGCTCTGGGCTATTGTAAATAGAGCTGCAATGAACATTTTGGTACATGACTCTTTTTGAATTATGAAAGAAATTAAAGATGATACAAATAGATGGAGAGATATACCATGTTCTTGGATTGGAAGAATCAACATTGTGAAAATGACTCTACTACCCAAAGCAATCTATAGATTCAATGCAATCCCTATCAAACTACCACTGGCATTTTCCACAGAACTAGAACAAAAAATTTTGCAATTTGTATGGAAACACAAAAGACCCCGAATAGCCAAAGCAATCTTGAGAACGAAAGAAGGAACTGGAGGAATCAGGCTCCCAGACTTCAGACTATACTACAAAGCTACAGTTATCAAGACGGTATGGTACTGGCACAAAAACAGAAAGATAGATCAATGGAACAGGATAGAAATCCCAGAGATAAACCCACGCACATATGGTCACCTTATCTTTGACAAAGGAGGCAGAAATGTACAGTGGAGAAAGGACAGCCTATTCAATAAGTGGTGCTGGGAAAACTGGACAGGTACATGTAAAAGTATGAGATTAGAACAAACCCTAACACCATACACAAAAATAAGCTCAAAATGGATTAAAGACCTAAATGTAAGGCCAGAAACTATCAAACTCTTAGAGGAAAACATAGGCAGAACACTCTATGACATAAATCACAGCAAGGTCCTTTTTGACCCACCTCCTACAGAAATGGAAATAAAAACAAAAGTAAACAAATGGGACCTAATGAAACTTAAAAGCTTTTGCACAGCAAAGGAAACCATAAAGAAGACCAAAAGACAACCCTCAGAATGGGAGAAAATATTTGCAAATGAAGCAACTGACAAAGGATTAATCTCCAAAATTTATAAGCAGCTCATGCAGCTTAATAACAAAAAAACAAACAACCCAATCCAAAAATGGGCAGAAGACCTAAATAGACATTTCTCCAAAGAAGATACACAGACTGCCAACAAACACATGAAAGAATGCTCAACATCACTAATCATTAGAGAAATGCAAATCAAAACTACAATGAGATATCATCTCACACCAGTCAGAATGGCCATCATCAAAAAATCTAGAAACAATAAATGCTGGAGAGGGTGTGGAGAAAAGGGAAGCCTCTTACACTGTTGGTGGGAATGTAAATTGATACAGCCACTGTGGAGAACAGTATGGAGGTTCCTTAAAAAGCTACAAATAGAACTACCATATGACCCAGCAATCCCACTACTGGGCATATACCCTGAGAAAACCACTGTTTTAATAATGGCTTTTTTTCTGTATTTTATGATGCTTTGACATCTTGGGGCCTTGCATACTGAGGAGGAACTGCCCCTCCCAGAGTTACCTAATTCCTAAAGGTAGCAATCAACTTGCCTGTGAGCCTGTCTTTGACATGCAGACCAATCCATCCAGAGCCTATACCCCCAGCCACCCCCTTTCCTGAACACTCACACACCAAGACAATATTCCGCCTGCCCTGTATCACCCCAGAGCCAGGTTTCAGATAATTAGAGACCATCCCTATCACCCAGAGCCTCGTAAGTTACTCAAACTATTGAATCCTAAACCTGCTTAACTTCTTACCTTGCTTCATGCATTCCTTCCCACAAAAACCATGATAAAGATTTTTGCCTGTGCTTTCCCCTCATTCCTCTTGCCTCCTGACTGACCCTAGTGCTTCCCCGTGTGGCCCCCTTGTGTGGCAGGACAGTCCTCCTGTCCCTTGGGGAGCTGTGAGTAATAAACTCTTCTTTCAAAGGCAGTTGTCTCTGGTCATCTTACCTACCTGTACAGACCAAATCCTGGTACATTCAGAATAGACCTGTGACCATCCCTGTGCCCATAGCAGCAGGAGAAAAGAAGATCCAGATGAGCCAGTTCAACTATCCATCTCTGTAAGGTGATTGTGCACATATCTGTTTTGATCTAAGAGTTCGGCACTCAAAGGCCATGGTGATCGAACTCATTTTTTTGGTGTACAGACAGTAGTAGGGTATCCCAACTATCAGGCAAAGCATCGCCATAAGGAAGCCAGGAGCAGGCACTATTCAGGGAGCCCAGTAAATATCAGCCCTGAGACAAGTCTGCCAATAGATGTGTGCCACCTGGAGGTGGTGCCTGGAAACACTACCATGGGGTTCTATGGGTCAGTCTCTGAGAAGCTGCCCTGAGCGTCAGATGGAGTCTGAGAAGTGAGGGTCAAAAATCAGCTAGTAGTTGTCCTGGTAAAAGGATCCAGATTGTGAGCTCAGTGGCTGCAGGTACCATGCCTGTTTCTCACATCCCTGTATCCCTAGCATCCAGTGCATGGTGGGGGCTTAATAAATCCTTGTTAAATAAATAAGTAGATGAATGTCACCAAGACTCAAGCATCAGAATCATAATGAAGCAGAAATTAAGACTAGAAATCAGTAAGGTGTGTGAGAACACAGATGCCAGGGGTTGGGAAAAAAGCAGGGACCCTGCTGACTTCCAGCCTAGAGGTTGAAAGGGTGAACTGTGCTGTCAAGACCACCATCATTTGAGTTCCACCTCCATCATCTTAGCCTCAGTTTCCTCTTCTATAAAATGGGCACAATAATAACAATAGCATCACCTTCACAGGCTTGTTCTAAGAATTAAATGAGGTAATGTATGTCAAGTGCTTGGCGTACAGTAAGTTCTCAATAAATGTTAATACTTGTTGCTCATGGCATGGGAGGAATCTCACTAGCTGGCAGCTGGCAGTAAAGACCTTCTCAGGTAATTGTGATCTTGAAGCTGCCCATCTTGATTACTGTGGTGTTAGGAATGTTACCAGAACTGGGACTTAGACACGGGCAGCGAGACTGAAGCCAAGTGTGAGACTTCATTCATTTCAAACCAGTGGTGACCCTTGAAAACACAGTATTAGTCTCACCCCAGAGGCAGAGGCTGATTAAAATCATGTGTAAACCAAAAGAGGGGGTAGCAGGGGATGGATGGCTGCAGCCCTCACAGGCCCATCTAAATTCAGCATTGCTTTCTTTCTTTCCTTTCATGGAACAAAATCAGCTGACCCATCTTTTTCCCACAGATCTTTCTCTGCTTTTTCCTCTACGTCAGCATAACCCCAAAGTGTAGGCCTCTAATCTATAGGTATACAGATCATACTGTTCTAATACAGTTTCCTCTCCTCCTCCTGTGCAGATCCACAAGATGCATTCTTTCTTGGACTACATCATGGGTGGCTGCCAAATCCAGTTTACAGTGAGTTGTTTCCATATTTGTCCTTATTCAGGAGTAAGGTTGGGGAGTGGTGCTGGGTGTGGAGCACGAGGAGACAAAAGTCTGTTAAGACCCTGGGTCAGCTTTGCTCACGTCTCACCGCTGAAATATCATACAGTAACATGTTTTTACAAGGAGGTCATAATTCTATTTTCCTCAGTGAGTATGGTTTTCAGCGTCATGTCAGGAAATTCCTGCCATTGAACCTCAAGTGGTTCGGGCAACCAGCCTAATGCTTTCCGTTCTTTCCATGACTACATGAGGCAGGAGGCAGTGGGTGGGTTGCCAGGTCCCATCACTGCGTGAAAAGGGTGGGAAGGAAGTGAGCCGCGCTTGCGCATCCCACTGGACAACTGCAGATGTCTTGGTTGTGTTTGTGTGGCCAGACCACGAGCATCCATGTCATGTCCAATGGTCGGTGCCAAGAGTAAGCCATCCAAATGGTTCATCAGTCAATGAGAAAGAGAATTCCAAAAGATTGGGGAACCAGTCTCGCAAGGTTGAAAAATAGAATGAGTGAGTGGATTGAGGATCACCTCCTACATGGAATATGTGAGCCCATGGGATTTGCACACTCCTAATACAGATTGGAGGGTCGGGGTGGACTGGGTCTTTTTTAAGTGCCTGGGTGGGCCAAGATTGTGAGTCCATCTGCCCTGGAACAATTTGCTTTCAGTGGCTTCATATTCAAAATCCTACTAAGTTTAGGCAGACATGACCTGCAGAAAGAGAATACCCAGATGACAAGGAATAGATCTGCTAAAACCTATGGGAAATCAACGTGGATGTAAACAAGAGGAATCCAATTTGTGCAGCATTTGTTCCTCATCTTACAAAAGTGTACTCTTGAAACTCAGCCCTGTTTAGCTCCCTAGACAGGCTCAGTCATGTGAGGAAGGCAAGGAAATTGGTTTGAGCCCAAGAAAGTAGACAGGAGCAATGTATTCCTGAGACTAGGGATAGTGGTGCCCAAAGGACTAGAAGGGGGTTCCCCGAGGGGTTGAGATAAGGCATCTCCCTAGATAGAGGCTTGTCCTCTGCTATAACCTCAGAGGGGTCTACCTATGTCCTGCCTAAGCTCAGGCCATTGTTCATTTGCCCCGGAATGCTTACAGGAGTTAATTATAGATTTTGGTCATTTCTTTGAAGTCTAAGTTTCTCTAAAGACACACCCACACAGCACCCACCCCTTCCCCCCCCCCCGCCATATACACACTGGCATGTTTAGAAGGTAGCAAACATGTGCATTGTGGGCACACACCCCTGCCTCCAGCTGTCCTGGGCAAATGGAGGTGGAGGAGTCAGCAGTGTCACAGAGGAGATAGTGTCCCATGATCTTAGGCAAAGGAATGATGCAGAAAACTATTTATAGATTCTTCAAGGGAAAGCTCTATCAATTTGGGTCTGTTTTAGATTCTATAGATCCCATGCTTTTGAACAGCTCTTTATTCAACCTTCAGGGGCTTGCTTTGCCCTTGGAGTTGGGCTACAAAGAATTGGCCCCAGGGAAAACTGAAGTTTGACCCCAGAATGTTTCCAGCTCTACACCCTGACTCATGAAGGGGAGGGGAGGGGAGATCGTGTGGCCCACCTGACAGGAGGATTGCTCTCCTGGCTTTGTTTTCCCCTCCTTCTCACTTTTGCTGATGCTCCCAGCCGGAAGGGACCACCTCAGTGGTTCTCACTACCACCTTCCCAGCCCCAGCTTCTCAGCCATCCAGGGTCCACGGATCGACCTGCGGGAGATCTGGAGTGAGTCTGGAGCAAGGCATGTGAACAGGGGGAGCATGTGCAGATAAATGCCGAGGAGACCAGACCATCAAGCAGTGCCTCCAACAAAGCCCTTCCTCCTGGAGGGCTCCAGGCGGAGGACGCAGGAGAAGGTTGCTAGGTGTTCTATTTTGAGCTTTCTATTAAAGAAAACATAGCAGCCACCTCATTGTCATTTTCCTCTAAAATTAAGTCAGCTTTCCCATTATTAATTTCTTATTACTCAAGCAGTGCAATCTAATGTAAATGGCAAGCTGTAATACAAACTATTAATAACAAATAACATGTCTTAATAAATTTGGTATTTATTATATACCCAATCATTTTATTGAGGCCATCTAGAAAAATGAAGGGAATGTGGCAGAGGGATGAGAAATGAGAAGAGGGCTTCCTGGCGTAGAGACAGGCAGAGCAGAGGGAGGGAGGAACGAGGTTCTGTTGCAGTCACCCCACCCCTGAGCTCTCCAGAGTTGAAATCTCCCACTGGCGCAGAGGATGGCCCGAGATTCCTAAGCAGGCCCGGAGCTTCAGCCAGGATGAGCCTCCGTCTCCCTGGAGACAGACCTTCAGGAGCCAGCAGTGGAATACAGTTCTGCATGTTTCCTCCCCTCCTCACCCTTCTCGGCCCTGCCCCTGTGCCCAGGAGGCCTTCCCCTTCTGGTGCATCAGCCGGGCTCTCCTGCTCATGGATTTTGGTTGGATTTGACCAATGGTAGGCAGCAGCCAGAGGTCAAACAATAGGAGGAGAATGAAGTTGGGGCACTTCTTCCCCACTCTCTACCCCCCAGGTTGCTGTTTGGCAGTGACCACATTCCTCTACAGAAGGACACAGTTCCCTTCAGGTGTCCTGCCCTGCAAACACTACTCTTACTCGGTTCTACTAACTGCCCCTCTTGACCCTTTCTACTCAGCCTCCCTTAACATTTTAGAATTGTCCTTTTATTAAATTCTTCTCAATCATCCCTTTTGAGTGGACCATTTGCTTCCTGTCAAGACTCAGCCCAATACACACTACAAACAGTGGTGAGAAGAAAGCTTTTGCACCTTCCACTGATGCCTGGAGCTCCTGGTTTCACCTTAAGAATATCAAGAGCAGAGCACCTTTCCCTTCAGGTAGTAGGCTGATATAAGTTGCTCAGAATACTTCTGTTGAATGGTGGTGGATCAAAGCCTAAATCTTCAAGAAGAGATAAGGTTTAGGGAAAAGAAGAAATTGGATAAATAAATGTGATACTATGTTTTTGCTTTAAAAAGCACCCCTGTGAACTTAAATATTTATGCATCCATATATTCTAATGATAAATACTGAAACCTTACTTGGGTTAATGTGAATATGCAGGATATATTTAGGGATTGTTGGGGAAATGGTTTAGATTGAGAATTTGAAGGGCCTTGAATTTTGAGGTAATTAGGTGGATGTGGGAATGTTCAGAAGACTCTTGGGCAGGACTCAGGAGCAATCAGGCACATGCTCTAGGGAAGTAAATCTGAGAGGTCTTCATGAAAGGGACTCTGAAAGAAGACATTAAAACCCACTGTAGCCGTCCTGGTGATGGGTAGTAAGAGGTAACTAGAGGGGCAGCAGTAGGAAGGGGCACTGTGGAAAGAGAGTCTACTAGCCCTGACTTATGATACAGGAGGAGACAAAAGGCACAGGAGAATGATGAGTCCAGGATGACTCAAATCTTTTGTGCCTGAAGACAAAGCATGGCAGTCCCATTCACAGAAATATGGAAATCAACAGGAGCGGCCAGACAACAAGGTGAACTTCCTCATGGATGCGGTGGAAGTATTTTCAGGTATCCCAGTGGAGACAGCATTTATAAGTATGGACCTCAGTTTCAGGAGAGAGGTGGAAACTGCGCATACATGCGTCTGGAGGAGATGGCTAAAGAGAAAAATACAGAAAGACTGGGGGCCTGGTGACAGAATATTGTGGAAGATCTGCATTTGTCAGCAGGGGAGAGAGGGGCAAACAGTAAAGAGATGCCAGAGGGGGAGGTCCCAGAGGAGGCAGTTACTCAGATGATCAGGAGGAAGTGTTACAGGATCAGGGACAATAATCTCATATGCTAAAGAGAAGATAGAAGGTGAAGAATGAAAAATGGTGACTGGGCCATGTGATGAGTAGGCACAAATCATCTTCAGAAGAGCAACTTCAGCAGAATGAGACAGGAGACCCAGGAGGTGGGGTGTAACATACGATGAGGAGGTGAACACAGTGGGTGTGACTACTCGTTCAAGAAGGCAGACGGTGAAGGGAAGGCAAGAGGTGGAAAGGAGAGTGGCAACCTGAGGATGAGAAGAGGGGAGTTTTAGGCTATGAAATAAGCAGAGAAGGCCCCAGGGAGGGAAGGACATAAAGGATGCTAAAAAAAGCCCCAGTCGATGATTCTTCCTCTTTTTTTGTCACATGGACCATTTGAAATCTGTTACAAGATCTATATCCTCTCACTGGAAAGTGCACACACCCAATTCTGCACACCATTTCAGGATGTCAAGGGCACCCCCGAGGACAACCTTTGTTCCTTGTGTGAATCTTTGAGTCGTAAGGACTCCGGAGCAACAGTCGTGTTGTGGTCTTGGAGGACCTGAGCAGAGGTGAAGCAGAGACTCGAGGGAGAGAGATTGGGTTCTATGTGTTTGGCACATGGCAGCTAAAAGGAAAACCAGATACCAGAATTTCATATACAAAATACACAACTACAGACAACATAGATGAGGCCGACTCCATAAGATATTTGAAGAGAAAATGATAGAAGAATTCAATGTTTCTTTTGAAAGTTATTGCCTTTCCAGATGCAAAAAAATGTTCATTGTAAAATGAATTTTCACAGAAACAGGTTGTAAGCAACACAAATGTCCAACAATAAGTTAATAGCTATATAAATCGCAGTTTCTCATTTAGGTGGACTATGATAAAGCCATTTTAAGTGGCAATTATAATGATTGGTAATAACATGAGAATATGTTTATGTCATAGTGTTAAGTGAAGAAAAAAGAACATAAAGCAAAGCTACCCTATGATTACAACTATGTTAAATGTTTATATATAATTATATTGTATGTTTTATATATAAATTTTAAAAATATTTTGGATATATATATATTGTATATAACTAAAAAGAAAAAATATGACTTACCAGACTAGTAGAATCCTGAGTGGTCATTTTTTTCTTATTATATTCAGTTGGCCCTTTTTATTATTTGTAATTTTTTTAAAATTAAAGAGGGTATTGGGCTTCCCTGATGGCGCAGTGGTTGGGAATCCGCCTGCCAATGCAGGGGACACGGGTTCGAGCCCTGGTCTGGGAAAATCCCACATGCCACGGAGCAACTGGGCCCGTGCGCCACAACTACTGAGTCTACACTCTAGAGCCCGCAAGTCACAGCTGCTGAGCCTGGGTGCCACAACTGCTGAAGCCCGCGTGCCTGGAGCCCGTGCTCTGCAGCAAGAGAGGCCACCACAATGAGAAGCCCGCGCACCACAAGGAAGAGTAGCCCCTGCTCACGGCAACTAGAGAAAGCCCACGTGCAGCAACAAAGACTAAACACAGCCAAAAATAAATAAATAACTTAAAAAAAATTAAAGAGGGTATTGCTTTCCTTTATCTCTGATTATATAGTCTACATTTTAATAATATAATATGATATAATATAATAAGCTGAATGTGGCTTCTCCCAGATTAACCTTGAAGCCTAAGAAAAGAGCACCTCTTAAAGGTCCTCTCATGTCATCTTTTCTGACCCTAACACACTTGAGACATCCTATGCCCAAGCTGTGTCTCAGTTTAAGTTTTAAATCCTGATTTTATATCCCAGACTAAACACTGACGGATTCTGGTGTAGAACCCTGAGAAATGAGGATGAGTCCTGGGATGAAGAGGAGAGTGCTTTGCACTTTCCAGGAAATGAACCAAGCGACCTCTGGGGTTTTTCCCATCTGGCCTAGGTTCTTATTTCTTTACCTGCTATAGGGTTTTGAGGAAACAGAAAAGCATAATAATTAAACCTATTATTTAAGAAATAGTCCAGACTAAAGAGTATCTCCACCTATAAGTCTTGTTTTATAGGTCCAAATTGTATACAAATCTAAAAAACAAACAAAAAAAGCTGCCCTATAGCAGGTGATATCACAAAGGTTGCAGAGAGATTGGGCAGCTAACCAGAGATGGGTTCACAGCAGCTTTCCCCAGAAAACATCTGGGAGGTTCTCAAAGGGCGCATTTTTTCACCGTCAGGGAAGGGATATGAGGCCTGGGCTCGTTTCAGGTAAGAAGCTAAAAATGTCCAAGGAAGGATACTCATCTTTAGCATCCAGCCTTTTCTGGAAGCAGTTCCCCACACTAGGGACTTGGCAGCATGGAGGAAGCAAGCATTTTGCTTTCTTACTTTACAAAGTTTTGCAAAACTGCTCATGGCTCTGCTTAATGAAGAGCTAGACCTCCTGGGCAGAAGGGGAAACAAAGGAGGCCTGTTCCTGGGCTGCCCGCTGGGAAGATGGGAGTGCACATCAGAACTGCAGGCTTTCCTGAATGCTTCATAGCAGAAGATGAAAACGGCAGCTCTGCAAACCCGCCACATTAAGGAAGCCAGGAGCCGGGAGCCTCCTCCGCAAACTGGCATTTTTCGGTCATTTTCTTGCTTTTATTTCTCAACTTAATCCCATCTTTCACAGCCTCCCTGTTGCTTTTTAAAATAAACCTAACCTTTCTCTCTGTTCTCTTTGCACTCATGCTAACTTAAAGAGCGCAGAGAATTCTTGGTAGAAAGCCACCTCCTGAAGACAGAGATTTTATCTCCAGCCTCATCAAGGAGACCAGAAACCATCAGTTGCCAGGAAAGAAAAAAAATCTTTTAGCTGCCTTGTACCTGAGACTGTCCATTTACTGTCTAGTCAAATGATAAAATATTTTTATGAGCAGTGGGAATTACAGAAAGTAGTAGGTGATAAAGGTCATTGGTTTATTTCCTTTTTCATCAGGTAATTTTTAAGTTCACACCCTTCCCCAAAGTTACATCAGCATCTTCTGAGCTGGAATAGCCTCTGGGGTTGTCACAAACATGGGGGCCATCCCCATGGGAAGAGTGGAAACCCTAGAGGCCTGCCTGCAGAAAAAAAGCAGTTTCCATTGGGCATGTTTGTATGTCCCTACAGGACCACCAGGAACAGGCAGCACAATACCGCCTTCTAACCTTGAGCTTCAGGTTGTCCCACTACATAATCTCCTCCATCCCCAAGGAGATCTGGCTGCTCCCTTTCCCTACCTGGCATCTAACTTCACAATCAGTCACCGAATCCTATTTGTTTTCTATGCTTAATATCTTCAATCACAATCTTCTTCTCACCACCATCTCTGCCCCACCCTAGTTTGTTAAGCGTAAGGGAATTATTCCAAGCCTGAGGATGAAGAGTTGATAGAAATGAAAAGATATACCAGCACTGGGACCAGAGTGAAGAAAGAGAGGCACCTAGGATGCAAAATTTAAGGAGGCATCACTCTCAGATCAGGCAAGTGTAGGGTCAGCTCAGATGAGTGCCTTCCTGAGCTTACGCCCTAGTCACCTCTCTTACTTTACCCTAATCCCAGCCCTATGATTTTTTTAAAATTTTAGTATAGATTGTTGCCAAAATCTGTTAAGCTCATCCAGATGTTACATCCACTTCTCCCCATACCACAGGTACTCATCCAGGTGATACACCTGGGCTCAGATGCTGCCACTTGGTGCCTGCATGCTTGGAGTATCTTGCCTATGCCTGGGAAGATAAGATGTTCAATTATGTTGCTTGAGTTGCCATTTTTCTTTATGGAGGTTTTTCCCTCTGTTCTTCATATTATCTGATTTCATTCTCTGGTTTTACATCAAGACACCAGCATATTTTTTGTCATCACAGGATACCCTTGACAATCAGGTAATCAACACATGGTACAGGTTGCCAGTTGCAGTGTTAAGAAACACTGGTAGATTGGGATGCTCCATGAAGAGGGGAATCATAAACACAAGTGAGGGGAGCCACAGGTACTCATTATTAATAATAAAATATTAAACCTGCCAGTGATTTGCAATACTTGCAATGATATTAATAAATCAGAGCAGAAGCAAGGTTGTCTCCATAATAACATCCTTGCATCCTCTAGAATTTTCTACAGCTCTAAAGTGCTTTCCTCAGTGAAAGAGAAAGAGGTGGCTTTACTTCTAGCCTTCCCAGCACTATTTTTACCTTCTAAACACTATGTACACATGTGAGGTGCCATGATCTCTTAAGTGTGTCTCATCAGAACAAAAAGGCAGAGAATGGTGGGTGTGTGTTGGAGCTTAGTACATCCAAGAGTTCCTGAGATGTTTGATTTCTCCAAACACTGTCTCTCAGGTACCTCTCGAGTGTGCTCCTTGGAGAAGTTTTCCAGGGATTGTCTGCATGTATCTGGACCTCTGTCTGGTTGGGGCCCCATGGGTGAGACCTGGAATGCTTTACACCTCCTTCTCGTTCACAAAATGCATGTAGGCTCCCCAACACTACTCCTGCCGCCTCAACTAGCTTTTCACCACAGTTCATGTTGTCTTCCTCTCTTTTCTTCAGTGGCTTGGCTTTCACCTTCAGGATGAAATCTATCTCAGAAGATACTGGATTCCACTGGTCCTTTTAGGTCACCCCCAGTCGTCCTCAGTAACCCATTCTCCCACTGTTTCAGTTTTTTTTTCTTTTTAAATGTTTTTTTTTCTTTTAATGTTTTTAGTGAAGTGTAGTTGATTTGCAATGTTGTATTAATTTTTGCTGCATAACAAAGTGATTCAATTATACATATACATACTTTCTTTTTCACATTTTTTTCCATTATGGTTTATCATAGGATATTGAATATAGTTCCCTGTGCTCTACAGTAGGACTTTGTTGTTTATCCATTCTGTTTTTTTTTTATTTTATTGAAGTATACTTGATTATACTATATGATATCACTTATATGTGGAATCTAAAATACAATACAAATCAACATATCTGCAAAACAAAAACACACACAGACATAGGTGGGGGGATAAGGGAGGGGAGGAATGGGAGTCTGGGATTAGCAGAGGCAAACTATTATTATATATAGAATGGATAAATAACAAGGTCCTACTGTATAACACAGAGAACTATATTTTCAATATCCTGTGACAAACCATAATGGAAAATATATGAAAAAATATATATATGTATAACTGAGTCACTTTGCTGTACAGAAGAAATTAACTCCCACTGTTCTTCATACACACACACGCGCACACACACACATATACACACACTTTAGTTGCTGTTTTCCTACCTTTTGCAGTTGCTTTGGTCATAAAGTGTTGTTCATTCAAGGTATTTCTTCTCTCCTAAATTACTGTAGTTGCCTCCTGGTTAATATCCCTACCTCCAGGCCAAATCTCCTCATCCTTCATAAGAATAAAACATGCCCACGAGATGTCTGGACATCCCAGTCACAGACTTACTCATTCTCTTGGGTATATAATGATATGATGAAGGAGCAGAGTCTTTGGAACCATATAGACTTGGGTTTAAACCCAGCTCCATCCCTTATGACTTTGTGACCTTCATCACCTTTGAGCATCAGATTCATCAATAAAAAGGAATAATAATCTCTACCTCCCAGAGTTTTTATGAGAATGAAATAACACAATGCCTGTAAAGCTGCCAGTGCAGGTGTCTGACACATAGCAGGGTTTCAACAGAGGTTACCCCTCCCTTCTTCCCTTTTTGTCCAAAGTAGGGGCATCTAAGCATTGGGGGAATACTCATATGACCTTTTTTGAAACACTTAGTATTATATTAGCGTTTTATCAGTTTGTACTCCCGTATTGAAAACATCTGGAGGTTCTGAAAATAGAATTTGAATCCTGCTTAAATTTATTTTCAACATAGTCCTGTGGAGGGGTGAGGAAGAAAAGGGGAAAATTCAGTGATGAAAGAATAACTTTACAAAGGAACAAAAGAAAGGTTGTTAGTGAATTACTGTTAGTCAATGCTTTTTCTCTTCCAGTTACTTTGATCTGATTGCAGGCTTACAATATAAGATGAGGTGACATTTTTTTCCATCAATGTTACTGAGTCTGGTCTTTCAGAAGCAGACACAGAGCACATAGCCCCTTTCCTCTGTCCTTCCAGAACTAGCATCCCACCTTAAATCCAATGAGATATTCCAGTGGTTTGTTATAATGGAATTTTGTCAAATGTTATGCAAATAGCATTTGTCATTCACAAGATCATAAGAGAAAATAGAGCCTTTCTATCATCAGTCAGCCAGTGAATGGATTCTGTTGAGCTGGGTGCACCATGAACATTCCTTTCTTTCCCTACAACTCCTTTCATTTTAATCCCTCTCTCCCCACTCTCCACCTCCAAGATTAAGCATTTCTTTGGAGAGGTGTTTGCTAGGTTAACTTTCATTGAATTGGTGATGATATTAGAAATCAGAAGAAATACACCTTCCCGTTTTAGCACCACCCCCAGGTTAAAGAATTTTGTTGTTGTTGTTGTTAAGAAGTGTCCTGTGTGGGACTTCCCTGGTTGTCCAGTGGTTAAGAATCCACCTTCCAATGCAGGGGATACAGGTTCCATCCCTGATGGGGAACTAAGATCCCACATGCCTCAGGGCAACCAAGCCTGCACACCACAACTACTAGCTCATGCGCTCTGGAGCCCACACGCCACAACTAGAGAGAAGCCTGCGCACTGCAACGAAGACCCAACACAGCCAAAATTTAAAAAAAAATTGTCCTGTGAGTCAACTTTTATTTAGATAATGATGATGTAGGGGGTCAGAAAAAACTTAAGTTCAAAGATAATGCCCACTAGGTGGCCAGACAGAGGTTTCTTTTCTCTACTTGCCACTGACAATGCTGTAGATTTCAGGCGTCTTCTCTGTTGTGGGTGGTTTTTACATGAATGAGCCTTACACAGAGCTGCTTCTGGCAGAAATTTTATTATAACCACTTCAGCATCTCTCTCTGCAACTGGTCACTCATGAAAATAGTGGCTTTGTTATACAGACCACATCTTTAACACAGAATTTAGTTTTGAGGGAGTTTAGCTAGGTCTCAGAGATGGAATCGTCCTCCCCGGAGAGCACTAAGGACTCTTCTTAGTGAATTACAATATTCCACCCTTACCCTTGCTGCCTGGTGATGTCGTGGATCAGATGCTGGGTTTTCTAACCTGGACGTCAATCTCAAGTTCTGTTTTGGACAAGGAGAAAAGAGGGCATAGGGGAGAGGGAGGTTGAAGACTATAGAAATGGCCTCAACCAAATTAATAACTAGTTTTTTTTTACTGAAGTATAGTTGATTCACAATGTTTGTAATTTCTGCTGTACAGCAAAGTGACTCAGTTATACATATATATATACATTATTTTTATATATCCTTTTCATTATGATTTATCACAAGATATTGAATATAGTTCCCTGTGCTATACAGTAGGACCTTGTTGTTGATCTATCCTATATATAATAGTTTACATCTGCTAAACCCAAACTCCCACTCCATCCCTCCCCAACACCCCTTCACCCTTGGCAACCACAGGTCTGTTCTCTATGTCTGTGAGTCTGTTTCATAGATAAGTTCATTTGTGTCATATTTTAGATTCCACATGTAAGTGATATCCTATAGTATTTGTTTTTCTCTTTCTGACTTACTTCACTTAGTATGATCATCTCTAGTTGCATCCATGTTGCTGCAAATGGCATTATTTCATTTGTTTTTATGGCTGAATAGTATTCCATTGTATATATGTACCAGATCTTCTTTATCCATTCATCTGCGGATGGACATTTAGGTTGTTTCCATGTCTTGGCTATGGTGAATAGTGCTGCTATGAACATAGGGGTGCAGGTATCTTTTTAGAATAGAGTTTGTCTGGATATATGTCCAGAAGTGGGACTGCTAGGTCATATGGTAATTCAATTTTGAGTTTTTTGAGAAGCCTCCATACTGTTTTCCATACTGGCTGCACCAATTTACATTCCCACCAACAGTGCAGGAGAGTTCTCTTTTCTCCACATCCTCTCCATTATTTGAATAACTAGTTTTTAAAGCTGATGAATTTCTTCTCTAACTCTGCTTATTGGCAGGTGTGTAACATACTGCTTCCCCACACACATACACACCGCTGTGTCTCTCTCAGGGCTAATCACAATTCCTATGAAATATGTTCATTTAAAATCAAATCCACCCATTTTCCTATCTTCTCTTCCAGGTAGCTATAGATTTCACGGCTTCGAATGGGGACCCCAGGAACAGCTGTTCCCTGCACTACATCCACCCCTACCAGCCCAATGAGTACCTGAAGGCCTTGGTAGCTGTGGGGGAGATTTGCCAAGACTATGACAGGTATGAGACTCCCCATCTCTGTGGGTTCCTGTGGCCCTTGCCTGACCCTGGGCCAAAGAATGGAAATGAAGTTATGCTGAGGCTCATGAGAGGACAGAATAAAGCTTTGTCCCAAATGTGTTATCCTCTCCACACCTAGAGAAACTGAGTTCATGCCAAGCCTACACTGACCACCAAAACAATCCTTTCTTAGCTTTCTTCTCTTACTTGGCTGGCAGGACCACTGGATAGCGATTTTGGTTTCCCTTTTGTAGTTTCAGTATGTGCCTTGCTACTCAAAGTTTGGTGCATGGACCAGCAGCATAACGTCACCTAGGAACTTCATCAAGTCCCACTTGAGAATTTGAATCAGCATCTGCATTGTGACAAGATTTCCAGATGATTCATGTGCACTTTGGAGTTTGAGAAGCACTGGTTTATTAGACACTATTCTATCTGATCCTCACATTAAACATTCTGTCATGGGTGTTGTTTAACAGAAGAGGAAAACTGTGCAGGGAGGTGAAGTGATCTGTGCTCTGCTCCACACCCAGGGGCAGGATTTAAACCCAGATCCAGCTCATTCCACAGTGTAAGCTCATAATAGTGGGGTTTCTTGGACCTCAAAAGCTGTTGGTAACTTTAACAGAAGGTGTGTGTGTGCCCATGACAGTGTGTGTATGTGTTTGTAAGTCTGTATAGAAAACACGATTTTGAGATCAGATCAGTATTACATTTATTTTTACTTGATAATGAATATTGACCTTGCCCACCAAGAGAATTCCCTATAAGAAGTGATTTACATAAATTACATTGAACTGAATTTATTCTGCCTTTCCAGTATTTCCAGATTGAGGTGAAGCTGTTCACATGTTTGATCAAGAAGGCTCTTTGAAGTAGAACCAGTGTAAATATAAATATGGGTATAAATCTCAGTTGACAGCCTGGTATGATTGTAATATAGGGCTAGTTAGTAATGAGCAGCAACTAATTGACCTATTAAACCAGAAAAATAAAGAAAGTGACTCTGTCCTCCGGTTTCAGGGAGATTTCATGGAATAGCCTGATTTCTGTTCTTTCTAGTCTCATAATTGGTTGTAAACCATGATAACCTGATACCCAGGCACCACAGGGAGTGACACAACCTAGTGACCAGAAAGTGCAGAGAAACCAAAAGGACAGGTAATAGGAAAGCTTCCAGCAGTGGACTTCCCACTGGCGAGTCTCTGGATTCATACTGTTCATCACCAATAACTCAGATGGGTGTGTGGCCAGTTGGGGATGAATGAACAGGTACAGTCAAATCAGACAGCTCTAAACACAAGGCCCCTGCTAACACTTCCTCTTTTCCACGTTTGGAACAGAGGGCAATAATAACATTTTTAATTACCTTGTTGAAATGATACTTGTACTTAACCTTGAAATATTGTCTGTGAAGACAACTTGAATCTCAGCTCTGATTTCTTTAGTCCCCAATTCGGGGAGGTTCTTAGAGAGGCTCGTGTCATATGGAGACTTCTACCAAGGAGGGAAAAGATGGACATATTGCATCCTCACTGTCAGAAACTTCTCCAAACATCCCCAAAACAACAAAACAGTAATTCTCTCCTTTCTCTCTCTCTCACTCTCACATACACTCACACACACACATACACACACACACATACACACACACACATACACACACAAGTGTGTCCATATGAGAGAAGAAGGAAGAGAGGGAACATCTTCTGGATTCTTAATAACTTTTAAATGTTGAAATTCTCATAAAAGAGGTAAAGTAGGTAAAAGCACTTAATACAACACAATAGCTGCTTAGTAATAAAGTTGACTCTGCAAGGCACAAGGCAGTGTAATAATGAATTCCAAAGAGGAGATTTGGTGAGCTGGCCAGAAATTAAGATGCTGACACCCAGAGCCCTTGCTGCGGTTCTGCAGCAGATTTACTGGACAAGCTGCAGAACTTGTTTCCTGATTACCTTGCATGAAAGATGCAGATACAACAGTCAGAGGGACCTGCACATCTTTTAGAGCTGTTATCCCTTTATAACGTGAGCCAGACAAAGCCTGGGGAGGATTTTTGTATTCCCTCAAAAATACAGATTCATTCTAAAAGTAAGAGATGACACTTCTGGGGTTACATGAAGAATCATCGCAAATGATTCTTTTAAAAATTTAAAAATAAAATACCAAAGTTGTCAGCCCCAACTGGCCAAGAAAAACAGGTTTCTTCAGCTCAGTGGAGCTTTTATATTTTTCATATAAAAAAGGCACCTCAGCATTGAAATGGGCACACTAATGGCTTCTTGAAAACTGACAAGGTTCCACCGCTTCTCCTCTGTGTGTGTGGGAAGACAATAGACAGGAAGTCAGGACGTTTCAAGTTGGGGTTTTGGAATTAATTTATTCTTGCATCAAAGTCAGTGAGGTTGTTGCTCAAAAAGAAACACTTCAATAAAAACTGACAGAAGGCGCCGTTCCCCCTCCTGCAGCAACACGGAGATTTTTAATCCCCAAGAGGCTTGGAAATTCCTCCCAGCCTCTGACAGCCAAGGGTTTTCTTCCTGCCTTGTACAGTCACTGTTCACGGGTCATGATGAGCTGATCCGTGAAGCTGAACAGCTTGAGAGACGCGTGAAGCTCGGAGTTCTCAGGGTGGCCTTGAGGGGAGACCAGACTCAGGTCCTGAGCCTGGGAGGTAGCCCTGCCAGCCCATTTTCTATGCACCTCTGAGAGAGAGACCCCTGCCCTCTCTCCCCTCCAGCTCCCCAAGAGCGTGCGCTCACAAACGAACTCATCTGTTCCCGGTTGGTTGTAGCCCTTCCCCAGCTCCTACGAACAATCTGGTCTCTTTAGGCTGCTCAAGTCCAAGATGGTATCCACTCCTTGGGCTCAGCAGAGATGTGAGTCTCTGACCACGTGCCATGTCCCTCATAGAAAGGCTGGTCTAGCTGCTACCAAGAGAGTATAAATACGGTACATTGCTCGCTAATACAGACTGACGTTTAATAGGTTTGGCCACCCCAGAATAAGGCAGGGGTACTGGAAACCACTGAGGCAGGCGTCTCCTCTGAGGTGTGCTCAGAGCAGTGCAGAGGCAAGGTTAGAACTGACACAGGCATGTTTGAGTGCAGAAGGTTGGGTTAGAAGTCGGAAGGCAGGTCACATTACAGCGCTACCTTTTCCACTCTGCCAACACTAATCCATTGTTCTCAACCTTGGCTCCACATTGGAACCACTCAGGAAGCCTTAAAACAAGCTGGTACCTGGGCCCTACCCCCAGACACCCTGATTTAATTAGTCTGGTGCACATCCTGAGGATCAGGATTTTTAATTCCAATGGGCATCCAGGATTGAGACCCAGAGTTAAATTGGGAGAGATAGGTGAGATGGAGCAGCTGAGGACCTACTGGGTGCCAGGCCCCTCACGCAGTGCTGTAAAGGCACAGAGAGATTAATAAGCATGGTTTCCCCTCACGTCGGTCACAGTCTCATGGGAGAGAAAGGCACATAAATGAATCACAGCCCTACATGGCCTATGTAAGGATGGGGACGCATGAGGAAGGAAGGATTAACTCTATCCTTTGTGAGAAGAGAGATTGACAGTCAAGGAGGGCCTCCTGGGGGTGGTGAGTTCTGCTAATTCTGTTATTTGTTGATATTAGCACATTATTCTGAATCATTAGACCAGACCAACCTCCTATGAAGGGCAGAGTCAACAGGGTCCTGGTGACAGGGGGGCCTGGGTTCAGATCCCAGCTCGGCTCTCTTTATTCTCCTGATGTTATACTGGGCCTTGTTTCCTTGACTGCAAATGAAAGATTAATCTAACTTCCCCTGCAGAGTGGTTGTAAGGATTAGATACAAAAGTTTTGCCTTTTGTACATACTTGATAAGTGATAGAGGCTATTTTCTTTAATACTCTTACACAAAAGGGAAAAGGACTATAGTGTCAGACTTAAAAGTCATTTTGGACTAATGACCTTTAAAATTTTTTGGCTCACATACTCGTAAAAAGAGTGTTAAAACATATAGCCCTCACACACTTTTGCATTGAAATCTAACATTTTCCATCAAAAGTTTAGATAGTGACAAAGAATGAAAATTCTAGTGTAATGTAAATATGGACATTTAAAAATAAAACTCTTACCTAACTCTTGCAAATGCATCCAGCAGAATCTAAATGCCATAGCTATTTGATACCTACCATCGTCCATTTAAAAAATGCGCGAACAATTTCATCAGTTTGAGCTGAGAATTTTGTTTCTTCTTTTTCATGAGCTCATATTTACATTCCCTTCCCCCATAGAACTTCATGCCAATGTATCTTTAAAAATTTGGTTTGAAATTCCTTTATTGATCACTGTATCACACATGTCTTTAACTAAAATATGAATATAAATGTTTAAGTTTCCAATCTCTAAAATTTACTGTAATGAAAAGATTCAAAGTATTTAAAAATATCTTCTGGTTTAGTTCTTATTATAATCCTTATTAGTGTGTAATTGATCATAAATATTTGTGAAAGTTCAACACCTGATTATTGCCTATAAAAAATAGAAATGAAAAAATCTTAGTGAAACAGATAGTAGGTTATTTTCCCAATTAGTTTACATATCTGTGGATGACTGCTACCTATGCCCAGAATGGGAAAATCTAGCATCAATACTAATCCAATTTTTTGTTTTTATCAATGTAAATACTAAGAAAGCTTGTTTTTATAAGTCCGTGGTAATGGAAAGAGTTTGCCTACGAGTATTATGTAATTCTTTCAATTCTAAATTTTATATCAAAAAATTACATATCTAACATCAAAAGGTATTTTTAATGATCTACCACCTGACATCAGCACTTCCTACAATTTTTCTAAAGCAAAAATGAGCAAAACTATCTGACTTACAAAAGGATTTGTTTGCTAGTGAGTCGTTCACATCAGGAAGTGTCTCTTTATTTTCTGCTGTGGAGCTTTTACACTCGGGAGCAACTCACCATGGTGGCTGAGATTCCTAGTGGGTGAGCAGAGGTTAATTGGGAGAGGGGAGGTGTGAATCAGGAGCAGGTATTTCCATCAGAGATGTTCCCAGAAGATGAATTTCAGTAAAGAATACATGGGGAGGTAGAGGAACTGAATACTGATTTCCCTTAAAAACAAAGAAGCCACGCTCTCATATCCCTCGAAGGGCTTTGCATGTCCATGTACCCTAGCTTTAAGACCACTGCTTTAGAGAACAGCCTTCATTAAATGTCTAGTTGTTCTGAAATGCTATTTTGCTCTGAGTTCATCTCCATTTCCGAAGGGCTTTGCATGTCCATGTACCCTAGCTTTAAGACCACTGCTTTAGAGAACAGCCTTCATTAAATGTCTAGTTGTTCTGAAATGCTATTTTGCTCTGAGTTCATCTCCATTTCCGAAGGGCTTTGCATGTCCATGTACCCTAGCTTTAAGACCACTGCTTTAGAGAACAGCCTTCATTAAATGTCTAGTTGTTCTGAAATGCTATTTTGCTCTGAGTTCATCTCCATTTCCTTATGGACACAGTCATTTGTCTTTTCTTTTATTAATCTCTTGCTTTAGCTCACTTTTCCTTACCAGGGAGGGTAAAAATGCATCTTCCATCTGCAGGTCATCTGATCAAGTTCTTTCCCTAAGAAGTTCAAGACGTCAAGCTCACTGCCACTGAAGACCCTGGGCTCTTAGATAGTATTTTATACTATTTTATTCCAATAGTAAGAAATACTGCCTTCAGCAATGTGGTGATCTGCCCTGAATTTTCCAGGTTGGAAGTTTCTACCAATCAAGTCCTCAATAATTGCTAAATGACCCCTTTACTCAGTGCTGCTGAATCCTATCTTAAGTTCCCTGATGTGTTGGCATGCTGATGCTTGCTTGTGTGCTCAGCTTGCCTTCCCTTGCCTCTTGCATAATAAGACTCCTCTCTTCCTAGTTCTATTTCTAATCAGGGAAAATGAATGCTTAAATCTATTGTGCTTAGGCTTGAATTTTTTTCTTTAGTATGTTTATTAGAGTCTTTGTGACTTCAGAGAACTGAGACCATCCTGATTCATTAATTATTCCCCTTGTAGGTGAGGCATTTTCCCTACCTCCGTACTCTTGAAACTCGGTTATATAACAGTGCATCATGCTCAGCAAGCTTAAATCCACAAGGGTGGCTTGAAGGGTTAAAAGGAATATCATTACATCTGGAACACTGGTTTTGTGATTAGAAATGGGTGGAATATTAAATCTCACCCCTCCTAAACTTATCAAAGAAATTAAAAAATGTGAAGCTTTCTAGGTTTCTCTGTTTTGACTTCTGAGCCATCCGAGTTGGAAGAAGCAGGACCCATCCTCCACCCAGAACAGTTTTCTTCCAGACTTAACTAGAAAGTACCTCTAAAATCTCCCTTGCTGATTCCTCCTCACATCTGCTCACCCTTGTCTTGGCTAAGAAGGAATTTCTGAAACAAAGTATTTCAATATTTCCAAGGACCAGAAGTATTTTTTTCTCAGAGCTGTGGTTGATCCTTTATAAGATTTTATGATTTTCTATTTATCATAATTAATACCTTTTCTAATACCTGATAGGTGCAATGCCCCACGAAGCCCATATCTACACAATAGAAAGGGAAAGAAGGAACTGGTGATTTTCTGGCAAATTTAGAGGTTGATTTCAGAGAATTCTGGTTTCCCTGTATCTCCCAACCCCTGTCCCAAATTTGGTCAAATGGGCTGTATTTTGGTGAAGTTCTATCAAAGCCATCATTGGCTACTGATGACCTCTAAATCAGTTAGATAGTGATGGGTGACGGTCTGGCTTTGATCCTTTGACTTCTCAGCTTGGGACTCCCCTTTTGCATCCAGAGACATTCTGGGACAGTGAGCCCTTATCTGAATTTCCTTTTCTCCTTGGCTGGCTCTGCAAGAACTGCGAAATGGAGGAACTGTTCCAAGAACAAATCTCAGTTGTGTTTTTAATGGGAGAGAAAGTAAAAGGTAGATAGCCTGAGGGGGACATGCCTTCTTCCAAGAGCAATACTCCAGAACCCCACTGCAACAATCAATCCCCTGACAGCACAAATTTTGCTTAAGAAGAGTCTTATTTGTGATCTGGTCAGGAGGCCCAGTTATGGGAAGTGCAAGAGGAAATCGCATTTAATGCTGTACATAATCAGTAAGTCATGATGGTATAATAGAAAAGGCATGGGCTTTGGAATCACACAGTGCTCACTGGTAAACACCTTAGGTCATTTTCTTAGCCTTTCTGAGACTCAGTTTATTCATCAGTAAAACAAGAATAATAAGTAGGTGGACCTTCAAACATTGTGTGAAAATTAACTAAGTATGTACATGGCCTAGCATCATATCTGGCATATTGTAGTGCCAATCAATGTTTATTCTTCTCCTGCCCATCGTCTCACCTATAGTAAAGGAAAGCAGTAAAGTGATGAACTTTGGGGATTATTTCTTGATTTTAGTTGCTCACACTATTGCTATGCCCTGTTACCACAGGTAATCAAGAAGCATGAATAGCCAGTATTTGGCATAGTGACCTATTCTCGCAAAGTAATGCAAGTTCGTGTTTTTCTTCCTCATTAAATGGACAAATGTAGCAACTTCTTTTTTTAAATTTCAGTGACAAAATGTTCCCAGCCTTTGGGTTCGGTGCCAGGATACCCCCAGAGTACACGGTGAGTGAGTGTTTTGCTATAAACAAAGGATGAGTTGGGTTTCCCTCACAGGAGTCTCACTCTTTTGACCTTTGATATAATTATGTAAGGGCCCAAAGAAGCAGAAGTGGTCTTCAGAACCAGTGAGATTAGCTCCTCGGAGCCTCTGTTTTGATGACAGCCAATCTCCTGGTATTCTGGATTGGCCTTCTCAGAGTCATTTCCAAATGAAGTGTTCCATTGTTTAGCTTCTTACAGACATAGTCAGAGACTGTGAAAACACTCGGAAGTTGATCTCCAGTGGCTCAGAACCCATGTATTCAGATCTCCCCTGGAGAAAGACCCTATTGACCATGTTGACAGTGAAAGTCCATGACAGTGAGGTCTACAGACTCCCTCATCCCAAGTCCCTAAGCACCAGTCTTTTGTGGGAGACACAGAAAAATCCTGAAGAAAGTGCTGCTCGGGCTCAGAGACTCTGGAGTTGAAAGGCTCATGTAAAGACACTGGAATCCTATTTGGTCTTGATGCCAATTTCTCACAAAGAAGGCAGAGACTGTACGTGGAGAGATTTGTGCTGCAGTGGAACTGAGGCATTCTCCTGTGGTATACCAGATGACCCTGTGGGATACTCTCCACAGGGGACTCAGCCTCCCAGGTGGGAGAACCTTGGAGAGGAACAAGGCTCCTACTGCAGCCTCAGGAAACCTCTGAGGTCCCAGCTAAGTGCAAGCAATACCGCCCAGTCATCAATTTCTCTTTTACTGACCTTGTCTGAGCTGAACAGCAGGAGGCAGATGCCAACTTTTGCTTCCACCCCAGAGCCGTCAGACCAAGGGCCTTCAGTGAAAGAGGGAGTTCACTTCCCTTTTCCTGCTGGAGTGAGAGATGATGGAGTAGCCTGTCTCCCTGACCTGTCCTCCTCCTTGTTTGCTTTGTAGCCCACACTGGCCTTCCTGCTGACCATGCTACAGAATTTTAGAAGCATTTGTTGGAAATCAGTACATGGTGGGGGAAGAATATAGAACAAGAGCTGTTGACTGGTGGCCTGTAGATATTAGGCCATATTCTATTTGACACACAGTTTTTTTTAAGAATTAGACAATTTCATACAAAATGTCAGATTTCTGGCTTCTCTGGAAAAACTGAAAGGCCTGATAACACTAAAATTAAAAGATTACACATAAAAGTATTAGCCAGAGCTCAGGAGATGCAGTCCCCTTCAGATGGGGTATCAGTTCCAGAATGTGGGCAGGTGGGTGCCCACCTTCCTCACAGAGGTGCTGAGCCTCGAGCCTGGAATGCACCTGGACAACCACCAGTCCAGCTGCCCTGAGATGCTTGAGTGTCCTCCTCACATCCCCCCAGACAGCCTTCCGGTCTCATCTTGACCCAGTGGGGCTGAGGACAAAGGTGTGCAGCATACCTGGCTCCAGGCCTTTCTGTCCTCATCCCTGACATCTGCCTGGTCGCCCTCCTGAAGCAACTTCTTCTTCGTGCTGTTTGCTAAAGTCCTGATCCCCTGGCTCCACTCTGACTGGCAGCTAACTTATTCCTGCTGCCCTAACAGGCACCCCTTACATATTCTCACTCTGCTCCCCCAAAGCCATTCAGATACCCTTTTCCATGCGTCATCTCCCCTCTGCCCCAGACAGGCCCTGATGGTCTCAGCAACTCAGGTGCCCCCCAGAGTGTTTACAAAGTTACCATGACTTACTTCTTGAGGATAAAATCTCAGTTTGCATTGAAACTGAGCCACAAGTACCTCCGCCTTAGTTTGTGCTCTCCTGGGACCTTGTGACAGGGATTTGGAGGCAAGTAGTTTATTTGAGAGGTGGAGGAAACCTCAGTAGAGAGTGGGGAAATGGGGAGAAATCAACATAGGGTTTACTAACAAGCCATTACCAGCATGGACAACCAGAGCTGAATCCCGGGAGACAATGCAGAGTGCACACAGACCCCAAGGGGTAAGAGACCTGGGATATTGACACACCACCTCCCATCAGCCCATGATGAAGAGCTACTCCCCGGGGACATTACTCCCAGGGGACATTAATTCCCCACCATTTTTAGCCTGTCACTTGGGCAGGCAAAGTAGGCTCTGGAAGCCCAAGAAAAACTTAAAGTAAATAAAGCAGGCGGGATGATTGGCAGTCGGCTGAGTTGCCTGGAAAAGTCAAGGGCAAGGGAGTATGAGCGAGGCACCAACAGCATCAGCTCTGACCCCCGCTGAGAAAAGAGGGGTCTTTTAACACGATGACCTATTTTCTAGGCCCCAGAGAGTCAGTCCTGTGGGAAATAGCCTTTGAAATAGAAGTCTCAGTAAAATTCCAAGTGACCCAATAAAAATGTATAGATGCCAGGACACCCCTCTTATTTTATCAGGTTTTAGAAAGAAAAAAAGTAAACCACATATTATTTGACCTTGTACATATGTCCTGCCAGGTAGAGGAATTTGTGTTGGAATTATTACTTTATTACTTTTCCAAAAGCAAGAGTCTATTTTTACCTGTATGTATGTGAAAATCCTCCTGCCTGGCAGCTCTGTATATTATGTTAGAATGAGTCTTAAATGTCAACAGCTTTACTGGAGCCTTTGTAACCATGGCCATGTCAAGCAGACAGCTTAGGTTATTGAGTTATCATTTTTTAATCACTGGCTCCAAATAGAACTCAACCAAATCTAAGCCTCTGGTCTGTGGACACTTCTATCCAGAAGCTATTTGGAGTTACATTTTTATGAAATATTTTCTTGGATTTTTTTTTCGTATGCCTTATTCTCCCCCTCCTGCCAGCATTTATCTGATTCTAGAAAATCTCCCTGTCACCTCAACTCCACAGGGAGCTTAGAATCCACCCTCCATCTCAGAGTGATTGTGTAAAGGCTTAAAATGGTTCCCGCTGCTTGACACATAATGAATGTAATGAGCATCTGTTGGCAAACTCTAAGCCCCAGTGCCTCCTTACTGGATTAATGTTGTCATTCTCCTTTCTTCCTTTTGTAAATTTTAATTGGTGTCCAGGTATCTCACGACTTCGCAATCAACTTTAATGAAGACAACCCAGAATGTGCAGGTAAATCACAACGTGAAAGGAAGTCAGTGTTTCACAGCCCTTCCCTTCGTACTTTTCCCATTTTAGTTTCTCTCTCCTGATGCAGTATGTCAGTGATGATTGTCCACAGAGGAGAAGTAGGCTCCCTGGACCCAAATAAACACGCTACTCTGAAGGCCATAACAGAGCAGAGACGTAAGAGCTGGAAAAGACAGAATGCAGAAGAGGTCTTGAGCTTAGAGCAAGAATATTGATTCCAATTCTGGATTCTTCTGGCCAAAAACACCCAAAAAACAAAAAAAAAAATTGAGGGAAGGGTCACGTGATGGGCAGTGATGAGGTACCCCTCCTTCTGCTTTCCAAACTGTCATCAAGTATTTATTTTGCACAACTTCCTCTCTGTGAAGTAATAAGGAAAGGGGGAAGCGTGGAGATCATGTGACACGTTCATGTTGGCAAAGGATATGCCCTCAGCAACTTCAAACAAGTCACTTCATGGTTTTGTGCAGAAAGAGCCTTCTCAAAGGCTTTGGTCTGTATTATGTTATTTCCAGCTAGAAATTTCCCAAGACATTCCACAAAATAATGATGATGACTATGATGATAAATTGTATCCTAGAATCATTTTTCCTGATTTCTAAATAATGAATAGAGCCAAGTACACCTGTTGCTATGAAAATGGTAAGACATTTTTGCAGTGGGCTGGTGGAAATGTCTGTGTCTCTCCTCCTTCCTATAGAGGAGGAAGGGGCTGAACAGGATTAATTCAGATCCTGTGGGGGTGTAGAACATCCCGTAGTTTCTTTCACATATTTGGCACTAACTGTCCAAGAACATGATATCAATATCCCCGGGTCTGCACGCAACAACCTATGAGACCAGATCTCCATTCTGCCCTTATTCCCTCTCATCATCCCTCACGCCAAGTTTATTACAGTTTAGGCTTCCCTCATCTCAAACCATTCCCTCTCTTCAACTGTAAGAATGGTTTTCCATCAAAGCAGAATGAAGGACATATCCAGTGTTAACCCATTTCACATCTTAGAATTCACCTGCCTGGTATTTTTGGAAGAGAACTCAGACTTGCTTATCTTAGGCAAAACCTCAAAAACCAAAACAGATAAAGAGCTTCTGTTCAGCATCACTTAACTTCAAAACCAGGCTATGTAATGATTTGGCACCTGTCTTTAGAATGGCAGACTTTGGGGCAGGACAAAGAGAATGAAGCATTTTCAGTCATTTTCATACACATTTTGTTACATGCATGTGTATAAAGGCAGAACAGAGCACAACTTGCTCATCCAAGATGCCCAAAATCTGGTTGGCAGGATGTGGAGGGAAAAAAATCACAGGAGGGGCTTTGTGGGTCTCTCTGGCTTAAAACAGGACCAGTGTGCTGTTTCAGGGTAGAAAGGGGTGCAGGAGGATGAGATGAAACAGGGGAAGAGAGAGGTAACACAGGCACAGACACAGAGAGGACCATTTGAACAAAAATCATAGATAATGGGACTGTCTCTGTGGGATCGTGGTTAGAACATTCAGTGTGCAGCCAAGACTTACGCTGGGAGGAGCTACACTAGCAGGGCTGCCTCTTCCAGCAGAGCCCACCCATCATGATCTCTTGGATGGAAGCCCCCCTTAAATGAGGGGTGCCCATGGTGATGGACGTCACTCACCTGTACTACAGTGCCCAGCAGATGACTGTGACTGTCATCTTGCTCATTCATCACACATTTGGGGAGCAGCTGCCATGTGCCCGACCTGCCTCGAGCTCATGAGAAAGAAAGTCACAATTCCTACCCACAAGGACTTTAACATTTGGAGAGATGGTTGTGGGTACACATCCTCACATAGGTGGCCCGGGGTGGTTATACTAGAGTCAACAGGATGGTGTGAAAATGAGAGGGATGTTAAAGCTGTGAGCATGGCCCTTAGAGCCAGACACACCTGGGTGTGAATCCTGAGTCTGCAGCAAACCTCTCTGAGCCTCAGTTTCTTACCTGTAAAATGGGTACAATGTTGGCTTCATTACAATAGGAGGATCTAATGAAATCTATTGTGTAAGGTGAGACATAAGGGAGACATTGGTGGAAATGATCGCTTTTGACTTGAACCTTTAAAGAGAATGATTTCAGACCAAAATGATTTCTCTCTGAATTTTAAGTTGTAGGGTTGCAAAATATTCCCAATATGAATTACTTATTTTTGAAAGTGTAGAAAAAGATTTGGGAATACATAGGTTTGTAACTGAGATTTTTTTAATGGGTATAGAATATTCTCTTTGTCATAAAAAGCTTGTTTGTATTCTGTAGCAAACACAATCATTCATTAATAAATTCTTCCCAAGTCAATTTCAAAAAAAAAATAAGTAAAATGAATAAAGAAAATTATTTTAGTGGGAGTGGAGGCAGAGATACCAGCCCAGATGTGGTATTTTCCTTTTTATCTTAAGAACATAGATGTGCTATTGATAAGGACTATTTGGGGGAAGTTAATGCTTCATTTGTGTGTGTGTGTGTGTGTGTGTGTTTGATTATAAATATATTCAGGGGGACTATTTAGCTATTGATCTTTGCCAATTCCACCTCAGGGATTCAAGGAGTTGTGGAAGCCTACCAGAGCTGCCTTCCCAAACTCCAGCTCTATGGCCCCACCAACATCGCTCCCATCATCCAGAAGGTCGCCAAGTCAGCATCAGAGGAGACCAACACTAAGGAGGCATCGGTAAGGAGAGAGGTGGTCTACCTGCTAATGGGCACTTACCCATCCTCACTTGGATACTGGCCATAGCACCCATCCCAATCTGACAATAAATTTGCATTTCTACCTGTGTGAGTTTGAAGAAGTGACTTAACCTTCCCCCTGTCCTCAGTCTCCTCACCTGAAAAATAGGGATAATCATGCCTATCTCTGCTGGATTAACATGAGGCTTAGAGATGACATAACTCAAATGTCTGCAATGTTACCTGAACACAGAAGGCCTTCAACAGGGAAAGCCACTATATTCACTGGAGTGTAGGTCATCCTCATAAAACTCATACTCACCTTCAGTTCCTAGGAAGGAAAAAAACTGTCCAAAATTAAGCTTGCTTTCCAGTGTACCCAGACTACAGATGGAAGTGAAGTAAAACAATGGGTTATTCTTCCGCCTGGTAGTCAAGTGAAGTAACACACAACATCACAGTGAAGGTTTATTTCAGGTCCTATTAGTGGTTTTCTAAGAAAAATGCAAACCAAGGTTACAAGGCCAAATAGAGTTTGTTTTTTTCCCCTAATATATTAGACTTAAAATATATTGCTGTAATAGCTTTTCTATGCATCATTTTTCAATACCGTCATTATGTCCTATGTCCTTTTTTAGCTGTATGGCATTTTCTCAGATTTAGCAGAATATTGCTAATGTCTGAAATTTTCTCTGTGATTTTATCCTGGGTTCGAAGACACTGAATTTGCATGAAGAATATGATATGCTGCTCCCTTACCTTCTTGTGTGAGCTCATCTGACCCCCTTGCCCTGTGCCTGTGTTCTCAGCTTCTCTTGTGTTAGGATGGGCTGGACCACACTCCCGTCTCATGGCGACCTCTGCTCTGTGCACTGCAGCACACACCTCCCAACTATTAGGGACACTGACCTCATACTTATATTCCCTTTCTCACCTCATCACCTATTTTTCCCTTTCTACTGAAGACTCATTCCTATTAGCAAATAAAGCATGTTACAATATCTCTTGTTTAGGTTCAAAACTCTCTCTCGACACTTTACCCTTTAGGTACTGTCCCTCATTTTACTCTCTTTTACAGCAAAATTCATTGAAAGAACTGCCCATATTCACTGCCTCCATCTCTCCTCCCATTGACCCTTCCACCTGTACCACCCAAACTTTGCTCCCCAACACCCCTGTGAAGACCATGTTTGTCAAAGTCAATAGCATCTCCATCTTGCCAAACCCACAGAGGACTTGAAGCAAATCTGAATCCTCTCAGATGCAAGATTTAGGCATAAGGTTGGACAGGATCAGTATTTAATTTTATTTTTAACCTTTTTTTTAATCACCAAGACTTCAAATTCAAATACTTCAAATAATACCTTGCTCAGAAACCAAACACATAAAACAGATTTTAAGAAAACAGACTATTTTTTCTAAATATGGGCTGAAGGATGGGGTCCAAACTTGTCTATTCTCCTTGACCCCCTTTATCCCCAAGAGCATCCAAGGCATCCCTAGGGCTCCCCGGAACCCTGTTTGAACCATCTCAGCCTCCCTGGGGTACCAGGACTCACAGGAGTAAAGAGAATCTGACATAGGTCTGAGTTCTGGACTAATAAAAACCAGCATGAGGTTTTGGCTATTACTCAGTCCTCCAGGGACAGATGTGTCTGCTCTGAAAGGACAGGTCAGGAAACAGTACTGGAAGCGTCTAATCCACATCTCCCCAAATAACTCACTCCTATAGGCCAGGAACACTGATGCTTTCCCCCAGAGGTTTCCATTATCTTTTGAACAGTGTGTGGTCTAGGGCCCCTTGTTATCACTGATTGCTAAGGGTCCTAACCTTGAACCTTGTAGGCAAGTGGTGCCAGGAAGTCTGTGGCTGTAGTATTTTCTCCTCAGTTTTGTGGAACTCTTCTAGAAAGAAAAAAATGTCCTCTCCTTATGTAAGCAGGACCTCAAGTACATTCAAAGACTATAATATTTCACCCATGAGCACTTTCCTAGCCTGACTTTGGAAGCAAATGTTACTGCGACCTTTATTGGAAATTTCCATCAGAGTTTTGATCCAACAGTCTGCAGCCTATTACCTTTAGCTAGATTAAACCTGGAAGGATCAGGGTCTAGAATCTTGACAGTCTCTTCAGACCAGAGCTTCTTAACCATTTTTGTTCCATGGACACCATTAGCAGCTGGTGAAGCCCATGGACCCCTCCTCAGAAGGGCCTTTAAATGCACAAAATAAAACATATGTTATAAAATAAACCAATTACATTGAAATGCAGTTAGCAAAATATCTTTAAATGTTACATAGAAGCATCATAAATATAGTAATAAAATTAAATTATGAGAATTTGTGGCTGGCCTAATAATTCTGTAATTTCTAAGTAGTGTTGAATGTAAATGACACGTTGAGATATTTGCAAACACTGTAAGATAACAGGAACGTATTCTGTGATTTCTATTAGTGACTCAGTCACAAGTACAGTTAAAACTAATTTTATTTGTTAATTATATTTAGAATTGAAAAAAATGATAAGTTTTAGTTAGAGGTTAGTGAAAATAAAACTTTAATTTACCCCAGCTGCACAGACTGCCTGAATTCTTTTAACTCAACAGTCCGCAAGTCTAGGTTAAGAACCCCTGCTCTAAATGAAAAGCCAGCCACATTCTGCAACCTGTTTTTCAGTGGCTTGCTAGGTAAGAATGGCTTTTACATTTTTAAATGGTTGAAAAAAATCAAAAGGAGAATAATATTTCATGGCACACAAAAGTTATATGACATTCAAACTTGTGTCCATCAGTAAAGTTTTAATGGAACACAGCCATGAACATTCCTATCAAGCACTGTCTATGGCTGTTTTCATTCTAAGAGGCAGAGTTATGTCATTGCCACAGACATCATTATGGCCCGCAGAGCCTAAAGTATGTATTAGAGCCCCTTTACAGAAAATATTTTGCCAACGTCCGCTCTAGACCACAACAACTCTAAACTTTCTTGATGTGGTCGTGTGACTGTCAGGTTGTTTGCTCCTGTGGGTATTGTAGGGGGCAGGTAGGGGAGATCCGTGCCCTGGACCATGAAGGTCGAATCAGACAGGAGTTAGGGGAGGGTGGGGAGTGGACGATGAGGGCACAGAAGTGTGATTCACTCACGAGCCCACCTGATCAGGAATCAGGATGAGTCTCCATCCAGGTGTGGCACCTTCCATGGCCTCTAAGGCACACCCTGGGAAGAGTCATTTCTGGTTTCCTACACTGCTTCCCTCCAGCCCCAGGCCACCAAGCTGCCTCCTTCTGTGCCTTCTCCTTGCAACTCCCTAGCTCCTCAATCACTTCACCCAACTGAAACCTTCCTCCAAATTCCCAGGCCACCTTCTCTGTGAATGTATAAGACTTAAAAAGCATAGGTATGGATGAAAATTGACAATTTGAATGAATTTGAAAATTGATCAACTAGAACTAGGGGTGGGTAGTTAGTGGACATGGAACAGAATTAGTCATATATATATATATATATATATATATATTTGTTTGTTTGTTTTTGTCTGCATTGGGTCTTCATTGCTGTGCACGGGCTTTCTCTAGTTGCGGTGAGCGGGGGCTACTCTTCGTTGAGGTGCTCAAGCTTCTCATTGTCGTGGCTTCTCGTTGCAGAGCACAGGCTCTAGGCTTCAGTAGTTGTGGCATGTGGGCTCAGTAGTTGTGGCTTGCAGGCTCTAGAGCTCAGGCTCAGTAGTTGTGGTGCACGGGCTTAGTTGCTCTGCAGCATGTGGGATCTTCCCAGGCCAGGGCTCGAATCTGTGTCCCCTGCAATGGCAGGCAAATTCTTAACCACTGCGCCACCAGGGAAGCCCCAGAATTAGTCTTTATATTAAACTGAATGGAAAGCATTCAGGACATGTGACTGTCTTCATCATAGTGTGAATTTCTCGTCTCTCTAATTGCATTTTTGACTGAGTTGTTTTGTTTAAAAACATTTTTTTCAGACTCACAGAGAAAAATGGGAACTCTTTAGCACTGCCAGCCTATATGCATCTTTCTAAGTGTGAATCTCAAAAACAGATGTTTTCAACATGTGATTATTCTACCTAGCCTTTCACCTTTGAAACGTGGCAACTTGGAATGGTTTCATCATCCCACATTTATTCCCTGTAGATGTAGAACATATTGCAAAGATTACATTAGAAATTCTTTTGGGTTTGGCATGAGCAGCATCTCAGTGACCTCCTTCCCTCCCCTCTCACCTGAGAGGCTGTCATGATGCCTTTAACGACTAAGGACAGTGATGTCCTCCACTGGGCCTTCCCCCTCCAGACCCCGTAACCCTTCCCAAGCCCTTCCTGTGCTGATGAGCATGGAGCCTTCTCACCAATCTCCATCTCAGATGAGTCACCCACCAGCCTGTCCAACCAGGACTTAGAGCAGGAAGAGTCTTCTGCCCACATCCTTGGAGAAGGGCAGCCACCTGCAGGCCACTCATTAGCCCAGGGCACACAGCCTTCAGAGGGAGAGACTGTGACCCTTGCCTTTTCTAGCAGGGCTTTAGCACAGCGCCATCCACTAGAAATACAGTGAGAGGCATGCAGAGATTTTAAATTCTCCAGTAGCCACATTTTAAAAAGTGAATAGAAGCAGGGAAATTAATTTTAATAATGTATTTTATTTAACCCAGTATAACTAAAACATTATCATCTTAAGAGGTATTCCATATAAAAATTATTAATAAAATATTATACATTCTTTTTTTTTGTACTAAGTCTTCAAAATCCAGTGTGTATTTTATACTCACGTCATCTCAATTTGGATGCTAAATTACCATGGAAAATACTTGATCCTTATATAGATTTTATAAGTTGATAATTGAGAAAGTGGATTCACTTATTTATAGTTGTTACAAACGTACTTAAAAGATTTCCAATAACTCAATCGGGTATCCACTTTTTAAAGTTAAATTTAAATTCATTCAAATGAAATAAAATGAAAATTTCTGTTTCTCCATTGCTTTCACCACATTTCAAGGGCACCATAGTTACATGGAGCTGGTGGCTATTGTAAATATTAGGCAGCTCGGCTTTAGACTCTTGCAAATCTCCAAGCTGAAGAGGACCGTATGAATGATCTAGCCCCACCCCTCATTTGAGAGATGAAGAGGCTGAGACCCAGAGGAGTTAAGGGAAAATTCCCAGCATCTCAGAGCAAGAGGCTTTGAAGCCAGCCCCCTGACTCTTCTGCTGCTCTGTCTACACCCTGTGCTTTGTAACCATCACTAAGGTGATTATTAGAATTAACCTGCAATTACTGTGCCTGCCTTTAAGCTCCATTCATCCCAAGTCTTCAGTGTTTAGGGTTGTCAACACGGGCACTCAGGAAAAGTCAGTTGTCATTTGCTGTGGTCAGTATGCACCGGAGCCGCCGGAGTGTGTAACTGGCTTTGTCCTTGTCTCTCCCACCCCTCCATCCCCATCGTCTCCTGGTGTCCCACCGATGGCAGCAATACTTCATCCTGCTGATCCTGACTGACGGGGTCATCACAGACATGGCCGACACGAGGGAGGCCATCGTCCATGCCTCCCACCTCCCCATGTCGGTCATCATCGTGGGAGTGGGCAACGCAGACTTCAGTGACATGCAGATGCTGGACGGTGACGACGGGATTCTGAGGTCGCCTAAGGGAGAGCCCGTCCTTCGCGACATCGTCCAGTTCGTGCCCTTCAGGAACTTCAAACACGTACGTATATCTCAGGGGCTTCCCCTGGGAGAGCAGAAGCCCCCCCCCCTTTTTCCACCAGTGTTCGTAGTGAAGCAATGCCAGCTGTCCTTGCCTGGGCCAGGCCGATTCCCACCCAGGACATGTAGAGCTTGGCTTGCTGGAGAAAGAAGTATAACCTGAGTCAGTCATGCTAACTATGTGGCCAACATTTCATTGGAGCTTGGCCTCATCCACAGAATTTAGGGTCTCCAGTGTACCCAGGACTGCCATGTACAGTTGGGCAGGTTGTTCCCTGCTCAAGGTTGCCTGGCTGAAGTAGCAAAGAGCTGAAATTCGGCCTTGGTTCTCCTTGTCAAGCCATGTGCCCTGGCAGAGGTCTGTGTTTGCCTTGGCAAAGTATATTTTCAAAATGATAGAAACTTAAATCCTGTATAAATGTACAGTAAGCAGCATCAAAGATTTATTCAATTCATTAATGAGGGAAACAGCAAGATAATAAAGTTAGTTTAAAGCATGATATTAAACAGTTGTTTGTGGTCAATAGGGGAAAATGCTGGAATAAGTTTACTAAGGCAGAATCAAAACTGGTTCATGACCCACAGGGTTTAAAAAAAAAAAAACTGATTCATACAGTTTTCCTCTGGGATGGCCGTGGCCCTGAAGAGCCCTGCAGAGCCTCCCCCACTGTGTCACAGACAGCCCCCTGTGTTCTTTTGTTCCATGCCCCAGTGAAAGCTCCCACAAGTGTGTGGGCAGTGAGCCTGGGTGACTCACAGAGGGCAACTCTGCTACCATAGCCCATCTTCAACTTACCCAAGGGGAGGTTTCCAAGCCCCCAAGTTGTCTGCACAGGACAGCAAGGTGGGGCATCCTCTTCAAGTTGGGGTGTGCTGGAGCTGAATCGCCCACAGTTGTGTTCATCATTGAAACCACTTGCTCACATGGTGCCCAAGATGGGGGGAGGGTGTTCTTCCAGACTGTGATGTCCCACCCCTTCTTGTCAGCTTGACAGAAGTACCACAGGACTGACCACCACCCACAGCGTTGCCTGAGTGAATAGGGCTCCAAGAGCTTCTCCAAACCACCCTCTCCTCGCCCCCTACAGACACACACACACACACACACACACACACATGCCACGGGGCCATGCACTGTTGCAGCCTCCACCCCGCCCCTGCTCTCCCTCACACACCTGCAGAGTGCCTGCTGTGTGCTAGCACTGGCACCACAGTGAGAGGAGGAACCATGGGGCCCAGCCTCCAGGAATTTACTGGAGAACTGCCCGGTTGGGACACAGGTATCCGCAGAAAACTCACACCAAGCGATCTGTGGGCGATTGAGGTGGGCCACCCTGTGGCTACAAAACTTCAGAGAAGCAGCTGGAGCTGGGACATAAGGAGGACAGACCTTGTGGAGTGGGCAGGGAGGTGAGGGGCACCCGCAACAAGGAAGTGCCTGATCAGGGCGAGGAAGGGGGCTCACTCACTGCCCCGCTGCTCCAGGCTCCCAGCTCCCTGTGGTCCACTAGAGCAGAGTACCAGGAGTTTAGCACCCGCCTTAGCTTCCTGAATTTCAAATTAGATTCTGAGAACCATTTCATTATCCAAACTAATCTATTCTGAATTCAATAAACCATAAATAAAACTCAAGGTGAGGCACTGATATCATTTCATATAGCCAGGAACCCATGAATCGCCTCTCTTTTTCTGCTCTGCATGGTAACTCAGAGCTTCGGACAGGGCAGAGGCTCTGAGCTGTGTGGCTTGGGGCAAGTTACTTAACCTCTCTGTGTCACAGACTTTCATCTGTAAAATGGGGCAAATAACACACACATTGGAAAATTAGAGGTGGGGCTTATATAACGCTCAGCACAGTGCCTGGTGCCTGTAGGTAGTTAATAAATGTGACTTTTATTACTGTTCTTGCCAGCTACTTTCATATTTTTTCTGCCTTATCCCAAGTTAATGGACCTCCAGGCCCTCTCTGCTCCCCAGAACCACCAGCACAGATATGCAAAGGGCGGGAGTATCATTGGGAACTGTGCTGTCCAACACAGTAGCAAAGAGCCACATGTTGTTATTTAAATTTAAATTCATTAAAATTAAATTTAAAAATGAGTTTTTAGTCACACTAACTACATTGCAAGGGCTCAGTGACAGCACGTGTCTGGTGACTACCACATTGGGCAGTGTAACTACAGGATACTTTTATCATCTGAGCAAGTTCTGCTTGACATACTTTTCAGGAATATTTTTGTCTTCAAGTAACAGCAAATCCATCTCACAGTGGATTACATGAGTGGTTCTTAACCAAGGATGATTTTTCTCCCCAGGGGACATTTGACAGTGTCTGGAGACTTTTTTGATGGCTACTTGCATCCAGTGGGTAAAGGCCAGGGATGCTAGTAAGCATCCTATGATGCAGAGGGCAGTCCCCACACAAAGAATTATCAAATATATCCAATATATCAAAATTGCAATAGTGCCAAAATTGAGAAACCCTGGATTATATAAGTACAGATATACTTTTCTCGTGTAGCTAGATGTTAGGGGCTGGTGGCTGCTGACATTAGTTTTTTTCAATGATTCAATAGTGTTAGGACCAGCACTTAAGAGATTCTTTTTGTTATTCCCTCACAATGATAAAATGGTTGCCATAGCTCTAGGAATCATATTCTAGTTCAAGGAAAAAAGGAAGAAGAAAGAGAAACAGAGCCAGTGATGTCTGTTAAAGAGCTCCAAGAAACACCCCCCAGGAAACTCCCACTTGGGTCTCAAACAATGAAATTGGATCACATGGCCATCCCTAGATGCCAGGGAGACTGGGAAGTCAAGTCTTTATCTTTCTAAACTTTGTGTGAGCAATGACCAGAGAGAAAAGGGAAGAAATGACTATTGTGTCTTCCCCAGTGTAAAAGTGGGCCATGATCTAACACATGACCCTGAGCAGTTATTTATAAAATAAAAGAGCATTCATGGATACCAACGTCCAACATACTATGGCACCTTCAAAATGTGAGCAGTCGCTTTAGAAACACTCCTCACTGTGTTTTCAGATTGTTTTTAAGGTACGTGTCTCTTACATTTTGAGCCTCCTAAAAACTCTGAGATAGAATGAATTCCTGTTCTTTCCTTTCTTGTCTCAGAATATCAGGGCTTAGCAAAGTTGAATGGCTGAGTGACAAGCCACATAAGAAGGAAAGAGCTAGAAACCTGGTCATCTGGCATTTTGTCCAGCCCCCTTTCCTTCAGGACTTTTCCAGAGGGACCTCAAACATTTCTCTCTGCTTCAAATTTTCAACCTCTTCAGTAATTGCTAACAATGAGGTTCAGGCAATCTTATTTGCCCAGTGGCTGGGGAGTTAGTAGTGAGTGCCAGGGTCAGAGGTCAGGCCCAGCTCTGCATGAGTCCAGAGTCCATGCAGAATATCAACCTCTACCTTTCTCTGCCCCAAGGCCTGCAGTGAGTCCATAATGCTGATATAAGAAAGGTTACATAAATTAGCACAGTATTCAAGACTCTCCATCACCTGGCCACAAGCTCATTTTCCAACTGAATGCCCCACCAATCCTGCATCCCCAGCACACACACACACACACACACACACACACACACACACACACATGCACTTCATTTAGAGCTCCATCAGATGACTCACAGTCCCTAGAATGATCAAATGCCAATCCTTTCCTTCTCCCTGTTTCAAAATATACCCAATGTAAATGCCATCTCTTCTTGGAAGCCTGCTGTGATTTCCTCCAAGATGCCTTAGTCTTGGTTTTTTGTGCTCTGGTCACACAGTGTCTGTGACTCCCTAGAGCAGTGCTTCTCAAATTTCAATATGCACAGGAATCACCTAGGCATCAAGAAATGCAGATTCTGATTCATTAGCTCTGGGATGGGTCTAAGATTTTACATTTCTAACAAGCTCCCATTGATGTGATCTGCTGGTCTGTGGGATGTATCATGTTCTGCCTCATAGGAGGGTTAATTTCGGCCCCACCACGCTCCCCTCACATGACTGTAACTTCCTAATGGCAAGAATCATAGACCCTATAAACGCTCGCATAGTGCCTGGAACATAAATAGGTGTATGGATTTGAATGTAAATCAGACACAAAACTGCAAGGCAATTCTTTCTGCCATCCAGTGTTCACCCATCCTCAGATATGAATAGTTTTATATTTTGAAACAGACATGAAAAAATGTAATTATGAAATTAAAGTTTCATTTTCCAACAATCTGACAACTCTTGCTTGGAGTAGACACTGACAAGTACAGAATGAATGATGAATGAATGAATGAATGAATGGGACCAGCTGCTTAGAGCAGGACTCAAGTCTTTTAGGCTGATTTGGGTCAGATTTCCTTGGCCAGGCGCCAAAGTCACTGTGATTTCTTCTTCCCTGCAGGCATCTCCAGCTGCCCTAGCAAAGAGCGTGTTGGCTGAAGTCCCAAACCAAGTCGTGGACTATTACAATGGCAAAGGGATTAAGCCAAAATGTTCATCAGAAATGTATGACTCTTCCCGGACACTGGCTCCATGAAGTCTACACACTTTTACAGAGTCCTTGAATACTATTCCTGCTGATACTTAATACTTCTATTATCCTGTACTTAAAAATACACAAAGGTACACATTTAAAAATAGCACGTTTTGGTGATTTTTAACTAACAATTTTTTTTGCATGTGTAGCCCTGAGGCCTGGATCTGCTAAGCCCTTGTATTGTTAAAGACTTTTTACAAAGAAACACAGATAATTATAACTTACTCTTTACATTACAGCATGTCGCCTTGATATAAAATGTTATCTGTATCTGTTTTTTATACAGGTTTGTTGAAATTTTGCTAAATTTCTTATTATCTTTACACTGTAAAGCATTTTGAAACATTTCTTGAATGTTGATAGCCAAAACATATTTGGTTTTATCTGCTACAGGATGAGAGACTTTTTAAAATGGCAGATGCATGGACTGTATTTTGCATGTTTAAAATAAAAAAAAAAAAACCATGCTGTTTTTGCAGTTGTCGGCCATAATTCTTCCCTGCTGAGAATGGTCCCTCCACTGAAAAAGGGGCTTATCCACCTAGAGGTGGTCTTCCTGAAGTGGGTCTGGGGCACCCAATCCAGCACCTCTCAGACTTCCCTGTGTATACAAATCACCAGAGAATCTTGTTTAAATTTTGACCGTGATGCAATAGGTGTGCATGGGCCCAAGATCCTAGAGCTCTGAGTCCTAGATGGTGCCAGTTCAGGCCCCATGTTTATGTCACTCCCTAAGAATGACCTCAAAGTGTCTTCAATAGACCCATGACAGTGGAAACTTGTCAACAGCAAATAGCCATGTATTTTATGAATAAATTTGGTACCTAACGGAATTTTTTCTAAGACTTATAGTCTTGTTTCTCTTTTCAAGGCAATTTCTGAACAGTGTTCATGTAAGTGACTTGGCCTCAGGTTAGGAATAGCTCTTTCACAGTCCCATAGAAACATGTGGATCATGGTTTTTAACAGACAAGGAATTAAAATACTTAGACCCTGTTCGCCAGAAATAGCTGGTGGTTGTTTCTAACCCAAAACAAGGACATGAGCTTCAATGTCTATGTGCCAGGAACATAGTAAGCAATATGTGTAATGAATAGATAACTATTCAATAGATAGATGCTTAATGAATAAATGGAATACTACTCAAATAAGTGAATGCGTGAAAGAACGAATGAATAGACTTGTTAATGTGCTTCATGATCAACATCAAATCCACTGTAGATTTTTAAAATTTTTTTAACATTTTTATTGAAGTATAGTTGATTTACAATGTTGTGGTAGTTTTAGGTGTACAGCAAAGTGTTTGAGTTTTATATATATATATATATATATATATATATATATACATATCATTTTTCATGTTCTTTTCCATTATGGTTTATTACAGGAAATTGAATATAGTCCCCTGTGCTGTACAGTAGGTACTTGTTGGTTATCTATTTTATTTTATTTTTTTTACATATTTATTGGAGTATAATTGCTTTACAATGGTGTGTTAAGTTTCTGCTTTATAACAAAGTGAATCCATTATACATATACATATGTTCCCATATCTCTTCCCTCTTGCGTCTCCCTCCCTCCCACCCTCCCTATCCCACCTCTCTAGGTGGTCACAAAGCACTGAGCTGATATCCCTGTGCTATGCGGCTGCTTCCCACTAGCTATCTATTTTACGTTTGGTAGTGTATATATGTCCATGCAACTCTCTCACTTTGTCACAGCTTACCCTTCCCTCTCCCCATATCCTCAAGTCCATTCTCTAGTAGGTCTGTGTCTTTATTCCCGTCTTACCCATAGGTTCTTCATGACATTTTTTTCCCTTAGATTCCATATATATGTGTTAGTATATGGTATTTGTCTTTCTCTTTCTGACTTACTGCACTCTGTATGACAGACTCTAGGTCCATCCACCTCACTACAATTACTCAATTTCGTTTCTTTTTATGGCTGAGTAATATTCCACTGTATATATGTGCCACATCTTCTTTATCCATTCATCCGATGATGGACACTTAGGTTGCTTCCATCTCCTAGCTATTGTAAATAGAGCTGCAATGAACATTTTGGTACATGACTCTTTCTGAATTTTGGTTTTCTCAGGGTATATGCCAGTAGTGGGATTGCTGGGTCATATGTTAGTTCTATTTTTCGTTTTTTAAGGAATATCCATATTGTTCTCCATAGTGGCTGTACCAATTCACATTCCCACCAGCAATGCAAGAGTGTTCCCTTTTCTCCACCCCCTCTCCAGCATTTATTTTTTCTAGATTTTTTGATGATGGCCATTCTGACCAGTGTGAGATGACATATCATTGTAGTTTTGATTAGCATTTCTCTAATGATTAATGATGTTGAGCATTCTTTCATGTGTTTGTTGGCAATCTGTTTATCTTCTTCGGAGAAATGTCTATTTAGGTGTTCTGCCCATTTTTGGATTGGGTTGTTTGATTTTTTGTTATTGAGCTGCATGAGCTGCTTGTAGATTTTGGAGATTAATCCTTTGTCAGTTGCTTCATTTGCAAATATTTTCTCCCATTCTGAGGGTTGTCTTTTGGTCTTGTTTATGATTTCCTTTGCTGTGCAAAAGCTGTTAAGTTTCATTAGGTCCCATTTGTTTATTTTTGTTTTTATTTCCATTTCTCTAGGAGTTGGGTTGAAAAGGATATTGCTGTGATTTATGTCGTAGAGTGTTCTGCCTATGTTTTTCTCTAAGAGTTTGATAGTTTCTGGTCTTACATTTAGGTCTTTAATCCATTTTGAGCTTATTTTTGTGTATGGTGTTAGGGAGTGTTCTAATCTCATACTTTTACATGTACCTGTCCAGTTTTCCCAGCACCACTTATTGAAGAGGCTGTCCTTTCTCCACTGTATATTCCTGCCTCCTTTATCAAAGATAAGGTGACCATATGTGCATGGGTTTATCTCTTGGTTTTCTATCTTATTCCATTTATCTATATTTTTGTTTTTGTGCCAGTACCATACTGTCTTGATTACTGTAGCTTTGTAGTATAGTCTGAAGTCAGGGAGCCTGATTCCTCCAGCTCCATTTTTTGTTCTCAAGATTGCTTTGGCTATTCGGGGTATTTTGTGTTTCCATACAAATTGTGAATTTTTTTGTTCTAGTTCTGTAAAAAATGCCATTGGTAGTTTGATAAGGATTGCATTGAATCTGTAGATTGCTTTGGGTAGTAGAGTCATTTTCACAATGTTGATTCTTCCAATCCAAGAACATGGTTATTTTATATATAATAGTGTGTATCTGTTAATCCCAACCTCCTAATTTATCCCTCCATGCCCCCCTTTCCCCTTTGGTGACCAGAAGTTTGTTTTCTATGTCTGTGAGTCTATTTGCGTTTTGTAAATAAGTTCATTTGTATCATATTTTAGATTCCACATATAAGCGATATCATATGATATTTCTCTTTGTCTGGCTTACTTTACTTAGTAAGATAATCTCTAGGTCCATCCGTGTTGCTGAAAATGGCATTATTTCATTCCTTTCTATGGCTGAGTAATATTCCATTGTGTATATGTGTACCACATCTTCTTTATCCATTCGTCTGTTGATGGACACTTAGGTTGCTTCCATGATTTGGCTATCGTAAATAGTGCTGCAATGAAATTGGTGTGTATGTATCTTTTAACGGTTTTAATGGTTTTCTCTGGATATATGCCCAGGAGTGGGATTGTTGGATCATATGGTAATTCTATTTGTAGTTTACTGAGGAACCTCCACACTGTTCTCCATAGTGGCTGCACCAATTTCCATTCTCACCAACAGTGTAGGAGGGTTCATCTTTTCTCCACATCCTCTCCAGCATTTATTGTTTGTAGACTTTTTGATGATGGCCATTCTGACCAGAATGAGGTGATACCTCATTGTAGTTTTGATTTGCATTTCTCTAATGATTAGTGATGTTGTGCATTTTTTCATGTGCCTGTTGGCGATCTTCGTGTCTTCCTTGGAGAAATGTCTATTTAGGTCTCCTGCCAAATCCACTGTAGATTTAACAGGTATGGATTGAGTGGCTGTGGCTGTCAATCAAAATGAGACACCATGTCATTCTCAAATATCTGTTGGGATCCACTACATTCATGCCAGGATGCCTGGGGTCTGGGAGATAGGGTGCTAAGGACAGAGTCCAGGTTTTCCGTCAGAACCTTAAGGCAGCCAACTTCCATTTTCATGGCCAGACTCAAGCCCAGCTCAAAAGACTAATAAAAATAATAACTAACAGTCGCTGTACCAGCCACTGTTCTAAGTGCTTGTCACAGGCTACCTCATTTAATTCTCCCAACAGCCCCAGAAAGTAGACAGTATTATGTCTCATTTTGCAGATAAGGAACTTAAACACACAGAGTTTGGGTGACTAACCCAAGGTCATACAGCTATCAAAAGACATAGCCAGGATTTAAACCAGATACTCTAGCTCTTGAGCACAAACTCATTTTATAATTCCCATTTCAGCTACCCTCCTGGCACCTTACCCATCTACTTGCCATATTCAGCAGCAGATTATTAAGATATTTGAGGGAATGAGCCTTAAAATATGGTCTTTGCCTCCGTTTCAGAAATCTCTGTCTCATCTGGTGATCTCATCTTCTTTTCGTGGGCTTTTGGCATCTTGTGATGTATAACATCCCACTGGGAGCAGTGGAAGAGTCTCGAGACACACCTAGGTCTTCCCAGCTTCTTGCTACCAAGGAGACCACGTAGATGAGACATTTCAAACACAGATGCTTCCAGGAGCCGAGACACCATATGAACAACTGAGGAGGAACAGGTTTAAAGGGAGGGATATAAAGGAAGGGGTGTGGTGAGGATGGAGGAAAACTGGAAGGCAAGTGTGCAGAGGAGGGCTGTTCCACCCAGCTCCAGCGGCCAGGCAGGACCATGGCCCTAGTGCAGCCAGACCGTTCAGTTTTTCAAGACCATTGAAAAATGTGATATTTCACATAAAACCTGCCAATTTGTAAATAGAAAAAACTCATTCAAAACGATTCAACAATCGTTTTAAACACTAAAAGGGCTAAAGTGTCTGCATCAAATGAAAAATACCTCTGGGTTCCCATTGGCGCTGGAGTGCAAATTCGGAACCACTGAGTTATATGCATGTGTGGCCTGCCCTCCAACAGGCCTCAGTAGATAATTCCTGAGGACCCCAAAGAGATTTTATTTCTGTGGTTTACATCTATTGATATTTGCTGTATTTTAAATTGAAACTGAAACTATAATATATTTATTAATTCATTTATGTCAAATTATATATTAACATAAGAATATTTTTAGAAAAAACCTATATTTTCAAAACCAAAAAAAAATCAGTGAGACAAGCTGCATTGTGCCTTGCTTAACAAAAGCCAGCTGAATTCTTATATCTGCTTCTGCATTCAACCTGTTGTGAAATGATGTCTTGGTTGAAGTACAGTGAAGAAAATCTAGTCTTACGTGGTTATGTAGTTGGTAAGGGGAGGAATATTTTTAAGATAATTGTGCTAATTCTTTTTACCATGACAAAATTCAACCAATGGTAGTTTCTTGAAGGTTAGTTGCAATTTGGAATATGGAAGCATATCAGTAAATGCTTCCTGGCATTTTCCATAGTTCCTTTACCCATGCATGATTCTGCAACATCATGCATTGGTCATTCAGAAAATGATGACCCACTCAGTTATTCACATGTGCCAAATACTTCCACAGTTTACAGCGTAAATAAAATCACATTCTTCTGCTGTATAATATCACAGCTGATCTCATCAGACAGTCTAAGTATTGAGAATCTGTCAAATTCCAGTGGCAGACTCAGGTTTTCCAAAATTCTATTCTTTGCTAGAAAGCTCAAATGCTATCATTGGAAACATGTACTGTCAGTTGTTTTTCTTGAAGTGGCAGGCTCACTTCATTCATTTTTGAGAAAATATCTCCCGAATACCCATGTGTGAATAACTCCAATTTCTGTATCAGCCTTTTGTTGAGTAAAAATGGTGTTCCATGTGGGGAAAGGGCACATGTGCTTTTCTTCGAGGTAGAGGGGCTTTCTGGTGCTTTGATTTGATCACCCAGCATATGAAAAAGACATGGGCTCAAGGGTCGAGATTTAATAAAACTAATAATTTTTCTGCTTCTTAAGACCATCCTTAAGAGAAACTGCATGTTCTTTCCTGCAAGGTTGTGCTGGTGAAAATAGAATGACCACTGGTAAAGTGATGCCACCTTGATGTGAGCCAAGACACGAGCAGTTTTCCCCACTGATGCTTTTGCACTATTGGTGCAAATGTCGACAACGTGAAAAAGGCAAATAACATCTTAGTGTTATTGTAAAAAAATGTTTTCACCTCACAGGCTTCCTGAAAGGGTCTCAGGGACCTTCGGGAACCACACTTTGAGAACTGCTTGCTCTAGACCTCCTGACAAGAGGTCTATTGTTTGTTTCGCTATTTCTCCGTAATAAATTACCACAAGCTCCGTGGCTTAAAACAGCACACATTTATTACTGAACACATTAAGTCAGAAGTCTAGGGAGACTCAGCTGGGTCCTCTCAGCCTCATAAGGCTGAAATCAAGTTCCCTGAAGTCAGGAGTCTAGGGAGACTCAGCTGGGTCCTCTCAGCCTCATAAGGCTGAAATCAAGATGTCATCGGGACTGCATTCCTTGCAGAATGCCCTGGGAAAGAATCTGCTTCCCAGCTCCCTCAGGCTGAGGTCCTGTTTCCTCATTGGCTGTCAGCTGGGAGGTTGGGTGGGAGTGGTCTTTACTCCTAGAGGCCTCCATATGGCTTTCCATACGGCCCCTCCAGCACTGATGGGTCAAGCACCTCTCAGACATTGACTCTCCCTTACTTCTTCTGCAGCATCTCTCTGACTCTAGCAAGAGAAAGTTCTCTGCCTTCAAGGTTCATGTGATCACATTGAACCACCCAGGTGATCCAGGACTTACTATCCAAAGATCTGTAACCTTAATGACATCTGCAACATCCCTAATGTCATGGAATATAACATGTTTATATCTTCCAGGGATTAGGGCTTGGACATGTTTGAGTGGCCATTCTGCCTACCCAGAGGGAATGCAGGATATTGCCAGATGATTCTAAAAGGAAACATGGAGTGTTCAAGAAATGTAAAAAGGGCTTCCCTGGTGGCGCAGTGGTTGAGAGTCCGCCTGCCGATGCAGGGAACATGGGTTCATGCCCCAGTCCGGGAGGATCCCACATGCCGCGGAGCGGCTGGGCCCGTGAGCCATGGCCGCTGAGGCTGTGCGTCCGGAGCCTGTGCTCTGCAACGGGAGAGACCACAACAATGAGAGGCCCATGTACCGCAAAAAAAAAAAATATATATATATATATATATATATATATATATATATATACACACACAAAGGTTGCCCACGGAGACAGAAGGAGAATACAGACAAGGCCAAGGAGTGACGGTAAAAATACCTGCTGATTCCAAATCGCTGCCCAGGAGAGTATCCTCTAAATCTGTGTGAATACCTTGTTTCTTCAGTCTTTCCAGAACTTGCTAAATACCAACCTGCACTAAGCTTGGGGGTGGGGATGAGGATGTAGGGGGGAGTTAGGAGTGAAGGAAGCAGAGGATACATGGTCTCTGCGTCCAGAGGAGCTCCCAGTCCAGAGCTGCTCTCTGATTCTAGGACTTTGGAATCCTGTTAGACATACCGTGCATGCCTTAACATTAAGACACACAAGATTTAAGGACTTTCTCATGAAGATGCTCTTAAATATTGAAAGAAGAGTGGTGCAGGGAAAGAGGTGGGGACACGTGAGAAGAAACAGCAAGCCTGCCAACTATTCTCATCCTCCTCCTCCTCCCTGCCCCCTACATGAGACTGACCTTCAAATCAGTCCAGAAAAAATTCTACTTTCTCAATACATCTAGACACTCTGCCCTCCTACTGAGCACAGTTCAGTGGAAATACCTAGTATTTTCCAGCCAGAACAACCTGGATACAAATCCAATCTTTGCTACTTCAGAGTTGTATGATATCCCTGATCCTCAACTTTCCCATCTGTGGAATGGGGAGAATAATTTCTACTTTGACAGGTTTCCTTGAGGATGTGAGATAATGTAACCTGTCTAGTGTAACCCTGTCTAGGGTTGCAGGTTGGGTTTCCCAAGAAGCAAACTCTAAGAATGAGATTATTGTGCAGGTAGATTATTAAGAGAACATTATTAAGGGAATATTCTTGGGATTATGAGCTGTGGAAAGAGAGGGAAGGAGGTATTACTGGGCAGAGGAGATGTTGGATTGCAACATAGTCCTTCCAAGTTACCCCGAGTTGGGACAAGGTGGCCACGCCTTTATACCCCCTCATAGACCAGCCAGTGATGTAAGCTGCCTCAAGAAGAGGGGTGACTACTGGGCATATACCCTGAGAAAACCATAATTCAAAAAGAGTCATGTACCAAAATGTTCATTGCAGCTCTATTTACAATAGCCAGGACATGGAAGCAACCTAAGTGTCCATCATCGGATGAATGGATAAAGAAGATGTGGCACACATATACAATGGAATATTACTCAGCTATAAAAAGAAATGAAATTGAGTTATTTGTAGTGAGGTGGATGGACCTAGAGTCTGTCATACAGAGTGAAGTAAGTCAGAAAGAGAAAAATAAATACTGTATGCTAACACATATATATGGAATCTAAGAAAAAAATAAAAGGTCATGAATAACCTAGGGGTAAGATGGGAATAAAGACACAGACCTACTAGAGAATGGACTTGAGGATATGGGGAGGGGGAAGGGTAAGCTGTGACAAAGTGAGAGAGTGGCATGGACATATATACACTACCAAATGCAAAATAGCTAGTGGGAAGCAGCTGCATAGCACAGGGAGATCAGCTTGGTGCTTCGTGACCACCTAGCGGGGTGGGATAGGGAGGGTGGGAGGGAGGGAGACGCAAGAGGAAAGAGATTTGGGAACATATGTATATGTATAACTGATTCACTTTGTTATAAAGCAGAAACTTAACACACCATTGTAAAGCAATTATACTCCAATGAAGATGTTAAAAAAAAAAAAAAAGAAGAGGGGTGGTTTGGAGTGAATAAGTCCTTCAGTCCTGAAGGGGAGATCTGGGTTTCACAGCACAACAGCCATGACACCTGGCATATGACAAGTACTTAACACATTGTAAGTACACATTGTATTATAATTGTCAGCATCATTTTTATCCTTCTTTTTATAGCCACTGCCCTGGCTTAGTTTAAGTCTTCATCATCTCTTGTCTGGGATATGAAAGAGCCTCCTAACTGGTTTTCCTAATCTACATTGTCTTCCTCAGATCTGTTCTCCATACCATTGCCAGAGTGATGGTTATAATCTAAGCCTCTCACTGCCCTGCCTAAAATCCACCAGTGGCTCCCCACAAACTTCAGAATAAAAAAAGGTCACTTTAAAGTGACCTTGAACATAACATATACCTGACTTTCCCATCTGATTCTTGCCCACTTTCACCGCCCCCCTTGGCCACCCCGCTGCTATTTGACAACCTCTTCACACTGCATTTGTTGAAGCTTCCCCCAACCCACCTCTTCACTCTGTTGGTTTCTGCTTATCTTTGAGGTCTCAGCTCAGGCGACAACTGCTCTCAGAAGCACCCCCCCCCAAACCAAGACGTGGCCAAGTATTGGTATTCCTCTTATCATTTCCCTTTTCATCTGTGCATACTTATGTCAGAAGTCCCTCCAACTAGGACCTGAGTTTCTCCCAGAAAGCTGAGTCCTTCGGTCTTATTGTACAGATACAATATCAGAGCATGCAGGGTTAAACCAGTAAGAGGAGGTGCCCTTCTGGTCAATGACAGACCTCCCCACAGTCTTCTGAGAAATGCAGCTGCCATACACAAATCAGATTCTGGTGCATTAACTTCCATTCCACCACAAGTCACTGTTTAACACAAAGATTCCCAGACCAACAGGATGAAGTACAACAAACTTATAAGAGAATGTGACCAGTATCTTAAGGTTGATGTGATACAATTACATAATCCAGATGTTTCCAAAACTTCTCCTGCCTTTCATTAAAAACACCAACAGAATAGAGGGATGAAAATGTTTGGGAACTAGAAATAGAGGTTCACAACACTGTTAATGTATGAACTGTCATTGAATTGCTCACTTCAAAATGACTAATTTTATCTTATGTATGTTATCTTACATGAATTTCACCTCAATTTTAGAAAAAAAAAAAAACAATACATACCCCAGCTTATTTGATGAGCAGACAGTCCAGTCATTCACCAGGTTTCCTCCTGGACCCACCCTCACTTCTCACCTTGGATGTGGCTCCAGGTTCTTCTGCTAATCACCCTCCTTCCACATTAGCACATTTCTGGACTGCTGCATCTTCTCTCAATCATACTCCACCCCACCTCCCCCCACCCATCACCACCACCACCACCATGGACACAGTCCCCATGCTTAATTCCCCAAAGTACAGCCAAGAACACACAGTAGCGCTCAACAAAGCTTTCCTGAATGTTTGAACTGAACAAAGAACATTTTTAATGTGATGGAGATGCATTTAAAAGGGGATGCCGTATTTGCTCTAAGAACTTGTGGATTATAAGATGCACCATTCATCTCATAACTCCTAAGAGAAAAAAAACACCATAAAATATTTACAAGAATTTCACATTTGCCAATACAGCACACATTTATTCCCCAAATCCCATTCTTCTTTCTTCTTTAGAGTCAAAATGCATCTAAGCCTTCTTCATGTTGTGACTTTAAATGTGTTTCTACCATTTACACATAAGCAGAGCATCACAAATAAATGTTGGGATTTGTAACTGCTTGGGACCTTGACCTTTTGGGATTTTTAGGGCAGATAATACAATTCTGACGTTTACCCAAGAACACTGAGGTTTTGTATGTGTTTCCAATTTGATGAAACTTACAGTGGTTTCTAATTTTAAAAGCCCATTGTGGATTCACAAAGGAACACCAGTCAGCCATTCCATTCCTGCCTGTTTCTGTGGCTCCTGAGAACATAAAAGGGCCCTAAAACTGCAGCCTTGCTAATGGAACAAAGAATACTTTTCTCCAGAACGTAAACACAGCTTCAAGTTCAGGCATTATGAATCATTTCTCTAGTCTTGCCCAGAAACTTCTGAAAGAAAAATAAAATAGATTCAAACATACATTGGTTTCTTATAGTATGGAGTGCCCTGTTCTTTTATACATCTATGTACATATATGCACATATATTCATTAGCTTTCACTTTGTAAAATTGAAAACAGAGCTGAAGGTTGGCAGGGTTCCCTCTAAGGTGAACAGACAGGATTTCCCTCATTATTGCCCCATCCTGATGGCCAGGTGAGATTTCTAAGAAAGGAATTTCTTTCACAGGTGATTAAAAGGCATGGTGTATTTCAAAAGAAAGATCTTTTCTTCCCTCTTGCATATTGAATGATTTTTCTAAATGACATAAAATGCTAAGGAGTACCTCCTGCATTCATTAACAATCCACAGGTAAATCGTTGGCAACCAGCTGGGATCCACTGGGACCACAATCCCTGCATTATGGAAAGCAATCAGAGCACCAAATGTCAAACCCAGGTGGACTGGAGTGTGGGATATGAAAAATATGTACACCCACAGGGACTGGATTAGGCTAAGAAAATAATTTCATAATCAAATTCATTTAGAGTTAAATATGAATCAAATGAATTGAAAGTGATTAAAAATATCATTAAATATAGCCACAGTCAAGAAATTACCATCATGTTCTGTTTATGTCTCTTTATTTAATAGCCTCAGGATCAGAATGAACTTAGCTGAGCTGCCATCCTGCAGGTCTCAGTTCATTCTAGAATGTGCATTTATCCATTCTAGCAAGAGTAGTTAACAAGCTGGTCCTACGCTCTTGAAGAAGGCTGACTCAACATGGTTATGAGCAAGAGTTTTGGTGTCAGGCACAAATATGTTTCCTAGAGAACATAAATTTAGTTACCTTCTCTGACCCTCAGATTTCTCATCTGAAAAATGGAAATGATACTATCTGCCTCTTGGGGTCCTTGTGAGGACTTCAGGAGATAATATCTTTAAAATGTTGAGCTCAATTGTGTGGCATATAATAAGCAGTCTCTAAGTCATTATTTGTAGCATAATGGGCAAGGTGTATAGCCTGGAAGACAAAAAGATGGCTAAAAAAATAATAAGTACGATGAAAAATGCGCAAAACTGTAGCATTTGATGACCATTGTCACAGTGGCTAGATCACGGATAAACATGTGACCTCAGCCAGGCCAGAAAATCCAAACTCAGGACTTTTGCTGGAGCTCCCAGGAGAGAGTAACTGTGCCCTGACGTTGCTGCCCTGTGAGGACATGAACCTGCAGGTGGGGGAAGACTTCGCTGGTGCCTCATGGGAATGAGGCCAGTGCAGAATGAAGAGGTAAAAAGGGAAAAGGGAAGGCAGCATCCTGATAACCTTAGCCAGGCTCTGGATCCAGCCTCGCCCCTGGAATTCGCCACCACCAAAGCCTGTAGTTATCCTTTTGCTTAATCTAGTTGAAGCTGGACTTCTGTTGCTCACAGCCAGAGATTTTTGACTAATGTAGCTTGACCTTGGGCAGAGAGGAAACATGGCAGGGCAGGGGTGGAGAGAGGTGGTGCTGCATGGCTGTTCCTTCTCTCACCAGCTATGAAGGGAACCCGTTCCCCTCACTTCTTTCTGGTCACTGAACCCTTGTGGGGCTGTGAACTATCTAAATTAATACAAATTACTCATCTACTAATATTTGGTTGTAAGTCTTCCACCTTAGGACTTTGGAGAACAAGCTCATCTTTGATTTCCCTGTAGGATTTAGGGTAGAGATAGCAGGTGGGATTTGGAACGTAGAAAGTCCTTGCATATTCACTGAATGAAACAAACATGTTGCCCATTCACCAATTTTTCCTTGTGTGAGATGGAAAAGAGACAGAGGAGATACAGGCAATTTGTTTCTGGAATGGATCAAATCATCTGAGTTGCCATTGCAGGTAAAGGGCAAAAGGAAAGTCCTCCTCTCTTCTGCCTGAGGGAAACCCACCCTGTTCCTTCTTAAAATTCTATATCTACCACTTCTTATTATTTCCCATATGATGACCCATTACATTTTTCATTTCAGGATTTGGAATAATTCAGAAACAAAGGAGAGATTAAAATCAAATCTTTCTCACATTCTTGGAAGCAGGAAGGACATTCTAATTAAGGTGTTCTCTAAACTTGCTAGAAGTTTAAGGGGAAAAACTGAGAAAGTTTCAGGGATAATGGCTCCTTGTCCATGGGCTAGTGTCTTTTTCCTCCTGAAGAAAAGTCACTCTGCTTTAGAGTCCAAGAAAGCATCCATCAGGACCAGCATCTTTCTGCTGCCTGAGACCTCCAATTTCCAGTCCTGGGATGCTTCCCTGTGCTCATGGGAGGAAGAGCCAGATTTCAGTGGCAAAGTCAATTTCCCCAAGAATCAATTTCTGATATATTTTATTTTGTTGTCTGACCAAGTCCCAAACTCCCTTTCGCAGAAGGCCTTGCCTCAGAATGACATTTTACATTTAGACAGTTCCAATCTAGCTGATATTTCACTTTAAAGATCATTTCCCCCCTTTTCTACTGGTCATAACTTAAGCAAGGAGATGTTTTATAAATAACTTCTGCTTTCAGTCACCCAAAACAGCAAACCCAAGGGCTCAGCATCATGTAAAGTGGAAAAATAGAATGGGAATTAGGAGACCTGGGTTCTAAAGCAGGCTGGACTAGGTACATGCCTTTCCTATGGATGTTTACTAAGTATCCATCTTGCAAAATTTATCTAACCTCTCCAGCCACAATACTTTCCTAATAAACTGTTGTGGGGATTAAATAATAATATTTGCAAAACATTTACCATTACACCCAACACTATATAAGTGGCTCAAAAAATTATTATGAGTCTTTTCATTACTACCATTACTACTGGTGTGATATAGCAGTGGTTCTTTTTCCAGAAAACTCATATTCTCTCAGACAAATTACTGTTCCCATAATGACTATTCACTTGAAGGAAACTTTAAGGCAAAGTTTGCCTACCCACACCTGGCATTCTCTGCACTGCTCCTTGACTGAAGAGTGTGGATTCCAAGGGTAAAGAAAGAAACAGAAGGAAGAGAGAAGAGTAGGCTTAGCATATTATACCTTGTCCAGAAAGGAGCCCAGTCTCCTTGATGGTAGTGTGATGATGAGGATGATAAAGATGATGATGGTGATGGTGATGATAAAGCTGATGAAGAAGGTGGTGGTGATGGTGATAAAGCTGATGATGATGGTGGTGGTGCTGGTGATGATAAAATGATGGTGACAATGATGATGATGGTGGTGATAATGGTGATGTTTTTAAACAATGAAAACACTATTCTTTCATATGCTATATTTCTGTGGTATTGGAAGGAGATCAGAAAACATGGAGATAAAGGACACTAGAGGCAAAACAATGACAAAGAGATGTCCTAACACCTGTTAGGAAACTTGCATGACTGCATCAAGATGAACTTGTTCATGTACAAAATACCAATGAGAAAGTTAGGAAAGGATAAGTCAAGATTTTTCACAATTATTACAATATCTAACAGAAAGTGAATGTAAATATTATTAGTAGTGATAGTAGTCGACACTTTTTTTAGTTCTTACTATGTGCCAACTACTGTGTTAAGCACTTTGCATGCATCATTTCATTTCCTCTGTACTGTTTCCTTAAGAGGGTTTTTTTTTTTTTTATAGATGAGGACGCTCAGAGAAACTAAGTGATTCCCCCCAGGTGCATGGAAATAGTAGCAGACACAGGATCTGAACCCCGACATTCCCACTTCTAAAAAAAGTCTGCTCCTAGCTATTATATGAGGCTATCAAGTCCTTTGCTCCTGATGTTGGTGGATGAGGCAAAAGGAGCATGTTGGTGAGCAAAACAGAGTCTTTTGCTCTTGTTAGTCATTTGGTAACCCAAGTTCAGGCCCTTTCACCCAAGCTATGGTTCTGGGTTTGCCTCGACTTCTGTTGGTGAGATAATTCTGACTACTCTTGATATTTCACATCAGATTCATATATTTTTTACTGACGTATAATTCACATACCTCAAATTCTCCCTTTCAAAGTGTACATCTCGGTGGTTTTTAGTATATTCACAAAGTTGTGCCACCATCACCACTAAAATTTTCAAGTGTTTCCAGGGCTTCCCTGGTGGCGCAGTTGTTGAGAGTCCGCCTGCCGATGCAGGGGACACAGGTTTGTGCCCTGGTCCGGGAGGATACCGCGTACTGTGGAGCGGCTCGGCCCGTGAGCCATGGCCGCTGGGCCTGCGCGTCCGGAGCCTGTGCTCCGCGGCGGGAGAGGCTACAGCAGTGAGAGGCCCGTGTACCGCAAAAAACAAAAACAAACAAACAAAAAATTTTCAAGTGTTTCTGGAGCTCTTATTATATATATATATATATATATATATATAAAACATATATATTATACATATATATATAATATTTCTTTTTCGTGGGGGTGGGTAACACATGGCTTGCAGGATCCTTAGTTCCCTGACCAAGGATTGAACCCACGCCCTTGGCAGTGAAAATGTGGAGTTCTAACCACTGGACCACCAGGGAATTCCCCTGGAGCTCTTATCATAAATGTAGGATTTCTGGGAGAACTGAGGAAATACATTAATATTACCCTGCCTTGAAACAGTTTGCAGTCTTGTCAAGAACGCATGGCTCATAAACTTAAGCCTCCTCACTACTTATAATAAAAGAGAATAATACCGTACAAGAATGTAATATATGCAGTAAGTGCTAAGAGAGAGGAATTAACAGGCAGGTCTAGTGATGATGAGGGAGTCCTCAGTGGGGAGGTAGGCCTTGGAGATGAGGAAAAATTGGAGAGGTGGTGTGAGTGGGGAGGGCATCAGACGCAAGAAACTGTCAGGCTAAACGGCCCAAGTGTTAAACTCTTGCCAAGCATAACTATTTGCCCTACTGAGAGACTTGCTGGGACTTCAATAGGAAATACAAAAGAGATTAGATGAAGCCCAGTGATTTCAGCCAGAGATGGCCTGCCCTCTTTGAAGGTAATTTATATAATAGTGACCAGTGTTTCCTCTCAGTAACTTGGGTGTGATGCTCATTGGTTTCAGTGGGATGCATACTTTGTGGAGCAAAGACAGCGTTTGGCCCATGGTGGAAATTCCTGCTTTTAAAAGACATTTTGTTCCATTTTGAAATAAAGTGGAAGTGAAAGTCATGCCCCATGATGTTTCATGGTTAAAACTGCAAAGGCATTTCTGCCTGGGCATAAAAGATTATTTTAAGCATCATCTTATGGGCTCCTCAGTTACTAAGGGAATCCTGTCTCAGCTCAGCGGTGCAGACAGGCGAGTTGCCATGACAATCCTGCTAGGCCTGGTTGGAGTCTAAATACCACAGAGGGAGGAACCGCTGTCACTACCTGACCCCTGAGCAGCTTGGCAGTGCCCTCCCTGCCCCTGCAGCCGGCCACGCCTCCTGGACCCACCTCAGCTACCCAGTCCTTGCAACTAAGGGGCACAGGCACCAATTGAAGGGCATTTAGGGTCAGTGGCTCAGCCTGTTTGATGGTCAATCTCCTCTTCTGTCCCAGAATGTGCTGTTCATGCTGGGTCATATTCAAGTCTTCCTGGACACCCACAGTCCTTCAAGCCTGGCCTTTGTCTCTCCAAATGGAGGAAATACTAGATATTTACCAAAAAGTTGCACTAGGAAGCAGGATAAAATCTGGAATAAATCTTATTTTCTTTCCAGCCAGACATAATCTGAAACATTTTCACAAGGGAGACCTGTCACAGTATTGGTCAATCAGCAATTGATCAATCCCTGCAACTGCATAGATGCAATTCTATCCTTTCACATGGACACACTCATGGTGTTTGTGGCAGACTATACTTTCTAAAGATGGTGGTAACCCTGTCTCCCATCCCATGTGACAATGTGACTCAGTGCTCACATTGAGGCATGGGTCTCTATTCCTTGAACCTGGGCTGGCTGTGTCTGAAGCGAAGTAATGACATGTGATTTCTGAGGTTAGGTCATAAAAGGTAACACAGCTTATATCTGGTTCTCTTGGGATGCTTGCTCTTGGGATCCAACCCTCATGTTGTGAGGAACCCCAAGCAGCCACATGGAGGGACCACATAGGTGTTCCAGAGAACAGCCTAGTTGAAGTCCTGACTGACAGGCAGCATCGAACACCAGACATGAAGTGAAGGCGCCTTCAAATGATTTCAGCCCCACAGCTGACATCACCCCTGGTCTTTGAGTCATCTCAGTGGAACATGAAGCAGAAACAAGCTGTCCCCACAGTGCCCTTTCTGAATTCTCAACCAACAGGAGGCATACAAAAAATTAAATAGTGGTTGTTCTATGCCAAAAAGTTTGCAGTGATTTATTACCCAGCAATAGTAACTGGAACTACATTTTCTTCCTAGGCTGTCCTCTCTCTATTCTGCTCCTGGGGACTCTTACTCTCCCCTCAAGGAATAATTCAACTGTTACCCTTCAGATGCACATTTTTCTTCTCTTGGGTGAGAGGCAGTGCAACAGAGCAGTAAAGCACTGGACTCTGGAGTCAGCCTGCCTGGGTTCAACTCCTGGCTCCATGGCTTACTTGATAAACTTATGGTTTGTGACCTTGGATGAGCTGCTTATCTTCCCTGTGCCTCAATTTCCATATCTGTAAATGAGGATGAGAATAATAGTACATACTTCATAGGTGAGGAGTGAGTTGGAAAGCACTTAGAACAGTGCTTGCCACTTAGCACAATTTAAGTGTTGGTTATGTCTCATCCTTCTGGGACCCTTTCCAACTATAATCAAAATCCCAAATGAACTCATTCTCTAGAATTTCTCAAGACTCTGTATATTCTGGGCTCAGACAGGACCATGACCATGGCTCCAGATAACAAGAGTATTCTCTGGTCTAGAGCTACACTTCAGCCATCAAAACTACACAGCACCTGGAGAAGACCAGGGGGAAGGAGCTGCCCTTGACTGAAAGCATCTTGTCCTTGGGTGTGTGATGCTCCACTGTCTGCTGCCAACATTTTTGTTCAGCCATCAGAGAACTGTAAAGAAATGTATATGGGTTTAATTACATTAAGTTTCAGAACCATTCTGAGTATAAGGACGGACTGCTGGGAAACTGTAACCCACATCACCACATGGTCACACTGCTGCTGCTGCTGCTGCTTCTTCCCCCTCCTCCTCCTCCTCTTTTTCTTCTTCCTTTTTAGGCTTCAAGACAAATGTGCTTTCATGCTGAGCTCTTGGAACCCTAAAATCTGTGGGAGAATTAGGATTTATAAATAAAAAACTATGTTTTTAAAAGCTTTATACTGAAATTGAACATTGTAATTTAGTCTTACTGGAGGACATTGAGGCAGAATTCGTCTTCTTACTGATTCTGCAATATGGCCATTTAAGTTTTCTATTCTAATTAGCAATGGGATCTCAAAGTTCAAAATTTCCTAAAGTTCATTTTATCTATTCCCCATCTAATGCTCAACAAACTTTCATAAAGTCTCTACCAATTTTAAAATATGCTAAATTCTCACAACTTTAGAAAAATGGAAGAAAGCCAAGGGTATTAATTACAAGTCTAAACTTAAATCAATTTTTAATTTCAAATATAAGGCATGTTATGAGCTAAGAGATAGCATAAAGGAATGTAAAATATAAACTAATCAGCAATGAAAAATGTATCATTCTGCAAGCAGCCAACCAAACAGGACATATCACAAACAGTGTAAGAACTAATTGAAGGGCCTAAAGGCGGGAACACATGAAAAAGATACTTTCCAATAAATCCTTGGTTTGAAACTTACTCCTTCTAAGATGGTTCTCTTTTGTTGGCCATGGCATTGGAAATTCAGAAGTGAACATTTAGTACAACAGCTTTGGTCTGAATTAGAGGAACAAGGATTACAGAATGGTAGCACTAAAGGGAGATAATGGGGGCTATCTTTGTTCCAGTGAGAAACGGAAGTCCCAGAGAGGCTGATATCAGTGTCCCAGGGTCCAGGGAGGTCTCTGAAGGATGACATTAGAAATGCTGGGAAGCTTGAGCTCAGCTCCCTAAAGGAGACCTGGTTGAGTCGCTTGAGAACTGGACTGGTCCTTGTGAATTAGCAGCACTCCATAGTGACTAAATCAAGTAAGATGATACCTCCCAGACCCAGCTGGCAATCAGGAGATGTGTGCTGTGTGACAGCAGACAAAGTATGTTTTGCTTTGATTCGGTTCAGCAGTAGCATCTGCTAAGGATTTCATTGACTCAAGGTTGCCATTATGGACCAGGAGAGTTTTGGCACTAGGGGAAAAGTTAGACTGAATGGCTGAGTCCTCAGGCCTCACAGACCACAGTGTGTGATAGGATCACTTACCAATTTTCCTCTTAGTGACAGGAATTCCAACAGAAGAGTAATAACACATTTGTCTTACAGAATCAAAGAAACAGAATGGCTGAGAGCACAGGCTCTGTGGGCACACTGCTGAGATTTAAATCTTGGCCCTTACTAGTTGAGTGAACTTGTGTAATCTCTCTGTGTTTATTTTCTCAATTGTAAAATGGAGATAATTATAGTATTATCACATGGGGTTATCATAAAGATCAAGTGAGGAAATACACTGAAAAAGTCAACATGAATCCTGTTAGGAATCAGACTGCGGTGTTTAATTTATAATGGAATGTCAACACAACACTTCTAACAGAACACAACCAAGGTCACACCTCAGCTACAAAATGACTAACAGTTCCTTCATCTGAGTGATTTCTGCTCCCTCACCATCATCATCCCCAGTCTCACTTTTTCCTTCGTTCCTCCAGAACAAAAGTATTGAGACACCCAAATGCTGAATTGTCCTTGATAGCATCCATTCCAAAATAAGTCCCTGTTTTCCTGATGCCACCCAGCATAAGTCTAAATCTTATAACTCGTTTGTATAGAGACATCCTCAGGTGTATGCTCTCTCTTGCTGCAGCAAGCTAATTAAACTTAACCTTGTTTGAGTTTGGGCGTGCCCCTGGTGGTCTCTGACGAATGGGCTTCCACAATACTCAGCACATATAATAGCATACTATATGCACAAGAAATGCTAGCCACTGGCAGTAATAGGCAAGTCTTTTTATTTCCAGCTTCTTGCATACAGCACACCTCAAGACATGCTTGTTCAATAAAGGGCTATTCTCAAATAACTGGGAAGCCAGGCTAAGATGAGAAAACAAAGCAAACATTTAGAGACTGTGCTTTGTTTTCTAATTTTTATTTTTAGCGAACAGTCCAAGTAGTTACCAGGAATTGACCATTGCCTGGACTTTTTAAGCTAGGGTAGCCAGATCTTGAATAAAAGAGGGTCTTGAAATAGCTAAACTTTTAAGTTTTTATTTCTGAATTTCTAAAAACACACATTTGACCAAGAAGGAAACAAACTTTTGGAGTAATAGAATGAATGCCCAAGATACATCCATGGTGATTAGGTTTATTTGCACTTAAGGTGTATTAGGTATCTATTTAGTGACTCAAAATGAGAGTAATCATTTATTCTCTGTGGCAGTTTCTTCTGGTCAGGAGCCCATGAGTTCCTTGGCTGGGTGGTTCAGGCTCAAAGTTTTTCATGAATTGCAATCATCTGAAAGGTTGCCTGGGACTGGAGGATCCCCTTCCTAGGTGGTTCACTCCTAGCTGGAAAATTGGTTCCTCTTCACATGGGCCTCTCCACAGGGCTGTTTGAGTGTCTGCAGTACATGACCGCTGGCTTTCCCCATAGGGAGCCGTCCAAGAGCCCAAGACACAGTAGCAATACCTTTTATGATTCACCCCTGGAAGTCACACATCATCAACTTGGCCATATTCTACTAGTACATTCCAACACTGTTTCAGTGCTGACTCTGCCCACCTGCTGGATGTGCTATTTTGGACCAGCACCAAAACTCTAAGTCTGTGTGCCTCCCTTCGGGGCTGTTTTGAACGTAAGCCAATGTAAGATTATCAAGCGCTGCTTAGTACAATGAGCTGCCCCACAACAGACATTACTTAGAAGTGATTTCGTTTCCTTAGGAAGCCTGTCCCTAGTTCGCCTCATTCTCCTAAAGTTTAAACTCCGAGCATCCTTTTTTTTCCACCCCTGGAGAGCCGAGTCAGTTAGACCCCACCCTCCCCAGCCGACTCGATCCCGACGTAGCACTATTCAGGAAGCGGAACTCTAGTTCCCGGGGCTCACCTCGGCCCCGGCGCGCTTTGCGAACGGACCGGAAGTGGCTCCTCCAGCTCTTCGTCCGAAAGGGCAGTGGGGGGCGGCCGGTTGGACGGTTCGGGAGGGCTCTGCGGACTGGGTCGCCGGCGCTGGGACGCCCTGAAAGCGGAGCGGCGGGGCGCCCGGAGGTGAAGGGGTTGCGCCTTTCCGGCCTAGTCATGCCCGGTTGGAGGCTGCTGGCTCGGACCGGCGCCCGGGTGCTGGACCGCGGCGCGGGCGGCCTGGGCACTGCCCGGGGCTCGGAGAACAGGTAGGTGCGGAGGACAGACGAGGGTGCGGCGTGGTGCCTGCACCTGTGGCCTCGGGCTGTGACCTGGCCCGGCGTGGGGTAGGAGGGGATTCCGTCCAGGCCTGAAGAGTAAGAATCATTGCTCTAAGGACGTGCCCTTTGAAGGATTGGAGGCGTGGGGTTTTTTGCTTTTTAATGCTGATGAGCATTAAAACAAGCATTACCAACAGCAATAATATTATCTGCCAATTAGTGAGCGTTTACTGTGTAATAAATGTTCTTTTAGGAACATTAGGCTCCTTACGTCATGTAGCCTCACCTTAGAGCTGCTATCGTCCGTTTTACAGATACCATCATTTTCCTGTCCTATCATTATTCCGCTTTGCAGGTAAAAAGGAAGCTTAGAGAAAAGTGATTTGCCCAAGGTCACTTAACTAATAAGTGAAAAATTGGGACTCTAGCCTGGATGTATCTACATGCCTACAAAAGAGATAGATCGCAGGAAGATTTACTTCTTTTCCGACCCTCCTGGCAAGAATTACACATCTCTTTCCTGACCTCCGTCCCGTAAGGTCTCTCTTGGTGTGTTCAGCTAGTCACAGGTCATGTCTTTTATGGATTTTAGAATTTGCACACCCAATTTCTTCACCACTCTGAGCCAAGGCCATGTCATTACAGGGGTTTATCAGAGAAGGATCAGTAACCCCACATTTTGTCACCTCTACTGGATGTAAACTGTTAACGTACATGTTCTAGTGGACCTGTGGCTTCTCTTGTCTACATAGGACTACTCTGTTAGAAATCTGTTTATCCCAGAGGAGAAGAGGAAGAACTTTTCCTCCAGGGTAACTATTAACAGTTGAAATATGAGCCCCATTATTATCATGAGGAATGTCAGGGAAGAAACTAGAACAGAATCCAAACCCTTTCCAAAGGCCCTGACTACACTTTCCAACTCATGTGACCTCCCTTCTGTACATTAAGTGGGGAACCTTTTGAATTGTGCTTTGTTTTCTAATTTTTATTTTTACAGAACAGACATCTGGCTTTTGGTTAGAAGTCTCCATGGCAAGAGTGGTACTTGGTGGGATGAGCATCTTTCTGAAGAAAATATTCCCTTTGTTAAGCAGTTGGTCTCTGATGAAAATAAAGCCCAATTAGCAAGTAAACTCTGTCCTCTGAAAGATGAGCCGTGGCCTATACATCCTTGGGAACCAGGTGGTTATTTTGTATATGTTGTGTTCTCATCGCCTAATTACTGTCTGACTGGCACGTTTAAAATCGTAGTGACTTCTGAATCAATTTATCATCTCTTTAATTTATTTTTCATGTCTTAAGTGTGTCTATTTCATTATGGTTTGCTTTGCAAGTATATTTCCAGCATCCTAGTCTACTGTTAGTGACTGTCTGATGATCATCAAGACTTCCTCAAGAAACTGCTTTGTAGGTGAAAAGAGAATTGTTCTGCAAACGTTTTCTTGTTTTCTTCAGATGAAAAATAATATAAAATAAATCAGGGAAGAAAAGCTGGAAGAGTGTGATCTAAACTGTAAGGTATCACACAGACGTTTGTAGCTGGGGTATTCTGCCACTCCACGCCTGCCAAGCATAACCCCAGAATCAGCTCTGTGTGCCTGGTAGAGTGCTAAATCCATGTGTGGCCAGACCAAAAAGCATAAGGCCTTTCCTGTTCATGGAGTTGTCGTTGGTTGGGGGTTATTGTGGCTGTTGAATTGTTTAATGGCTAGAATTCTTAGTGGAGCAACTTTATCAATTTATGCAACAAATCTAAGTGTCATGGTGGATGCTGACATATTTTAGCAACATGACCACTTGTGTCATCTCAGTAACTCCAGCTAACTTCTTAGAATTTGAGAAGTAGATGTTCCCTAATTAATGAGGTTGGATATGAATTGATATTAGGAAAGCAAAGCATAATGATGGATTTATCATGCCCTCTATTAATACCACTATTTTAAATACCAGAATATATCAGTTTAACTATTTTCTTTATTTTGTACGGTTTTCTTATATTTTTTATTTTACAGAGATTTATTGAGTACCAGTATATTATGTCAGGTATGGCTGAAGGCATTTATATCTGTAAGGAACAGTTGTATTTTACTGTATGAATATATCAGCATGTTTCTTATCTGCTTCCTCCTTATATGAAAGCAAAATTTAGGAAATACCATTGTATCGTGTTGACAAATGTTGAAAAGTCTGTGTGAGTATTGATTTGTTTTTAATTGCCAGGTTCCTCTAGAGTAGGCCTTATTGCAATGAAGTTAGGCATGATGCCCTTGTGGACCAAAGATGGTCAGAAGCATGTGGTCACATTACTTCAGGTAAGAAACAGAAGATGTAACAAATCTATGTGTGTGCTGAGATCTATTTGTGCAAACCTAAATGGCCAATATTTGTATCCTGAAACATTTGACTGTGTGGTGAAGAAGAGGTAAAGTCGAGCATAGATACTGTAAAAGAGCTTTACTTCTGATGGTGTCAGTGAATGTTCTCACTCATGCCTGAGTGGTGGCTTTCTTTATACTGGCATTGGGATAACTGGGGCAATTAATTAAAAAAAAATTGTAACCTAGCTTCTTACAGATCTACTAGTTTAATTCATAATCAGAAAAAATCTCAGTCCCATCTTATTTTCATTTATGGAGTTCTTTCAATTCAAAATTGTAATTTTGATCTCTTTACTAACTCAGAATGTAACACTTTTGTCTGGGGAAGTAACATTTTGTTCTCTGAGATAAGGTTAAGCTCTAATGCTTAAGAATATAGGCCCTGGAACCAGAATACCTCAGATGTTGGTTCTGCCATTTTCTAGCTGTGTTCCTTGGAGCACTGTGTCTTATCTGTAAAAGAATAATTTTATTCTGTAGAAGAAATCACTATGATCTCCCTCAAAGGGTTATTGTGAGGCTTGCACAAGATTCTAAATGTCAAGCACTTAAAATTTAAAACAATATTAAATGTCCAATAAATGTTAGCTGTTATTGTCTTTATCATTATTATAAAAAGATCACTGATAAAGTTGAGACCTTCATTGCCCAGATCACTTTGAACAGCTCAGTTCATATTGGAGTCAGGCCTTAGACAAGCGTTTAGGGAGGAGATGGGGAGTAAAATGAGACCTCATGCATGTAAGTGCTTCCAGTGCTGACAGACACAGGTGGCCTGTAAGCCCTTAGTAAGTTTTTACTGACTCTGAATGATCAAGGAAAGGATTATAGTTTCTGGAACTCTACAGAACTTTGGGAGCTTTTAGGGATGATGGGTGGGATTGTAAATTGGTACAGCTGCTTCAGGAAATAGTTTAGCATTATGGAAAAGTTGAGGTACGTGAACCAGTGGTCTCCCAGTTCCACTCCTGAGTGTTACTAGAAAATGTGAACAGATGATTTATAGCAGCATTACTCTTAATACTCCAAAAGTAGAAATAACTCCCATGTCCATCATGGTAGAATGGGTAAATAAATCATGGTGTATTTACATGATGGAGTGCTGGGTGACAATGAAAATGGACAGAATAGAGCCGCACACAACAGTATGGGAGAACCTTACCTATAGAATCTTGAGTGAAAGCAGGAAAATATGGAGGAGTATTTGTGGTCTGACTCCATTTACATAAAGGTTCAACAGGCAGCACTGAACTATAGGATTAAACAATACTTTCAAAGGTAGTAATTATAATGAAAAGTTAAATGATTACCATAAATGTCAAGAGAGGTGGTTATTTCTAGGACAGTTCTTCTCAGACTTTACCTCAGAATCACCTGGAGGGCTTATAAAACACAGGTTCTGATTTAGTAGGTCTTGGCTGAGGCCTGAGAACCTGCATTTTCACAGAGTTCCCAGGTGACTGATGCTGCTTGCCTGGGGACCACACTTCGAGAGCCACTGCTCTAGGGGTAAAAAGGGTGGGGAGGAGGAATGGGTATGAGGGGGGAATTGGGAAGAGACACAGAGGTTTGGGGGATTTTTGACATGCGTAGTGGTTACATGCATATTTTCTTTATAAATACTCATTTTGTTGTATATTTATGTTTTATGCACTTTTCTGTTTGCCTTATATTCAGTATTTGACAGTGTTTTTTTAAGAGTGTGGTTGGTATGGTGAGATAAGATGGATTGGATGGGCCTCAGTGTGGCTGGTATGTAATGTTAGCATGTGTCCTGGCACATACTTAGTTTTTTTATGTTTGTTTTTTTAGGTACGAGACTGTCACGTCCTAAAATATACTCCAAAGGAAAATCATAATGGAAAAATGGCAGCCCTGACTGTAGGAGGAAAAACTGTATCACGTTTCCATGTAAGGATGCACTTTCATTCCTAGAATAGTGCCTTTCATTAGTTTTAGACCTGAATTCTTTGAGATTCTGAATTCTTTTAAGTTTTGAGGATATCCCATAGCCACAGACTTGTCCAGGAGGTGAACTGTGGATTTGGGGGGAGGCAGTCTGATAGAGCTACTGACCCCAGGAGTCTGGGAGACTTTGCGTTTGCTCCAGTACCTCCCTTCACTGTCTGGAACAAGTAACTTCACCTTCTAAGCTTCAGTATTTGCCCAGATGTAAAATGTGGATAAAAATACTACTTACCTAATAAGAGGTTTGGTACCAGGATTACGTGAGACTTTTCACATGTGCCTGGCATGTAACAGACACTCAAAAGATGGTAGCTATTTGATTATTTTGTGGTTGTTTTATGTTTATTTTCATTTTTTTTCTAAATTGTCTCAACTCTTGACTCCAACAGCATGTGAGGATTAATTTTTCATATATTAGAAGTTTTCAGTATTGGGAAGAAAGCTGTGTATGAAGTCACATCAGATTTTTCTGAATAAAGTGTATTTCCCAAGTAGAATACTAATAGAATGCTGAGTTTGTAGTTTAAATGTGAAAAAAATCTGCACAATTAGTATTTTGGGGGGTTTGGGGATGACTAAAAGCAGAGAATGCCTTTCTAGAAATGGTGATGGTTTTCACTAATGGCTGCTAAAACATCTTTAGGTTTACTAAAATGTTGCTTGTCTCTAGATTAACATTTTTCCATTATAAATTATTTATGAAATGAATATGAATGAAAGTTAGGAGACAACCTGTTCTGTGCAGCTGTCAAAACTAACAAGTGTTTATCGATTGCCTCCTATTCCTTGTCATAGTTAACTTTTGAGCACTTATTACATGCTGGGTATGTAGGCATTAAGTCTTTTACGTTTATTAACTTACTTTTTCAGACTCTAAAGATAACGAAGTTAAGTAACTCCCTCAGGGACACCCACCAATAAGAGGTAGAGTGACAGTTAGACTCTGAAAGCCTTACTTTGTTAATTGTGTCTTGACATGCACCCTTTGGGAATACATAGGGAAGGTGGACTAATAAATTGACTATCTCAACACAGTACTATAAATGCAACAAGCACATTAGCGAATTCTGCTTGTGGGAATTCTAGGAGGTTTCACAGGGAGAAGACCAGAAAGGAGGGTGGGTGCTAAAGGCATGCCAGGCAGAGTGGGCTCTGCAGAAGCAGATGCATGGAAGAGCATTGGTGCTTGGTAAGAGAAGGGCCATATGTCTGGATCTTAGTGTGCAGTCGGGGAGAATGTGATAAAGGTGTGACAGGCGGGGTTGTCAGGATGGAGGGCTAACAAGTTTAGACCTCATCTTGTAAACTTTGAGGAACTTTCTGAATTCTTTAACCAGGGCAGTGGTCAAATTGTTATCATGGTTAACTAAATTAGAAGATGCCAAGTGCAGGGAGGACATTTAGGAGGTTGTTTTAAGCCCTCAGGGAGAGTTGATAAAAGTCTTTTGCCCCAGAGCAGTTGCATTGGGCTTGGAAGAGGCAGGGATTATAAAAGACCAGGTGAGTGTGGGCGTGTGGGAAGAGAACCCAGCAGGTCAGTGCTCATGCCATGACTTGGGACAGGGACAAGGAAAGGGTTGCTTTGGAGGAAAGACGTGTTTAAAGTGTTTTAGAAAATCCAGGTGGAATTGTCCTATAAGTATATACTGATCAGCAAATTGGCGCTGATTGGAGTCCTATGGTTTAATAGGCCTATCTCGTAAGTATTAGAGGACTTAGCTATTTTTGCATATTATGGTAGTATAGTTAGTTTATTTTTCATTAAGCCTTCATAGTAATATCTGCTATTCCTGACAGATTATTGCCTACAGGGTTCAGATAATACTACAGTAATTAAAAGCACAATGTGATATTTTGGGAAACATTTTTTAAAAATGCCAAATGTTTAAATTTTTAAGTGTGTAAATATCTGCCCAACTTCCTGTGAATCATGTGAACAGTTCTTCAGTTTGATAGACACCTCTGTTTTCTAATTGATTGTATTTCTGTGTTTTGTTAGGACTGTCATCTTTATTTCATTACCAATTTTGTAAATTTATGACTCTACAGCCTTGGTATTTGTAAGTCAGGTGTCCTGTTGGGATAATCCATTCTGCTCCAGCGGATTTGTGAACATTACTTCCTTGGGACTGTGCGATAGTGGGAAATGAGTGGACCTGGGGTCAAAAGAGCTGAGTTCTTCCATGGCTGCCAGTAGCTCCTTCACTCCACCTTTTTGAACAGCCATTTTCTTACCCATGAAGACAAGGAATTGGACTTGATGGTCTGTGAATTCTCTCCCAGTTCTAAGTCTCACATTGGTTCTCAAATATTTTAGTTTTTAAGAAAAAACAAAAGTTCCCCTCCAAAAATGAACTTGTCAGCTCAATTTATTCTATTTTACTTAGTGATAAAGATAATCTTATTGATGAAGTCTTATTAACATAATAACTAGGGCTTCCCTTGCGGCGCAGTGGTTGAGAGTCCACCTGCCGATGCAGGGGATACGGGTTCGTGCCCCGGTCCGGGAAGATCCCACATGCCGCGGAGTGGCTGGGCCCGTGACCCATGGCCGCTGAGCCTGCACGTCTGGAGCCTGTGTTCCACAATGGGAGAGGCCACAACAATGAGAGGCCCACGTACCGCAAAAAAATAAATAAATAACATAATAACTAAACTATTACAGAAACGATAGTACTTTTATTTCTACTTTGATATTTGAGACTCTGGTTTTCATACCTTAAGCTTTATCTCACCAATGAATATATAGCACAGCAGGGTGATTTGGATGCTGTATTCTTATACTGTGGTGAATTTTAACCACTTATCTGACATAAACTTTTAAGACTGTTCACTACTCTGGTATAGAAGTGCTACAGAGGCCCTTTTATTCTTCAAGATACTATTTTTCTAGGACCAGAGGTCATGTATTATAATATTAAGAAAAAAGTTTTGTCTTTGAATGACTTTTCATCAGAATAGGATGTGAAAATGAAGTTCTAGAATTCTTTAAAAGTAAAGCATTTTGGTTCAGAAAGGAAAAAGATTTTTGAAATTAAAAGTATACAAACTTTCTCTTGCACATTGTAACCCTCAGGGAAACTGCAGGTAGATTGATTATAGAGGGTTTGAGAGAGAGAAGAGACACCTATGAATAGGTAATATTAAATAGTTAAGCATTCTAAAATGAGTTGATTGAATCAGTTTTATTTTTAATAGGGCTAGAATGTTATTTTTTTTAATCTGTAAAGAATTTATGCCTCCAAGAAACTAGACTGCTTTGCTTTTGCTATTTGTGTACCTTATAATAAATAAAAACTGATGTGGTACATAGTGTTTTTGAATAAGGAAGCTAAGTGGCCTTAAAGTTGGTTAAATCAATTCATCTTAGGAGCAGAGAAGCATTTTGATTGTGAGGAGGATAATTGCAGAGAACTCTGAAGAGGGAGGAAAAAAATGCAACCTCATAGATAGGATTATCCAAGTGTGACTCTGCTGTCAGTCTTTTAAATTGCCTTTTGAAATCATTTATTTGGAAGTTAGAGGAAAAAAAGCCCTTTGTTACACTGCTGTTGACTCAACTCATCTTGAACATCTGGTTTTTCTCAGGGCAGATACCCAATTAGTTTTATGATATTTTGATTTTAAAAGAAAAAAATTATTCACTTTTAGTGAAATTGGAAGATAATCAGGAAGTATGTATTACCTTTGTCCTTTTTATGTCTCAGTCTATAGTTACTTAGTCAAGATGTTTATCTTGTCCATTTTGTATTACTAAAAAAAGTACAGGATTTTTCTCATAAGCCTCCTGGAATACTTAAAAACCAATATTAATAAAATAATGTTTTTAAGTTACCAGGTGGAATATGTGAAGGTCAAAAATAAAATTGAAGTCTGTTCTAAAATTTAATAAATCTGAATCCAGTACATCAGGAAAATAATTTTAAGGATCCACATTTTTGAAATTTTTATTGAAGTTTAATTGACCTAAAACACTGTTAGTTCCAGATACACAACATAGTGATTCAGTATTTCTGTACGTTACAAAATGATCCTCACAGTTACCTTCTGTCACCATACAAAGTTATTGCAATATTATTGACTATATTCCCCATGCTGTACATTTCATCCTCCTGACTCATTTATTTTGTAACTGGAAGTTTACCTCTTAACCTCCCTCACTTATTTCACTCATCCCGTCCACCCCATCCTCCTCTGACAACCACCTGTTTGTTCGCTGTATCTATGAGTCTGTTTCTGTTTTGTTACCTTTGTTCATTTGTTTTTTAGATTCCACATATAAGTGAAATCACATGGTGTTTGTCTTTCTCCATCTGACTTATTTCACTTTGCATAATATCCTCTAGACCCATCCATGTTGTTGCAGGCAAGATTTCTATTTTTCATGGCTGAGTAATATTCCATTTTGTGTGTGTGTGTGTGTGTGTGTGTGTGTGTGTGTGTGTGTACACGTATATACACATCTTTATCCATTCATCTAGCATTGGATACTTAGGTCACTTTCATATCTTAGCTATTGTAAATAACACTGTGATGAACATAGATGTGCATATATGTTTTCGTATTAGTGTTTTTGTTTTCTTTGGAAGAATACCCAGAAATAGAGTAACTAAATTATATGGTATTTCTATTTTTAATTTTTGAGCAACCTCCATACTGTTTTCCGTAGTGGCTGCACCAATTTACATATCTAACAACCGTGTGCAAGGGTTCCCTTTTCTCCGCATCCTCTCCAAAACTTGTTGTTTCTTGTCTTTTTGATAATAGCCATTCTGACAGGTGGGAGGCAATATCTCATTGTGGTTTTATTTGCATTTCCCTGATGATTAGTGATGTTGAGCATGTTTTTTCAAGTGTCTTGGTCATTTGTATGTCTTTGGAAAAATGTCTGTTCTTGTCTTCTGCTTACTTGTTAATTGGGTTGTTGGGTTTCTTTTGCTGTCAAATTGTATGAATTCCTTGTATATTTTGGATTTTGACCCCTTATCAGATATATCTTTTGTGGATATCTTCTTCCATTCAGTAGGTGGTCTTTTTGTCTTAATAGTTTCCTTCACTTTTTAGTTTGATGTAATTTCATTTATTTATTTTTGCTTTTGTTTCCCTTGCATGAGGAGACAGATCCAAAAAAATTTTGCCAAGATCTAGGTCAAAGATTGTACTACCTATGTTTTCTTCTAGGAGTTTTATGGTTTCAGGTCTTACATTTAAGTCTAATCCATTTTGAGTTTATTTTTGTATATGATATGAGAAAGTGGTCCAGTTTGATTCTTCTGCATGTAGCTTTCCAGTTTTCCCAACAACATTTATTGAAGAGGCTGTCTTTTCCCCATTGTATTTTCTTGCCTCTTTTGTCATAGATTAATTGACCATTTAAGTGTGGGTTTATTTCTGGGCTCTCTCTTCTGTTCTATTGATCTGTGTGTCTCTTTTTGTGCCAGTACCATACTGCTTTGATTACTGTAGCATTGTGGTATAGTTTGAAATCAGGGAGCATGATACCTCCAGCTTTGTTCTTCTTTCTCAAAATTGTTTTGTCTATTCTGGGTCTTTTGTGTTTCCATACAAATTTTAGGATTTTTTGTTTTGGTTCTGTGAGCAATGTCATTGGTATTTTGATAGGGATTGCATTGAATCTTTACATTGCCTTGAGTAGTATGACTATTTTAACAGTATTAATTCTTCCAGTCCATTAGCATGGTATATCTTTCCATTTCTCTGTGTCATCTTCACTTTCTTTCGTCAGTGTCTTTTAGTTGTCCAAGTGTCTTTTACCTCCTTGGTTAGATTTATTCCTAGGTATTTTATTTTTTTGATAATTTGCAATTGCAAGTGGGATTGTTTTCTGAATTTCTCTTTCTGATAGTTCATTGTTAGTGCATAGAAAAACAACAGGTTTCTATATATTAATTTTGTATCCTGGCTCTTTACTGAATTCATTTATTCTAATAGTTTTTTTGATGGCATCTTTTAAGATTTTCCATATATAGTATCATGTCATCTGCAAACAGTGATAGTTTTATTTCTTCCCTTTCAGTCTGGATTTCTTTTTATTTCTTTTTCAAGGAGCCACATTTTTAAATGAACTTTTGTGTTTGCTTTTGTGGAAGAAGTGAGTATGCCTGAGGATGAAAAGCAGGGGCCTTGGTAAAAGCGATGTTGAATATCAGTCTTAGATTTCAGCATATGGGAAGTGAAACCATAAAGAATGACTGGAGTGAATGTATGTTATCACTGTTGGAAGAAAGGATAGCTTCCCGAGGGGACTCTGTGAGGTAGAGAACAATCTTCTGTGGACATCCGGAGCAGAGCTGTTCAGTATTTGTTGCACAGTCCCACTGGGGGGCTCCAGGGAGATTCTTGGGGGGCTGCGGACTGATCCAGAAACTAAAGTTCTCTGCTTATAGGCCAATGCCACCCAATTTCATGTCAGCTGAGGACAGCCTACTCAGTAAGTTATAAAGGGGCACAGTTCTTATTTCAAACTGAAATTAGCAAGTACCTGAAGTTTGCTGCATATTCAAATACATGTTCTTCAGATAAGTGTGGCTTATCACTGGACCTGGGACTAGACATGTATTTAACAGACTTTTAGTGAGCTTTGGAAGTACATAGCGGGGGGAGATTATAGGCCAACAGACTGGCATGGGCAGGCACAGGTAAGCATACGTAGAGTACTGTGGCTCATTGGGGTCCTGCAGGTGCTTCGTTTAGGAGCAGAGGGGAAGCAGAGGGAGAGGGAACAGCAGGAAGATAAATATTATTGCTTATATTCTCATGAAAGAGGCTCTTCACATCAGGAAGTGGTACAGCTTTTTTGGTAAGTCTTACAGTATCTATATCAAGAGTTAAGAATTAAAACAGAAAAAAAAGACAACAGGACATTATGGTAAGGAAATAAGTTGTCCATAAAGTTTTCTATTCAAGGATATTTTCTATTCAAGGATATTTACAATAGCAGAACGAAAAAGCAGGGGTGGAGGGAAGAGCAGACAGTAGGACCTGCGAGGAGCTGGGGATGGAGCAGCCACTACAGTCTCTGCTCTCTAGAAGCTTACATTTTGGTGGGCTTGGGGGTGAGACAGGGAAGCTATTGCACAGAAGATAAACAATTAAAAAATGTGTATTGTGACAGATGGAGGGAAGTGCTTTGAAGATTAATAAAGTGTGCTAAGGGCATTGCAAGAGACAGAAAGTGGTGCTATTTTAGGTAGAAAATCAGGAAAGGTAAGTTGATATTTGGGTGAAGACCTGAATGAAGTGAGAGAGCATATTATACAGAAATCTGGCAGAGGCGTGAGGAGAGACATAAGTGAGGGAGGTTAAGAGGTACAGACTTCCAGTTGCAAAATAAATGAGTCATGGATATGAAATATACAGTGTGGGGAATATAGTCAGTAACTACGTAATATCTTTGTATGTGACAGGTGGTGACTAGACTTATAATAGTGATCATTGTGTAATAGAAATATTGCATCACTTTGTTTTGCACCAGGAGCTCACAGTGTTATAGGTCAATTATACTTCAACAAACAAATTCATAGAAAAAGATTTCAGTTTTGTGGTTACCAGAGGCAGGTGATGGAGGAGGGGGAATTGGATGAAGGCAGTCAAAAGGTACAAACTTCCAGTTATAAGGTAAATAAATACTAGGGATATATGTACAACATGATAAATATAATTAACACTGTACACTGTACATTATATGTGAAAGTTAAGAGTAAATCCTAAGAGTTTTCATCACAAAGAAAAAATTTGTTTTCATTTCCTTTAATTTTTTATCTATATGAGATGATGGATGCTCACTAAACTTATTGTGATGATCTTTCCATGATGTGTGTAAGTCAGGTCATTATTCTGTGTACCTATAATAGTGAGGCAGACATTTTCTGCAGTTGTAAATAGCATAGGCAGTTTAAGACTATGGAGAGGAAAAGGTAAAGGGAAAAAAATCTGGCAGAATGGCATTCCAGGCAGGGGGACCAGTATGTGCAAAGGACCTGAGGCTGTTGTTTAGTGAGTTCTTAGACTGGTAAGGAGCACATTGTCCCCGAGGCAGGGCAAGCTGGGAGGAGAGTAGGTGGTGTAGAACCTTGGAAACCATGGTGAGGACTTAGGACTCGATTCTTCTGCACAAGATGCAGGCCATTGTGGAGACTAACGTAACTTGAGTTTAGAAGGATCATGCCAGCCTGTGAATGGAGAACATACCAGGGGGTCAGGAGTATAGAAGTTGGAGACGTGATAGGAGGCTACTGAAATAATCCAGACGATATACGGCTGGCTGGGGTCGGAGTGAGAAGTGGCTGATGTGGGCTATATGTTTAAATAGAGGCTACAGGAATGGCTGATGGATGGACATGGGATGTGAGAAAGAGAAGAGTTGTAGGTGACCATAGAATTTTTGGTCTAAACAGAAGTATGGAGCTGCTGTTTATTGAGATTGGGAAGACGAGGAGAGCAGGCCTGGCGGGGCAGGAGCGTGTTGAGTTCAAGTTTAGACGTGTTAAACTTGAGTTGTTGTGTGACATCAAAGTGAAATGTTGACTTGGCAATTGGGCAGAAAAATTTGTAGTTCAGAGTAGAATTTGGGGTGGATGTTAGAAAAGTGGGTCATTAGCCTGTGAAAGAACCAGGGAGTAGTAGCTGGAAGTGGAGTGGAGGCCTTCCAAGGAGAGAGCAGCTGCCTGTGCCAAGCAGTGCTCATGGTGACCAGGGCATTTGGTGATTTTGACCAGCACGTCCCATTGAGTACGAGGGGCTGGAAGCCCCTGATGAAAGCCTTGTCGTGGGCAGGCACAGAAAGATTAGCTGGAGGAGATAATGTGGCCAAGGAAAGGTTTGTGTTTTAATGTGAGTTATTGTGATTCTTTTATGCTGCTAGGAAAGTTCGAGTGGAAAGGGGGAAATTGTTGATTAAGAAGATGGTGGGGACAGTTTCAGGAGTAAAGCCATTGAGTAGGTGAGAGGAGGTAGGAGTCAGCACACAGTGAAGGATTTGGCTTTAATAAGAACATGGACAGTTCATCTGTTATTGTGGTTCCCAGCCCCAGATTCACATCAGAACCATATGGAGTGCTGAAAATATGCTGACACCTGGATGCCCCCTTAGACTGGTGAAGTTACAGCCTCCAAGCTGAGGCCTTGGCCTTGGTGTTCTCTGAAAGCTTCCCATGTGCCTCTTGTGCACCTGGAGTGGGGTGGGAGGGTGATGATTGCTTTGGTGGTAAAACCTTGGGGAAGAGCTCTCGATTCTTCTGTTTTTTTCAGTGCAATAAGAAGCAACATTATCAGCTCAAAGCAGGGAGAAGGAAGGGAGAATGCTGGAGGTGTTAAGAGGTTGTGGCGGAGCTGCCTTGGGGAGTGAGAGGGATTTAACAGGTGAATGTGGGTGTGAGAGGGATTTAACAGGGGAATGTGGGTTGGCCAGGCCACACTGGCACTCACTGTGAAATCTGATTGTACATTTGAATGTGACTTGTCATGTTTCCTCCCAACTGCTTGGACACAGCAGGGAAATTAGAGTCAAATTTCCCAAGATTGGGGTTCTTGATACAGACGGTCTCCAGTCAAAATCCAAATATGAGGGCTTCCCTGGTGGCGCAGTGGTTGGGAGCCCACCTGCCGATGCAATGGACACGGGTTCGTGCCCCGGTCCGGGAAGATCCCACATACCGCGGAGCAGCTGGGCCCGTGGGCCATGGCTGCTGAGCCTGCGCGTCTGGAGCCTGCGTGTCCGGAGCCTGTGCTTCGCAGCAGGAGAGGCCACGGCAGTGAGAGGCCCGCGTACCGCAAAAGAAAAAAAAAAATCCAAATATGAGCGTGACTATTTCTTTTCCTGTGGAACAAAAGTCTTTCCCCGTATACTTTGAGCTACACTATGCCAGTTCTTTATATGAGCTACGCTATGCCAATTCTGAGTGTGATGGATAAAAATCTCACCTCCCTTAATTAAGGGCTATAGAGTACTCTTTTGTTCATTGGGGAAGCAGAGTGCTCTTTAATTTGTTTTCCTGGAGTGTTAGTAACTTAGTTTAGATCTCTAGGCATTAAATTCCACTTTTTGTAATTAATGTGTTACTTATATGTGCTGCTTTTCCTCTAGAAATCTACATCTATATTGGAATTTTACCGAGAACTTGGATTGCCACCAAAAGAGAAAGTTAAAATCTTTAATGTAACAGATAATGCTGTAATTAAACCAGGTAATCTGAGGTTGGGGAGAAGAGGGAGGTAAAAATACCCAAATATGTGATTTGTTTAATGTAAGCCCTTTCAATAAAGCTGAATTCACAGTACAAAGTCCCAAACATTTATTTTTAAATATAGAACTGTAACTGATTTAACCACTAGGGACAAACAAGTCTTTTTCTTTTTTAAGTGGAAAGAACTGTAGAGAATTCTTTGTTTTCCATGAAAGAGGGAGGAACACTTTTGTTTTTAATGTACAGAGAGTTTCACATTTGGAAAAGCCACTCCAAATAAATAAACGAACTTTTAAAATGTGAAGTTCACTGTTTGTAGGCTGGCATTTTATTAAGTGAAGAATAGACCCTCACTGAGATAGGATAATTTGAGAAAATGTAGCCTGAAACAGGAAAGTGACTGACCATAGCACCTTGAAAAAGTAAGATTTGGCACTATGATTATATTGGTTCATATAGTTAATGGCATTTTGATGTCTTTGAACTTCAGAAAAGCTCCCTATCTCTTGAACTTGAGTTCTCTAACAAGTAGACTGTAGAAGGATGTTTTAAGATTTGATATTTTAATACCTGAACTGAATTTCTTGAAGTAGAATACAATTGCAATAGGCCTGATTAATAGGGGCAGTAGAGTCAGCCTTGATATAACTTAGAATTGAAGGTATTTTTTGAAGTGCAAGTTTTTCATCTTTGAGGTAAAGTACATGGAATTAAACTAACAAGTATAAAAATTAAGTCCACATTAACTTTTGCTGTAGCACAAACCATATGATATTTTTTGTGTGGGGGGGTGAAAAATGGTCAAATATCAGCAGTTCAGGTCATTCAACCTTGTAGAAATTCGGTCACTTTTTAATCTCCCCTATTTTTTCTTAAATGAAGGTTTTTCTCTGCCCATATAAATCCACGTTGGGTCCTACCTTAAGGACACTAAACCTACAGCACTTTACTCCCTGTTTTAAACAAACAAAAATAGCTTTTGATTACATTCTCTACTACATTGGTTCCAGCTTTAAAAAAAAAGTCTTTTACTGGATGATGTTAATGTTGATTCCTATTTTTGGATAACTTGTCTCCAATAGGAAAAAAAAAAAAGACTTGATCCAGCCCCAGTGTTTTTTGAGTCATTCTCTTATTTTTATTTTCCTTATTTGAAATAGGAAATACATCTTAACATATTGTTATTCACAGAAACAACCAAGAATCTCATGTATTTACCAGCAGGAACAGTGTTGTCACAGGAGTTGCCTGTTTCAGCCAGTATCACGTTGGCCTCTGTGAAGGCACAAGCGCACCAGTGGCCGTGGGCTGTTGGCCACTCCAGCACCATGTGCCCCATACTTCAGCCTACATACAGTCCATTAAAATACATTTGTTGAGCAGTTTTATTATTTTATTGTTGACATTTCTAATAATTAAAATTGCAGAAGAGACTCTCCTGACATTTTGAAATCTGATAGCTAGAAGGCTTCCTGTATGTAGTTTATGTTTAATGAAGTTGTTTTTGGGCTGATTTCATACTGATTTTTTGTTTTCTTTTCATAAAGGCACTCCTCTTTATGCTGCTCACTTTCGCCCAGGACAGTATGTGGATGTCACGGCCAAAACGTAGGTCCACGTAACAGGTTTTTTCCTTTTGTTTTCTTTGTATATTAAAACACAGCAGAGTGAGTGAAAGAAGTGCAGCCTTTCAAAGTCAGTGAATAAAGGATAAGTAACCATTATTCTCATTCATAACTCTAATCCTTAATGTTACTGATGGTACTGGTTTTTAAATTGCACCGAATTAGCTGTATGTGAAGAGTTCACTTTGGGTTACATCTTTTAACTGAGATGTGTGCTTCTTGAGATGGGATTAAGAGAAAGGTCCATTACTGAGTTCCCACAAGGAACTCATGTTCCTTGTGAGCTGCACCCACATCTGTTTGAAGACCAAAGGCGGCATTTGGTTTGTTGGTGAAAGATAAGGGAAGCAGTTAAATTACAAACATCTTGCACTATTTGCGATAGTTGTGCTTAAGGTTCCCTTAAGGTAACTAACTGTATAAAGCGTTTGTGGAACTGTGTTAAAATCCTATCATGAGCTGAAAGAAGAAATAGGATTACACCTTAGGCGTCTTCAACAGCATGGCATCATCTCTTAGCACTAGAAGAGACCTCTTCCATAAAAGCAAAATATTTTGTCATGTGTAAACAAGGGTTCAAATTTGGTAGAAATTAACACTTAATTTTCACTCTAACAGAAATGCTGACTTTGAATCATACTTATGTTGGGTGGTGGTATTTGGGGTACTGTAGTTTTTTTTTAATATCTTACCATCTGTTAAGATAAGCCCAGTACTGGCTAGATAATCTCCAGGAAACTTTAAATCTTACAGAAGTATTTTTTCAAAAATCAGTTGAGGTTATCTCACTATGGAATGAAGTCACCAAGCCTTTAAATGTGTTTATATAGAAATTGTTCAGGCCATGCACATATGGTCACCTTATCTTTGATAAAAGGAAGCAGGAATGTACAGTGGAGAAAGGACAGCCTCTTCAATAAGTGGTGCTGGGAAAACTGGACAGGTACATGTAAAAGTATGAGATTAGATCACTCCCTAACACCATACACAAAAATAAGCTCAAAATGGATTAAAGACCTAAATGTAAGGCCAGAAACTATCAAACTCTTAGAGGAAAACATAGGCAGAACACTCTATGACATAAATCACAGCAAGATCCTTTTTGACCCACCTCCTAGAGAAATGCAAATAAAAACAAAAATAAACAAAAGGGACCTAATGAAACTTCAAAGCTTCTGCACAGCAAAGGAAATCATAAACAAGACCGAAAGACAACCCTCAGAATGGGAGAAAATATTTGCAAATGAAGCAACTGACAAAGGATTAATCTCCAAAATTTATAAGCAACTCATGCAGCTCAATAACAAAAAAACAAACAACCCAATCCAAAAATGGGCAGAAGACCTAAATAGACATTTCTCCAAAGAAGATACACAGACTGCCAACAAACACATGAAAGAATGCTCAACATCACTAATCACTAGAGAAATGCAAATCAAAAGTACAATGAGATATCATCTCACACCAGTCAGAATGGCCATCATCAAAAAATCTAGAAACAATAAATGCTGGAGAGGGTGTGGAGAAAAGGGAACCCTCTTGCACTGTTGGTGGGAATGTAAATTGATACAGCCACTGTGGAGAACAGTATGGAGGTTCCTTAAAAAAACTACAAATAGAACTACCCTATGACCCAGGAACCCCACTACTGGGCATATACCCTGAGAAAACCATAATTCAAAAAGAGTCATGTACCAAAATGTTCATTGCAGCTCTATTTACAATAGCCCAGAGATGGAAACAACCTAAGTGTCCATCATTGGATAAATGGATAAAGAAGATGTGGCACATATATACAGTGGAATATTACTCAGCCATAAAAAGAAACGAAATTGAGCTATTTGTAATGAGGTGGATAGACCTGGAGTCTGTCATACAGAGTGAAGTAAGTCAGAAAGAGAAAGGCAAATACTGTATGCTAACACATATATATGGAATTTAAGAAAAAAAATGTCATGAAGAACCTAGGGGTAAGATAGGAATAAAGACACAGACCTACTAGAGAAAGGACTTGAGGATATGGGGAGGGGGAAGGGTAAGCTGTGGCAAAGCAAGAGAGAGGCATGGACATATATACACTACCAAATGTAAGGTAGATAGCTAGTGGGAAGCAGCCGCATAGCACAGGGAGATCAGCTCAGTGGTTTGTGACCGCCTGGAGGGGTGGGATAGGGAGGGAGACACAAGAGGGAAGAGATATGGGAACATATGTATATGTATAACTGATTCACTTTGTTATAAAGCAGAAACTAACACGCCATTGTAAAGCAATTATACTCTAATAAAGAAGTTAAAAAAAAAAAAAAGAAGAAATTGTTCAGGGACTTCCCTCGTGGCTCAATGGTTAAGAATCCGCCTGCCAATTCAGGGGATACGGGTTCGAGCCCTGGTCTAGGAAGATCCCACATGCTGTGGAGCAACTAAGCCCGTGCGCCGCAACTACGGCGCCTGTGCTTTAGAGCCCGCGAGCCACAACTACTAAGCCTGTGTGCCACAACTACTGAAGCCCGCACACCTAGAGCCCATGCTCTGCCACAACAGAAGGCACTGCAATGAGAAGCCCACGCACCGCGATGAAGAGTAGCCCCCACTAGCTGCAACTAGAGAAAGCTGGCACGCAGCAATGAAGACCCAACTCAGCCAAAAATAAAAAAATTAAAATTAAAAAAAATAGAAATAAATTGTTCGGTATCAGTTGTTAGAATCCACATGATCTAAGCTAAGCTTAACTCCAGATATCAGCTCTTGTCTATGTGGCTGGCAGGATCTTAGTTCCCCAACCAGAGATCAAACCCCGGCCCACGGCAGTGAAAGTGCCCATTCCTAACCACTGGACCACCAGGCAATTTCCCAGCTCTTGTCCATTCTTGTTTCGTGTTCTATCAGCATAGATGGTAGTTTCACTGATTTATGTGCCTGTTTTGTTTTTGGAATATTCTGACTGAGAACTCTTTGAAAATGAACAGTGGCCCACTGGTGCTCTGGGTTAACCTTAGAGTCACAGTGACTGAGACAGAGCAGCTTCTTATATCCAAGGAAACCAGATAAATCCAGCATCGGTTTCTTAAATGCGGTCAGATATTTCTTCACTTCCACATTATTACTGCCTACTTTTAAATACGGGCCATTGCACACAGGTCCTAGGGGCCTTAACTTTTTAATATTTATTTATTTTTGGCTGTGTTGGGTCTTCGTTTCTGTGCGAGGGCTTTCTCTAGTTGCGGCAAGCGGGGGCCACTCTTCATCGCCTTGTGCGGGCCTCTCACTATCGCGGCCTCTCTTGTTGTGGAGCACAGGCTCCAGGGGCGCAGGCTCAGTAGTTGTGGCTCACAGGCCTAGTTGCTCCACGGCATGTGGGATCTTCCCAGACCAGGGCTTGAACCCATGTCCCCTGCATTGGCAGGCAGATTCTCAACCACTGCGCCACCAGGGAAGCCCAGGGGCCTTAACTTTTGATTAGCTCTTTCGAAGTGGAGTGGGCTAGGTTGGCGGTGGAGTAGAGGAAAGTGGGGCCTCTTTAAAGAGACTGTGAACCTTCCTCTTTTTCTCCCTGCTTCCTGATTGTTGCGAACTCATTCCTACTTGCTGGGGCGTCTGAAATTACTGGTCTTTTGGAAACGTTTGTCCTGCCTACCCTTGTGAAGAAGTCAAAATATTGGAGCTGTAAAGCTTTGGTTTGAGTAAGTGGGGAGACGTGTGTGTTGTGAATCAGATGGTTTTACTTTTTAAATGCCTGAATTATTACGTATGATAAAATGCCTCATGGTAATTTGTTAATTTACACACAGTTAATAAGGTGTGCATTCGGTTACATATTTTACAGGGTAAATGAGATATTCAGGAAGCCCTGCAAAGTCGGATTCCTTTGTTAGCAGATGCTCTGTGGCAGTGTTTGTGACTAGCTTGGGTTGGAGCCTAACCCTTTCAGTGCCTGTGTTCACTAGATGCTTTCATTTCATATGCTACTGTTGGGTTTCCTTGGCTTCCTAAAAGCTATTTTTAAAACTTCAGGCTTCTCCTTGTGAGTGTAAAGTGGAAGGAGAGTGTGTTGGTTTTGTTTTGTGTTTTAAGATCGTGTACCTAGAACACAAGAGTGTGTACAGCCATGTGCCAGCCTCAGGACTAGATGGCTGATGAGAGCTGGGAGAGTAACTAACCCTGGGATTTAGAGTAGTTGACATTCAACTCTGGAAAAGGGGCGCCTGCATTTGAGAAAACCCTCATTGTTGTGTGGGTTGCAGTACCGTTTTCTGTTTGACTTTGTGTAGCATGTGCACTGTACTCTGGTGTGCGTACCTTTTCGGGGTATTACTTGAGATCAAAATGAAACAGACTTTGACCTTTCACTAAATGTTGCCAATGGCTGCAGCTCTTGGAGCTGGCATGTTATTACGGCCTCAGGATGCTTGTAAGTGCTTCCGAATTTACAGAGCTCTGTCCTCATGTGGAAATGTTTTGGATTCCTCCTGGGTGCAGGCTTATTAGGTCTCAGCTACACCCAGTCCTGGTGGAAGCTGTCTCTTTGCTGTTGACTTTCCTGTGCATGTGTACGTGCACGCACACATGAATTTGCTTGCTTTTCTTTTTCCTTTTTAAATTCTTTTACATCCTTTCCCTGATGCTTCTCATTTTTTGGACAGTTCCCCCGGCTTGGTGTTTTAGCCCTCACAGCCAATGAGAATGTTTTTTTTCCTTGTTAACTGTAAATGGAACCATTATCTTTTGGACATAGGCTCTGAGTTCTTGCAGTCTCTTGGTATGGCTCACTTACAGCCAGAGATTTTCTACCTTGTCCTCCATTTTCAGCCCCTGTTTTAAAATTTTGAAACTGCTGGGCTCCATTGTCTTTATTATTAATCCTGTTACAGGTGCAAACACTAGAGAAAAAATGGTGCAGTGACATGGTTAGGTCAGATGAGGGACATGGGTTCACAGCCTGGAGCATCATTTCCCACACTTCAGTGGGCTTCACAATCTCCCCTACCTCCACTCCCCCACCAATCTTCAGATTCATTAGATCTGGGATAGTACCTGAGAATTTGCATTTCTAACAAGTTCCCAGGTTGTGTGGATGTTGCTAGTCCAGGGACCACACTCTGAGAATCACTGGACTGGAGAATAGTCAGGAACTCACCAGTGGACCTTCTTTTCCTGCTGCTCCTTTACCCAGCACAGAGTCCCAGTGCCTGCCTTTTCTCAACTCTACTCAAATTATAACATGAACTTCTGTTTTAAAGCAGGCAAGTCTAATTAATCCAGTTTCAAATAACATTGCCAGTAAAAGCAGGCCTTTGTATTACCCACATTTTAGTTAGCATGAAACTGAAAACTGGTCTCCTTAGTAACTGGCTTCATCATCTCCTTTCCATTAGAGATGAATTTGTTTGAGACATTTTTCTTAATTGAAATTGTTCATTTTTCTCATGTTGTAATAGTGATATTTAATGGTTAAATCTATACTTATATTTCAAGTTTTTTACCTTATACCTTCAATTTTAATTGCTGGATTAAATATACTTTAGAAATAACTAACTAAATAAGAAAAATTAAAATGGAAAAGTACTAATTTAAGAAAATACAATGTTAATAGAATCTTTCTACTTCAAGAATGAAATTGTCTGCAGACATTTTCTTTTTAGTGACCAGTAACCAACAGTAGCACCCTCTTGAAGGCTTCCTTAAATTTTTAAAATGTTCCTCTTTCAATGATTGCATTGGGAAATCTGCTTACACTGAAAGATACATTGTATTTACCTGTGCTGAATTTGGATATAATTTTCTATATAAATAAGTAAATTTACCATTGTTGCATTAGAGTGTGAGGTGAATATATATTTACTAGAGTTCTTTTTAATTTTTACTTTTAAACCAGAAATAGTTTTTTATCTAAAAGGTCTGAGTATACAAATTTAGATTATATGGGAAAGATCTTTACATCTAATATATAAAACCATTCTAGCAGAATAATTTTTCACAGTTTTCATTATGCTATAAATAGGTAATAAGGCCCAATCTTTGAAATATGTCAGTTTTATGTAATTTATTCTAAATAAAATTTAAAGTGTAGCACATATATTGATACGTTCCCCACACCACCACCACTACCCACTTCCTATACTAGGACCCTTTTAAAGATTATATTCTTATTCTGTAATTATATTCCACCATAACTTCTAATAGATGATGGGTTTGGGGGCCTAACATTTTCCCTTTCTTTCTCAGTTTTGAGGAGGAAACCTCTCTAGATAATATATAAAGAGTGGGTGAGATAAAGTATGACTGTTGATTCTACCCTCAACATAGGATGTTTAGTCCATTGTTTTCTGTTGAATCCTAGCAGTGCTTATTTTAACTTGTAGAATTTTTCCTTTTTTAGGGAACGAAATCAGAAAAAAATTAAAGTAAGATAAAAATAAAACTGTAAAAATGCATTCTGCAGTGTTTAGGAGAAAATGTTAGGTCCCTGTCTCAAAGGACTTGAAGGACACAGGTGGTGATGCATCCATAACGGTGGGCATGGGGGCACTTTCCTGCCAGGTGTCTTACTGAACTTTGAATTCATGACAGTGGCAAGCCTAAAGTAATTTCTTGAATCCCAGATTGAAATCAGAAAACAGCTCATTCAGCTACTTCTTTCTGAGTGAAAGATAATCTAAAACTCTATGAGTCTGGGCTAATGAAAACAACCCATATATTTTCAGGCACAGTCATATTACTTTAATAGCAATTTCTGGCGTAATCTTACTTTTTTTGAAGTTAACAGTGTGCTTTAAATCCTCATTACCCTTTGGCCTCAAAATAGAAAAATAGGTGCTTACTTTGATAATGTTATCCATGGTAGTAAAACTGAAAGGAGTTGGGGAGAGTTAATTTGGGTTCTTTCATTAAAATATCAAAATGTGTACAGAAATATTGTCCATCAGAGCCTTAAGGTGATTAAAAAGCCAGGTAGGTTCTTAACAAAGCAAAGACTCTGGGCTGTGTGAGCAGTCCTGCACACTGTTCAGAGAAGGTTGCCTGCACATGGTCGGAAGCCTTCCCCACTAGCTTGTTATTCTGACTGGTGGGTGTTTGCTGGGAACTCGGAGGGAAAGCAGGTGGATGCTGCCTTCAGGGAACAATTGCTCTCCAGCCCTGCACATTTGCAATTTTATTCATTTTTAATAAGTTACTTTATTTACTATTCAAAGCAGTAAATTTTTAAGCATACAGTTTTCAAAATGAGTAAACTGTAGAGGGAAGTAGTCTCTAAAAAATAATCCCTCTTCAGTCAAGTCAAAATGAGTGTCTCATCAGCGGTGGTCTAGGGAAAGCATGGATCTACTTCTCAGCAGCTCTGTGACCTAAACAGCTTTCTTAACCTCTCAGTCGCCTCATGTTTAACACAAGACTAATTACAGCACCTACCTCATAGCCATGTTTTAAAGACTGAATGAGATAATGCACAGAAGGCTCTTAGCTCAAGATCTGGGACATAGTGAATGCTCAGGACTATTGGCTGCTATTGCTATTGGTGATATTACTGTTTTTTCATTTGTTTCAAAATTTTAAAGGAAAAATCTGTTTTCCTCAATAGGAAATATCTTTTTAAATGAATTAACAACATTAAGTCATTAGGAATTAGATTGTGGTATTTTCTAATACATCAAATTGTTGCCTCTTACTTTAGACTGTTTTGTATAGCAAAGTAGTAGCTTTACAAAACACTCTAGGTGGGCTTCCCTGGTGGCGCAGTGGTTGAGAGTCCGCCTGCCGGTGCAGGGGACATGGGTTCGTGCCCCGGTCTAGGAAGATCCCACGTGCCACGGAGCAGCTGGGCCCGTGAGCCATAGCCGCTGAGCCTGCGCGTCTGGAGACTGTGCTCCCCAACGGGAGAGGCCACAACAGTGAGAGAGAGGCCCGCGTACCACAAAAAAAAACAAAAAAAACAAAAAAAAAACACTCTAGGTAATTTTAAGAATACATAATACCTGCTACATCAGGAATTTACAGTGTAATGAGGATGCCCTTGAAATAACTCCATGCGTCTCTGATATGCTACTTTATTTTTGCTTTACTCTATTTCTCAAGAGGCAGTATGACCTGGGTTAAAAGCATGACCAGATACTTTCATTTACCAGGCATTTGACCTTGGGCAAGTGGCTTAACCTCTCTGGATGTGGATTTCATTATCTTTAACATAAGGGTTTGGGAGTAAATGGTTTCTAAGGTTCCTTTTTTTTTTTTTTAATGTAGGTTTTTGTTTTCTTAAGTATAGTTGATTTACAATATCGTGTTAGTTTCAGGTGTACAGCAAAGTGATTGAGTTATACATTACATATCCTTTATCATGTTCTTTTCCATTATGGTTTATTACAGGATATTGAATATAGTTCCCCGAGCTATACAGTAGGTCCTTGTTGGTTATTTATTTTATATTTTGTAGTTTGTATCTGCTAATCCCAAATGGCTAATTTATCCCTCCCCAACCTTTTCCTCTCTGGTAACCATAAATTTGTGTTCTAGGTCTGTGAGTCTGTTTCTGTTTTGTAAATGTTCACTTGTATCATTTCTTTTTTAGATTCCACATATTCTAAGTTTCCTTTCAATTCTAAAAATCTGTTTCCAAAAAATAATCCCTCAGTTTTCCAAGTGGCATAACTCAGTGTTTTCTATATTAATGAAGAAGTAATACTCATAAAACTGTTGTGTCTTTCCATGATATTGCAGAATTATTTGAGTTTTTGAGTTTTCTTCTTTGAGAAGAGCAGACTGAACTCAGGACAGCAAACGTGGTGTTCTGGGTTTACTTAGAACAGCTGGAAAATGCTCCCTCTGTAAGAGGACTCAAAGAAATCACTGCACATTTGGCTCTTCGTACTATTGAATGAGCTAGATTTGATGTCAGAAAGCTGTGAGCGGTCCACTCTTAGCAGTCAGTTGTTGGTAAAAATGTTCCCAGATATTGATGGGAGCTTTATAGTTTTTAGACATAAACAGAATACCTGCAGTTCAGGTCATGCTGTCACAAATTCATCCTGGAGAGTAACAGCCATACAGATCTTCCATGCCAGCCTTTAACTGTATGTGAGGGGACACAAAGCAACTGGAAGATTCCACCATGACTTACCTGTGTGCTCAGGAGCTGTTTTATATCACTGATGGAATAGGTTTAGACAACAACATTGAGTTGAGTAGAAATTGACTCCCAGCATTTACAGGGATCTTCAGTGGCAAGGGCAAAACTCAGTGATGAGAATTTTGAAGGAATTTCCTTGAGGACTCAGAATGGATGGACTCGAGAGCACTCCTCACCTCATGGACATTTTGTTTTATCTGCATATAAAAGTGTATCCAGAACCATGCAGTCAAAGGCAGTTTCCCACAAAGTGGGGAAATACATGATGGGTTTGTATTAAAACCTTTGTGTCTGCTGGTAGACATTTAGGCATTTGTCAATGTGACAGGGAAATGAAATTCATAGTATTCTCTAGAGATTTATAGAATGCAGTTGGAAACACTAAATTATGCATTCTATTCTGCAAGATTCTTACAGTCAAACCTTTAAGCCCCTCCTTGCCTTTTCTTAATATAATCTTCATAAACTTTTATAAAAAACAAGCCCATTATACAGCATTTGGAAACTACAGGACAAAATAAAGGAAATAATCATCTCTCTTCCTAAGACACAGTTATAGCCAGTAACAAAATTAGTCTGAGTTCTCTAGGTAGGGCACTAGGGTTAGATGCTGCACAATCCCTGCACTTCATGAACTTAAAGTATAGTGAGGAAATATACCCAGAAACAAGGGCAATAAAGCCTAAATTTAAATCGCATCTCTGAGATTTTTTGAGGAAGTTTTGGTTTTAGCAAGTATGAATGCTCTAAATAAAATAATTTTTTTATGTTTTCCTAATTTTCAGATATGTTTCACTAAATTTGGAACTTCTAACATTGTGTTCTTAGCTGATATGAATTTTCCTTTATTTGTTTTTTTTCTGCTGTCATTAAAAACTGCAGCAGAAAAGGGGTGGGAGAGATGAAGTACGTTATGTGTTTTATATCCTGTTTAGTAAAGTGAAGGTATTATTTTATGTGACTTGTGAAAACCTTATGTTTGAACTCTGCGTGGGTTTGCTAAGTGTAGATTCATTCATATCTTGCTTTTTGTTTTGTTTTTGTTCTCCAGTTGGGCGACAACTGAGAGAAACAACAGAATAGACACCTGTGCCCCCTCCGTGGAGCAACAGGTGCCCTCTGTTCTCCGTAGTCTCAATTCAGCCAGTGATTTGTCACATCATGTGTGTCTTACCCTTTTGTTTAAATGTTATTTATTGAAGAGGCTCCTGTAGTACACAGTATAACAACATGATGTGTTCTAGAACTAGATTGAAAAACAGTCTGTAATTGGCTGACAGTAATTAGCAGTTTCAGGATACCACTTTGATTTTGTAATCGTTTGCTGGTAAAATGAGCTGAATTATCTTCCTGTAATTTACCTGGAGTGTTTTTTACTGGTGCACACATGCATGCTCTCTCTTTAAGCAGGAGATGAATCAGTTTGAGAACTCAAGTTACCAACAAACTTTCTACCAAGAATGACCAGTGTTAGAATGCCGTATTTTGAAAACATGCTCATTTTAGATTTGGCATTGCCAGTCCGTTCCCTTGTTTTCTTTAAAGTGTTATTTGCCAGGGCTTCCCTGGTGGTGCATTGGGTAAGAATCCACCTGCCAATGAAGGGGGCATGGGTTCGAGCCCTGATCTGGGAAGATCCCACATGCTGTGGAGCAACTAAGCCCATGCACCACAACTGTTGAGCCTGCGCTGTAAAACAACTGAAGCCCGCACACCTAGAGACCCTGCTCTGCAACAAGAGAAGCCACCACAATGAGAAGCCTATGCACCACTACGAAGAGTAGCCCCCACTCGCCACAACTGGAGAAAGCCCACGTGCAGCAACGAAGACCCAGTGCAGCCAAAAATAAAATAAATAAATTTATAAAACATTTTTTAAAATGTTATTTGCCAAACAATATCATAAGTTCAAATGACTCTTTAGGTACTTCTTTTTTATTTTTAAATTGCAAAGCATTTATTTTTCAAATATCAATATATTCTAAAATTCAGCGTTAAGTATAAATATTTGTTAAGTTTCTGAAGCAAAATTTCAGTAAAATATTTGATTATCATAGTTTGCCTTCTTAGATGTTAACCTTGCAAAGTTTATAGTGACTTTTCAATGAATATATGTTAAATTTCTGTTTTAGCTCTTTGATCAAGCATAAGCATTATTTTGAATTTTGGAGGCAAAAAATCAATTATGTACAGGCACGCCTCGGAGATACTGCAGTTTGGTTCCAGACAACGGCAGTAAAGCGAGTCAAGCTTTTGGTTTCCTAGTGCATATAGAAGTTATGTTTAACACTGTACTGTAGCCTGTACAATAGCATTATATCTAAAAAAACAATGTATGTGCCTTAATTTAAAAATACTTCATGGCTTAAAAATGAACGAAATATAATGCCATTTTCAGCGACATGGATGGACCTAGAGATTGTCATACAGAGTGAAGTAAGTCAGAAAGAGAAAGACATATATCATATAATATCACTTATATGTGGAATCTAGAAAAATGGTACAGATGAACTTGTTTGCAAAGCAGAAATAGAGTCACAGATGTAGAAAACAAACTTGCGGTTACCAAGGGGGGAAGGGTAGGGTGGGATGAATTGGGAGTTTAGGACTGACATATATGCACTACTATATATATAATAGGTAACTAATAAGAACCTACTGTATAGCACAGGGAACTCTACTCAATGCTCTTGAGTAGGTGGTGACCTAAATGGGAAGGAAATTTTAAAGAGTGGATATATGTATATGTATATCTGATTTACTTTGCTGTACAGCAGAAACTAACACAACATTGTAAAGCAACTATACTCCAATAAAAATTTAAAAAAAAAAACAACTTCATGGCCAAAAAGTGCTAATCATTATCTGATCACACAAGGTTACCACAAACCTTTCAAACTGTAAAAGCCACTGTATCTGCGGAGCATAATAAAACAAGGTGTGCTGGTCAGTGTACTCCATGTGATGTGTTCAGTTGATTAATGTGAAAAAAGCTACATTTAAATTATTCATATACAAATAACTTTTGACATGTGATATGATATTATTCGACTTGTATTCTATACATATTCGTATTATTTTTATGCTGGTTTCTTGAGTTATCTAAAACAAACCGTCTTAGTCATGTGGGCTTACTTCAATGCATTACTCTCTGATAATTCTTTGTTAAATGCATAGCAAAGTCCTTGTGGAAATTACATAGTTTTCAAAATCTTTTGTTATTGGTCCTTTTTGTAAATGTCCTGAACTGGGCACTATTTATTTAATAATAGCTAGCTTTATTAAATTAAGGGAACACAGCATGAAAAATATGTTGACATATTATCTAATGAAAGGTGGAAAAAGTGTTCATCTTAAGAGTCTATAAAACTAAGGCTGGTAGAGTCTTACAATTCATTCTAGCCCTTTCCTTGTATCATTTGTCCTGATATATTTGACAGAGATAAACTCTAATGCTGCTTGAACCTTAGTGTCGTTTCTACCTACACTGCATAATGTTTCTCTAGTTAGCAGAATTTGAAAATAGAATGGTTTTGTTTAAAAATTGAAATATTAGATTTTTTCTCTGATTTTATTTCTCCATTGGCTTCTGATTCAAACCTTGAAACCAAGATCCATCTTCTAAACTTGTTCAGCATTTAGAGCATTATTACTGTTTTATTTTGTGTTGTATTGTATATTGCTGCCTAGCACATTACCCTAAAATACAACAGCCTAAAACAACAAACATTTATTACCTCACAGTTTCTGTGGTCGTAACTCCCAGTACAGCTTAGCTGGGTGCCTCTGGCTCAGGGTCTCTCACGAAGCTGCAGCCGAGGCAACAGTCAAGGCCGTGGTCATCTCAGGGTTCAACTTGGGAAGAAGTGCCTACAAACTCATTAACATGGCCACTGGTGAGCGTCAGGTCCACAGTTGCTGGCTAGAGAGGTCTTTGCTGCATAACTCTCCATAGGATAGCAGCTGGCTTCCTTCAGAACCGAGAGTGCAGAGATGGAAGCCAGTGTCTTTGTAACCAAGAGTCAGAGGTGACATCTCATCTCTTCTGCCATAGTTTATTCCTTAAGAGGTGAGTTGCTAGGTCCACACAGACTCAAGGGGAGGTGATTGATCACACAGGGGCATGTGTACCAGGAGGTGGGTTTTTTCAGGGGTTTTTTTTGTTTTTAATTTTTATTGGAGTATAGTTGCTTTACAGAAGGTGGGGGTCTTAATGGTGGCCTGCTGCATTGCTTACAAGTACTTTGAGCTTATAAAATGTCCCACTTTTACTGTGTTGTGTCATAGGATTAGGATGATAGAACTGCTTAGCTTGCTGTTGTCTCACAATCTTGAACTAATCATTTTACGTAGAATGAGACTCCAGGAAGGGGTGCAAACCAGGACAGAGATAAAGGCATGTTCATTTGTAGTTTTGCTTGTATGGCCTTTTCTAGTTATTTGGATAAGGAACTTAGCTAAAAACTCTAAGGTACTATCAAAGTATACAGTTGGGGGTATTTTATCCTCTGTTCATTATGTAAATTCTAATGTTTATCTTGTTCAGTATTGGTAAAGGTTTCCAAGGTGTCATGAAAAGATGGGGATTTAAAGGCCAGCCAGCTACTCACGGTCAAACAAAAACCCACAGAAGGCCTGGAGCTATTTCAACTGGTGTAAGTATAACTTAGTGATCCTCTTTTTAGTACTAAAGATTCAGCTTTTGTGTATATGGTGCTTTAGTCTGTCCTTGGGATCAAGTCACATTATTTGAATCTTACTCCAGGTGGGTCCTAATAAAAGTCACACATTTATGGGTCCTGGCCTTACTTTCCAGAGCCAGACTTGAATCATTTGGTTATATCCTACGTACTTACGGCCAGTGTTCTCAGTACTTGTCTGCCTACTTTCTTTCCCATCTCTGTCTCCCATCCTACACTCTGAAGTCAGCTGTAAGTGATCAGGGATCAGAATGCCCTGCCATCTTCCCACACTGCTTCCTTCACAGATTTGTTTTTGCCTTAGAAGAGACCATTGGGAAAAGTTGTCAAGGACAATATAATGATGAAGGGGAAAGTAATAGAGAAAAAATGGAGAAATAGACAATAAGAGCATAGGAAGGAGAGAAGGAGATTTGTACTGCTAATTTAGTCCTACTGAATATCTCTCCCAGAGGTGTATCATAAAGAGCCTGGGGGATTCTTACTCTTGGGTGGGAAGAGTATGGAAGGGCTCAGGAGTGGCACTTAACTAGATATACTTTTTTGTTAATACTTTTTACTTTGGAACCATGTTAATGTTTTACAAATTCAAAGTAAAATAAAAATGGGGGGGAATCCATAATGGAATATAATTAGAAAATGAACATAACTATTTCAAATGAGTAACAGAACCTCACTGAAGTGGGGGACTAGAGTAGACTAATAACTCAAGTAACTTGTGAACACATAGTTGTTGGCTGTATACCCAGAGTCTAAATTTAAAATGTACCATGTGCATGTGTTGAGTGTTAGTTAGCCATTCTGAGATAATTTTCTGTGAATTATAGGATTGACCAGATAAGTGAATATATTGATAATGGAAGCTAAGTTTCTCACTATTGGTGGTAACTAACTCTCTCCTTCAGTCACTTTGCAGAAGGATAGTAACATCAAAAGCCAGGGTGGGAGAGTAGGACCATTCCAGCAGCTGTGGACTGGATGGAGTCCAAGTCAGTTAATACAGAAGATTTGTGAAAACAGGCCAGGCAGTCCATTTTTTCTTTGAATGGTGGTGTGACATGTTTTTATGTCCTTCTCAGCCATTATTGGCTCAGTTGCTGCTCTCTTGTTACTGAATTTTTCTCCTAAATATGTTCTTAGTCTATATTTTTTTGTTCTAATCTAATTTAGAAAGGGAATTCTCTAGGGGTAAATGTGACTAAATCCATGTTTAGTTCTTTACTGGGGGCTAGCAAAATGGAGGAAAAAATAAAACATTTTAATGACATATCTTATTTGCATTTTGGTTTGATTGGTACTGTTCGAAATTGAGAATACTGCTTAAAAGTGCTACTTTTGTTTCTCTCCTTTAGGATGTTGCCAGAGTCTGGCCTGGAACCAAAATGCCTGGGCAATTGGGGAACATAGATAGGACAGCATTTGGACTGAAAGTAAGTTTCTGGAGTGGCTTTTTATAGGAGTGGTTAAATTAGTGCCTAAAGGCAAACGCACCAGCATACATATTTAACGTGTGTCTGCGTATGGTGGTTCTAATAGGTTTTACAATTATTGAGGGGTGGGGGAAACGTGTACTCTGTGTGTGTGTGTGTGTGTGTGTGTGTGTGTGTGTGTGTGTGTGTGTTGGAGTTGTCATATATGTTCATTTAACATGCAAGCCATGGAAAATGCACTCATTAAAAAGAAAAAGTTAATTGTCTACTATTTGACCTGGAAGATTTCCACAGTGTTGTTGCATGAAAAAATAGAGATTCAGAGCATTACGTATAATACTCTTATAAAAGAGTAAACAGAAACTCCCTACATGTATATGTCACCATGCCATGTAAGCACAGAGAAGAGTAGATGGTTATATATCATATTGCTTTCGATTAAATGTCAAATGTGTGGGTGGATGTGGGTGAGGAATAGGAGAGAGGAAGACAAAATAGGAGACAATCAAAATAGGAAAATAGAGTACTAAAAAAGCATGTGGTATATATCCATTTTTGTAAAATAATTATATATTTAAAAGGGGCGGGGAGTTAAATTCACTGTCTGCTAACTTGAGGAACATATGTAATATCTAAGTGAAAATGAGTTGTACATAATAGGTGCCATGTAATTATATTTTTATTAAAACAACTAATCTGTCTATATGTGTGAAAAGTATAGAAAGTACAAAAAAGAAAATAGGTCATTCAAAAGAACAACCCCCAAAGACAACCACTGGTAACATTTTGGTACATATTCTTTCATTCTGTATTCTAGATGTATTTTATTTATAAATTTTAACCAGCAGAAGTTTTTAAAATTTTATATAATTAAATCTAAGTGTTTTTTTTTCCCCTCTTCTGTTACATTTATACTTGCCATAGACAACCATTTGTATCTGTCTTTGTGCATTTTCTTTTCATGTATGCGTATGTGTGACAGGAGAGAGATTTCAGTTGCCCTAGTATTTAACGTTTAGCCGTGAGCTATGGGTCAAACTTGATTTTACCCCCAAATACTTTTTCAATACCATTTCTTGACTGTTCTCTCATTTGTGTAAATGTTTTTCCCACATGAAGATCTGTTTGAAGGCCATCTGCTCAGCACACTTTTTAAAAAAATTAGACCCAGAGAGGTTGCGGCTTCCCAGTTTCTAGTTGCAGCAAGCTCATGTTAACTAAGAATAAAATAAAATTGAATTTTCATGTGTTATTCTTAATGGTGCCAGGAGAATATTGAAATATCGAAGTAGTCTTGATCGTTCAGTCACATTTATACTTAAAATGAGAGTTTTCTACCACTTACATGAGACATATCTGTTGTAGTATTACAGTACAAGTCATCCATAGGATTTGAAATTTTTATTCTCATTCAATATTTTGAGGTGCTAACATGATTATTTCTTTACAGGCTACTTATAGCCTCAGCTTTTGTTTGTATTGATATAAGTATATTCTAATATTTTTAACTCTTAATGTTTGATTTTATTTCCACTTCAGGTGTGGAGAATAAACACAAAGCACAATATAATCTATGTAAATGGCTCTGTACCTGGACACAAAAATTGCTTAGTAAAGGTATGTATAACTCTCTTTTATTTTCCCTTGTTCAGAGATGTGGATGTGTGCCATAAGTTCTCCTCTCACCCATAAATGTGTCTTGAAAATAAGTAGCTGTTTCTCGACATGTTCTTTGCTATTTTTTCTGCTTTTTAGTAGCACCTGAGTGAGAAAATTGCACAAAATAACCTATAGCCTATGTCTCTAAAACCATAAACCTGCACAAAGGGTAGGTCCAGTAAGAGGTTCTTTAGAAATACAAAAGGATATTAGCAAAACTACTTGCAAAAATATCAATATATCTCTATCCTTCCAAAAAATAACTTTTTCATTTTTTAAGAGTACTTTGACATGGGAACCAGAAGTATATGTGGTGGAAATAAAATGAGAAATGAGAATCAACAAGAAAGGTGGTTTGAGGTGGACATTTTAAGGAAAGATTTATTATTATTATTATTATTACTAGCATTGCTCTGTTTTCCTTAAAAATACATTTTTATGTTCAAAACATGAAGAGAAGAAAACATGTTATACAAGATAGACTTGAAAAAACATTCTTAAGCTCTCAGAGATTTATTTCCATCAAATAAAATACAAAATAAATATTCAGCGTGGGATTTAAGTCAACATAATACAAAATGAGACATCACTTTTGAATTTTCCATTCTGAAAATAAATTTGTAGTTGAAGTGATACCAGCAGTTCCCCAAAATAGATTCTTCATTACTCTTCCAACAATAACAACAAAATTAGGCTGAAACTTAACCCTCAGATTTTTCAAAAAACCTGTCTTTATGTATTCTCTTTTTTTTTTTTTTTTGTTTGTGGTACGCGGGCTTCTCACTGCTGTGGCCTCTCCCACTGCGGAGCACAGGCTCTGGACGCGCAGGCTCAGCATCCATGGCCCACGGGCCCAGCCACCCCACGGCATGTGGGATCCTCCCGGACCGGGGCACGAACCTGTGTCCCCTGCATCGGCAGGCGGACTCTCAACCATTGCGCCACCAGGGAAGCCCCTTCTTTTCATTTCTTAAAGTAGGTTCCGTTACTAGCATAAGGTACAATATTTGTTTCAGTCTTACAGTAATTAAAATTCCCTTTCTGGAACTCCTCACTTTTTTGACTAGAGTATTCTCATTTTTTTTTTTAAAGAAAAAATGCATTTGATTAATTCTTGCAGGATTTTTTGGTCTTTTTTTTTTTTTTTTTAAGTTTGCAGTTTTTTAGGTTTAAGTAAGTTTTCAGGCCCCTGGTGACCCAAGTCATGTACATAGTAACAGGTACTTGAAGCCAGCACATTGTCATTGTGCTTTTCCTAACATTTTGGCCTCATAAGTCAGTGTATTCCTACCTCCAGATTTATTACATTGTTATAAATATAACAACCTAATAAAAAAGAAAAAAGGAAAATGATCATTTTTCATAATAAATTATACTGGATAGCAGATGAAGTTTTAAACATTGTCAAATCCTCCTTTTCTCCCCATTTGCTGTATACAGTTCTAGGCTGGCTTCCAGCTGAGCCTCACTGTTGCTGTGACTCCTCAGGTTCACCTCAGCATCTTCCTTGACTCCAGCAGGGATGAACAGGTGAACTGCCTTGAAAAACCATATGTGCAGGGTTCTGATCTGGCTGTTATAAATAGTTTATAATCAACAACACTTATTAGTCAGATTTTTCCACGCACTTCAATAAAGATTGCCTCCAGAAACTCAATCCATTTAATGGATGGTGGCTTGCTATCACTGAAGATATTCAGAAGGTACACTGAAGGCAATTCCAAAAGAGGAGTCCAAATACATTTTGAGAAACTATACCATCAGAGAAATGTCTAGACACTTTGAACTGTTAACACACTAGGTGAATATATTTCCAACAAACAGATTTTGATAAAAGAACTCATCTTGAAATATAGTGCCTTTTAAAGGTCTTTTATAACCTTAAATGTCTGTCCCAAACATTAAGGTGTGGGTTTGGGGGAGTTTTTTGTGGGCTTATGTTTTAAATGCCAAAAGTTTGATAAATCTTCTGAAAACAGTCACCCCACTTTGTCCATTCTTCCCAGTGATCCCATAGCAGGTGAATAATCCCCTTGCCATTGGAGGTTGAGGCTCGTCCTGCTGGACAGGCAGCCTTACTGGCACCCACTCACTGCACAGGAGCTTTTGGTTCCATCAGAGTACAGAGTACAGGGCTGCCTGTCATTCATTCTAAAGTTAGTAAGATAGTCTTAGGGATAACCAACCTGTTTAATTAATGTAAGCTTTTTGTTCTTTGGATTCACTAATGTACTAAGAGAGCCTAAAGAACTGTTATTTACAGCATAGTGTACTGTAATATTTGTGTGTGCTTGTCCCTATATCCTAATTTATAATTTAAGTTTATTTTCAGATTTGCCTGTTTTTTGTGTGTGTGTGTCCTACCTCCAGCTTCCCTAAAAAGTGTTTGAACTGGTTTGCCGATATACATAAATATAAAAAGAATGAGAGGGAGTCCTGAAGGCAGGGAAATAATAAAGCCAGGGATAAGATTCAGTGCACAAAAACATGTACCAGCAAATTCGGGACAAGATGGTGGAGAAGAGGGACCTTGAGCCCACCTTCTCTTATGAGCACACCAAAATCACAACTAACTGCTGAACAATCATCAATTAAAGAAAAAGCTGGAACCTACCAAAAAAGATATTCTACATGATATAAAAAAGAAACCACAATGAGATTATAGGAGGGGTGCACTTGTGATGTAATCAAATCCTTTACTACCTGGCGACACAAAAACTGGAGAATGATTATATCACAGAACTTCTCCCACAGGAGTGAGAGTTCTGAGCCTGACGTCAGCCTCCCCAGCTGGCGGCCTGGCATCAGGAAGAGGAGCTCCCAGAGCATTTGGCTTTGAAGGCCAGTGGGACTTAATAGCAGGAGCTCCACAGGACTGGGGGAAGCAGAGACCTCACTCATAAAGGGCACATGCAGAATCTCATGCACCTGGAACCCGGGCAAAAGCAGTAATTTCATAGGAGCCTGTGCCAGACCTACCTGCTGGTCTTGGAGGGTCTCCTGGGAAGGTAGGGGGCAGCTGTGGCTCACCCTTAGGACATAAAAACCAGTGGCAGATGTATTAGGGAGTATTCATCTTCATGAACTCTTGCTGGAGGCTGACATCTTGCTTGGGTCATTAGCACCAAAACCTGGCCCCACCCAACAGCCTGTAGGCTCCAGTGCTGGGACACCTCAAGCAAACAACCAAGTGGGCAGGAACACAGCTGCATCTGTCAGCAGACAGGCTGCCTAAAGACTTCCTGAGCCCACAGCTGTCTTTGGACACACCCTTTGACACGGCCCTGCCCACCAGAGGGTGAGGAATCAGCTCCACCAACCAGTGGGCTGGCACCAGCCCCTCCTGTCAGGAAGCCTGCACAAGCCTCTAGAGCAGCCCCATCCAGCCAGGGGCAGACACCAGAAGCAAGAAAACTACGATCACACAGCCTGTGGAACTGGGTCTGCAAACAGAGTGGTCCCTGATCCTTCAGGGATGAGAGGGAAGTGTACTGCTGGGACATACAGGACATCCCACTTCTCCAAGGTTGAGAAATGTAATTAACCTACCACACACATAAAAATACAAGTAGAAATTTAGACAGACTGAGGCGGCAGAGGAATATGTTTCAGATGAAGGAACAAGATAAAATCCCTGAAGAACAGTGAAGTGAAGTGGAGGTAGGCAGTGTACTCGAGGAGTTCAGAGTAATGATTGTAAAGATGATCCAGGAATTTGGGAAAAGAATGGATGCACAGAGCAAGAAATAAGAAGTCTTTAACAAAGTCAGAAAATATAAAGAGCAACCAAACAGAGATGAATATAATAACTGAAATGAAAAATACACTAGAAAGAACCAGTAGCAGAATAAATGAGGCAGAAGAATAGAGCAGTGAACTGGAAGGCATAGTAGTAGAAATCACTGCCGTGTAACAGAATAAAAAAGAATGAGAAGAAATTAGGACAGTTTAAGAGAACTTTGGGACATCAGGCGCACTAACATTCCCATTGCAGGGATTCTAGAAAAAGGAGAGAGAAAGGGCCTGAGAAAATGCTTGAAGAGATAATAACTGAAAACTTCCCTAACCTGGGGAAGGAAACAATCACCCAAGTCCAGGAAGCGCAGAGTCCCATAGAGGATTAACCCAAAGAGAAACACACCAAGACACATAGTAATCAAATTGACAATACTTAAAGATAGAGAAAATATGAAAAGCAGCAAGGGAAAAGGTATAAATAATGTACAAGGGAACTCCCATAAGATGGTCAGCTGATTTTTGAGCAGAAACTCTGTAGGCCAGAAGGGAATGGCATGATGTATTTAAAGTGATGAAAAAATCTACAGCCATGAATACCCAGCAAGGTCCTCATTCAGATTTGATGGAGAAAGCAAAAACTTTACAGACAAGCAAAAGATAAAAGAATTCAGCACCACCAAACCAGTTTTACAACAAATGCTAAAGGAACTTTTCTAAGGGGAAAAGAAAAGGCCGCAACTAGAAACAAGAAAATTATGAAATGGAAAAGCTCACTGGTAAAGGCAAACATGATAAAGGTAAATTGTCCACACACAAACTAGTAGGGAGGTTAAAAGACAAAAGTAGTAAAATCATCTGTATCCACAATACACAGTTAAGGGATACATAAAACAATTAGATGTGAAATATGATATCAGGGACCTCCCTGGTGGTACAGTGGTTAAGAATCTGCCTGTCAGTACAAGGGACACAGGTTCAAGCCCTGGTCTGGGAAGATCCCACATGCCGTGGAGCAACTAAGTCCGTGCACCACAACTACTGAGCCTGCGCTCTAGAGCCCATGTGCCTAGAACCCGTGCTCCACAACAAGAGAAGCCACCACAATGAGAAGCCCATGCACTGCAACCAAGAGTAGCCCTTACTCGCTGCAACTGGAGAAAGGCTGTGCACAGCAACAAAGACCCAACGCAGCCCCCCAAAATAATTAAAGGAAAAAAAGAAATAGATCAAAAACAGTAATCGTGAAGGGAGGAGAGTACAAATGTGGGGTATTTAAAATGCAGTTGAAATGAGATCAGCAACTTAAAACAATCATATATATTTATATATATAAACACACACACTGCTATACTAAAACATAGTAACCACAAACCAAAAATCTATAATACGTATACACACAATAAAGAAAAAGGAATCCAAACGTAACACAGATAGTCATCAAATCACAAGAGCAGAGAACTAAGAAGAAAGGGACAAAAGACCTACAGAAATCCAATAACAAAATGGCAGTAAGAACATGTATATTGATAATTACCTTAAATGTAAGCGGATCAAATACTCCAATCAGAAGGCATAGACTGGCTAAATAGATACAAAAACTAGACCCGTATACGTGCTGTCTACAAGAGACCCACTTCAGATCTAGAGACACACAAAGTAGGGATGGAAAAAGATATTCCATTGCAAATGCAAATCAAAAGAAAGCTGGAGTAGGAATACTCATATCAGACAAAATAGACTTTAAAATAAAGACGGTTACAAGAGAGAAAGACACCACATAATGATCAAGGGATCAATCCAAGAAGAGATATAACAATTGTAAATATATATGCACCCAACATAGGAATACCTCAACATATAAGGCAGATGTTAATAGACATAAAAGTAGAAATTGACAGTAATAATAATGGGGGACTTTAACGCCCCACTTAAATCAATGGACAGATCGTCCAGACAGAAAATCACTAAGGGAAACACAAGCCTTAAATGACACATTAGACCAGATGGGCTCAACTGATATGTATAGAACCTTCCATCTGAAAGCAGAATACACATTTCAAGTGCACATGGAACATTCTCCAGGATTGATCATATGTTGGGCCACAAAGCAAGCTGTAGTAAATTTAAGAAAATTGAAATTGAATCAAGCATCTTTTCAGACCACAACTCTGTGAGTTTAGAAGACAACCAGGGAATTCCCTGGTGGTCCAGTGGTTAGGACTCCGTGCTTTCACTGCCAAGGGTGCATGTTTAATCCCTTGTCAGGGAACTAATATCCCACAAGCCACCCGATGCAGCCCAAGAAAAAGAAAGAAAGAAAAGAAAACAGCCACAAGAAAACAACTGCAAAAAACACAAACACGTGGAAGTTAAACAGTATGCCACTAAACAACCAATGGATCACTGAAAAAATCAAAGAGTAAATCAAAAAATACTTAGAAAATCATGAAAACGAAAACACAATGATCCAAAACCTATTGAACACAGCAAAAGCAGTTCTAAGAGGGAAGTCTATAGCAGTACAATCTTACCTCAGGAAACAAGAAAAACATCAAATAAACAACATAACCTTACACCTAAAGCAACTAGAGAAAGAACAGTTGAAACCTAAAGTTAGCAGAAAGAAAGAAATCATGAAGATCAGAGCAGAAATAAATGAAATAGACACTTTAAAAAAATCAATAGAAAAGATCAATGAAATAAAAGCTGATTCTTTGAAAAGATAAAATTGGTAAACCTTTAGCCAGGCTCATTATGAAAAAAAAGGAGGGCCCAAATCAGTAAAATCAGAAACGAAAAAGCAGAAGTTACAGCCAATACCACAGAAGTACAAAGGATCATAAGAGGCTGCTATGAGCAACTATATAGCCATAAAATGGACAACCCTGAAGAAATGGACAAATTCTTAAAAACGTGCGATCTCTCAAGACTGAACCAGGAAGAAATAGAAAATATGAACAGACGAGTTACCAGTACTGGAATTGAATCAGTAATTTTAAAACTCCCAACAAACAAAAGTCCACGACCAGACGGCTTCAGGCAAATTCTACCAAACATTTAGAGAAGAGTTAACACCTGTCCTTCTGAAATGATTTCAAAAAATTGCAGAGGAAGGAACACTTCTGAACTCATTCTATGAGACCACCATCACCTTGATACCAAAACCAAAGATATCACAAAAAAAGAAAAGTACAGGCCAATATCACTGATGATCATAGATGCAAAAATCCTCAACAAAATCAAACCAAATAAAAAAGAAAATCTAGCCAACCGAATCCAACAATACATTAAAAGGATCATACACCATGATCAAGTGGGATTTATCACAGGGGTATAATGAATTTTCAGTATCTGCAAATCAATTTGTGTGATACACCACATTAACAAGTTGAAGAATAAAATTATATGGTCATCTCAATAGATGCAGAAAAAGCTTTTGATAAAATTCAACATCCATTTATGATTAAAAAAACTCCAGAAAGTGGGCATAGAGGCAACCTACCTCAGTATAATAAAGGCCATATGTGATGAGCCCACAGCTAACATCATAATCAACAGCAAAAAGTTGAAAGCATTTCCTCTAAGATCAGGCACAAGACAGTTGCCCACTTTTGCCACTTTTATTCAACATAGTTTTGTAATTCCTAGCCACAGCAATCAGAGAAGAAAAAGAAATAAAAGGAATCCAGATTGGAAAAGAAGTAATTAAATTGTCACTTTTGCAGATGACGTGATACTATACATAGAAAATCATGAAGATGCTATCAGAAAACTACTAGAGCTCATCAATGAATTCTGTAAAGTTGCAGGGTACAAATTAATACATAGAAGTCTGTTGCACTTCTATACACTAACAACAAAAATCAGAAAGTAAAGGAAACAATCCCATTTACAATCACATCAAAAACAATAAAATACTTAGGAACAAACCTACCTAAGGAGGCAAAAAAACCTGTACTCTGAACATTATGAGACGCTGATGAAGGAAATTAAAGAAGACACAAACAGATGGAAAGATATATGATGTTCTTGGATTGGAAGAATCTATATTGTTAAAATGACCATACTATCCAAGGCAATCTATAGATTCAATGCATTTCCTATCAAATTTCCAATGGCATTTTTCACAGAAGTAGAACAAGAAATTTTAAAATTTGTATGGAAACACAAAGGACCCCAAACAGCCAAAGCAATCGTAAGAAGGAAGAATGGAGCTAGAGGAATCAGGCTCCCTGACTACAGAGCTACAGTAAGCAAAACAGTATGGTACTGGCACAAAAACAGACATGTAGATCAATGGAACTAGATAGAAATCCCAAAAACAAAGCTGTGCACACATATGGTCAGTCTACATCAAAGGAGGCAAGAATATACAATAGAGAAAAGGCAGTCTTTTCAATATGTAATGCTGGTAAAACTGGACAGCTCTGTGTACAAGATTAAAACATTCTCTAGCACCAAATACAAAAATAAATTCAAACTGGATTAAAGACCTAAATATAAGACCAGATACTATAAAACTCCTAGAGGAATAAACAGGCAGAACACTCTTTGACATAAATTGCAGCAATATCTTTTTTGATCCATCTCCTAGAGTAATGGAAATAAAAACAAAAATAAACAAATGGGATCTAATTAAACTTAAATGCGTTTGCACAGAAAAGGAAACCATAAAATGGAAAGACAACCTGCAGGATGGGAGAAAATATTTGCAAAACGATGCTACCAACAAGAGATTAATTTCCAAATGTACAAACAGCTCATACAGCTCAATATCAAAAAAAACCAAACAACCAAATCAAAAAACGGGCAAAAGACATTTAATGTCTAAGTAGACATTTCTTGGAAGAAGACATACATGTGGCCAAAAGGCATATGAAAAATAATGCCCAACGTCGCTAATTAGTAGGGAAATGCAAATCAGAAAAAACTATAATGAGGTATCACCTCACACCAGTCAGAATGGCCATCATCAAAATGTCTACCAATACTAAGTGCTGGAGTAGGTGTGGAGAAAAGGGAACCCTCCTACACTGTTGGTGGGAATGTGAATTGGTGCAGCTACTATGGAAAACAGTATGGAGACTTTTTAAAACTAAAAGCAGAGTTACCATATGGTCCAGCGATCCCACTGCTGGGTATATATCTAGAGGAAACGATAATTTAAAAAGATACATGCACCCCAATGTTCATCGCAGCACTATTTACAGTAGCCAAGAGATGGAAACAACCTAAATGTCCATCGACAGAGGAATGGATAAAGAAGCCATGGTACATTTATACAATGAAATACTACTCAGCCATAAAAAAAGGAAATAATGCCATTTGCAGCAACATGGATGGACTAGAGATTATCATATTAAGTGAAGAAAGCCAGATAAAAGATATTATACGATATCGCTTATATGTGGAATCTAAAAAATGATACAAATGAACTTATTTACAAAACAGAAATAGACTCACAAACATAGAAAACAAACTTATGGTTACCAAAGGGGAAGGGGGTGACGGAGGGATAAATTAGGAGTTTGGGACTAGCAGATACAAAGTACTATATATAAAACAGATAACCAACAAAGACCTACTGTATAGCAAAGGGAACTATACTCAATATCTTCTGATAACCTATAATGGGAAAGAATATGTAAAAGAATATGTATATATGTATAACTGAATCACCTTGCTGTTTCTTGGGTATAATAGATCTATAAAAATTTGAAAGTACCTGAGAATTCACCATTTAGGCAATTTATAACTAAATTTTCACAGTTATCAAATTTGCACAGAAAGTTTTGTTGTTCGTTTTGTTGTTTATCTGCTTGGGTTTTATTTTCAGTTACAAATTCTGAGACAATTGAATTGGTAAGAATTTGACTTTTTTTCCCCAAGTTAAAGTTCCCCTCAAGATTAATGGATTGGAAAAAAAGGTTAAACAAGTATATTTTCTTCTGGGCAACTTACTGATAATTTCTTGGAACAATTTTAATGAGAAAAATTAATATAGGTGTTTTTCTGTACTTAGCTATTCCTAGCAGCTGTGTACTTACTTCAACCATATTATTCATTTCTTATTGCCAAAATGAGTATGCCTTATCTTAATCTGTTTGTGTAATTACGTGTAATTGTTTTTTTACTTCTCTCTGAATGAAGGCTGTAGAGTGAGTCAGAAGCTTTAAAGAACCCAGTGTTTTCCAAAAATATAACCCAACATTTTAGATCATATCAATATCTGTACTTATTCCTCAGTTAATGAATTTACAAATGTAATTAGAATATTTTTAGAATATAAAGAGCTAATACAGCTGTTTTCAAGACTTCTGGGTTTATTATTGTTTCTGTTAAATACTATTCTGTCCTTAGCTTCTCAAAGAGAACTACTTGTTAAATACAAGCTAATTTCCTTAATAAAACTTGATATTTTGGGTTATGTGCTCTTAGAATTAAGGCTAACAAAAGTACTAGGTAAATTTTATATTTTTTAACCCAAGCTCAAAAATTTATGGTAGAATATAGAATAATAAAAATGTAAGTAGATAATAAAATTAATAATTGAGATGTAGATAGTAATACCTTTTAGGTATATAGTTTATATCAGTTATTTATATTTGAAAAATCAATTTGGGTATAATTGATATTTATGTAGTAATTGTAGAATATAATTTATTCTGTTGGGCAGTTCTGTTTATGGATAAAATATAACCAGAGTAATTTTAATCTCATGAGATAGCTGATTAACTTGAGGAAGGTTATATTTCTGTCATTGAATTAGTTTATTGGAATAAAAATACATATATAAAGTAAAAGGAACTCAGTGTATAACAGCTGTTTTATTCACATTAGAAAATTAAAGAACAAAAAACAAAGAAAAAGGAAGAGCTGTTCTTTGATTATGAATAAGTAAACCAGAATATCTTTAAATAACTTAATTGGTATCACTTATTAATAAGACCTTTGCTTCCTCCCCCCAGATCAAAGATTCTAAATTGCCTGCATATAAGGATTTCTGTAAAAATCTACCATTCCCAACATACTTCCCTGATGGAGATGAAGAGGAGCTACCAGAAGATTTGTTTGATGAAGACTTGTGTCATCCTGGGGCACCTTCTATTACGTTTGCCTGACCTGGACGTGACAGACTCCCACATGTCCTGTGAATTCTGATGAGCCAGAACAATAATATAACCAGGAATTATGTTTTCTTTTCTTAGTAACAACATACCACACTGGTTATCTTTGTCAAGGGCATAAATTTATCATTCATCCTCCAACTGAATTTCATTTAAAAAATTACCACATTAAGCAAACCCGTTAAGTAGATTGAATATGCCAAATTTAGATGGACCGGCAGTTTGCATATTAGTAAAATCTTTGTAATTTGTGGGCTTTGTCCTTTTTTTACTATGTATTTCTCAAGTTATTTTAAATGTTTATAAATTTAGCTTCTTTTACTAAAGACTTGTCTGTCTTTGTGAAAGGGTGGTTGTGGAACAGTGTCAAATCATATGGGGACTATGGTGTTACCTATTTAGGTAAAAGAAACTATTTCCTGAGTCCTAAAAAGAAAAAGGAATTGAGATTTTTATCTAGATTATAGAAATGTTTATGTCATAGTTAAAGGCCTGACACAATAAGATCATAAATTATGGGTCTTATTTACACTTCTGTTGGGAGGTATAGTTATTTTTTAGTTAGATCACTCAACTATAAGACAGGTGTAATTATTTTTCCTTTTTTTTCAGCCATGCCCTGCAGCATGCGGGATCTTAGTTCCCTGACCAGGGATCCAGTCTGCCCCCTGCAGTGGAAGCTCAGAGTCTTAACCACTGGAGCGCTGGGGAAGTCCTGTAATTATTTTTCCTTGATGCCTTCCAAAAGGGATTTGAAATGGCCTGGGTGTACATTCAACAAACTTTTTTTTTTTTTTTTTTTTTTTTTTTGGTCTGAGTTGAGTCTCCATTGTGGCACACGGGCTTTCTCTGGTTGCAGCAAGCGGGGGCTACTCTTTGTTGTGGTGAGCAGGCTTCTCATTGCTGTGGCTTCTCTTGTTGCGGAGAATGGGCTCTAGGCGCGCAGGCTTCAGTAGTTTGGCATGCGGGCTCTAGAGTGCAGGCTCAGTAATTGTGGTACACGGGCTTAGTTGCTCTGTGGCATGTGGGATCTTCCCAGACCAGGGCTTGAACCCGTGTCTCCCGCATTGGCCGGCAGATTCTTTTTTTTTTTTTTAACATCTTTATTGGAGTATAATTGCTTTACAATGGTGTGTTAGTTTCTGCTTTACAACAAATAGAATCAGTTATATATATATACACATATGTTCCCATATCTCTTCCCTCTTGCGTCTCCCTCCCTCCCACCCTCCCTGTCCCACCCCTCCAGGCGGTCACAAAGCACCGAGCTGATCTCCCTGTACTATGGGGCTGCTTCCCACTAGCTATCTACCTTATGTTTGGTAGTGTATATATGTCCATGCCTCTCTCTCACTTTGTCACAGCTTACCCTTCCCCCTCCCCATATCCTCAAGTCCATTCTCTAGTAGGTCTGTGTCTTTATTCCTGTTTTACCCCTAGGTTCTTCATGACATTTTTTTTTCTTAAATTCCATATGTGTTCCATATGTGTTAGCATACAGTATTTGTCTCTCTCTTTCTGACTTAACTTCACTCTGTATGACGGACTCTAGGTCTATCCACCTCATTACAAATAGCTCAATTTCGTTTCTTTTTATGGCTGAGTAATATTCCATTGTATATATGTGCCACATCTTCTTTATCCATTCATCCGATGATGGACACTTAGGTTGTTTCCATCTCGGGGCTATTGTAAATAGAGCTTCAATGAACATTGTGGTGCATGACTCTTTTTGAATTATGGTTTTCTCAGGATATATGCCCAGTAGTGGGATTGCTGGGTCATATGGTAGTTCTATTTGTAGTTTTTTAAGGAACCTCCATATTGTTCTCCACAGTGGCTGTATCAATTTACATTCCCACCAACAGTGCAAGAGGGTTCCCTTTTCTCCACACCCTCTCCAGCATTTATTGTTTCTAGATTTTTTGATGATGGCCATTCTGACTGGTGTGAGATGATATCTCATTGTACTTTTGATTTGCATTTCTCTAATGATTAGTGATGTTGAGCATTCTTTCATGTGTTTGTTGGCAGTCTGTATATCTTCTTTGGAGAAATGTCTATTTAGGTCTTCTGCCCATTTTTGGATTGGGTTGTTTGTTTTTTTATTATTGAGCTGCATGAGCTGCTTATAAATTTTGGAGATTAATCCTTTGTCAGTTGCTTCATTTGCAAATATTTTCTCCCATTCTGAGGGTTGTCTTTTGGTCTTGTTTATGGTTTCCTTTGCTTGGCAGGCAGATTCTTAACCACTGTGCCACCAGGGAAGTCCCTCAGCAAACTTATTAATCACTTATTACTCAAAATGTTAATAGCTCCTGGGTTTCTCTTCATTGTATGGAATGAAAATGTTTACTAATGGCTACTTATAACAGATAATTAAGCTTAAAAATGTTAAGTATAAGCAGGCCTCATTTAACTACTGGATTTCCTCTGGACCAGATTCCTGAGGGTTCACAGAGTCTAACTTTTTAAACTCCAGGTATCTTCTGAGACTTGATTCACATGGCCACCCAAGAGACTTAATAACCACAGTGTTAGACCTTTTAATAACAAATCCATTAGTTATCAGGAAATCACACAAAAACGTAACAGTATTTTCCGGCCAACATTGCATTTCTTATTCTTAATTTTAAATCCAACTGTAGCCACATCTCGTTTAAAGTTTTCATTTATACTTCATCTCTTTTAATTAAAGACTTGTGACTTTAATGGTTCTGGTGACTGAATACAGCATCAATATACAAACATATAATAGCAATATTGGGAAATTCTATGGGAGGAAAGTGGATACCATCCACAACAGCAATTTTTTAAAAGGTTACCGAGGAAAAAAAGCCTGACAAATATTCTAAGGTCTTATTGGAGAAGATAAGATGTTATTGAAGGACATAAAAGATAACCAAGATAGTCTTCTCCATTTTTTAAGTTGTGAATGAAAAGATTCAATATTGTAAAGAATTCAGCAATCATATTTTTAAAATCTCAACAGGACTTACCATAGAACTGTTGAAACTGATTCTAAAATTGATATGAATGTGTAAATTCAAGAATAACCAAAACTTAAAATGGTACCCATTAGTTAGGTTTGCCCCATACTATGATTAGGGACTATTTATGTGTATTTAACTTTGAAATTCTGAATACCGTATGCATCAATTCTGCTTTAATTAGCTGCATTTGACCAAAAGATTTTAGTGAACTTATAGGTATGTCAAGGTTGCTGAAGTTATGGGAAGCAGCTATTACCTTGCAAAACAAATGAACAGTTATTGCTGGGAGAACATAAACTCTTGTTTCTGAATAAGGTATTTGCAGAGGTTTGTATCAGGAGTCCCCAACCTCTTCTGCATGAAAAACTGTGTTTAATTGCCCAGAAGCCATTGATGGGGGGAATCATTACTCAGCAAGGATGCTTTACACAGTGCAGGAAAGGAATCATATCTGAAAGTAGCCAGATGACAGAAGCGGAGCCAGGACATATGGTGTTTTGAAGAAGGCAGGGAGTCCTCTCCACTAGAGAGCCTGCCCCAGACCCATCACCATCTTCCTCTAGAGTTTGTGTTACCAAGTCCAAGCTTGTGCTGCTCACCCCACGACAGGCCAGTAAATCAAGAGACAAGCTGTTGGGGCAAGGAAAGCCAGCAGACCAAGAAGATGGTGGACTCATATCCCAAAGAACCATCTTGTCTGAGTTAGAATTCAAGTTTCTTATATAATAAAATCAGAGGGAGTAAAGTCAAACATTTCCTGGTTCCAGCCAGCCTCCAGAGGGGATGTGTTAATTCACAGGTGGGCCTGGTCCAGATGTTTCCTGTGAGCTAAACAAAGGTATATTAGCTTAATGCTCATTACCTGGGAGGCAGGGTTCCCAGAGTTGGGAAGTGCATATACTTTAAGCTTGTAGGCAACATCCCTTTAGTGATTAACTTGTAATAGAATACAAAGGTTCTTCCCTATTACAATTCCCCATTGCCAATGTCCATTCCACAGTCTTGTGGGGAAAGGGACAAAGACTGCTCTGGCTACTTCCTGCTGAACAGGGGCAATGAATATTCTTTAGAATCTTTAGCAGTAAAATCCTCTTTCCTTTTTTATCTACAACCATTTGAACCTGATGAAACTCCTTAGCACTTTGTTGTCTAATTTGTAATTGAACTTGGGGTTGGGGTTCAGTTCCAGTTCCCAATACATATACTAAGTTCCTGTGCTGTTTATTTGGAAAAAATTAAATAGGTTGACCCGTCTCCGGCCATAATGAAATTACCATTTACTTAAGTTCAATAGGCAGACCTGTTGGAGTCAAACTCAAGAACAGGGTTTAGTATAATGCCCAAAGTTTTAGCATAACTGGCAACTGCTAGGTCTTTCAGAGCATTTATAGATTCTCCTGCCTGGGCAGACACCTAGATGAACTACAATACAGTATTTCAAAGGGGCTTAATTTAAGCCTGCTTCTGGGAGCCACTAATCCATAGCAGGGCAACTGACAAAGCCTTATCCCAAGTTAAGTTAGTATTCATTTTCTCAGTTTTTCCTGTTGATTGTGGTCTCCGGGATTAATGTAGTTCCAATGCCTTAAACCAAATCAGGGGATAATTTCCTTGAGGGCTTTAACTGATTAAAAAGTACTGATTTTAATGAACTCATTTACAAAACAGAAACACAGACTTAAAAAACCAAAGGGGAAAAAAAAAAAAAAAAAAAAACAAAGGGGAAAGGTTGGGGGGGGAGGGATAATTAGGAGTTTGGGATTATCATATACACACTAGTATATATAAAATAGATAATCAACAAGGACCTACTGTATAGCACAGGGAACTCAGTATTCTATAATAACCTATATGGGAAAAGAATCTGAAAAAGAATATATGTAACTGAATCACTTTGCTGTACACCTGAAACTAACACAACATTGTAAATCAACTATACTCCAATACAAAATAAAATAATTTTTAAAGTACTGATTTTAAAAACCAGTAATTTTAAACTGCCACACACAAAACCAGTGGTGGACAAAACAGTCTCCTTTCCTTCTGAAGTTTATACAATTCATTGTTATCATTAATCAGTCTTTTTACGAAGAGTTCTGAGACCATTATTCCACCACTGATTAAGACTAGAGTGGCAGGTATTGGAGATAATATTCATTTAGCCTCTGAGTTTTCTGGACAGACTTGGTGACCTTGCCAGCTCCAGCTGCCTTCTTTTCCACCACTTTAATGACACAGCAACTGTCTGTCTCATGCCATGAACAGTAAAACAACCCAGAGGAGGATAGAGAAACTCTCAACACATGAGGGCTTGCTAGGAACCGTATCAACAATAGCAGCATCACCAGATCAAAAATTTGGTGCCAGGACTTCCCTGGTGGCACAGTGGTTAAGAATCCACCTGCCAGTGCAGGGGTCATGGGTTCAATCCCTGGTCTGGGAAGATCCCACATGCCACAGAGCAACTAAGCCTGTACGCCACAACTTGAGCCCATACACTGCAACTACTGAAGCCTGCACACCTAGAGCCCGTGCTCTGCAACAAGAGGAGCCACCCCAATGAGAAGCCTGTGCACTGCAGTGAAGAGTAGCCCCCACTCGCTGCAACTAGAGAAAGCCTGCACGCAGCAACGAAGCCCCAGTGCAGCCAAAAATTTTAAAAATAACAAATATAAAATAAAAACGAACTTGGGCCCATCTTCCAGCTTTTTCCCAGAATAATGATCAGTCTTCAGCTCAGCAAACTTGCAAGCAATGTGAGCTGTGTGACAGTCCAGGACAGGTTCATATCTAGCACTGATTTGGCCTGGATGGTTCAAGATAATCACTTGAGGTATGAAGCCAGCTGCTTCCATCGGTGGGTCAATTTTTCTGTCACCAGCCACATGGCCACAACGAACATCTTTGACAGACATGTTCTTGACATTGAAGCCCACACTGTCCCCAGAAAGGCCTTCACAAAAGCTTCATGGTACATTTCAACAGACTTTACTTCAGTTGTAACATTGACTGGAGCAAAGGTGACCACCACGATAGGTTTGAAAACAGTCTCCACTCAACCCACAGGGACAGTACCAATACCACCAATATTGTAGATGTCCTGGAGGGGCAGACTCAAAGACTAGTCAGTTGGATGAGTTGGTGGCAGGATGCAATCCAGAGCAGCATGGTTCCACTGGCATTGCCATCTTTTGGGTGAATTTCCATCCCTTGAACCAAGGCATGTTAGCACTTGGCTCCAGCATGTTGTCACCATTCCAGCCAGAAATTGGCACCAATGCTCCTGTGTTGGGGTTGTAGCCAATTTTCTTAATGTAAGTGCTGACTTCCTTAACAATTTACTCATACCTCTTCTGGCTGTAGGGTGGCTCAGTGGAATCCATTTAATAGCAACACTTAGTTGTTTCACACCAAGAGTGTAAGCCAGAAGGGCATGCTCATGGGTCTGCCCATTCTTGGAGATACCTGCTTCAAATCCACCAGCATCAGCAGCAACAATGAGGACATCATGGTCAGACTGGGATGTACCTGGAAGCATGTTTTTGATAAAGTCTCTGTGTCCTGAGGCATCAGTAATAGTCATGTAGTACTTATGGTCTCGGATTCCCACAGGGAGATATCGATGGTGGTACCACACTCATATTCAGCTTTCAGTTTGTCCAAGACCCAGGCAATCCTCTTCAGAGACTTTTTCTGTCCAGGTGGGATTGCTTCCACCCATCCTGAAAAAAAGTGTCCACAAACACTAGCAGGTATCTGAAATTTCCTGTAGCTCAAGGCATTTGTGTCCAGTCGTTGGTGGCACAGATTCCTTTGTGTTGGGCCCCAATCTGGGAAGGTCCAACAGCAGTCTTTGGGTTGTTTTTAGCACGAATCATGCAATTCTGAGTGACTCACTGTATGGTCTTCTATAGGTTATGCCCCATTATATATATTTGAATCCATTGTAAGGTGGCATCGCTCCTGTAATGGGTACTAATATGAATGTGCTGCAGCACAGGGTCCAAGCTCACCTTAGGAATTAAAACAATTGTGCACTACATTTCCAGCCAGGCAAGGTGCGATCCAAGTGAAACCCTACTCCTCGACCCTCTCTTTGTCCTTTTCTGAATATACTGGATGGTATTTTGACAAGTCAGTCTGTGGGAGAAGTGATCCTCTTACCTCAGAGGGTATTGCTTTAGGTTACGTGTCCCAGCGTCCCTTTTTAAGGGGATGTCTATTGGCCATGTGTTTTTGGCCTTCCCTGGGGTGCTGTTAGCACACACTCTGGTCTTACCTTTTCATAGACCTGGGATGGGGGGCAGGGGAAGAGAGCTCTGTCTCCTGGGGTTTTCATGAGCACCATCTGTAGGGTTAAAGATGTTCTCGTGGAACTCTGATGTCAAGCTGTTCTGAAGAAAAACTTAAGGGTGAAAGCTCATTGTTTCTCCCCCAGTAGGGGCTTACCTCTCTTCCATTTACTCCCCTTTCAGGAATCCAGTGCCAAAAAAGTGGCATTTTGTTTTACATCTTCATTCTTCTGTTGCTGTTCCCTGTTGAACACTTTAAAAACAACATCTACCCATTGAGAAGGATTCATTCCAAATGCACCATCTAATCTTCACAACTTCCTCCCAATATCTGAGACACTTTGCCCAAAATAGATCAAATTTATCCTTCTAATATTTTCAGGGGCCTCAGGATCTACATTAGTATAATGTCTGTAGGCTTGATACATCTTTTCCAAAAATTCAGAGGGATTTGTTTTTTTGCTGAATTTCTTGAATTTGGTTTGAACTATTTTGCTTTGGTTCCCCTTTTCAAAGCCCTGCCCAGATGCACTAATAAGTAGTATTATAAATAAGGGCATTCCTCCCTCATCAGGGTCCCATTTTAGTTCAGCTGTGGGTGATACCAAGTGGGCTTCAGTTATAGAGGACCCTCCTTATGAAGGAGGGTTGCAATCTTTCCAGTTAAAGAAGTCTGAGAAACACAGCTGACTGATCATTTGCATTTAGTCCCCACATGAGATAAAGGTGTAAGGGAAATTGCCCTGCCCTGGGAGGGGCCCAAACTGGGTGCCCTGTCAGGTCTTAGATGGCGGTACTAGACCAAATGCCTGTGCCCCAGGAACTAACACAGGATTTTCTAATTGATCCCTATAAGGAGGGGCAGTTCTGAGCCCCAGTGTCAGGAATTGGGGTTGGATAGGAAGGGAAAGTAGTGGAAGGGGTGGATATATTGGCATAACAGCTGGAGGAGTTAAGGTTTTTTATCTTCCCCCCAGAATTAGACTTTTAAATTGAAGTATAATAGATTTTTTTAAATTGTATTTATTTATTTATTTGGCCGCTTTGGGTCTTCGTTGCTGCACACAGGCTTTTCTCTAGTTGCGGAGAGCAGGGGCAAATCTTCATGGTGGTGTGTGGGCTTCTCATTGCGGTGGCTTCTCTTGTTGCAGAGCACAGGGTCTAGTCGCACAGGCTTCAGTAGTTGTGGCACACGGGCTCAGTAGTTGTGGCTCGCGGGCTCTAGAGTGCAGGCTCAGTAGTTGTGGCGCACAGGCTTAGTTGCTCCGTGGCATGTGGGATCTTCCCAGACCAGGGCTTGAACCCATGTTCCCTGCATTGGCAGGTGAATTCTTAACCACTGCATCACCAGGGAAGTCTGAAATATAGTTGATTTACAGTGTTTTGTTACTTTCAGGTGTATAGCAAAGTGATTCAGTTATACTGTATATACATATATATATATATATTCTTTTTCAGATTCTTTTCTCTTATAGGTTATCAGAAAATATTGAGTATACTTCCCTGTGCTATACAGTAGAACCTTGTTGTTTATCTATTTTGTATATAGTAGTGTGTATATGTTAATCCCAAACTCCTAATTTATCCCTCCCCCTCCTTTCCCTTTTGGTGACCATAAGTTTGTTTTCTATGTCTTTGGGTCTATTTCTGTTTTGAATATAAGTTCATTTGTATCATTTCTTCTTGGATTCCACATATAAGTGATATCATATGATATTTGTCTTTCCCTGACTTACTTCACTTAGTATGATAATCTCTAGGTCCATCCATGGTGCTGCAAATGGTGCTGCAATCCCACTCCTTGGCATATATCTGGACAAAACTCTAATTCGAAAAGATACATGCACCCCAATGTTCACTGCAGCACTATTTACAATAGCCAAGACATGGAAGCAACCTAAGCGTCCATTGACAGGTGAATGGATAAAGATGTGTTTTATATATATATATATATATATATATATATATATATATATATATAAACACACACACAGTAGAATATTACTCAGCCATTAAAAAAGAATGGAGGAGTTAAGATTTGAAGCAACATATTCTCACTCTCATTCTCTTCCTTTTCTTATTTTCCTTGATATAATAGCGCAAATGCTTGCTCATAAAGGATTTCATCATTCTTCCCTGCTTCTTCACAGAATAGCCATAAATAGTAATTGATCATCTCTAACCTTTAAAGGATGACTTTTTGCCTTGGCATCAACCAAACAGGGAGAATTCTGGACTGAGGGTTTTGGCGATTTTAGGAACCAAGTGGAATCTTTTTCTCTTCTCCCTAGGAATGTCCCACAGACACGCCATTCCCCCCCCCATTCCTTTTCTCCATTTGACATCAGTAAAAGTTTTAAATATCACAAAATTTGACTGTAAATGAAGAAACAATACCAAACAAAATGAAGTGAAAAACTCAGAGGACAAACAGTAAATCCTAAATAAACCCTCAAGTTTGGTCTTGGAATTTTACATATACAATGACACAGGAGACCATAAATGATGTAATTAACACAGCAAGGGTAGCAGTGCATGGTGCACAGGGTCCCAAGATAACCCTGACTAAACCCCCTGTGGAGATCCGGACAGGTACAGTGGCCACACATTTTTACAGTAAAATATTATCTTCTTCTCACTCGTGCGTTCATGGCTGTAATCAGATCACTTATCTACAACCTACCTCAGAGGACTTTCTTTAAGGGATATTTAAAACATTCCCCATTTTTAAAGACAGAAATTCAAGACAAAACACAAATGGCACATATAAATGCTAGCATCCAAAGAAGCAAACAAACCAGTTCACAAATTGAGTAAAAGTCCAACAAGTCTTTCCTCTCTCCAACAGGGTACCCTAAGCAAAGGTATTTTAGCTTAATGCTCATTACCTGGGAGGCAGGGTTCCCAAAGATGGGCCATTATGTATAATTTAAGCTTATAGGCAACATCCCTTTAGTGATTAACTTACAATACAATACAAAGGTTCTTTCCCATTACATCTGCAGATGGACTGTGTGTCTGCATTTGAGTTTGAAGGAGAAATTTTCTGATCACCTTTTAGGATCACAAGTGTGAGCCCTGTCACTTAGAGCCAGACAGGGAGCAGACAATCCACTTCACCCCCGCTCCCCACCACCAGCACCTTGTACAGCTTCCTATTTTTGAAGAGGATCAGGACCCTGTTCCCACAAACTTTTTCAGTGGCCCAGAAGAAGTGACCTGACTTCTACTGAGCCAGGTGGGAAAGGAGGATGCCTTCTCTATGCTTACAGGGTACAAAAGCCAAAGTCTGCCTGGTCCAACAGGCACTAAGCAAAACACCTGTGATTTGCTAAGAATCTTAGGTCACTTTCTGGCTCCAGCTCTTGTCATCAAATATTTAACTCGAGGAAAATGGAACTCTGCCTACAATGGATAAGCAGTACATGGTCTGGACATGGGTCACTCACCTTTCTGTTTGGAGCCCATGCAATACTAGTGGCTGACTCCTGAGCTGTGTTGGCAGATGGAAAGGCATGGAGTTCAAATGGGCTTGAACTTGATCCACTGTTTTAGATTTTGTCTTGAAATGAGGAAATTTTTGTAAACAACCTTCATTCAGTTTAGACATTTCTTCCAGTCTTAGTTGGTATTAGCTATTAGTTATAAAATAGGTAAATATTGGGCCTCATATAAATTCTGTAGGCCTCAGTAAGGCCAACTGGTCAAGACATACCTGCTTTAGCACTATTCACAATAGCCAAGATATGGAAACAACCTAAATATCCATCAACAGATGAATGGATAAAGAATATGTTTTACACACACACACACACACACACACACACACAATGGAATATTACTCAGCCATAAAAAAGAATGAAATAATGCCATTTGCAGCAACATGGATGGACCTAGAGATTATCATACTAAGTGAAGTAAGTCAGGCAGAAAAACAAATATCACATGATATCACTTATATGTGGAATTTAAAATGTAACACAAACGAACTTATCTACGAAACAGAAACAGACTCACAGACATAGAGAACAGACTGTGGTTGCCAAGGGAGAGGAGCTGCATGGGAGGGCTGGATTGGGAGTTTGGGATTAGCAGATGCAAACTAGTATATACAGAATGGTTAAACAACAAGGTCCTACAGTATAGCACAAGGAACTACATTCATTACCCTGTGATAAACCATAATGGAAAAGAGTATATATATATATATATATATATATATATATATATATATATATATATATATCTGAATCATGTTTTTGTACAGCAGAAATTAACACAACATTGTAAATCAACTATACAATAAAATACACTTTAAAAAAAAATGCCCATTAGTGCCCACATTGGCTGAAGGTCACTGCTTTGGAAGTTCCCCCTACTCTTGCAGGAAGTATGGCAGGAGAATGGGCTGGTGGTGCTTATCTTGCTTCTATAAATTGTTTCATAATGGAGTGTTCTTGTGATGATGTGGGGCACATTGCTGATAGCAGTGTTACTGAAATGTTGTCCCCAGAGCATGTAAACACGGACAGACAGAAGTAGGTCTCGTGCTATGAGGCCCCCTTGGGCAAACGTCTTTAGGAGCTTCCTTGTCACATGTCACTTGGTGGCTACCTGTCTTCTGTACAGGAACTGGTTCTTCACAAAAGAGTTACTTGACTAATGATGGAAGAAGTTTCCCCTGCTTTCAGAAATTTTCTATCAAGTTGACTTCATTGTAACCAGAGACATTTCTCCTTCAGTTTCCAGTGTTATTGCTGTATCTGCTATAAAGTCACATCTGCCAGCTTCCAGTCGTAATTCCTGAGGACTAGTGGGAACTGAGCCCCAGAAACAACAAAGCATGCAGTACAAGACAGCTGCCATCAACATCCTGCCTCTAGCGACTGCCCAGGATTCCCTGAAGTGAGAGGACCCAATTGAAGTGTAATCGTCCCCTCCGGAAAACAGCCAGAGTCCTGCGTGTGCATGGTTGCCAGCCTCCATCCCATTATTTGCTTTTCTGCTTTTAAATGTTGTTTCCAAAGAACTTACAGCAGTCCCTGCCATGCATTGTTTTTCATTCTTTTTAGATTAATGAGGTGACCTGCTCAAGTTAGATGAGCCAAATTAATCTCAATGAATGCAACCCATAACACCATAAAAGCAAATAAGTGACTTTAACTCTGCTTGCCAAAGAATCTTTTTGGCATGGAGACGCCTAATTTTTCCTTCCTGACATTTGACAGGAAGAGTGAAAGTGACAGTTGTGATCTTGATTCTCTTAAAGCAGACTTTTTATGAGCATCGAGTATGTGTCAGGGCATTTAGAAAATTTGTTGTTGTTTTTAAAGAGAAAAGATAAGATATCCATCAAGTTCGGCACTGCATTGAATTTGCTTTATTTGAGAAGGAAGTAACTGCATCACAAAAGTCCTAACAAAGATATTAATGGGACTCTGTCAGAATGAATAATAATATTCATTGGGCATCCAACATAAATGTCCTTATCTAAAATGGTATGTTGAAATGATGAAGCAAAGATGACAAAAGAACTGTTGGCTGACTGTCCTTTTTTTTCTGCTAACTGTAGAAACAATGAACGTGATGCTTTACCTCACAAAGGAGTACTGGTGATTGTAAGGAGGGGGCCCCTTCCCTCCTCCAACAGAGAGTTTTACCAGCTGCCAATAACAGCCAGCCTGCTGCTAAAATGTCACCGTAAGGGACACAATTGAGGTTACAGTATCCACAGAGGACATGGATAATTAGGAAAACATGAGTCAAAGCAGAGGAAGTAGGCAAAGAATAAAGAACTGATGAAAAGAAAGTAAATAAGGAAAAGATCTATTCTATAAAAACTCTAGACTTTTTTCAACCTGGAAAATTAGAACCGGCAGCATCTCTTGCTTACATCACCTTGCTTACATGGTTCCTTTCTCTAGTCAGTAACCACGAGGATGCCTTTGCCATGGGAAGAATATTGTGATTTAATGACCCAAAGCCCTTTGTTAAATACCATTTCCCATAAAGAGAGAGGCTCAAGGTTCTGTGGCCCAGGAGCCATTGAGATGTGCATTTATGAGGAGGTCCATCCAAACTACGTCAAACACAGGAAATTCTCACCGTGGTTTACAAAGGCAAGTTTTACCCTCACCTGACACAGTGCTTGTTAACCTTGGCTGCAACTTAGAACCATGCAGGTTGCTTTTAAAACCTAAGTCCAGTATCCTCAGAATCTCTGGAGCTGGTTCCCAGATGTCAGTGTTTCTTAAAGCTCAGTGAAGGTTCAGAACCACTGGCCTGAAACAGCATGGTGTACAGATGGGCAAGTCATGTAGGGCACCTGGGTCAGTTATTTGGGAACCTCCCTAGAGCAATTCACATGGGAGAAAATTTTATTAAATTGTAATAATAATGTGTATATGTGCATAGTACTACTTTATATTATAAAGTGTTTTTATGTCCTTGTGAGAGTGCCCCCTGGGAAAATGCTTCACATCTTGTAAAACTACACAAATGTTAGATGTAATCAGCCTGGGACTTCCCTGGCAGTCCAGTGCGTAAGGCTCTGTGATTCCACTGCAGGGGGCAAGGGTTTGATCCCTGATTGGGGAATTAAGGTCCCTCATGCCGCATGGTCAAAAAAAAAAAAAAGGAAGAAGTAATCAGCCTGTGTGATCACTGAGGAAATGGGCAGAATAAGAGGCCTGGGACTCGGTCAGTTCTCACCAAACAAGTGGCTGGCAGACCTTTTACCAAAATTGGGTCCCTGACTTTCCTGTGTCCTCTCTACAACAACTTGGGAGTCAGAATTATCTTTGAAGATCTCCCTAAAAGATTGATATATTTGGTTTCCTCTATTATGAACTGTGATTTAGCCTCATGTACAAACATGTATTAAAAATTGCTCTAAGTTGCCTTAGAAATATGTTGCTTTAGTATCTCCATGATAAGATCACAAGTGAAACAAACTCAATTTTAGCTCCTCTGAAGTTTTCAAAGTTTGTTATTGTTGTTGTAATATTTGCAATTGTATTTTTTTTCACTTGTCCTGCACGTGCAGCAAGTATCAGAGGTTTAGGGGAAACTACTGAGAGGAAAAATGGAAAGTGGAGAAAACTTTATCTATTAACTTAGTTTCTTTGGATGCAAATTGGGATAGATGAAGACTGTTCTTCTCCTGGCTGAATGCTTTAGAAGAACCTAGAGAAGCTGCTGTGGAGCTGTAGGGTCTCTAGTGGGGGTGAAGCTGACTTACTGATCATTGAGTCTCCCTCTCAGGCCTCATCAGGGCCCCTCTCCCTCAGGACTTGAAGGTAATAACCGCATGACAGTTATTGAAACCCCCCCAACTGTCAGATGTTTTACCCAGTCTCTCATTTAATCCTCAACCACCCTGTGAGTCAGTTGGTTATCATCTCTACAGATGAGGAAATTGCAACTCAGAGATTATGTGACATCTCCAAGTCAAATATCCAGTGAATGGCCAAGCTGGGTGAGAACTGAAGGTCGTGCCCCTCTAGACTCCTGGTCACACATTCTGGGCAGGGCCCCAGCTTCCTAACTGTTCTGGTAGAGAGCCCTCTCTTCAGCTGTGGGGAAACAGGAGCCCCCTTCCCCAGGGCACATCTGTAGATGTGGTTTAGACAATTTTCTGGGAGGCAGTTTCTCCCAAGTCTGCAGAAGAAAAGGTAGGTGTCATGTCCCTTAAATTCACCACTTCTCACCTCTTCTCCCATCACCTGAGATGGGAAGGGAGTGGAAAGAAGACTGGTTTGCCAGAGCCAGGCCTGATGAGAACTGGATGGGAGTAAGTGTGAGAGGAAGGGCTGGCCTTGGGTGTGGGATCACCTACCACCAGACTGGGGAACTCTGGTTGATGTCACTTGTATTTACAACCAAGTGAAACTGCTCTATTGGCAGGGCTAACTCAGCTTCCCATCCAGAGCAAGAGGACCAAGTATGTATTTGAGGGGTCAGGTGCTAATAGTGGTGAATAGAAAGTAAGGATGAAAACATCTGCCCTTCACTCCACGTTACAAGTCTAAATAGTTATATTACCCTGTTGGACAACTCCATAGTTATTGTTTTAACCTGAGCAAGGGTCTTAAGCATGACTAGTAGATATTGATTAGACTTGCAAATAGATTTAGGCAGTAAAACAGTAGGAGACTTAAAAAAATCCTCAGTTTCCAGAATATCAAAGAAGTCATACCAGCTAAAACTGCTGAACCAACTTCTTTAAAAATAAGCATTGATTCAAAATGTAATAGAATAGTGAACTCTTGCATCTTTTTAAGGACGTCGTCTCAATTTTCTCTCCATCTAATGAGGTGGGAAGGAGCATTGGACAAGACAGGTAGTCACTCTTGGACTCTGTGCCTCTTCATGGATGGGAGGCCTATGAAGAATGTCTGTGGATTAGTCATTTCTTCTATTTATGTGGTAAGTTAGGCTGACCTAATTATCAAACACAGAAGGTCAACGATCATGCCAACTTTGAGACATTGTCTAGTGACCCTTCTATTTCACCATCAGTCAGAAAAGTGCCTGAGCTTTTTAGGACCTTGGTGCTCCCAGGCATGGAGATCCCACCATTTCTTATTTGCTCATCTCTGTGTTTAATTATTGGTCTGGCCACAGTGAGGGGGCGTGATTCCTCTTTGTTACCTCCTGAACTGTTTGTTTGTTGATTCTACATTGAGCCAGGGATGTTTCCTAGTCTCACTGAAATTAGAGAGACATTCAGAGAACCCACTGACTGAATAAATAAAAATTAGGGAAAAATCATTATGGGTCAATCATCCAGTTGGATTTTAAGAGAACATGAAAGAAAAGGAGTAACTGATTTTTAAAACTTAAAAATAAACTGTATTATAAAAGTAATATTTGTTTATTATATAAGTTTAGAAAAAAAAGAAAAACACTTCATGATCCCACCTTGTAGAGTTACTAAGACTGTTAACATCTTCTAGAACTTCTGTGCCTATGCATGTGTATGTTTCTATAGGATTATACTGTACATGCTGTTTCATAGTCTTTTTCCGTTGGTAATATATCCTTCAGTGTCTTAAAGTTTAGGGGGGTTGGTTTTTCAGTTGGAAACAGGCTATGACGGGCATCTTTATAGCTAAACCTTTGTGGACATCATTAATTATTCTTAAGTAAATTACTGAAAAGGAAATGACTGGATCAAAGGATATGGAATACCTAATTGCCCCTCAGAAAGACTGTACCAAGTTACATGTGTTCAAAATCTCCTCTATTTAAGACAAGAGTAGCTGGGCTCTCCCTGAGAGGTGTGCACAGGCTTCCTCCTCCACTTACCAGTAATTCCTCCCCTGCTTCCAACTGAGGATATCGCTGTTTTTCTTTCCTTTAACAAGTTCCTGAGGGGTCAATGCTCACCCTTCCCTTATTTCCCTTTTCTGTCTCCACTCCTAGGACTGGATTTGTCACCCCAGTGAGCCAAGCAAGGACCCTTAATACCATCTTGGAATTCCCAGGATCTCAGAGAAGAGCTAATGCCCTGGGTAAAATTATTAGGCCATTATGTGGAAAGCAGGAAGGAATGCAAAAGCACATATGACTCTAGCTTGTGGGTATTGGATGGGTCCAAGTATCTTCATCAGGACCAGTCCACAGCCCTGGGAAGAGTGGGCTGTAACATGGCAAGGGAGGAAGGAGGCTGACTCCACATGGCCTGCCTGGTAGGAGGTGGTGATTCAGCTGGCAGGAGGGGAATGGTATTAACATTGACACCATAGCTGTGTCTGTCTCCAGTAAACCATTTCTGTGAGGGCAAGAGAGGGCTGGTGTTGTCACAGCCCTTACTGCTGAGGACACTGTCCATGTTCCTTATACCAGGGGCTGCACAACTCAATCCTCTCAGGGAGCAATGTCAGGAAGAGCTGTCTTTCCTCTGAAAAAGAGTATGATTCATTGACTCAGATAAAGAAAGGTATTTAATCCTACCTGCCTCCTTGAAAGCAAAGTAAAAGTGAACCAACTATTCTTAGTCTCATTTCTGGTGTAATCATCTCTCCTCACTCCATCTTTCCTATCTGTGTTGCCTGCAAAGAATATTTAGGTCTGTATTTCCAGGTATATATGGTCCTACAGTGTATGTGCTTTTATAATAAGTCACACCACCTCTCACAGGGAAGGAAGGAAAGCGGGGAGGTAGGAAGGGAAGGAGGTCCCCTGGAGGATTTTCTGAGTGGCAGATTTGAAACTTAACTGTGAGTCTTGAGTTCCACTTTAATTTACTTAAATACTGGAAGGAATTTATTCCCTTCCATTTATCCAGAACAAGAGGGACATAATAAATAATTGTTAAATTCTTGTTTACTAAAGACTTAAATTCGGGAGTTAGGAGAACACTTGAAGGAGTGTTTCCCAGATACCTATGGAGGGGATGGAGGGAGGGGATGGAAGGAAGGACGAAGGGAGAAGAGGAGGGAGAAATGAGCTATGGCCTGAAAGCATCTCCTACACCACAGGGAGGGCTCAAGCCTGGAATCACTGCAGGGTGGTGACACTGGCTGCTCTCCCAGCAGGGGCACGATGCTTGCTCTGGGGGGCTCAGGCATGGCCTGACAGCATGGCAAGTGATTTGGGCCACGTCCCAGGAGCTGACAGTCTCCTAAACGGTGCTGAGAAGCTGATAAAAGCTAAAGAGACTTGATGAGCACTTCTTAGACCCATTCACTGTCATTGACAGTGGAGCCTATGATCTTAATTGTGGAGCCCAGAAAACTGGGATCTAAATGCTGCCAAGTGACACCACTGGAAGTGTCTGCCATTCTAGGCAGCTCTGTCCCCTGGTGCAGGAGGTAAAGAGTGAAGCTCTCAGGAAAAGTTTCCAGATTTTAAGTTATATTTTTCTCAATGAAATGTAAAAAAGCAAAGGTCCTATATACATATAAACTCTCCTTTCTTCTTTCTGCCCCATGTGTGTGCAGTCCCCTAGGCTGTAAGTTAACACATGATGAATTAATCATATTACATTTAATCAAAACTCATTATCAAACTACTAGTAATTGTCCATCCAGCACTTTACTACCTGCTGTGTTAAGCAGGACTTCCTATTATCTATCCTAAAAACCTCTTTCTTCAAGCTCTAAGAGGCTGCATGGTGGTCAAAAGTTTTGAAATTTGATAGGGAGATTCTCGATCATTCCTTGCCTACTTCATTAGACATCAGCTTTAGTCTTCTGTGAACTCCCAGGGGCAGGTTTCACAGGTGGCATGGGAAGGCCTCCAAGAGGCACACATGAGAAGAGAATGGAATGAGCATATTGATGATTTTGTTTTTCCTTCTATTCATTTGACCTTATTCTTTCCTCTGGTCTGACTTCCCCTCTGCGTCCTGCTGACCAGCATAGTGCTCGGCAGGTGACAGGCAGAACCTCCAGAAGGCTTATTTGGTAAGTGAATTAAATGAACATACTGGAGCATCTTCTTTTTTTTTTTTTTTTTCTGTCTTTCAATTTCCTTGGTTATTCTATTTGCCCTTCTCTTGGTTGACTCCAAGTACCATAGTGACATTCTTGTAAAGGTCTGAAACCATTTGAGAGGCCCACAGGGCAAATCACACATTTATGTACCCTATGCTTCTAGATGTTAATGGTCAGATTAAAACTTGAATAAATGGAGGGCAGACTTGTTCCTGGTGAAAAGACTACATTTCATAAAATTGCCTGTTATTTCTAAATTGTACCTAAAAGTCCAGGGCCGTTCCATCATACTCCCTCCAGAGTTGAGGGAAGGCAGTGAACAGAAAATGCATGAGGGTATAATTCTGTAAAAATGGTTCTCAAATTCATCCAGAGTAATAAGATAGAGGAAACCTCAAAAGAAATTCTAAAGATAATAAGTAAATGGGGAAAGATTTATCTTTCCAAACTCTAAACCATAAACACTGCTTAAAGAATGAACAAAGCCCATGTGGTACTGGCACACGAATAAGTAGATCTAAAAAAACAATAGAACAAGTACAGAAAGATGCTTTTACAAGTAGTCAGTTTTTAAATTTCAAGATATTTGAAACACAGGAATCCATAACTCCATACAATAATACATATAAATAAGTGGGAGAGAAGGGAGGACAATGGCTTTCAATGGAATGTTGGCTGCCCAGCTGACAAATGTGGAAGGGGTGCTAGAGTTGGAAAATCATTGTTCTGCAGCCATCATGGTACAGACAAGAATCATCAGTGGATACTAAATCAAGGGGGAGGGAGGGACAGATTTTGATGGTAAGCAGGATATTTGCATGGTATTAAAGTATCTCTCCACACATGGAAGCAACCTAAATGTCCATCAACAGATGAATGGATAAAGATGTGGTATATACACACACACACACACACACACACACACACACACACACTGGAATATTAGCCATATAAAGAATCAAATAATGCCATTTGCAGCAACATGGAATGGACCTGGAGATTATCATACTAAGCGAAGTGAGTCAGAGAAAGACAAACATCATATCACTTATATGTGGAATCTAAAGTATGACCCAAATGAACTTACCTATGAAACAGAAACAGACTCATAGACATAGAGAACAGACTTGTGGTTGCTGGGAGGGCAGGGAGACGAATTGGGAGTTAGGGGTTAGCAGATGCAAACTATTATATATAGAATGGATAACAACAAGGTCCTACCGTATAGCACAGGAACTGTATTCCATATCCTGTGACAAATCATAATGGAAAAAAAATAAAGTGTCTTCCCATGGATTTCTTACTAGTTAAAAGGGGAAAACACTAACTATACAGTAATTACCAGGTGATCAAAATTAATAGCACCAATATGGGACAGATGAATATCATGAAACCAGATATAATACTTTGAGACAAAATATCACTTCTATCATATCCCAGCTGGAATGTATAATCTGAATTTAGTCATTAAGGAATGTCAGGCAATTCCCCCCAAAGAAAAAGGGAATGAACGCTTTCAAAAAATGTCAAATGCATAAAAAAAGAAAAGACTGGGTATAGATACCAGATTAAAAGAGATTAAAGAGACATGACAACCAAATGTAATACTGATCCTAAACTAGATCCTGTATTGGAGGTGGGGAGGGATGCTAGGAAGTACATTATTGCTAAAATTGGAACATGGACTTTATATATTTTTTTATTGAAGTATTGTTGATTTACAATGTTGTTAGTTTCAGGTGTACAGCAAAGTGATTCAATTATACATATCTATATATCTATATATATGTATATTCTTTTCCAGATTCTTCTCCCCATAGGTTATTACAAAATATTGAGTATAGTTCCCTATGCTATACAGTAGGTCCTTGTTGGTTGTCTATTTTATATACAGTAGTATGTATATGTTAATCCCAAACTCCTAATTTATCCCTCCCCTGGGACATGAACTTTAGATTAAAGTATTGTATCAATGTTAAATTTACTTAAATTGACAACCCTACTGTGGTTATGTAAGAGAAATTCTTATTTCTAGAACATGCACACTGAAGTATCCAGAGGAAAAGAGTCACAGGGAGTGCAACTTACTCTCAAAAGTTCAGGAAAAGACTCAGGAAAAAATATTTATATAAAATAGGTAGATAGATAATAAAGCAAATGGGTGCAAAATGTTAGCAATAGGTGAATCTAGGTAAAAGGTACATGGATGTTCTTTGAACTATTATTGCAACTTCTCTGTAACTTTGAAATTATTTCCAAATAAAAAGTGGTTTTTTGTTGTTTTTGTTTTTGTTTTAAGAATACACACAGTTGGGACTTCCCTGGTGGCACAGTGGTTAAGAATCTGCCTGCCAATGCAGGGGACATGGTTTCGATCCCTGGTCAAGGAAGATCCCACATGCCACAGAGCAACTGAGCCTGTGCGCCACAACTGCTGAGCCTGTGCTCTAGAGCCCACGAGCCACAACTACTGAGCCTGCACACCACAACTACTGAAGCCCATGTGCCTAGAGCCCATGCTCCACAACAAGAGAAGCCACCACAGTGAGAAGCCTGGGCACTGCAGTGAAGAGTAGCCCCCACTCAGTGCAACTAGAGAAAGCCCATGTGAAGCAATGAAGTCCCAATGCAGCCAAAAATAAAAATAAAATAAAATAAATTTATAAAAATATATATATATGTCCACAATTTAAAAATACTAAAAGAAAAGAAAAACGAATACACACAGTTATGGTCCCATTTATATAAAGTTCAAGAATAGGCAAAACTGGGACTTCTCTGGTGGTCCAGTGGTTAAGAATCTGCCTTCCAATGCAGGGGATGTGGGTTTGATCCCTGGTCGGGGAATTAAGATCCCACATTCTGCGGGGCAACTAAGCCTGCGCGCCGCAACTACTGAGCCTGCAAGTTCTAGAGCCTGCGTGCCACAACTAGAGAGCCCATGTGCTGCAACTACTGAGCCTGTGCGCTTTGGCATGGAACGAAAGATCCCTCATGCCGCAACAAAGATCCTGCGTGCCACAACCAACACCTGACACAGCCAAATAAATAATTAAGAAAATAAAATAAAATTAAAAAGGTAGACAAAACTACTATAGAGGTACTGAGTGGGTGGGGCTCACAGGAGTCAGGTGTGGTATTGGAGACATTTTTATACCTGGATCTCAGTAATGGCTACATGACTGTATGTTTATATGTAAACATTTATTGAGTTGTTTGCTTAAAATTTGTGTACATATACATACTATGCCTCAATTATAAATTTAATTAAAAATTTTTTTATTAATTGTGGTTGAGAGAAAGTCATGTATGAAAGTGTAGGAATAGAAAATGAGGAATGCAATGAAATTGCATTTGTAATGAAATGGGACCAAGAAAAACTACTTCAAAACTGGCCTCAGAACTTTCACAAATGAAACAAGCTATTCTAAATCACCATAGGACTACACACAACAGAATGATACAGTCGCTGTGCAAGAAATGCTAAGTCGGAGAAGGATTGGCAGAGAGGTTGATTAGGAAAGATCTCCAGGAAACTTGAGGTGAGGCTTGAAAGGAAATATAGGAGTTGGAGAGGAAGAGGATTACACAGCCTACTTACTAATTTCCCTTCTTCAACCATTTATGTAAGCTTTTAGGTTGGTGAGGCTTTCATTTGAGACTGGCTTGGTCTTTTTTTTTAATGCACAAGTATAGAACTGAAGAAAGTCATATCTGTAGGATAAGAAATAAACGAGCATATATTATCTCTCTGAGGAGAAGTATTAAAAAAAAAACTATGATGATAGATTCTCGAGACATGGGGCTGCAAGAGAAGGCTGGCACTTAGCAAGTCTACATACTTACTTAAGCCCACATTTATAGAGGAGCCTCTCCCATGTCCTGGACAAAAATGTTATTCTTGGGAGACCAAGATGTGTCCCTCAAAGCCCCAAAGAGCTTACACACTCATAGGAATACATAACAAAGAGTCATAAAAATGGCAAGTTGGGACCTCTCGTCTGCAAAGTAAAATGAGATCACAATTTTTTGCACCCCCTCTGCTCCAAAACCTAACAGTGATGGACAAGATATGTAAATAGACATAGCCAGGCTCCACAACAAGTAAACCAGAAAAGGAAAACTATGTAAAGCAGAGAACAAACTGAAGCACAAGCCTCTTAAGACATGGGTGAGAAAAAAAATTGTGGCAGTGGAGTTAAAGGGGCCAAAATGCTTGATTAAAGAGGGGAGACCAAAGCCAGAGGAAGGGCTACACCATCCCAATATCCTCACCAAATGAAGACAAGGGGAAAAAAAAAAAACTTTTGTCTATGTCACTTACTGGCCAGCACACACACACACACACACACACACACACACACACACACACACACACAATGGAATATTACTCAGCCATAAAAAATTATATTTTCAGCAATGTGGTTGGACATAGAAAATATTATGCTTAGTGAAATAAGTCAGAGAAAGACAAATACTGTATGATATTTATATGGTCGAATCTAAAAAATAATACAAATGAATGTATATGCAAAACAGAAACAGACTTACAGTTATAGAAAACAAACTAGTGGTTACCAGAGGGGAGAGGGTAGTGTGGAGGGGCAATTTAGGGGTATGGGATTAAGAGATAAAAACTACTAGGTATAAAATAGATAAGCTATTTTATTTATTTTTAATATATAAATAGATATAGCCATTATCTTATAATAATGTTTAATGGATTATAATCTGTAAAAATACTGAAACACTAGGCTATACACCTGAAATTATTATGACATTATATATCAACTATATTTCTATTTTAAAATATATATATATATATATATATATATTGCCCTTCCTGTTTATAACCCTGCAATGATTTCTGTTGTTTTTAGATTAAAATCCAAACTGAGCCAATCAATCAATTAATAAATGTTATTACCCAGAGATAAACCAAGTTCCTGCTGGCTCAGTAACTGGATTTGCAAAGTCTTCGTTATTACCAGAGATCAGGATCTTTTGAAATCCTTCTGGACTAAGGGTCCAGGAGCCAGGTAGAAGCAACTAAAAAACCATCAGATGAAGACAGATGAGCAATGAGGCAAAAAGAGAAAAAGAAAATACATTTTAATGGGTAAATAAACAAAATATCTCCCATTCAAAAACAAAATTCTTTTTCAAAATGTTGTTTTTATCATAAAAAGAAATCAAACGCTAAGAAAGAGCCAAAACAACCAACAATCAGAATGAATTCTCTCCACTTGAAAGTTATAAACAGTTCAACAAAGATCTTAAAATTAATGTCTTTAGGATGCTCAAAGAGATGACTAAAATTATAAATTTCATTCAACATGGTAGGAAATGACAAAATAAAAACAGGCCAAAAGGAAATAAGAATGGATTGCTATATCATGAAATGGTATGCTCCTAACAATTTAACTTCAAAATATATAAAGCATATAAAAATAAAATTTCAAGGGAAAAAATCACAAATCAATGATTAGAGTAGAAAATGTTAACGTATCTTTATCGGGTATGTTAAAATAAACTGATAAAAGAAGCAGACCAAAATCAACAAGGACATAGAAGATTTGAGCAACACAATTAACAAGTTTAATCTAATGGGTATTTATGGAACCATTACACCCTGGTAGCACAAAGGTCTCTCCAGACTCTTCTAGGCTTTAATTAATACTTTGCTGTTTCTGGAAGATTCATTCCAGCCTTATTCTAGATAAGGTGCCTATCATTTCTGCCATTATTGCATCAGTGATGACAATAATTGCTGAGATTTATTGAGCCAGGTCTAGGGCTAATTACTCAGTTACCTAATTTAATCTTAAAAACAGTTCTCTAAGGTTGTACTTTCCAAAGTACTGGCTACATGTGACTCTTGAAAACTTGAAATGTGTCTAAATTGAGATATAATGTAAACATAAAACACACACTAGAATTTTAAGACACAGTACCAAAAAAAAAAGAATAACACATTTCATTAATAATTTTTATAGGGGCTTCCCTGGTGGCCCAGTGGTTAAGAATCTGCCTGCCACAGGTTCGCACCCTGTGTTTGCACCCTGGGAAGATCTCACATGCCGCAGAACAACTAAGCCCACGCACCACAACTACTGAGCCTGAGCTCTAGAGCCCACAAGCCACAACTACTGAGCCCATGTGCCAGAGCTACTGAAGCCTGCACGCCTAAAGGTCATGGTCCACAACAAGAGAAGCCATGACAATGAGAAGCCCACGCACCCCATTCACCACAGCTAGAGAAAGTCGTGCACAGCAATGAAGACCCAACACAGCCAAAAATTTTTAAATAAATAAATAATTTTTATATCTATTACATGTTGGACACAGACAATCTCATACATGCCAACAGCCAACAAATCTACTCTGTGATGGTGCAGGACAAAAACATGATCACTGAAATTGTGTCTGAGCACAAACAGAGCAAGAACACAGTCCAGACCATAAAAATGACCAAACACCCCAACTCCCATCTAATACAAGTGACTTCTTCACCAATTACAGCTTTTATTCTGTTTTGTTTCTCTCACCTCTGAGGGATAAAAATTATTAAGGTTTAGCAGAATTGTTCCTGCTCACAGCACCCAGTCAGAGCAAAACCACCTGCCTTTGAATTCTCTCCCAAATCACCTAACACAAGTTCAAATCCTGCAACAGCCCCCTCCTAACTGCCCCTTTCTGAAAAGCCTCGAGGCTCCATTGGATGGCTATTTCCAGCATTGCCGCAGGTCATTAAGTCCACTTTCAACTACAATGTACTCCTGATGGTCTTTGGCTGGAGGGCGTTGACATTTACCAGATAAGAAAATTGGGCCTGGAAAAGCTAAGTAACTGACTTGAGGTCACACAGGATACTGGGCTACCATCAGTGATCTTCAACCTTGACCACACATCAGATTCTCTGGAAATGGGACTGAAATATCCATATGTATTAAGAGCTCCCCCCAGCAGTAGCCAGCCAGCTGAGGTTGAGAAACGCTGGCCGGGTGATGTCTAGGGCAGCACATCTCAAACTTCAACATGCCTGTCAGTCATCCAGGGATCTTGTTAAAAATGCAGATTCTGATTCAGTGGGTCTGGGTGGAGCCTGAGATTCTGCACTTCTAACAAAATCCCAGGTGACACTGACACTGCTGGTCCACAGACCATATTTTGAATAACAGAATCTGGTGTCTCCTACACCTCCATAGCACTGACTTTCCAGAAATGTGTTTTATGTCTCTATTTATCCAAAAAAGTAACTTATTCATTTATTGAGCACCTACGATTCATTAAGTACCATGCTGGACCCTGGGGAATCCAGCAGAAAACCAGATAGAAAATGTCTCTGACCACCCAGAGCTGACTTTCTCAGGACTGAGGGGGAATTGTCTCATTGTCCGGTTGACCCAGGGTCAGCGATCATGCTTCCCCTCTAGCTGGGGCCCTTGTGTTGGTTGGGACCCTGGTAGCTTCCTTCCAGCATCAACATTTTATTATTTGATTTTCTCCTGAATAGTATGAATTTGGGAACCATACATTTATTCCAGAGACGTTTGTCTACTAAAACAACTATAACATGGGGAAGAGAAAACACAGTATATTCAAGGTCATGAAAATAGAAACTGTGTTGTCATTTTTTAAAAATCACAGCAAATGTAATGGAATTTCATAGTAAATTATTTAGCATCCACGAAAGAATCCCCCCAAAGATTATCGCATGCTTAAACTAGGTCAGATTCTGGGACTATGTGTCTTTAGACTGTACCTAACTGAAGTTCAAATGTTTTCATTGCTCTTGAATTTAAATGGTTTTGACATGAAATTTTAATTAGTCTTCAAAAGGCATTGTATGTCTGCTGCTGGGAGATGGGGAATTTGGTAACCCTGCCTTTTTTGTTTCTCCTGGATGTTATACCTACATGGCCAATTTACTGAAAGCTGGAGTTTTCTTGCTCTTCATGCCTGGTCAGTTGTGTAGGGTGAAAAAAAGAAAAGCTGTCCTTGACACCTGGGAGCTGGCTTGGTGCTCTCTGCTGGGCTGTGGTCCTTTTGTGGAATATAACACTTGCACAGACCATCAGCATCAGAGGTGGCCATTCTGTGATGCTAATGGATGGAGACCAAAAAAGACCACCCTACAATCATGTATGAACACAGACAAATTGTGATCATCGTCCAAGCCACAAAGTGACCAAGTCCCCTATCCTGGCTGAGTGACCGCTGCTGCTTTCCCAGCACCAGCCTTGGTCTATTCCTTCCTCCTTCTAGGTGAGATTACTAGGGTAATTACTTGGGTAATCACAGAATTCTCCTGGCACACAGTGGTCACTCCAGATATAATTGTGGAATGGATCTCATAATTTCTGATTCCGTACACCCTCTTCTCGGACCACCATTTCCTATTCTTCTAGCTCACAAGCCTTACCTCAGATGCATGGATCTCACGGATGCAAAGCCAAGCTTTTCACCTCCCCCAGGCCTGGCCTCAGCCACTGGACGAGGCTGAAGAGACTCACAGCATCAGCTGAGCTGCCTCATGTTAGGCTCAGGAGCAGGGCCACTGCAGATGCTCACACATGCTCTCAGGCTGCGGGACACACCGGGCAGGCGATTCCCCCGGGGGCGATTTAAGCCGGGCAACATATAGGGAAAGGAAGAGGAGTTTGAGACAGAACTGAGATGTCCTGGGGGAGAAAACATGGAGGAAAGGGGATCAGAAGTGAGGGGTCATCTTCAGAAGCACTGGCTTCCAGTGGAAGAAAGTGGCATTTCACATCTCTGGGGTAGAAAGAAACAAATTCCTTTTGGGAGCATGACCTCTTACTCCTCATCCCCCAAGTTCTGGACCATTGCATTCATAAGCCCTTTTACAATATTTTAGAAAGAGGTTCATTTAATTGAAAAGCACTACCAAGTAGCCTAGTGCTGCCGTTGCATGCAGGGCAGAGAACCCCATAGCGGTCGGGTCTCTGGATATCCCCCAGTTGTTGTCACGCCCACAACGCTAGACAGGTGTGGACTCGCCCCACCTCCTGACGCACAAGCCCTCTGCCTCGTCCGGCTTTCCGCCCCTACTCCCAGCTCTCCTGTGATGTGGAACAGCTCTTCTCTTATTTTGGGCCATTCTTCTCCTTTCGAGCTCCGCAATCTCCTGCCTCTTTCCCAAAACACATCTCCAGTATTAATAAAGGAAACATTTCTGCTCAAGCCACAGTCTCAGAGCATCTAGTGTCAATGCCCCCACATGGCAGTAGGAAAGCATTCTTTCTTGGGGAGTGTGGTAGACTGAAAACGGCCCCCCAAAAGATACACATGTTCTAATCCCTGGAACCTGTGAAAGTTACCTTATGTGGCAAAACAGAACTCTGCAGAAGTGATGAAGTTCAGGATTTTGAGATGGGGAGATTGTCCTGGATTATGGGAGTGAACCCTAAATGCAAGCTCATGCATCCTCCCTGGAGGGAGGCAAAGAGAAGACAGGCAAAGAGGAGAAGCAGAGTGACGATGAAGGATGCAGCCACATGGCCAGAACACCGACAGCCACAGGAGCTTGGAAGAGATCAGGAATGGATTCTCTCCTGGAGCCTCCAGAGGAAGCCCAACCTGCCAGCACCTTGATTCAGACCTCTGCCCGCCCCCACCTCCGAGAACTGGAGGACTACATTTATCTCTAAGCCATTGAGATTGTGATAGTTTGTCACAGCCTCCCCGGAAAACTAGTATAAGGAGGTCCCACCTCTCCCTCTCCTGCCAGCGAGCTGGTGAGCAGCCTGCCAGGAGCACAGAGTGGGCACCAGACTCAGAAAGACAAAGAAATATGTGTGGAGCAGCAAGGGGATTCCAGCCAAGGTGTCTGCCCGTGTTTCTGCTCTTGAGCTGTCCACTTGGGCAATGAGGGTCACTACCCAAAGAGAGGCAGAAAGTTCATGACTTCAGATGAACCCTGAAGCCCTCAGCTACAAACCAGCATTTCTTGGGGGCGGGGGGAAACCATTTTTGGAATAGAAAAATTTACAGGGAAAGCCTTCAGGGAGGTGACCTTTCTTGAAATGTCATGGCCTGTGCAAACTTCCAGTGTTCAGTTTGGCAAACAGAGGAGCCTGGGGCTGGCAGGAGAGGAAGGCCCAGGGTAAGCTGATGCTACTGAAGGCTGTTGGTTTAGAAGGGGCTGGAAGCACCAGGGGCTGAAACCATTTGCAGAAAGCCCCTTCCTTTCCTGAGTTCACCTAACCCCAGTGTTGTCCAACAGGGGCTGAAGAACCAAAATGTTCAATGAATAAAAATGTTTCTAGCCTCTCAGACCTACCCCTTCCCCAGACTAGTGTGAATGGCAAAAAAACAAATCCCTTTTGGTGAGTGTGAGTTATGCTGTGCCCAAGGGGAGTCTGGGATCTCTTAAACAAATACTTCTTTCTCATAATATTTACTTTTCATAATTAAAATATATAAGCATTTTACAGAAAATTTGTAAAACAGAATAGAAGGGGAAAAAAATCATAACCCATCTCTCTAAATGCACCCACCCACTGTTGGGATTTCAAAGTATTTCCTTCTTCCACATTGTTTTTCTTTGGTTTTAGAAAACTACAATCAGAGGACTAGATTCTCAAGTTCTGAGAGCTTGCACCTGACCACCCACTTTGAGAAGGTTACCAATCACCTCTCCCTGTTTTTATGTTCCTCATAACCCTCATCATCTGCAATACTCACCTGCAGTCAAGGCCCAGACATTGTAGGGAAAAGGGATGAGTAGGAGGGGAATGAAAATTGGTAGCAGCCACCGAAGCAAAATTAAGCTCATTTGGATAAATAGTGTTCATTAGTGATGTTAAATCCAAGTGGCAAAAGTGAAAACTCTGACTTTATACAGTTGATTCTCATTATTCATGGATTTATGAATTCACCTACATACTAAACTTCCTCTGTAAATGGAAAATCAATAACTTGTGGGCCTGGGGTCATTTGCAGACACAGAGGAGGAAAAACCTTGAGACCCTGCCACCATGTTCCAAGCCGAGGTCTGGGAGGCTGAAGCCTCCTTGCTTCAGCTCTTCCTGTAAACAACGGTCCTTTCTGAGTTTTATTTAGTGCTATGTTTATACATTTTTGCGCTTTGTGTTGGTGATTTTGCTCTTTTCCGAGCCTAGTACAGAAGTGCTGTCTAGGGTCCTAAGTGCAGAAGGCTGTGATGAGTCTTACGGAGAAAATACACGTGTTAAATAAGCTTCATTCAGGCGTAAGTTCTAGTGCTATTGGCCATGAATTCAATATCAATGAATCAACCAAATATATTAAAAGGTGTCTTTAAACAGAAACACACATTAAACAAGGTATGTATCCATCGGTTGACAAAAACACCATGACCAGAAGACCAGGACCCTAACCCTGTATTTCCCTTGGGAGCAGTGGTTCCATGTTCACAAATCTAGTGTCCATGGCAGCTTTATAGAATATCATGACTGCAAATAACAAGATTCGATTAGACACATTTAAAAAAATATTTTCCTTAAAAAACTTAAAATAGAGTTACCGTATGATCCTGCAAGCCCACTCCTGGGCATATATCCAGAGAAAACTCTAATTTGAAAAGATACATGCACCACAATGTTCATTGCATCACTATTTACAATAGCCAAAACATGGAAAAAACCTAAATGTCCATTAACAGATGAATGGATAAAGAAGATATGGTACATATATACAATGATATACTACTCAGCCATAAAAAAAGAATGAAATAATGCCATTTGCAGCAACATGGATGGACCTAGAGATAATTATCATACTAAGTGAAGTAGGTCAGACCAAGACAAATACCATGATATCGCTTATATGTGGAATCTAAAATATGACACAAATGAACTTATCTGTGAAACAGAAACAGAATCACAGACATAGAGAACAGACATGTGGTTGACCAGAGGTGGGGGAAGGAAGAATTGGGAGCCTGGGGTTAGCAGATGCAACCTGCTATACATACGATGGATAAATAGCAAGATCCTACTGTATAGCACAGGGAGCTATATTCAATACCCTGTGATAAACCATAATGGAAGAAATATGAAGAAGAATGTATGTATATGGATAACTGAGTCACTTTGCTGTACACCAGAAACTAACAAAGTATTGTAAATCAACAATACTCAATAAAATAAATTTTTTAAAAAATTATACCTTTAGAGGATTTTGACGTGTGTATAATGAAAACAGATGGACCAAGTTCATGGGCACATCTGTGTACAAGTCAGTGAGGACAGCAAAGGTGCTTCTAACTTTTGTTCTACATGTCAGAGACCACTGGAACCCTCTTCAACACCCCTTTTTTCTCACAGCACCCTAATTTTATTTGGGGTACAAAAACATACAATCCAAAAGTCTACATTTCCCAGCTTCACTTGCAACTGACAGTGATCACAAGAGTGTAAGCAGCAGTCATTGATGGTGAGGTGCTTTTTAAAATTGCAATAAAGGATACATGAACATAAAAGTTACCATTTTCGCCATTTTAAGTGTACAATTCAGTGGCATTAAGTATATTCATATTGTAGTGTTACCATCACCACTATTCATCCCAGAACTTTTTCGTCATCTCAAACTGAAACTCTGTCCCCATTAAACACCTTCCCCACCCTCCCCTGCCCCCTGGTAACCACTATTCTACTCTCTGTCTCCAGTCATGTGACATACCTATCATACCATATGACATACCATTCCAGTCATACCATATGACATACCAGTCATGTGGTAAATGTATGTCTAACTTTTTAAGAAACTGCCAACTTGATTTCCAAAGCGTTTGTGTATTCCCACCAACTAGTCTGAGGTTCAAGTTCCTCCATGCCCTCACCAGTACTTGGTGTGGCCAGTCTTTCTATGTTGAACCATTCTAATAAGTGAATAGTGGTATCTCATTGTGGGTTTTTGGATTTTTTTATTTGTCTCAAAAATCTTTTCTTAATACGGTGAAATTCACATGACAAAATTAAACATTTTAAAGTGAACACATCAATGGCATTAAGTACATTCATGATACTGTGCAACAACCACCTCGATCTAGTTCCAAAACCTGTGCATCCCTTCCAAATAAGACCCCATTAAGCAGTCACTGCTGGTCCCCTCTCTCCACAAGACACTGGCCACCATCAACCTACTCTCTGAATTTGATGACTCTAGGGACCTCATATAACTGGAATTACATAGTATTTGTCCTTTTGTGTCTGGCTTATTTTACTGAGCATGTTTTCAAGTTTTATCTATGTTGTAGCATGTATCAGAATTCCATTCCTTTAAAGCTGAACAGTATTCCACTTTACTTTGTCTTAGTCCATTCAGGTGGCTATAACAAAATACCATAAACCATGGGGCTTATAAACCAAAATTTGTTTCTCACAATTCTGGAGGCTGGGAAGTCCAAGACCCAGGCAGAGCAGATTGCGTCTGGTGAGGACCCTCTTTCTGGTTCATAGACAGTGTCTCTGTGCTGTGCCCTCACGTGGTGGGAAAGAAGCAATCTAGCTCTCTGGGGTCTCTTTTATAAGGGCACTAAACACCTCCCAAAGTCCCAACCTCCTAATACTATTAGGTTGGGCATTAGGTTCTACATATGAATTTGGCTTGGGTGGGGGGAGGTTTCAGTGGGGGACACACAGTTTTTTACCCCTCCCTGGTTCCTTTACTTCCTCTCTGAATGTGGATGTAATAGCTGGAACTTCAGCAACCATCTTAGAACTTGAGGGCACTTTGAAGATGGGGCACTAAAAAAGATGAAAGTCTCCCTGATCATATCATGAAGTGTAGTATAGAGATGGAGATGGCCAGGTTTCCTTCCTGTGAGAGAAAAATCCAGTTCCTCATTTGTCTTGTGGGGTCAGAGTGGTCTCTGATACTTAGCAAATACAGGCCCTAACTGACACATCTCCCTTAGTACTGACCTCCATCCTGGGGCAACATTGGTTGGATCAGAAATAATTCTGCTAGGAATAAACCTACCTAAGGAGGTAAAAGACCTGTACTCAGAAAACTATAAGACACTGATGAAAGAAATCAAAGATGACACAAACAGATAGAGAGATATACCATGTTCTTAGATTGGAAGAATCTATATTGTAAAAATGACTATACTACCCAAAGCAATCTACAAATTCAATGCAATCCCTATCAAATTACCAGTGGCATGTTTTACAGAACTAGAACAAGAAATCTTAAAATTTGTATGGAGACAAAAAAGACCCTGAATAGCCAAAGCAGTCTTGAGGGAAAAAAACGGAGCGGAAGGAATCAGACTCCCAGACTTCAGACTATACTACAAAACTACAGTAATCAAAACAATATGGTACTGGCACAAAAACAGAACAGGATAGAAAGCCAGAGGTAAACCAACACACCTATGGTCAACTAATCTATGACAAAGGAGGCAAGGCTATACAATGGAGAAAAGACAGTCTCTTCAATAAGTGGTCCTGGGAAAACTGGACAACTACATGTACAAGAATGAAATTAGAACACTCCCTAACACCATACAAAAAATAAACTCAAAATGGATTAAAGACCTAAATGTAAGACCAGACACTATAAAATTCTTAGAGGAAAACATAGGATGAACACTCTTTGACATAAATTACAGCAAGATTTTTTTTTGATCCACCTCCTAGAGTGATGGAAATAAAAACCAAAGTAAACAAATGGAACCTAATGAAACTTAAAAGCTTCTGCAAAGCAAAGAAAACTACAAACAAGATGAGAAGACAACCCTCAGAATGGGAGAAAATATTTGCAAACGAATTAATGGATGAAGGATTAATCTCCAAAATATATAAACAGCTCATGCAGCTCAATATTAAAAAAACAAACAAACCCAATCCAAAAAATGGGCAGAAGACCTAAATAGACATTTCTCCAAAGAAGACATACAGATGGCCAAGAAGCACATGAAAAGCTGCTCAACATCATTAATTATTAGAGAAATGCAAATCAAAACTACAATGAGGTATCACCTCATACCAGTTAGAATGGGCATCATCAGAATATCTACAAACAACAAATGCTGGAGGGAGTGTGGAGAAAAGGGAACCCTCTTGCACTGTTGGTGGGAATGTAAATTGGTACAGCCAATATGGAGAACAGTATGGAGGTTCCTTAAAAAACTAAAAATAGATTTACCATGTGACCCAGCAATCCCACTACTGGGCATATACCCAGAGAAAACCATAATTCAAAATGACACATGCACCCCAATGTTCATTGCAGCACTATTTACAATAGCCAGGTCATGGAAGCAACCTAAATGCCCATCAACAGACCGATGGATAAAGAAGATGTGGTACATATATATAATGGAATATTACTCAGCCATAAAAAGGAACGAAATTGGGTCATTTGTAGAGATGTGGATGGATCTAGAGACTGTCATACAGAGTGAAGTCAGAAAGAGAAAAACAAATATCATATATTAACACATATATGTGGAACCTAGAAAAATGGTACAGATGAACCAGTTTGCAGGGCAGAAATAGAGACACATGTAGAGAACAAACATATAGACACCAAGGGGGGAAAGTGGCAGGGGGTGGTGGTGGTGGTGGGACGAATTGGGAGATTTTGATTGACATGTATACACTAATATGTATAAAATAGATAGCTATTAAGAACCTGCTGTACAAAAAATTAAATTAAATTTTTAAAAAAATGAAATGCCAAATTTTTCATGCAACTTTTGGCCAGTGAACTCATACTTTTTACTTCCTAGAGGATGAGTTGGTTTTAATTCAATAAAGTGAATGGAAACACACACACACAAAAGAAACACTCTGATGTTCTGATGTCAGAATGCCCCAGGGGTTTCAGGGGCCAGGCTGGCCATGACTCTGTCAGACATGCACCCCAACTCATCTGCCTCCTCCCGCACCTTCTACAGGTGTTGATCTGTAGTAAACATCCTGTGCCCCAAACTGCATCTCAGTCTCTGCTTCTGGAGAACCCAATCTGCAGTACACTCCACAGTCTCTCAAAGTCCTTCCTGGCTCTAAGCATCTATGTGGAAAGACCAGTGGAGAAAATACAGCAGAGTAAGGGCATGGGCTTCAGAGTCAACCCTATTTGAATCTTCATGCTTCCCAGCTATGTGGCCTTCAGGAAAGGACTTAAATTTTCACATCTATGAAAGACAGACAACAGTTTCTCCTTCGTGTAATAGGGAAGAACAAACCTGACTCCATATTAGATCTGTTCATTTTTTTCTTTAATTTTATTGAAATACAGTTGATTTACAATGTTGTGTTTAATTTCTGCTATACAGCAAAGTACTTCAGTTATATCAATATATAACTGAATATATTCTTTTTCGTATTCTTTTCCATTATGGATTATCACAGGATATTGAATATAGTTCCCTGTGCTGTACAGTAGGACCTTGTTGTTTACCCATCCTATATATGCTAGTATGCATCTACTAACCCCAAACTCCCAGTCCATCCCTCCCCCCCACCCCTCCCCCTTGGCAACCACAGGTCTGTTTTCTATATTTGTGACTTTTTTGTTTCATAGATATGTTCATTTGTGTCATATTTTAGATTTCACATATAAGTGATATCATATGGTATTTGTCTTTCTCTTTCTGACCTACTTCACTTAGCATGATCATCTCTAGCTTCATCCATGTTGCTGCAAATGACATTATTTCGTTCTTTTTTATGGCTGAGTAGTATTCCACTGTATATATCTATACCACATCTTCTTTATCCGTTCACTTGTTGATGGATATTTAGGTTGTTTTCATGTCTTGGCTATTGTGAATAGTGTCGCTATGAACATACAGGTGCGTGTATCTTTTTGAATTATAGTTTTCTCTGGGTATATGACCAGGAGTGGGATTTAGATCTGTTCCTTTTACTTTAAACTTTGTGCTCTGTTGCCTGTGCTTAATCATGCTGGCTCTTTACCTTTTGTAAAAGAATATTGCCTATAGCCTGAAATATATAGGATAGCACATTCTCAAGGCTCTGACATTTAAGAGTCCATTCATATAGAGGTAAAAAGTTGCAGAACAGAGAATAACATTTGTCCTGTTGGAGGTTTACAGGAACCTTATGACCTGACCTATGTGGTGCAAGAACGAAGGATTCCAACACCAAGAAGTTTGTAACAACCAACCATGTTTCTCCCTTTCCTTGCCTTTAAAAATGTTTGTTGAAACCTTTCAGGGAGTTCAGGGTTTGGGGGGCATGAGCCACCTATCTCCTTGCATGGCCCTGTAATAAACTTTCTCTGTTCCAAACTCTGACATTTCAGTATTGTTTGGCCTCACTGTGTGTTAGTGTGCACACGAACTTTTGTTTGGTAGCATTTAGACAGTTATTGTGTGGATTAATTGAGCCAATTGCATGTAGAAGGCCTGGCAGAGGGAATGGCATATGCTAATAACATTATTATAATTCTCCCTTTGGCAAGAACCTCCTTGTCCATTCAACTTCACACAGTGATTCACATAAAAAAAATTCCCTAATGAGGGTGCATGAAGCAGCAAACACTAAGATTTATATGTATTTTCCCATTTAATGTTCCTGGGAACCCGACAGAGTGGTTGTCATTAACATCTCCATTTTACAGATGAGAAAGTTGAGGTTCAGAGAGATTGAATAACTTGCCCAAGGTCACAAAACCAGTAAGTCGTGGAGCTAAGATTCAAATCTGGGTCTCTCTGTGTCCAGAGTGTGAGATAATAAGAAATACATGTATTGGTCTCTGCCCCAAGATTCTAACACAGAGCTCCTAAAATCCTTGTAAAAAGGGATGCTGGGAGAATCTTTAGTTCTAATATTGTCTTTGATCCTGGTTCCTAATACTGGTTCCTAAATCCCTTGGAATTTCCTGGGGGACAAGAACATCTTCTGTTCAAATGAGATGACTCAGTGTGCTCTTTGATGAAGGCTGGTGACAGGAAAGACCAAGCCATGATTAGAAGCTTGGAACTTTCAGCCCCTCCCCTCATTCTACAAAGAGGGGAGGGGGCTGGAAACAGAGTTCCTAATCGATCATGGCTATGTGACAAGGTTCCATAAAAATCCCAATAGGGGATTTCTAGGTTAGCAAACACATCCAGGTACCAGGGGGTTGGCACACCTGTGGTGGAGGGGGTAATTTTCCCTCTACCTCTCGTGGGTTCTTGTGGCTGGACTAATAATGAAATTAACACAAGACAGATTAACAGGCAGAAAAGAAACAGTTTAAATAGTGAGCACAGAGGTCACATAGAAATGGCACCTACGAAGTGGCCAAAGCAGGCAGCTTTTATACTTTTTAGACAAAGAAACAGTAAATTTGAAAGGACAAAAAAACTTAGGTTTGGGTGCTTAATTAGTAAAGCAGGTTTGTTTATGTGAGCTTCTGGGCCCTGGGTTCCCTGCCTCTGGATGTCTCTCTACCTCCTGGAATGGGGAGGATGCCTCTCATGTGGGAGATTTGTTTCCTGCTCTCAGCAGACAGAGAGGAGGGTAAAAGTCGCTCTCATATCAGCTGTTTCTTAAATAACTTTAATTCAAAACAATCAATACACTATTGAGACATATTTGGGCCCCAACACACCTTAGCTCCACGGGGACTGAATTTCCTGCACCTGGGGCTCTTCCAGACCTTGTCTTATGTATCTCTCTACCTGGCCATTCCTCTGCATCCTTTATCATATCCTTCATTATATAAGAAACTAGTAAACATGAGCATTTTCCCTGAGTTCTGTGAGCTGTTCTAGCAAATGATGGAATCCAGGGAAGGGGTTGTGGGAACCTCTGATTTGTAGGCAGCTTGGACAGAAGTTGTGGGTCACCTGGGAACCTACTGCTTGTGATCGGCATCTAACATTCAGGGGACAGTCTTATGGAACTGAGCCCCTAACCTGCGGGGTCTGTGCTAACTCCAAGTCAAACTTGAACTGAATTGTGGGATACCCAGCTGGTCACAGAGAATCTCTTGGTGAAAGGAAATGCCCAGACATTTGGGGACCAGAAGTGTCAGAGCAAAGTGCTCTGTGTGAGGAGTAACAGGAGACACAGGCATGTGCCGTCCTGAGTGAGACGCAGAGGCTGAGCGCTTTGCTGCACAGCCATGATGCCCGTGGCTCTGTCCCCACCATGCAGCCCTTCCCAAATTAGCAGGGGCTGAAGAGATGATTGCTAGTTCAATATTAGGCAGGGGAAGCCTCAGGGAGAATACAGATACAGATCAGTATTTGGTTCTATACATTTATGTTTGTTGATTCTAGGGAAAGATAATTCTCCATACACTCCCTGGATCAAACTAGGGCACAACTGAAGAATGCAATGCTGTGCATGTAAAGCTCCTCTGGGAGCTCCAGAGGGAGGGAGTGAAGGGGATGGAACCATGGAGAAGTGGGAGGAGGAGACAAGTGGAGGACAGTAGGACAGTGAGGGGCAAAGCACAGGCGGCAGCTGTGGCTGGGGGGCTTCTAAGAACAGGGATCCCTGATGTCTGGTGTTTACAGACCAGCCGGACTGGCCCAGATACCCCAACCCCACGGTGATCTGCAAATCATCGGTAGCGGAGACTTCACAGGAGTGTGAGTGGCTTGGGGGCAGCAGGGAAAGGAGGCAGGGGCTGGTGTTTGCAGGGGGGATGGTTCACATCCAAAAGAAGGGAATGGCCACAAGAGACAGAATGGAATACAGAAATCAGCAGAAACAGGAAATCAGAGCGACGATAACTGGGAGAAACATGTGCCTTCAAGAGTCTCCCCAAATACTAAGGAGGCCAGGATTTTGGAGGACTTGACACATCCAGGTGGTGCTGGGTCAGATTGATTGGAAAATGGCCAGGTACCTCCACCTCGGTGTCCACTGCTTCTGCAATGGCTGAGCCTGGATGTCCTCTGACCAGGTCCCTTAAAGAATACTAATCAGATAGAGACACTGCCCCACCGCAAGTCACCTGGGAAAGAGAGTGCATGTGTGTATATACATGTGTGCACGTGTGTGTGTAGGGGCATGGAGCATTCTTTGGGCCTGGAGCTGCCTTCCCCTGCCTTCCCCTCCCCTTGGGCTCAGCCTTTGAGAGCTGAGGAGGGGAACGCAGAGAGAGGACTGCTGAGGGCTGAAGGAAATCATGCCTATGAATGGGTCCTTCCGGGACCTAACTTTTTCCCTCTTCCAACCACAGTACACATAAATGCTCCTGCATTACCGGACTAGGTCTTACCTGTCCGCAGAGGAGCCCACCTGTGGGGAGAAAAGCACGGAGACTTATCAGCTGTCCACCCGCGAGACCATTTCCCCTAAGGGCCTTACCGGCAGCCCTCACACCCACCTGGAAGAGAGCCTGTTTAGTTCTTCTGGGTGGCAGGAGGTAGGCAGGTAAGGGGACAGAGGCCTGACCCTCTTGGCCACGCCCCCATCAAAACAGACACCCCTTCCTCACCTGCCTCTTTCCTACCCACCATAACAGGGAGCAGGCAGGGAGGAAAAGCAGCTGTAACGGGGCCCTTTCCACTTCTCACAGCAAACAGGAAGCTCATCCCACCCTGGAATGCTGTCTTCCCTGGAGTAGAAGGCAGCAGCCTGGAGCGGGAAGACTAGGCAACCTGGGGTTCAAACTTACCCCCAGCACCTACAAGATGAGAGTCCTTGCAAAAGTAGCAACCTCTTGATGCCTGTTTCCTTGCCAGTAGAATTGAGATAGTAGTTGTGGGGATTCAGAATATGTCACCCCAAAACATGCCATTTGGGCATATTGATTATTTTGAATTAAAGGTACTTGAGAAGCAGCCAGTACAAGACACTCTGAATCTTCTGAAAGCAGGAGGTGAATCTTCCATGTGAAAAGTACCCCCCCCAGTGCTAGGAGGGTAGAAGGCACCCTCATCACCAGAAATAGGGAATTCATGGCCCAGAAGCCTGTATAAACAAACCTGTTACTCCTTCACCAGTTCACTACCCCAAGCCCAAACCCCAATTCTTGTCAATTCTTCACAAATGTATTATTTCTTTGTCTAAAATGTACAAAAGCTTCTTGCTTTCGTTACTTCTTTGAGTCTCATATTTTTATAGGGCTCCTGTACATAGGAAATTAAATTTGTTTTTCCCCTCTTAATCTGTTTTATGTCAATTTAACTGGTAGACCAGCCAAAGGATCTAGAAAAAAAGAAGGGAAGTTTTCCTCCCCACTCAGTCTTGTGCTCACAGCAGGGCTCTAAGAAGGAGATTGCAAACACAACACACTTGGAGCAGAGCTAGTGCTCAGCAGATGGCAGTTTACTTTTATTCTGGAAAACCCAAAGCCCTCCCTACCATTTACTCTTTTCCCCAAGTCAACTTGAAAAAGCAACAGGGGGCTCATCATGTGACCTGAAGGAAGGTCAGTATCTGCAAGCACCTGCCGTCAATCAGGCACAGGCTGTGGGCCCTCTTAAAACAAAACAGATGTGTGGGGATGAGACCAAGGAGCCCATCCTCCCAACCCCAACCTGTGGCCCCTGATTTTCTCAGAGTAAAGAGCTGAAAATGACAAAGGGTTTGATCAGTGTGGTGTATGGAGCCTGGAACAGAGCCCATCTCCACGCCCTCCCCCCCCCCAACTGCTGTTGCCTTCTGGCTCTGATGAGCCTGGAGGGAAATTGGGAGAGAATGGAATGGGGTGCAAACCTCTGTGAGCTGGTCTTATTGTATTACTGAGTCCAAGCTCACTCTGCTTGCCACACCACAGGCCAATAAATCAGAGACAAGGTGTTGTGGCAGAGAATAGCAACTTTATTCAGAAAGCCGGGCATCTGAGAATATGGCAGACTAATGTCCTAGAGTCCCATCTTGTTGGGGTCTGGGTGCCAGTTTCTTTCATAAAACGGGGTGGGGGGGAGGGTGGGTGAGGAAGTAAAATAAAAAGGCCATAAGTCTTCCAAAGTATGTCCTGGCTTGGCCAGCCTGAGGGAGGGGATGTGTTAATTTCTTCTTTTCTGCAGCCATTCACAGGTGGGCAGGGTCAAGGTGTTTCCCTGTGAGCTGAACAAAGGCACTTTAGTTTAACATGCAAGCAGAGGGGCAGGATTCCCCGAGGCAGGCCATTATGTATGCTTACAGCTATAGAGAGCATCCTTTTAGTGATTATAGTAACAAAAGCAACAAAAAGCAAAGATAAAGTAAAAGAAACAGATCTAACATGGAGTCAGATCCTGTTCTTCCCTTCTACAACTGTCTACAAAAACTGGGAGTGGGGGCAGGCACAAGGCCCTTCTCTCTTCCTTGAACCAGAGTCTCCTACAAAACAAAAGCCTTACACAGCTGCAGAAGCGGCAGTAAAGCTTGCTGTCTCCAGGGCACAAAGACTCATGTATCTGAAGGAAGGATGGAAGAAAAACTCTACCGCAGCTTAGGGCAGAAACCTGTCTTGTGGGAAGGGAGCTGCTGTACTGTGAAAACACTCAAGCAGCCCTGTGGAGAGGCTCCCATGAAGAATAACTGAGCCCTCTCCACCTTCCCCCCCCCCAAGAACCAGAATCACCTTTCCAGATGCATGAGTAATCCACCTTAGAAGTGCCGCCCCAGTCAAGTCTTCAGCTGACAACTGACTTCAACCTCATTATAAACACCAAGCTAGAACCATTCAGCCAATTTGCTCCCAAATTCTTCACACACACAAACTGTTAAAGCCAAGCAGGACCCTGCAATTCCTTTCTGTGTCCCCCATTTCTCATGTGCAGGAAATAGGCTTCATTTAGCCTCCTTGACCTTCCCTGACTTCCAAAGGACAGATTTAAACAGTTGTTAATCAGGGAAGGGAGGGAATGCAGAGACAAGGGAGGAGCAGTCAAGAAACAATAGTACAGACTTGGGGCAGGTCCTGGTTCCTCCTCAAGTAATATACATAAGGATACCTTTGAGTTCTTCTGCAGGAACTAAAGCCTCCACCCAGGTGGAGGATGTTAACTTCAGGCTGAGCACAAGATTTCTGGAGCACCATCCTGTTACCTCACCACTGACCAATCAGAGGAAAGTCACACACCCTGTGGCCCTCACCCCAAATTTTGCCTATAAAATTTTTTCCCAAAAAACCATCAGGGAGTTCAGGGTTTTTGAGCACAAGCCACCCATCCCCATGGCCCTGTAATAAAACTTACACTGCTCCAAACTCTGATGTTTCAGTTTGTTTGGCCTCACGGTGTATCAGGCACATGAACCTGTGTTAGGTAACACTGTGAGACATAATAAATTATTACTTGTTTAAGCCACTAAGTTTTGGGGAGATTTGTTTAACAGTAATAGGAAACCAATACACGATTTTATACATCAGAATAACAAGTAAAATTTCATTTGAAGAACTCTGTTGTGTAAAAGAAAACAACAGCAAACAAAAAACTTTAGTATCCATGTAATCCAACCTTCTTAATTCATTAATTAGAAATAGAGCCAAGGAAGATAAAGATATGGTGACATAACTGAGTCAAGGCAAAACCAAACCAGCACACAACTTTGATGGCTACTTCATTCCATAGCATTCAACAAGATCAGATATTGAGAGAACAAGGTATTCAGAACTTGGTTTAGAGAAAAGACTGGTTTATCCAACCTGGTTGTTAAGGCAAGTACCAAGATGTTCTTGAGGGAAGCTTAGATGCCTGGCCTTCAGGTTTAATCTGATAACAAGGTGAGACAGGAAGGGGTCAGGGAACAACCTTTTAAAGAATGATATGGCCCAAGGACATGACATAAACTGGTTAGAACCAATAGGTCCAAGATGGCGGATGAGTCAACTTCCGCTAGACCTTGAGCCTCAGTATACCCTCATTGTAACACATCAGCACGCTAACTGACACACCCACAGGTGCCATGACAGTTCAAAAGTCAATCATAAAAGGTCAAAAAGTGGGTGGTGGTCCAATTCCTGGAAATCCCCACCCCTTCCCCAAAATAGCTGGAATACTCCTCCCACTCATTAGCCTATGAAATTACCCACCCCTATAAAAATTGACAACCCCATACCCTGGGTTCTCTCTCACCTTCTGAAATGACCCACACCCTGTCTATGGAGTGTGTATCTCCCTGAATAAATCTTCTTTCACTTTACTTTGGCTCGCTCTTGAATTCTTTCCTATGTGAAGCCAAGAACCCACACTTGGCGGCTGTCCCAAGGATTCACCTGAGACCTGGGACATGACAATCCTCTCGTGCCCCACTCTTTTTCATGCAAGAAAGGGTTGAGGTAACTGGCAAGACGGCACTGTTTATCGCTATCCTGAACATAAGGCATGATGAGTTGGAACTTTAAGTCTTTATTTAAAAAAAAAATTTTATAAGCAAGTTTAAAACTCATCAATCCATTAACTAAAAACTTTGCTGCCCCAAACATGGCAATTTCCAAACACCAAATCAGTGATTTGCAACATAATAAAGCAATCAGAATGATGAAAATAGAAGCCTTCCAGAAAAATCCACTTCTGAGAGCTGCTGCCAAAGGGAGAAGAAAAAACATTTTCAAGTTAAAATTTGGACTGAAATTGAGCTGAGAATAAGCTGAAAATTATCACCTCTCTCTGAAACCCAGTGGTTAATTACACTGTTTCACAGCAAGGTGCATACAGATGTAGCTGGGATAAAAGAAATAAATGTACGTTCAGAGAGAATTCAAACCACAATTCTCTTGATGGTATGTTAGTCACTTCTTTTTCCTGAGCACAGGCCAGGCTGAAAATATTATGCTGACTTCCTTCCGTAGAGGTTGTGAAATTGCTAGAAAATGGCTGAGGACCTTTGTCCTGTCTCTTCAAATGACAAGTTCCCAGATCTCTCCTTTCAACACTCCCTGGTCACTGTTATTTATGTTCCCACCTGGAAGCATATGCAGTGTGTGGGACCGGTCCCAAAACTTGCTGGGGTTCTTGCTGTTTCCCTAGTCTGTGTGAGTAGCAAAGATGTGGAAGGTCTCACACGTGCAGGGGCTGGGGCTGCTGCACAGGTCTACATGGAAGCGCTTTCCTCTCTACTCAAAATATGATTTATATTATGATTTAATTTTTATATAAATGCATCTACTCACAGTCAAAGGCAGGTAGAATAGGGCTATTTAAATAATTAGAATGAGCAGAGTAGCTCATGTTGAAACGAAGCAGGACCCTGTGGGGTTCTCCCAGGTACAAATCCTTTCCATGTCCCCCACTTCTTGTTCATAGGAAACAGGTTTCATTCAGCCTCCTTGACCTTCCCTGAGTTCCAGACAGAGAAGGGAGGGGCTGCAGAAGCAAAGGAGGAGCAGTCAAAAGAAACAAAACTAAACAAAACAAAAAACAGTGCAGAGTAAAGCAGGGTCCTTGTTCCTCCTCAAGGGATATACATAACAATGTGTTTGACTTCTGCTACAAGAACTAAAGCCCCCACCCAGGTGGAGGATGGTAACACCAGGCTGAGCACAAGATTCCTGGAGCACCACCCTGTTACCTCACCACCAACCAATCAGAAGGAAGTCACACACCCTATAGCCCTCAAGCCAAATATTGCCCTTTAAAAACTCTTCCCCCACAAACCATCAAGGAGTTTGGGGTTTTTTGAGGACTAGCTGCCCACTGTCCTTGCTTGGCCCTGAAATAAACCTTTCTCTGCTCCAAACTCCAGCGTTTCAGTTGGTTTGGCCTCACTGTGCGTCAGGCACTCGAACTGAGCTTGGGTTCGACAACAATATACAATGTGCCAAGGTGACGTATTTTGCAGTAGTGTGTCCTGACCCCACCATTAGTTTATTCTCTTCTTTATCATGGTTGATTGAAATGTATTATTATTATCATTGTTATTAATAGTTTTTAAATTTTCTTTTATCTTTACTGCTCATTGTTAATAAAGTTATGTAAATTTTTAGAACTATTGTCAAAATAGAAAATTATCCAGTTTCTTTCACAGATGTAGAAACTGGAAGATTTCAAGGCATGTCAGGTTTTCCTGTGCACTGAGCAATATTAAAGAATTATCACATCAGTATACTAAAAGCCATTCCTAGACCCAGTCACATACAATGAACATTCTATTAAGGGTGACTTTGTATGTGAGCCAAGGCCCACAAAGCTCTCCTAGGAAAACTGGCCTGCTGCCTGGCCCCAGCCTCACAGACAGAAAGGAAGGTCACTTCCTGGAAGGCCACGAAGCTGAGAAAGTTGAAAATTGAGAGGACCTCAAGAAGAGAGGAATTTACCAAATTGATAGGTTCTCTATGTTAAATCTGGTGGACATAGTGTCTTGGGTTTTGTTCCTCAAGCCTAGGAAAGAAAATAATAGAGACTTTATAAAGTCCAATTTGAGATTCCTAATCCATATAGTTGCCCAATACTATATGGCTCTAGATTTGAAAAGCAAACTTGAGGAAGCCTTTAGGGTTACTTAACGCTCTCCCTGCACCTCTTAAACTTTGCAGATTACTTACGATCCCAGTAGAGGAGACTGTCAAGAAAAATTATCCTAAACTTGAAAATAGGCCAAGATTATTGGGCATTCTTTCAGAGTAATGTTGGGAGTGTTCCTCTGACTGGCTTTCTATGGACCAGGCTATTTTATAGCTCTGTAGGGGTAGAGGCAAACTTACAGAAAATTGACGGCAGTGCAAATAATTTTTGCCCGAAAGCAATACAGTGGCTCCCTGACAAATGCTGATTTTGTCTGGTAGTAAGACAATTGATTTCCATCTGTAAAAATGATAACCTTCAAAGTTACTCTTTATTGTCTGTAGGATATTAACCAATTCTGCATCTCTGAACAAACTCATTTCAACATTTTCTTTGGTCTGACTCTTGTAAAGCTCTGTTCTTCAAATTCTCATTTGAATTAGTTTTAACATTTTACTGGTTCCCTAATGAGTGGAATAAAATCTTTGACATGTTCATTTTATATTTTTATGAAGTCATGTATGCAACTTTTTGAGAAGTATTTTTCAGCACATGAAACCAAGCAGGATCCTGTGGGGCTCCTGGGCACAAAAGTCTTTCCATGTCCCCTGTTTCTTATTTGTAGGAAATAGGCTTCATTCAGCTTCCTTGACCTTCTCTAAGTTCCAGAGAATAGATTCAAACAGTTGCTAATTAGGGAAGGGAGGGGATGCAGAGACAAGGGAGGAGCAGTCAAGAAACAATAGTTCAACCTTGTGGCAGGGTCCTGGTTCCTCCTCAAGGGACACACATCACACTATCTTTGAGCAGAACTAAAACCCCCACCAAATGGAAGATGATAAGTACTCAATGGAGCACTCTTTATTCCAGAGAGAAGGTCACAGTTCAATAGCCTTGAGAACCACAGAAGCCCATCATGAGACCACCTGATGCCAGATGATCTCTAGATTGAAGGAATGCAGACCCTGCACGCACCCTGATCCCTATCAGCAACTCTGCCCATTGACTATAAGACTCCTCACAACCCCCCACCCCCACCCCAGGTTGAGACACACAGTTTTGAGGGCATTAGCCTGCTGTGGCCCCCTTTGCCTATCAAAGCAATAAAGCTATTCTTTTCTGCCTCACCCAGAACTCTGTCTCCGAGATTCAGTTCAGTGCTGGTGCATAGAGGCCGGGTTTCCTCATCAAACATGCACTAGAAATATTCCAGCAGTTATAATATGCCTCCTTAGCCCAGTCTTAAGCTCCAGTTCACACTATGGAGCCAGATTAAGCTTCCCATTGTCCAGCTCTGACTCTATCACCCTCTTGTTCAAAACTCTTCAATAGCTCCCTCCTCTTGATACAAGAAGGTTCAAATACATTAGGTTGGTATCCCAGGCCTCTTACAATCATGCCCCAACCTCTCTAGATCTACCCTTGGCTTCAGGTAGACAGTAGGTACCTAATTAATGTGTGGTAACAAATGGATGACTGAACTCATTAATATCATGTACCTGAACGTAATGGCTTGCTTTCTGCTGTTAAGAATGAAAGCTGTCCCTTTCCCTTATTGGGCATCCCACCTAAAGTATTTTTCATCTGGCTTCCCCCAGGAGCAGAGGCCAAGACAAGGTTTTAAGGATCAGTAGTTTGAGAGCTGATTTGAGAAAACTCCAGCAAATATGTAAAAAAGGTGGCCTGGGAAGAGAACAATGTGACAGAGGGTGTGTGATGAAGCCAGCTCCCATGGTATGTGACTGTGAAACAGAGCAGAACCCGTGCCCACACTCACAAGTGAAAAGGCCCCTCCATGTTTATAGAAGAGCTGAAGTCTCCCAGACCACTCTGAGTCACAAAGAGCAGGCTAAAGCAGCTAATGATTAGGACAATGGAGTCACAGACTCAGTGACTGATGAATATTCCTGAGTTGTCTTACAGATACTGTAACTGCCACCAGAGGGAAAAAGCTAACTGCATGATGAACAGACTGCAGCCATGACGTAAGCTGCTCCATCTTGAGCAGTATTGAATGTATGGCTAGCACAATTCTAAGAACTGGCTTTAGGAGAGTGGGATTAACACTATTGCTCATCATAATCTATATCTTTGTGGGCATCCAACTAATTGTAGTTTGTTCTGCCCATGTATGAAAATGGGCAACTACAACTGTCAGCAAAGAGATGCTACAGACCCATGTCAACATCTTCCACTCTAAGAACATGGTACCTTGTGTCATCATGAAGAAGTTACAGAAGATGGACATTAACCCATGATCCCATAGAAATGAAATGATGTTCTGAGAAGTGGGGATTTGTAAGCAGCTTTTGGCAGGAAAGACCACTTTGCAGGAAAGAGTTCTCTGCAGGAGGCCCCTTTTCTCTTGACACTAACCTTAAGCCAGGCACCCCCATGATCTACTCATCTCTGGCTGAAGCACACCTTTCAAATCTTTTGACCACACAGTACTTTGCCTAACGTGTTGGTTCTTTCTGTAGAACAAAGAAGTCGAAATGAAGAATAAGTAACTAACAGATGACCTGATCTCTTCCCCAGCTTCCCCTTCAGTAAACTCATGAACAAACTGTGTGAAGAAGATAGTATCTATCTATAGTATCCTGCACACAGTGGGGGTTAGTGATGACTCTGATCCTCTATCTCAATGAGTAACTGAGATTACATCCCTGTTTACCTTTAGAAGCTTTCATGGCTGAGCAGAATCTTCAGAGGTGGTTTTGGGGGACCCTGTGTCCACCATCTCCCCAGATTACTGGCTTTCTGATTAAAGGCAACTTTCCTCTCTACCATCATCTGTGAGTATTGATTTTGTAAGGGGCAAGCAGTGGGACCCGATTCCATAACAAATGGAGCTTGCTTCTACTGAGGTGTCCTGGGGGGTAAGCAGGACCCTCCTCAGAGCTGTCCCAACCAAGCAGTGAGGACAGTGTGTATTTATCTACTGATTCCCCATCTGTCATTGGTTGAGTGTTACTTCTGGGGACATTGTCTCCTGACAATTGCAGCTGCTCTGCACACGGGCCAAGCTGGCTCCCTCCTCCAGACAGAAATGCTCAGGGAGAGTCAAATTTCTTCCCAGTAAGCAGCCTTCAGAGCACCAACAGCCCAGGATGCAATCCTGCAGAGATTCCCAGCCAAGTAATTCAACTTGTTTCCTACAGATTAAGACAGGCTCCTCTCTCCTAACAACTCTCTATGTCAGAAGCTGAATTTTTTTCTGATTATATTCTACCACTACTGAGTTATATTACAGTCCTAGATTTAGGCATTATGGCTTTGGAATATATTGAAGGGTCTCAGGGGTCTGGACTCATCGTGTTTGGCCATAAAGGCAATTAGATGTCTGCAATTTTTTTATTAAGATTGTATAATGTGTCAATTACACGCAAGATGAGATTGTTTGGCACTCCTGCTTGCCTTTATGGCATCTCTTTTCCATACTTTTAATGTGCTCCCTTTGGACTCTGTTTAGCATGCAGGTTACAGTGTGGGGAAGCAGAGGTGAGGGGAGGAGGCCAAATGCTGGGAATCTGAATCATCCTTGTTAAAAGATAATCTGCATGCACATGAGGAAGGAAAAAGGGGAGGCTCATATCTCTCTGCAGGAAGTTCTTGAAAACCAATCACAGACAGCTATCTGTTCACTTCTGGAAAGGAGGAGGGCCAGATGGAATGTGGGTAGCTTTGGGAACCAACTGAGTCATGAGAAATTTCAAATTGTGATAAAATTTAACCATAAACGTGCTCCAGTACAGGTGGAACAAGGCTTGTAACCAAGCAGGACACTGTGGGGCTTTCCTTGGACAGACCCCTCCCCGCATATCCTCTGTTGTAGCTCTTCTCTGAAGTACCCAGATAATAGTATTTGCTATATTTCCTGAGTTTTTCAGATCCTAAAAACCACCACCAAGAGGAAGAAATGAACTGCTTGATGATCATGAGCACAGAGCCCCCCGACCTACTGGCACCTAAGGATTGATAATGTTAACCCCTGTGACACTGCCCTGTTACCTCAAAATCAGCCAATCAGAGAATTATGCAGGAGTTGATCACACACCCTATGATCCCCCCTCCGTCACCTGGCCCTCAAAATGCTTTGCTGAAACGCTTCGGGGAGTTCAGGGTTTTGGGGGGCATGAGCCACACATTCTCTTCGCATGGCCCTGCAATAAACCTTTTTCTGCTCCAAACTCTGACGTTTTGGTTTGTTTGGCCTCACTGTGCATTGGGCACATGGACTTGTATTTGGTAACAGGCTGACTCCCAGTTCAGACTGCATAATTATACTTGAAGAAATGCTATAATCTGTGGATTTCTTACCCAAAAACTGGGTTTGTCTCTTGGTGGGTGTTGAGCCAAAAGACACAACCAGGCCAAAGATCAGGAGAAGGAAGGATTTATTACCTGCAGCAAATAAGGAGAACACCTGGGATCTTTCCCAAAGCAGTTTCTCCCCCAAACAGCAAACTTGGGGAAGTTTTAAGGTAAGGGTACAGGCATATTCATGAGGGGCTTGGGTGGTGTTTGCATATCCATGAAGGGCTTGAGCAGAGGAGAATTCAGCATAGAATTGGTGCAAAGGTCAACAGAGTCTAAGCTTTAGCTGATTGAAGTCAGAAAATGTCAGCATCATCATCCCTTAGGTTCCAGTAGATCTGGTGGTTGAGCTTCAGACTAATCTTTACCATTGAAGTAGAACTGGGAGCCTTTTTACATGATTTGTTATCTTTGCTATTGTTACTCTCTTGCCTGATAACAGTCCTTCGTTTCTTTGTTCTTTTGTTCCCTTAAGATCATTAATTATTGAGACCTGTTCAAGGGCAAGCACTGTGGCCAGGCTTAGATCCCAAAATGGCTTCTCTTATGTCAAGAAAGTCATGCCTGGTTCTCCTTTCCCGGGGACCCCCTACAGTACCTACTTACAGATTTACACACCAAGCTGCCAGTCCTTCACCTCTTCCCTCTGCCTCTCACCCCGTTTCCAGCACACTCCTTACCGCCCTGGGTTCCAGTGTTCTTAGAGGCTTATTCAGATTTGCAGTTAGTTATACTCAAGAACAGTAGTTCTCAAATTGAGCTGCATCAAAATCACCTGGAAGTTTTGTTAAAACGCAGATTGCTGGGTCTGAACTCCAGAGTTGCTGATTCAATAGTTCTGGGGTAAATTTGCCTCTCAGGAAGTTCCCAGGTGATGCTGATATTGCTGGTCCAAAGGCCATACTTTGAAAACCACTGCTCTAGAAATAGTAGGTAATTGGACATGGGTCTTCAGCCCCAGAAGTCTACCCAGTCTTTACAGAATGATTGAAATCATCACATCCTTCAACAGGCCCACAAATACCTCCCAGATCAGCTCTATGTTGAAACAAGCAGATCATCCCATTTTTGGGCTTCTGAATTTTAGGATTTACATCAGAAAGTCCTCAACAATGATCCCACCCACAATCATCTACATTCTTGCTTCTCCACAAAGTTTGTGGATTGTTCCTAAAACCCCATATGCAATCTTTTCATTAAAGCTTTCACTCCTAAAAGGCCAAGTATCTACTCAGTGTGAATATGACTGTTCTACAGATGGGAAAAGAGGAAAGATCCCATGAACATAGGAATCTGCTAAATGTAATGGAATTTGGGTCGTCCGTCTCCTGGCTGAATGCAAGTTTCACTCTGGTTCCCTCAGCGTTTGGTGACTTCAAGGACAGCCTTTGGCCCACAATCCAAAGAAAGTAGCACCTGTGAGAACTAGAGCCCTACCTCCCAATTTTGGCATTTGGTATGAAAATCAGCATCTTTTGGGTTTTTTTTTTTTTTGTATGAAAATCAACAGCTACCAGTGGATTCTTGCCCCTAAAGGTGGGGACTAGAGCTCTTTAATCCAGCACCACAGCACAGACAGAGAGCCCACCAGCAAGTCCCCTGAAGCTGCTTTGACAAGGACTTGGGGACAGGTCCTGGAATCCCAGTGCCCAAACTGAGCTATAGACATTGAGCTGGGATCCACAGGGACAGGGCTGCTGTGAGAAGGGGTAAGCCCATCCTCTGAGCCGAGGATTTCCCATCTATTCACTGGATGACTTAGAATAAGCCACCGATTTCTCTGAATTAGTGTCCTCATCTGTAGTGATAACACAGCCTGTGTTTACTGAGAGCTGGACTATGGGCCAGGTGCTATGCTAGTCCTTGTTGACCAAAAAAGAACCCACAGAAGGCTGCAAACAAGAGTTTTTTTAGGGTTGTAAGAATTGCAGTTTGGGGGCCTCCCTGGTGGCACAGTGGTTAAGAATCTGCCTGCCAATGCAGGGGACACGGGTTCGAGCCCTGGTATGGGCAGATCCCACATGCCATGGACCAACTAAGCCTGAGTGTCACAACTACTGATCCTGCACTCTAGAGCCCGCGAGCCACAGCTACTGAGCCCAAATGCCACAACTACTGAAGCCTGCGTGCCTAGAGCCCATGATCCGCAACAAGAGAAGCCACCGCAACGAGAAGCCCACGCACCGCAATGAAGAGTAGCCCCCGTTCGCTGCAACTATAGAAAGCCCGCGTGCAGCAACGAAGACCCAACGCAGCCAAAAATAAACAAACAAATAAATAAAATTAAAAAAAAAAGAATTGCAATTTGGGAGGTGTACCAATTCCAATAGCAACTCAAATGTGCTCCAAGGGAAATAGTGTAAGGAACGAACGGCACCAAGAAACGGAGGAAGGCTTAAACAAACTTTATTTGGGAACGCTCCCGGGAGAGGATCCCTGGTCCGAGAGAAAGGGGCCAAAGAAGTCGCGCCTGGGCGAGGGTTTGGGCAGAATTTATAGGGGAAGAAGGGAAAGGGGTGTGGCGAATCCGGGAAGGCGCAGGGTATTCCTTATTTGGTGGTCTTTTCGGGTATCGTGGCAATATCTGGTGCCGGTCGCATCAGTCTTGGGACCGTTAGTCCCGCCCCTCGAAAGGCGGGAAGGCTGGGCGGGGTGGAAAGTCCCCAGGTCAGTTCCTGGAATTGGGTGCTCCGGAAAGTCTCCAGGTCAGTTTCTGGAACTGGGTGCTTCGGAAAGTTTCGGTCTGATGCAACCTGTGAGTCTGATTGCGTTCCCCTGCCTCGGGCCAGTTGGCCTTACAAATAGAGAATAGCAGGTGTTTGTAAAGACAACAGACTGAGACATTCAGAGAAGTTACATAGGTTGTTTTACAGAACTACAACGCGTGCCAGCAGACATTCAGATACTTAACTTGGCAGCAGATTGCTTGCTGAGCTGCAGTTTCTAGGGCGTAAAGAAAATGAGTTCTAGGTGGCCTGTGGATGCCTGGGTCAAAAGTTTATATTATATCTGGGTGGAGGTATGTTAAGTTCCCTCTCCCTACTGCCTTCCTGGCTCCAGGGTAGATCCCTTTGACATAAGTGACTGCATTTTATTATTTATAGTCCACATCCTTTATCACATTAATTCTTCCTGAGAACTCTATGCAATGGGTATTATTATTACCCCATTTTACAGATGAGGACACTGAGGCATGAACTGGCTACATAATTGGCCCAAGTACCTAAGTGGTGAAAGATTCAAGATCAGTTCTATGTGGCTCTAAACCATCCTTTCCCTAGTGTGGTCTCATCTAATCTCATGATTTTGAGCCCCATCTACTAGCTAATGACTCTCAAATTTATACCTTCAACTCCAATAAGTATCTCCAAAACTGAACTCTTGATCCAACCTTGACCATCTCAAAAGTGGTGATGGATAGAAACAGACTGAATACGAAATAGTTTGGAGGCAAAAGCAACACAATTCTACCATTAGTCCCTGGCCAAGAGTGCAAAAAAGTTCTCACATAATTACTGGGATTTTTCGTGGTCAGGGAGTGATAGGATTAGGACAGTCTTTCCCTTAAATCCCATTAGAATGCAAATCTCCCAAACAAAGATAGCATTACCTCAATCAGTATCAAACCTTATCACCTTTATGTGACTAATTTGACTGAGACCTGACCGGAGGCATGTGCAGAGGAATAGCAAATGCCCAGGGCAGGACTCCCCAGCCCAAGGGCCCACCTGGCCTGGCAGGTAAAGTGAGTGAGTGAGGCCGCCCCGCTTTCAGAGGATAACCTGCAGCCCCTGCTGTTGCCTTGTTAACCAAGGCATGCTGCTTCTCCAGTCCAGCCCCTCCCTAGCACGGGACAGTATTGCTGGAGCTTCCAGTTTTCTGAGATGGAGCATGGACTGCAGGTTATTAAAGTGTGAGAATGCTCAATTTTTAAACATTGGAACTAATTTATACTGGGGAGGGGGGGGCTCTGAGGGGGAAAAAAGAAAAATAAGGTCAACCCTTGCAGTAATTTTGGAATTTCTAAACTAGTATGTTTAGATGTTAACTCATTCGATTCTTACATTAATCCTGTGAGGTTAAGTGGGAGTGTTCCCATTCTGCAGATGAGAAAACCGAGCCTCACAGGGCATGGAACTTGCTGCAAATTAGTCTGAGGTCTTGGGCCTGAATTTCTATATCTGTAAAATGAGGAAGAGGAGGTTTCTGAGCGCCCTGAAGTTGGGTGCGGAGGTCTGCACAAGTTAACATGTGTGTATTTTTCTCAGAAAAGGATGCATAATAAGCTTCATCATATTCTCAAAGGGGTCCCAGACGCAAACAGCTTGAGTATCACCATCCCAGAGAGGATACAGATGAGGAATTTATAGAAGAAGCCTGTCAGTTGTCCAATAAACATGAAAAACTGCTCAGCTTCTCTGCAGTCAGGGAAATGCATGTGAAAGAAAGGGGCTTATTTCAAAGATAAGCCGTGAGGATCCAAGGACCCAAGGTGGTGCAGTGAAGCTGCAAATGGCTCATTCAATCAGTTATGGCTCCTTTTGTGGTCGTGCCTGTCCTGCTTGATGTCTGTGGTCATTCTTCCGCTAATCATGCCAAGTGCCCAATGGCTTCACAATTTCTGTGCACCAACCTTCAAGGAACAACTATAAAGCTCAGTGTATCAGGATATTATTCAAGGCCAATTCTGGCTGTTTGAAAATATTTTGTATCTTTTGAATCATTTTATAACATCCTACCCTCCTCTCTACTGCAAAAGGATTTTCAGTAATAACTACAAAATGAAACTGATGATAACAATGATCAGAAGGGAAATGAAGACAGTAAATTTTTCTATTATTGAATTGCATGTGCATAATTATGTCAGTAAATAAATTTTTAAATAAGTATTACATTACAACGGATAAAAGATGATTAACATTTTAAAATTATATAAATGCAATTTTTGAAAAAGAAAAACTTACCTATGCCATCTCAGTGATGAAATAACATTATAGTTCTTGTGTTTGAGCCTTAACTTTTGCAAATGTCAATGATTTGGTCCAAATTTGCATATTCATGTTAAATAGAATAGCCAGATTTGCCTACCTATCTCTTCACTAACAGTTCATGGAAGACAGGTTTTTTTTGTTGTTTGTTGTTTTTTTTTTAAGAAGATGTTGCGGGTAGGAGTTTATTACTTAATTTATTTATTTTTGCTGTGTTGGGTCTTCGTTTCTGTGCTAGAGCTTTCTCTAGTTGTGGCATGCGGGGGCCACTATTCATCGCGGTGCGCGGGCCTCTCACTATCGCGGCCTCTTGTTGCGGAGCACAGGCTCCAGATGCGCAGCCTCAGTAGTTGTGGCTCACGGGACTAGTTGCTCCGCGGCATGTGGGATCCTCCCACACCAGGGCTCGAACCCGTGTCCCCTGCATTAGCAAGCAGATTCTCAACCACTGCGCCACCAGGGAAGCCCGAAGACAGTTTTTATTAATTTTAATTCTGAAAGTTTTCTTTCACTCGAAGTAAGTTATTCAAATCATTAAGAAAAGTCTTAAACGGACTTTTACCCACTTCCCTGGTTGCACAGTGGGTAAGACTCTGCGCTCCCAATGCAGGGGGCCCGGGTTCGATCCCGGCTCACAGAAGTAGATCCCACATGCAAGCCGCAACTAAGAGTTTGTATGCCACAACTAAGGAGCCCACCTCCAGCACCTAAGGAGCCTGCCTGCCGCAACTAAGAGACCCAGTGCAACCAAATAAGTAAATAAATAAAAAGAGAGGCACCTAGTTCTCAAAAAAAAAAAGTCTTAAACATAAAGATAAATTTAACCGATTCATAAAAACCTCAATTTATAATGAATGTCAGAAATGCATCATTTTCCACATCTTTGTTTCTTCAGGATTGTTCTCAGCAGTCTTCATATGTCTCTGTAGCTCAAACATTTCCACTGAAATGTTTTCACCAGAAGATTCATCATAAATTTCTATTACATTTAGTAAAATCCCTGAAGATTTTCCTCTTACACTGAATTTAGAGAAAATGACTAAATAGTGAACACTGAAATTATTTGATCCATTGCTTTAGAATGAGTGTCTTCTTCCTGGTGAAAACTATCCAGGTGTTCAAAGACTGTCCTTTTGATTTCTTCTGGCAATAGAAGACCAGCACCTTTTGTCATGTTTCCTGGAGTTCTTCTTCAAAATTTGACTCTGTTTTCCACGGAATTGCCTATTTCCTTACTTTTTTGCAGTTGTTGTATTATTCCTGGCTTTCTCCACAGTTTCTGTGCACTGACCTTCAAGGAACAATGATAAAGCTTGGCGCTTCAGAATACGTGATTCAAGCCTGATTCTATTTGAAAAAGTTGTTGTGTACTTTAATCTCCAAACAGAAAAATTACATCCAACTCTCCAGGTTTATTATGAATCTCCAGTGTAAACACGAGTGTGTGGTACCATAGGGACTGGAGACACAAGCCACACCTGAAGTGAGCTAGAATTATTGAAAAACATTATAATTCACTTTTAAACAAATATGTATGGCTGAGTTTGTGTGCATTGGAGGCCAGTTGTATAGCTGGGACTCGAAGCTTACACATATTATTAAAACTCAACAGTACCCACAGCAATAGCTTAGAATGTAGGCCAAAAAAAGATTTTTAAAAAATTTATTTTACTGAAGTATAGTTGATTTACAATGTTGTGTTAATTTCTGTTGTACAGCAAAGTGACTCAGTTATACATATATATATTCTTTTTCATATTCTTTTCCATTATGGTTTATCACAGGATATTGAATATAGTTTCCTGTACTATACAGTAGGACCTTGTTAGTTATCCATTCCATATATAATAGTTTGCATCTGCTAATCCCAAGCTCCCAATCCACCCTCCCTCACCCCCTCCCCTTTGGCAACCACAAGTCTGTTCTCTATGTCTGTGAGTCTGTTTCTGTTTCTGTTTCATAGATATGGTCATTTGTGTCATACTTTACATTCCACAAATAAGTGATATCATATGGTATTTGTCTTTCTCCTTCTGACTTACTTCACTTAGTATGATAATCTCTAGTTCCATTCATGTTGCTGCAAATGGCATTATTTCATTCTTTTTTATGGCTGAGTAGTATTCCATTGTATATATGTACCACATCTTTATCCATTCATCTGTCAATAGACATTCAGGTTGCTTCCAAGTGTTGGCTATTGTAAATAGTGCTGCTATGAACATAGGGTTGCATGTATATTTTCGAATTAGAGTTTTCTCCAGATATATGTCCAGGAGTGGGATTGCTGGATCATATGGCAACTCTACTTTTAGTTTTTTTGAGGAACCTCCATACTGTTCTCCATAGTGACTGTATCAATTTACATTCCCACAAACAGCAACAAAAGATTTTTGAGGGGTGGAGTACGTTATCACTGACATTGTTAGAATGGCCTACATGTGGTGATGGATAAAAGCAAACTGACATTGTTTGCAATCTTTTATTGGTTTTACCTTGGGCACCTGCTCTCACCAGGGTCGGTTTGCCACTGTAGAGAGACACCACTTTTCAATCATAATTCTGGAAAAATCTAGACGTGTGACAGCACCTAATGGTGGACCAAGATGTGGAGTGTCTGGGGGCAGTGAGTTAGAAGGGGAAGGGAGAAGGCAGAATATACTCACTCATTGCAGGAGAAAATGGGGATCAGTCTCACCTTTGGGCTAGAAGCTGGTAATATCTATGAAAATTAAATATAAACATGCCTTTCAATCTAATCATCCTACTCCTGGGAAAGAGGCTGAAGGTACCTCAAAATATTGTTATATCTGAACCGTGGAATTCCACAAGGCCACTAACAAGAATAAGTAAGAACTGGATTGGCTGACTCAGAAGTATTTCCACGATGTTTTATTAATGGAAAAAAGCAAATGTTTACCAACTACAAGCCCTTCTACGTGTGATATGAAATTTTCCATGAGGGTAAGAGCCCAGGGGAAGGCCCGGAAGGTCTCCTACCCACCTGGCTTATCCCGACAAGACAGGGGAGGGGTCAAAGCAAGAAAAAATAAGCTGTAGATAAGAGAAAATAACTAGAGTCCCACAATAAAAACAGCATGCAAAATACTCCAGTTATATAAAATTACATGTATTTGTTCACTGTCCCAGAGAACTATGAAAAAAAGGCCAAATTACTCAGGGCTGCCGGTCAGAACTTTCTATGATGATGGAAACGTGTTCTATTCATGCTGTGCTATCCAAACCAGTAGCCAAGAGACGCATGTGGCTACTGAGCGCGTGAAATGTGGTTAGTGTGACCGAGGAACCAAATCTTTAATTTATTTAATTTTAATTAAACTTAAGTAGCTAGTACAGCTATAGACAATGGTTTACTATAAGCAGTACTGTTGCTTTATTTTCTTTTTTCTACTCTTTATAGTGTTTGAATGGTTCTATGATGAGCAGTTATTATGTAATCAGTAAAATAAATAAATAAATAAAATTTAAAACCTGTAGAGAAGCAGTATGTGTGGTGATTAAGAGCTCAGATTTAGATCCAGAGAGCCTGGTTCAAATCCTAGCCTTGTTACTTCATTGCTTATAATTTGGAGCAAATGCCAAATAAATAATTTTTTTTTTTTTAAAGGGACTTCCCTGGTGGTCCAGTGGTTAAGACTCCATGCTCCCAATGCAGGTGCGGGGGGGGTCTGGCTTTGATCCCTGGTTGGGGAACTAGATCCCACATGCTGCAACAAAGATCCCACATGTCCCAACTAAGACCTGGCGCAGCCAAATAAATACATACATACATATATACATAAATATTTTAAAAAATAATAATTTGGGAAAAATTACTTAGCCTCAAATTGCTTTCTTTACTATGCTTCAGTCTCCTCACCAGTAAAAGGGGCATAATCATAGTACCCGTGTCATGGGGTTACTGTGAGGATGAAGTGAGTCTGTACATGAGAAACTCTTAGACCAGTTCGTGGCATGTGGTGTTTGATAAGTATTTGCAAATACAAATATTACCAAGGGTTTACTTGCAAGTGATAGGAGACTCTGGCTAAAGAATTTACTCATTGGATACCTGTGGGCTCCCAGAAATGTTGAGATGTCTAGAGGACCAGGTTTCAAGCCCAGAGGGCAGACCCCCAAGTGATGCCTCACTGCTGTTCCAATGCCAACATATGTTGTCAGGGGCCACTGCTTCCCTTCAATTCCCGAGTGCAAGTCCTGTCAAGTGTATCAGGTTGGCACAGCCTAGATCACCAGTTCAGGCTGAAGCCCTGGCTGGAGGGAGTCTGGGCAAGCGAGTACTTTACCTGCTAACTCAGCCTCTGTCGGGGGAGGGGGAGGCTCCACGATGGGAGGGCTCCCCTCAGATTCAAAACACTTCCTGTGCTGGGAAGACCAAAATAAAGATAAAAAGATACTACAAATGTTATTTTAGTTAGGGAAAGGCTGGGGAGAGGGGGAAACAAAAGAAAAAAAGTTTTTTCCTCAATGTTCTGTTAATTTTATTCAAAGAATTATTTTTAGAAAAACAGTTCATTAATAGAGAAACATTGAAGGTTTAGAATGGGGGAGGAATAAATTAGGAGTTTGGGATTAACATATACACACCACAATATATAAAATAGATAACCGACAAGGACCTACTGTATAGCACAGGGAACAGTACTTAATATTTTGTAATAACCTATAAGGGAAAAGAATCTGAAAAAGCATATATATATATATATATATATATATATATATATATATATATATATATAACTGAATCACTTTGCTGTACACCTGAAACTAACACAACACTGTAAATCAACTATACTTCAATTTTAAAAAAAGGATAGGAAAATTAAAAAAAATATTTCATGAATTTTTAAGCTAGAATTTGAGTCTTTTTTTCTCTTTTCATTTTTTTTGAATTTTATTTTATTTATTTTTTATACAGCAGGTTCTTATTAGTTATCTATTTTATACATATTAGTGTATACATGTCAAGCCCAATCTCCCAGTTCATGCCACCACCACCACCCCTATCCCCTGGCATAGAATTTGAGTCTTGAAAGATGTTTTCTTGCTTGAGGCAGAAGATCCAAGCAAAACATTTGGACCCCCAGGCTAGCTCAGCTACTTTGCTTTGCCCCAGGGTTAGAAATTTGGGTAACCTTGATAATCAGGTTAATCATTAAGATCTGTCCCAGCTCTTAGATTCTAAAAGTACCTCCTCCTTTCTCTCCTGGGGCCCTTATTCTTTTCAGAGGTGAGACAAAGATATTCCAGTAGGTGAAAACTACTTCTCCCCATGTTTGTGCTGTACCATCTATACAAAAAGCCACCCTGATGGGACATTCTGAGAATTGTGGGTTTGAGGATACATAAAGCCCTGGGTGGTGAGTGCCCAAGGTCACTGGAACCAGGGGTTCTGCTGTCCACGATCATCTGATACCACTTCATTAGGAGCCACCACTTCTAGCTGTGTGACCTTTGGGCTCATCCCTTCACCTTGGTCCTGTCTCAGTTTCCTGGTCTATAGAATGAGGGCCATGATAATAGAATGTACTTCATGAGGTGGTTAGCAGATTGCATGACTATGTATGAAGTGCTTAGAGCAGTGCCTGGCATATATCACGTGCTATAAAAGTGTTTTGGTGGGTAAATAAAATTTATTTTGGACCTGCTCCTTTCTCAAGATATTTAAAAATTTTTAGTTCCAATAAAAAAGACTGACCTTCAAAAAAGGGGAAATGTTGAGTTTGGATTTGGATATGACATATTTTAAATGTCTACAAGATAGCCTCTTGAGGATGTCTGCCTACATACATTGTAAGCTGAATCTGGAATTCTGTTGATATCTCTGAATCTCAAGTTTGGACATTTATGCAACTAGAAGTAGAAGGCCTCTGAAGAATAGATAGAGTGAGAGCTGTTATGCATTAAGATGTGTAGATACTGGGACTTCCCTGGTGGTCCACTGGTTAAGACTCTGTGCTTCCACTGCAGGGGGCATGGCTTAGATCCCTGGCCAGGGAACTAAGATGCCATGTGGCACAGCCAAAAAAAAAAAAGACGAGTAGATAAGGAGTTTATTATTAGTATTTGTGAAAAAACAAAGAAATGAGATTGCTCCTAGGCTGATCTCATTCTTTTTTGATTTATACTGGTTACTGTTATGATCCTAAAATTTCCTTAGAAGAAGACCAATAAAAGTCTCATTTTCTGCCATCAGCTTCCAGGTAAAGTGTTTATCTCTTCAGAAATTGCAGATCCCTTAAGCCATCTGTAAAAGGAAACAGCGTCAATTCCACCAGTCCCCAAAGGACAACCTTTGAGCAGAAATACTGCCCACGGGGTCTGGTTTATTGAAAGGGAACGTCTCCTGACTCCACGGCACCCACTTGCTGCTGAGCATCTGCTTCTCAACTTTTTGAGAATTCAGTGGAAGGGATGGGAAGGAAACAAAGAGATGGTTGACTATTTAGGAGCCAAGACCTCTCCATTACTTGAATTTATCTGAAAGCCAAGTGTTCTCTATGGCAGGGGATGAACAACACTTTGTCTCCAAAATTAAAGTAGGTCGGTGGTGGAGCTTTCCTTATTTTGTCTTTTTCCAGGCTCTTACCAGAGAAACAGAAGCCCTTGTTCAAATTCATGTGTTCTAGTCCACGTATGTAATAAAGGTTCATGAATGTGTCTAAGGCATTCAGTTTGCATTCCAAAGTGTTTTTCCAGAGGTGCTTGGAATCCCGCTCACAGCACCCTAATTTTTCCCATGGCTAGTATCTTTAGGATTAGTTATTCTGGCTAAAGAAAGTGCACACAGGTTTCTTTCTTTTTATTTTTTTCCCTGGCTTACTTTGGATCTTCCTTCTCTTAAGTAGTATCATAAAATGGTAGTCTAGGTGAAAAAGCTGGTTAAATTGGTGACATTAGTGGATGTGGAATAAGCCTTTTTTTTTTTCCTTCTTCTTCTCTTGTTTATTCCTTCTGCAGTTGCACCAATCATGTTTGCTTTCCATGTAAGCAAGGGAAAAAAAAGTAGTGAAAAGTGGAAAAGTAGGAGAGCATATTCCACAGGACTGAAGGAAGGTATGGGTATAAAATACCTTGGAGATGAGAAAAAAGATAAAATCCTCATGGAGGTGCCGGGGATTGAACCCGGGGCCTCATACATGCAAAGCATGGGCTCTACCACTGAGCTACACCCCCAAGTGACAATTGCCTCTTTTTTCGGTATGTTAGGAAATATACCTATTTTCTGTATTCTTTGGCAAAGCTACTTCCTTTTGTCAGAAAATTTATTCTGTTAACTCCATTATTTCTACAATTTTTAAATTAGACTATTTTTGGTGGATGGCTATGCTCAAGGATAGTAAATTCTAAACCCAAATTGTTACCATTCCTGCTCTTAGTTTCTTCTCAGCCAGGTCAGTCCTCTCCAAGACCTTCTCACCTGGACCAAAAGACTATGACAGAGTAGATGGAAGCGTACAAAACAAAGAAACCAGCTCACTTGAAATTATCACCAGGAAACAGAAAACTGATTCCACATTAACAAAAATTAATCCGTTTCTCAGAATCTTTGAATATTATTCAAGAACGAATGAAAAGAAGAGAAAAAAATAAGGGACTCTAAGAAATTAAAAAGAAAATTTTTTCTGTAATTTTCTGAGCTGTGTCAGAGGAGCAGAGAGACTTTCCAATGAATCCCCATCATTTCTCTTCAGTCTCTCTCCTCCTACCATCCCACACCACCAGGAATTGGATGCAAGCACCATACATGGAAGACATTCCTAACTTTTTGGGTGGATAAATATATTGGACAATGAGAGAGCAACATTTTTGAAGTCTGAAATGTTCTAAAAATGGATTGAAAACAATCTCAGTTTTGAAAAATGAGTGTCAGGGCAGCTTACCCCTAAGGTGCTGAAATAGCTCAGTTGGGAGAGCATTAGACTGAAGATCTAAAGGTCCCTGGTTCAATCCCGGGTTTCAGCAGGTTAAGTGTTTTAGTCAGCATCCATGAGGAGGAGCAATTCTGGTAACCCCTACCAGAAAGGTCTACCTTTGCATCCTTGAAACTTCAATCATTTTTTTGTTTTGTTTTTTCGGCCATGCCACACGGCAGTGGAAGCTGCCAGTGGAATCTTAACCACTGGACCACCAGGGAAGTCCTGAAACTCTCATCTTTGAATTTGGGTCTTGTGATTGATGTCCGATGAGCTTGGCACATGAACAAAGGAAATGTCTGGCATTCACTGCTTCTCCCATGTGTGTGCAGCGATTGCAATGTCCAATGAATTTTGATGTGCAAGATAAAGGTGAATAGTAAAATTCATTCTTATAATTAAAAAAAAAAAAAGACTGCCCTTACTGATCTCACCAGAATTCCCACATCAATTATTATATGGATGAGTAGTAGGACAGGGTTCTTACTTCTCACCATTGGCATTTTTTCCTCTCCTTACACATGGTGGGGTGAAGAATTTGCATAATAGATCCTGCAAGTTATTCTAAACAAGGTTGCCCATTTTAGCAAAGGAAAGATGTGTTTGGCTTGGAGATGCTTGTGATAGGCCTGAATAATGGCATCCAAAAGATGTCTACACATTAATTCCCAGAACTGTGAATATGTTACCTTATATGGCAGGTGTGATTAAGTTAAGGACATTGAGATATGGAGATTATCCTGGATTATCCTGGTGGGCCCTGTATAATCATCAGGATCTTTATAAGAGGCCGGTGGGAGGTCAGAGAGGAAAGATGCTACATATGGCTGGCTTTGAAGATGAAGGGAAGGACCATGAGTCAAAGAATGGAGGCAGGCTTTAGAAACTGTTAAATGCAAGGAAACAGATTCTCCTCTGAAGCCTCCAGAAGAAATGCAGCCTTGCTTTTAGACTTCTGATTTCCAGAACTACAAAATAGTAATTTTGTTTTGCTTAAAGCCACTAACTTTGCACTAATTTGCTACAGTAGCAAAAGGAAAAGAATACAATGCTCTATACCAAAGACTTTCTCCAGGTGGAACATGGAAAGTTTAGAGGACTTGACCTTGCAGAAGACGCCTGGAATGAACCATAGCATAAGTAGACGGCACTTTTTTTTAAAGAAAGATTTGGCATCATCCTCTGGACTCTGTTTCATGATCAACTAAGAACGAGATCATTTGCCATCTGGTCATGAGTTGTACCTTGCAGGTGTTTCCAAACATAGCAGCGAATTTTTTCCTTAGAACATACTTGAAAAGTTCCCATTTTTCTCTTGTGTCATTCCTTCCATTGTTTTTGTTGTCTGTTCCCTAAATCTTTTATTTACATTTTTACATATTTATATAATAGTACTTAAAACTACCATGTATCACAAGCCTTCTGTGATCAGGCATGGCCAAAGCATTCACATGCATTCATTCATTTAATCTCCACAATAACCTTTGGAAGTATTTACTGCAACTATACCCATTTTACACATGAGGAAACCGAGGCATGGAGAGAATAAGAAACTTTCCCAAAGTGACACAGCTTTACAGTGAGCCATGGTTCAAAACCAGGTCATGAGCCTAACTGCTCATAACAATGAACTTCCTCAGGGCCAAGACCCAGTGTTATTCTTGTTTTTACCTCCCTGACTCCCACCCTGCCATGCCTAGCCCATTTATTGAGCTCCTGTTATTGCTAGCACTGTGGTAAACACTTCCACATATATGACTTCACATCATCTCTACTAGAACCTCAAGCGTCTTGTCCAAGGCCCTACAAATACTAAAGTGGAAGAACTTTCCAAACGACTATGCTGAGTTACAGACCTGAGAGCACTGGAGTTGGGACCAAAAGCCTGATTGGAGCCTTAGCTCTTCCACTTACTACCAGCGGTGCAACTTGTGCCACTCTCTTCATCATTTGGGTATCTGTTACTTCACCTCTAAAATGGGGGTGATGAAACCTACCCTGCAGGCATTTTAAGCTCCTCCTGGGTGGGGCTGATGGCACATCATAGCTGGGAGACAGAGCTGGCTCCCCAAAAGGCAGCAGCAGGTGCCTGAGGCTGGCTGATGGAGCAGAGCGCTGGAGGGCACTCAACCCTTTCCCCAGTGAAGCTCAGCTCTGGTCCTCCTTCCTTGCCTTCTCCAAAAGGAGCCACCATCCAGCTGGAGATGTTAGAGATTACTTCCTCCCTGGGAGCAGTGCCGCGTCACCTGCCCCAACTCTCATACCATTCATTCACTAGGTGCAAATGCTGTTTCTCCCCCCCCCGCCCCCAACCCCTCAGTCAGGGTCTTGTGGCCACAGGCATTGGCAGCAGCTTACAGAGCCTCACTGTCACATGGGGATGGGAGGAAGAGGCTAATGCCCTACCTGACCCTTTCCTTCACCATGGTTCCAAACACCTTTCCAGGCACTGAAGAAAATTTGAAGACAAAAGGGCTACGGGAACTTTATGCTTGAGATGAGAGAGAGGGTCCCAGTGCCTGGGAAATAGACATACCACCAGTTTCTACTACTTCTGCAACCCAAGGATAAGGAAGAAAGGAAGCAGCCCAGAGCAAATTCCAACCTCAACTCCAAGAACTAGGAAAGATTTTCAGCCACCTCACAAATTATTTAAAACATAATTCAGGAGAGACTGGCCAAGATGACAGAGTGGAAACAACTTGAGCTCACCTCCTCTCATGGGCACACCAAAATCACAATTATCTGCAGAACAACCATGAAATGATGAAAACAAACAGAACTTACCAGAAAAGATCTTCTACAGCAAAACACAAGGAAGGAACCACAAGGATGTGGGTAGCAGGCACAGACTCACAGTACAGTCAAGTCCCGTACCCCCAGGCACCAAATTAGCACCAGCACCTGGCCCCGCCCAGCAGCCTGTGGGCACAGGTGCTGGGACCCCTCAGGCTGAGCAACCCCCAGTCACCAGCAGACAGCCTGCCTACAGACTTCCTCAGCCTACAGCCACCTCTAAGCACGGCGCTGCCCACCCTGGGAAATCTTCAAGTACACTTGGATTTGGACTCATGAGCTCAAAGTAGCTCTGCAGTTTTCAGAGGCAACTGTAGCTCTCTGGACCCTGGTTTTCACATCTGTGAAATAAAAGTGTTGGATGAGGTGATCTGTCTGGACATCGGCAGCTGTGAAATGCCACGTTCCCTGATGATCTCTGTGACCAGTATGCTCTGACAGCAAAGGACATCAAGAAGATCCCATTATTATGCTGAAAAAAAAAAAAGATTATTTTGTCTGAAGTTGTCTCTAAATTCTGTTTTGGAAATAGGCAGGGTGTGCATTTTTATAGGAATTGGTATAAAAAGCACTTGCCAAAGTCACACTCTTGGTTATTGGAAGAATTGAGGGGAGGCCCTCAGTCTCCAGACCCCAAAGCCGGAATGCGGGCCATTTCTACAAGGACGGAAAGAGGTGGCGAAAGGGCAGGCTCTGCTTCTGTAAAAGTCCTTTGGAGCTTGCTGACTGTTTCAGTTTCAGCCACACTCAGAGGTGCGCTCTTGCTGCTGCTCCCATTTTCCGCATGAAAGTTGCTAGGGCTCTTTCAGACTTTCCTTCTGAATTATTACAACACGGTTTTAGGATTATTCCTATTTCACCTGGAGGCTTTCCTTTGAATGTACAGTGTGTGTGCACACATCTGTTTACAGTTTGCTGAAATCTCAAGTGTGATTCCATAACATCTCAGTTACTTTTTCCATGGGGGATGGATGTCTCCCTCATTTTAAGCCTAAGTCAGGGCTGCCCAAGGCTTTTTGCATCAGGGCACTCATAAAAATAGTATTTGCACAGTGGATGGGGCTACTTCAGATCCTGAGGTGCCTGTCTGGAGACTCCAGCCTTTACGTACCCCGTCCCAGCCCAGCATCCCTGAGGACTGAGGGCATGACAAGGCCCACATGTTTTCTCTAACATTTTGTTATAAAAAGTTTCAGACATAAATAAAAGTTAAGAGAATTATATAGAGGATACCCATGTACCCACCACCTAAATTCTACCACTAAGATTTTACTTTACTTGCCCTATTACATTTGTATTCATCTATCCACCATTTATCCAGCCATCATATTTTGTGATGTAATGCAATGTAAGTTGCAGATGCCAGCATCCTTCACCCTAAACTTTTCAGCACACATAGTACTAGTAACTAGAGCTTCAATATTTATTTTTTTAAGATGAAGCTTATGTACTGTGAGATGCACTAATCATTTTTTAACCATTTTTTAAAAATTGAATTATACTTAATATACAATGTTGTGTTAGTTTCAGGTATACAGAAAAGAGATTCAGTTATACATATATGTGTGTATACATATTCTTTTTCAGATTCTTTTCCATTATTACAAGATATTGAGTATATTCCCTGTGCTATGTAGTAGGTCCTTGTTGTTTATCTATTTTATATATAGTAGTGTGTATATGCAAACCCCAAACTTCTAATTTATCCTTCCCCCTGGTCCCCATTTTCCCCTGGGTAACCATAAATTTGTTTTCTGTGTCTGTGATGAAATGCACTAATCTTAAGTGGCAAACCCATACACTCGTGTAACCCAAACCTCTATCAAGATAAAAAGCATTGCATCACCCAGGAAGTTCCCTACTGCACTTTCCAGTCCATTCCCATGCCCACCACCCCACCTCACCCCTACAGGTCAGTTTTGGATGTTCTAGAGCTTCATGTAAATGGAACAATACAATATGTTCTCTCTCAGCCCAGCTTTCACTCAGTGTGTTTTTGACATTCATACATGTGGTTGCATGGAATCTGTAATCCCCTTTTACTAACAAGTAAACCACACTACATAAATGCACCATTGTTTGTTTAACTGTTCCTCTGTTGATGGACCCTGGACTGCTCCACTTTTCCATTCTCTCTCATGATATCTACCTCTCTGATACATTTCATGCTCCAGCACATCCATTCCTGGAAGACTGTCTGACAAGAGTGCTCTGGTATATCAAGCCCAGTTTGCCCACTGGCTTGGGCTGGGGTTTAGTTTCTCCAGGAGCAGTTTGCACACTGGTGAGCCATGCATGGGACACGATGGTGGCCTTGTCATGCCCTCAGTCCTCAGGGATGCTGGGCTGGGACGGGGTACGTAAAGGCTGGAGTCTCCAGACAGGCACCTCAGGATCTGAAGTAGCCCCATCCACTGTGCAAATACTATTTTTATGAGTGCCCTGATGCAAAAAGCCTTGGGCAGCCCTGACTTAGGCTTAAAATGAGGGAGACATCCATCCCCCATGGAAAAAGTAACTGAGATGTTATGGAATCACACTTGAGATTTCAGCAAACTGTAAACAGATGTGTGCACACACACTGTACATTCAAAGGAAAGCCTCCAGGTGAAATAGGAATAATCCTAAAACCGTGTTGTAATAATTCAGAAGGAAAGTCTGAAAGAGCCCTAGCAACTTTCATGCGGAAAATGGGAGCAGCAGCAAGAGCGCACCTCTGAGTGTGGCTGAAACTGAAACAGTCAGCAAGCTCCAAAGGACTTTTACAGAAGCAGAGCCTGCCCTTTCGCCACCTCTTTCCGTCCTTGTAGAAATGGCCCGCATTCCGGCTTTGGGGTCTGGAGACTGAGGGCCTCCCCTCAATTCTTCCAATAACCAAGAGTGTGACTTTGGCAAGTGCTTTTTATACCAATTCCTATAAAAATGCACACCCTGCCTATTTCCAAAACAGAATTTAGAGACAACTTCAGACAAAATAATCTTTTTTTTTTTTCAGCATAATAATGGGATCTTCTTGATGTCCTTTGCTGTCAGAGCATACTGGTCACAGAGATCATCAGGGAACGTGGCATTTCACAGCTGCCGATGTCCAGACAGATCACCTCATCCAACACTTTTATTTCACAGATGTGAAAACCAGGGTCCAGAGAGCTACAGTTGCCTCTGAAAACTGCAGAGCTACTTTGAGCTCATGAGTCCAAATCCAAGTGTACTTGAAGATTTCCCAGGGTGGGCAGCGCCGTGCTTAGAGGTGGCTGTAGGCTGAGGAAGTCTGTAGGCAGGCTGTCTGCTGGTGACTGGGGGTTGCTCAGCCTGAGGGGTCCCAGCACCTGTGCCCACAGGCTGCTGGGCGGGGCCAGGTGCTGGTGCTAATTTGGTGCCTGGGGGTACGGGACTTGACTGTACTGTGAGTCTGTGCCTGCTACCCACATCCTTGTGGTTCCTTCCTTGTGTTTTGCTGTAGAAGATCTTTTCTGGTAAGTTCTGTTTGTTTTCATCATTTCATGGTTGTTCTGCAGATAATTGTGATTTTGGTGTGCCCATGAGAGGAGGTGAGCTCAAGTTGTTTCCACTCTGTCATCTTGGCCAGTCTCTCCTGAATTATGTTTTAAATAATTTGTGAGGTGGCTGAAAATCTTTCCTAGTTCTTGGAGTTGAGGTTGGAATTTGCTCTGGGCTGCTTCCTTTCTTCCTTATCCTTGGGTTGCAGAAGTAGTAGAAACTGGTGGTATGTCTATTTCCCAGGCACTGGGACCCTCTCTCTCATCTCAAGCATAAAGGTCCCATAGCCCTTTCATGTAAGAGATTTATTCCAGTGACCTCATTTAACAGATGAGGAAACTGAGGCCCAGTGAGTAAGAGACTTGCCCTGGGTCACACAACTAGCTAGTGGCAGGTGAGGCCTAAAACTATCAGGCTGAGAACCCTCTTGGTTCCATCATTAGGAAAGGTTTTTGCCTCAAATCGAAGCATTGCTATCGAATGCATTTTAGAATCTTGGACTTTTAGTTCTAATAATGTATTTCTACAAATGGTAATCTTTGGTATCTCCTGAAGCAATTAGGTCAAACATTATTTTTTAAAGTTTGTAGACGCTTTAAAAAAAAAAAGAATGAAACGGTAATTTAATTACCATTTAATTAATTTAATTAAGCAATTTAATTAAAGTTTTTAGCTACTTATCTATTTATAGTTTTATAATAAAGTGTTTCTGCAATGCCCAACTGCTTTGGCAGAGCATAGAGAAATATAATTATTAATTACTACTATCATAACCACTTCACAAAGCAGTGCGTACTTAGATCTTCACCCATACTTCCTGGGAGCAAAAGTTTCACACCAACATTCCTCAAAGACAAGCAACTTCAGAGTAAAATATTCATATGAATCATCAAGAGCTATTATTAAACCCTTTTCAGAGTTTCTGAGTCATTGCCTAAAAGAATATCTAACTTGGGTTTAATTTGAGGAGAAAATAGGGGGTTCAAATTTGACATTTTTCTTTTGCTTTAAAAAGTACTGGTCCTTGACCCTGTTTCCTGGTCCTGCCCTCCCCATCACTCCTTCTAGGAGAGGAGTGGTACTCACAGGCACACTGACTGCTCTGTAAAATGAGATGTGTGCGCAGGTCTTTTCCTAACTCTGACAAAGTAGCGTACTGACCACCTTGCCAACTCCCTCCACCCAGAGCCTCCCTAGAAAAGCTGTAGAAGCAGGTGCAGTCTCGCATCTGAAAAACTATCAACAATACCTCCAAAGTGTGAGATGCCCCTGGGGAGAAGGCAGGCTGTCTAGGCAGGTGTGATGGGGGAGACAGCAGGAGGGCAGAGCAGACGGAGGGTATGGGCAGAGAAAGAACTCTAAATTCTCTTCCCTCTCCATGGCCTTGCCTTGGATGGATCAGAGCAGCCTCTTGGCCACAGAAACCTGCAGCATCAGTGCAGGCGGCCAGTGCTGTTAGGGTACGTAAAAGTACCACAGAAGCCCTGCTGGTGTGAGGAGCTGATGAAAACAGGACAGCAGCTGATACTTAGCATCCGCTCACTCACCTCTCCCCGCTCAAGCTCCCCAGGATGATGGATTCTAACCTAGGAAACCCCTGCTCACAGGAGGTGCCTGGCAGCGCGGTACCAAAGGTTGTAGTCTTTGGGGTTCTGTGGGGTCCAAAGTGGTCTGCCCAGGGGCTCATCCCTTCCCTTCTCCTTAAACTCCTGTGGAGGGATCTGGCTCTTCCTGAAAACCAGAGAGGATCGTTTCAAACAGGAACATGAGTTGCCAGGGTGAAATGACCTTGCACCTAAAGAGGACAAACAGAACAGCAGATGTTGATTGGAACTCACCAGGCAAGAACTTAAATAAACACAATAAATATTCTCTAAAGGGCTGGAGGGTGGGGAAGAGGCGAGATGGTGGCCAAAGGGCACGAACTTCCAATTACAAGATGAATAAGTTCCAGGGAGCTAGTGTGCAGCCTGGTGACTATAGTTAACAACACTGGGGGTTGTATACAATGAAAGTTGCTCTGAGATCTTAATGTCCTCACAACAACAGCAACAGAAACGGTGGTTACAGGAGGTGAAAGAGGTGAGAACTAAGTGATCAAGAAAAACCAAGTCCTATCAAGTCGTTTGAGCAGAAATGCCTAAAGGCAACCACTGCTGGGCTTTTCCACGGCAGAGCCAATAAAATCCTGTGTACGTGTGCGTGCGCACACACTCCAGATAGCTTGAATTAGGTTTCTGTCTCCCGGAAACAAGGACCTAACAGGGGACAGGAGAGGGGGTAGCTTTGCCACTTTGTGATGCAATGAACAGAGTGACTTCAGAAAGAGCCCCTTTCCGAAGGTGTTAGTTACTTTAGCTAATAATTCACTGGCTAAAGCCCCTAGTCTTCTTATCCATTCTTGACTTGGCAGTCCCCATAATCTTACTGAAATAATACAAAAATGTGCACTCTTTAGAATACATATAAATTTTGATTCCATCTATCCAAAGCTCTGGAAAATAAAAACTAATCTCTACTGACAGAACACAGATCAGCAGTCGTCTGGGGCTAGGAGTGAGGCAGGGAGGGAGGATTTAAAGAGGGGCAGGAGAAAATGCTTGGGGTGATGGACATGTTCACTCTCCTGATGGTGTTTATGGTTTCAGCAGGATATATGTGTGTGGACACTCACCCAAACGTATACTTTTTTTTTTGTATTAGGTTCTTCTTGTCTCAAAGTATATATATATATAAACATCTTTATTGGAGTATAATTGCTTTACAATGGTGTGTTAGTTTCTGCTTTATAACAAAGTGAATCAGCTATACATATACCAAATGTATACTTTAAATACGTGTAGTTTATTGTATGGCAATTATATCGCAATAAAGCTTTAAAAAAGAAAACAGAATAAAAACATATTGGCAAAACAAAAAGCAAATTGGATAATGTCGCCCTATTTAACACACTGCAGTGGTTTCCCAATTCTCTCAGGGCAAAACCCAGTCTGTAACAGGGTTTGGAAGGCTTTCCTGATCTGCCCCTGCCCGGTCGCAGCTCTTACCATGTCCAACCTCTCAAGTGGGGCTCCGGACATCCTGGATTTCTCCCAATTTCTGGGTCCACTCCAAGCATGTTCAACCTTCTGCTTCTTAGAACATCTCCCCATGCCCACTCCTGCGCGCGCACACACACGTTTACCTGGATACTTGCTTTAGGCTCCTGCTCATACGTCCCCTCCTTGACACTTTCCCTACCCCCATGACTGTTAAGAGCCTTCCTATGTACTCCATTGTACACAAGGCTTTCCACAGCTTAGCACGTATTACTCTGTCTCCTAAGTGCCTTTTTACTTCTCTGAAGCCCCTCACCATCCTGTGAGATATTCTGAGGGTCTGTCTTATAAATCATAGCTCTGGTGCCCTGAACACTGTCCAGAATATGGTATGCTTGTTGAATGATTTGATAAATGATTTCAATAGGTCATAGACAGTCCAAGAGTATATCTTAACTACTAAACTTAGAGGAGACTGAGGCCAACCTTGAGAAAGGGGGAGAGTCAGTGTAGCACAGTGGTAAGAGCTCGGGCTCCAGTGTTAGGTAGTCTTGGGTTCAGATATCAGCTCTGCCACGTAGTAGTGTAACCACATGGATGTTCCCAAACCTCTCTGTGCCTCAGTCTCCTCCTCTGTTAAATGGGATGGTGATATCTATTTCATTGGGGTGTTTTGAGGATTAAAGGAGATAATCTGTATAACTTGAGGTCCAAATGTACCTACAACTAAAGAAAATAATATCATAGTCCTTAAGAGAAAAAGGAACTAAATAATAATAGAAGCCAGTCAAATACATGTTCCTGTTATTATCAAACTGAGGAAGCCAGTTTAAGGTCAAGTAGCTGCACAGCAGTTCATTTCCCTCTGATCAGTTTGTGCCTGAGAGCCCGTCCCAACAAACTTCTTGCCTGAAAATCTCTATCTCAGGACCTGCTCCGCTGGAAACTGGGCCTGCGACACTAAGTCCAAACACCCATCCCTCGACACACTGGTCACCCCCGTGCACATATGCCCATGCACCACTGGGCAAGCAGTCAATTTAGGGCTCCGATGCCTCCCCTGAAGCCAAAACAATGGGGCAGCTGAGTATCTTGGATCAGAAGAATAAAAGCAAATTCCCACTGCCCTTATGAATCTGAAATGTTGAATCATATTTCAGGGCAAGGAGCCTTTGGGAAAGAGGCTCTGAGTTTATTGAAGGACTGGAAGGAAAAGGATATTTAGGGGAAAATCTGGGAGAGCAGAACACAGACAACTGAGCTTATTCTTGATAAAATGTAAGCTCCTGAAGGGAGAGATTTCTGTCTGCTTTGTTCTCTGCTGTGTCTCCTGAAACAGTGTCTGGCATATGGCAGGTGCTCAATCGGTAGCAAGTCAATGAATATAGAGTTTGACAGGGCAGGGAAGGAGGCAAAGCTAACAGCAAAATGAAAACTTTAATGCAACTCCCAGACAAAGAGTGAGGCGGTGAAGCTTGGTGGGTCGGATCCTGAGTTGTGACCGCAGGCAGACCTGAGTTCAAGTCAGGCTTTGCAACTTACAGCTCTAGGACAGCTGGCAAATCATTAGCCTCTGCAAACCTGTTTCCTTATCTGTGAAATTGGACTCGTATTTAATATGATGACTCTGAAGATTAAATAAAATGATTTAGATTAAGTGCTTGTACAGAGTAGACACACAGTTCTCTGCTCATAAGTGAGCACATTTGGTACACATGTACACACACACATACACACTCACACAACCTCCAGGGACTTGAGGGGTGACAGTGTTTTACTTCTGGATTCTCCAGAGGAAGGAGTGTGGTGCTTTGTCTGCTTTAAGGATGACAAGAATCAATGCAAAATGTTCTGGCCAAGTAGAGCCTGTGAAATAAACCTGAAAGGCTATACCAGCCCATTAATTTGAGTCTTAACCATATTACTGATTTTATAGTCACTTAAGCAAATCAATGTTTCAAAACACACTTTGGAGAACAGCCTAATTTGTGAGTAATTTTTTTAAATCGGCCATTTGAGATAATGCTGCTGAGGCCTATTTCACTTTGATTTAGAGCAGAACGCTTGTGCCAGACAGAGGAGAGGCCATTTGACTCTTTCTGCCCACACATTCTAAACAACAAAAGCTAGGACACAAGATTAGCTATGGCCTCCCGTTACCATGGTGTATAAGCTACAAAATCCATTTCTGACTCCAGTCTCTAATTGAATGTGGGATGGAACTGGGAAAGCTGCCAAGGAGAGCCAATGGTTTCACATAAATTCTTCAACTATAGGGGGACAATACATACAATACAGGCAGAACAATACAAGTTTCCTTTGTGCTCCCTTTACACTTTGATTGGCAAAAGTAATTATGTACTTATTCAGAGGTAATGTTCTGTCTTCTATGGTACAATTAGGGGTGGTTTGGACACTGTGGTTTTCTTTCCTCCCTCATTGAATAGCAGCCATGAGATCTGAACCGACCCTCACTTAATCCTGTTCCCTTGGGCACAGTCGCTGCTTTAGGCCTCCCAGGCCAAACTTCACGGTTGCCCTTTGACCATAGGGGTTGGTCAGGGCTGGTCAATCATAGCAAAGCTAAGGACTCTTGCTTTGGATACAAATAAGGGGAACCAGCCTTGAGATGGAGCCCTCAATATAGTAGTATAGTGTAGAGAGAGAATAAAACTAAGTCATTGAGCCTTTGGGTCAACTATTCCTGAAATCTACATGCTTCTCAGATTTCCAGGTATATGAGATAAAAAGGTTTAAATTGGATCTTCTGTTACTTACAACCCAAACCTTCATAAATAATATATGCCCATCAGAAAATGAAATTTCCAAAATTATATTTGACTTCCTGAATTTCATCCCAGACCCAAATTCCTTGCAGTGGCATGCATAATCAAGGTGGACAGTCTTACATAGGCAGAATGATTTTCCTTCACATCAGAAAAATCTATTATTCATCCAATGGACTTGGTTTATCTGTTAAAATGTATGAAAATAACACTTGCTATAAATAACTTATATCTTAGCGTAATTACAATTAGCTATAATGAATGCACTTGGAGGCCTATCTTGCGGTCTGATAAACTGCTACCAGCTGTCATGCTAGCAGACCCGAAACGATGATTTGTGAGTTTAATTCCCTTAAAATAATATCATGAAACTGAAGCAACATGACCTCTCAATTCACCAGTGTTATTTTTAAAATTTCCATGCAGCCAATACACAAAGATATTTGTTCTGATACTGGACACTGTTTAAAAAAAGTGGATGTTCTATGTTTTTTGAAGGACATAAAGCCCTTCACACTAAGGAGATGAACCATAGTATTTCAGTTATCAGCCAATAGGTGGAAGAGAATTTGAGGAGTGTCTGTTCCATAGGAACCACAAAAACCTTATTACATAACAATCAGCCGGGCTGGTCTTGAGTTCCAAACCTCAATGTAAATACTAGGTCAGCTCATTTCGACTGTACCCATATTTGAAGACTAGGTAATGCGATGTTGCCATGGTAATAAGTTGCTAGGATACCTCCAAGCAGCCAGTGTAAGCTGACTTTGTTAAACGATATCACAAGGATTAAGAACTAATACGTGTTTTGATTGGATAGAATGACGAGAAGTGTTTCTTTGCATTATTTAGGAAGCCAAATAGGGACCTTTGAGATAATTTATCCTAACCTTTTGTTCATTTCACAGATTAATTTATCCAAATATTTATTGAGCACATACTATGTGCCAGGCAGTGGAATAAATAATGGAAGACACAGGGCACCCTTGAGATGTGCACAGGAGATGCGGAGACCAAGACCCAGAGAGATTAGGAAGTTGCCTAATGGACACAAGGCCCCTGGACTTGTACAAGAGTCTTGAATCCCAGTCCAGTGATATTTGCCACAACGCGAAGAAACTTGTTGGAGGGACTTCCCTGGTGGTCCAGTGGTTAAGAATCTGTCTTCCAAGGTAGGGAACGCAGGTTCAATCCCTGATCAGGGAACCAAGATCCCACATGCCACAGGGCAACTAAGCCCATATGCCACAACTACTGAGCCTGCACACCACAACTAGAGAGGTCAGGTGCTGCAATGAAGAGCCCGCATGCTGCAATGAAGTTCCCGTGTGCTGCAGCTAAGACCTGACACAGCCAAATAAATAAATTAAATTTTTTTTTAATCAAAACAAAAAGAAAAAACTTGGACAAAAATTAATATGAATTAATATTCAAAATGAGCTTCTATTGGCTTGCTCATCTTTCATAAGAGAAAAGGCTTTTCAAGAAGCATGCATTCAATAAGTATTTTACTGAGTGCTTACTGGGTCTACTCTATTGTAACATGCCAGATGCTGGGGAAACACAGTCATGTTCTAGTAGGGCCAAAAGAAATTTTAAGGAAGAATTCTGGCCAGTGGGATGGTTCTCTTGTGGAGGCATGCTCAAGTTGCCATGGCAGCCCAAATGAGGGGAATGAAAGCTGCCCTAAAGGAGTGATGAGCTTTGAAGGACAAGTAGGCATTAAGAAGTCTTGGGGCAAGCAGGCCTTTCCAGGAACGGACTCCATGTGATGTAATTAAAATGTTACTACAGCGAGGACTGACATTTTCTCAGCAGTGCCTGAGGGAAGGTGCCTGATACCTATGGGGACCACGTGTTCGGTTTAAACAGTCAACAATTTTGTCCCCCAAAGTTGGAGCCATTTCAACCAATCATATTCTAGTTTGAGAAATGGGATATTGAAGCCAATATTTGAACAGATCTTAAAGTACATGGTGCTGGAGTCACTATGAATGGTTCCAGTGGCTGAGTTATTCTGCCTGAAACATTTGTCCCAATCACAGACCCAGCAGTTTTAACTCCTTCCTTAACACCAGATCCATAAAGGCCTTGCTTCCCCTTGTGCCCGCCTCCTCCAGGCTACCTGTCCTACACCGTTAGCCCTTGTCTCTGGAGACAGTTTCGTGTCCACTGTGATCTCCTCCCTGCTTGGCTGGGCCCTCTCTTTCACAGGAGACTTGGTCATTGATGGCACGGACAGGCAGAGGCACTCACCCTCCCAAGCCTTGCACGCTGAACTTCCATTCTGTTCCACACTGGGGAGGCCTCCACCAGCACCCTGCCCCACCCGCCCCAGCGCCACTTCCGACCACATTGTCTGGTCTCCAGCACCTCACCTCTTGCTTGCACGCTCAGCGCTGCCCGTCCTGGTCTCTGCCTGGTGCTTTGGGCAGTGGCGGATGAGCCAGACCAGCCAGTCATTGGCCTTTCTGACCCCTGTCTCTCAGCCCCCACTGCATGCTGTGCCCTATTTCTTAGAAGTCACTTAGGACTCCAGATGCCTCCAGGATGAGAAATGAGCTTCTCCCCTCCTGCATTTCACCCACTGTAAGACATCATTGACTGCTACATGCATTATTATTTTATGTACTTCTAAGAAAGAAAAATTCTTCCATTAAGCCATATACGATGTTTTCTTATCACTTCATTTTCTAAAAATTTCTATATATTGAAGATTTTTTTACTTCATTAGACATGGTTTTTATCATAGATCACTCTTGTGCATACACGGGAAATATACCCTAAGTAAAGTGATTTAAATATTCCTAAAACTTCTGCAGAGTGTTCAATTCTTTTGGATCATTTTTCAACCTGAGGCATTAGGTGTTCGTGTTTTTCTACAAAACATCGACCTCTGTGCCATCAAGAGCAACATTTCTTAAGAGTTCTCCACCTGAGTCTCTGGGATTTCCTCCCAAGCTGCTGACATTCATCCCACAGGTTTTCAGGCCATGTGCAGCAGGTGATGACCATGTCAGGACCACCACCTAGCATGAGTTGTAAGACCTATCCTGACTTCAGAGAGTTTAATGTCTCTCTTAGAATAATGGAAACAAGGGGCGTCAGACCTGCTGTTCCCCACACACGACCACCGCTGCAAAACTCACCAGGGAAAAGCCCAGGACCTGAACTTGTCTACCTCAGTCTTTTGACATGGCACCACCCTGCGTGCATATCCAGAGATGTCTAAGCTGTGACTGGCTCTTCCTGGCGGCCTCGTTCCTGGTAGCCCCACCCCAGCGGGAGAAGGATGAGCTTCAAAGCCAGCACCAGAGCAGGACCTGCAGTCAAGGACTCTGAATTCAAACCTGTCAAATTCATGCCTGGATCCCTCTGAAGAGTTCCTGGAGCGGTGTGCTGAGGTAGCGTAGGCCTGCAAGGAGGGTTCTCATACCCAATACCCTCTTTTATAATCAATACTTCTAGACACCAAAGATGGCTGCAAAGATATCTGTCCCACCTGATCTTCTAGAACTTGGTTACTCCTTTAACCAGAGATGGAGCCCAGCTTCCCCACCCCTCAAATCTATGTGAGTTTTGTTGTTTGTGACCAATGGAACATGGCAGAAATGAAGTTGACTTCTGAGGCTGATTCAGACAAGGCTGTGCAACTTCCATCTTGCTTTCTGGAGCCCTGACGGCCAGGTAAGCAGTCTGAACACCCTGAGGTGACCACTCTGAGGCGCCCAAGCCAGTCACCATGAAAAAGCCTGAGACTGCGTGGCAGGAGACAGGCCTGGCCAGCCTGCAGCTGCTCAAGTCCAGCCTGGATCTGACCCCAGCCATGAAGGATAAAGGAACTGCTGTTACTCTAAGCCACTACATTTGGGGATGATTTGTTACATGACCATAGCAGATGGAACCCACCCTTTGTGGATGGGGTGTCATTCCCATGGGGAATGACCGGCCTAGAGTCATTAAATCCTCCATATGACCACCAAGAACAGCGTCGCCAGGTAAAGGCTTGGAGCTCCGAGACCACTGTTTTGGCCACTTCCTGCTCACAGAGCTTCAATTACCTTCTCCATGCCCTCTTCTCCTCTTCATCACCCTGAAGTCTTAGGATGGAAAATTTAGATAACTTACCATCTATCACATAAACAAGGAACAAATTGAGCTAGCTCTAGAAGCTGGAAAAAAGGTCAAAGGGATGACAGATAATTCCCTATTTAGTTACACCCTGGCCTTGGCTTTGGGGCTCCATCCTGGCATCGGGGGCTTCAGGGGGTGTGAGGTGGTGACAGGCCTTGCCTGCCTTGCTCCACACCGATAGCAAGGGCGTCCAGGCCTCCACATGCAGCCGGACTAGTCTTCGTGAGACATGAATCTCATACAACTTGGAGAATGTTCTTTAGGAAAGAAAGAAACCAAATTTAGAGAAAGGAAACCAAAGGGAATATCAATATAGGATGTAAAAGCACAACCAATTACAACTTTCAAAAGCTGAAAAATACCACAAACATGACAAAATCTAGGGGGAAAAAACCCATAAAATTATGATGAGTTAATTACCTGACATGATTTTATGGTATTCTTTCCTACTTTGGGGGGTTGCATACTCTTTTATTCCGTTTTACACTATCATTTTCTATATAGTATGAGGTAGATTAACCTAGTCCAGAAGGTCAGGACCAGAAACTGCTTCCCTTAGGAAGTGACATTAAAAATAAGAAAGAATGGGAGTTAGTGAGGCAAAAGGTGCATGTGGGAGGGGAAGCTGGGGTGGGGGTCAAGGGTCAGTGGCCTGGGGAAGGGGATGAGGTTTGCCCTGCAATGAGCCTGAGGTCAAAGTGGCTTCCTCAGCTCTGGTGGGTCAGAGGGTGAGAAACTAAAGGGGAGGTGATCAAAATGCAGGGGAAATGCCTGTGTGGAGCATTATGCAGCCATTAAAAGGGATCCTGTGGGGGGCTATGTAGCAGCATGGAGCAACACTTTGGCTGCAAATTGCAGGCATGAGTTTCTACACTTTGTGAAGTACAGCCACGTGAAGAATTATGGAATCTCATGAACAAGACCCCTATTGGAACAAAGAGGAAGTGTGAGTCTCTAGCCTTTTTTTCCACCTGTGGTAGGCATGGGTTGTTTGTGCTACAAGCGTTCCTGCCCCCTCCCTCGGGGGTCTGCTACATCCCCAGATCTCCTCTCTGCTCTCCCAGCCACCACGAGGGCGGAGGAGCCTGGCCTGGTCAGTCAACTGCATAGTCCTAGTGTCGGCAGGGAGGGCCCAGGTGAGCACATGACCACACCTGGCCACTCAAGCTCCACCGTGACTTTCTCATTTGGGGCTGAAGAACTTCAGTCCTCCTTCAACTCAACAAACTACCCAACATTCTTCCTGGGACGGGTCACATGTCCACCCTGAATCCTTTCCTTGTTTCTTTAGATTCATTTGGGTTGGGTTTCTGTAAATTCACAAGAAAAAAGCAATTTCCTTTTTATTGTTTTAACTGGTCATTTCAAAAACAAAATACGTACACATTGTAGAAGGTTCAGGCAATATGAAAGAGCATAAAGAAGAAAGTTTATGAGTGTCTCTCCCTGTCATTTATTTCCAGTTTTATCACGTTATGCTCAGAGAGTGTTATGTGTACTCTGTCATTTCAGAGGTGGTACAAGACTAGAGAGGATTTACTGAGGTTTTCTAAGGCCCAACAGATGAGTAATTTGGTAGATGTTTCCTGGGTCCTTAAACGTAGATTCTCTGCTTCAATCAACAGAGTTCAGGATTTATCTTTTATTTTGCTGGCGTTTGTGCCTAAGTTTTTTGTTTGGAGTCTGGAGATAATATAATAGTATCTCTGTCTGATATAGCTGGGTTGTTACATATGTTAACACATGAGAAGAGCTTACTTAGAATAGTGCCCACAGCACAGTAAGCACTGCCAGAATATTTGTTGCCATCATCATATTATATATCCTAGATTCTGTACTTAAACGTTGACATTTTATCTGCCAAGGACTGAGTTTGTGGTCTCCCAATACTGTTGTGTTGACTTCTCCTTGCATTTTCCGTAGATATCCTGTATATAATCTGAAATTCATGCAGTCATTGTGGATAAACGCTTGATCAATTAAAGAAAGCTAATAGAGATCTAGCCCCTTAAACCCTTTCCTCGGGGCTGCCAGCTGTTTGTGTCTTATTCCATCTTTCCTCTTATTCTCCAGTCCATGTATTCCTTAAATTCCCTGAGCAAAGCCTGCTTCTGTTGGGGAATCACTCTTCTAGAGAATGCTCTTTATCATTTACAGCCAGCGTTCACGTCCCTTTCATGAACAGACCCCATGTTGTTATTTCCTGTTTACTTCAGTGAATTGGAGGCAATCCTTCCACTCCTTTGCCCTCAACAAGCACATGGCTCACTCACCTGCTCGCCCCCCCCCGTTACCTGGCCTCTGCCTACATCCCCACCTGGAACCAGTCCTGGACCGCAGGAAGGTGGGAATGGATCAGTCTGTTCTTCAGCGGCCAGGAGAGGCTGGGGGGCCGGGGCTGTGGGTAACACTGCCCTCTCGGGGCTTTTCCAAGGGCTGTTCATGATTACTGAAAACCCCACCAGGGTCATCTGAGTGGAAGGAGAGAGGTCCTTGCCAACTGCATTCCCTGGGAATGCCTGTGGAGGGTAACAGGCACCGGGGGTGGGGGGGGCGGGGGTAGGAGAGCGCTGCGCTCATATGCGAGCAGAGCGCTTGGCAGGGGTGGGGCGGGGATGGGGGAGGAGGCCCCGGAAGGCAGCTTCATCTCTCTGCCTCTGGCCTCTACTAGGCTGCCTTTACCTGGAGGGAACATGAACTTCCACGTTCCTGCCTCTTGCGGAGTTAGGGGGCGAGGCCATGTGGTTTCTTTTCCTGGGAGTTTTCTGTGGCCTTAAGTCCACGGTGGGTGTTTCTCTTTCCTCTGCCCTGCCCATGCCCTGTCCTTCCTCCTCAGAAGTGACCCTGTTTTAAATATAGCCCCCCACCTCCTGCTCACTGCCTGTCCCCGAGGAGGGCCAAGGTACAGCGTTTGTTAGCTAGGCTCAGATTCTGTCGCCATTCACTAATTTCATCAGATAAAATTTCTCTGTTTTTTTTTTCTAATGTTCATTTGTCTGTGTGGAGGGGAGGGTTTGGAGAAAAAAAGTTTTCTGTGCAATAAACCAAAGTCATAGGACCCTCGCCTTCCCTCATCTGCACGTCTGCCCTGGTCTGGTTTACTCAGCAGCCTTTGGCCTGAGTAACTGTGAAGGTGGCAGCCACTCTCCTCAAATGTTTCTGCTCAAAGCAGCAGCTTTGCCAGAAATTAGATAACCAAGGAGACTCTGGCTCCGGACAGCATGGGGCCCAAAAGTGTGAATTCAGCACCAGCCGCTGCAGCCGCGAGGAAAAAGCAGCGAAATGAGAAGTGCGAGCATCTTGCTGACTCTGCTGAGAAAGGCAGAAATATGTGTTTGGAGGGGGATGCAGCCAGGGCCACTCACCTCCCAAGAAACAAAATGCGAGAGGGGCCAGCATGAGGTGGAGACCCAGCACGGTCTGCCTGCTTTACCCTCCCCACAGGAACCACAAACCCAGTGGCTCAGATGAGGAAGAGGTCAGGTGCTGGCTGAGTCCCCACCGCAGTTGATGGGGTCAAGGATTCCACGGAGCTGCCTGACTTCTCTCTCCCCTTGATGACTGGTTTCTCCAGGCCAGGGGGTTTCTTCATACTGCAGCAGGAAGGTACTGGATAAGAGGGGAGAGACCAGAGGCGGGTGTGCCATCACCTCCCTGCCTGCCTGCAGATGGGAAGATGAGGCAGGTGAAACGAACTCAAGCCACAGAAAGACGAACACTCTAGGGGGGCTGGCTGAGACAGCACCCTCTCACTGGGAGAGTGCGTGTGGGGATGATACAGGGAAGCCACAGGCTGTCCCCCTCAACAATCCCCAGAGCCAAAAAATAAAAAGATTTAGTATAAACAAAAAAGCAAGCTGACGACTGCACTGCCAGGAGGCTCTGACGTGCCGGGACAGCCCAGCATTAAGATGCAGTCTGTAAGGGCTGTGAAGCAGTGTGTGTGGCTGGGCCCCGGGCCAGGTCTGCGCAGGCCCAGCTCCAGGCAAAGTAAGCGATGCCAGCACTCCGATCCCGCTCGGCCGCAGGGACCTTGCCTCCACACAGGGATGAGCGAGGGCTGCGGACACACAGCACAGATGGAGCAGGTGCAGGCTGTGCCCTGGGAGGCTCTGAGGCATCCCTTCTCCCGGCCTGCCTACCTGAGGAGCTGACGGTGGCGGTCAGGGCCATGTTAGGAGACAAAGGACAGAGTCGTCCACCTCTCCAGGCACCTACCTGATCTCTGCAGCTGTTCCCACCCCCACCCCTTCAAAGGCCAAGAGCTGCCACTCGTCCCCACCCACCCCTTCTTCACAGCCCTCTCGCCCAGGGCTCCTGCCCTGTCAATGCCCTCCTTCCCCTCCTGGAGCCTCGCGGAGGACTTGGCTAGTAGCTCACACTACCTTCTCCAGAAGCCGTCAGTTTCTGGCTTCATCACATGGACCTTGACTTTCCCATGATGGCTCCACCTCAGCTTCAGAAACACCCTCTCTGGCTCAAGTACCCCTCCCCACCCACCACAGCCCATGCTGGAGTCCTACCTCATCAAGACCTCCAGTTCACTAACCCCTCCGGGGTCACCTCCTGCCTTCAATTCCTGTCTTATTCAGATTAAACCTTACACCCCACAGTCCAGCATTACGTCTCCTGTAATCTCAGCCGCCTTGCCCCTCCTCCCCTGTGCTCCTCTGGGAAAGGCCCAGCTCTGCCTCAGTGACCTTGTCCCACCTGAACACAGCTGTGGGGGAAACACATGCGTGTGTGTACACCCACCCCCCCAGATGTGGTACATCTAAGCGCCTAGATCCTCGTCTCATAGCTCAGCCCCGCCTGCCCTTCTGCGCTTCTGTAATCGACTTGCTTTCCCAGGTGCAGATGAAGGACTGCCTCACGCCCTCTGAGAACATCCTCCACCCACGTCCAGCTGATGGTCTCACTTCATTTCACCAGGAAGAGATTACAGCTCCTTCAGCCCACCATTAATTGAGCCCCTCCTCCTCTATACTTTCCCCTCCTCTTCTTGAGCCCATTGTGTTGCAGGACTGGCTGTCCTCCTCTCAGAGGGCTCAGCCCGCCTCCTTCTGCACGGACTGTGCCCCTTCAGGAACCCTCTCTCCACTCTCCACCTTGACTGTTCCCATCGACACCCAGGCTCTCCCACTGCAAACCCTCCCTGACCTGACAGCCCTCTCCAGTTCTCACCCCATTTCTCACACCCTCTGGACCTGCTTCTCACTGTCCACCCCACCACCACCTACTCACTCAACCAACTCCCACCCCTTCCTGAAACGGCTCCCCTCCAGGTCATCCATGACTCCATGCTAAGACATCCAAGAGATAGTTCTGCCCTCCTTTCACCGAAACGCTCCTGAGAGCCTGGCATGTCCACCCTCTTCAAGCAGCTTCCTCTCAATTCCTTGTCCTCCTGAACATGTCCTGCTTCTCCCCACAGACTTTCAGGGCTGGGTTCCCTTAGGGCCCCGTCCTGAGTCTTCTTCTCTTTTCTCTCTCCTTGGATGACCCCATCCAGTCTGAAGTATTGCCACACCATTTTTATGTGGATGACTCACAAATTTAGGTCGCAACACATCCAAAATGACCTTGATTCCATCCCCTCCAAAAGCCTGTGTGGTCCCCTTCCAGCTTCGCCAGGCTTTCCCTTCATCCATAAGTTGAACACCTTAAGGCACCAGCTGAAAAGTCACCCTTGAGTCTTCTCTCTCCTCACCCCACCCTCTAGCCAGCCCATGAGAGGGCCTGTCAGTGCTGCCACCACCATCTCTCAAGGGCCCCCACTTCTCTCCACCTCCTCTGCCATCCAGGCCCAGATCAGCAACACCTTCCACTTCCCCTCCTACCCGCTTCCAGTGCATGCTCCACACAGCTCGCCCCGACCATGGCCTGTAAGGCTCTGTACCATCTGGTTCCTGCTTCACCTCCCCTTGCTTACTTTAGTCTAATTACACTGGCCTTTTGCTGCAAATTCTCTGCTTCCCCCTACCACCGCCCCCTTACCCCCGCTGCCACCCCCAACTGAGAAATGGAGTCTCACTCCCTACCTTTGTTCTGGAATAATTTGCCAAGATTCGTTCCCAGAGCCTTAGCACGTGCTCCTCCCTGGAACACCCAGAATCCTCTCCCCACACTCCTCCCTGGCTCTGTCCTTTCCATCCTTCAGCCTAAATGCTCTTCACAGAGGCCCTTCTGGACCACCTCAACTAAAGTGAAAGATACCAAGGTGGGACCCGTAGCAATCCTTTATTTCCTTCTTAACACAGACATAAATAAAACAAGTAAATAAGCATCATAATTTAATTAATCTTATCTTCATTTCTAGAGCAGTGGTTGGCAAACTGTGGCCCACAGGCTGGCCACATCCCTTTTTAAATGGTTTTATTGGAACACAGCCACACCCACTGATTTATGTATTGTCCACTACTACTTCTGACTTGGCAGAGTTATGCAATTGCTACAAACACCATGTGCCCCACCAAGCCTAAAATATTTACCATTTGGCCCTTTAAGAAGAAGTTTCCTGGCTGCACGGAGAGCGGTCTATGGCTCTCTCATCCCTAGATCACCAATACCTCATACAGCTAATTTGTTGAAGGAACTGAAGGGCTTTGAGGCCCGGCTATAAGCCCTTCTTTACTGGGAGGCTCTTTTTTATTGGGGCAGGTCTAGATCAGGGCTGGGCCAGCTCCCTTCACTGTCTCCAGAGTCTAAGGGATCCCAAGTGAAAGCCCTGGAGGAAATGCACCAGAACCCAGGGGTCTCGAGTCCAAGGTCAGTCCAAGGAGGCCAAACCTTTTCCTCACCCCTTCTGCTCAGTTTCAGAAGAGGGCAGGGGGTAGGTTAGGGCCCTCTACCACCCTTTCGGGGGGATACTGCTCTGGCCAACCCCCAGGCAAGGATGCAACTACTTTCAGGGGGAAAACGGGTCCTCTGCTTCTCTGTCCTCCCCAACAAGCATGGGCTGGGCTAGACCCTGGGAACAGCCATGTAGGAGTGTGGGGAGAAAGCCCACACTGGTTCAGAAGCTCCTCCCCAGCAAGGAGATGGGTATGGCGACAAACTATGCCCCACACGTGCCACTTCCTGCTTAAAATGGACACGGCAAGGGATGGGGGAGGCATCAGCTTGTGTGTGAGTGTGTGTCTGGGGGCCACTAAGCTGTATGTGCGCACATGTACAGGGAAGATGCAGGCTCTGTGAATCTGCCAGGGCGCCCAGGATGAGCTGCGGACTTTTGCCACTGACGCCATGAGTCGCCACGTGGCCCTCTGCTCAGAACACACTACACACCTTTTCCTTTTAATCTGTTATCATCTATCAGGCCCAGGCCCAGAAGAGAAAACATTCCCTTTTTCCTCCCTCCCTCCCCAGGACAAAGGCCCTGATCTCAGGCAGGTTCCATGGGTTTGTGGAGGACAGCCTCTAGGGACGAGCTGAGAACTTTAAGCGTGCGAAAGAGCCAGGTTCCAGCAGTCCGAGGTTCTGGAGGGCTTCCAGCAGCTGTTCCCGTGCATTTCCAATAAACGTATTCTCCAGGAAGGCAGGCAGGCCTCCCACACCATCCCGCAGGGTGTACAGGGGCACCCGTACCAGGCCCAGAACCTGGGAAAGGAAGGAGACATGAGACTCTGGGAACGCAGGGAGCTCGTCCCAGCCAGATCTTTCTAGATCAGAGGTCTCACCCCTTTATCAGTCCAGCAGGACCAGGCCTGAGGACGCACACCTCTGTGGCCGTAGAGGGCCCAGGTCTTTGCAGACAAATGACCCAGGTCATGCTCTCCAGCTCCGCAAAAGCTAACCCTTCCCACATCACAGAAGTGGCTCCTGCCTCCGGGATGCACCCTGGGCCCTACGGCAGTAGTCCTCAAAATGCCGCATCAGCACCATTTAGGAACTTTTGAAACACGCAATTCTCAGGTCCTTCTACCCCTCCCCCACTGAGCCGGCAATTCTGGGAGTGGGGTCAGTAATCAGTTTTAATAAGCCTCCCAGATGATTCCTATACCCGCCAAAATTTGAGAACCATCGCCATACACAATGTCCCCCTCTACCCTCGCCTAAGTGCCAGGGTTTTCCCTCAAAACATCAGGTCACTTCTACGCAAGAAAAACAGGGGCCTAAGGTGCAACGCCTGCCACTATCAAGGGGGACTAGAAGAGTGACTTGGATGGGTGTGTTCTACAAAGACAACTGTAGAGGCTTGTGAAGTGGGGAGGGGGTTCGATCTTTGCAAGGAGACCAGGTTGGCTGCAACTAGTCACCCAGACCCCAACTACACGAGGAAACTGTGGGACAGGCCTTCGGGAGCTGGAGGACACGGGGTGGGGACCTGGGCTGGCCCCACCTCCAGCCCGTGGTCCCGGGCGCGCGGCGCGCCCATCTCCACCGCAGTCAGCTGCTCCAGGGTCAGACACTTGGCGTAGAAGTGCGCCACGACGCGCGGCCGGGACCCGGCGTGCGAGCTGCGGTAATCGGCACGCTCCACGCGGAAGGCGGCCGCGGCCTCGCCCAGTTCCTCGCCTAGCTCGCGGTTCAGCCCGTCCTCCAGGCTGCAGTCCCGCAAGTCCACGAAGCCGCCGGGGAAGCCCAGGCGCCCATCAAAGCGCATCTGCATCTGCGGGAGAGGGAAGCGGTGATGGCCGGGGGCGCCCAAGGCGGCGTGGCCGCGGGGCGGGGGCGGGCGGTGGCCGGGAGCGCCCCTTCCTCACCAGCACTGCGTAGCGCAGCGGGATGCGGCCGAAGAGCAACCCCGGGTCCGGCGCGTAGAGCAGCGCGTGGCACGCGTGCCGCCAGCCCGGCCCCAGCTGCAAGGCCTCCGCCAGCTCCAGCCTGCGCATCCCGGCCATGACCGGACCTCCCCGCTCGGCTGTCCAGGGGGTCGACGTGGGTAGCGGGCGGGACGGCCAGGACCAATCCCTGCAGGGCCCGGCGGCCAGGACCAATCCCTGCAGGGCTTGGGGCGGGGCGCGGCCGTGGTCCCGGGCGTCAGCCAATCAGCGGGGCGCGGTGGCGGGTAATCGGCCCCGGGAAGCCTAGGGCCAAGTGGGACTCGGGGGAAGTGGGCCTTGGCACGGGCAAGGCTGCAGGCGTGGCCAGGTCCTGGACGCGGCGGGAGACCGTTAATAGTGCTGACGTCACAGTCTAGCTCCAGGGGACTTCCCCAGCCGGTTGGGAGAGCTGGGTCGTGCGAAGAGGTTTGCAGGCTGAGTAGAGTTTAATTATCTAATTAGGGACGCATCCTGGGAGCCACACCTAGTTGGTCTGGATGGTACACAAAGCCCGGGGCCTGGGGTGGGGTAAGGGTTAGCAGAGTTGGCTTCCGAGCCGCAGCCTTCCCTGGGTGGTGGGGACAGAGGAGCGATGGGTGTTAGAGCCATCCTGAGGGTGACACTGCGGGGACTCAGTAGCTGATTGAGTGTCGGGGGGACTTTGCCAGGATGACATCAGGGTGGATGGCGCTGTCACTTTCTGGGATGGGGATTATAGGAGGGGGGTGAGCAACAATAGTGTAGTTCTGAAATTGGGGGTGGCAATAGGTGGTGGATAGGATGGACAGACCCACGAGATTTTCCAGGAAAGAGTAAGGGAGGAAAGGGCTGTGGGTGAAACCCTGTAGACACAGGAAGGAGAGCAAGGGTCAGAGGTAGAAGAAGTGCCCAAGGCTTTCTAGACTTTACTCTCACATACGCTCAGACCACTGAGCTGTGAAGGAAGGTGGGGAACCGCGCACCCCCAGGGCAGGGGGCTCCTCAGGACCTGATGCTGAATGAGGAACAGGGGTTCAGAATCCCTCGCCCCAGGCCTCCCCACCTTTTCTCAGGCCCTGCACTCTGTGCAGGACATCTCTCCTCAAGAGTCAGTATTTATTACACAGAAGAAGGGAGGAGGCAGCTTCTCGAGAGGGGCTGGGCTTGGAGTCACAGCCTGTTAGTAACAGCACGTGATGCGAAAGAGCCCAAGTACCCACCCAGACACAGGCTGGTGACCTTAGCAAGGCAGTCAGTTCTCTCAGATCCCAGTCTCTCATCTGTTAAGTGCAGAGTATTCCAACCTATTAAGGATGTTAGAGATTTAAAGCACTTAGAACAGTGCCAGGCACAGCAAATGTAGCTATCTGTGGAGCCAAGGGTGGGGTAGAGTCTTATGTTAAAGGAGCCAAGGGTGGGGTAGAGTCTTATGTTAAAGGCCCCCTGGCTGGAACTGAGCCACACTCACCAGGCCTCAGAATGGGGCAGGGAGGGGAGGTGGGTGGAGTGAGACGTTCCTGGCATCATCTTTCCTAGCTTAGTCTTCTGAGTAATGTGGCAGAGATGGTATCTACTGACATCAGGCAACTGGATCGAGGTGATGAGCCTGTAGGTGCGACACACTCATTCCCCTTTTAGAGTTCTAGGAGGCCTCGAAATGGCCCTGGTTAAACGATTAAACCTTGCAAAAAGCTCATAAAAACTGCCAATTCCAGAATGTAAATTGGTGCAGCCACTGTGGAAAACAGTATGGAGGTTTCTCAAAAAACTAAAAATAGAGCTGCCATATGACCCAGCAATTCCACTCCTGGGTATATATCCGAAAAACAAACAAAAAATAAAACAACAAAAAACAGAAACACTAATTCAAAAAGGTACATGCACCCTAATGTTTGTGGCAGCATTACAATTGCCAAGACATGGAAGCAACCTGAATGTCCATTGACAAATGGGTGTGGTATACAATGCGATACTATTCAGCCATAAAAAAGAATGAAATTTAGCCATTTGCAGCAACCTGGATGGACTTCGAGGATACTGTGTTAAGTGAAATAAGTCAGACAGCAAAAGACAAATACTGTATGATATCACTTACATGTGGAATCTAAAAGATACAACAAACTAGTGAATATAACAAAAAAGAAGCAGGTATAGAGAACAAACTTGTGGTTACCAGTGGAGAGAGGGAACGGGGGAGGGGCAGTATAGGGGCAGGGGATTAAGAGGTACAAAATATTAGGTACAAAATACCTACAAGGATAACATTGAACAACACGGGGGATATAGCAAATATTTTATAATAACTATAAATGGAGTACAACCTTTAAAAATTATGAATCACTACATTGTACACCTGTAATTTATATAATATTATATATCAACTATACCTCAATAAAAAAATAATAAAAGAAAAAAGACCTGCCACTTTCCAGGGTTCCACCCCAGACCAATCGAATCAGAATCTCTGGCAGTGGTGCTTAACTGTAAGTGGTTTTTATATGTGTTTCAGGTGACTCTAATAAGGAACCAGGGCTGAGAACAGTGCCCTAACCCTTACCCCTAATACTCCAAAGGGTTTCTTGGTTTCTCTCCTAGAAGGGTTTCCTTGAAGGATTTAGAGTCAAACATGCACTTTCCAGAGCTTCTGGCTGTTGTATTTTTCTTTTATGGTTGCTTGAGGAGACTTTTAAAGATGGATTCAGTTAAGGCAATGTGAAAAACTATGAAAGCAAGGCAACAGCTCTACAAGAAAATGACTGGAGACCAGAGCTTTTTCAGGATGAATGAATATGGAAGCCCTCAAGACCCTCCAATCTTGCCTCCCCTTCCAAACTGCTCTCTGCCTCTGCCGGGGGAGCCCAGCCTCTTACCCTCTGCTATTCCACCTCCTGAGACAGACTACCTAGCAGTCGGGGCTGAAGGTAGAGAGCTGAGCCATGTGCCTCCAGAGATGCTGCAAGTTCAAAACCAAAAATAGCTCAGTGTTCAGCCTCAGAGGATGCTAGGGAACATATTCATTATTTATAAGCTAATGAGGCAAGGATATAAGCATTTATCCTTTTTATATGGGCTCTACCTCAGGGTAACCAAATAGTTGATGAGGGGAGGTTTTTCTTTCTACAGAGAATTCCAGTTATTCAGAGAAGAAAGATGGAGCCAATCAAAACTTGGCTTTTTTAAAAAACTTTAAAGAATTAAGAGATCCTAGGAAATGATCATCAATGGCTGCTAACATCACTAAAATGATGGAAGAATGCACCACCTATGAAATATTCTTGCCAAAAAATTGAATTTGAATCTAACCACCATATTATAAGAAATACAAAAGAACATCTTTTTCAAATAGCAGGAAGAAGCTAGAATATTCCAGGTGGTAGTGGATTAGAGTTGGAGACAACAGTAAGAATTTGTTTAGTTTAGATACAGATGGTTACAAACAGAAAGATTTTTGGATAAGTGTATATTCAAGGTTTATTTCGTACACATATAAATTTCATTGCTCTGTCATCTGGGAGGGCCTAGAAGCAGCGATTCCCCAGGAGCAACAAGCACACCCAGTGCCCAGATCTTGGTTTCTGTTACCATTTCCAAATAAAAGGAACCAAGACTCCTTGGAGAAGTGCTGATTCAGGCACTGGGGCAGGAAATATACACAGTAGGTACATGATGAGCCTGGAGCATCTTGTGATGCCAGAAAATAAGGAAGTGCACCGAAAATCCAAAAATCAATAATGAAAAAAACCCACCCATATCGATGGGAGTTTGTCAAAGGGATAAGGACACAGGAACCAACTCAAGAGCTAAAGAGCTCCCTACAGCTAAAACTGAAACAGTCTGGGCAAGAAAATAAAGCAGTATTAGATTATAACCTAAAGGATGAAATAAATCTCTATGGGTCTATACTGATCTAAATCATGAATAAGTACATAAATGGGGGAAAAGAAGATCTCCCATGCGGAAGTAGTTGAAATAATTGATATAGGAGAGCTGTCCCCTGAAGATGGTGAAGTGTAACTGTTGACTCCTTCAGCGTGGGCTGCTGGGAACAGCCACTTCTTTCCAAAGGGGGCACAATGGAAGGGGGTAGGGGTGGGGCCTCTGCCGGGTGATCCAGGGCAGCATCAACAGTGGTAAGTCCTGTGGGTGGTATGCACTCGTGCTATGATGGTAATTATAGGGGTGACTGCGTGAACTGTCTGGGGTCTCTGTACTGTCTTCACAATTTTTCTGTAAATCTAATACTTCTAAAAAATAAAGTTTATTTTTTAAAAAAAATCAGGACGATGCCATCTAGACTGAAGGAAACTTTACGAAAGAAGTGAACTGGTTTCTTCAATAAATGAATTACATGGGGAAAAGAGATGGGGGTAGAATCTATACATTAAAAGAGATTGAGGAGACATCTAGTGAAGGGATTACTTGTATCCTAATCTGAAGAAACAAAGAAAGTGGGGGAGATGTGAATACTGAGCGGATATTTGATATATAGGAATTATTGATCATGCTTAAAATGTGAGAGTAGTATTGTGGCTTTTTACAAAAAAGAGTCTTTATGTTTTATAGATACATGCTGAAATATTTATGAATGATAAAAAATTAGCCAGTGAGGGGGTAATGGGTGATACTATAAATAAGATTGGCTACGAACTGATCATTTCTGAAGCTGAGTGACAGTTCCCTAACAAGGGCTTATTATATTATTCTCTTTAATATAATTTGATGTTTTTCATAGTAAAAAGTTAAAAATAAAAAGCACTTTGACTTCTCATGAAGTTAAAGGTAAAGGTTATAATTTACAGTTGAATAAAGCTTTGCATTTCACAAAACCCTTTCATAGATAGGATCCCTTTTGGTCCAGGAGAGGGAGAGAGAGGTGAGGGTCTGGTCTCACTCTTTAGTCAAAAGAGGACTGCAACCAGCATCTCCCATCTGTCAGGAAATTTTACATCATCCCACTTAATGCTCATAAAATTTCCCAGGTGTTTCAAATGCAGAGCCAAGATTAAGAACCACTGATTTTGAAGAGTATAGGAATGGGGGAGGGAGGGAGGGAGAGGAGGTGCTACCCTCAGAGAGCTGCCAGCTAGAGCCTGTTGGTGTTTATCCAAAAGGACCTACTGAAAGTGTTAGATGCTGCTGTTATTATTATTTTTCAGGCATTCACATACCTGCAGTCACATCCAGCAGCCTTCAAGGAGGTGGCATTCTACAGAAGTCAGCCCTCTTCTTGGTTATTCACAGGTGCAGCATCAAAAATATCCATGGCTGTGTTGTCTGGAGCTCATCAGGTGGGTCCATTTCACTAGGAAGACAGAACTTTTCAGACACCTCCAGTCCATACCTGGACCTCTCCCCCTGAATACCCCACAAATGCCTCAAGTCCAGCACACCCAGGAATGAGCTCAGTATTTCTCCCCCACCTGCGTCTCCTGTAACCCCACCTCTGTGTATGCCCACCGCCTGCCCAGCGGCCCCTGGCTGGAAACCTAGGAGCCTCACCAACACCCTCCTCCTTTACCCACCCCAGGCAGCCCTTGCCCCTCAGTTCCCTCTCATTGTCTCCACGCTCCATGCCCTGACTCATCAGATGAAGGTCAGGCTTCATCTTTGCTCACCTGGACTAACCTCCTAACTGCCTTGCTGTCCTGCCTGTCTCACCCTTTTCAAACCTGCCCTTCACAAGGTCTCAAGTTACGGCTTAAAGTTACGCCCTCTTCAGGTGCTTCGCATTTCTAAGGGATTCTTGCAGAGCAAACTCAACAGCTCACATGTGAACTTCACCTTCCGTATTAGTGATCTGTTGCTGAAACATACTGTAAAATGTAGTGACTTAATAAACACTTCATATCTCACAGTGGCTGAGGGTCAGGGACAGGGATCAGCAAGGGCTGCAGTCAAATGAAGGCCTGACTAGGGCTGGAGAATTTGCTTCCCGGGTGGCTCACTGTCATGACAGGAAGTTAGTGCTGGTGGCAGAAGCCTCAGTTTCATGCCATATAGATCTCTCCATGGGGTTGCTTGAGTGTCCTCATGACACAGTGGCCGGCTTCTTTCAGAGTGAGGGGCCCAAGGGAAAGCAAGATGGGATCCATGTCTTTTATGACCTAGTTTTCAAAAGTCATACATGACTGCTACAGGATTCTCCTGGCCATAAGGCCACCCCTGATGCCATGTGAGAGGGAGTTGCACAGAGCAGGATACCTACCAGAGGTGAGGACCACTGGGGCCATCTCAGAAGCCGGCCACACACCTTCCTCTCAAACCTGCCGTGGTCACCCTTACACTTGAACCACCAGCACAAAAAGATGGCACATTCCTGGAACCCACAAGGCTTTGCGTTCTTCATGTCTGTAAGATCTTTGTCTCCTTCTTTCTTGCCTGAAGTATTTTCCCCAGCATTATTGAGGTATAATTGACAAATAAAAACTGTATATATTTAATTGATATACATATACATTGTGAAATTACCACAATCAAGCTAATTAACATATCTATCGCCACACATTTTATGTGTGGTGAGAACACTTAAGCTTTACTTTCTTAGCAAATTTCGAGTATACAATAATACAGTATTATTAACTATAGTCACTATGTACATAAAATCTCCAGAACGTATTCATTCCATATAACTGAAACACTGTACCCTTTAACCAACTGTCCCTGTAAGTTTCCTGCTCCTGAGTGATCGCTCAGCCAGAACAAGTTCAATGGCCAAACTCAGAGTCTGAGGGTAAGGAAATACTCTCTTCCCATGATAGTGGGAAGAGCTACGAAGTTAAAAGGGAGCAGTCAGTGTCCAGGGAGGGGTGAATTGGAACCAAAAATTCAATCTTTCAGAGAAGGAAAAAGCATAATATTTTGGAAAAAAATGTTCTAGCTGTTGAAAGTTTGTCTCCCAACTAAACTTACAAATCTACTTTGCAAATACTCTGTAGGAGTCAAGCTCTCCATTCTGCATAAATGTTAACAATTCTGGTACTCCTAATGAGTATTTATGAATATATTATTTCATAATGTATATTTGTTGGACTGAATTTCCTTCTGGAGTTAGGGGAGAACTGAGCGTCCTGAGGGCACTGGGGATGCTGCTTACTCCGGGATCACACAGGTGGGTTCATGAATGTGAAGTGGGTTGAGGCCTGGTTGGGGGACGCAGCTGGTCCTCAGCACAGCTCGGTTGCCTTTTCAGAGCTGCTTTCTTCATGGCCTCTCAGCCGAATGTGAGCAAATTTTTAATCAGATGCTGGCTGAAAATGGCTAAAAGTGTTTACTTTTGGGGTGTGTTTGCATGTTACTACTGGAATCTTAGCCGCCTAAGGAAGTCTTCAGGGATGAATCTCCAATGATGGGAGATCAGGCAGCCTGACAATAAATAATTCCTCCTCCAAAGTTGAGAGCATCTTAACAGCGTTTAAAGCATACCCACACATTACGCTGAACCCCATGAGCAATTTCCTGAGATTCAACATATGAGATAATTTGCTTATTTTTTATGGCTATCTTCAGACAAAGGCAGGTAACTGAGACTCAGAGGAAATGACTTGCCCTAGATCACACAGTAAATGGCAACAGTGGGGCCAGAATCCAAGTCATCTGGGAGCAAGTTCAGTTTGTTTTCCTTATACGAAGGAAGATCATTTTATTTATTTATTTATTTATTTATTTTTACATCTTTATTGGAGTATAATTGCTTTACAATGATGTGTTAGTTTCTGCTTTATAACAAAGTGAATTAGTTATACATATACATATGTTCCCATATCTCTTCCCTCTTGCATCTCCCTCCCTCCCACCCTCCCTATCCCACCCCTCCAGGCGGCCACAAAGCACCGAGCTGATCTCCCTGTGCTATGCAGCTGCTACCCACTAGCTATCTACCTTACGTTTGGTAGTGTATATATGTCCATGCCTCTCTCTCTCGCTTTGTCACAGCTTGCCCTTCCCCCTCCCCATATCCTCAAGTCCATTCTCTAGTAGGTCTGCGTCTTTATTCCTGTCTTACCCCTAGAATCTTCATGACATTTTTTTTCTTAAATTCCATATATATGTGTTAGCATACGGGATTTGTCTTTCTTTTTCTGACTTACTTCACTCTGTAGGACAGATGCTAGGTCTATCCACCTCATTACAAATAGCTCAATTTCATTTCTTTTTATGGCTGAGTAATATTCCATTGTACATATGTGCCACATCTTCTTTATCCATTCATCCAATGATGGACACTTAGGGTGTTTCCATCTCGGGGCTATTGTAAATAGAGCTGCAATGAACATTTTGGTACATGACTCTTTTTGAATTATGGTTTTCTCAGGGCATATGCCCAGTAGTGGGATTGCTGGGTCGTATGGTAGTTCTATTTGTAGTTTTTTAAGGAACCTCCATACTGTTCTCCATAGTGGCTGTACCAATTCACATTCCCACCAGCAGTGCAAGAGTGTTCCCTATTCTCCATACCCTCTCCAGTATTTATTGTTTCTAGATTTTTTGATGATGGCCATTCTGACTGGTGTGAGATGATATCTCATTGTAGTTTTGATTTGCATTTCTCTAATTATTAATGATGTTGAGCATTCTTTCATGTGTTTGTTAGCAGTCTGTATATCTTCTTTGGAGAAATGTCTATTTAGGTCTTCTGCCCATTTTTGGATTGGGTTGTTTGTTCTTTTGTTATTGAGCTGCATGAGCTGCTTATAAATTTTGGAGATTAATCCTTGTCAGTTGCTTCATTTGCAAATATTTTCTCCCATTTGCAAATATTTTCTCCCATTCTCCCATTTGTCTTCTGGTCTTGTTTATGGTTTCCTTTGCTGTGCAAAAGCTGTTAAGTTTCATTAGGTCCCATTTGTTTATTTTTGTTTTTATTTCCATTTCTCTAGGAGGTGGGTCAGAAAGGATCTTGCTGTGATTTATGTCATAGAGTGTTCTGCCTATGTTTTCCTCTAAGAGTTTGATAGTTTCTGGCCTTACATTTGGGTCTTTAATCCATTTTGAGCTTATTTTTGTGTATGGTGTTAGGGAGTGATCTAATCTCATACTTTTACATGTACCTGTCTAGTTTTCCCAGCACCACTTATTGAAGAGGCTGTCCTTTCTCCACTGTACATTCCTGCCTCCTTTATCAAAAATAAGGTGACCATATGTGCGTGGGTTTATCTCTGGGCTTTCTATCCTGTTCCATTGATCTATCTGTTTTTGTGCCAGTACCATACTGTCTTGATTACTGTAGCTTTGTAGTATAGTCTGAAGTCAGGGAGCCTGATTCCTCCAGCTCGTTTTTCGTTCTCAAGATTGCTTTGGCCATTCGGGGTCTTTTGAGTTTCCAAACAAATTGTGAAATTTTTTGTTCTAGTTCTGTGAAAAATGCCAGTGGTAGTTTGATAGGGATTGCATTGAATCTGTAGATTGCTTTGGGTAGTAGAGTCATTTTCACAATGTTGATTCTTCCAATCCAAGAACATGGTATATCTCTCCATCTATTTGTATCATCTTTAATTTCTTTCATCAGTGTCTTATAATTTTCTGCATACAGGTCTTTTGTCTCCTTAGGTAGGTTTATTCCTAGATATTTTATTCTTTTTGTTGCAATGGTAAATGGGAGTGTTTTCTTGATTTCACTTTCAGATTTTTCTTCATTAGTGTATAGGAATGCCAGAGATTTCTGTGCATTAATTCTGTATCCTGCTACTTTACCAAATTCATTGATTAGCTCTAGCAGTTTTCTGGTAGCATCTTTAGGATTCTCTATGTATAGTATCATGTCCTCTGCAAACAGTGACAGCTTTACTTCTTCTTTTCCAATTTGGATTCCTTTTATTTCCTTTTCTTCTCTGATTACTGTGGCTAAAACTTCCAAAACTATGTTGAATAAGAGTGGTGAGAGTGGGCTACCTTGTCTTGTTCCTGATCTTAGTGGAAATGCTTTCAGTTTTTCACTATTGAGGATGATGTTGGCTGTGGGTTTGTCATATATGGCCTTTATTATGTTGAGGAAAATTCCCTCTATGCCTACTTTCTGGAAGGTTTTTATCATAAATGGGCATTGAATTTTGTTGAAAGCTTTCTCTGCATCTATTGAGATGAGCATATGGTTTATCTCCTTCAGTTTGTTGATATGGTGTATCACGTTGATTGATTTGTATATATTGAAGAATCCTTGCATTCCTGGAATAAACCCCACTTGATCATGGTGTATGATCCTTTTAATGTGCTGTTGGATTCTGTTTGCTAGTATTTTGTTGAGGATTTTTGCATCTATGTTCATCAGTGATATTAGCCTGTAGTGTTCTTTGTGACATCTTTGTCTGGTTTTGGTATCAGGGTGATGGTGGCCTCGTAGAATGAGTTTTGTTCCTCCCTCTGCTATATTTTGGTAGAGTTTGAGAAGGAAAGGTGGTAGCTCTTCTCTAAATGTTTGATAGAATTCATCTGTGAAGCCATCTGGTCCTTGGCATTTGTTTGTTGGAAGATTTTTAATCACAGTTTCAATTTCAGTGCTTGTGATTGGTCTGTTCATATTTTCTATTTCTTCCTGATTCAGTCTTGGCAGGTTGTGCATTTCTAAGAATTTGTCCATTTCTTCCAGGTTGTCCATTTTATTGGCATAGAGCTGCTTGTAGTAATCTCTCATGATGTTTTGTATTTCTGCAGTGTCAATTGGTCTCCTTTTTCTTTTCTAATTCTATTGATTTGAGTCTTCTCCCTTTTTTCTTGATGAGTCTGGCTAATGGTTTATCAATTTTGTTTATCTTCTCAAAGAACCACTGTTTATTTTTATTGATCTTTGCTATTGTTTCCTTTATTTCTTTTTCATTTATTTCTGATCTGATTTTTATGATTTCTTTCCTTCTGCTAACTTTGGGGTTTTTTTGTTCTTCCTTCTCTAATTGCTTTAAGTGCAAGGTTAGGTTGTTTCTTCATGGTGTTTCCTGATTCTTAAGGTAGGATTGTATTGCTATAAACTTCCCTCTTAGAACTGCTGTTGCTGCATCCCATAGGTTTTGGGTTCTCGTGTCTCCATTGTCATTTGTTTCCAGGTATTTTTTGATTTCCTCTTTGATTTCTTCAGTGATCACTTTGTTATTAAGTAGTGTATTGTTTAGCCTCCATGTGTTTGTATTTTTTACAAATCTTTTCCTGTAATTGATATCTAGTTTCATGGCACTGTGGTCGGAAAAGATACTTGATACAATTTCAATTTTCTTAAATTTACCAAGGCTTGATTTGTGACCCAAGATATATGATCTATCTTGGAGAATGTTCCATGAACACTTGAGAAAAATATGTATTCTGTTGTTTTTGGATGGAATGTCCTATGGAAGGTCATTTTAAAACACTCTTTGCTGTGTATCCACCCCTGCCCCTCCCCCAGTCCCCTCTCTCTGTCTCTGTCTCACCCCTTTTCCTTCTCTTCCTCATTTTTCATTGTTTCTCCTTTATCATCTTGGTGGCCTGGCCCCCTTCCCTTCTGACACAGTAGTTAACACACATGAGTTACCCATCATCTTGAAAGAGGAGCGGGGTATATCCACCCCCCTCCCCTTGAGTCACTGTCTGATTTGTCTGCCCCCTTTATCCTGATCCCATATAATGGACCTAGAGCTTTCACTCTGGCCTCAGCCCCAAATACATTAAATAATTAACTCCATCACTCTCCTTTGTGTGCCTTATCTCTGCATCACCCAAAATAGCTCGTGGCATTTCCTCTGCATAAATAGAAAGCAGAAAGGTCAGTTGGCATTTGTGAAATATATGTATATTTTTTACAAAGCCGAAAGCTAGCAGCGCTTCTTTATTCCCTCATTCCTGTGCCGGATTCATAACAAGCAACTTCCTAGCTCTCCAATTCCTCAGCCAGTTTCCACTCACCATCTAGCAATTTGGTCAGTGATTAATACCCACACTGAGTATGGCTGTGGGATAAAGCATTTTCCCAATGGTAAAATCAAAAAGGAATTTTCTAGTCATCTTAAATCCTGTTCTGCCGCTCCCATTAACCAACTAGAAGGTAAACACAGTGAGTTTCTTTTATAAGACATGGAGCTCTGATCCAAGATGGTGTTTCTTCCTAGCTTTCCTTTCTTTGATGCCTGATACAGTGCACAGCACAAATCCTGGAGGATAAGGTGTTTTCCTTCTGCACCTGTCTTCCTAGCCATTGTAGGGGACCAGAATAGGCCACCTCCAAATATGCCACTTTGGCATGAGGATTATTTTGAGCTGAAAGTAGTTAAACAGTAGTTGCAGGAAGAGCCCTCTGCCTTCCCACATTCTGCCTAAATCATACATTTCCCATGAGAAAAGCGCTCTCCCTAGACCAGGGAGAGGAGAACGTTTTGACCGCTGGAGATGGGGCACCAATGCTGAGATGAATCTGTACAAACAGACCTACTAACTCAACCCTTATCTTCCATTAGCTTCCCCGTGTGTCTCCTAGTCACTGCCCCACAATTTACCCCTCCTCAGAGCTCAAATCTCTTTTCCTTTGTTTTGTCACATCTCCACAAATTGATTACTGCTCTTTCATCAAAACAGTACATAAGCTGTCTGGCTTGTTTCTCTGGTGTTTTCACTTCTTTCTAGAAAGCATCCCCCTCACCTCCCCAACCCCGTCACATGCCATGTAAAAACATTAAGATCAAATAAAATGTGTATCCTTTTTCTCCTGCTGTCTGTTGTCTGTTTATTTTGTAGGCCCCAGCTACAGCACCTAAGAGGGTAGAGGAAGTCTTTTCTTCCCTCCAACATGTTCTTAAACCAAGGGTGTTGTTCCCTGGACATGTTTATTTGTTCGTGAAATATTTGAGAATCTAGCTATTTCCCCTTTTGACCCAGAAACTCACCCAAGTGTCAGGGAGGAAGAAATTTCCCCTCCGCCCTCTTGAGTTTTCGTGGCTAGACTAGTAATAAAATTAACACCAGACAGATTAACAGGAGAAAAAGAAACACATTTTAATTCATGTGCCTGAAGGTCCCATAGAAATGGGACTTAAGGAGTGGGGCAGCTTTTATACTTTTTAGACAAAGAAACAATACATTTGTGAGGAACTGACAGGACAAAGAAACTTCATTTTGGGTGCCCAATTAGTGAAGAATCTAAACAGAGCTTGGGCTTGGGTAGTAAACTAAAAGAAGTGGTAAGGTTTGTTTATACAGGCTTCTCTACCATGTTCCCTACCTCTGGTGATAAAGGTGTCCTTCTTCCAGATGCAGGGAGGGAACCTTTCATATGAGATTTATTTCCTGCTTTTCAGGGAGACGCAGGAGGGTCAGAGTTTCCTTCTTGCATCAGCTGCTTCTCAAGCAACTTTAATTCAAATTCATCAATCTGTCGTGGTGGCATAATTTGGGGCTGCCCACCCTGAGCCCCGACACAAATATTCTGTTCTAACATGAAAACCATCAGCAAGGAGATTCAGAAACTTTTATTAACTTGGGTGCTACCCCTCTTCCAGATGTAGTTGAATCTGTTTGGTCATAAAAGGGCATGGGAGCTACAGGGAGCTCCTCCTGGTGGTGAGGGCTCTTCCTTGTTCACACGAGGGGCATGTCCGCATCTGTTCCCCTCAGCAGAGTGGTCACGTGCTCCATCCAGCCCGGGCTTCCCAGGGCAGACCTGGCTTTCAGTGTTCCCCCCTGGCAACAGCCACAGTTTCTGGATTTTGAGGTGAGCAATGTGCTCAATTTCAGAATTCTGTTAAGTCTCAGATCCCACCTGCATGGAAAGAGGGCAGAACGGGCATCTTTGGCTTTGGGAAGAGGCAGCATGAAGATCTATGGTGGCCCTTGTCCTGGGGTACAGAGGTTGAATCTCAGAGATGGAGTTTTGGGTGGCATAGAAAAAAATAGCTTTATTGCTTTGCCAGGCAAAGGGGGCCACAGCAGGCTAATGCCCTCAAAATTCTGTGTCCTGACCTGGAGGGGGTAGTGAAGAGTTTTACAGTAATGGTTCAAAGAGGGCGTGATCATCTCATGGACATTTTTCTGATTGGTTGGTGGGGAGGTAAGTGGGAGTCAGCATCATCAGCCTTCTGGTTCCAACCAGTCTGGGGTCTGTGTGCTTATGGGCAGCATACAGTTAACTTCTGCTACCTGGTGGGGGCTTCAGTGTCTGCAAAACAGCTCAAAGATATTGTTACTTGTATCTCTTGAGGGGGAACCAGGACCCTGCCCCAAGGTTGCACTGTTGTTTCTTGGCTGCCCCTCCCTTGTCTCTGTACCCCCTCCCTTCCCTGATTAGCAACTGTTTGAACCTGCCCTTTGGAACCCAGGGAAGGTCAGGGAGGCTGAATGAAGCCTATTTCCTGTAATCAAGAAATGAGGACACAGAAAGGCTTTCATGCCCAGGAGTCCCACAGGGTCCTACTCGGTTTCAGCCCCAACACCTCTTCATAGGGCACTGGAGTTGGAGGGAACACAGAACGGTGGTGTTCACAAGCCCTTGATCATTGAAGTCATGGCTCACTTGGGTCCCCGTGATTCCTTGGGTTGCTGGGCAGAGGTGGGAATGAGGCTCAGAGCACAGCCACTAAGCACCCTTGTCCTTAAACTGACCCCACCAAGTTCCCTCAAGTTAGTCACACTCACCTTTTTCCTCTCGATCAGTACATTTTGAGAGTATTCACAGTGAGAAATCTGGAGTCTTTGGGTTCTTCCTCCCAATCCTCAAACCACCTTCAGAGATGTAAGCAGATGAATTAAGCCCCAACTAAGAGAAGGCAAAGTTACTGCTCCAGTGAAGGGAGGTGGGGAAGAGGGCAACAGAAGGAAGGGTCTGGAACAATGGTTCTGATTGTTGTCCTCACGCAGGCAGCGTCAACATCACCAGGCACTTGTTAGAATCGCAAATTCTCGGGCTTTGACCAGATCTTTTGAATCAGAATTGCTGGGGATGGGCTGGTAATCTTTTTTAATAAGTCTTCCAGGTGATTCTGATGCTCAAATTTGAGAAACACTTGCCTAAAAGACCATGCATTGAACTGTGGGCACAGCCCCATCCATAATGGGCCAATAAGGCAACCAGCCCTTCTGTCTCAGTGTCCTCAATCTGAGGCAGGAGCAGAATAGTGAATCTCAGTGCTTCCTTGCACCAGATTCACCCAGGCAGCTTGGTAACGAAAGACAGGCTTTGGTCCCTTATCTCCCCAGAGAAAGGGAGGAGATTGGGACTGGGTATTGATAAAGATTCTCTCTTTGACCAATCCTGGAAGCCCTGTTTTTTTTTTTTAAATATTTATTTATTTGGTTGTGCTGGGTCTTAGCTGTGGCATGTAGGCTCCTTAGTTGCAACACGTGGTTGCAACAGGCGGGCTCCTTAGTTGTGGCATGCGAACTCTTAGTTGCGGCATGCATGTGGGATCTAGTTCCCTGACCAGAGATCGAACCCAGGCCCCCTGAATTGGGAGCGCAGAGTCTTACCCCGTGCGCCACCAGGGAGGTCCCTAGGAGCCCTCTTTTGACTACTTCTCAACCTTGGGCCCTGTCTTCAGCCTGGTAAGTCAGTTTAGGGAGAACCCCCCATCCCTGATGTCTGATTACCTGGTCTGCCTCCAGCAGGAACCCTGTTCGGTCAGTTTAGCAACAATCCCCCCTGCCTTGGATGTCTTCTCTTAGTAAACTTCTACCCTGGATCCCCACCAGTGCCCCCACCCCTCCTTGGCTGTAAATGCCCTGCTGTCTTTGCCGCATGAGGAGGTGAGTCTCACCTGTCTCCCTACTGCAATAGTCTTGGCACCTGGTCCTAAATAATGTCTTCCCTATGGGTGTAACAAGTGTCAGAGTAAATTTTCCTCTAACACATTTTCTTAAACGTGTGCATGTGTAAGAAGCTGCTCAAGCAGGTCTGATATAGCTCCCTGGTCAGAAACCCACATGCACTGTGGTTACAAGCATGGGCACTGGAGTCAGACAGACCTGGGTGAAACCTAAGCTCAGCTTCTTGGGACTGCATGACCTGACTGGTTACCTAACCCAAGCATCGTCAGCTGCAGAGTGGGCAATTTCTCTCTCCCTCTCTCTCTCTGGTGAAAAGATCAAATGAAGTAAGGTCTTTACAGTAGTAAGCACAGCACTGGTCCATAATAGGCAACAAACAAACCAAGTCTTAGCTGCTTTAAGTAATAATTATCCTTAGATGGATGTGCTACATTCGATAGGATACTTCTGGATAAGGACAGGGTAAAATAGGTGATTTGTTTTGTAACCACGGAAAGTATATTTATTATGAATAAAAGTCTTCAATACTCCATGGATGAGTCTGGGGGATAATTCACAGAAAGGAATCACTTTATCCTTACACATATGCCCTTCTTGCTTTTTGAGCATTCAAGGGCAAAAGTGGGTCAAAAGCAGGTCACCTGAGACAGGTACATCTGACCCATGGGCAGCAGCCCAGCATGGCCGAGGCTGGGATCCAACACCCTTCAGGGGCAGGTGCCCACAGACCGTGGAGACCAAGAGCAGTCGGGCGCTGAGCCTGTCCTCCAAGTGGAAACAGTGAAGAGCAGATGCTTCTCCCAGGCCAAGGTCAGGGTGGTCCAACCCCGCTGGAAACCTCAAGGGCACACAAGTGGGAATGCTTTTCAGGAAGCCAAACTTGACCCATCTCACAGTATAGACCCAACAACACTAATTAGCCCAGGTTTACTACTCCCTAAAGGAGTCATTCCATTTGACAAGGGATTGAGAGTAGAGACAACAGCTCCAGCTCTGTACCCAGTTCCCAGAACAGATTCCAGCATACGTGCTGACGGATGCTCACAGGCATTTGTCCACTTGAAGTTGCTTGTTTCTGACATTTGCTTTGCGATGGTTCTGGAGAAGAGTGGCCCCTTCTCCGCTTGTGATCAGCAACTGCTCCTCAAAGTAGAGTCGCTGTTCAACCTCAGAACAGTCACTGGCTCGAGGCATGACTGTTTCCAGAGCTGCCCAGACCTCTGCCTTGCTGGCTCTCTGCTGCCTTGCTCTCTTGAGGTAACTGTAGACCTCCTCAAACACCTCCGCCCCCAGCTTCTGCTCAGCTGATCTGCCAAGCAAGTTAGGAAAGAGTAAGAAGTGTTACATATTGAGATCACTTTAGAGAAAATGTACTGTCAGCCCTCCGTGTCACGGATGGTTGAATCTGGGGGTGCGGAACCCGAGGACACTGACGGCCGACTGCGCTGCCATTTTATACGAGGGAATTGAGCATCCGTGGATTTTGTTATCTGTGAGGGCGGGGGTGAGGAGAGTTTCCTGAAACCAATCCTCTGTGGATCCCGAGGAACAACTGAATTTTAAAAGCATTTAATACACAAATAACATTGTAACCCTGGGATTTAGAGAAAAACAAGACCTTGAACATTCAACAATATTCAACAAATACTTCTTGAATGTTTATTACATGACAATTACCCTTCTAAGAACTATGAATACAGCATTCAACAAGTGAGGCAAATTCCGGCCTTCATGGAGTTTACCTTCTAGGGCAGTGGCCCCCAACCTTTTTGGCACCAGGCACCGGTTTCTTGGAAGACAATTTTTCCACGGACGGGGGTGGGTGGGGATGGTCCAGGCAGTAATGCGAGCGATGGGGAGCGGCAGATGAAGCTTCGCTTGCTCGCCTGCCCGCCGCTCACCTCCTGCTGTGCGGCCTGGTTCCTAACAGGCTGCGGCCCGGGGGTTGGGGACCCCTGTTCTAGGGTAAAGAATAAACAGGTAACTAATGAGATGCATACATAATAAAATAGGTGGTGCTAAGTGCAATGAAGAAGAAAGCAGTGTGAGAGATGGAGAAGGTGGGTGGACAGGGCAGTCCTCTCTGAGGAGGGGTTGTTTAGAGAGACCCACAGGAAGTGAGCTAGTATTGGGGAGAAGAGGTGAGGGGACCTTGAGGCTAAAACTTGCAGGAGAAATATCCAGAAGGCGAGTGTGTCCGGAGTCAAGCAAACAAAGGGAAGAGGATGGTTGAGATAGGAAATCAGAAATAATGATAATGAGAACAATCAAATGATAATGAGAAGAGAGAGGCAGAGGAGGGGAGAAGAATAGTCCTATTACCCACCCGCTAGGCACTTTTCTACTCACTTACCCTTTACCACAGCTCTGTAAGGGAGGCATTTTTAAAAATCCCTATTTTACAGATGAAGAGACTGAGGCTTAAAGGCTTAAAGGTAATTTGGCCAAGTTCCCATGGCGACCAGTGCTCACTTCCATACTTGCCCCAGTCCTGGTCCATGTGGAGCCACAATCTGTGTTATAATCATATTGCCACACCTGGAATGTTTATTTTGCCTCTGTTTCCCCTCATCTCTAGCCAGGGTTGCAAACTAAAGGCTTATGGGCTAAGCTTGGCATGGGACATGTTTTTTTCCATCAGCACCATGTTCTATTTTCTCCTGTTTTATTCGTATTTTTTACACTTGAATGTGAAAATCTTCAGGCTGGGCCTGCCCTCCACACTCTCTATTTTCTGCCTCTTCTTCACTCACCTCCCTCACTCCTGACCATTTTATCCTAGGCTGCATCCACCTGCCTGACTCAAGGGCACTCGAGTGTCGAGAATTTTGTTTTACAGTTCACAATTGTTAATGGCTCCATACTGCTCCACCGAATCTGTGTGCCGACACTTTCCTAATCACTCTTCCACCATTCATTTAGTTTCTTTTCACAATAACACCGTATGGACACCCTTAGGAGCATAGCTTTTTCATTTAGGGGAATCTTTTCCGGCATCAAACTTCTAGAAGTGGAGCTAATTACGTAAGTGTGTCCATCCTGTGAAAACTCATATATACAATTATGATTCATGCCTTTTTCTGTATATGTATTGAGTTTGATTAAAAAATAAAATATTTTGTGAGAACAGATTAGGTTGATGTGTATGCAGTCATCCCTCAGTATTGGCAGGGGATTGGTTCCAGGACTCCCTGCAGATAACAAAACCCATGGATGCTCAAGCCCCTTATATAAAATGGCATAGTATTTGCATATAACCTACCCACACATCATCTCTAGATTAGTTACAGTACCTAATACAATGTAAATGCTATGTAAATAGATGTAAATACAATGTAAATGCTATGTAAATTGTTGCTGGTTTGCAGCAAATTCAAGTTTTGCTTTTTGGAACTTTCTGGAATTTTTTTTTCAAATATTTTTGATCCCCAGTTGAAGTCATGGTTGCAGAACCCATGCATACTAAGGGCCAAGTATAAATATTTTTATAACTTTAACTGTGAATAAATGTTTCTTTATTCTTCATTTCAATGGATTTGGTGAAAAGAAAAATCAGAGGTTGTTTTTTGTTTTCCAAAATTTTTAAAGCATTACTGCTAGACAGTAATGATGGTAATGTTGACAATAACATTGAAGGCATTAATCACAGACGGTTTCATTCATTTTTTATGCTTTTGTTGTACAGTAATATTCAACCTTGTAATCCCTAGAACACAAGGATCTGGGTTAGGTATTGTGGCAGATAAAAAGAAGAAGTAATTGATCCTGCTCTAGTTTAGAGGTTTGTAATTATAATGCAAGATATATGCATCTTAAATTTTAACTAACATTTTTTTTTTCGGTACACGGGCCTCTCACTGTTGTGGCCTCTCCCATTGCGGAGCACAGGCTCCGGACGCACACGCTCAGCGGCCATGGGTCACAGGCCCAGCCACTCCATGGCATGTGGGATCTTCCCAGACCGGGGCACGAACCCGTGTCCCCTGCATCAGCAGGCGGACTCTCAACTACTGCGCCACCAGGGAAGCCCTTAACTATCATTGTTATAGTACTTCAGAACTTGCAAAATGCCTTTACATTTATTATCACAAATGACCTTTGTGAACTAGACAATACATTGAACATTTATCTCCGTTTTACAGATGAGAATAAGTAGGCTGACTTTCACAAACTAACACAACCACTAGGTTGATAGAACTTGAACTCAAACACAGGTCTTGGAACTACAAGTGCTGGAGAGATAAGCAGCCCTAGGGCCCCACATCCTCCAGCTTGTGTAGGTTTCTAACTCTGCCAAGAGATTATCAGAACCAATCCCAGGATGCCTCACATCCCTAGTCTCAGCCACTTGCAGAAATCCAAGCTTTCCTTGCTGACATGTACCAAATCATGGTCAGATCCTACCACTTCCCTGCCTCACAGACTCATATAACATTAGGGTCTGATCTCTTCTCTACTCTCATTTATCAAGTCGTGTATAATCTGTCTCCTGCTTTCTTCCACCAACCTGCTCTGTCTTGTCCACAGTCTGTCTTAGCCACTAGGCTCCAATCACACCTACCTCCTTTCTGTTCCTTAAATACAACCCAAGTCTTATTCCCACCTCCAGGCCTTTGCACTAGCTGTACCCTCTTCCCTGAAATGCCTTTCCCTTTGATCTTCATATAACTGTCTCCTTCTTGCCATTCAGATCTCAGCTTACATATCTCCTTCTTGGAGAAACCATCCTTGACCACTGAGTCTAATGGATCCATCCAGTTATTCCACAGGATCACATTACCTGAACCATTTGCACAGCACTTATCACTTTCTGGTATTTTTCTTCTATCTTTTTGCGTATATTTGTTTACTGTTACTCCCCTAATTAGCATACAGATTCCATAAAGGAGGGACTCAGTACCTAGAACAGGACCAGGCATGCAGTAGGTGTTCAGGAAATACTTGGGGAATGAAGGAACAACCCAGACAGCCAATAATTATCGTCAAATAGTGTCTCATGAAAGTTTACTGTTGGGAAAATCAGGGAACACCTAGTGGAGGAGAAAGGGGCACTGTAACAACTGGAGGACTGTGGGTGGGAGCCAACCGTGGGAGCAGCGGGAGACCAGTGAGGTGGCCTGGCAGGTACGGAGGATGCGCGAAGAAGAGGGTGAGAACCACATGAACACAACATTAAAGAACCTTAGAATGTAATTATTAATATTAACCATTGATGATAAAGAAGCCCCAAAATGTTCCCTGAAAACATAAAAAATAACTAACAGTTCTTGAGTTTTCTCTGTGTGCCAGGTTCCATTCTGAGCATTGTCTCAGATCATCCTTTTAAATCCTCATAACAACAGTATGGATAGACATTATCATTATTCCCATTTTACAGATGAGATAGAGGAGGGTATTAAATAACTTGCCCACTGCCACCTAGCTTTGAAGTGGTGGAGCTGGAATGTGAGTCCCAGTATTTTCACTCCAGAACTCATTCTTTTCATCACTATGTTATGGACTTTGGATTCAGAAAGAACACAGTTGGATCCTGGCTCTCCCTTTCACTGGCTGTGTGATCTTGGGCCAGTTACTTGACCTCTCTGAGCCTTGGGTTTTTCATATTTAAGTGGAGGTTACAGACACACACACGCACACAGACACACACAAACACACACACATTTTAGCAGAGTACCTGTCACCTACCAGGAACCCGATAGCCATTGTTTTTACTATCATGTACATTACTGTTGCTTTCCCAATGGTGAATTGCACGGTAATCCTATTTCAGTTTAACTGGAAGCTTCAAGTAATTTTGTAATTCTACTTCCAGTTAAGACACTATTTTAGGGAACTTCCCTGGTGGCACAGTGGTTAAGGCTCCGCACTCCCAATGCATGGGGTGGGAGTTTGACCCCTGGTCAGGGAACTAGATCCCACATGCATGCCACAACTAAGGAGCCTACGTGCCACAACTAAGGATCCCACCTGCCACAACTAAGGAGCCCATCTACTGCAACCAAGACCTGGCGCAACGAACTAAATTAAAACAAAAAAAGATACTATCTTAAATATTTTTTATCTTTTCTAACTGAATTTGAAAAAAAATGACATAAAAAGTCTGGTGGCACAGTGGGAGTTTAAAAAAGAAGTAATTTTGTAGAAGTAATCATGAAAACCGAGTTTAGCAGAAAGCATTAAGAAACACAGATTATTCTTCAGACACAGTTTAAGGAAACTTGAAAATGGTTTTACAGAATATAAAAAATTCCTGCACATCACATATGTATGAGGTACTGCAGGAATAGAATGGCGCCATGAGCTTTCCCTTTAACACCTCTATCTTAATGATCACTGGTGCTAACAAGTACCAGGAAACTTTTTGAAAGATGGATTTTGTACCCCTTCTCTCCATGTCTAGTATTTCAAATGGCCGTCTCTGAATCTGGTGGGCAGAGACAGGACAGATCTCTGCACAGAGACAGACGACTGCATTTTCCATGCTTGGGTGACATGTGGCACCCCCAGATGGGAGGTGTGACTTTCAGGCCCTTTGTGAAAATGGTGTTGCCTTCTGCTCTGTGCCCTGGGCACAGATTCTTGTTTGTTGGGTACCCTGCTATAGCTAATCATTCCTGGAAGGGTTATTTTATTTGTGATCTAAACATCTGCTAGTAAATGTAGATGAATAAACTGTCTAAAAAGCAAAATCCATCTAGGTATAATTTATGAGACACATGTAATATATAGGGCATTGAAAGGTTGAGAGTAAACAAATCTAAAAAAAAGGACATGCCAGGCAAATAATAACCAAAAGAAGTCTGGGGTAGCTATATTAATATGAGACAAAATAGATTTTAAGGGAAAAAAAGCATTATTAGAATAAAGAATGACACTAGAAATGAAAACCATTCAACTCACCAGGAAGAAATAAAAATTCTAAACTCACATGCATCTAATAAAGTAGAATCAAAACACATCAAGCACTACAGGGAGAAACTGTCAGTTACATCCTCATAATGTAGGATTTCAATATACCTTGCTCAGTTATTGATGGAAAGCATTTGAAAAATTAGTAATAGAATATCTGGATATACTTAATAAGCTAAATTTAATAGATATATATAGGACCCTCTCCCTCCTGATGATTAGAGAACCTACACTCTTCCCAGACTCTTATGTAACATTTACAAAAACTGACCATATACTAGACAACAATTCAAGTCTCCACACATTTCAAATAATTGATTTTATACAAGATCTAGTTATCTGACCACAATACAATTGTTAGAAACCTATAACAAAAATATGGAGTAAACAGTTCTGTGTTTGTAAATTTATTTATTCTAAATAAGTTGTGGGTCAATCAAGAAATTAGGCATGCCATTAAACAAACTTATTTTAAGCCAAAAGAAAAGTGACAGGTGTGCTAGCATTGTAAGATTGCAGCATAAATTTACTTTGACACTTGGAAAATAGGCTGTAATATTTCTGCAATGATGTGTTCCAGTATTTTAGGAATCATAAAATAGAGAATTCTATTTAAGGGGACTCTCTTGCTGTTATCTAAGATTTGGAAAGAGAGGGGAGTGTTCCCTGTGCTGTTTAAGGGGAAAAAGGGGGTTCTAGGTTTGTTTTTTCAAAGGGAGGGGGACAGGAACCAACTCTTTAGTTAGGTGGATATCTCAAATAAAAAGAACTTACATTTTCAAATGAAAAAAAGTATATTTTAATCCTTTTTCACCTATTTTGTCCTATGCTTCATATCCTTGATCAATTTTATCCTCTTGTTCAAAGTATTTTAAGTGTTTAAGAGATCCTAAATATCATCTTAGTCCAGATGGTTCATTTACAGGCTGGTGCTCTTTGGGCTGGATCACCACCCTGCCCAGGCCAGTGGCAGACACAGGGGAGCTGAAGGAAGCCTCCCACGGTTCTAAAGAAGTTCCAGCTGCCTGGAGAAACCCCCAGTATATATATTTGGCTGATTCTCCAGCTGAAAAACTCCATTAAACCGCAGGGGAGCACTTCCGCCCTCCTCTGCCTAGCTCCTCCAAACTCAATCTCTCATCCTCCAAACTCCTTTACTGACCTCTTCTCATGTTTACTTGTTCTTTGTAAGCAATATATTTATCATATCTATTTATTTTCCCATCAGCTATTGATTGCTCTGTGTGCCCTCTATCTCTCAGGGGCTCTAAAGAAGAGGTCTGTGTCTGTATGGTTCTATAAGGATGGCAAACAAAAATGTCCTCACATTTTAAATATTATTTTAGTTTGGAAGCCATCTCACACTTAGAGAAGAGTTACAGGTATAGTTCAAAGAACACTTTTTTTTTTTTTTGCGGTTCGCGGGCCTCTCACTGTTGTGGCCTCTCCCGTTGCGGAGCACAGGCTCCGGACGCGCAGGCTCCGGACGCGCAGGCTCAGCGGCCATGGCTCACGGTCCCAGCCGCTCCGCGGCATGTGGGATCTTCCTGGACCGGGGCACGAACCCGTGTCCCCTGTCTCCGCAGGCGGACTCTCAATGACTGCGCCACCAGGGAAGCCCCAAGGAACACTTTTTTGACTTAAGCCTTTTGAGAATAGGTTGCTGAACTGATGCCCCTTTCTCCCATACTTTGTGTGTATTCTTTACAAATAAAGATACTCTCTTACATAATCACAGACCAGCCATCAAAATCACGAAATTACCACTGATATATTACTGTCATCTAATTCTCTAATCCATTCAGGTTTCCCCAGTTGTCCAGTAATGCCCCTTATAATAAAAGGATCTGGGTCAAAATAATTATGTTGCATTTATTTGTCAAGTCTCTTAAATCTCCTTTAATGACCTTGACACTTTCAAAGGTTTGAAGCAAGTTGTTTTGTAGACTGTCCGTCAATTCGCGTTGTCCTTGCCCATGGGACTTATCAAGTCTAGCTATCCCTCCTTTTACATATTGGCCTGAAAGACAGGAGTAGAGCCCTCTATTACTTCAGGGCATTCTTTGAGAGCTCCACCTGCACCCCTTCAAGAAAGTTCTCTCTTCTCTAGAGTCCAAAAAATGCCCTGGTGGTAATAGTATCTTGGTGCCTAGTTCATGATTCTTCCCTACAGCTTTGTTCCCAGTGTCCTGTAAGAAATAAGGGATCTCCTAAGGGAAAGGAAGCAGCTTGTGAAGTAAGTTTCCAGACATTCAGGAAAGAATGCCCTGAACATTCTACCCACTTGATATCTCCACTTGAATGTCTGGTAGGCATCTTACAGTTATCACGCCCAGTTGAATTGCTGATCTTCCCTCCATATCATCCTAGTGCTGCAGCCTTCCCCATGTCTGTTCATGTCAGTTCCTGCCTTCCAATTTCTCAGGCCACAAACCTTTAGGTCACCCTTGATTTGTCTCTTTCTGTCACACTCCAATGGTCCACTGTCTCTCATAATCAGACCAGTTAAATCCTATTGGCTCTCACCATTTCCATCACTACCACCCTGGTCCAAGCTGCCATGCTCTCTCACCTGACTGCTTCAATAGTTTCTCAATTGGTCTCCTGATTCTACCCTCACTCCCCTATAGTCTGTTGTCAACTCAGCAGCCAGAGTGACCCTGATGCCTTCCTCCTCTGCTCAAAACCCTCTTTTGGGTTCCACATCTCACCCAGAGTAAAGTCAAGGTCCTTCTGGTGGTCTAGAATATCCTGAACGATCTTCCCGCCATACCTCTGCAAACACATCTCCTCCCTCCCTCCCCTCACTCACTCCATTCCAGCTACACTGACCCCCTTGACCTTCCCTGAACACACTGGGCACATCTCATGCCAGGGTCTTTGCACTTGCTGGTCCCTCTGATCAGAATGCTCTTTCTCCAGATATTCATATCTCTTTTCTTCATCCTCTTCAAGTCTTTGCCCTGGTGTCATCTTTTCAGAGACCTACCCTGACCACCTTCTTTAAAACTGTAAACTTTACCCCCATTCTGCACTGCCAGTCCACCCTCCCTGCTTTGTATGTTCTTCTTAACATTGTTACTTTCTACTGTACTCTGCTTTCCCTTTATGATTTGTCAATCACCCCATTTGAAAATAAGGTCCATAGGGCAGGGATTATTTTCACCTTTTTTGTTCACTGATCCCACTGCTTGGAATAGTGCCTGGCACAGAACAAGTACACAATAAATACTTGTCCGATGAATGAATATATACCTTGAAAGCCAAGTAAGGAAGGAATAAGGTGATGTTATACAATTTTATTTTAAAATATTTGCATCTGAGGTGGGGGTCAAGGTGGTGAAGTAGGAAGACTCTGAGCTCCCCTCCTCGCGTGGACACACCAAATTTACAGCTACTCACAGAGCAACTACCACTGAGAACAACCTGAAGATTAGCAGGAAAAATTTCCCACAATTAAAGACATAAAGAAGGAACCACAATGAGCTGGTAAGAGAGGCAAAAACGGGTCCAGCCATATCCCCTGGTCGGTGACCCACTGGCAGCCACAAGCCACTGAGCTGCACAGCCAGCAGGGGGTCAGCCTGCTTATGAGCATGACCACAGTGGTCGGTCCCACCACATCAGAAGTGCACACGTGGCTGACGCAAGGAGCACCCCTAGAGCACATAGGTCCGAGGGGGGTGTGCTGCTGGGCCTCACAGGACGTCTCCTGTAAGGCCGTCTCCACTTTTCCAAGATCAGAAGACATAATGGACCTGCCTGATATGTAGAAATAAACACAGAGAAGTAGGGGAAATGAGGAGACAGAAGAATATGTGCCATTTATATATATATACACACACATATACACACACAATGGAATAGCCACTGAAAAGAATGAAATCTTGCCATTTTTGATAACTTGAATAAATCTAGAGGGTATTATGCTACGTGAAACAAGTCAGACAGAGAAAGACAAATACCATATGATTTCATTTACGTGTGGAATCTAAAAACAAAACAAATGAACAAACAAAAAGAAAACAGACTCATAGATACAGAGAACAAACACGTGGTTCCCAGGGGGGTGGGGTGGGGTGAAATAGGTGAGGGGAATTAAGAGGTACAAACTTCCACTTATAAAATTAAAAAGTCTCAGGGAGGTGTTGTACAGCACAGTGAATATCCTCAATGGTGCTCTAATAGCTTTGTTTGGGGACAGATGTTTACTAGACTTATTGGCGCCAACATTTTGCAATGTATTTAAATGCTGAATCACTAAGTTTTATACTTGAGAATAACATAATATTGTACATCAACTACATTAAAATAAAAAATAAAAATATATGCATCCCTAGTATTTGCTCTAAGAATTAACACATAGTGAAATTACAACCTAATTTTGTCAAGTGTAATATCACTTCTGTGATTTTTAGTTTTCCAAATTGTTTTTTAAGATAAAACTCTGATCAAGTGTAGTTTTCAGTATTTCTTATGTTACTTTCATCGTATTTCAAGTGGATTGGCTTTATGAGGCCTGTGCAATCATCTGTGGATAAAAATAACCTCATATTTCCCTGAGTGGAAAGGAACAAGCTTTGTTTTTTAATTTATTTTTTTAATTAATTTATTTATTTTTAACATCTTTATTGGAGTATAATTGCTTTACAATGTTGTGTTAATTTCTGCTTTATAATTAAGTGAATCAGCTATATGTATACATATATCCCCATATCCCCTCCCTCTTGCGTCTCCCTCCCTCCCTCCCAATCCCACTCCTCTAGGTGGTCACACAGTACAGAGCTGATCTCCCTGTGCTATGCGGCTGCTTCCCACTAGCTTTCTATTTTACATTTGGTAGTGTATATATGTCCATTGTTTTCTTTCTTTCTTTTTTTTTACATCTTTATTGGAGTATAATAGCTTTACAATGGTGTGTTAGTTTCTGCTTTATAACAAAGTGAATCAGTTATACATATACATATGTTCCCATATCTCTTCCCTCTTGCGTCTCCCTCCTACCCTCCCTATCCCACCCATCCAGGCGGTCACAACGCACGAAGCTGATCTCCCTGTGCTATGCTGCTACTTCCCACTAGCTATCTACCTTACGTTTGGTAGTGTATATGTCCATGCCTCACTCTCACTTTGTCACAGCTTACCCTTCCCCTTCCCCATATCCTCAAGTCCATTCTCTAGTACGACTGTGTCTTTATTCCTGTCTTACCCCTAGGTTCTTCATGACATTTTTTTTTCTTAAATTCCATATATATGTGTTAGCATACAGTATTTGTCTTTCTTTTTCTGACTTACTTCACTCTGTAGGACAGACTCTAGGTCTATCCACCTCATTACAAATAGCTCAATTTCATTTCCTTTTATGGCTGAGTAATATTCCATTGTATATATGTGCCACATCTTCTTTATCCATTCATTTGATGATGGACACTTAGGTTGTTTCCATGTCCTGGCTATTGTAAATAGAGTTGCAATGAACATTTTGATACATAACTCTTTCTGAATTATGGTTTTCTCAGGGTATATGCCCAGTAGTGGGATTGCTGGGTCATATGGTAGATCTATTTGTAGATTTTTAAGGAACCTCCATACTGTTCTCCATAGTGGCTGTACCAACTCACATTCCCACCAGCAGTGCAAGAGGGTTTGCTTTTCTCCACACCCTCTCCAGCATTTATTGTTTCTATATTTTTTGATGATGACATTCTGACTGGTGTGAGATGATATCTCATTGTAGTTTTGATTTGCATTTCTCTAATTATTAATGATGTTGAGCATTCTTTCATGTGTTTGTTGGCAGTCTGTATATCTTCTTTGGAGAAATGTCTATTTAGGTCTTCTGCCCATTTTTGGATTGGGTTGTTTGTTTTTTTTGTTATTGAGCTGCATGAGCTGCTTATAAATTTTGGAGATTAATCCTTTCTCAGTTGCTTCATTTGCAAATATTTTCTCCCATTCTGAGGGTTGTCTTTTCATCTTGTTTATGGTTTCCTTTGCTGTGCAAAAGCTTTGAAGTTTCATTAGGTCCCATTTGTTTATTTTTGTTTTTATTTCCGTTTCTCTAGGAGGTGGGTCAGAAAGGATCTTGCTGTGATTTATGTCATACAGTGTTCTGCCTATGTTTTCCTCTAAGATTTTGATAGTTTCTGATGAAAAATCTGAAAGTGAAATCAAGAAAACACTCCCATTTACCATTGGAACAAAAAGAATAAAATATCTAGGAATAAACCTACCTAAGGAGACAAAAGACCTGTATGCAGAAAATTATAAGACACTGATGAAAGAAATTAAAGATGATACAAATAGATGGAGAAATATACCATGTTCTTGGATTGGAAGAATTAACATTGTGAAAATGACTCTACTACCCAAAGCGATCTACAGATTCAATGCAATCCCTATCAAACTACCACTGGCATTTTTCACAGAACTAGAACAAAAAATTTCACAATTTGTATGGAAACACAAAATACCCCGAATAGCCAAAGCAATCTTGAGAACGAAAAACGGAGCTGGAGGAATCAGGCTCCCTGACTTCAGACTATACTACAAAGCTACTGTAATCAAGATAGTGTGGTATTGGCACAAAAACAGAAAAATAGATCAATGGAACAGGATAGAGAGCCCAGAAATAAACCCATGCACTTATGGTCACCTTATCTTTGATAAAAGGAGGCAGGAATGTACAGTGGAGAAAGGACAGCCTCTTCAATAAGTGGTGCTGAGAAAACTGGACAGGTACATGTAAAAGTATGAGATTAGATCACTCCCTAACACCATACACAAAAATAAGCTCAAAATGGATTAAAGACCTAAATGTAAGGCCAGAAACTATCCATTGTTTTCTTAAAATAATTCTGTGTGGAAGGGGCTGTGTCCCTGCCGTCCTCTTTCACACTTGCACACCGGGGCATCTGGAGAGCTGCTTAGCTGGCTGCCCTGCCGCACGTGTGAGGCCTTGGAGAAGGATGGAGGGAGTGAGCAGCTGAGGCGATGCCCTTCTACAGCCGTCACCCTCTGCGGTGAGAGTTAAATACGGCAGAGAGCAGCAGCAGAGGGCGTTGTAGCCTCCTGTTCTAAACGACATTTTAGCTTTGCAGCAGAAAATGTTTGACACCATACCCCCTCCTAGAAAAATCACAAGCAGTTTCTGTTCAGGGAGAAGGAATGAGTTTCCACCCGTTCTGCAGCAACATCAAAGCTCCCTTAGCCCTGTCCCTTAGTACGGACTAACAGGAAAGTCTCTCTCTTACCTTGGGGTTTATTTGCTTTGAAAACCTTTCCTCTGCCCAGTAGAAGTTTCCCAATAATGGCTACATTTATATTTTTGTTTCCAGATTAATTAACCACTTGAGGAGTGTAAAACTGAAAGCAAAGTACTTTTGTCTGTTTTCTGGTCTGCTCCCCCACTGGGCTTGGGCCCCCTGCGGACAGAGGGCCTTTCTTAGTCATCCTTGTACCCAGCATGGTCCTGGCACAAACCTGTCCCTACGTTATTTATTCATTCAGCAGATTTTTAATGAGTGCCTAGCGCATGCCAAGTTCTAAGAAGCAGCCATAAGCCTGTGACCTCACATAACTCATATTTTAGTGGGAAGACGACAGATATTAAACAAACAAACAAGGTAATTTCAGATTTTTGTCATTGCTGCAAAGAAAATAAAGCAGGGAAATGGAAGAGTGAGAGCAGGGCTGCCTAGAATAGGGTTTGAGCCCCCAGCAAGGTGGCGGCAGAAAAGGTGCTTCTAGAGGGCCTGGTACAGGCCGCTTGGTAACCGCCAGGCCCTGTCATTTTGAACCAGCTCCCCCATCTTCTTGACTGACCCTCGTGCAGAGGAGGCAAGGCCCGCTGCGAACATTTGTGGGGATACAGCAAGAGGACCAGTGGAGGCCCCCACGTCTAAATATTTACAAGTTATGAACCAAGCTAACAAACTGTTAAATAAAATATGACCTACCTTCTTACCCTGACAAATTAACTTCATAGAGACCTGGAAGGCCAGCTTCAGTATTCTCAGACTCCTCCTAATTCTGCAATGAAATATGACAGAGCTAGGTGTGCCAGCCCCCCGACCCTCATCCCTAGATGTACATCCCGACCCTGCCCCCATCTCTCCCCAGCGTGGCTCCATCTCCCACTGTGAGGGGTCTCTGCACACACATATGACACCTCAGCCCCTACATCCAAGAGTCATTGATGTCTTCTGCAGATAGCCAGCCACCTCAGACGTCGGGGTGTGCAAACCGGCAGCACAGACCACCCCGGGAGGAGGGTCCTGAGGCAGAGGCTAGTGGATTCTGGAAATGAGCTTAGGTCATTTTGGTCTAAGAGAATTGCAGGGTTCCAGGTGACCAGGGCATGGTCTAGAAGAGGAGACACAGGCCCTGAGTATGCAGGTCTCCTTGGCCCCATGGGCTCCTTGCTCCATGGGGAGGGATGAGGTTGGAGGATGACCACAGCGGTGCCCTCGACAGCCGGGCCCAGGGCCTAGGGATGGTACTAGGAGGGAGGTTACCTTTGCCAATGTAATTAAGGAAGGCCTCTCTGGGGGGAAGGCGTAGGAACGACATTTGAATGGAGACTTGAAAGGTAGGATGAGTCATCCAGGCCAGTATCTGGGAGCAGGGCATTCCCAACTGAGGGAAAAAGAAGGGGCCAGGCAGGTGAAGCTCTGTACAGAAGAAGGCTGGGGTTGCTGAAGCCTAACTCAGGGGAGAAGAGTGACAGGAGATGAGGGCAGATGGTCAGGCAGGGGCAACGACCTTGGAGGCTGAGGTAAGGAGTCCTGCCTTCACCTGGGTGCACGGGAGCTTCTGAAGAGCTGACACAATCTGAGCCCTGTTATAACCAGATCACTCTGGTGCTGTATGAAGTGGATGAAATCACAAGGAGTCACTGTCAAGGGCAAATCAACAGATTTGAGCACCATGCAAAATGCTTCAGTGCCTTTGATGTAAGGATCCTTGTGATTAATTCTTCCCCAAATTTTCGAACCAAGAAAACTCTCCTACTAAGCTGGCTGCTGTGGACTCAGAGGGTTTCTCCTCTTGTCTAGGCTGCCTGCAAGCTCAGAGCTGAGTTGGTGCTTATTTGCAGGGTAAACTGTTCATTTTTCAATCTGGCGTCCAGTCTCAATTTTATGTCTCCTACCCGTATACATGTTTACACAAACTTTTCTCAGAACAGCAAAAATTATAAGTAAAAAAAATAGTAGTTAGAAACATAGGGAGATTTGAGAAGATGGCAGAAGAGTAAGATGCAGAGATCACCTTCCTCCACACAGATACATCAGAAATACATCTACACGTGGAACAACTCCTACAGAACACCTACTGAACGCTGGCAGAAGACCTCAGACCTCCCAAAAGGCAAGGAACTCCCCAGGTACCTGGGTAGGGCAAAAGAAAAAAGAAAAAACAGAGACAAAGAGTAGGTACGGGACCTGCACGAGTGGGAGGGAGCTGTGAAGGAGGAAAGGTTTCCACACACTAGAAGCCCCTTCGCGGGCGGAGACTGCGGGTGGCGGAGGGGAAAGCTTTGGAGCGGCGGAGGAGAGCACAGCAACAGGGGTGCGGGGGGCAAAGTGGAGAGATTCCCGCACAGAGGATCGGTGCCGACCCGCACTCACCAGCCCGAGGGGCTTGTCTTCTCACCCGCCGGGCGGGGGCTGGGAGCTGAGGCTCGGCTTCGGTTGGGTCCCAGGGAGAGGACTGGGGTTGGCTGCATAAACACAGCCTGAGGGGGTTAGTGCGCCACGGCTAGCCGGGAGGGTATCCGGGAAAAAGTCTGGAGCTGCCAAAGAGGCAAGGGACTTTTTCTTCCCTCTTTGTTTCCTGGTGCTCGAGGAGAGGGGATTAAGAGCATCGCTTAAAGGAGCTCCAGAGACAGCCGCGAGCCGCGGCTATCAGCGCAGACCCCAGAGACGGGCGGGAGACGCTAAGGCTGCTGCTGCCGCTGCCACCAAGAAGCCTGTGTGCGAGCACAGGTCACTCTCCACACCTCCCCTCCCGGAGCCTGTGCAGCCCGCCACTGCCAGGGTCCCGTGATCCAGGGACAACTTCCCCGGGAGAACGCACGGAGCGCCTCAGGCTGGTGCAACGTCACACCGGCCTCTGCAGCCGCAGGCTCGTCTCGCATCCGGACCCCTCCCTGCCGCCGGCCTGAGTGAGCCAGAGCCCCCAAATCAGCAGCTCCTTTAACTCCGTCCTGTCTGAGCAAAGAACGCACGCCCTCAGGCAACCTACACGCAGAGGCAGGACCAAATGCAAAGCTGAACCCCGGGAGCTGTGCGAACAAAGAAGAGAAAGGGAAATTTCTCCCAGCAGCCTCAGAAGCAGCGGATTAAAGCTCCACAATCAACTTGATGTACCCTGCATCTGTGGAATACATGAATAGACAACGAATCATCCCAAATTGAGGAGGTGGACTTTGGGAGCAAGATATAGTATTTTTTCCCCTTTTCCTCTTTTTGTGAGTGTGTATGTGTATGCTTCTGTGGGAGATTTTGTCTGTATAGCTTTGCTTTCACCATTTGTCCGACAGTTCTGTCCGTCAGTGTTTTTTTTCTTTTTCCGGTACGCGGGCATCTCACTGTTGTGGCTTCTCGCGTTGCGGAGCACAGGCTCCGGACGTGCAGGCTCAGCGGCCATGGCTCATGGGCGTAACCGCTCCGCAGCATGTGGGAACTTCCCAGACCGGGCACGAACCAGTGTCCCCTACATCGGTGGGCGGACTCTCAACCACTGCTCCCAAAGAAGCCCTGTCTGTCTGTTTTTTTTTCTTTTTCTTTTTTACTTTAAAAAACTTTTTTTCATAATAATTATTTTTTATTTTAATAACCTTATTTTATTTTATCTTACCTTATTTTATTTTATCCTCTTTCATTCTTTCTTGCTATTTTTTCTCCCTTTTATTCTGAGCCATGTGGAGGATAGGCTCTTGGTACTCCAGCCAGGAGTCAGTGCTGTGCCTCTGAGGTGGGAGAGCCAACTTCAGGACACTGGTCCAAAAGAGACCTCCCAGCTCCACGTAATATCAAATGGTAAAAATCTCCCAGAGATCTCCATCTCAACACCAACACCCAGCTTCACTCAACGACCAGCAAGCTACAGTGCAGGACACCCTATGCCAAACAACTAGCAAGACAGGAACACAGCCCTATCCATTAGCAGAGAGGCTGCCTAAAATCATAATAAGGCCACAGACACCCCAAAACACACCACCAGACCTGGACCTGCCCAACAGAAAGACAAGATCCAGCCTCATCCACCAGAACACAGGCACTAGTCCCCTCCAACAGGAAGATTACACAACCCACTGATCCAACCTTAGCCACTGGGGACAGAACGAAAAACAACAGAAATTACAAACCTGCAGCCTACAAAAGGGAGATCTCAAACACAGTAAGTTAAGCAAAATGAGAAGACAGAGAAACACACAGCAGATGAAAGAGCAAGGCAAAAACCCACCACCTAACAAATGAGGGGGAAATAGGCAGTCTACCTAAAAAAGAATTCAGAATAATGATAGTAAAGATGATCCAAAATCTTGGAAATAGAATAGAGAAAATGCAAGAAACATTTAACAAGGACCTAGAGGAACTAAAGAGGAAATAAGCAATGATGAAAAACACAATAAATGAAATTAAAAATACTCTAGAAGGGATCAATAGCAGAATAACTGAGGCAGAAGAACGGATAAGTGACCTGGAAGATAAAATAGTGGAAATAACTACTGCAGAGCAGAATAAAGAAAAAAGAATGAAAAGAACTGAGGACAGTCTCAGAGACCTCTGGGACAACATTAAACACACCAACATTCGAATTATAGGGGTACCAGAAGAAGAAGAGAAAAAGAAAGGGACTGAGAAAATAATTGAAAAGATTATAGTTGAAAACTTCCCTAATATGGGAAAGGAAATAGTTAATCAAGTCCAGGAAGCACAGAGAGTCCCATACAGGATAAATCTAATGAGAAACATGCTTGGACACATGTTAATCAAACTACCAAAAATTAAATACAAAGAAAACATATTAAAAGCAGCAAGGGAAAAACAACAAATAACACACAAGTGAATCCCCATAAGGTTAACAGCTGATCTTTCAGCAGCAACTCTGCAAGCCAGAAGGGAGTGGCAGGACATATTTAAAGTGATGAAGGAGAAAAACCTACAACCAAGATTACTGTACCCAGCAAGGATCTCATTCAGATTTGATGGAGAAATTAAAACCTTTACAGACAAGCAAAAGCTGAGAGAGTTCATCACCACCAAACCAGCTTTACAACAAATGCTAAAGGAACTTCTATAGGCAGGAAACACAAGAGAAGGAAAAGACCTACAATAAAAAACCCAAAACATTTACAATAATGGTAACAGGAACATACATATCGATAATTACCTTAAATGTAAATGGATTAAATGCTCCCATTAAAAGACACAGACTGGCTGAATGGATACAAAAATAAGACCCGTATACATGCTGTCTACAAGAGACCCACTTCAGAAACAGGGACACATACAGATTGAAAGTGAGGGGATGGAAAAAGATATTCCAGGGAAATGGAAATCAGAAGAAAGCTGGAGTAGCAATTCTCATATCAGACAAAACAGACTTTAAAATAAAGACTATTACAAGACAAAAAGAAGGACACTACATAATGATCAAGGGATCAATCCAAGAAGAAGATATAATAATTGTAAATATTTATGCACCCAACATAGGAGCACCTCAATACATAAGGCAAATACTAACAGCCATAAAAAGGGAAATCAACAGTAACACATTCATAGAAGGGGACTTTAACACCCCACTTTCACCAATGGACAGATCATCCAAAATGAAAATAAATAAGGACACACAAGCTTTAAATGATACATTAAACAAGATGGACTTAATTGATATTTATAGGACATTCCATCCGAAAAAACAGAATACACATTTTTCTCAAGTGCTCATGGAACATTCTCCAGGACAGATCATATCTTGGGTTACAAATCTAGCCTTGGTAAATTTAGGAAAATTGAAATCGTACCAAGTATCTTTTCCGACCACAACGCTATGAGACTAGATATCAATTACAGGAAAAGATTTGTAAAAGATACAAACACTACTTAACAACGAAGTGATCACTGAAGAAATCAAAGAGGAAATCAAAAAATACCTAGAAACAAATGAAAATGGAAACACAACGACCCAAATCTATGGGATGCAGCAAAAGCAGTTCTAAGAGGGAAGTTTATAGCAGTACAATCCTACCTTAAGAAACAGGAAACATCACTTATTAACAACCTAACCTTGCACCTAAAGCAATTAGAGAAAGAAGAACAAAATAAAACCCCAAAGTTAGCAGAAGGAAAGAAATCATAAAGATCAGATCAGAAATAAATGAAGAAGAAATGAAGGAAACAATAGCAAAGATCAATAAAACTAAAAGCTGGTTCTTTGAGAAGGTAAACAAAATTGATAAACCATTAGCCAGACGTATCAAGAAAAAAAGGGAGAAGACTCAAATCAATAGAATTAGAAAAGAAAAAGGAGACCAATTGACACTGCAGAAATACAAAACATCATGAGAGATTACTACAAGCAGCTCTATGCCAATAAAATGGACAACCTGGAAGAAATGGACAAATTCTTAGAAATGCACAACCTGCCAAGACTGAATCAGGAAGAAATAGAAAATATGAAGAGAACAATCACAAGCACTGAAATTGAAACTGTGGTTAAAAATCTTCCAACAAACAAAAGCCCAGGACCAGATGGCTTCACAGGCGAATTCTATCAAACATTTAGAGAAGAGCTAACACCTATCCTTCTCAAACTCTTCCAAAATAGAGCAGAGGGAGGAACACTCCCAAACTCATTCTATGAGGCCACCATCACCCTGACACCAAAACCAGACAAAGATGTCACAAAGAAAAAAAACTAAAGGCCAATATCACTGATGAACATAGATGCAAAAATCCTCAACAAAATACTAGCAAACAGAATCCAACAGCACATTAAAAGGATCATACACCATGATCAAGTGGGGATTATTCCAAGAATGCAAGGATTCTGCAATATACTCAAATCAATCAACGTGATACACCATACTAACAAATTGAAGGAGAAAAGCCATATGATCATCCCAATAGATTCAGAGAAAGCTTTTGACAAAATTCAACACCCATTTATGATAAAAACCCTCCAGAAAGTAGGCATAGAGGGAACTTTCCTCAACATAATAAAGGCCATATATGACAAACCCACAGCCAACATCATCCTCGATGGTGAAAAACTGAAACCATTTCCACTAAGATCAGGAACAAGACAAGGTTGCCCACTCTCACCACTCTTATTCAACATAGTTTTGGAAATTTTAGCCACAGCAATCAGAGAAGAAAAGGAAATAAAAGGAATCCAAGTCGGAAAAGAAGAAGTAAAGCTGTCACTGTTTGCAGATGACATGATACTATACATAGAGCATCCTAAAGATGCTACCAGAAAACTACTCGAGCTAATCAGTGAATTTGGTAAAGTAGCAGGATACAAAATTAATGCACAGAAATCTCTGGCATTCTTATACACTTATGATGAAAAATCTGAAAGTGAAATTAAGAAAACACTCCCATTTACCATTGCAATAAAATATCTAGGAATAAACCTACCTAAGGAGACAAAAGACCTGTATGCAGAAAATTATAAGACACTGATGAAGTAATTAAAGTTGATACAAATAGATGGAGAGATATACCATGTTCTTGGATTGGAAGAATCAACATTGTGAAAATGACTCTACTACCCAAAGCAATGTACAGAGTCAATGCAATCCCTATCAAGCTACCACTGGCATTTTTCACAGAATTAGAACAAAAAAATTTCACAATTTGTATGGAAACACAAAAGACCCCGAATGGCCAAAGCAATCTTGAGAATGAAAAATGGAGCTGGAGGAATCAGTCTCCCTGAGTTCAGACTATACTACAATGCTACAGTAATCAAGACAGTATGATACTGGCACAAAAACAGAAAGATAGATCAATGGAACAGGATAGAAAGCCCAGAGATAAACCCACGCACATATGGTCACCTTATCTTTGATAAAGGAGGCAAGAATATTCAGTGGAGAAAAGACAGCCTCTTCAATAAATGGTGCTGGGAAAACTGGACAGGTACATGTAAAAGTATGAAATTAGAACACTCCCTAACACCATACACAAAAATAAACTAAAAATTGATTAAAGACCTAATGTAAGGCCAGTCACTATCAAACTCTTAGAGGAAAACATAGGCAGAACACTCTATGACATAAATCACAGCAAGATCCTTTTTGACCCACCTCCTAGAGAAATGGAAATAAAAACAAAAATAAGCAAATGGGACCTATGAAACTTCAAAGCTTTTGCACAGCAAAGGAAACCGTAAACAAGACGAAAAGACAACCCTCAGAGTGGGAGAAAATATTTGCAAATGAAGCAACTGACAAAGGATTAATCTCCAAAATTTACAAGAAGCTCATGCAGCTGAATAACAGAAAACAAACAACCCAATCCAAAAATGGGCAGAAGAGCTAAATAGACATTTCTCCAAAGAAGATGTACAGATTGAAAGAATGCTCAACATCATTAATCACTAGAGAAATGCAAATTAAAACTACAGTGAGATATCATCTCACACCAGTCAGAATGGCCATCATCAAACAATCTAGAAACAATAAATGCTGGAGAGAGTGTGGAGAAAAGTGAACCCTCTTGTACTGTTGGTGGGAATGTAAATTGATACAGCCACTATGGAGAACAGTATGGAGGTTCCTTAAAAAACTAAAATTAGAACTACCATAGGACCCAGCAATCCCACTACTTGGCATGTACCCTGAGAAAACCATAATTTAAAAAGAGTCATGTACCAAAATGTTCATTGCAGCTCTATTTACAATAACCAGGACATGGAAGCAACCTAAGTGTCCATCAACAGATGAATGGATAAAGAAAATGTGGCACATATATACAATGGAATATTACTCAGCCATCAAATAAAACGAAATTGAGTTATTTGTAGTGAGGTGGATGGACCTAGAGTCTGTCATACAGAGTGAAGTAAGTCAGAAAGAGAAAAACAATTACCGTATTAACACATATATATGGAATATAAGAAAAAAAAAAAAAAGGGCCATGAAGCACCTAGGTGTAAGATGGGAATAAAGACACAGACCTACTAGAGAATGGACTTGAGGTTATGGGGAGGGCAAGGGTAAGCTGTGACAAAGTGAGAGAGTGGCATGGACATATATACACTACCAAACATAAATTAGATAGCTAGTGGGAAGCAGCCCCATAGCACAGGGAGATCAGCTAGGTGCTTTGTGACCACCTAGAGGGGTGGGACAGGGAGGGTGGGTGGGAGGGAGACACAGGAAGGAAGAGATATAGGAACATATGTGTATGTATAACTGATTCAGTTTGTTATAAAGCAGAAACTAACACACCATTGTAAAGCAATTATACTCCAATAAAGATGTTAAAAAAGAAACATAAGAAGTTGCAACTCAGAACACTGATACCTGACCAGTAGTTCTTTTCACAGTGTGTACACTGGAAGTTGTTTGTTTGTTTTGTTTTGATTGTTTGGTATATTGTAATTGAGGGACAGGTAGCATGGAGCTTTTAAATGCACGTTACCCTTTGCTACTAAAAAATTATAGCGACTTGTTGAGACTCAGTTTCTAATCTTTACAAACAAATGAATGCCATGGCTTTTCATAACTCCCCCAAATTTATTACAAGGATGTCATAAAATATTTTAAGATATTAAAAAAAGTGTAAAGTATAATACAATGAACAGTCACATATCTATCTCCCAGTTTAAGGATTCAAGCATTAGCAAATGCAGCTGAAGCTCTGAATTCCCTCCCTAATTATAACCCCTTCCCAATCCCCACTATTCTGAATCTGGTGTTTTAACATCACCAAGCATTTAAAAAATACTTTTATTATATATGTAAATATGTAACCCTCAAAACAAGTAGCACTCTTCAGTGTGTTTTTACACTTCAAGTGGTACCATACTTGTTTTTATTCTTGCCTTTTTTGCTCAAAGTTGTTGATATTTATCCCCTTTGATGCTGGAGCTCACTGATTATCTGTGTCCCATTCCATCACTATTCTGCATTTGTTCTCCTGATGAAGTACCTTTCACGTTGTTTCTACCCCTCCCCCACCTCACTATCATTTTTACTAACAAAGCTGCTGGGAACACTCTTTTTTTTTTTTTTTAGCATCTTTATTGGAGTATAATTGCTTTACAATGTTGTGTTAGTTTCTGCTTTACAAAAAGCGAATCAACTATACATATACATATATCCCCATATCTCCTCCCTCTTGTGTCTCCCACCCACCTTCCCTATCCCACCCCTCTAGGTGGTCACAAAGCACCGAAGTGATCTCTGTGCTGTGCAGCTGCTTCCCACTAGCTATCTAGTTTACATTTGCTGGGAACATTCTTGCATACCCTCCTTGGATTCATTATACCTTAAACTACAAAATATACACATGCATGGAAAACTAAGCCTTTCAGACACTGTTCCTACATAAAGTCATTATTTTCAGAGTGATTTACCATCACTCATATTTGATCCTTTATAATGGCTCCAAGGTGGATATTTTATAAAAAGATGCAATCCACAGAGGGATAGAATGATTTAAAAATCAGAATTATGGAACGTTTGAAAAGCCCTGCAAAGTACCAAGGAGTCATCTAATCGAACACCTTCATTTTATAGACAAGGAAAGTGATTCCAGGATGGGGAAGGGACCTCCCCAGTGGTGAGCACTTGGCTTCAGAGTGAATCCTATACTTGTCTCCACCATGATGGACATACATATGAAATAAATATAATATAAATAAATCCTTTGCTTTTTCTTCTGTTCACTAAGACCCACTAAACAATGCACCATGAGATGTGGACCACTCGTAAGTCCTTCCTGGCTGAATTATGACTGTGCTTCCCTTGGTCAATTCAAACCACATTCTTAATTTTTCAAAAGTCAATTCCACCCTAGCTTTGCTGGAGTCGAAGCAAACATCAGAAGATAAAATAGATTTTCTAATCAAACACAAGAATAATTGGATTTGCAAAGGGAAATAAAATCATAAAGGAAACGAAATTAGAACATAAATATGTTTGGAAGAATTTCTCAGAACAAGAGTGAGTTATTACATTTGGGAAACTATGGGTTTCCTTGGAGAAGAATGAATTTTAAAAGCTGCCTGTCATTTGATGAGATTCCGTAAGAATTCCCTCTTTGACTAAACTTTAGTCAGGCTCCTCTGAGTCCATCCTCTCCTCAACAGGCCTCATCCTTGGCTGCAGTCTCTGTCCCACTGGGCCCAGCTCAGCAAGTATTCCCATGCCCTTCATACCTAACCAATTCCCCTTAGTAATCTTCCATCCACTGACCCCTCCCTGCCCACTGGCTACACATCCCCAGCTGACCCTGTTGTATTCAACGTGGAGGTCAATCTCTCTCCCCTATTGCAGTAGTCTTGAGTAAACTCTTCCTTGCCTGCTTGATTTCTGTCTGCTGCAATTTTTCTTGGACAGATTCATGTCTAAATGCCAGAATGTCACTGGGTCCCAGAATACAAACTGCCCATGATTAGGAGGACCGTGTCTTGGTTAACCTGAAAAGATTTTAATGTCTCTGTCAAATCTGAATGAGATCATTGCTGGGTACAGTAATCTTGGTTGTAGCTTTTTCCCTTTCATCACTTTAAATATGTCCTGCCACTCCCTTCTGGCTTGCAGAGTTGCTGCTGAAAGATCAGCTTTTAACCTTATGGGGATTGCCTTGTATGTTATTTGTTGCTTTCCCTTGCTGCTTTTAATACTTTTTCTTTGTATTTAATTTTTGATAGTTTGATTAATATGTGTCTTGGCATGTTGCTCCTTGGATTTATCCTGTATGGGACTCTCTGTGCTTCCTGGACTTGATTAACTATTTCCTTTCCCATGTTAGGGAAGTTTTCAACTATAATCTCTTCAAACATTTTCTCTGACCCTTTCTTTTTCTCTTCTTCTTCTGGGACCCCTATAATTTGAATGTTGGTGTGTTTAATGTTGTCCCAGCGGTCTCCGAGACTGTCCTCGATTGTTTTCATTCTTTTTTCTTTATTCTGCTCTGCAGTAGTTATTTCCACTATTTTATCTTCCAGGTCACTTATCCATTCTTCTGCCTCAGCTATTCTGCTGTTGATCCCTTCTAGAGAATTTTTAATTTCATGTATTGTGCTGTTCATCATTGTTTGTTTGCTCTTTAGTTCTTCTAGGTCCTTGTTAAACGTTTCTTGTCTTTTCTCCATTCTGTTTCCAAGATTTTGGATCATCTTTACTATCATTACTCTGAATTCTTTTTCAAGTAGACTGCCTATTTCCTCTTCAATTGTTTGGTCTGGTGGGTTTTTACCTTGCTCCTTCATCTGCTGTATATTTCTCTGTCTTCTCATTTTGCTTACTTTACTGTGTTTGGGGTCTCCTTCTTGCAGGCTGCAGGTTTGTAGTTCCCGTTGTTTTTGGTGTCTGCCCCCAGTGGATAAGGTTGGTTCAGTGGCTTGTGTAGGCTTCCTGGTGGAAGGGACTGGTGCCTGTGTTCTGGTGGGTGGGGCATGATCTTGTCTTTCTGGTGGGCAGGGCTGCATCCAGTGGTGTGTTTTGGGGTGTCTGTGAACTTAGTATGATTTTAGACAGCCTCTCTGCTAATGTGTGGGGTTGTGTTCCTGTCTTGCTAGTTGTTTGGCATAGGGTATCCAGCACTGTAGATTACTGGTTGTTGAGTGGAGCTCGGTGTTAGTGTTGAGACGGAGATCTCTGGGAGAGCTCTCACCAATTGACATTACGTGGGGCCAGGAGGTCTCTGGTGGATGAATGTCCTGAACTCGGCTCTCCCACCTCAGAGGCTCAGGCCTGACACCCGGCCAGAGCACCAAGACCCTGTCAGCCACACGGCAGATGAGTGGTTTATTACCAAGGATATTAAAACACAGGAACCAACAGCCAGATGAAGAGATTCATAGGGTGAGATTGAGAACAAAGAAACTTCAGTCCTCTTGGAGTTTGGAGCCCAGCACGGTGGCACATGGAGGCATTCTGCTTCACCAACCTGGAAGTTCTCTGAAACCCCTCCCTTTGGATTTTAATGGTGGCTTCACTACACAGCATGGTTGATTAAATCCCTAGGCACTGGTGATTAATTCAACCTCCAGAACCTCTTGGTTAACCTGAGATGGTCTCAGTGCCTGCCTGACACAGAAGCACTATCACCAATGGTGCCCGTTCCATTGTCAAAAGGGTCCTGGTTTAGACAATAAATTTTATGGCCACCCACATGTGATGTGAAATTTACTGGCTAAACTGTCACTGAGGACCTTAATGACAAGAGAACCTGTTGGACTTAAAAACGGTGTTACAGCAACTACAAAGAACACAAGAGAGCCGACTCTTTAAATGAGGACATTCCTTTAGTCCTGACTCCCTAGGCATAGTTACATTTGATTTTATGTCCCAAATTAAAATGTTTCTCCATAAATAAAAAATGATTTTCCTCACTTCGTATTTCGAACATGTTCACCCATTGCCTTTATTATACCTCTCCCTTGATGACTGCAGATGGGTTTATCACAGTACAGTTTACGAGACATGCATTCCAGAGTAAGAGGGTGGGAGGGAGGAGATAGAGCCTGGGAAAGCCCATGAGGCACAGGCCTTAGGAAAAACAGTGGAGTTAAGGGAAGCACTACCTCATTCTCCACTGAGTATCATTAAAGGACTGAAATGAATTTGCAAAACAATAACTGAAGCTGACACCTGCTCTTGACAGGTGGGAGCAGATCAAGATTGAGCTGTGCTTTTACTGCTGTGGAAAGAGGGCCAGGCAGGAAGGAATCCCCTACCACCTCCCACATGGAAACGCTGCGTTTCTTGTCTTCTTTCCTAACACCAAAGGAGGAGACCCCTCATTAAGGTGAGGTTTGTGAGAAATTTTGAGCAATGTTTTTTTTAAGTTACTTCTACTTATTTGAAAATATCTGCAAGAGACCCTTATCCTGCAGAGCTCTCCCACGTCTGATGGGATGGGCTGAGAGTTGCAAACCCTGTAGGCAAGATCTCAGGCTCTGGCTTTAGGGTACAGATGGGCTGGGGGATGGAGGGGAAAAGGGTTGGATTAGGGTAATCTCCAAATTTCCTCCTACCAGGAAAGTCTAAGATTCTCCCCGCCGCTAGGTTTGTTCGCCCCATTTTACAGGCAGGAAGATTTAAGTGGGGAGAGAGCAAGGTCACTGCGGGGGGCCTCTTGACTTCAGTGTTCAGTATGTGACCTGCAGGACAAGATCGCCAGTTTAGAAAGAGGAACAAAGGCCGTCAGAAGGGTGTTTTACCCGTGCTACTCAAAGTACGATCCTGCCCACAGCATCACCCCTCACAGGAACTGGTTGGAAATGCAGGCTCTCAGGCCCTACCCAGACCCGCTGGATCAGAATCTCCGTTTAACAAGACTCCAAGTGATTCGTATGCACTTTAGAGTCTGAGAAACACTGGCTGGAGCTGTGGATTACACTTTGAATAGCAGGACTCCAAAAAGCATTTCAAGCTATGAAATAGCTTTTGAAGAAAATGCTGATGCTTTTATGGGATCAGGCCAGCTTTCCAAGCTCCAAGGCATCACTTCCCATACCAGCACCCTCTACAGAATTATTAAACTTAAATTTTTACAATATGAATTTAAATCTGATAAGAGCAATAGAAAAGGGGCCTTCATGAATTTTGGGCTGAAGCGTGTGCTCTCTCTCTCTCTCTCTCTCTCACTCTCTCTTCTCTTTCCTTCTCCCTAAATCTCTGATGCACAGCTTCGCATTAGTAATAATCTTGGATTCATAGCACACTCTCAGCATTGTGTTTGTCTTAAGAGGAGGACGCCAGCCTTGTTTGGGTTGGAGATTATGAATTATAGTTTGTTTGGCAGTTTGCTGGGTTTGCTTGCCCATGTTTGCCCCTGACTCCTAATTCTGCAACAGCTAGAAGTCTCTCTGCTTAAATAAGCAGGAAACCTCTTTCCCTTCAATTTAGGAAATACTGTATTCTAATTTTATCTTACTGATCATCTGACTAAGGAGTGAAAAACAAGCATAAACCTGTGTTAATAATTTTCCCACCTTTTCTTTGTATCTGGGGCAGATACTGCAGAAATCATTTGGTGTGAAATGAAGTTTCAATTAGTTCTAATATATGGGTAGTCTTGGGAAGAAACAGGAAGAATTAAATTGCAGGTTTTAGTTGAACTACATGAAACTGCTACTTTTACAAGTTAAAAAAGTCAATATTGGCAATTTCATTTAGTCAACCTAGTTAGAATGTTTCAGTTAAGAATTTCTTGACCTAAGAAATATTAAGAGGGTTGACAGTGCTATTTGTGGAGGCTGGGTTGTCTCTTTTATTTGGAGATACTTTTTGGAAGTTGGGGCAAATGCTTTGAACACTAGACAACCATCTTTCTATTCTAAGCAGGCAGGGACACGTGGGCTGTGGGAAGGTCAAGTTTGGTTATAGATTCAGGATGAATGTATGTGTCCTAGAAGGAGGCTTATAATCCTCTGCATCTGTGAAATATATAAATGATGACACAGAAATATAGATAGTTGACACACAAACTAAGGTAAGTTTATTTCCTACTTCCTTTTTATGTCAGGTGTAGTTAATACTTGAACTCTGACAGGAGTATGAAAAGAAAACTCCCCCCTCTCTACGTTAGCATCAGTCTTTAGCTGGAACGTGAGAGAAGAAGCATCAAAGTGAAGTGTAAGAATCTCATCTCTTTCTGGGTTAATTGTCACAGTTACACTATAGGCCTGCTGTGTTCCATGGCACGCTGGGCATAATTCTATGATTGGCCAAATTGCATCACATTCTAATTATGTGTGCTGTCCTGGGATCACACTTTGAGTTGAAGGTGGAGACCATGTCTTATTCGTGATGATGTGTCCAGTGGCTTCAAGGCAGCTTGGCACACAGTAGGCATCAATAACTGTTTTATGCCAAATTTTAAAATTTGTGGAACAAATGATGACTTTTAATAACTAATCACATTAACAAAAATTGAAAATATTACATTAAAAATCTTTGTGGATTACAGAAACCAAGTTGGCATTAAATATCAAGGGTCACATCCTATGAACAAATAATTATAATAAAATCACATACCCTATGAACCAGTAATTACAAGACATTTATCTTAGGAGAGAGTCTGAAATTCAAAAACAACATTAGGTAAAAAAAAATGTTTGTCAACATTATATATGAGTTGGAAAAACTGAAAACAACTTAAAAACCCAAGAGTAGGATATAATATTATAGATAAATAAATGATATTTTGGGGAATATTTAATAACATTGGAAAATGCTCAAGTAAGGAGGGGGAGAAAAAACATGACACTAATGTCCTGCTTTTTTTTTTTAAACTTAGCATCACATCACAAAGATGTCCCAAGTATTCAAAATTCTGCCAAAGTAGTGTTTGTAATGGCTGTAGAATTCTATTGGATACAAATACAGTAAGTTAGTAACTATGTTTTATAAACATACACATGTACACACACTAAAAATAACATGCATGGGGTAATATGCATATTGTCTGGCACCTTCTTTTTCTCAGGTAACAACATAATCTAGACAGCTCACCACAGAAGCACACACAAACCTTCCTCAGTTCATTTTCATGCTGGGATACTATTCCATTGCAGAGACATGCATTGATTTTTCAAAACAATTTGTATTGATACTTTCAGGTATTTATAGCTTTTTTCTATTAAACAATCCTGTGATAGATACTTTAGACAAACATTTCTGTGCATCTATGCAAGTACATTTGTGGGATAAATTCTGAAATTGCTGGATCAAAGAGAATGTTCACTTTAAGAACTTGAATAAACTTTGGCAAAGTGTCCTCCAAATTGTTGCCCCAATGAACACTGTATGAAGGCACTGCTTCATTTTAAAATGGAAATAGGGGATGGGATATATTTGCATGGGTGTATTTGAAACAGAGCTCATGAGCTCCTGCAACACATGGAGCTATGAAAACTGGGTCTCCCTCCCTCCTTCCCTAAGCGCTTCTCACTCTGTCTTCCTTCCCTCTTTCCTGCCTTTTTTCTTTTCTTCCATCCTTCCTTCTCCTTCCCTTCCTTCCCTCCACGTTCCTCCCTTCCCTCTCTCCCTCCCTCCCTCCTACCCTCCCTCCCTTCCTTTCTTCCTTCCCACCTTGTTATTTGATCTAATGGGAGGAGAGACGGGGGAACATTAGAGTGAAGGCCAGTGAAGAATTCGTGTGGCAGTTAGAGAATTAGAAGAGAACAGGAAATGGGCTTAGCTGGAGGTAGGGTGCTCCCTCTGGGAGGACATAGGCTGAAACTGGACCCACACAGAGGAGGGCAGCATGGCCCCTGCCTAAGGATGACGTGCCATTCTGTGACGTGTTCCATATTTTACGGTAACTGTGAGGTGAGCGTGCGCTCACTAACCTTATTGTGGTAAGTGTATCAAATCATGATGTACATGTATCAAATCATCACCTTGTACATGGTAAAAGATAAGCTAAGGCATATTGAACAATTTAAGAGTTTATTGAGCAAAAATAGATTTGAATGGAGTGGCGTTAAATCAGAAGTGGTGAGGAGCCTCCACTGACAGGAGCTCAGGGAGATCCTTTACAGAGAAAAGGTGGAAGAACAGTGAGGAAATCATTGACTGGCTGCAGCTTCAAGCCTGATTGGCAGTTTGTGCTCGGTTGTCCCTAGGTTTCAATTCCGTAACCTCGAGGCATTTATAGGATTAGATTTTGGTTTGCTGATGTTGGCTGCATCAGCATCAGAGCCACCACAGACTAATGACCTATTAGTTTAATTCTCTTAGTGTACACCTTAACCTTACACAACGTTACATGTCAAATATATCTTGAGAAAGCAGGAGCAAAAGTTGGAAGCAGACTGTTGGGGGGAATACAGTGCACAGAAATATGCAGTGTGGGCAAGTCGGACATGGGTGAGGACAATTTGGATGTGTCTCTAATTTTCATGGGCATAGAAAGGATTTGTGGAGGATCCTTGTTTAAGATGCAGATTCTGATTCCGTAGTACTAGAGTGGGGCCTGAGATTCTGCATTTCTAATGGGCTTCCAGGTGACACTGATGCTACTGGTCTGGGCCTACACTTTGAGGAACAGGACTTAGTTGACAAAGCTCCCTGCCAGAAACAACAAGCAGAAGCCTCAGCAATCAGTGGGGAGCAGGTGAACATTACTGTTTAGAGCCAGGAGCGCCCCCTGCAAATGTTACAAGGTGATAAAATAACAAGCTGGCTCAGCCTGTCACTGCTTGCTTCATCCACCAGATCCAGCCTGGCCCACAGCAGCACAAGGACCAAACAATGTTGCATTAAACCTATGCTTACTTTCCCCACTCTTACAGGAACCCTTACTTTTAAATCAGATCGTATTTTATTTGCTTCATCTCCAAAAGTCAATAATAACTTCTGTCACACAGAGTCCTTCAATAGTTCCTTGATTCATGTAATATCTGGTATCGCTGACACTGTCCCAGGTTTAAGTGACAATTACCTGCCTTTGGTTCAGTCCAGGGTGCCCATAGCCTGCAGCTGGAGATATAGAGGGCCCGCCCATTACTTTCTTTATCGGATGAGAAGAACAAAATGGAGCTACTGCCAGAAGGCCCAGCATTAACGTGTGTAATTTCAGTTGGGCTTTACAGCACTGCAACTTCCCTTGGGATTAAACCACTTGAAAGCTCCTCTACAACCTCCCCCTGTTCCACCGAGATATTTTCTGAAGCGTTACATCCGGCAAAGCTAAGGTTGTTAATATATGTTTAGGAACCAGTATGCTTTCACATTTAATTCTTCCTGTGTGATCATTTCTCTACCATCAGTCCTTGCAAATCAAGAGAAGTTTAAACGCTACAAAAATTCACAAGCTGCAGTTGACAGGAACATTTTTCACCTCTTTGATCCAAGCCAGACAAGTGCATGATGCTGGCAGGCTAGCTGTTCCCTCTCTCAGCTCCTGCCCAAGGATAGGGAGCCCAGATGATAGCCAAGAATACATACACACACACACACACACACACACACACACACACACACACACTCACTCACACACACACACACACACACACACACACAATCACTATACAAACAAGAGCTCCGGATTGAAGCCTTAGGAAAACTAGTTGATGCTTGTTCTCCTTTTCAAAACATAATCAAGATGACAAGACTCAGACAAGCACAGGTCTTAAGAATTCTGTCACCTGATAAAGCTCTTCAATGTATCCTCTGTGTTTATACCTAGAAAGGTGTTTGCATTTAAGAAATAGGTTTGATGTGAGTGAGTGTTGTATTCCTCTAAAGCCCTGGGGATATGCAGGGTCAGCTTTTTGAGTGATAGATACAAATTAAGGATCCATGAGAAAAATTTCTAATGTGTTTGTATTCACTTTAAATTTTGCTCTAATTAGGGATCATTAAAATATATGACGGTTAGCAGTTAGGTTGTTTTATGCTTGATTCATGCTTTCATTTGCATTAAAAAGTTCTATTTGAGTAGAAAATCAGAGAGGCATAATGTTTCTTCCTTTTTCAAGAAATTAGGATGTTTGAATTCTATGTTTATAATAACCACAAAACGATTGTCTACCTGGTGTAAGAAAGAAAACAAACAGCTTGTGTGTGTGTGTGTGTGTGTGTGTGTGTGTGACACTTAGGATTTCATTAGTTTAATTTAGCTCCTCACTCACAGAGCAGACCACAGTATCAACAGTATTAGTCCACGGGAGATAGCATTTAGAAGAAAATATCTCTCTAAATTCCTGTTATCGTTTCAAATTCCCAAAGGTAAATTTTCCAGACTTCTGAGAGAAGTAGCATATCTGGTGTTGCCAAAACCCAGATGCAAATAAATATATCAATATAGGCGCATTTTACAGATAATTGAAACTCTTATTTTTCTATCATTTCATGACACCAAATACAACATTTAAAATGTTGATATGTGTTCAACATTTACTATGATCTATGATTTTCTTGTGTTTTTTTTAATGTGGACCACTTTACTTTTAAGTCTTTATTGAATTTGTTGCAATATTGCTTCTGTCTTATGTTTTGGTTTTTTGGCCATGAGGCATGTGGGATCTTAGCTCCCCAACCAGGGATCCCCTGCACCAGCACCCCCTGCATTGGAAGGCGAAGTCTTAACCACTGGACCACCAGGGAAGTCCCTACTATGATATTCTTAATGAGGTTTTTATAGTGCTCAACATCCTTTTCTACCCTAAATATAATAAGAAAAAAATGAAAGAAATGGTGATAAATATATACATGTGTACACACATACTAGTCATTTCTTGACCAAAAAAATAAAAAGTTTTACCATTATTATTGCAAAATATTTCTATAAGGAACATGAGCAATACCAGAGAAACTGGCAACCTCTTACCTCAGTGTGAAAAACAAACAGCTTTTTGAGAGTTATCTTTACATATACACACATAGAAAACCATATAGGTCTTTACACATTTATATGGATGACTTAAAAGAAATATGAAGGAGGAGCTTAGAGAAACTCCTGTCCCAGGACCACTGAATGTCAAGGCTCTTTTCCACCAAGGATGCTGAAGGAACTGCTCAGGTTTCATGGAGCACCAAGAAGCACATAACCCAGGTCTGCTCCAAGGACACCTCTGACGTGGTGGGCTGGCAAGCTGTGCAGTTACAAAGCTACTGCCTCAGCTCCAAACCCACTCCTCCCTACTCTGCATTAGGATGCTGAGCCCGACTCTGCTGACCATATTTTCGTTTTGCCAGCTGCTCCCTACTAGGCTCCGCCTGCAGGGGGTGCCAGAGGGAGACAGGTGAGTGGGAGAACTTACCTCCCATCCCTGTGAATGGCAGGCTGACGCCACTCCACGCCAGCAGCTGGTGAATCCACTTCTGGTTTCTCCGACAGTTTGGAAGATATAAACTGCTTGAGATGCCCCATTATGTTGTTACACAACTCCTGTATTTTCTGTATTTGTCAATTTTTTCTGCACAGATACAGACTGTACTTCCTTCTACTGATGTTCAGAAGCAGCCAAGAAACATCCCTCTGCAGCTGACACTCAAAACGTGCAAATGCCAGAGCCTCTGACATTGCTTTTCACTCTTAAGTTTGAAAAGGTAGTTGTCATGTACAAACTAAAAGTTAAAAATTAAAAAAAAAACCACTGAGATGGAAGAGAATAAAGACAATACAATCTTTAGAAAGTAATAGCTAAATTGTTCATCAGTGAATTCGTCTATGAAATCTCTCCCCATCTAGTCCTGAGAATTCATCTTTGAGGCCCCACTGTCTCCTATGAACACCACCCATCAAGCCTCACATGAAAGCCCTGCTCCTTACTGCAGCCCTAAATATTATCCAGAGAAAACAAACCTCTGGTTGTCTGAAAACTGCCCTTAAAGCCCATTTTCCTTACATGTAATCACAGTCCATCTAGGGGATTATTAGAGATGAGTGAGCAATCTTTTGAAGACTTGGGGATACCATAAGGAAGAAACCCATTTGTTTGATGCCTCCCTATTTCATTCATTCATCCACTCATCCTTTAGTTACTTATCGAATACCTAATCTTTGTGCCGAAGAACCAAAGAATCCTGCCTAAATCATCTTTGTATCTTTTTTCCACGGACAAAATGCAATAAGGAAGTCATATAATCATATCTGCCTTTCAAAATATACTGTTTCACCCTCACATTTCTGAACATGAGGGGAGTTTTCTTTATAATGCTCTTTAGGCTGTCTGGCAAAAGACTCACTTCCTAAGTTAATTTACTCACCACCTATCCTTCCACTTAGGCAGATAATCGTGTCACACACACACACACATACACACACACACACACACAAATTACACAGCACTTGTCTTGTACCCAAATAACCTAATCTAAAAGAATCTTAGTATGATTTGGGGGGGTAATGAAACCTCATTGTCTGGGAGGTGTGTTTAATGAGAACACTTTCCTGGTCTTCCTCCCTTGTTTAATGGGATCTCACAGCCAGCATCATGGTGTCCGTGATTGTGGGAGATCAATGTTAGCCTGCATCTCAACTAGGAAATAACTCATTTATGACTTTTTAAAGTAATCCAAGTAACAGCTTCAGAGACCAACTTTGTGTTGCTTTGGTTTTCCCAAAGACTCAATTGGGAAAGAATGTATACTAGTGAATTTTCATATGTTTTTCCCAGTACCATGGCAGGCAAAATATTCACACAGAGACCAAGAGTCCTGATATTCTGGAGAGATACAGGTCAAGCAAATAGCAGAAAGCATTCTGGAGGAACTAAGTAGCACCTAGCATTTTACAGAGTGCATTAGAGAGGGCAGAGTTACAAAAACTAGCCAATAGTGGCTGCACTTAAATGGAATCTTACCAATCCTTAGGGGAAAATATAAACTTTTACAAACTACAAAAGGGCCCTAATACAAAGAACAGATCATCTCAGTCCAGAATAGAGTGGGACATGCAGAAGACCACCAGCAAAACATGTACCATACAAGGAGGAGAAAAATCTAGTCCAGACTGGACAAGTAATGCTGTAAAAGGGTAATCGCCAAGTCCTAGGGAAGGAGGTGGAAATTACTGTGCTCACTCCATCTTGTCCTCTGCACCCTTTCATTTAGCCATCAGATTTCTGCATTCATAAATTGTTCACATGCCAAAGGTAAAGGTAAAGTTGATCACGTTCCGCAAATACGTGAGATGTCTTTAGACAGTTCTGAGTTAAGAAACCCCTCCATGCTTTAATATATCAAGACTTTCTTGGCTATTATGGGTAATATATATATATATGTATATACATATACACGTGTATATATATATATATATATATATATATACACACACATATATATACGTGTATATGTATATGTATGTTAAGTCTTACGTGGATAAGGCCTGAACATTGGCAAGCCAACACAGCAGAACCCCTTCCTGAAGACTGATGAGGCTCCGCATTGAGTTACTTATGGATGTTATTCTGTGTCCTGCTTATCTTAGAACATCTATAATAGTGATTGTACTTTAGCACTCCTTGATTAGGAATTGACCATAAAAATAGAAAGTCAAAACACAGTTAGTTAATTAATGCATGGCAGTAGGGAAACATACCCATCAAATCAGCCAAGGGCATCCCTGTCATTTATTCCTCAGAGACTTCAAATCAAAATCTGCCTTCAGTTTTGCTCTTAACCCTTCTTCAAGGGTCACATATTTTTAATAAAAAAAGTAAGAAGGAAACATTTAATTCTAATTAAAATCGACAGATTGTAAATTCTCTAGGGTACTCCTAGTCTTACTTTTTAATACAGTTAGACCCCCTGGAAGACTATGTGGTCTAGTTCATCATAGGACAGCTTTTTATCACCAAAGAAGCCACATTTATGAACTTCATATCTGCATCTCCTGCAGGATTGTTGAGGATGTGTCTTCACTCAGTATGCTCTATATGGAGACAAAAGCTCTGTCTTCCCTGAGGAACCAGCAACAGTCACATCCTTGATAATGAGAACTAATAATTCTATCATCTTTCTCTGTTTTCACTTGGCTTCCTGGAAGCTCAGAGCCATACCGTACACTCAGCCACAGCAACTATGGTCATACATTGACTACCCCTCACTTCTCTCTGATATTCATTTTCTATACATATTATTTTATTAGAGGCTTATTGTATATTGCATTTTATGTAATAATGAATTAAATAAACTTCTCTCGGGTGTAAGAGGTAAGCTCTGATCAGCAAAACATGCTATTCACATGTATCAACTGGTAACTCGATTTTCAGATCCCTTTGACAAAGAGTTAGAGAATAAATAAAGTTTTAAGTAAAATTTCAGTCTCTCAGCAGCAAAGCCTGTGTCTCCTATTTCTCTCTTCACTCCATCATTCTCTGCAAACAGCAGGGGCTCAGTAAATGCTACTGAAGGCAGTAAGGACTAACATTGCTTATTGAGGGTTGAGTCCATACTTCTTGGAATTTTATGTGGACTGGGACTGGAACTTGATTCCTAAATAGGAGGTGTAGGATTAGAAGATAAGTGGAGAAGATTTTAATTTCCCTTCTGAGGAGTCCTCTGATCTCATAGAGTTGGGCAGACTTGTGGAAATCTGGGTGCATGATTACAAGCTGTCCTGAGGCTTCTGCCTGGTGGAGTTCCAGAGAGTTTGACAGCATTGCAGCAGCAGGGGACAACCTTGGGCCCAGGACTCTAATGGACAATCGTCCAGGACCAATGACTAGAGCAAGAGACAAGAGAGACAGAGCCCTGTGCCTGAGCAGCAGCCTACACCTCTGTAAGCTGCATTCTCTCACCTGCCTGCTCCCCTCAAATCTCAGCCAGTTCTCTGCTTTTCTCCATGATGTACATCATAATTTTCTGGGATTGGAACACTGCTATTGAAAAAATACACTAGAAAATAATCCTTTCTTCTTTCCTCTTGTGAGATAATGCAAAGGCGGAGGTGCCCTGCCTTGTCTGAAATTCCTTTTGTCAGTCTCATTTCTGCCCTGACATTGATGAAGCTGTGCAGTTTGACAAGAGTAAGACAGGACCACATGAGCTCAGCTTCCTGCCCATGTTGCTGTCCAGGCTGGTTCTGTAACCGAGCACTAGAGCAGGGCTCCAAAGCCATGGCATAATCAGCACTTTAAAACAGAGAGGCTGAGACACCTCTGACGTGCTTGAGAAAATCTATTCCTGTATCTAGCATGATTAGTCTGTGGAGAGACCTGGTTGATGAGTTGAAAAGATAACTGTACCCATGGATTAATTACTGTTGTTAAAATAATCACACTACCCAAGGCAATTTACAGATTCAATGCAATCCCTATTATAATACCAACGGCATTTTTCAAAGAACTAGAGCAAATAATTTAAAAACTTGTATAGAAACACAAAAGATCCCAAATAGCCAAAACAATGTTGAGAAAAAAGAACAAAGCTGGAGGCATCATGCTCTGTGATTTCAAACTATACCACAAAGCTGCAATAATCAAAACAGTATGGTACTGGCATGAAAACAGACACATTGATCAATGAAATAGAATGGAGAGCCTAGAAATGAACCTACACTTATGTGGTCAACTAATCTACAACAGAGGCAAGAATACACAATGGAGAAAAGACATCATCTTCAGTAGATGATTCTGGGAAAACTGAACAGCTACATGCAAAAGAGTCAAATTGGACTGCTTTCTCATACTATATACAAAAATAAGCTCAAAATGGATTAAAGACTTAAACATGAGACCTGAAACCATAAAACTTCTAGAAGAAACATAGGCAGATTTTCTTTGACATTGATCTTAGCAATATATATATATTTTTAGATCTTCTCTCAGGCAAGGGAAGCAAAAGCACAAATAGACAAATGGGATTACATCAAACTAAAATGCTTTTGCACAGTGAAGGAAGGAAACCATCGACAAAACCAAAAGACCATCTACTGAATGGGAGAAGATATGTATAAATCACATATCCAGTAAGAGGTTAATACCCAAAATATACAAAGAATTCATACACCTCAATATCAAAAAGCAAATAACCTAATTAAGAAATAGGCAGAGAACCTGAATAGACATTTTTTCTAAAAAAGACATACAGATGGCCAACAGACACATGAAAAGATGCTCAACATCACTAATCATCAGGGAAGTGCAATTCCAAACCACAATGAGATATCACCTCACATCTGTCAGAATGGCTATTATCAAAAAGAAAAGAAGAAAGGAGCTTCAAGATGGCAGAAGAGTAAGACGTGGAAATCACCTTCCTCCCCACAAATACATTAGAAATACATCTACATGTGGATCAACCCCTACAGAACACCTACTGAATGCTGACAGAAGACCTCAGACCTCCCAAAAGGCAAGAAACTCTCCATGTACCTGGTTAGGGCAAAAGAAAACAGAAAAAACAGAGACAAAAGAATAGGGATGGGACCTGCACCAGTGGGAGGGAGCTGTGAAGGAGAAAACGTTTCCACACACTAGGAAGCCCGTTTGTGGGCGGAGACTGTGGGTGGTGGAGGGGGGAAGCTTTGGAGCCATGGGGGAGAGCATAGCAACCAGGGTGCAGAGGGAAAAGCAGAGAGATTCCCACACAGAGGATGGGTGCTGACCCGCACTCACCAGCCTGAGAGGCTTGTCTGCTCACCCGCCAGGACTGGTGGGGGCTGGGAGTTGAGCTCGGGCTTCGGAGGTCAGATCCCAGGGAGAGGACTGGGGTTGGCTGTGTAAACACAGCCTGCGGTGGCTACTGCGCCACAGCTAACCGGGAGGGAGTCTGGAAAAATTTCTGGAGCTGCCGAAGAGGCAAGAGACTTTTTCTTGCCTCTTTATTTCGAGGTGCACGAGGAGAGGGGATTAAGTACGCCACTTAAAGGAGCTTCAGAGATGGGCGTGAGCTGCGGCTATCAGCACGGACCCAAGAGATGGGCATGAGACGCTAAGGCTGCTGCCGCCGCCACCAAGAAGCCTGTGTGCAAGCACAGGTCACTATCCATACCTCCTCTCCTGGAACCCTGTGCAGCCCGCCACTGTCAGGGTCCCGTGATCCAGGGACAACTTCCCCGAGAGAACACACGGCATGCCTTAGGTTGTTGCAAAGCCACATTGACCTCTGCCGCCGCAGGCTGGCCCCGCATTCCGTACCCCTCCTTCCCCCCCGGCCTGAGTGAGCCAGAGTCCCCGAATCAGGTGCTCCTTTAACCCCGTCCTGTCTGAGAGAAAAACAGACGCCCTCAGGCAACCTACACGCAGCAGCATGGCCAAATCCAAAGCTGAACCCCAGGAGCTGTGCGAACAAAGAAGAGAAAGGGAAATCTCCCCCAGCAGCCACAGCAGCAGTGGATTAAATCTCCACAATCAACTTGATGTATCCTGCATCTGTGGAATACCTGAATAGACAACGAATCATCCCAAATCGAGGCGGTGGACTTTGAGAGCAACAAAATATATATATTTTTTCCCTATTTCTTTTTTTTCTCAGTGTGTATGTGTATGCTGCTGTGTCTGATTTTTTTTGTATAGCTTTGCTTTCACCATTTGTCCTAGGGTTCTGTCTGCCCATTTTGTTTGCTTGTTTTCTTTTTTTTGGAGAGTTTTTAGCACTTATTATCATTGAGGGATTTGTTTTTTGGTGTGGTTGCTCTCTTCTTTCTTCCTTTCTTTATTTTTAATTACTTAAAAAATTTTTTTAATAATTATTTTATTTTATTTTATCTTTTCCTTTTTTCCTTTCTTTTACTCTCCCTTTTATTCTGAGCCGTGTGGATGACAGGCTCTTAGTGCTCTGCCCAGGTATTAGGGCTGTGCCTCTGAGGTGGGAGAGCCAAGTTCAGGCCATTGGTCCACCAGAGACCTCCCAGCTCCACATAACATCAAATGGTGAAAATCTCCCAGAGATCTCCAACTCAACACCAAGGCCCAGCTCCACTCAACAACCAGCAAGCTATAGTGCTGGACACCCTATGACAAACAACTAGCAAGACAGGAATACAACCCCACCGATTAGCAGAGAGGTTGCCTAAAATCATAAAAAGGTCACAGACACCCCAAAACACACCACCAGACATGGACCTGCCCAACAGAAAGACAAGATCCAGCCTCATCCACCAGAACACAGGCACTAGTGACCTACAACAGGAAGCCTACACAGCCCACTGAACCAACCTTAGCCACTGGGGGCAGACACCAAAAACAACGGGAACTACAAACCTGCAGCCTGCAAAAAGGAGACTCCAAACACAGTAAGATAAACAAAATGAGAAAACAGAGAAACACACAGCAGACGAAGGAGCAAGGTAAAAACCCACCAGACCTAACAAATGAAGAGGAGATAGGCAGTCTACTTGAAAAAGAATTCAGAATAATGATGGTAAACATGATCCAAAATCTTGGAAATAGAATGAAGAAAATACAAAAAACATTTAATAAGGATGTAGAAGAACTAAAGAGCAAACAAACAATTATGAACAACACAATAAATGAAATTAAAAATTCTCTAGAAGGAATCAGTAGCAGAATAATGGAGGCAGAAGAACGGATAAGTGACCTGGAAGATAAAATAGTGGAAATAGCTACTGCAGAGCGAAATAAAGAAAAAAAAAATGAAAAGAATTGAGAACAGTCTCAGAGATCACTGGGACAACATTAAACACACCAACATTCAAATTATAAGAGTCCCAGAAGAATAACAGAAAAAGAAAGGGACTGAGGAAATATTTGAAGCGATTATAGTTAAAAACTTCCCTAATATGGGAAAGGAAATAGTTAATCAAGTCCAGGAAGCACAGAGAGTCCCATACAGGATAAATCCAAGGAGAAATACGCCAAGACACATATTAATCAAACTGTCAAAAATTAAATACAAAGAAAGCATATTAAAAGCAGCAAGGGAAAAACAACATATAACGTATAAGGTAATCCCCATAAGGTTAAGAGCCGATGTTTCAGCAGCAACTCTGCAAGCCAAAAGGGAGTGGCAGGACATATTTAAAGTGATAAAAGGGAAAAACCTACAACCAAGATTACTGTACCCAGCAAGGATCTCATTCAGATTAGATGGAGAAATTAAAACTTAAAGACAAGCAAAGCTAAGAGAATTCAGTACCACCAAACCAGCTTTACAACAAATGCTAAAGAAACTTCTCTAGGCAGGAAACACAAGAGAAGGAAATACCTACAATAACAAACCCAAAACAATTAAGAAAATGATAATAGGAACATACATATCGATAATTACCTTAAATGTAAATGGATGAAATGTTCCAACCAAAAGACATAGACTGGCTGAAAGGATACAAAAACAAGACCCATATATATGCTGTCTACAAGAGACCCACTTCAGACCTAGGGACCCATAAAGACTGGAAATGAGGAGATGAAAAAAGTATTCCATGCAAATGGAAATCAAAAGAAAGCTGGAGTAGCAATTGTCATATCAGCCAAAAGGGACTTTAAAACAAAGACTAGGGCTTCCCTGGTGGTGCAGTGGATGAGAGTCCACCTGCTGATGCAGGGGACAGGGGTTCGTGCCCTGGTCCGAGAAGATCCCACGTGCCGCAGAGCGGCTGGGCCTGTGGGCCATGGCCGCAGAGCCTGTGCATCCAGAGCCTGTGCTCCACAACGGGAGAGGCCACAACAGTAAGAGGCCTGCATAATGCAAAAAAACAAACAAACAAAGACTGTTAAAAGAGACAAAGAAGGACACTACATAATGATCAAGGGATCAATCCAAGAAGAAGATATAATAATATATAATAATATTATAATATTATAATATATAATATATATATAATAAATAATATATAATATATTATATATAATATATATAATATTATATATATTATATATTATATATTATATAATTATTATAATAATATATATAATAGTAATATTATAATATAATATTATAATAATATATAATAATAGGAGCACTTCAATACATTAGGCAAATACTAACAGCCATAAAAGGATAAAGCAACAGTAACACAATCATAGTAGGAGACTTTAACACCCCACTTTCAACAATGGACAGATCATCCAAAATGAAAATAAATAAGGAACACAAACTTTAAATGATACACTAAACAAGATGGACTTAATTGATATTTATAGGACATTCCATCCAAAAACAACAGAATACATATTTTCCTCAAGTACTCATGGAACATTCACTAGGATAGATCATATCTTGGGTCACAAATCTAGCCTTGGTAAATGTAGGAAAATTGAAATCATATCAAGTATCTTTTCTGACCACAACACTATGAGAGTAGATATCAATACAGGAAAAGATCTGTAAAAGATACAAACTCATGGAGGCTAAACAATACACTACTTAATAACCAAGAGATCACTGAAGATATCAAAGAGGAAATCAAAAAAATATCTAGAAACAAATGACAATGAAAACACGATGATGCAAAACCTATGGGATGCAGCAAAAGCAGTTTTAAGAGGGAAGTTTATAGCAACACAATGTTACCTTAAGAAAAAAGAAACATCTCAAATAAACAACCTAACCTTAGACCTAAAGCAATTAGAGAAAGGAGAACAAAAAAATCCCGAAGTTAGCAGAAGAAATCATAAATATCAGATCAGAAATAAATGAAAAAGAAAAGAAGGAAATGATAGCAAATATCAATAAAACTAAAAGCTGGTTATTTGAGAAGATAAACAAAATTGACAAACCATTAGCCAGACTTAACAAGAAAAAGAGGGAGAAGACTCAAATAAATAGAATTAGAAACGAAAAAGAAGAAGTACCAACTGACATTGCAGAAATACAAAGGATCATGAGAGAATACTACAATAAACTATATGCCAATAAAATAGACAACATGGAAGAAATGGACAAATTCTTAGAAATGCACAATGTTCCGAGATTGAACCAGGAAGAAATAGAAAATATGAACAGGCCAATCACAAGCACTGAAATTGAAACTGTGGTTAGAAATCTTCCAACAAACAAAAGCCCAGGACCAGATGCCTTCACAGAAGAATTCTATCAAATATTTAGAGAAGAGCTACCACCTTTCCTTCTCAAACTATTCCAAAATATAGAAGAGGGAGGAACAAAACTCATTCTACGAGGCCACCATCACCCTGATACCAAAACCAGACAAAGATGTCACAAAGAAAGAACACTACAGGCTAATATCACTGATGAACATAGATGCAAAACTCCTCAACAAAATACTAGCAAACAGAATCCAACAGTGCATTAAAGGATCATACACCATGATCAAGTTGGGTTTATTCCAGGAATGCAAGGATTCTTCAATATAGGCAAATCAATGTGATACACCTTTTTAACAATTTGAAGGAGAAAAACCATATGATCATCTCAATAGATGCAGAGAAAGCTTTTGACAAAATTTAATACCCATTTATGATAAGAACCCTCCAGAAAGTGGGCATAGTTGAACTTACCTCGACATAATAAAGGCCATATATGACAAACCCACAGCTAACAACGTCCTCAATGGTGAAAAAGTGAAAGCATTTCCACTAAGATCAGGAACAAGACAAGGTTGCCCACTGTTACCTCTATTATACAACATAGTATTGGAAGTTTTAGTTACAGCGATCAGAGAAGAAAAAGAAATAAAATGAATCCAAATCATAGAAGAAGAAGTAAAGCTGTCACTGTTTGCAGATGACATGATACTACACATAGAGAATCCTAAAGATGTTACCAGAAAACTACTAGAGCTAATCAATGAATTTGGTAAATTTGCAGGACACAAAATTAATGCACAGAAATCTCTTGCATTCCTATACAATAATGATGAAAAATCTGAAAGTGAAATTAAGGAAACACTCCCATTTACCACTGCCACAAAAAGAATAAAATACCTAGGAATAAACCTACCTAAGCAAACAAAAGACCTGTATGCAGAAAATTATAAAACACTGATGAAAAAAATTAAAGATGATACAAAGAGATGGAGAGATATACCATGTTCTTGGATTGGAAGAATCAACATTGTGAAAATGACTATTCTACCCAAAGCAATCCACGGATTCAATGCACTCTATCAAACTACCAATGACATTTCCCACAGAACTAGAACAAAAAATTTCACAATTTGTATGGAAACACAAAAGACCCCGAATAGCCAAAGCAATAGTGAGAAAGAAAAATGGAGCTGGAGGAATCAGGCTCCCTGACTTCAAACTATTCTACAAAGCTACAGTAATCAAGACAGTATGGTATGGCACAAAAACAGAAATATAAATCAATGGAACATGATAGAAAGCCCAGAGATAAACCCACACACATATGGTCACCTTATCTTTGATAAAGGAGGCAAGAATGTACAGTGGAGAAAAGACAGCCTTTTCAATAAATGGTGCTGGGAAAACTGGACAGCTACATGTAAAAGAATGAAATTAGAACACTCCCTAACAGCATACACAAAAATAAACTCAAAATGGATTAAAGACCTAAATGTAAGGCTAGACACTATCAAACTCTTAGAGGATAACATAGGCAGAACACTCTATGACATAAATCACAGCAAGATCCTTTTTGACCCACCTCCTAGAGAAACTGAAATAAAAACAAAAATAAACAAATGGGATCTATTGAAACTTCAAAGCTTTTGCACAGCAAAGGAAACCATAAACAAGACCAAAAGACAACCCTCAGAATGGGAGAAAATATTGGGCTTCCCTGGTGGCGCAGTGGTAGGGGGTCCGCCTGCCGATGCAGGGGACACGGGTTCGTGCCCCGGTCCGGGAAGATCCCACATGCCACGGAGCGGCTGGGCCCGTGAATCATGGCCGCTGAGCCTGCGCATCTGGAGCCTGTGCTCCGCAACGGGAGAGGCCACAACAGTGAGGGGCCCGCATACCGCAAAAAAAAAAAAAAAAAAGGAAAAAAAAAGAATGGGAGAAAATATTTGCAAATGAAACAACTGGCAAAGGATTAAACTCCAAAATTTACATGCAGCTCATGCAGCTCAATATCAAATAAACAAACAACCCAGTCCAAAAATGGGCACAAGACCTAAACAGACATTTGTCCAAAGAAGATATACAGATTGCCAACAAACACATGAAAGGATGCTCAACATCACTAATCATTAGAGAAATGCAAATCAAAACTACAATCAGGTATCAACTCACACTAGTCAGAATAGACATCATCAAAAAATCTAGAAACAATAAATGCTGTAGAAGGTGTGTAGAAAAGGGAACTCTCTTGCACTGTTGGTAGGAAAGTAAATTGATACAGCTACTATGGAGAACAGTATGGAGGTTCCTTAAAAAGCTAAAAATAGAACTACCATATGACCTAGCAGTACCACTACTGGGCATATACCCTGAGAAATCCATAATTCAAGAAGAATCATGTATCACAATGTTCCTTGCAGCTCTATTTACAATAGCCAGGACATGGAAGCAACCTAAGTGTCCATCGGTAAATGAATGGATAAAGAAGATGTGGCCCATATACACAATGGAACATTACTCACCCATAAAAAGAAACGAAATTGAGTTTTTTGTAGTGAGGTGGATGGACCTAGAGTCTGTCATACAGAGTGAAGTAAGTCAGAAAGAGAAAAACAAATACCATATGCTAACACATATATATGGAATCTAAAAAAAAAAAAAAGGTCATGAAGAACCTAGGGGCAAGATGGGAATAAAGATGCAGACCTACTAGAGAATGGACTTTAGGACACGGGGAGAGGGAAGGGTAAGTTGAGACGAAGTGAGAGAGTGGCATAGACATATATACACTACCAAAAATAAAATAAATAGGTAGTGGGAAACAGCTGCATAGTACAGGGAGATCAGCTCGGTACTTTGTGACCACCTAGAGGGGTGGGATAGGGAGGGTGGGAGGGAGATGCAAGAGGGAAGAGATATGGGGATATATGTATACGTATTGCTGATTCACTTTGTTATAAAGCAGAAACTAACACACCATTGTACAGCAATTATATTCAATAAAGTTTTTTTTAAAAAAAGACAAGAAATAACAAGTGTTGGTGAGGATGTGGAGAAAAGGGACCCCTCGTACACTGTCGATGGGAATGTAAATTGGTGTAGCCACTATAGATAACAGTATGAGGTTCCTCAAAAAATTGAAAATAGAACTACCATATGATCCAGCACTTTCACTACTGGGTATTTACCTGAAGAAAACAAAACACTAATTTGAATAGATATATGCACCTATGTTTACTGCAGCATTGTTTACAACAGCCAAGATATGGAAACAACCTAAGTGTCCACTGATAGATGAATGGATAAAGAAGATGTTTGTATATATATATATATATATATATATATATATATATATGTATATATACACACACATATATGTATATATACACACACATATATATATACACACTATATATATATATTATATATATACACTGTATATATACATTTTATACACATATACATATACAATGGAATATTACTCAGCCATAGAAAAGAATGAAATCTTACCATTTACAACAACATGGATGGACCTTCCTTGAGGATGTCATGCTACGTGAAATAAATCAGATGAAGAAAGACAAATACCATGTGATTTTACTTATATGTGGAATCTAAAAAACAAAACAAATGAAACAAAATAGAAACAGACTCATAGATACAGAGCACAAGCAAGTGGTTGCCAGATTGGAGGGGGTGGGAGGGATGAGTGAAATAGGTGAGGGAGATTAAGAGGTATGAACTTCCAGTTACAAAATAGAGGAGTCACAGGGATGAAATGTACAGCACTGGGAATGTAGCCAATAACTCTGTAATATCTTTGTATGGCTACAAATGGTAACTAGACTTATCATGGTGATTATTCTGTAACATAGAGAAATATCGAATCACTATGTTGTGCACCTGGAACTAATAGAGTGTTGTGGGTCATTTATACTTCAACAAACTCATAGAGAAAGAGTTCAGATTTGTGATTATCCGAGGTGGGGGGAGGGGGAACTGGATGAAGGCAGTCAAAAGGTACAAACTTTCAGTTGTAAGATAAATAAGTACTGGGATGTAATGTAGAACATGATGAATGTGATTAACACTACTGTATGTTGTATATGAAAGTTGTTAAGAGTTATCACAGGAGTCAAAAATTTTCTTTTTCTTTTATTTTGTATCTGTAAGAAGTGATGGATGTTCACTAAACATTGTGGTCAAATTGTATGTAATTCAAATGTTATGCTATACACCTTAAACTTATACAGTGCTGTATGTCAATTATAGCTCAATAAAACTGGAAGAAAAACAATTTTTAAAAGAATTTGATTATATAAATGTGCAGTGTTTTGAAGGCACTCAAGAGTGTAACTAGTAATACACTGTCTACTCAAATTTTTTAAATTGATATCTAGCCAACTGAAATAAACTGGGTCTTTTGAATGAAAAAAAAAATGATGAGAGTCAAAACTCAACAAATACAGCAATAAACATGAGACTTTCTCTTTAACCTGTGGTTCCTGGTGGTGTTTAGGGTTTTCAGCACTGAACAGGCTGTAGATATTTCAAAATAATATAGAAACAGCTGTGTTAATTCATTCTAATTTTATCACAAACATGCTTAGTTGTTTCAAAATAATGCCTGTTTTGCCTCCAGCTAGGAGAAGTACAAGTTAACTATAATTCAGGCATGGTCTTAATGGGAATCAAAGACATCGAACATATTTGATTTATGGACCTAAGAAGAAGAAAACTTGAACAAGGGAGGGTAACCAGGAGACACCGGGAAGACTGAAGAAGCCTTGATCCATGAACACCAACATGGACTCAGAAGTCCTTCAACTTGTGCCCCCCCCACCAACCCTGGATATCTGTTCTGAGGTTGCCAACAGCTACAGGGCCTCTTTAGGATTGTTTGCTTGGAAGCAGGATTTCAAATCCGTGAAAAAAAATTTGTGAAAAAATCTAACAGAACAAGCACTTTCACAAGTCAAACACCAGCTCATAACTCGGGGCTGTAGAGTGGCAACTGGAAGGTCAGGAAAGAGGTTTGAGCAGGGAGGCGGGGTGTCCACTGAGTACTCAGTAGAGCTCTATTTGATACCCATGCTAATGATGCTTCCATTTCACAGGTGAAGAAACTGGGGCTTGGAGGCAACCTCTGATAACTCTCCCTGTTACTGAAATAGGACAGATGGAATTAGGGTACAAGTGTGTTAAACTTCAACTGGTACACACACACACACACACACACACACACACACACACACACACACGTGTCTAGAAAAAACAGGTACAGAAGACTTTTTTGGGGAAGATGAGATCCTGAGGACACAGAAATGAGCAAAAGCCCAAAAGCAGAAGGAAAGGCTAAGGTGCTAACCTGAGAATATTTCATTTTGCTCCCAAGAAAGGGAGGAAAGCAACAGATGACAGAAAATTGGGATTGGAGACCCCTGGGGGGCACAGTGGATGCTGGTCTGTACCTCAAGATCCCTCATCAGGAGGGAAGTCTGGTTCCCCAGTAGCCGAGAGCACCCCGGCAGTCAGCCGTCTTGGGGAATTGCCCTCAGCTGAGCTCAAGAGCTGCCTCGTCAGGGTTCACACCCTCCCTGTGTTCCTGCAGCCAGTGACTGGTGTGTACAGGGCTCTTGAGCTGAGTTCCCTCAAGTCAATGTGGGACAACTTTGCAGGCAGGGCCATCCCAGCTTCAGTGCACCCCATACAACGGACAAGGCCTTGCTGACCCCAGCTCAGCTTATACCTCTGTCCAGTCCTGCTTCCTCCCCTCCCCATCACGTGTGGATCCAGGGAGCCGCCCCCCCAGGAAAACTTTCTGCAGGAAAATCATCTCAGAGCTTGCTTTCCAGTGAGTCTACCTGTAACAGGAGGCGAAAGAACATTCTTAAGAACAGGGATGCCTAATGATTATTTGAAGTTGCTTAAGTCCTTGTGACATGAAGCCTTTACCACTAGCTTCCAAATCATCAAAAAATGTCCAGTGCCTTCATGGATGACTTGGGTGAGTAAGGATGTTAAGGAAAATGAATAAAGAGGCTAGATTTTCAGTCTAAGTCAGTATGGCACAGAATGGAGGCAACAGAGAGAAGATACTCATGATATCCAAGGACTTGCAGATGTCTTGGGAAGGGCTGTGAACTACCACAAGACACGGACTTAGGACTTGAGCCTAAGCTGCCCAGGCCCTGGATGGGCAAGACAAGCTGGTTGACACCTGGGTTACAGCTATGGGGTTGAACCTTGCCTTCATAGAAAGGGGAAAGTCATTCCTAGGGCAGGCAACAGGCACAACAGGTCCACTTGAGGGAGAAGGCATCAGCTGGGCAGTGTGAGGGCCTGTCCATCCCTTTGGAGGAGATGGGCCCCTCCTCTGAACTTCCTGGGTGTTGGCTCCACTTGAGCAGCACTTGGCATTCACCCTAGTCTTGTGCATTACACTCAGGGTGTCCAATCTCCCTAGGCAGGATGTAAGGTTTCCCCCTTATGTACCTCACGACACTTAGAACGTTCCATCTCACAGGCTCTCAAGAAAAGCACAATTAATCGATTGCAGACCTTGGGACAACTGAGTAGGAGGAAGCTTGGCTGGTTTTTTACAGGATCTCTTATACCTTACATGTATATTTGGAAAGGCTGCTCTTTGAGGAAGGAGCCCTTGTTTGCCAGTCATCAAGCCTTCCTTACACACAAGCTTTTGTTTGTTGTTTTGAAATTGAAATGTTGGTTTCAATCAGCAGTTCCTTCAGAAGTGATGCCTGACACCGACCTTTTATTAAAGAAATGGAATGTTGGAGGCATAACTAACACCTCTTCAATGAGATTTGAAAAGTGAAGGAGAAAAGAACCATTGCTTCATCTATTTCTCTACTGAAGGATTATTTCAATCAGTCACACAGAATGAGCTTTATTCATAAAGCACTTGGAAAGCCTCAAATAGTAAGTTCTTTGTGTTAAATACCTACATTTATTTGACAAGAAGCCTGAGCTCAGGAAATAAGATGCTGTCGAAATACAAACACCCACCATTCCTTCAGGTCTATCATCTCCCACCTCCTCTCCCTCCTCCAGCCAGTAACTCTTCTTGCCTGTTCACTCGATGCCAGCCTCTGTATGCCAGTACTGTACTACTGTACTTTTCAAGGTACTGTACTGTAAGATTAAAAATGTTTTCTTTACTTTTTGTGTTTGTTGGCTTTTTATGTATTATTTGTGTGAAAAGTATTATAAGCCTATTACAGTACAGTACTATATGGCCGATCGTGTTAGTTGGGTACCTAGGTTAACGTTGTTGGACTTAGGAACAAATTGGACTTACGAACACATCTCAGAAGGGAACTTGTTCGTATGTAGGGGGCTTACTGTAGAGCTTCCTAAATTCCAAAAAATATACCAAAAGCAAGTAAAATAGACCCCACAGTGAAAGACTACATTTACAAAAAAGATAGACAGACAGACATCGAAAGATAATATAAAATATAAAATACAAAAGTCTGATGTACTCTGTGGGGAAACTGAAGAGAAGACATTCTCATACATTACTGGTAGGAATGCAAAATGACATTTGGAAATGTCTACCAAAATAATACTAAGCATTTTTCTTTTGACCAAGCAATCCCACTTACAGAAATCTCTCTCAAAGAGAAACTGGCAACAAAACAAAAAAGCTCAATGCACAAGATTATTCACTATAGAACCATTTGTAACAGCGAAGGACTGGGAAACCCATATGTCCTTCTAGGGGACAGGGTGAATAGACAGCAGTCCATCTGCACAAAGGAAACATTGAAAGCTATGAAAAGGAATGAAGTATACTTCTATATACTACTACGAAGTAATCTCCAGGATACACTCCTAAGGGAAGCCGACAAAAGTGTGCTACCAATTTCTTCAGAATAAAAATATTTGAATATATTTTAAAAATGAAAGAATGAGCCATAAAAGTTTTTTTTAATTATACCTTTTTGGGAAAGGGAGCCATTAGGTTAAGGACAGAGACTAGTCTTCATTAAATAGGCCATTTTATGAATTTGACTTTGGACTCATGGAAACACTTTACATAATTAAGAAACAAAAATAATAAAATAAAAGCAGTTTCTAAAACTTTAAAACAAATAAGCCTCTGTATACCCATACAGAAACTAATGATTCGGCTCAGTAGAGATCAGTACATGTGCGTGAGGGAATCACTGAGGAGAAGGAAATAACAGTGTGAATTAGAGAGAATAGTGCTTGGAGCTCACACAGAGCCAGGCCAGTGTGTCTTCATACCCACCAAGCCAACCTGATAATTCACTGGCCACTGGGTGGAATACACAGAAGGGTCTTTCCTCAGTCATGGGCAATCATCAGGGATAGTTTAATTGCTGCTCTGGTCCCACATAACAGAGCTGAATCAAACTGTTTTCTAAGTCACTTAACTGAAACCTAAAACAAAGGTCAAGACTGTTTACTGGAATACAAAAATATCCAGGACCCAACAAGGAAAAATTCACAATGCCTGACATTCAATAAAAATTACCAGGCATACTGAGAAGTAGAAAAATATGATCTATAATAAGGAGAGAAATAAACTAATCAAAACCAACCCAGATAGGACACCAATGTTAAAATTAGCAGACAAGGACATAAAATAGTTATTATAACTGTATTCTACTTGTTCAAATAGAGGAAATATTAAACATGTTAATCACAGACATGGAACATATTTTTCAAAAAGACCGAAATCGAACTTCCTGAGATGAAAACTACAATGTCTGAGATAAAAAATACACTGGATGGGATTAATAGCAGTTTAGACATTGCAGAAGAAAACATTAAATTGAATACATAGCAATAGACACTGTGCAAAATGAAACAGTTGGGGGAAAAAGCCTAAAAAAAAAGACCAGAGCATCAGTGAGCTGTGGGACAATGTCAAGAAGCCTGATATCTGTGTCATTGTAGTTCCCAGATTGGGGACACACAATGCATGCAGACAATAGTTTGTTTTTCTTGTGCTCTCTGCATGAACTTGCAATGTAGAGGTGATTCAGTGTTGTGGTCCCCGCAAAAGGATCCTACCTCTCCAGGGCCCAGATATTTTTCAGGGCATCAGCGTCCAACAGGAGAAATGGGCTCAGAAGCCCCCCCGAGACATTCAGGTCCTCTCCATGGTTTTTCCTTCTCAGGCTGGTCTTAGTGAGGTGGGTCCTAGCCCTAGAACTTGGTCCCACTGAGCAAGATGGTGGAGGTCACTCCTACCCCCATTGTCCCCAGGCACTAAGGCAAGAGCCTGAGAGGCCCCTCACAGCAAAGTTCAGCCTCAGAATTTCCTGGGTAGTGAGTCTCTAACATTTGGCTTCTTGGGTCCAGAAACCTTAGGGATAACTGCTCTGAGGGGCCTGAGATTTAACCCCAAACCTGGCTCTCTTTGTGACAATTCTGTGGAGAATAAAGGGATTCAGAACTACAAGGGTCTAACACATGACTATTCATAGATCTGCATCCATGTCCACAACTACTATCAGTTACATTTGGGGCCTATGATGTAAGTGATGAGTCCACTTATGTGATTTTCTGCAACAGACAACACTATAAGGACAGAAAACAGATACATGGTTGCCAGGGGCAGGGATGACAGGAGACATGGACTGCAAAGGGGGAGCACAAGGGAAGTTTCGGCAGTGAGAAAACCATCTTTCAGTCTCGACGGTGCTGATGGTTATATAACTATAGGTACTTATCAAAATTGATAGAACTGTATAATTTAAAAAGTGAATTTTATTGTATGCAAATAAAAGAGTGATGAATTTGTCAAACCTCATAGAACCATACTCTAAAAAGGGTGAGTTTTACTAGATATAAATGATCTCTTCCTTAATAAAATAAATGGAAAACAAGTAAACAAAAAAGTCTAAAAAATTGAGACCTTAAAAACATACATATATAAATATATTTTTATATAATACTTGGTTTTCGTTAAGATTGAGCCCAACTCATATTCTGGTAATAAACTCTCCCAGGGTGAAATCCTCTTGAATCAGTGCTTCTCAAACTTTAACATGTACATGAATCTCCAGAGAGTTTATTAAAACACACATTCTGATTCTGCATTTCTCACAAGCTTCCCAGTGATGTCAATGCTGCTGGTCTGTGGGCCACACTTTAAGTAGCAAGGCTGAGGACACCAGTGAGATCACCTGATATATAAAGGCCAAGAGAATCATTCACTCAGATTGAACAAGCCCTTCATGCGTGACTCACTGCCTTGGCCTGTGTGAGTTACAGGATTGGTCCCTGGGCAACAGTATGTCACTTACACACTCACTGCTGAAAGCTGACTTGTTGTCATTCCATAGGTCCTCCTCTTTAGCCTCCAGTGGAAGCCTGGGGCCAGGCCTGGAACTGAATGCAGTTGACAGTGGTGAAGAAAGCTCTTCTTAAGAGAAATCCAGAAACTCCTGCCCTGAAGGTAGAGGCTTCAGGAGGTCCATGAAGGGGAGACCCAGATTGTAGTACAGAGGCTCAGCCAGCCAGCCACCCATCCTTCCAGCCACCCATCCATCCATCCATCCATCTACATATGAATAGCAACATCTCTTCAAACATCCATGGAAATTACTCAGCCAGAAAGGAAGTCCATACTTATTTCTTGCAATTCTGCAGATATCCGAATGACTTTGATTGGCCCCCCACCTAACAACTGCTCAAAGTGAGTGCTGCCTGGGCCCCAGCAGGGGCGTTCCATTTGTGGACAGTCTCTCAGCAGGAGTAAGAAGTGGCCCTGACAGGAAGCCAAGTGTTGGAGGATGGTAAATGGCTGGCTTTTATATTCAACAACTTCATGACATTTTCCCAGCAAATTGGCACTTCTTTTTGCATGCTAAAAATAATGCTCTATAAATGGCTTCACAGACAGCTTCTTTGCCTACAGATGCCCTCATCTGTATGAGTATGAAAGGTATGAAACATCACTTAGCAGGCTAACACATTACAACACCTTCAGATATTTGCTTAAGGCTTTTCAAAAGGAAGCAACCACATGTATATCCAGAGTCTATTTTAAGTCGTTAACATTTATTGAGTACTTACTATGTGCCATGAAGTATCCTAAGTGCATTTCATACATTCATAATCCCAACTAACACTCAGAACAACCTCACGAGGTAGGAGCCAACACATTTTATAGATGAGAATTCTCAGGCACAAGGAGGTTGTGTACCTTGTCTAAGGACACACACTAGTAATGAGAAACAGGGACATAAATCCCAGCAGCTACTGTCCCCTGCCCTGGCCTTCCCTCCTGATCGCTCTGCTAGGGTCACCCTTTGCCTGACACTGCATGTATTTATGCTCACTAAGCCCCAGGGCTCCCAGCTGAGGGATCATGAAGGAACACTGCACTACAATCATCACCTGTTCCTCCCCACTTCCTTACAGAGCCTCACTCTCACACAAGGGAGGATGAAGCCATTTGCCTGGTACCCTGAAGCCACACACACTGGAAGGTTTGTTCTTAGCTAGGTCCTACCTTTCTTATGTAAAGATGGGGAAAGCTGTAGAGGAAGTAAACTTGGTTCAGGAAAACAGGAGTTCAGTTTTGAACATCCTGAGTTTGAAATGCTTCATTAACATCCACGGGAAGTAAGAGCAGGTTAAAATTCACATATTACTGAAAGAATAATGGATGAAAAGATGTGCTGTCATACAGAGTGAAGTAAGTCAGAAAGAGAAAAACAAATACCGTATGCTAACACATATATATGGAATCTAAAAAAAAAAAAAAAAGGTCATGAAGATCCTAGGGGCAAGATGGAAATAAAGATGCAGACCTACTAGAGAATGGACTTGAGGATACAGGGAGGGGGAAGGGTAAGCTGGGACAAAGTGAGAGAATGGCATGGACATATATACACTACCAAACATAAAATAGATAGCTAGTGGGAAGCAGCCGCATAGCACGGGGAGGGGAGGTCAGCTCGGTGCTCTGTGACCAACTAGAGGGGTGGGATAGGGAAGATGGGAGGGAGGGAGATGCAAAAGGGAAGAGATATGGGGACATATGAATATGTATAACTGATTCACTTTGTTATAAAGCAGAAACTAACACACCATTGTAAAGCAATTATACTCCAATAAAGATGTTAAAAAAAAAAGTTGTGATGGATGGTACGTTCTTAAAAGCAACATGGGAGAATAGATGGGAGTGGAGACAAAACAAGGTTTGCCATGAGTTGATTGTTGAACTGGCTGATGAGTCCGTTGGGATTAATTATACTACTCTGACTACTCCTGTATATGTCTGCAACTTCCAAAATTGAAGTTTTTAAAAATTCAGAAGGACACAGCATCACATACAGGATACCATAAAAAATGTATAACTTGGATCTGATCATGAGGAAATACCAGACAAATCCAAATTGAGGGACATTCTACACAACTGGCCTGTACTCTTCAAAAATGTCAGTATCATGAAAGATGGCAAGTAACTGAAGATCTGTTCCAGAATAAACCACACCAAAGAGGTGTAACAATGAAATGAAGTGTGTGATCCTGGTTTGTATCCTGGATCAGAAAAAACAGTTGCTATAAAGGCCATTATTGAGGCAATTGGTAAAATTTGGATATGGATTGGTATATCAAATAGTATATCAATGTGAAATTTCTTAAATTTAATCATTTACTATGATTATATAAATGAATGTCTTTATTCTTAGAAACTGCACTTTAAATATTTAGAAGTAAAGAATCATGGTGAATGAAATTTATTCTCAAATTACACTATAAAAATAATTACAATAATTTTTATATATTATATAGATAGATATAGAGAGATTATGCAAATGTGGCAAAATAATAATCGGTGAATCTAGATGAAGCAGACATAGGTGTTCGTTGTGCTATTCTTACAACTTTTCTTAGACTTGACATTTTTCAAAAAAAAAAATTAATTTGATTTACCTGATGCAATTAGTATCCCTATAATACATCCCTTGCGTTCCCTTCCTTACAGCCTTTTGAATAAAAAGCTATCTTCTTTACTCTTTAGAGATGGATACCAAATATTTGATTCTTCTTTAAGAATGCCTCTCTTATATATCAGTTTTACATGGATTAAGTCACTGACTCATCTCAACAGGCCCTGCACATACTCCCCAGCTGCTGGGGGGGTGCCCCGGGGGTCGGCCCTCCACCGTCAGCCCCTGTGGGGATTGACTTGGCTGAGTAATTCCTTGTCACAGTCCCTTTCTGGGACAGCCCACATCCAGTGCTTGGTTGACCTGGGATCATATAGGCCTGGCCCTCTCACCCCCAACTCAGGGGAGCCCTGCAGGGCTGGTCCAGCTTTACAGCTCTCTGCAGAATCAGCAGAGGCCTCCACTGAGACCACATCACAGCTTGGCGTGTCCCTGTGCCCAGTCTGCATACTTTGCCCTCCTTTCTGCAGATGTTGGCCTCAAGGACACCCTCTCACAGACCTCCTGCACAGAAATCCCCAACCCCAAGTCCACTTCCCAGGTACTCAGCTGTGGCAATAATATGATGACCATTTTGCCAATGAGAAAACTGAACCTCAGAAAAAACCACTTGCCTAAGCTCAGAAAGCCATCTACTGGTGAAAATAAGTCTTGGACTCCCAATGTGCTGGCCTCCAGTTCCCCCCTTCTCTTTACCCTTCAAATCCTACATCTCTGTTAAGGCCGAGGCCAAGTTCCCTCTTCCCCCAGAGGCATCCTCGACTTCCTTTTCTCACCTTGACGCTCTCACCATCTGCTCTGTTTGGCACATGGCTACGGTCCCACTTGGGTACTTTTTTTAACCATCACCTCAGATTACATAACCACTATGTTGTTATTTAGTTTTTCAGTTTTTCAGTTTGGTGCTTTCCCTGCATTATAATCTCCTTGGGGACAAATGTCATTTATTGTTCTTTGCATCTCAACAGTTGCTGTCCACATGCTGAGGCTGTGGCCAGTACATTACCATGTCAGGAAAGAACACAAGATCCCACCTCTTCTGGCTGTCCTCTAAGTCTTAGAACCTGAAGAAACACAACATTCTCAGAAGATCCTCAGCCCTGCAGCCTCAACTTCCTCTTCGCCTTTTCTGGAATGGTGTGGGGCTTCATGACATGGAATATAAGGAGAGATGGCACGTTATTCTGCCAGAGGAGCAGTACCATCCATGGGGGAGTAGCCCAAACTGTATCCGTGAGCCAGAAAACATTTGGTCAAATTCAGTCAAGCAGTAAGGAAGAAAACAGCAAATGGGTAATAAATTCACTGGAATGCATCTTGGTCACTTATTTTGGCAAAACTGCTTTCATTCTAATTATTTAAAGCATTTTGTAATGTGCTAGGAAGTGAGATGTTGTATACTTTGCAAAAGTAATGAAGTCTTAGATCAAAAATCTGACATCACCACATTATTAAATTTTAAGGACGAAATAAGTGACTTGCTTTTCTTGTCTTTGAAAATTATCGACTGGGAGCTTAGCAAAAACCTTCTCCATAATCTCCTCCCATCAAGGACGAGTGGAATGAGGGAGGGGTGGGAAAGTTTAGTTCAAACTCCCTCACTTCCAGATCCTGGGAATCTCTTGTTGCCATGGTAACTGTGTTACTAGGTTACCACTCAGGTACAGGCAAGACTTGAAAACAATTGGCATCTAAACACATTATCAGCTTGAGGTTTGGAAATAATTTTCAGCACTTTTTTCCTCCTTTGTTTCCAAATATCAGCCTATATGATGATGTGTTGCATTGCAAGAACAATATAAATGCACATCGACTGAAAAATATTTTTTGCCAAACTTCCTAACTATTCAACCAGCACCAACAGAGGAAGTAGATTTTAGAGAGAAGCTTCTGAGTTGGAACATCTACAGGAGAGGTCCACAAACCATATAGCCCACAGGCCAAATCTGACCTGCTATTTGTTTCTATACATCTTGTGAATTAAGAATTGCTTGAAATTTTTAAATGATTGAAAAAAATCAAAGAAAGAATAATATTTTGTGCCACCTGAAAATTATATGAAATTCATTTGCAGTTTGAAAATTATGTTTTACTAAATCACAGCTATACTCATTAATTCACATTGTCCATGGCTGCTTCTGTGTTATAGGAGCAGAGTTGTAATGGTAACAGAAATCATATGGCCCATGGAACCTAAAATATTCACCATCTAGCCCTTCACAGAGAGAGTTTCCCACCCCTGATCTGGAGACATGGAGAAGTTAGCCTAGGAGGCTGGGGTCTCTTCCCTGCCAAGAAATTTATAACAGTCTGTTTGGGCTGCTACAGCAAAGCAGCACAGGCTGGGTGGCTTATAAACAACAGACATTTTTTTGCTCACAGTTCTGGAGTCTGGGAAGTCCTATGTCAAGGCACCAGCATGGCCACCTTCCAGTGAGGCCCTCTTCCTGGGTCAAGGCTAAGGCCTTGTCATATGGCAGAAGGGGCGGGGATCAATCTGAAGCCTCTTTTATAAGGCACTAATCCCACTCCTGAGAGCCCCACCCTCATGATTTAAGTACCTCCCAAAGGCCCCACCTACTAATACCATCTTCTTTGAGGGTTAGGATTTCAACATGTGAGTTTGGGGGTAAAATGTTTAGACCACAGCCAGCACCTTGCATGTAGATTCAGACCTCTTCAACTGAGCTGTGCACATCCCATTCACTGCTGCTTCTAGAAAAGCAAAGCTGTGATTTTTGTGGTGAACAAACAGAATGGCACCACATGACTGACCACATTCGGTCCATGCTTTCTACCACTGCACTCTCCAAGGGGTTAGGCCACAGGCTACTTACTCCCACATGCATTTCACCTTGGCCCTGGCTGCTGAATTGTTGAAAACTGGTGGTCCTGCTAGTGTGTCTGGAGCTGAGCTGGTGACACTCCTTGTGCCTGAAACTCAATGCACAGCACTTACTGACTTCATCAGCACTTCAGCAACTTCAAGGCAACAGTCAAGGGCAATCAGAAGACAGAAGCTATCACAGGCGAATTCTATCAAACACCTATAGATGAGCTAACACCTATCCTTCTCAAACTTTTCCAAAATATAGCAGAGGGAGGAGCACTCCCAAACTCATTCTACAAGGCCACCATCACCCTGATACCAAAACCAGACAAAGACGTCACAAAGAAAGAAAACTACAGGCCAATATCACTGATGAACATAGATGCAAAAATCCTCAGCAAAATACTAGCAAACAGAATCCAACAGCACATTAACAGGATCATACACCATTAACAAGTGGGGTTTATCCCAGGAATGCAAGGATTCTTCAATATACACAAACCAATCAATGTGACACGCCATATTAACAAATTGAAGGAGAAAAACCATATGATCATCTCAATAGATGCAGAGAAAGCTTTTGACAAATTCAACACCCATTTATGATAAAAACCCTCCAGAAAGTAGGCATAGAGCGAACTTACCTCAACATAATAAAGGCCATGTATGACAAATCTACAGCCAACATTGTCCTCAATGGTGAAAAACTGACACCATTTCCACTAAGATCAGGAAAAAGACAAGGCTGCCCACTCTCACCACTATTATTCAACATAGTTTTGGAAGTTTTAGCTATAGCAATCAGAGAAGAAAAAGAAATGAAAGGAATCCAAATCGGAAAAGAAGTAAAGCTGTCACGGTTTGCAGATGACATGATACTATACATAGAGAATCCTAAAGATGCCACCAGAAAACTACTAGGGCTAATCAATGAATTTGGTAAAGTAGCAGGATACAAAATTAATGCACAGAAATCTCTGGCATTTTTATACACTAATGATGAAAAATCGGAAAGTGAAATTAAGAAAACATTCCCACTTATCATTGCAACAAAAAGAATAAAATATCTAGGAATAAACCTACCTAAGGAGACAAAAGACCTGTACACAGATAACTATAAGACACTGATGAAAGAAATTAAAGATGATACAAATAGATGGAGAGATATACCATGTTCTTGGATTGGAAGAATCAACATTGTGAAAATGACTCTACAACCCAAAGCAATCTACAGATTCAATGCAATACCTATCAAACTACCACTGGCATTTTTCACAGAACTAGAACAAAAAATTTCACAATGTGTATGGAAACACAAAAGACCCCGAATAGCCAAAGCAATTTTGAGAATGAAAATGGAGCTGGAGGAATCAGGCTCCCTGACTTCAGACTATACTACAAAGCTACAGTAATCAAGACAGTATGGTACTGGCAGAAAAACAGAAGATAGATCAATGGAACAGGATAGAAAACCCAGAGATAAACCCACGCCCATATGGTCACCTTATCTTTGATAAAGGAGGCAGGAATGTACAGTGGAGAAAGGACAGCCTCTTCAATAAGTGGTGCTGGGAAAACAGGACAGCTACATGTAAAAGTATGAGATTAGATCACTCCCTAACACCATACACAAAAATAAGCTCAAAATGGATTAAAGACCTAAATGTAAGGCCAGACACTATCAAACTCTTAGAGTATAACATAGGCAGAACACTCTATGACATAAATCACAGCAAGATCCTTTTTGACCCACCTCCTAGAGTAATGGAAATAAAAACAAAAATAAACAAATGGGACCTAATGAAACTTAAAAGTTTTTGCACAGTAAAAGAAACCATAAACAAGACGCAAAGATAACCCTCAGAATGGGAGAAAATATTTGCAAATGAAGCAACTGACAAAGGATTAATCTCCAAAATTTACATGCAGCTCATGCAGCTCAATATCAAAGAAAACAAACAACCCAATCCCAAAATGCGCAGAAGACCTAAATAGACATTTCTCCAAAGAAGATATACAGATTGCCAACAAACAGAGAAAAGAATGCTCAACGTCATTAATCATTAGAAAAATGCAAATCAAAGCTACAATGAGTATCATGTCACACCAGTCAGAATGGCCAACATCCAAAAATCTACAAACAGTAAATGCTGGAGAGGGTGTAGAGAAAAGGGAACCCTCTTGCCCTGTTGGTGGAATGTAAATTGATACAGCCATTATGGAGAACAGTATGGAGGTTCCTTAAAAAACTAAAAATAGATCTACCATACGACCCAGCAATCCCACTACTGGGCATATACCCTGAGAAAACCATAATTCAAAAAGAGTCATGCACCACAATGTTCATTGCAGCTCTATTTACAATAGCCAGGACATGTAAGCAACCTAAGTGTCCATCAACAGATGAATGGATAAAGAAGATGTGGCACATATATACAATGGACTATTACTCAGCCATAAAAAGAAACGAAATTGAGTTTTTTGTAATGAGGTGGATGGACCTAGAGTCTGTCATACAGAGTGAATTAAGTCAGAAAGAGAAAAACAAATACTGTATGCTAACACATATATATGGAATCTAAAAAAAAAAGAAAAAGAAAGAAAAGGGTCATGAAGAACCTAGAGGCAAGACCGGAATAAAGACACAGACCTATTGGAGAATGGACTTGAGGATACCGGGAGGGGAAGGGTAAGCTGGGACAAAGTGAGAGAGTGTCATGGACATATATACACTACCAAACATAAAATAGATAGCTAGTGGGAAGCAGCCCCATAGCACAGGGAGATCAGCTAGGTGGTTTGTGACCACCTAGAGGGGTGGGATAGGGAGGGTGGGAGGGAGGGAGATGCAAGAGGGAAGAGATATGGGGACATATGTATATGTATAACAGATTCACTTTGTTATAAAGCAGAAACTAACACACCATTGTAAAGCAATTATACTCCAATAAAGACGTTTGAAAAAAATAAAAGACAAGCTAATCCACCTTGGCCACAAGGTAATGCCACATTAATTAGAGATAAATTCAATTATGACATGCATAATAAAGAGATTTATTCCTAATGACAAGATGATTTACAGTTTTAATATGTACAAGGAATTCCAGGACAAAGCCTCTGTCAAAAAGTATTATTTAAACAAACACCATTCTTTAAAAGATGGGCTTTTTATACGCAGGGGAATATGCATCTATAAAAAAGAAAACATCCTTGGGGACCGCTTGGCCAGTATCTTTCAGCAGGTTTGTTCTGATGACTGATGAATTTTTTCTGATAAGCTTAGTTTTCCCTTTATCTTAACCTCACAGCTGAGCACTAGCTTTTTTGCAGTGGAAGGCAAGATGCTGACCAGGGGGTCATCTGCAGCCTTGAACTTCAGCAGAATGGAGCAGAAGGCTAAAGCTGAGTTCAGAAAGTAGAGTTGTTAATGAAAGCTGCAGAGTTAGGAAGTCTGCTGAGGGAGCCACAATTTTTACCAAGATACCCTGGAAGCTCTTACAGAACGTGTTGGAACTGATGGGAAATAAATACTCCACCAACTGAAACAGCATTCCTTTCCCACTAAGAAGCTAAGGCTGCCCCAAGTGAGGGGCTGGATCATCAGAGCTGGATCTTCATGTGGGCTGAGGGAGGGGAGCAGAGTCCTGTGTCTCCATCCCTTAGACCTCCCACAAGGTGCCTCATCCCATCAGGAGAAAACTTTGAGCCCTAAGATTCATTTATAAACTACTGTATATCCACATAGTTGCTTTGTCAGAGAAGGTACCCACGCTGTGAAACTCCAGCTTTTCCCTCATATAACATGTGACTGTCTGCTTTGGGGACCAAATGAGGAAGTGAGGGCCAACTCGCATTTTGTTTATTAATAAAGCCTTTTCCCTATATTTGTAAATTAAAAAGATTAAATGCAAATTCTATTATTTCTAACACTGCCCTTCTTTGTACACCCCCTTGGGGCATGCACCCCACTTTGAACTTCCTGTTCTTACAGACGCCATCAAGATGAATACTGTCTTGCTTCACTTTGTCAGAATCTCTGGTCTTTCCTCAGGCTCCATCTCTAGATGCAGAATCACTGGTGTGAATTTTGTAAAGGGCACGTTACAGTTAGCTAAGTAAACAACACGTCCTTCCTGGTATATCACAGGTAGGTCCTGGCCTGGTAGGTAGCGCCTGACAGCTCCCCTTGCTCTCAATCAGGAGACCCCCCCCCGCCCCCGCCCCTGACTCCGAGAGAAACCTGCCTCAGCCTCTGTCACCAGAGATGGCTCCATGGCAGCGTCCTCTCCCAACAGCTCTGGCCCGATGGTTGCTTTTCTCCAGGGAAGAGTCTTGTGAGGAGGGTGACTGGGAGGCAGAGAGGTTCATTTCATATTCATGTTGGTTGCTTTTTATAACCATCTTTCCTAGAACCTGAAAAGTTACTAAAACAACAAGCATACCATGCCAAATAACATGCAAGCTCAAAAATCAGTTCTGCCAAGAAGGAAAGGAAGGTGATGTTTCCCCATCTCTCCCAGAGAGAGCTGGCAATCCTTAGGGCTTATGCAAATAAAGGTCAGAGCAATTTCCTCGGAGCTGCAGTTTATTTTAATCTGGCTACTGTTCCCCTCAGTAAGGCTCTCAGCATCACGGGGAAAGATGCTGAGCCTTGAGCCCAAGCAAGGGTAGAGGATGGGGCAAAGAGAATTTCAAGCAACAGGGCTGGCGAAGCTTGGTGCTCAGAGCAATTCCTTTTTCAGTGTTTCTTACTGACCAGCCTTTCTCCTTCTATCCCAACTTACAACATGAATAGCACTTGCTTTATTGTCAAAGAAAAGGACAACACATTCAGCAACCACAATAAAGATGAAGTCACAGGCTTCATCTAATAGGAGGTCACTGAGTCCCAGAGTACATTCTAGGCCACTGCTAGAGATCCTGCTAAAATGTGTTATGAATCAGCTAGGGATTCTGTTAAAATGCAGATTCTGACTTAGTAGGTGTGGGTCAGGCCTGGGATTCTGAATTTCTAAATGCTCCCAGGTGATACCAGTGCTGCTGGACCTGGGACAACATTTTGAGTAGCAAATGTGACAGGCTAGCTAGTAATCCGTGGGATCCAGTGCTAAATGACAATGCAGGGTCCGTTGTTCAAAAAGCAAGAGAAAAGCTGGTTTCTTTTTCTGCATCTATCTTGGGACCTGCCATGGTGTTTCTTACAGGATATTTACTTCATATCATCTTCCCTCGGGAACGGGGCTAGACGCTCTCAAGGAGTGAAGACCCTCACAAGGACCCAGGGGCCTCCCTGATCCCATCCTTCCAGAAGTCATGCCTAGCCACCCCCTGCCCAGGGAGTAGAGGACAGCAGTGGGGGGAGGGGGGGAGGGGAGGGTAGTATCAGGGAGTAGGTGCTGGTCAGAGGACTCTCTCCAGGGAGTCAGCTCCTGAGCAAGGCTCCAAGGCCCTGCTATGTATTTCACTGTCCCATCAGACTTCATTTATAAAATACAAATTCAAAATTAAAATTATTAGGAATTTCAGTAAACCCTAAGTGCAGGCCCCACTCCTGAGCCTGGGGCCCTACAGTCGTTGCACACACCTGAAGCTCTGATTCCAGAGCTCTGCTGTCTTAGATGTTTTTAAAAAATCAATGAATTCTCAATCCCTATGTTGATTTTTTTACAATTAATTTTCTCTTTGTTAATTTCAACAGCATTTTCATGCACTTGGAAACAGCATGTACATGTGAGATGCCCACACAATGTCAGGGGCACTGATGGCGTCACAGATCGGGAACTCTATACTGTCACCTCTCGCAGGGCTCTTTGAGCCACAGGCTGGGGACCAGCCTCTCTACTGAGTCTGTCCCTTTCTGACTACCTTTGATTGATCCTCACCTTTGCTTCACCTCCAGCTCTTTTTAAGAACAGTGAATCCTGACAAGAAGCATTGTTTAGACAGCACTCTCCTCCTTTCAGGGTTTCTAAGACTGAAGAATGTCCACCAGCCAGTCATCAAACAGAGGTTATACCTATGGTGATTTTTAAAGGTGGATGTGTGCACGGCAGGGGGTAGATTTTAGAGAAAACTCTGACCACTCTATCCTGCCTGTGGGAAGTTCTGAAGATACTTGGCTCTGTGCACCTCTGAGAAAAGTCCTGCAGTGCATGCTGTGTGGTTGGGACCCAGCGGGTCTTCCCTGGCTGTGACTCCAGCCAGAGGGCAGCAGGGGATCAGTCAGCAGCTAAGTCCTGCCACGTCCTGCCTCTTCCACCCACTCCCTGCCTGGGCTATCGGCTCCTTAGGAGGAACTACAACCCCATTAAAATACAGGGAGTGACCAATCACGCTGCCTGAGCAGAGGAGGGCACTGCGCTCACAGCTCACCATAGGTCAGCATCAAAACAGAGGGCCAGATGTTCGGAAAAGAAGGCGGTGACAGGAAGTGTTACATGGACGATTTGAGCATTTGCTCCCTTTTCCCTCCCCATCGTGCTTCACTGGAGCAAGAGGACCTTCTGCTCTAGGAAAACGTACCTGCAGGCAGATGTCAGGACTTGGTGGTTCATGATGAGTTTTCTCGAAAACCAACTCCGCTCTCCTCTCCTGTGTCCCTCAGCCTGGGGCCCATCCCCTTCACGTTCTACTCCAATCTATTCACCATCATGGTCGGCTCCCTCTGTTCTGACCTTTCCTTGGTCCCATGTGTCAACTGTCCCCCCCACCTTTCCATCCTGGGTTCCTCCACCCTCCTGTCCCAGGGGTGTGACTCGTATTTCTATGGCCTTTTTGAAGTGTCATTTCTATACAAATACATTCCAAATCATCATGAACAGCAGCATCAACAACAATAATGGCTAAACATTTTTTGGTGAATAAGTGCCAGGCCCTGGGCTAAGCATCTTACCTGCTCTCATGGAAGGTTCCTAGGAAGTAGGTTCATTTTTCAATGAGGAAAGAGTTTTGAGATGTTCATTTCACACAATTGATAGCCTACGCACCTGGAACCTGACACCAGTCCTAGATGCTGGCCGCCCATGTTTAATCGTCCTAGAGGGAATACCCACTCCATGGCGACCACTGCTCTGGGTGTCAGCCAAGGTGCTCCTCGCCAGGTTTTGTTTCCCAATACTTTTCACTCCCTCTCCACTCCCCTACCTTTTTCAACTAGTTAGTAACTCCTTGACCACAGAGATTATGTCCTGTTCATCTTTTTTTGAACTTAATCCATTTTTAAGGGTACAACTCAATGGCATTAGTACATTCATGATGTGTCTATCTCCAAAACTTTTTCATCACTCCAAACGGAAACTCTGTAACCATTAAACAATAACTCACCATTCTCCCCTCCCCAACCCCCTGGTGATGTCTAATAGGCTTCTGTGTCTGTGAGTTTTACTGTTCCAGATATCGCATGTAAGTGGGATCATACAATATGTGTCCTTTTGTGTCTGGCTTATTTCACTGAGCATCATGTTTTCAAGTTCACCCACATTGTAGCCTGTGTCAGGACCTCCTTTTTATGGATGAATAATATTCCATTGTATGTATATATCACTATTTGTTTATCCATTCATCTGTTGATGGACACTTGGGCTGTTTCTACAACAACAGACGAATGGACAGACAAAATGAGTGTTATGGGTATTGCTGCTGTACGTATTTTCACAGAGGTTCTTTGTCAGGTTTAGGAAGTTCCTTTGTATTCCTAGTTTGTTGAGTGTTTTTATCAAGAAATGGTGTTGGATTTTGTCAAATGCTTTTCTGCATCTATTGAGATGGTCATATAGTTTTTGTCCTTTAGTCTATGAACATGGTGTATCACATTAATTTATTTTCTGATGTAAAACTATCCTCACATTCTTCTGATAAATCTTACTTGGTCTTTCTATATAATCCTTATAATCCTTTTTCTATTGCTGTGTTTACTTTACTAGTATTTTTTTTGATGATTTTTGCATATATATCTACAATGAATATTGGTCCATAGTTTGTTGTTTTTAGTTTTTCTTGTGATGTCTTTGGTTTTAGTATCAAAGAACAGCCTCACAGAATGAGTTGAGAAATGTTCTATCATATTCTATTTTTTGGAAGAGTTTGTGAAACTGATATTAATTCCTCTTTGAATGTTTAGTGGAATTCACCAGTGAAACAATCTGGGCCTGGTCTTTTCTTTGTTGGAACTTTTAAAATTACTAATTTGACCTATTTGTTACAGGCCTGTTCAGACTTTTTTCTTCTTGAGTCAGTTTCAGTAATTTGCATCTTTCCAGAAATTTGTTCTTTCATCTAAATTATCTAATTTTTTGGCCCTTATAATCCTTTTAATTTCTTAAAAGGTGGTAGCAATTTCATTTGCTACTTTCATTTGCTACTTTACATTTGCTACTTTCATTTGCTACTTTACATTTGCTACTTTACATTTGCTACTTTACATTTGCTACTTTACATTTGCTACTTTCATTCCTGATTTCTTAATTTGAGTCTTCTTTCTTATTTTCTTGGTCAGTATAGCTAAATATTGATCAATTTTTAAAATCTTTTCAAAGAAACAATTTGTGGTCACATTGATGTTCTCTATTGTTTATTTCATTTATTTCCACTTCAGCCTTTATTATTTTCTCCCTTCTGCTAGCTTTAGGTTTAATTCGATCAAATTTTCAAGTTTCTTAAGGTAAACCATATATTTTAGATGTTCAATAGGTAGGAATTAAAGTCAAAGGTAATGTAAATAGTAGCTGTGGTCCTTAACCTGTAAAGGGCTTGCAATCAATTGGGGAAGGCAGGATATCTATCTAGATAATCAGCAGAAGTAGTACTGAGGAGATGTACCCTGGTACGGGGACTACAAAGAGGTATAATGAGGATCTATGGAAAAAGCACCGGCCTTCAGGTTAGGGGACCACAATTATCATTCTATTTCTAACATCACCAGCTGCATGGCCCTCCAGTCACCTCTCTGGGCCTCAGTTTCCTCACTGTATATCTAAGTGTTTCACTAGACTAAGGGCCTTCTTTCATTTCAAACATTCTATGATCTGGTATAAGACATATCCCTGGACCTCCAGGGTTACAGACTTTACTTGCAAAGGTAACACTTACACTAACAAAGATAAAGAGCTATCAAAGGGACCAAATGTTAAGAGGCAAATGGCTGGGACCAACAATAAATGTTACAGGCATTATAGAACATCAGGCACCACCATCCTGAAGTTGTTCCTGTGGAAATAGGAACAACTGTGAAATATTGGCTGGTGAGGCTTATAACACTTGATATCACCCATGGGAGTGTTTTGACAATGAGATGAAAACAAAATGATATAAAGAGACGTTAAGCAATAGAAGCTGTGTTTCTTAAGAATGTAAAGTACAGCTCATGATAGTAATATTGTCAGGATCCCTCCTACTTCTGTGGTCTCTTACAGCAGAGCTATTTTCCCTGAAGATGTGACAGCTTGATGATCCTGACATTTCACCAGCAGAGAGAAATTCTTCTCTCATTTCTTCCAAAATTTCCCTTACTCATTCCAGATGCTGGACAAATGACCTTGATTGTAAAACAAAAACCTGTGTTTATCCTCCCTGCTAAACATCCTACCATGTGGGTAATGAAGAGCTGATGCAGGCAGTGCAGGGGTGGATATTTTGGCAAATGAGCTCTCCCTTAAGCTCCCAGCACATTGCTTAGTCAGGAATCCTTGCAGACACTTCCTTGGTGCACAGCACATTCAGAATGCTTCTCACCTAATCTCTTTCAACCCTCCTCTTTCTCTCAATTGCCTACAGAATACTCAGGGAATAGCAATTCCTTGACAGACAACCCTATTTGCCCAGATTATTGCAACAGCACGTCTTCATGGCCCTCATTCTTTCTCCTCCTACTAGTTAGAATGGCGCGTGACCAAAGATTTGCCTAGGGGTTGGCAAACTTTTTCTGTAAATGGTCAAGTAGTAAATATTTTAGAATTTGCAGGCCAAAGAATCTCTCTTGCAATGACTCAACTGAAGACAGCCACTGGCAACAGGTAAATGAATGAGCATGACTGTGTTCTAGTAAAATTGTATTTACGGAAACTGGTAGTGAAGCAGATGTGGCCTGTGAGCCATAGTTTACCAACCCCTGGTCTAGATAATGGAGAATCATCATGATTCTAAGCTGGAGGTGACCACAGACCTCTTCAAACCAAATTCCCTCATCTTACGGATGAGTAAACCGAGGCCCAGAGAGGCCAATGTCACAGAGCTGTAAGGGGAGGGGCAAAGGCAGGATTAGAGCCGTGGTTTCCTGACTCCCAGGTGAGTGCTCTTTCTAATCCCCCACAGAAGCGCCACATCCAGATAAGGATTTTCATGTGCTGATTTTGAAAAGTCAGGAGATCAGCAGACAAAACCCCTCCTCCAAAGGCTCAGATTTGGAGAGAACATTACATCTGTCACGTCATGTCTCCACCTCTCCGATGATGGCCCCGTGGCTTATTATAGGAGAGGCTGTGAACCAGCAGGACACTATGAGAGCAGTTCTACTTACTGAGAGGCTTAGCTGACCCATGTCTTTGTGAAGACTTTCCTCAAGCATCTCCTATGATGCTAATGGACCTCAGGATGTCAATACAATTGGCTAAGAATCCTTGAAGCAGGCTGGTCTCCATCTTCACTGTGTTACCCCAACACCCAGAGTTGGAGTTGTACCACCCAGATCTCCTTTCAAGGAAGGACATGTTGCCCAGCTGCCAGGAGTGGGGGACAACAGCCTGCAGCTGTGGTCCCTGCAGAAGCTGCCTCAGCTGCAGAGCTGCCTTGCCCAAGATCACACCCTTCCCATGTGGCCCACACTTAACAACTGGTCACAGTCGAGGTAGAAGCCCTAGTCATTTTGTCCTGTGCAAACAATCCTGAGTCCTGAGCTCCCCATGATTTCAGGTAAGGCTTGTCAGGCCCCACTGCTCTGTGACTTCTCCTCTGCCTCATCCTGCTTTCCTCCTCTCCTGTCCACAGGGGCCAATCCTGCATAAATGTCCTGCCCACTCAGCTCCATGTCAGAGGCTGCTTCCTGAAGAACCCAAGCCATGACACATGGGGACTGGGGCTTGGGGGAGCGGGGGCATGGAGATGGTTGTCTTGGAGCCTTTAACAAGCTGAGTACTTGATAAGAGTGATAACGAAAATGACAATGTAACCATCCTTACCCTCCCCTCACCCCCCGCCAGCCCCAGCTCTTTCAGAGAATTGTTTCTGTAGGAACAGGGCAGAAGTCACCACCTAAGGAAGTTGTTGCTAACCCTGCAGCAGCAGCTGAGTCCCAGCCAAACCCCAGGAGGAGGCTGGAGAAGAAAGCAGACAGGAGGAAAGGGAAGAAGACGGCCCAGGAGAGAATAACCTCCAGATGCTTCCAGTAGGAAGGGAGCTAGGGCACATAAGGATAAGTGCGTGAGCTGCCTTAGGTGATTGCGGTCTGAATCCTGACTCTGTGATATTTGGTCAGTTACAAAACTTCTATGACTCAGTTTCCTCACCTGTACAGAAACAAAATCTGCTTTTTAGGGCTCTAGCAAAGCTTAAAAGCAATGATCTCTGTGAAGGTATGTTGCTGTCAGTAAAGGCCCAGGTATACGAGGACACTGTCTCCCTTGTCCCCAGGGCACCCACCCCACTGCTCTGCACAGGGTAGCTTTTCAATGAGTGAACAGCACTCACTGCCTCTACCAGAATTAATCAGTTGGAAAAAAGGTGGGTCAGCTCGGAAAAGGAAACCTGCTGCTCATGGGGAGACGATAAATACCAGAAGATAGGAAATAAACATTCCATTTTTACTCCATGGTTATTTCACACAACAAATATTCAACTGAATTGCAACGGCACGTTGCAACAAATATTCAAGTGAATTGCATGGAAAATTAAAAACAACAGGAGTTCAGGGGTTCGCAAATATTCATTTCCTTTTGAATACACCAGAAGACACCTCTAAGAATAGTACCTATCAATTAAAAAAAGGGGGGGCTGTCTATTTTAGGATTGAGGCACAGCAATTAAATGTGCATTCAGGGTAAGAGGTGTGGGGAGGCCAGACCCTAACTATTTCAATTGTGCTTACCCTGTAGCCAGTGTTTGGGAGTTTCATTATTCTGGGCTGCCACTGGTGGAGAATCTTGACTTTAGAAACAAAACCTGCTTTTCTGTAACAGCAGATTGGGCTGGCTTCAAACTGACTCAAATACTTAAGATAAGTACATCAGCACTCCCCTCTTCTTTCAGTAGAAGAGAATCACAGAAGTCATCCATGGTCATTGCAGATAAATTAGAAAACATGGAAGGGGAAAGCTCCTCTGAGAACCATTATTATCACTTTGGTATTTCCAGTGTGTGTGTGTCTATCAACTATAGTTTATTTATAACACCTTTATGCCAATGAATATGTAACTACATCATCATTTTTAATAAACTGAGAAGAACTTCTTTGTTCTAGAAGATATAACAGTCCCCATTGTTAGGCATTTATTTTGATTCTCAATTTTTACTATTGTAAACCACACTGCCATGAGAATCCTTGTATATATTTCTCCTTTCACACAAATCTGATTATTTCTTTAAGATAAATTCCTAGACATAGACTTACTGAGTCAAAAAATATTTTATTCTTTCAGGTTAGTTTGACCTAAATGTTGAAAGCAAACCTTTTTCTAGGTTGTAAATAACACTCTCTTCAATGGGGTCATAAATATATTAAAGATGGAATGTGAGGCATCTTTATTAAAAACTTGATTCAATTTATGAAAATGTCCAATATAAGCGTTGTCTTTATAAAGCCTTGGCTGGATGTGAGAGCCCAGTGGTTCTCAAAGTCCCTGGACAGCAGCATCAGCATCATGTGGGAAATTGTTAGAGATGCAGATTTCTGTGCCCCACCCAAATCTATTGAATCAGAATCTCTAGGGGTGGTGCCCAGCAATCTGGTGATTCTTATGCTGCCCCACGACCTGGAGTTCATCACTTCTTGCCTGGAGTTCTAGTCATTTGGTCTAGAGATGGTGATACCCCTAATAACCTGGAAGTTCCCTGAAAACATGAACTATGTCCGATACTGCTCTGTGAGTCTTATGATGGCTTTATGCCAGGAAACGCTCGATATATGTATCATCGTTTGCGATGCAGCCTTACATTTCCAACTTTTGCGTAAATAACCTAACAACGTTTTTTTTCTTGTGATGAGAACACTTAAGATTTACTCTCTTAACAATTTTAACATATAACATACAGCTGTTAATTTCATTAATCATGTTGTATATTACATCCCTAGTACTTATTTATCTTTTTTTTAACATCTTTATTGGGGTATAATTGCTTTACAATAGTGTGTTAGTTCCTGCTTTATAACAAAGTGATTCAGTTATACATATATATATGTTCCCATATCTCTTCCCTCTTGCATCTCCCTCCCACCCACACTCCCTATCCCACCCCTCCAGGCGGTCACAAACCACTGAGCTGATCTCCCTGCACTATGCGGCTGCTTCCCACTAGATATCTACCTTAAGTTTGGTAGTGTATATATGTCCATGCCTCTCTCTCGCTTTGTCACAGTTCACCCTTCCCCCTCCCCATATCCTCAAGTCCATTCTCTAGTAGGTCTGTGTCTTTATTCCTGTCTTACCCCTAGGTTCTTCATGACATTTTTTTTTCTTAAATTCCATATATATGTGTTAGCATGCGGTATTTGTCTTTCTCTTTCTGACTTACTTCACTCTGTATGACAGACTCTTGGTCTATCCACCTCATTACAAATAGCTCAATTTCGTTTCTTTTTATGGCTGAGTAATAGTCCATTGTATATATGTGCCAATCTTCTTTATCCATTCATCCCATGATGGACACTTAGGTTGCTTCCATCTCCTGGCTATTGTAAATAGAGCTGCAATGAACATTTTGGTACATGACTCTTTTTGAATTATGGTTTTCTCAGGGTATATGCCCAAGAGTGGGATTGCTGGGTCATATGGTAGTTCTATTTGTAGTTTTTTAAGCAACCTCCATACTGTTCTCCATAGTAGCTGTACCAATTCACATTCCCACCAGCAGTGCAAGAGTGTTCGCTTTTCTCCAAACCCTCTCCAGCATTTATTGTTTGTAGATTTTTTGATGATGGCCATTCTGACTGGTGTGACATGATATCTCATTGTAGTTTTGATTTGCATTTCTCTAATGATTAATGTTGTTGAGCATTCTTTCATGTGTTTGTTGGCAGTCTGTATATTTCTTTGGAGAAATGTCTATTTAGGTCTTCTGCCCATTTTTGGATTGGGTTGTTTGTTTTTTGATATTGAGCTGCATGAGCTGCTTGTAAATTTTGGAGACTAATCCTTTGACAGTTGTTTCATTTGCAAATATTTTCTCCCATTCTGAGGGTTATCTTTGCGTCTTGTTTATGGTTTCTTTTACTGTGCAAAAACTTTTAAGTTTCATTAGGTCCCATTTGTTTATTTTTGTTTTTATTTCCATTACTCTAGGAGGTGGGTCAAAAAGGATCTTGCTGTGATTTATGTCATAGAGTGTTCTGCCTATGTTATACTCTAAGAGTTTGATAGTGTCTGGCCTTACATTTAGGTCTTTAATCCATTTTGAGCTTATTTTTGTGTATGGTGTTAGGGAGTGATCTAATCTCATACTTTTACATGTAGCTGTCCTGTTTTCCCAGCACCACTTATTGAAGAGGCTGTCCTTTCTCCACTGTACATTCCTGCCTCCTTTATCAAAGATAAGGTGATCATATGTGCGTGGGTTTATCTCTGAGCTTTCTATCATGTTCCATGATCTATCTTTCTGTTTTTGTGCCAGTACCATACTGTCTTGATTACTGTAGCTTTGTAGTATAGTCTGAAGTCAGGGAGCCTGATTCCTCCAGCTCCGTTTTTTGTTCTCAAGATTGTTTTGGCTATTTGGGGTCTTTTGTGTTTCCATACAAATTGTGAAATTTTTTGTTCTAGTTCTATGAAAAATGCCAGTGATAGTTTGATAGGGATTGCATTGAATCTCTACATTGCTTTGGGTAGTAGAGTCATTTTCACAATGTTGACTCTTCCAATCCAAGAACATGGTATATCTCTCCATCTATTTGTATCATCCTTAATTTCTTTCATCAGTGTCTTATAATTTTCTGCATACAGGTCTATTGTCTCCTTAGGTAGGTTTATTCCTAGATATTTTATTCTTTTTGTTGCAATGGTAAATGGGAGTTTTTTCTTGATTTCACTTTCAGATTTTTCATCGTTAGTGTACAGGAATGCCAGAGATATCTGTCCATTAATTTTGTATCCTGCAACATTACCAAATTCATTGATTAGCTCTAGTAGTTTTCTGGGGGCATCTTTAGGATTCTCTATGTATAGTATAATGTAATCTGCAAAGAGTGACAGCTTTACTTCTTCTTTTCAGATTTGGATTGCTTTTCTTTCCTTTTCTTCTCTGATTGCTGTGGCTAAAATTTCCAAAACTATGTTGAATAAGAGTGGTGACAGTGGGCAACCTTGTCTTGCTCCTGATGTTAGTGGAAATGCTTCCAGTTTTTCACCATTGAGGACGATGTTGGCTGTGGGTTGGTCATATATGACCTTTATTATGTTGAGGAAAGTTCCCTCTATGCCTACTTTCTGCAGGGTTTTTATCATAAATGGGTGTTGAATTTTGTCAAAAGCTTTCTCTGCATCTATTGAGATGATCATATGGTTTTTCTCCTTCAATTTGTTAATATGGTTTATCACATTGATTGATTTGCATATATTGAAGAATCCCTGCATTCCTGGAATAAACCCCACTTTATAATGGTGTATGATACTTTTAATGTGCTGTTGGATTCTGTTTGCTAGTATTTTGTTGAGGATTTTTGCATCTATGTTCATCAGTGATATTGGCCTGTAGTTTTCTTTCTTTGTGACATCTTTGTCTAGTTTTGGTATCAAGGTGATGGTGGCCTCGTAGAATGAATTTGGGAGTGTCCTTCCCTCTGCTATATTTTGGAAGAGTTTGAGAAGGATAGGTGTTAGCTCTTCTCTAAATGTTTGATAGAATTCGCCTGTGAAGCCATCTGGTCCTGGGCTTTTGTTTTTGGAAGATTTTTAATCACAGTTTCAATTTCAGTGCTTGTGATTGGTCTGTTCATATTTTCTGTTTCTTCTTGATTCATTCTTGGCAGGTTGTGCATTTCTAAGAATTTGTCCATTTCTTCCAGGTTGTCCATTTTATTGGCATAGAGTTGCTTGTAATAATCTCTCATGATCTTTTGTATTTCTGCAGTGTCAATTGTTACTTCTCCATTTTCATTTCTAATTCTATTGATTTGAGTCTTCTCCCTTTTTTTCTTGATGAGTTTGGCTAATGGTTTATCTGTTTTGCTTATCTTCTCAAAGAGCCAGCTTTTTGTTTTATTGATCTTTGCTATCGTTTCCTTCATTTCTTTTTCATTTATTTCTGATCTGATTTTTATGATATCTTTCCATCTACTAATTTTGGAGTTTTTTTGTTCTTCTTTCTATAATTGCTTTAGGTGTAAGGTTAGGATGTTTATTCGGGATGTTTTCTGTTTCTTAAGGTGGGCTTGTATTGCTATAAACTTCCGTCTTAGAACTGCTTTTGCTGCATCCCATAGGTTTTGGGTCATCGTGTCTCCATTGTCATTTGTTTCTAGGTATTTTTTAATTTCCTCTTTGATTTCTTCAGTGAACACTTCGTTATTAAGTAGGGTATTGTTTAGCCTCCATGTGTTTGTATTTTTTACAGATCTTTTCCTGTAATTGATATCTAGCCTCATAGCGTTGTCAGAAAAGATACTTCATACAATTTCAATTTCTTAAATTTACCAAGGCTTGATTTGTGACCCAAGATATGCTCTATCCTGGAGAATATTCCATGAAAGTTGAGAAAAATGTATATTCTGTTGGTTTTGGATGAAGTGTCCTTTAAATATCAATTAAGTCCATCTCGTTTAATGTATCATTTAAAGCTTGTGCTTCCTTATTTATTTTCATTTTGGATGATCTGTCCATTGTTGAAAGTGGGGTATTAAAGTCCCCTACAATGATAGTGTTACTGTCAATTTCCCCTTTTATGGCTGTTAGTATTTGCCTTATGTATTGAGGTGCTCCTATGTTGGGTGCATAAATATTTACAATTGTTATATCTTCTTCTTGGATCGATCCCTTGATCATTATGTAGTGTCCTTCTTTGTCTCTTGTAATAGCCTTTATTTTAAAGTCTATTTTGTCTGATATGAGAATTGCTACTCCAGCTTTCTTTTGGTTTCCATTTGCATGGAATATCTTTTTCCATTCCCTTACTTTCAGTCTGTATGTGTGTCTAGGTCTGAAGTGCGTCTCTTGTAGACAGCATATATATGGGTCTTGTTTTGGTATCCTTTCAGCCAATTTGTGTCTTTTGGTGGGAGCATTTAGTCCATTTACATTTAAGGTAATTATCGATATGTATGTTTCAATTACCATTTTCTTAATTGTTTTGGGTTCGTTATTGTAGATCTTTTCCTTCTCTTGTGTTTCTTGCCTAGAGAAGTTCCTTTAGCATTTGTTGTAAAGCTGGTTTGATGGTGCTGAACTCTCTCAGCTTTTGCTTGTCTGTAAAGGTTTTAATTTCTCCATCAAATCTGAATGAGATTCTTGCTGGGTAGAGTAATTTTGGTTGCAGATTTTTCTCCTTCATCACTTTAAATATGTCCTGCCACTCCCTCTGGCTTGCAGAGTTTCTGCTGATACATCAGCTGTGAATCTTATGGGGATTCCCTTGTGTGTTATTTGTTGTTTTTCCCTTGCTGCTTTTAATATGCTTTCTTTTTATTTAATTTTTGACAGTTTGATTAATATGTGTCTTGGCGTATTTCTCCTTGGATTTATCCTGTATGGGACTCTCTGTGCTTCCTGGACTTGATTAACTATTTCCTTTCCCATGTTAGGGAAGTTTTCAACTATAATCTCTTCAAATATTTTCTCAGTCCCTTTCTTTTTCTCTTCTTCTTCTGGAACCCCTATAATTTGAATGTTGGTGCATTTAATGTTGTCCCAGAGGTCTCTGAGACTGTCCTCAGTTCTTTTCATTCTTTTTTCTTTATTCAGCTCTGCACTAGTTATTTCTACTCTTTTACCTTCCAGGTCACTTATCCGTTTTTCTGCCTCAGTTATTCTGCTATTGATCCCATCTAGAATATTTTAAATTTCATTTATTGTGTTGTTTATTGTTGTTTGTTTCATCTTTAGTTCTTCTAGGTCCTTGTTAAATGTTTCTTGCATTTTTTCTATTCTATTTCCAAGATTTTGGATCATCTTTACTATCATTATTCTGAATTCTTTTTCAGGTAGACTGCCTATTTCCTCTTCATTTGTTAGTTCTGGTGGGTTTTTATCTTGCTCCCTCATCTGCGGTGTGTTTTCCTGTCTTCTCATTTTGCTTATCTTACTGTGTTGGGGGTCTCCTTTTTGCAGGCTGCAGGTTCATAGTTCCCATTGTTTTTGGTGTCTGTCCCCAGTGGCTAATGTTGGTTCAGTGGGTTGTCTAGGCTTCCTGGCCGAGGGTACTAGTGCCTGTGCTCTGGTGGATGAGGCTGGATCTTGTCTTTCTGGTGGGCAGTCCACGTCTGGTGGTGTGTTTTGGGGTGTCTGTGGACTTATTCTGAATTTAGGCAGCCTCTGCTAATGGGTGTGGTTGTGTTCCTGTCTTGCTAGTAGTTTGGCATAGGGTGTCCAGCACTGTAGCTTGCTGGTCGTAAGTGAAGCTGGGTGCTGGCATTGAGATGGAGATCTCTGGGAGATCTTCACTGTTTGATATTATGTGGATCTGGAAGGTCTCTTGTTGACCAGTGTCCTGAAGTTGGCTCTCCCACCTCAGAGGCAGAGCAATGACTCTTGGCTGCAGCACCAAGAGCCTTTCATCCACACAGCTCAAAATAAAAGGGAGAAAAAGTAGAGGGAAAGAATTAGAAGAAGTAGGAAGAAAAGAAAGAAAGAAAGAAAGAAAGAAAGAAAGAAAGAAAGAAAGAAAGAAAGAAAGAAAGAAAGAAAGAAAGAAAGAAAGAAATGAAGGAAAGAAGGAAAGAAAGAAAGAAAGAAGGGAGGGACTTAGGAAGGAAGGAAGGAGGGAAGGAAGAAAAAAGAAAGAAAGAAGATAAAGTTAAATAAAGTAAAATATAATAAAGTTATTAAATTTAAAAAATAATTATTGAGATAAAAATTAAAAAAAAAAAAACGGATGGATAGAACCCTAGGACAAATGTTGGAAGCAAAATGATACAGACAATATCTCACACAGAAGCATACACATACACACTCACAAAAAGAGAAAAAGGGGAAAAAATCATAAATATTGCTCTCAAAGTCCACCTCCTCAATTTGCGATGATTTGTTTTCTATTCATGTATTCCACAGATGCAGGGTACATCAAGTTGATTGTGGAGCTTTAATCCGCTGCTTCTGAGGCTGCTGGGAGAGATTTCCCTTTCTCTTCTTTGTTCTCACAGCTCCCAGGGGCTCAGTTTGGATTTGGCCCCGCCTCTGCGTGTAGGTCGCCGGAGGGCGTCTGTTTTTCTCTCAGACAGGACGGGGTTAAAGGAGACGCTGATTTGGGGGCTCTGGCTCACTGAGGCCGGCGGGAGCGAGGGCCATGGAGTGTGGGGCGAGCCTGCGGCGGCAGAGGCAGGCGTGACATTGCACCAGCCTGAGGCATGCCGTGCGTTCTCCCGGGGAAGTTGTCCCTGGATCCTGGGAACCTGGCAGTGGCAGGCTGCACAGGCTCCCTGGAAGGGGGTGTGGAACGTGACCTGTGCTCACACACAGGCTTCTTGGTGGCAGCAGCAGCAGCCTTAGTGTCTCCTGCCCGTCTCTGTGGTCCGTGTTTTTAGCCGGGGCTCGCGCCTGTCTCTGGGGCTCCTTTAAGCAGCGCTCTTAATCCCCTCTCCTCGCGCACCAGGAAACAAAGAGGGAAGAAAAACGTCTCTTGCCTCTTCGGCAGCTCCAGACCTTTTCCCGGACTCCCTCCCGGCTAGCCATGGTGCACTAACCCCTTCAGGCTGTGTTCACACCGCCAACCCCAGTCCTCTCCCTGCGCTCCGACCGAAGCCCGAGCCTCAGCTCGCAGCCCCACCCGCCCCGGCGGGTGAGCAGACGAGCTTCTTGGGCTGGTGAGTGCTGGTCGGCACTGATCCTCTGTGCGGCAATCTCCCCGCTTTGCCCTCTGCACCCCTGTTGCTGTGCTCTCCTCTGCGGCTCCGAAGCTCCCCCACTCTGCCACCCGCAGTCTCCGCCCACAAACGGGCTTCCTAGTGTGTGGAAACCTTTCCTCCTTCACAGCTCCCTCCCACTGGTGCAGGTCCCGTCCCTATTGTTTTGTCTCTGTTTTTTCATTTTTTCTTTTGCCCTACCCAGGTACGTAGGGAGTTTCTTGCCTTTTGGGAGGTCTGAGGTCTTCTGTCAGCGTTCAGTAGGTGTTCTGTAGGAGTTGTTCCACGTGTAGATGTATTTCTGATGTATCTGTGGGGAGGAAGGTGATCTCCGCGTCTTACTCTTCCGCCATCTTCCCGTCGTCCTCCCTAATAGAGCTTTTAAATGAACTGCATAAGAAACCCTCTGCCCTAACAAATGAGTGGACAGTCTCCAGCCAGTGACACACTTTTACTGACCCAACCAGAAGTGGCCTCAAAAAGCAATTGGTCTGGTGTATAATCACTGCTGATAGAATAGCTTGATGTTGCTCCTTGGAGAATGAGTTGTCTAAAGTTCAAACGATCAGGTTGACTTGTCATTTACTAAGGTCACTAACAGCCACCTCACCCAGGAAGGCACGCCAATGGCCGTCTGTGCTGCATGCAATCAGACACACTGAGGAGCATTACTGAGCCTCTTCTGGAGTTGAGACTGATGACAGGGGCCCTCGTCCCTTCCTCCTCTTCTAAGCTGATGGTGTGGAATTTGAGTCTCAGCTGAGGACTCAGCTAAGCAGATTCAGGACCAGGCTTTTTGCTTCTGCAGGCAGGCATTCCATAGCACCCATCGCCAGCTGGCACTGCTGTGGTCCTCTTTTCAGGTGAGAGCACAGGACAGCTTCTCACCTTTCCTTAGAGTGTCAATCCTGACAACTGCTGCTGAAGCAAACGGCTCCCTCTGCAGTCAGCAGCACAGAAGATAAACTGAAGAATAACTACCTGGATCATCTACTCCTGTGAAAACCGAAAGAGGAGCTGTTTCCATAGGACACTGCCAGGGCCATCTCTCCATATCTCTAGGCATTTTTAAGGTCTATCCTTATCACAAGAAAGTTCATTACCATAGTAGATAGTCATTATTATTTTGGGCTTCACATTCCCCTTTCCTGTTTAGGAGAATCTTCTCCTTCGTGAGGCAGAGGCCAGCTCCCACTAAAGCAGCTATAGATGCCTGACAGTCACTTCCCAGCCTCCGTGTTGTCAGGGTGCAGTTGTGCGGCCAGCCTCTGATGTCCTCCCCAGACTTACTATCAGAAGCTTGTATTGAGGAAGAGTGGAGCTCGAGGAGGCTGTCCAGGCAGGGATGGGGCCCCAGCCAGGGGCAGCCTAGTAGCCACACCCCACGTCCATCGCTAGTGGCCTTGATGATGCTTAAGCCACCCTGTGAGGAGCTCCATGTGGAGGGGAGCTGAGACTCCAGCCAACTCGCTGTGTGAGTGAGTGAGTTGCCTGGGAAAGGCATCCTCCAGCTCCTGTCAAGTCTTTCCATGATCGCGGTCCTGACAACATCTGACTACAACCTCGCAGGAGAACCTGAGCCAGCACCCCACAGCCAAGCCGCCCCTGGATTCATGACCTGCAGAAACCACGAGAGGTAATAGAGGACTACTGTTGTTTTCAGCTAGTGTGTTTCTGAGTAGTTATTAATGCAGCCATAGTTTAGGCACCAAGCTTTTACAGAGGGTCAGGATAAGAGACTAATATATGAAAAATGTTTCTGCATTTACCTTAAAACAAGTTTTTTGTTTCTTTTTTTTAAATTAATTAATATATTTATTTTTATTTTTGGCTGCATTGGGTCTTTGTTGCTGTGTGCGGGCTTCCTCTAGTTGCAGCGAGTGTAGGCCACTCTTTGCTGTGGTGTGGCTGCCTTCTCACTGCGGTGGCCTCTCCTGCTGAAGAGCACAGGCTCTAGGTGCGTGGGCTTCAGCAGCTGTGGCACGAGGGCTCAGCAGTTGTGGCTCACGGGCCCTAGAGTGCAGGCTTAGTAGTTGTGACACACAGGCTTAGCCACCCGCAGCATGTGGGATCCTACCAGACCAGGGCTCAAACCCATATCCCCTGCATTGGCAGGCAGACTCTTAACCACTACGCCACCAGTTTTGAATCAGTTTTGAAATCATTATTTGTTGTGTTGCTTCATGGTCACCGTAGAAGAGTACGGTGTTGCTAAGTGTTCGTAAAGACCTTAATAGGAAAAAGTAGGTGTCCTTTGAAGATGGATAAAGAATCTTAAAATTCACGTGGGAAAATGAATGACAGAGGATAAGAATATTTGAAAAAATAAGAAAATTAGAAGATAACTGTCTTATCAGACATTAAAACATTTCATAGAGGCAGTGTAATGAGAACACTGTGGTATTGACAGAGAATTAAGAAGCTAGATCAGTAGGCCAAAAATAGAGTCAGGAATAAATATTATCCAGGAGTTAGAATATAACAAAAAAGAATTTAAATTAAATGGAAAAAAGTAGATTTTACTCGTTTAATAACATCAAGTGTGAAAAATAAGACAATAAAAATTCTAGAAGAAAATTTAGGAGGCTATATATAAAACACTCTTTACGGATGAGGGGGAAGATGGTGGAAGAGTAAGATGTGGAGATCACCTTCTTCCCCACAGATACATCAGAAATACATCTACATGTGGAACAACTCCTACAGAACACCTACTGAACGCTGACAGAAGATCTCAGACCTCCCAAAAGGCAAGAAACTCCCCACGTACCTGGGTAGGGCAAAAGGGAAAAGAATAAACAGAGACAAAAGAATAGAGATGGGACGTGCACCAGTGGGAGAGAGCTGTGAACAGGAAAGTTTTCCACACACTAGGAAGCCCCTTCACGGGCAGAGACTGCGGATAGCAGAGGGAGAAGCTTCGGAGCTGCAGAGGAGAGCGCAGCCACAGGGGTGCGGAGGGCAAAGCAGAGAGATTCCTGCACAGAGAATCGGTGCCAACCGGCACTCACCAGCACAAGAGGCTCGTCTGCTCACCCACCGGCGTGGGCGGGGGCTGGGAGCTGAGGCTTGGGCTTTGGTCAGAGCACAGGGAGAGGACTGGGGTTGGCGGCAGGAACACAGCGTGAAGGGGTTAGTGCACCATGGCTAGCTGCAAGGGAGTCCGGAAAAAAGTCTGGAGCTGCCTAAGAGGCAAGAGACTTTTTCTTCCCTCTTTGTTTCCTGGTGTGTGAGGAGAGGGGGATTAAGGGCGCTGCTTAAAGGATCTCCAGAGATGGGCGCGAGCCACGGCTATGAACGTGGACCCTGGAGATGGGCATGAGACACTAAGGCTGCTGCTGGCGCCACTAACAAGCTTGTGTGCGAGCACAGGTCACTATCCCCATCGCCCCTCCTGGGAGCCTGTGCAGCCCACCACTGCCAGGGTCCTGGGATCCAGGGACAACTTCCCTGGGAGAACGCATGGCGTGCCTCAGGCTGGTGCAACGTTACTCTGACCTCTGCCGAAGCAGGCTTGCCCCACACTCCGTACGCCCCCCTTCCCCCGGCCTGAGTGAGATAGAGCCCCTAAATCAGCTGCTCCTTTAACCCCGTCCTGTCTGAATGAAGAACAGACGCCCTCTGGTGACCTACACACAGAGGTGGGGCCAAATCCAAAGCTGAAACTTGGGAGATGTGTGAACAAGGAAGAGAAAGGGAAATTTCTCCCAGCAGCCTCAAGAGCAGGAGATTAAATCTCCACAGTCAACTTGATGTACACTGCATCGGTGGAATACCTGAAGAGACAAAGAATTATCCCAAATTGAGGAAGTGGACTTTGAGAGCAAGATATATTATTTTTTCCCCTTTTCTTATTTTGTGAGTGTGTATGTGTATGCTTCTGTGTGAGATTTTGTCTCTATAGTTTTGTTTTCATGATTTGTCCTAGGGTTCTGTCCTTCCATTTGTTTGTTTTTACTTAAAAAATCATTTTTTCTTAATAATTATTTTTTATTTTAATAACTTTATTTTATCTTTATTTTATTTTATCCTCTTTCTTTCTTTCTCTTTCTTTCTTTCTACTTTTTCTCCCTTTTATTCTGAGCCGTGTGGAGGACAGGCTCTTGGTGCTCCAGCCAGGAGTCAGTGCTGTGCCTCTGAGGTGGGAGAGCCAACTTTAGGACACTGGTCAACAAGAAACCTTCTGGCTCCACATAATATGAAACAGTGAAAATCTCCCAGAGATCTCCATCTCAACACCAACACCCACCTTCATTCAACAACCATCAAGCTACGGTGCAGGACACTCTATGCCAAACAACTGGCAAGACAGGAACACAAACCCACCCGTTAGCAGAGAGGCTGCCTAAAATCATAGTAAGGCCACAGACACCCCAAAACACACCACCAGACGTGGACCTGCCCACCAGAAAGACAAGATCCAGCCTCATCCACCAGAGCACAGGCACTAGTCCCCCTCCACCAGGAAGCCTACACAACCCACTGAACCAACCTTAGCCACTGGAGACAGACATCAAAAACAACGGGAACTACGAACCTGCAGCCTGTAAAAAGGTGACCCCAAACACAATAAGATAAGCAAAATGAGAAGACAGAAAGACAAACCGCAGATGAAGGAGCAAGATAAAAACCCACCAGACCTAACAAATGAAGAGGAAATAGGCAGTCTACCTGAAAAAGAATTCAGAATAATGATAGTAAAGATGATCCAAAATCTTGGAAATAGAACAGACAAAATGCAAGAAACATTTAACAAGGTCCTAGAAGAACTAAAGAGGAAATAAGCAACGATGAACAACACAATAAATGAAATGAAAAATACTCTAGATGGGATCAATAGCAGAATAACTGAGGCAGAAGAACGGATAAGTGACCTGGAAGATAAAATAGTGGAAATAACTACTGCAGAGCAGAATAAAGAAAAAAGAATGAAAAGAACTGAGGACAGTCTCAGACACCTCTGGGACAACATTAAATGTACCCACATTTGAATTATAGGGGTCCCAGAAGAAGAAGAGAAAATGAAAGGGACTGAGAAAATATTTGAAGAGATTATAATTGAAAACTTCCCTCATATGGGAAGGGAAATAGTCAATCAAGTCAAGGAAGCACAGAGAGTCCCATACAGGATAAATACAAGGAGAAACACGCCAAGACATATATTAATCAAACTACCAAAAATTAAATACAAAGAAAAAATATTAAAAACAGCAAGGGTAAAACAACAAATAACACACAAGGGAATCCCCATAAGGTTAACAGCTGATGTATCAGCAGAAACTCTGCAAGCCAGAGGGAGTGGCAGAACATATTTAAAGTGATGAAGGAGAAAAACCTACAACTAAGATTACTCTACCCAGCAAGGATCTCATTCAGATTTGATGGAGAAATTAAAACCTTTACAGACAAGCAAAAGCTGAGAGAGTTCATCACCACCAAACCAGCTTTACAACAAATGCTAAAGGAACTTCTCTAGGCAAGAAACACAAGAGAAGGAAAAGATCTACAATGACAAACCCAAAACAATTAAGAAAATGGTAATTGGAACATACATATCGATAATTACCTTAAATGTAAATGGATTAAATGCTACCACCAAAACACAAACTGGCTGAATAGATACAAAAACAAGACCCATATATATTCTGCCTACAAGAGACCAACTTCAGACCTAGACACACATACAGACTGAAAGTGAGGGGATGGAAAAAGATATTCCATGCAAATGGAAATCAAAAGAAAGCTGGAGTAGCAATTCTCATATCAGACGAAGTAGACTTTAAAATAAAGGCTATTACAAGAGACAAAGAAGGACACTACATAATGATCAAGGGTCGATCCAAGAAGAAGATATAACAATTGTAAATATTTATGCACCCAGCATAGGAGCACCTCAATACATAAGGCAAATACTAACAGCCATAAAAGGGGAAATTGACAGTAACACAATCATAGTAGGGGACTTTAACAACCCACTTTCAACAATGGACAGATCATCCAAAATGAAAATAAATAAGGAAACACAAGCTTTAAATGATACATTAAATAAGATGGACTTAATTGATATTTATAGGACATTCCATCTAAAAACAAATGAATACACATTTTTCTCAAGTGCTCATGGAACATTCTCCAGGATAGATCATATCTGGGGACAGAGATCAAGTCTTGGTAAATTTAAGTAAATTGAAATTGTATCAAGTATCTTTTCCGACCACAACACTATGAGGCTAGATATCAATTACAGGAAAAGATCTGTAAAATAAACAAATGAATGGAGGCTAAACAATACACTACTTAATAATGAAGTGATCACTGAAGATATCAAAGAGGAAATCAAAAAATACCTAGAAACAAATGAAAATGGTGACACAATGACACAAAACCTATGGGATGCAGCAAAAGCAGTTTTAAGAGAGAAGTTTATAGCAATACAATCCTACCTTAAGAAACAGGAAACATCCCAAATAAACAACCTAACCTTGCACCTAGAACAATTAGATAAAGAAGAACAAAAAACCCTCAAAGTTAGTAGAAGGAAAGAAATCATAAAAATCAGATCAGAATTAAATGAAAAAGAAATGAAGGAAACTATAGCCAAGATCAATTAAACAAAAAGCTGGCTCTTTGAGAAGATAAACAAAACTGATAAACCATTAGCCAGACTCATCAAGAAAAAAAGGGAGAAGAATCAAATCAATAGAATTAGAAATGAAAAAGGAGAAATAACAAGTGACACTGCAGAAATACAAAAGATCATGAGACATTATTACAAGCAACTCTATGCCAATAAAATGGACAACCTGGAAGAAATGGACAAATCCTTAGAAATGTACAACCTGCCAAGACTGAATCAGGAAGGAATAGAAAATATGAAGAGACCAATCACAAGCACTGAAATTGAAACTATGATTAAAAATCTTCCAACAAACAAAAGCTCAGGACCAGATGGCTTCACAGGCGAATCCTATCAAACATTTAAAGAAGAGATAATACCTATCCTTCTCTAACTCTTCCAAAATAGAGCAGAGGGAGGAACACTCCCAAACTCATTCTACGAGGCCACCATCACCCTGATATCAAAACCAGACCAATATGTCACAAGGAAAGAAAATTACAGGCCAGTATCACTGATGAACATAGATACAAAAATCCTCAACAAAATACTAGCAAACAGAATCCAACAGCACATTAAACGGATCATACACCATGATCAAGTGGGGTTTATTCCAGGAATGCAAGGATTCTTCAATATAGGCAAACCAATCAACGTGATACACCATATTAACAAATTGAAGGAGAAAAACCATATGATCATCTCAATAGATGCAGAGAAAGCTTTCAACAAAATTCAACACCCATTTATGATAAAAACCCTGTAGAAAGTAGGCTAGAGAGAACTTTCTTCAACATAATAAAGGCTGTATATGACAAACCCACAGCAAACATCATCCTCTATGGTGAAAAACTGAAAGCATTGCCACTAAGATCAGGAGCAAGACAAGGTTGAACACTCTCACCACTCTTATTCAACATAGCTTTGGAAGTTTTAGCTACAACAAGCAGAGAAGTAAAGGAAATAAAAGGAATCCAAATCACAAAAGAAGAAGAAAAGCTGTCACTTTTTGCAGATGACAAGATACTATACATAGAGAATCCTATATATGCCACCAGAAAACTAATAGAGTTAATCAATGAATTTGGTAAACTAGTAGGATACAAAATTAATGCACAGAAATCTCTGGCATTCCAATACACTAATGATGAAAAATCTGAAAGTGAAATTAAGAAAACACTCCCATTTCCCATTGCAACAGAAAGAATAAAATATCTAGGAATAAACCTCCCTAAGGAGACGAAAGACGTGTATGCAGAAAATTATAAGAAACTGATGAAAGAAATTAAGGATGATACAAATAGATGGAGAGATATACCATGTTCTTGGATTGGAAGAATCAACATTGTGAAAATGACTCTACTACTCAAAGCAATCTGCAGATTCAATGCAATCCCTACCAAACTACCCCTGGCATTTTTCATAGAACTAGAACAAAAAATTTCACAATTTGTATGGAAACACAAAAGACCCTGAATACCCAAAGCAATATTTAGAACAAAAAACAGAGCTGAAGGAATCAGGCTCCTTGACTTCAGACTATACTACAAAGCTACAGTAATCAAGACAGTATGGTACTGGCACAAAAACAGAAAGATAGATAAATGGAACAGGATAGAAAGCCCAGAGATAAACCGACACACATATGGTCACCTTATCTTTGATAAAGGAGGCAGGCATGTACAGTGGAGAAAGGACAGCGTCTTCAATAAGTGGTACTGGGTAAACTGGACAGGTACATGTAAAAGTATGAGATTAGAACACTCCCTAACACCATACACAAAAATAAGCTCAAAATGGATTAGAGACTTAAATGTAAGACCAGAAACTATTAAACTCTTAGAGGAAAACATAGGCAGAACACTCTATGACATAAATCACAGCAAGATCTTTTTTGACCCACCTCCTAGAGAAATGGAAATACAAACAAAAATAAACAAATGGGACCTAATGAAACTTCAAAGCTTTTGCACAGCAAAGGAAACCATAAACAAGATGAAAAGACAACCCTCAGAATGGGAGAAAATATTTGCAAATGAAGCAACTGACAAAGGATTAATCTCCAACATTTACAAGCAGCTCATGCAGCTCAGTATCAAAAAAACAAACAACCCAATCCAAAAATGGGCAGAAGACCTAAATAGACATTTCTCCAAAGAAATATACAGACTGCCAACAAACACATGAAAGAATGCTCAACAACATTAATCATTAGAGAAATGCAATTCGAAACTACAATGAGATATCATGTCACACCAGTCAGAATGGCCATCATCAAAAAATCTACAAACAATAAATGCTGGAGAGGGTGTGGAGAAAAGCAAACCCTCTTGCACTGCTGGTGGGAATGTGAATTGGTACAGCCACTATGGAGAACAGTATGGAGGTTCCTTTATAAACTACAAATAGAACTACCATATGACCCAGCAATCCCACTACTGGGCATATACCCTGCGAAAACCAAAATTCAAAAAGAGTCATGTACCAAAATGTTCATTGCAGCTCTATTTACAATAGCCAGGACATGGAAGCAACCTAAGTGTCTATCATTGGATGAATGAATAAAGAAGATGTGGCACATATATACAATGGAATATTACTCAGCCATAAAAAGAAACGAAATTGAGTTATTTGTGCTGAAGTGGATGGACCTGCAGTCTTTCATACAGAGTGAAGTAAGTCAGAAAGAGAAAGACAAATACCGTATGCTAACAAATATGTATGGAATCTAAGAAAAAAAATGTCATGAAGAACCCACGGGTAAGACTGCAGTAAAGACACAGACCTACTAGAGAATGTACTTGAGGATATGGGGAGTGGGAAGGGTAAGCTGGGACGAAGTGCGAGAGTGGCATGGACATATATACACTACCCAACGTAAAATAGATATCTAGTGGGAAGCAGCCACATAGCACAGGGAGATCAGCTCGGTGCTTTGTTACCACCTAGAGGGGTGGGATAGGGAGGGTGGGAGGGAGGGAGACGCAAGAGGGAAGAGATATGGGAATATATGTATATGTATAACTGATTCACTTTGTTATAAAGCAGAAACTAACACACCATTGTAAACAATTATACTCCAATAAAGATGTTAAAAATATAATAAAATACTTGATATAAAAAAGAGTCTTTAAAAAAAGTGGGGGATGGATAAATTAGGAATTTGGGATTAACATATACACACTACTATATATAAAATAAATAACCAACAAGGACCTACTGTATATCACAAGGAACTATACTCAGTATCTTATAATAACCTATAATGGAAAAGAATCTGAAAAAAACAAAATACACACACACACACATATATAACTGAATCACTGTGCTTTACACCTGAAACTAACACAAGATTGTAAATCAACTATACTGCAATAAGAAAGGGGAAAAAATATCGAATTACTATGTTGTGTGCCTGAAAAAGAATGTACTTTTATTTTGATAGCATTTAGATTATACTTACATTGTTTTGGTCAGTTGTACACCAATAATATTTGAAAAAACGAATCTGAAAAAACTGTTAAAAATAACAAACAGAAAAGCTGGAATTTATAAAAGTTTAGTCACATTTGCCTACTTAAAAAATTTAAAATTTCCTCCAGGGCTTCCCTAGTGGCGCAGTGGTTGAGAGTCTGCCTGCTGATGCAGGGGACATGGGTTCGTGCCCTGGTCCGGGAGGATCCCACATGACGCAGAGCCGCTGAGCCTGTGCGTCCGGAACCTGGGAGAGGCCACAACAGTGAGAAGCCCGCATACCACAAAAAAAAAAAAAAAAAAAAAATTTCCTCCACCAAAAATCCAAAGAAACAATAAACGAAATTAATAGGCATAAAACAGACTGGGAAAATATTTGCTACACATATGATAGAAAAGGGAGTAGTAATGTCTTTATAATAATTCAGCTTAATTCATTGAACATTAAATCAAGTGCAATGGCAGTGACTATTTCTTTCCACACAAATCGGTATGGGATATTAAAGGTTGTGGTAAACACCTTTTACAAGGAAAACACTTTGTTTAGGAAAAATAATAAAAATTAGCTACCAAGATTGTTCATGCTGTATTCACAGTGTGATGATTTGAACTGCTCACCATTCCCGGTCAGCCTGTTGCTGCTGCCTGTTCCTGTCTCTGTGTTTCTCCCTGTCCTGTCCATTCCACCTTCAGGGCCTTCCTCCCCACCTTCTCATGGCCAAACCTATTCTCCTATCAGGAACGATCTCGGATGCTGCCTTCTCCTTGAAACCTCCTTGATGATTTCCATCCCCCAACTAAAGACAATCTCCCCACTTTCTGAATCCTTACTCTCTTGTTGTGTGGCTATTTAGGCCCTTATCTTGGTTCTATTCTGAAATCATAAAACTTTAACAGCAGGATCCAGGCCTAACACATCATTGCCACCTAATACCATTCCTCTACAAAGTATATTAACTTTGATGAAATCCTAACGTGTGAGTAAGGAAGGAATGCACGATTGCTGAGTTTCTCTCTTAGCTAGGTAAACTTGATTCCTGAAGCTTTCTTCTAGGTAATAGGAATATACAGAACGTTCTTTGCTAAGAGTGTGCTACTAAGAATGATTAATAATATTGTTTTAGGAATTTATTTAAATTACAAAGCCTTTCTCTACCTCCTTCCCATCACTACACATCTGCCAAATGAATGTGTCTGGCATGGTAGCAGACACATAGCAGGTTCTCTGTAAATTGCCACTAATCCTGAATCTATTGCAGCCTTTCAAGTTTTAAAGAACTTCTAGAAACTATTAAATTTCTGTAAGACATAAACAGAAGGGATAGTGGCAAATTTGGTGCATTCACATCAAAATGATCCAAGTGGTTTTTGATCCAAAATATCCTCCCTCTCCCCCAAATGCAGTAGTTTTAATGTGTCTGTAACCAAAGATAAGACACTATGTTGAAATCACTCTAATTATTATGAGAAATTCTTTTCTGTCAAGGTGAAAACCACAATAGTGCAAGGTTAAATGGCTGTCAGTCATCCCTACATTTAACAGCTTAGAGTTTGAAGAGCTTAAGCAAAGGAAGTTTCAAAGGGATTCAGAAACCCTGATGTTGTCTCTGGTCTGTATCAGTCACATTGTTTAGTAGAGATTAAACAGTAATTACCAAGGTTCAGTGGAAGATTTGAAGGGTAACAATTTTCAAAAAGCCAAACTGATCAAATGTGTCAACACACTAAAGAAATCATAATGGGCAGAGAGGTTTGGAAGAATCTCTTGTATTCTAATAACTTCTGTGACAACATCCTGCTTGGATGTACAAAACAAGCCTTTTTACAAATAGTTCACCCAACTTGTATCATTCTGCTGATGACTTCTCTCTAGAAGTACAGCTAATTTCCCAATCGTTAAAAAGTGCTAAACTTCATATGTTGCCTTGGTTCATAATCTGATTACTAAGAAACACAGAGACAGAATTTTCCTTTTTAAGGGAAAACAAAGGTCATCTTCTGCCCCTACTGGCTAGTGATGGGCCTGAACAGTTACTATAGCAACACCATCTGTTGTCTGTAGAATGAAAGCCCATTGCCAGTTCCCCAATTCAAGTCACTTCTTTCAAAGCATCCTCCTTATTCTTTGTTAAAGCTGATCTTTTCTGATCATGCTTAAGAACAAGTGGTATCCTAGTCCACTGGATAAAGTTCAAGCTCCTTAACCTGGCACCAAGGTTCCCCATAGCCCTGGCCCTGTGTATTCAGATTTGCTGGTCCCTTCCTCACATCTTACATTCCAGGAGCACCAGCCTTCTTGATAATTCCATGAATACATCCAGTTGTTTCATACTTCTGAACCCTCCACTGCTCGATCCTTTCTAGAGGACACTCCCTCTTCCTGACCACTTGGCCGCTCTACTCACCTTTCCATTCATTCATCTAATGATTATTGAAAATTACTGTGTGCCAGGCTATGTGTTAGACTCTGAGAACACTGCCATGAATAAGACCTTGTCCTGCCCTCATGGACCCAGGCAATCACAAGCTCCTCCTCCTCTGTGGAGCCTTGCCCCAGCAGCACGCCCACAGTGGACCCCTCCCCTCCACTTCCCTTGTTCCCAGTATGCATTGTCCTCATCACAGTGCCCTGTAATTACCTGCCTCCCTGACTAGACTGGAAGCTCATCAAAGCAGGGATCTTGTTTTCTCCATCACTCTGTGATACCTGGCTTATGATATGTGCTTTATAAACATTTGTAGGGAAGAAAGGCGGGGGGGAGAGAGACTGCACATTTCAAGCATGGAAATTTCATGTTTTGAAGTATCTGCCCTCAGTGAAATGGCTGCTGCCTACATTCTTGGTTGTCCCCCAGAGCCCCCATTCTGGCCTTCCCTGTTCTGTTAAAAAAATGTTTTGTTTTCCTTTCCTCTCCTAATTCTACCTGGGATTCCTTAGCATCCTGTCCATGACTGGCCTTTCTTCTTATACCCCATAGGAAATGTTGAGGGGAATTTAGGGCTTCAGAAATGAGGTGCCTCCATTTGGGAGGCTATGTCCTCCATGTGTAAAAGAAGCACCTAGTGGGTGATATTGTTACAGAGCTTTGCACTGATTTGTCCAGGACCCCACTTGGTGGCTGGGACCATGTTCCAAATAAGTTTCAACAACTGAGTCTTGATACAGTGTCTTGAACCCACCTAAATGTCTGGCACAGATGCTGAGGATGAAGAAAAAATACAATATTGGTTCCAAGGAAGCTCAGTAACTCTTGTATATAGTGCCAGATAGCCCAGCACACACTGACATCACCACAAAAAGAGAGAAAAAAAATTCTAGAAGCTGTTTTCATTTTGGCTTATAAGCAAGTTCTCTGTAATTTTAAGAAATAATTTTTTTATTTTATACTTTAGCAACATTTTGTTTGAGTTATAAATTAGGGTGGGTGTGCACGATAAGAATCTCAGGGCTTAAGGGCATTAAAGCCATGGCTCTCAAAGTGTGGTCTGGACCCAGAACACAAACATCACTTAGGAACTTGTTAGAAACAAATTCTGGGGCATACAGAACACCTGCGTCTTCCCAAGTGCTCTAAGTGATCCAGATGCCTGCTCAAGTGTGAGAACCACTGGTGTAAAGGCTTTAACCTGACCTTGATGTACAGAGGAGACTCAGATACTGAACCTGTAATTCAAAAAGCCATTTCTAATTCGGGATCTCTTGAAGCTCCACAAATGCTACCTCATTCACCCTCTCCACTCCCCAGTGACACAGGAAGGGGAGGCATCACTGCCCCTGTTTCAAATGAAAATAAAACTGAGTCTGGGGTAAACCGGCCACCAGCAGCATTTTCAGGGCTACAAAGTTACGTCTTTCTTGGTTCAAAGAACCAGAAGGACATTTGCATCTGTTGTTCTCTCCTCTCTTGTTGAGGGTTGGAAGAAGCTCTTGAAAATGTTTGTGGAAGATAATTACAAACCTGTCATGCTCAATGGGCAACTGGATATTTCCAAGATGCATAGGCTGATGCTGCCTGTAAGTGAAGCATGGCTCAGTCGTGGAGGGTTCCTGCTTAAGTGACAAGGCTTATACTCTGACATATTGAAGTTTCAATTGTCCCTTGGATCCTGTTAACATTCGGATGTATATCAACAGCCATGATGGTTAATAAGCTCTAATTATTATTTCAGCTGGTGAATCTCCCCAAATGTAGTTAGAGCAAAGCAGCTACTGTCTACTTGAGCAATCTCATGTCCGATGAGACTACGTGAGGGGATTTCTTCACAGCTCCTATGCAAAGACAGAGAAGCACCTGGAATCCAGAAAGCCATCATACTCTCATCTGTAATGAGTACTTCCCCAGACAGGTGTTTCAAAAGCTTGCTGCCCCTCATGTCAGTGTCCGCCAGTCCACCCCTCCCTCTCTGCCTTCCCCCACACACTTAGGAGTTTAGCTGTTACCTTTCTCTGCCCCTGAATCACTCACCACTCACCCATCAGGTTTCTGCTTTCCCAAACTCACTAACAGCACTCACCTGGCTCCCAGCTCCTCTCCTGTTCCCTTTGTTTCTGCAGCTTTATTCCTTTGCTGGCATTTTAGTGGCACTCCAGGCAGGGATGAATGTGTATTTTTATTCCATGTTCCTAAAGCTCATTTTTATAAAATCATACAGTCTAGAAGGGAATTTAGATATTGTCTATTCAATCCAGCACTTTTTTTTTTTGGCAGTGAAATCTTTTTTAACACAATCTTATGTAGAAGTCTAATTTATAAAACAGGTAAGAGTGAAACTATTTTGGTTGAAGCTGGGAAAGGAGGAGAGTCTGCATCTAATTTCTCTTAAAATATTTAAAAATATTTGTTAAGGGCCTCTTCTGCACCAGGCACCATGTTAGACAGGGCTTCTGTCCCTGTGCTGCTCAGGGTCCCCCTCCCCACTTGCTAGCTCCTGGAGGTCCCCAAGGAACCCAGTTTGAAAATTACTGAGCTAGTCTAACTGAGGTCCAGAGAGAGAGTGAGTGCTTGGCCAAAGGACAGCCCTCCTGGTCTGCAAATTCAAACTTGGGATAACTGTACCTCATAAGTGTTACTGATGTACAATTAAACAAGTCACAGGGTGATGGCCAGGAGAAAAAATTGGGGAGCTGTGTTATAAGTGAGGCTTCTCACACAGAGATGTGGAATATGCTAGAAAAAGGTTATAAATTGTGCATAAACTCCTAACAAAATAGTGGTGAATGCTGGCACTCCTGAAAATTTCATCTTTATTCCTGCCATTCCCTTTTTTTTTTTACTTTTTATTTTATATTGGAGTATAGCTGATTAACAATGTTGTGACAGTTTCAGGTACATGGTAAAGCGACTCAGCCATACATACACATGTATCCATTCTCCCAGAAACACCCCTCCTATCCAGGCTGCCATATAACATTGAGCAGAGTTCCCTTTGCTATACAGTAGGTCCTTGTTGGTTTTCCATTTTAAATATACCTGCCATTCCCTTTGAAGGGACTGCTTGTGGTCACACGACTGTGGGACATATATACAATGGAATGTTACTCAGGAATAAAAGGAACGAAACTGGGTCATTTGTAGAGACATGGATGGACCTAGAGACTGTCATACAGACTGAAGTAAGTCAGAAAGAGAAAAACAAATATCGTATATTAACGCATATATGTGGAATCTAGAAATATGGTGCAGATGAACCAGTCTGCAAGGCAAAAATAAAGATATGGACACAGAGAACAAACGTATGGACACCAATGGGGGAAGGGGGAGGTGGGATGAATTGGGAGCTTGGAATTGACATATATATGCTAATATGTATAAAATAGATAACTAATGAGAACATGCTGTACAGCACAGGGAACTCCACTTCGCTGTACAGTAGAAACTAACACAACATTGTAAAACAACTATACACCAATAATATAAAAAATTAAAATAAAAATTCACCATCAAATTTCAAAGAAAAAAAAATCTCACCCCTTTTCACCCAGGACCTATAAGAATAGAGTCATCTATCCCTTGGTATCCCTGAGGCATTGAACCCTTATGAATACCAAAACCTGTGGCTGCTCAAGTCCCCTGTACACAGAGGCCTAGTACAGTGAATACAGATGGCCCTCAGAGCTGAAGGAGCTTCTGTCCAGGGCTGGTTGAATCTGGGGAAGTGAAACCCGCAGATAAGAGACTGTATCCTCTGCTATTCCATCTGTGTCAGGTGACAATTTATCATCCAATGCTAGAAGTTATCACAGTTGGGTTTGTTGGGTTAAAAAAAGAAGAAAATAAAAAATAGCATTTTATCCTTGAAGCACAGCAATCCCATTTATAGAGACCAACAATGCTAAAGAAATTTCGGCTTTGTTTTTCAGACCAAATCTCTTCTAGTAACTGGCTGACCTTCAAAGTGATGGTCCTTTCAGCTTGAATGAATATAGTGTTTCTATAGGACCAATGAGGTAGAAAAATTCCTCTCCCAGGAAACCTGTAAAACCTATTATTGTGCCCTGCCAAGCCACCATTGGATCACAGTGGACCACTGAATTTAATGATTTCATCCTTGGAGACCCAGGGTCGTTTCATCCTTGGAGACCCAGGATAAACAATTCTTCTTTGCATTTCCTGGCCCATGGGTCAGACATTCAACCTCTGTTGGCCTCAGTCTCCTCATCTGTCAAATGAGGTTGGATTAAAATATGTATAAAATTCTTTCCAAGCTTTCTCCTTGTTGAATATTCCATTAGAATCAGTAGGTATCAGTATATATTGGAATCTGAAGAGACTTACTCACCTAGAGTGCTGCAGCCCAGCACGTACTCCAAACATCTGGCCAGTGCTTCAATATCACTGTCCTGTCAGAACAAGAGAGATTTACTTCTGTGGGTGGTAGACATGGAAAAATGTTCTCGCCACACGTAGGCAAGACAAAACACAAAACAAACACAACACAGTTGCAAACTCATTGTACAATATGACCCTATTTTTTAAAAGAAAACTCTATATTTATATGTATATCTACCGGTACATCTCTTCCCTCATATCAATCTATATTTCTATTGCTCTATCTCTCTGATGGGAAGAGCATACACTAAAAATGTTAACCACAGTTTGACTGCCAGGTGGGATTAAGGGGGTATCTTTATTTTCTTCTTTTTGTGCTTATGTCTTTTGTAAATTTTTATAATAAATAAATATTACTTATTTAAACTATAAAAATGGTAAATAATATTAGAATAAAGAGGAAAATGTTCTATTCAATCTATAATCAATACAACGGGAATCAAGTAAACATATTTTCTTAGAGAGCATCTCTACTGCTCTTCTTTGGAAATTTATGGTCTTCAAGGAGTCATAAATCTAAGAATCATACTTCTTATTTACTTTAACCCTCAATAAAAGTCAGGCACCCACATGAGGATTTGAAGGGGGGTGATCCCACAACTGTATTTGATAACAAATATTATCTTTAGTGCAAAATAAATATCTGTCCTCTTCCCAGGAGGCTGGAAATATCCAAAACAGCTTCATAACAATCGGGGGAAATGTAAGCTCTTAATTATTTTCAGGTTTGTGGTTATATTGAGAGAAATTAATAATTTATGGCTCACCTGCTCTATTTCAAAACAAGCAACACATTTCATATTGTAGTAACTGTGGATTTTAGAAAAATGATAGACTTCCCTAAAACGTTACATAAATGTGTTGGGTTTTACTTTATAACATCTGGTGGGGTTTGGGCAGCCACTTTTTATGCATGTGGTAAAACCCAGCATCACTTCATTTTCCAACGTATAGAAGAGGAGTGATGAGGAAGGCATCCCTGGTCAGTACTGGTCAATGAGGCCAAAGCACTAATGGGAGACTCCAGTGCCCAGCCCAGGAATAGAGGGCAGGCACCAAGCATAGAAACAGAAGAAGGAAAAACAGGTCCCTCCCTTCTTCTATACTCTTGTGGTCTCCAAACTTAACAGGGGCAGCCTTGAGTCAGACAAGACCTTGGCAGAAAGAAAAGCTAAGCACACATCTGCATATGCAGGTGATGATGCCAACCAGACAAGGTGGACCTAAACCTGGCTTCTCCACTGACTGTGCTGGTCAAGGCCAAGTGGCTTGACTTCTCAGGTCTTAGTTTCTGCATCTGTGAAACTAGTGGTTAAGTCAGATGATGGTTAAGGAGGCTTCCAGTACTCAAACCCTACTTTTCTGGCTAAAGTGCCAGATGCACAGAGAGTGTGGTAAATTGCTTGCAAAGTCCCATCCTCGTGCTCTTATGCCATTCCTCACATCAAGAGGTGGCGATCTTCTGTCATCCCTGGAGCTGGCCCTGTATCTTGCTTTGGGCCACAGCACAATGCAGAAGTAATGCTGTGACTTCTATAACTAGGCCTTAAGAGGCATGTAGCTTCCATTTTTTTACTCTCTTGGAAGCCAACAGCCACATAAAGAAGTCCAGGCTGTCCTCCTAGAGAAATCATGTGGGGAGAGTCCCTGGAGCATGAGAGGCCATGGGAGGAAAAGAGAGGCCCCCAGCCAACAACCAGCACTACCGTCGGACACACGAGTGAGGCCACTGTGGACACCCAAGCCAACCTCTCAGCCAAATGCAGCCTCAAGAGAGACTCTACATCATGTGGAGCAGAACAGCTGTCTTGTGAGCCCTGGCAATGCACAGAGTCATGAAAAACAAGAAATCGTCATTTTAAACCACTAAGTTTTGGGATGTTTTGTTGTACAGTAAAAGATAACTGAGGCATGATTTTGAGTTCACTCAAATCAAATACTCAAGTATTTTCTGCTTTTATGTCCCAGCACCAGCACAGATCCTGCCATGCAACAAACGCTAAGTCTCATCTGTTCGGGTCTCCTCCAGCTTCTGTGATTTGCAAGGAAGGAAAACAGAAAAATGGCAGGAACTCTGGGTTCTCCCCTACTCAAAGTATTGTACTTTATTCCTGGGAAAGTGGAGGAAAAAGCACACTGCTTCTTAATTCTGCATCCTGGTCAAGTCAGTTAACCTCTCTAAGCCTCAGTTTCTTTAATTATAAAGTGATGAGTATAACAGTCTCCATCTCACACAGGGCTCTTATGAGATGCAAATGAAATAATACAAAGCCTTTACTAGAGTGTATGGCTCACTGGAAATATCCAGTCAATGGAAAAAGAGAGTTCAATAGAAGAGGATGGGATGGGCAAGGGACAGAGACATGAAATATAAAGAGGTTCCACTCACTGTGCTGGCCACACAGCATGAAAAGTCTCAGGAAGCAACTGAGTTGAACCAATGCAACAGAAGCAAAATAACCAGAGACAGGGATGAAGGAAGCACCCAAATGGCTGTGATACATCAATCACATCTTCCCAACACAGAGGTTAGGAGCACTGTCCATGGGTGTGGGAAGGGCAGAAATAATTCTAATACTATAGAATGAATGAATGAATACTAACTTTTATTAAGGTCTTAATATGTGCTATTGTTGTACCAGCTTACATCTATTAATTCATTTAAACTCTACCAGGTTTGCTATTTTTCTTCCCATTTAACAGTTGAGAAAACTGAGGTACAAATAGTTTCCATAATAGACCAAGTTCACGCAACTAGTTAGAGGTGCAACGGGCAATGTCTCCAGGGCCTGACCTCTTAGCTACTCCACTACACGTACACAGAGTAGAAATCAGGGCCCCAAACCCAGAGCAGCCCACGATATTGTTGGAGGAACTAGGGTATAGACCCAAGAGAAGACCTAAGAACAATTCCTTGGGAGATATATATAAAATAGAGTGCAGCCTGGAAACAAGATGCAGCTAAAGAAGGGGAGGTGGGAGGGGTGGGTTCTTCATCAACAGGTTCTGACTTCATGTTAAAAGAGCAGTTTAAGCAGAACAGCGATTCTCTAAATATGGCTTTGACCCAAGGGGTGTGCCTTCTCACGGTGGAGCAAGCAAATCCAGCCATGATCCATGTGGGCATTTGGGACCTTTGCTGACTTCCCTTCCTGCCCCTGAAGACTGTAACCCCAGAGGTCATGGGCAATGACTGAGCTGAACCTTCATTCCCAACAAGGGACAAGTCATTTTCTATCTCTAGGCTGCAGAACAGGGTATTACAATTTAAACTGCCAACTACCCATTGAAGACTTTGTAAAATTCTGAAATAATTTCAGACTTACAGAAAACTTGCAAAAATAATGTGAAAACTCCCACTTACCTTCCTCCCTGATGTCATTGCTATGCCATATTTATGTTATCATCCCCCATCTATGCAAACACACCAAAGTTTCTCAACCTGGCACTACTGACGTTTGGGCCGGATAATTCTGGCTAGTGTGCTGGAAGATGTTTAGCAGCATCCCTCCCCTCAACCACCAGATGCCAGACACTCCCATCAGCCCTTCCTTTGGCCCTGAAACTGGAAAACCAAAAATGTCCCCAGACACTGCCAAATGTCCCATCAGGAAAAAAATCTCCCCTTGTTGAGACCCACTGATCTACATACATCTCTATCTCCAAATACATATTTTCTCTACTGGTTAAATCTGTAACAGCTTGAGGATCAAAATATAGGATTAAAATAAGATGCCAATTGTATTTTTTAACATTTGAATGAAATTTTGTCTATTTTGACAAAGAGACAATTTATAACAAAGATCAGGTTCTACACTTTTCACATTAAATAACAATTTAGGAAAGGAGTTAAGGAGCTTGTTTTACTGTGTTACGACTTAATGTGGCAACCAGCTCATTCCTAGTGTTCCAGAAATTATCATTTAATGAATACAAATGACCTCAATAGAAATACATTCACCCCCATGAGTAAAGGGGGAAAATGGAAATGAACTGCATGCCTTTCTAAAGATGTTTCCTGGGTCTGCACCATGTTTGCGCTTAGCAAGAAGTTCAGTCATGGAAAAGACCTTTCGGGAGTGTATCAAGGCAAGTGCAATGCGGGGATTATGCTGCTGATTGGAATTTTTGCATTTTCTCCTTGCTTCACAGTTTAAATTGGCCTCTGCCCGAGCTCAGTGGCCTGTGGAACACCCATGTCTCCCTTGGGGCCACATTACAGTGTCGCCAGCCTTCAGTCATTCCAGCCAAATGCCAGGAAGCTCATTTTCAAATGTTGTGAAAATAACCTAATGGTTCCTTGGCTGATGAACTTAGATGTTCTTCAATTTTCCTTCCCTCCTAACCATCAACCTCTCTAACAGGAATGTGCCTTAGAGGCTCGAGGAATATCTTTTTAAGACTCAGCTCTGAAAAACTGTCCCACAGATTCAAGTTCAGTCAAACATCCAGATTTGTTTCAGAAACAGTTGCAGTAATTTGGCTAATTAATTCTCTAATAACTCATATTTATTTTTTAATCTGGAAAATATAGAAAATTATCAAAAGAAAATAAATATTGCCCCAAATTCCATTACCATTAACATATACACCCACAAAAATACATACACAGTCTTTTCTAGGTAGATCTATCTTTTATATATTTGAGATTATACTATATATGTATGGTATACATAGAATACACAGACATATACACTTTTGTTTGGATTTCCATCCTATGCTATTAAAAGTTCTTTAGAAACATAATTTTAATAGTTACACAACATTGTTCTGTAAAGCTATATGAATTTATTTATCTATATCCCTGTCATTGGACATCTAGATTGCTTCAGTTTTTTTGTGAACAACATTGCAATGACTACCTTTGCACCTAAATCTTTGCCCCATGTTTACAGTTATTTCTTTAGGTTAGCCATTCAGAAATGAAATTATTGAGTCAAAGAATGTGAACATTTAGAAACCACCCTCTTTCTCTGCTCTGGCCCTTTTCTTCACGTTTCCACCCATCCCAAGTAGCTTATTTTCTCCACAATGAGCTTTGATGCCTTCATACTTTTTTCAACCCTTATAAAATGTGCTTTCCTTCAAGAAAATATATGATAGATTCATTATCGCAAAGATGATTGATAAGGCTTATATGTTATCTCAGGATACTTGTGTTTCAGTAAGGGATATAGCCTCACATCAGAGGAATTAATTTCTAATAGCAGGAGTGTAGACAGTAGCAAGCAGGCATGTCAGAGGAGGAAGTCAGGTGGTGTGTTCACAGAGCTGGAAAAATCACATTTTTCCGTTTAGTTATCAGCCAGTTCTGTCTGACTAAATAATCCAGATTATCTCCTTACTTTAGAGCTTTCACCCTAGTCATGGTGAAAGATTTAGTTTATACACGTGTGTACCATGCACACACACACAAAGCCACTTCATTACTCAGTTTTATTCAATTCAGGTAAAGTGTGTTAAATACCAATTATGTTCCAAATGTATACAAAGTTGAGGGAGACAATATGGCCACAGCCCACCATTTCGGGACAGATAATCCATTCCATATCCTTGGGATATTTCTGCCAGTACCCTAGTGACTCACTGCTCTTTCGGCAGTAAATTCCCCCATCAAATCCTCCTTTGATGCATGTCTTCCATGCTGGTAGGATTACACAAGCCAGGTTGAGAAACCCATTAAAATCAAACAAATATAAACCCAACAGCTACCCTAACTCAAGGCCATTTCTTGCCTGGACCACACATCAGCCTCCTTATTTCTCTTTCTGCCTCCTCTGTGGCCTCGCTTTAGTCTATTTCCTTCACAATAGCCATGACTTTGTCACTATGTACAGAATAAAATCCAGACACCCCCTCCCTTACAGATTAAAGTACCATCACAGCTGGCCACACCTTGCATGACCTACCTCCTGATGATCTTTCCAACATCATCTATTTCCATTTCTCTGACCAACTGTGCTCCAGCCATGTTGGTCTCTTTCCTTCAAACATAGTAAGATCTTTCCCATCTTGGGGCCTTCTCACTGGTTGACAGTGCTCTTGCCTCACAATGTTACATAACTGTCTTTCTCATCCTTCAGATCTCAACTGTAGGTCACCTGCTCAGAGAGTTCCCCTATTGAATTAGGTTTGTTTCTACCACCACTCTGGCCGACATATCATAGTGTTTATTTCTTTCTTTTGAGACACAGCCAAAGATATACTTAAAAGTTTTGTTTGTTAGTATTTGCTCCATGAGGGCAGGGACCATGCCTGTTGAGTCATTATTAACTCAGAGCTGACAACCAATAAACCCTTTCTGAATATGTTGATGAAAGAAAAGCAAACATCGGGGCAACAAAGTCAAATAAAATATTACTCTGTTTCTACCTCACCAGCAGATTTTACCTAAATTCATAGCTTCTCAACCCTGTGAAAACTTCTTTTTTAATATCTTTATTGGAGTATAATTGCTTTACAATATTGTGTTAGTGTCTGCTGTACAACAAAGTGAATCAACTATATGTATACATATATCCCCATAGGCCCTCCCTCTTGAGCCTCCCTCCCACCCTCCCTATCCCACCCCTCTTGGTGTCACAAAGCATTGAGCTGATCTCCCTGTGCTATGCAGCAGCTTCCCACTAGCCGTCCATTTTATATTTGGTAGTGTATATATGTCAGCGCTACTCTCTCACTTTGTCCCAGCTTCCCCTTCCCCACCATGTCCTCAAGTCTGTTCTCTACGTCTGCGTCTTTATTCCTACCCTGCCCCTAGGTTCATCAGTACCATTTTCTTAGACTCCATATATGTGAGTTAAGAATATAATGTATTTGTTTATATATATACATATATATCTATTTGTTTTTCTCTTTCTGACTTACTTCACTCTGTATGACAGACTCTAGGTCCATCCACCTCATTACAAATAACTCAATTTCATTCCTTTTTATGACTGAGTAATATTCCATTGTATATATGTGCCACATCTTCTTTATCCACTCATCTGCCAATGGACATTTAGGTTGCTTCCATGTCCTGGCTATTGTAGACAGTGCTGCAGTGAACAGTGGGGTACATGTCTCTTTTTGAATTATGGTTTTCTCAGGGTATATGCCCAGTAGTGGGATTGCTCTGTCATATGGTATTTCTATTTTTAGTTTTTTAAGGAACCTCCATAATGTTCTCCATAATGGCTGTATCATTTACATTCCCACCAACAGTGCAAGAGGGTTCCCTTTTCTCCACACACTCTCCAGCATTTATTGTTTGTAGATTTTTTTGATTATGGCCATTCTGACTGGTGTGAGGTGATACCTCATTGTAGTTTTGATTTGCATTTCTCTAATGATTAGTGATGTTGAGCATCTTTTCATGTGTTTGTTAGCAACCTGTATGTCTTCTTTGGAGACATGTCTATTTAGGTCTTTTGCCCATTTCTGGATTGGGTTCCTTGTTTTTTTAAAATTGAGCTGCATGTCCTGCTTGTATATTTTGGAGATTAATCCTTTATCAGGTGCTTCATTTGCAAATATTTTCCCCATTCTGAGGGTTGTCTTTTTGTCTTGTTTATGGTTTCCTTTGCTGTGCAAAAGCTTTTAAGTTTCATTAGGTCAAACTTGTTTATTTTTTATTTTATTTCCATTACTCTAGGAGGTGGGTCAAAAAATATCTTGATGTGATTTATGTCATAGAGTGTTCTGCCTATGTTTTCCTCTAAGAGTTTTATAGTGTCTGGCATTACATTTAGGTCTGCAAACCATTTTGAGTTTATTTCTGTGTATGGTGTTAGGAAGTGTTTTTTTTTTAATTTTTGAATTTTATTTAATTTATTTTTTATACAGTAGGCTCTTATCAGTCAACAATTTTATACACATCAGTGTATATATGTCAATCCCAATTACCCAATTCATTACACCCCACCCCAACCCTGCCACTGATTTCCTCCCTTGGTGTCCATACATTTGTTCTCTACATCTGTGTCTCAATTTCTGCCCTGCAAACCAGTTCATCTGTACCATTTTTCTAGGTTCCACATACATGTGTTAATATAGGATATTTGTTTATCTCTTTCTGACTTAGTTCACTCTGTATGACAGACTCTATGTCCATCCGCCTCACCACAAATAACTCAATTTCGTTTCTTTTTATGGCTGAGTAATAGTCCATTGTATATATGTGCCACATCTTCTTTATCCATTCATCTGATGATGGACACTTAGGTTGCTTCCATGTCCTAGCTATTATAAATAGAGCTGCAATGAACATTTTGGTACATGACTCTTTTTGAATTATGGTTTTCTCTGGGTATATGCCTAGTAGTGGGATTGCTGGATTGTATGGTAGTTCTATTTTCAGTTTTTTAAGGAAACTCCATACTGTTCTCTATAGTGGCTGTATCAATTTACATTCCCACCAACAGTGCAAGAGGTTTCCCTTTCCTCCACACCCTCTCTAGCATTTATTGTTTTTAAATTTTTTTAATGATGGTCATTCTGAATGGTGTGAGATGATATCTCATTGTAGTTTTGATTTGCATTTCTCTAATGGTTAGTGATTTTGAGCATCCTTTCATGTTTTTGTTGGCCATCTGTATATCTTCTTTGGAGAAATGTCTGTTTAGGTCTTCTGCCCATTTTGGATTGGGTTTTTTGTTTTTTCGATATTGAGCTGCATGAGCTGCTTGTAAATTTTGGAGATTAATATTTTGTCAGTTGCTTCATTTGCAAATATTTTCTCCCATTTTGAGAGTTGTTTTTTCATATTGTTTATGGTTTCCTTTGCTGTGCAAAAGCTTTGAAGTTTCATTAGGTCCCATTTGTTTATTTTTGTTTTTATTTCCATTACTCTAGGAGGTGGGTCTAAAAGGATCTTGCTGTGATTTATATCATAGAGTGTTCTTCCTATGTTTTCCTCTAAGAGTTTTACAGTGTCCAGTCTTACATTTAGGTCTCTAATACATTTTGAATTTATCTTTGTGTATGGTGTTAGGGAGTGTTCTAATTTCATTCTTTTACATGTAGCTGTCCAGTTTTCCCAGCACCACTTATTGAAGAGACTGTGTTTTCTCCATTGTATATCCTTGCCTCCTTTGTCATAGATTAGTTGACATAGGTGCATGGGTTTATCTCTGGGCTTTCTATCTTGTTCCATTGATCTATGTTTCTGTTTTTGTGCCAGTACCATATTGCCTTGATTACTGTAGCTTTGTAGTATATTCTGAAGTCAGGGAGCCTGATTCCTCCAGCTCCATTTTTTTCCCTCAAAACTGCTTTGGCTATTCAGGTTCTTTTGTGTCTCCATACAAATTTTAAGATTTTTTTTTTCTTTTTTTTTTAACATCTTTATTGGAGTATAATTGCTTTACAATGGTATGTTAGCTTCAGCTTCACAACAAAATGAATCAGTTATATACATACATATATTCCCATATCTCTTCCCGCTTGCGTCTCCCTCCCTCCCACCCTCCCTATCCCACCCCTCCAGGCGGTCACAAAGCACCGAGCTGATCTCCCTGTGCTATGCGGCTGCTTCCCACTAGCTATTTACCTTACGTTTGGTAGTGTATATATGTCCATGCCTCTTTATCGCTTTGTCACCGTTTACCCTTCCCCCTCCCCATAACCTCAAGTCCATTCTCTAGTAAGTCTGAATTTAAAAAAAAAATGTCATGAAAAACCTAGGGGTGAAACAGGAATAAAGACACAGACTTACTAGAGAAATTTTAAGATTTTTTTACTCTAGTTCTGTAAAAAATGCCATTGGTAATTTGATAGAGATTGCATTGAATCTGTAGATTGCTTTGGGTAGTGTAGTCATTTTCACAATATTGATTCTTCCATTCCAAAAACATGGTATATCTCTCCATCTGTTGGTATCATCTTTAATTTCTTTCATCAGTGTTTTATCGTTTCCTGCATACACGTCTTTTGTCTCCTTAGGTAGGTTTATTCCTAGGTATTTTATTCATTTTGTTGCAATGGTAAATGGGAGTGTTTCCTTAATTTCTCTTTCAGATTTGTCATCATTAGTGTATAGAAATGCAAGATATTTCTGTGCATTTATTTTGTATCCTGCTTCTTTACCAAATTCATTGATTAGCTCTAGTAGTTTTCTGGTGGCATCTTTAGGATTTTCTATGTATAGTATCATGTCATCTGCAAAGAGTGACAGTTTTACTTCTTCTTTTCCAATTTTCATTCCTTTTATTTCTTTTTCTTCTCTGATTGCCGTGGCTAGGACTTCCAAAATTATGTTGAATAATCGTGGTGAGAGTGGACATTCTTGTCTTTTTCCTGATCTTAGAGGAAATGCTTTCAGGTTTTTTTGTTTGTTTGTTTTGTTTTTTGCGGTATGCAAGGCTCTCACTGTTGTGGCCTCTCCCGTTGTGGAGCACATGGTCCGGATGCGCAGGCTTAGCAGCCATGGCTCATGGGCCCAGCTGCTCTGTGGCATGTGGGATCCTCCTGGACCAGGACACGAACTCGTGTCCCCTGCGTCGGCAGGTGGACTCTCAACCTCTGTGCCACCAGGGAAGCCCATGCTTTCAGTTTTTCACCAATGAGAATGATGTTTGCTGTGGGTTTGTCATATATGGCCTTTATTATATTGAGGTACGTTCCCTCTGTGCCCACTCTCTGGAGAGTTTTTATCATAAATGGTGTTGAATTTTGTCAAAAGCTTTTTCTGCATCTATTGAGATCATCATATGGTTTTTATTCTTCAATTTGTTAATATGGTGTATCACATTGATTCATTTGCATATATTGAAGAATCCTTGCATCCCTGGGTTAAATCCCACTTGATCGTGGTGTATGATCCTTTTAATGTGTTGCTGGATTCTGTTTGCTAGTATTTTGTTGAGGATTTTTGCATCTATATTCATCAGTGATATTCGTCTGTACTTTTCTTTTTTTGTAGTGTCTTTTTTGGTTTTGGTATGAGGGTGATGGTAGTCTCATAGAATGAGTTTGGGAGTGTTCCTTGCTCTGCAATTTTTTGGAAGAGTTTGAGAAGGATGGATGTTAGCTATTCTCTAAAGGTTTAATAGAATTCACCTGTGAAGCCATCTGGTCCTGAACTTTTGTTTGTTGGAAGATTTTTAATCACAGTTTCAATTTCATTACTTGTGATTGGTCTGTTCTTATTTTCTATTTCTTCCTGGTTCAGTATTGGAAGGTTATACCTTTCTAAGAATTTGTCCATTTCTTCCAGGTTGTCCATTTTATTGGCATAGAGTTGCTTGTAGTAGTCTCTTAGGATGCTTTGTATTTCTGTGGTGTCTGTTGTAACTTCTCCTTTTTCATTTCTAATTTTATTGATTTGAGTCCTCTCCCTGTTTTTCTTGATGAGTCTGGTTAATGGTTTATCAATTTTGTTTATCTTCTCAAAAACCAGCTTTAGTTTTATTGATCTTTGCTATTGCTTTCTTTGTTTCTGTTTCATTTATTTCTACTCTGACTCTTTATGATTTCTTTCTTTCTGCTAACTTTGTGGGGGGTTTTGTTGTTCTTCTTTCTCTAATTGATTTAGGTGTAAGGTTAGGTGGTTTATTTGAGATTTTTCTTGTTTCTTGAGGTAGTTTTATATTGCTATAAACTTCCCTCTTAGAACTGCTTTTGCTGCATCTCATAAGTTTTGGGTCATCATGTTTTCATTGTCATGTGTTTCTAGGTATTTTTTCATTTCCTCTTTGATTTCTTCAGTAATCTCTTGGTTGTTTCATAGCATATTATTTAGGCTCCATGTGTTTGTATTTTTTCCTAAAATTGATATCTAGTGTCATAGGATTGTGGTTGGAAAAGATGTTTGATATGAATTCAACTTCCTTAAATTTACTGAGGCTTGGTTTGTGACTCAGGATGTGATCTATACTGCAGAATGTTCCATGTGTACTTGAGAATAAAGTGTATTCTGTTGTTTTGGGATGGAATGTCCTATAAATATCTATTAAGTCCATCTGGTCTAATGTGTCATTTAAAGCTTGTGTTTCCTTATTTATTTTCTGTTTGGTGATCTGTCCATTGGTGTAAGTGGGGTGTTAAAATCACCTATTATTATTATGTTACTGTCAATTTCTCATTTTATGGCTGTTAGCACTTGCCTTATGTATTGAGGTGCTCCTATGTTGGATGCATAGATATTTACAATTGTTATATCTTCTTCTTGGATTGATCCCTTGAACATAATATAGTGTCCTTCCTTGTACTTGTAATAGTCTTTAATTAGGGGAAATAACACAGAACAACAGAAAAGCAAAGTTAAACTGCATTAAAAAAAAGTAAAAAACAAAAATTATGTTATAAAACACGGAGATCCCCAAAGACTAAAAAAAATAAAAGAACTAAAATAACAACAAGCAAAAAACAATAGAAAAAGCAAGCAAAAAAAAAAAAAGCCAAACCCAACAACAGAATGAATCAAAACATAATAAAATTTATAATAATAATTATGTTTCCCTGGGATCTCTGCTGTAAGTATCCTTGCACATGCCGTGAGTCACAGCCCACCTCTGTCTCCCCAAGAGGCTGACCTGCCTCTGGGCTGGTCTCTGGACCTGCTGTGGTACCTCTGGGGACCCCTCAGACTCTGATCTGGCCCAGTTCCTGCATGTGCTGCCCCTGAAGTCCACAGCTGTCAGAGCTAGACCATCTTCTGTCCTGGGAACACTCATTGTCTACTCAGATATTCCATAGATGCAGGGTCTACCTAGCTGATTGCAGGGATTTAACCTGCAGGTTGTACAGCTGATGAAAAGATTTTCAATCCTCTTCTTCAGTCACCCTGTCCCGGGGGTTCAGCTTTGGTTTATCCCCACCTCTACATGTGGTCCACCCACAGGAGTCTGGTCCAGAGGCTGCCTTGGAGCTCTTGGGCCTGTCCCAGTGAGGACAGAGCACAGAGGTGGTATGAGTGCTTGGATCGTGGGAGTCCGGGCAGTGCCAAATGCACAGGGAAGTCGGTGGCCATGGGCGCAAGAGATGTGGCCCAAGTGAGGCCTTTTCTGGTGCCCGGCATAAGGCCCATGAGGGCCAGTCCTAGCTGGGGTTTTCCTGGCACCCAGAAGCAGGCGTGCAAGGGCCAGCCCTGAGAGCGCTTATTCTTTTAATTGCCCTGCAGTCAGCACGTGAGGGCCAACTCTGAAGGAGCTTTTTTTTTATTGCTCGGCAGCCAGCGTGCAAGAGCCAGCCCTGAGCAGGCTACTTTTATTGTCATTGGCAGGTGCCTGCGTGTGGGGAGAGAGAGGCTACAATAGTGGCTTCTCCCCCTGCGTGTGACTCAGCAGTAGCACCCTGCTTCCATGGCAGCCCTGTCTTCCTCCTTAGGCATTCCCTGTTATGGCTTTCCTCCCTCCCATCCCCTCAGTCTGTCTCCCCACAGCCAACAGCAGTTCTCACTCTGGGCCTGTTTTCCAGTCCCTATGCACCAGCTCCCAGCCCACTTGCACACCTGTGAACACATGTCCCAGTCAGGACACGTAGGGCCCGGGTACAGACTGTGTATTTCTCACTCTGTCCTGTCTGCCACAGATCGGCCGCTTCAGCATCTTCTGACAGCCTCAAATGCTTCCCTTCTGTCCCAATCGATTTCCCCATCAGAGAGGGGGTTTCCCCAGTGAAGAGGGGGTCTCCCTGAATTCAGGAGTCTCTCCTCTGTTTCAGCTCTCCTGCCCTGGGGTGCAGGTCCCATCTCACTTCCTCTCCTCCTCCTTCTCCCTTCTTATTTTCCATCCTACCCAGTTATGCAGGGATCTTTGTAGTCCTTTCCGGTGTCCAAGGTCTTCTGGTAGTTTTCAGCTGGTGTTCTCTGAGAATTTTTGCATCTATAGATGTATTCCTGATGCATCCATGGCAAGAGATGAACTCCACGTCCACCTACTCCTCCACCATCTTGAATCTTCCACTCCCTGCGAAAACTTTGGATACATTTCTCCCACTGAATTCTTTCAGAGGCGTTTATTTGCAAAGCTTCATTCCAAGCCAGCTGACTGTGTATCTTCTGCTTCCATCTGCCCTTTCTTCTTGGTTCCCAGTTGTTCTATTATAAGGCTATTTTCTGTCTGCTTCTGAGGTGACCCCAGAGGCAGATATGACCTCACAGGCTCCCCACAAACTACAGCTTCCTCTGGTGGAATCCTTGTCATGAACCTTCTGGGAAACTTTCTGTTGCAACCTCCCAAATGGTCCCCAATGAGGAAATTTGCCTTTCAGAAGATGGCCCCTCTGTGGGTTGCAGCCATTGCTACAAACTTTCCTCCCCTGTGGCCACCACAGGGCATACACCCTCAGGCACTGTGGGACGCACAGATTTTGGGGAGTAAGAACCATGTGTAGGGTGTGCGAACAGCAGGCTCAAGAGTTCTCAGCCCAATTCAGCTTTGTGCTCACTGGTCTCCCAGGCTTTCCTGGCTTCATGGCTCATCCTCCCTGGAGCAGGTTCACTAATCTTCCCACTTCCACAATCTAGTAGACCCCATGTTATTTTTCTATAGATCCTGTGATCCTACAGACCCAGGAACTGGACCCCTTATTGTCTGGATCACAGATTTATCCACCTTGGCCTCAACCATCTATGTATGCATACATATAATTAGAGGATTCTGATTCCTGGAAAACATAAAAATCTCATAAAGAATTCAGTGGTGTAAACAAGCAATCCAGGAAGATTTTCTATGAGCAGTATTTTGTTGGAATCTGACACCTGGATAGACACAATGGACCAAATTCTCAAAAAAATTCTCCTCTGGATGATCTGTAACAGAACATGAGAGTAAACATGTAAATAGTTAAAAGGTTTATACCAAATCAGAGCTACACCAGCATCTTACATTTTTATCTTTAGTTCTTAGAGGCAAGCCCCAAATACTGTCATTTGTACATATCACAAGCATTGTTTTGCTCCTTGAAGTTTCAACCTTTGATCTGAAAGTTGATAAGATGCTGTTTTGAAAATATAATCAAACAATTATTCAACCATAGTTCTATATCAATATTCTTGCTAGAAAAAAGAAAACGTATTTAGCATCTAAATTACCTAGGACAGTTTCAGCTACAAGTAACTGAAAACTTACATAAAATAGCTTAAACAAAGAGTCCTAGTATGTTACTTTTCAAGTATTCTCAGAGCCCTCTCTTTCCCAAGAAAGTATATCCTCATACTTTATGGCCAGAATCAATTGCATGTTCATCTTAAACCAATTGTTGGCAAATGGAGCCCAATGGCCAGACTTCTAGAATGGATCAGGATTTACCTAAATTATGAGGGAAGGGTGGCCACTGGCACAGAGCTGAGACTCTGAATGAATGGACCAAAGGAGAGGGGGCACAGCCTAGTGGTTCAGAGCCTGGACTTTGGAGCAAGACTGCCTGAGTTTAAATCCAGCCCTGCCACTTGCCAGCATGTGTCTTGAATAAATCATTTAACCTATAGGTGCCTCTATTTCCCCATCTGTGTGATGAGTTGTTGGGAGAATTAAATATGTTAGCATCTTTAAAGTATATAGATATGTGCCTGGTACATATTAACTGTAATATGTGTTTGTGAAACAAAATGCTCAAGAATGTGTGTTGGGTGCACAGCATCTTGGCATGAACCTGGTTTAATTTTCTGCTCAAACTGTTGGAATGGATCACGGCAGTTGAAGACATTGCTTTCTGAAGAGGTTTGTCTCTCAGGCTGCTGCTGATGGTCATGTATCCAAGAGACTCCGGTCATGGTGTGCAGGTCAAGCTGAAACCCAGTTTCAGAGGAGAAAGGTGAAACAAGGGTGGAAAAGAGGCTCTGTCATCCCCTTAGGGAACAAAGCAATGAGAACCTACACAGAGAAGCCTAGTCCCATGAGGCATGTCTGTTCTGAGTGTCAGGACAGTTGGCTTTCGTGTGGATGAAGAGGAGATGGCCGAGGGATGAGCCAAAGAGAGGCCAGGCGGGGGACGTCAGATGCTGCATCCCTCACTCTTCCACTTGCCCTAATGAATGCATTCCTCTTGTTAAATGAGAGACGAAGAACTGTAAGTTGGCTAAAAACAAACAAAGCATCTGTTTGAGAAATTTTGAGCAACTCTGAAACTTAACGAGTTGGAAATAAACCAATGGGAGAGGCTTTAGTTATAAAGTTGGGTGGATGAAAACAATTTACACAGGTCTCTTTGAGGCTGAATATATGGATAAAGAGAGAAAGCACTGATATCAGTAAAATGGTAACTAGTATACCTGCCCCTCGAGGAGTGAGCTGTGAACGAATGAATGAATGAATGAATGACAGGCAACCAGCTGCCATATGACCTTAGTTTGGAAGCAGTTTGGGCACCAATAGCCCCTGAGTGATTGTACATCTATTTTCGGACATTCTCAAGAGCCTCTTGAGGCTTCTGCTTCCTGCTTCCACACCTTGAGGTTTCTGTCTCCATCCAGTGCCCTCCACGCTCTCTGGGCAGGCAGCCCAGCTGACTCCCAAAGATGTGTCCTAGGAGGTGTGCTCTAACCAACACAGACACAGACAGTTTCACAGCTACAAAGTGTCCTGTTTCCAGAGGCTGAAAGCTGCTCCAAGCTAGTGGAAACAGATGCCTTCACGTGCTGCCAGGCCTGAGACCACAGCCTCCGTCTGCTGAACAATCCCAAGCAGCAGAGATGTATAAACATATGTACAAGATGGATGTAACCTTCCATTTCAGCTCCAGCCATTGAGAAAAGCACAGCCAAGTCCATCTCACTCAGACCCCCAGGCATGTCTTCTTGTTTAAGGGTCCCTATGTCCGCAGGGGTGAGGGGCAAAGGGGCTGATCTCCTTCACCTCCTGGTCACCTCCCTTCTGAGAGCCATCCCACAAGGTGATACCAAACCATACAGAACCCTCTTCCCTACTCACCCTCAGTCATTCTGGACCCGCTTTCTTCCTGAGAGATCTCATTTGAGGGCACACAGGACCTCCTCCAAGCTGAAAAGTCACGCTTGGGCTACAAGCAGCCAAAGAAGTGGCCTTGATGCAGGCTAAGGACTCACACATCTCATTATGTGTATATGAATATCACAAATCTATTGTAGTTCTTTTGTAGTTTTTCTTCTACAAAAGAAAATGTAGAGGCAACGTGTTATTTTTACTGAAGTAAAATCTGTATTCAGTAAAATGTCCAGATCTTAAGAGTACAATTTAAAAAAGGAAATACCCATGTAGCCACAACCTGAAACAAGATAAAGGACACCTCTCTCATCCTGAAAGTTCCTTCCTGCCCCTTTCCAGCTAATCCCTACCCTCTGTAACCACAGTTGTTCTGGTTTCTATCACCATAGATTCACTTTAAGACTTTATTTCAGTTGCCCTTCACTGGCTTGACCTTTCACTCTCCTTATCGGGCCTTCACGAGGTAGCTACAGCTGGCCTGACATCTCCAATCTCAGCCACCTTCTTGCTCACCCTGCAGTTCCTCCAACTTGCTGAGCCCTTTCACGCCCAGGGCCCTCCCACGTCCTCCTCCCCTCTCTGGGGTGCTCCTTTCCCAACCCCCTTTCCATACATGGAGGGCTGCCTTTTCCCATCCTTCAGGTCATGGCTGAAAAGTCCTCTTCTAGAAACTTTCCTGACCCCCTTCTAGGTCTCCCCACGCCCCCAGTGCCCAGTTCCTCTATTACTTCAATTTCTTCCTTTCCTAGTCACGCTCATCTGTTTGTGGACGGGCTTATGAGCTACCTGTACCAATAGGCACTCATTCATTCATTTATTCCTCAGTATCTACAGAGTATTTGCTCTGTGCTTTCTAAGCACTAAACTAAACACTGTTCATGATGCCGGGAATATAGCAGTGAAAAAAATACCCAACCAGAATCTCTGCCCTACTAGCTCACATTCTAGTGGGGGAGACAGACCATAAATAAATAAGCAAACCAACAGTGGTAACTCAGATGGGGATAAGGATTTGAGAGAAAAATAAAGCAGGGAAGGGAAAAGGGCATTCTCAGGTCAGCAAGTGCTATTTTACATAAATTAGTCAGAGTCCTCCCCAGTACGATGGCATGAGCGGACTTGGAGGCATAGAAGCAGCAAATCATTTGTGTATCTGGAGGGGAGGGTATTCCAGGCTTCCAAAGGCAGGAACATGCCTGGTGTGTTCCAGAAACAGGAAGACGGCTAGAATGGCTGGAGTGGGGCGAGCAAGGGCAATTTTCATAGTAATGGAAGGATGGGGAGCTAGAAGGCCTCTGACCAGACTCTGCCTCTTATTCTGAGTGAGATGGGGAAAGCTCTGGGAGACCAGTTAGAATTTACCTCAATGATCCACTGGGGAGGTGACAGTGGCTCTGGCAGTGGGGTAGAGGTGCTAAGTAGTGATAATATTCTAAACACACCTCAAAGGTCCAGCCAAGAGGTTCTGCCTGTGGACTGGATGTGGAATGTGAATGAAAGGGTGTGAGTCATGGCTGGCCCAAGAGGCGCTGATTGGGACTGAGGCTGGGTTTTATTAGTCTACTTTGGGATACTCTTAGTTCAGGACGTCCACTAGAAGTCCACATGACTTCTAACCCCACTCCAGGGCAAACTGGAGATGTGAGTCTAGGGTTCCAGGGAGACAGAACTGAAGAAGAATACAAAAGGGGGAGGTGACAGTCTGTGGATAGGACCTAAATAATGAGGGGGCGTGAGATGCCCATGAAGGTGGAGCTGTGTCTGTTTGGTTCACCACCATACATCCAGTGCCCAGAACACTCAAATAGGTGATGTATAAAGGAATGATCCGAGCAAAACCCCACCCACTTTCTTTTCTGCAAGTTGCTTTATTAAGCTATTGTCCATCTCCTTCAAACCATATCCACAAACAGCCCTGAAAAATGTCACTAAGTTACAGAAACCAAAACACCAAGGTGACCTTATCCATTTTCTGCACACTCAGATGAACCTTTACATCTGAGTTTGATCTCATTAGAAGCCAAGTCCTTGCTCATCTGCATTCGTAATACATAGGAAGACAGTGGATGCCGTTCAGCACAAAGCCATAGGCCAGAGCTGATGGCAACTTTGTGGAGGCTGCCCAGAAATCAGGTTGCTGATGTCCTAACTCCTACCTCACTGCCAATGACCACCTTCTGCCCAGGAGAAAGGCCTTAAAGAGTGTGTATTGATGGGAACAGAGCCACATCTGCAAAACTCAAAGTGCAAACAAGTCCCACCCCAGCTCCTGTAACACTGAACATGCCTCTGTCACTGCATTGGGGACCGCTGGATGTGACTGTCAGTGTGTCCATATTTCACCACTAATGCCTGTTCCCTCCGCATTATCAAAGCCTCCTAACTGCAGTGTTGCTTGTCAATGCCAGGTTCACGGCAAGTCGGCATCCACGGGTTGCTGTAGGGTTTCACAGACACTCATGGGCATCCACTACAGAATTCTCAAGACATTCTGGGTTACAGTCGGGAATGTAAAGGATGGAGAGAAGAAACAAGAAAGCAGGGCTGATGGAGTGGCGCCACGACACCTACCCGAGACCGTGGGCAGCGGGGTTTTCAGGAGTTGGTGAGGAGGGTCCTCCCCTTGCTGTCCCCGCCCCATTCCTAGAGTTCCAGCAGCGGGAGGGGAGCCTGCCTCCATCACTCCCCTCCCTCCCAAAAGCTCACAAGCTCTTAATGAACTGCTTCTCTCACCACAGCTCAACAGTCCCAAGGAGAAAGTCCTGCAGTTGAAGGAAGGTTGACTGGAACAGAGAGAGAAAGAAGGTCATGTTCTGAAAGGCAGCCCTCGCGACACACACTCCCTTACTGCAGATTCCTATTTCTGACTCCAGTTCTAGCTTTCTTCCCATATAAATCCCACAGAGTAAGCGGGAACTTGGCCCTGTGTTTTGAACATAATTTTAAATCAACAGATGTTCCATTTTCACACATCCTGGGGCCGTCCCTTAGGTCCCAAGCATCTCCTTATCATCTCCTTTACCAAATTCCCCAGTAAGTGCTATACTCACCCAGAGCTCATACCAGTGGACACAGGAGTGTTTACTGGTTTGAATTCCAGCTCTGGCAATGCACTGAGTGGCCTAGGAAATTGGTTATTTTTTCTGCTTCAAGTTTCCTCATTTGGAAAATGGGATGAAAGATGTTACTCCCAGAAACTGCTGGTGAGCATACCATGGGGCAAGGCACATAAAGGACTTATCACGGCACTGAGCGCGCTGCAAGGTGGCTGTTTATTCACCACAGCGGTCACTTTCTCTGGTACGATGTGGACCCGTGTGCTCCCAGATCAGCAGGTTAATGGAAGGACAGCACCTCCAACAATGTCCCAGGTGTGTCACACCCCTTTCCTCCCAGACTGAACACCAAAATTCTCTCTCCAGATGTAGAAAATATTCAGAAAATAAAATAAAATTTCTCTGTGTAACTGAATCACAAAACAGTGGGCTGGGCCTTTTGTTTGCAAGGGCTGTTTAGGAGGATTTTCATATTCTTTGCAGGCTCTCTTACACCCGTGGGGTCAGGGCACCCCAGCTCTGATGACAGAGAGGGACAGGAATTGGTTTGTGTATGTGGAGAGGGGGAGGTTGGAGAGAAAAGCCCCGAAGGTGCCACTGCAAGTCAGTCATCTCTGAGAAAACCTGAGCAAACCTTTGCACCTCTGACCCTAGCTCCAGGAGCAGCGCGGCCGAGCACCGTGCAGGCCGTTGTCCCTCGCTCCCCATCTGCCTGTGCGCCTCAGTCACCCATCGACAAGGAGGTGGCAGAGGGGGTGAGCTCTGGCCCATACCCTGGAAGGATCTCACAGACCCTGCCCTCCCGCTCAGTGTGCTTTGTCTTTATCCGCCTATCGCCTCCCTTGCCTCTGTGCTTTGGCGTCAGGGTGAAAAGTGTGGGTGTGATCCTGAGCACAACAGTGGATCTAATTTAAAAGATGTTGGGACTACGGTCTTCTACATGCTCCCTGTGCTGTGTCCCAGACAAGAGCAAGGTTTTGCTGGCCCCCTCTGACAAGCAATGAGCTGTGCTTCAGCCTGGACCAGAAATGGTAGAAGGAGAAGGGGGAATGACCATGATGGATATGAGGGCTGGAATAGGGGCAGGGGCAGAAACTGTCACATCAGGGTCACTCCTTCAGCAACACACATTGGGTCTACAGACGCCTGTTACCTGGAAGGAATGACACCTAAACTGTGAGTTCACTAACCCTTCAGCAGGGATGGCTGCTGTATCGCCTGGGCCACAGGCCAGGGGATATTGATGGGGAAATGATTCAGCAGCAGGGCTGGATGCTTCTTAGAAGTGATGAAGACTGAGGTAATTCAAGACAAAAAGTGTTTCCTCCCATGCATAAAGCTAAATTAATTAGGTCTGATTATGCAAAATAGGAGGTAAATCAATCCTACTATTTGGACTTAAGAGTTCTGGCACCTTCTATAAAAATTAAAAAAAAACAAAAACCAGCAGGAGGAATGAAATCTGTATCCCATAACAGACATGGGAGGCAGGCTCATTTTATTTCTAATTTTCATAACTCAGCACTTTTCCTAGAACTGGCACCAACGTTGCCTTTTACACAGGTCAGTAATTCTCTTCAGTAAAACAGGTCTCAGCAGAGGACCAGATAATGCAATAGTCCCTTAGCTAGTCCTTCAGACGATTGAGTAAAGTGCATTTTCTCAGTCATCATGGAGGAGCAGGGATTGTAATTGCTGTGCAGGAGAAGACTGTGTAAAGGAGAGGCTGCAACTAGGGGCAGAGAGTCCGGCTCTGCTACTTACTGGCTGTGCCGCCTTAGAGAAGCTCCTGGACCTCACCAAGCCTCAGTTTCCTCTTACGCAAAGTTAGGATAGCACAACAGTCTCATCTTTCAAGGGACCTGAGTTTTAAAGTCAGTGTTTCATACAATAATCAATTATAGACAAAATACTCTGTTTCTTTTTTGAGCACCAAGTGAAATAGCTAGCTTGCACTTAGGGAGTGCGTTGTATGAAAAACATGTGTCCTTAAATATTATAAGTCTTGGGTAATAATTCAAAGCAACAAGAGGTTCACAATCGGAGAGACACGCAGCATCTGAGGGGCACTGGAGACTCTGGATTTATAGCTCTCAATCCGGGACATTCGCTTTTTGACAGAATTGTCAGGCAGAATTTCATGGAATCCCTAACTTCCTCCTACTTCAGCTTCTTCATCACCCTCACGTTCTCCCTTATTTGAATTCCAGCCAGTGAAATTCTAGTTTGATTGACTTCAACCAGAAGACACATCATCACATACACCTGCATCGAAGGGTCGTCGAAAGAACTGAATGAAACAATGAGTCTGTTGCAGCCACGGAAGGGCCCCTGACCTATCTCTTTGAGGGCAAGCCTGCTACCGGTTGTACAGAGAGTTGATAGCCCCCAGCTGCTGCCGCTTCAGAGTCATTGCACGTTCATGCCAAGGCCACGCTCTTCCTGGGCAGCTCCCAGCCACTGCAAGCACAGCGGACACACCAGAGCCAGGCCATGTCTGCCCATTTTGAGCTCCTCTAATGGGCAGTCTCTGCCCTGGGGCACCCTCTCGGTGCAGCAAAGGGTTTTTTCACAACTGCATGGTAGGCCAAGGCTCTCACCCCATCCTTTGTTCTCCCCTCCCGCCCTTGTCCTCAAAGATACAGACCAGCATCACGGCTTGAGGCTCTTCCTGCCCATCTCACAGGCTTTTCTCTCAATTCTAGTTCCATCTTGTCACCTGCTTCCTATAGGACCTAAACTGACATAGCACATAAAGTACTGGGCATAGAATGAAGGTTCTGGAAATGTTAGCTCTTATTGTTATAATAATTATGACTTGATTAAACGAATGACTCCACTAGCAGAAGATGCCCTTAGAGGTACCTACTCCCGTGACAATCTGGTCCAAGAGTCCTCAGTGGAATCTTAGGCTTTGCTTAGCCTGTACCCATCTCTCTGCCCCTGTGGCACCATTCCAAGGTCATTCTTGCTTTTTCCAATGCTTCACTGTGCAGAGAGAATTTCAGAATCACTGGAGGATTTGATGAAAATGTATTAAAAACTTCAGAATTAGCTGGGAAATGCGCCTCTACAGCTCTTCATCTTACCAAGAACAAACACCATGGTCCTAAGAGCCTTCTCCAAATGAGTGCCAATGAAAGCCACATTCACTAAACAGCAGAGCCTTTCCTGAGGGAGTTCTGAGTCACATCATTATGGCCCACCTCATATGTGCCTCATCAGTGCACGCTGGACATTGGTTAGTCGTGGAGAGGGAAATGACGGTCAAGGCAGTAAGGGAAAGGTCTACAGAAACACCCAGCAGTCCACAGCCCTGAAACATGTCCATTAGGGCACATGAAACACTTTTCAGTGACAGGTCCCACAAATACTGTTGAGAACCCTGTTATGATGACAGCTATAAATTCCATTCTCTTGAGATCTGAGCAGCTGGTTCCAATTCAGTGACCACAGACTTCACAGAGGAGCCATCAACAGCATGATAAGGGCTTGTGATAAAGGGGGTACTGTTGCTGTGCTTATTGAAGCAGAGAAACAACTGACAAATAGGTGCTTCACAAAACTGCTCTGGAGAAACCGCTGCCGAAAGATTGTCTTGGGTGGCACAAGGGACCCAGCAATCCAATGAAGTCCATGGCTGTCTTTCTTTATGAAAGTACTTCTTCCATTAAAATAGAAACCATGTGGGGCTTCCCTGCTGGCACAGTGGTTGAGAATGTGCCTGACAATGCAGGGGACACGAGTTCGAGCCCTGGTGTGGGAAGATCCCACATGCCGCGGAGCAACTAGGCCCCGTGAGCCACAACTACTGAGCCTGCGCTTCTGGAGCCTGTGATCCGCAACAAGAGAGACTGCGATAGTGAGAGGCCCACGCACCTCAATGAAGAGTGGCCCCCGCTCGTCACAACTAGAGAAAGCCCTCCCACAGAAACGAAGACCCAACACACCCCAAAATAAATAAATAAATAAATGCCATTTCTAAAACACTACTCTTAAAAAAAAAAAATAGAAACCATGTGACTTCTGTTCCATTTGAAGGAAGAGGATATCAACTTTGACCTGATTACTCACATAAAAGCCACGGGTATGATGACCACCTAAGCAGACCTTGGGTGCTTGGGTCAAGGGCAAGACTGGGGAAAGGGGAGAAGAGGCAAATCCCAGCGAGAGCTGCATGTATCACCCAGTTTACAGAGCCAGCAGTGACTGGGTCTTAGCACAGGGTTCTGTAACTGTAATTTGTGTGTTGCTAATAAAATAACCTAAAAAGAGAAGGGTAAATACCCATCACAACCTCACACTCACCACCTTTGGGGAAGGGGAAATTATATTGAAAAACAAATGGGGTTGTAATTACCTGTCTCTAATACAAACTACTCACTCGACTTGTTCCCCCCCTGCTTCTGTTATGCCAAGTTCATTCTAAGGTGATATATTTTATGTACTAGAAAAACCAGTGGCTTGGAAATGTGATGGACCTAGGCCTGAAACATGATTCTGACCCTTTTCCAGCTGCGTGGCCATAGGCAAGTTACTCCCTCAGAAATTCAGTTTCCTCATCTGGAAAACAGGAATAAGAGTAACTACCCAACAGGGTTTTGTGAAACAAAACAGCAACATATATGTGAGAGGCCTTAGCATCTTGTCCCAATAGATTATTTAAAATCAGTCACAATCTATCAAACCACATGTTACAGAGGCACAGCTCAGAGAGCAAAATTGAAGCTTAGTCATCCTGGTAAATTATCTGAAGGCAGTTGACAATAGTGAAGGCCAGGGGCTCTCGCTCAGACTCAGTCCAACTGTCACTCAGCCCAGCTCTGTCTCAGATGTGCTCAAACTGGACTGTGGGTCAGGATCACCTGGAGGCCTTTGTAAAACAGATTCCTGGCCCCAAAGTCCACTGTTTCAGATTCAGTTAATCTGAGGTGGGGCCTGAAATTCTACTCAATGATGCTGCAACATATTTTGAGAACTACTACTCTATCTTTCGGACCTTCAAGGAGAAAATGACATACAAGTGCAATTGTTTAACGATAAATTCCCCAATACTTCGTCTATTATTGCACCTGCTCTTTAAACTTCTAAAATGATCAGGAAATGCATTAAATAGTTTTTTAAGAGCCAATAAGATAAGAACTTTGCCTAAAGGCGAAACCAAATTTCCTTTAAAGGAACTTAGTCAGGTGGGAGGAATTTCTCAGCCTGTGAGCCCACCATCACCCTAAATGATTCTAGCCATCCATATGCCTTGAGCAAATGCAGGTAACAAGCTTAGCAGAATGGTTCTAAAAGGGTGGTCCCCAGAAAAGCAGTAACAGCATCACCCAGATCTTATTAAAAATGCAAATTCTTGGGCCTCCCAGACCTACTGAATCAGAAACTGGGCTGAGAGTCCAGCAATCCACATTTTAACAAGTCCTCCAGGGGATCCTGATGCACACTTAAATTTGAGAACCACTAGTTTAGCACAACGTAAATAGTAAGCTCCTGGAGGGCAGGAGTCATCATCCTGTTCATCATGGTATCTCCAACCCATGGCTCAAAGCAGACAGTCAAACTTCTTGTTGAGTAAATGAATGCCTACATATCTAAGAGAGAGAACTTTCAAACTACCACATAGTATCTCAAGCAAAGAATTTCCTAATGTTTATTTTTGGGAGATGCAGGAGAGGGGAGGAGAAGATCGGGAGGAGATACGGATTTTTTTCCCAAGAGCCCTACTCCCTCCCTCTCTCTCACATCCTCTGATCTTATATCTCAGATGGAGTCATAACTCCAAACAGTAAAATATGTCTTCCTCATACTACCATCTCCAGCTACATCCCACAGGCCCGCCAAGTTTGAGGCCTCAGTTTAAGATTGCCCAGCCTGTGACGGCACTCGCGTTAGACAGTGGCTTTCTCCAGGTGCCTCAGACTCTGTTCCAGCTGCAAGAACACCCTGCATCTCTCTGTATATCTAACAATACTGTCAGAATTGATTAATGTTTCATGACCAAATGACTTGTGATTTAGGAAATCCAACAGACTCACTTGCACGTTTCTGCCTCTTCTCCGAGGAAGTCAACAATATCCACAAAATACTTTTTAAAATGGTTCTCACTATATCCTCTATACAGGGAGGGTGGGGGTGAGAATCGCTTCATAAAGACAGGATGCTCTGTATTTGAGCTATGGTGAGGCAAGCTGGGGATGAGTATGGGACCTTGGTAGCAGGCAGCTGCCCAGAGATGCCCTTCTTTATTTTTTATTTCTTTCTGAGTTTTCTGAAGGAGGCAATGGCTTTATTACACTGAACCAGAAAATACTGAGCAAAGTTATAATAAAAACAAACTGATTTATCGTTAGATCTGGATGTGGCCACTCCAAAGACCATGTTCAGTGACAGTTCTCAGAATGACAACAGTCATTATTACACTGACAAGGCAGATCTCATAATTTCTTATTTTCCCCAAAATGGCATTTGTGGATGTGAAAAAGATTGCCCTAGTTCGTTTTTTAATAAAAACATTTTAAACAAATACATCGTCTCACATGCAGGGAAAACCTGTGATTAATATGATACAACATTCTCAAACAACAGGGTAAAAGACAATGCCTTGAGAAGGCACTTAGATGCAGACATTGTCTTTGCTGAGCTGGCTTGGTTTCCCCAAGGAGCTCCATCTTGTGTAAGGTGCAGACAAATTAGGGTAAAAAGACAGAAATGGAGCCCATTAACTGGTGATGTCTGCGGCTTCTAAGAAAGACTGCAGAATACTGACTAGGAGGGTCAACTATAGAGTTAGACTGAGGTTCAAATCGTTGCTCATTGACTGTGTGACCTTGGGCAAGGTACTTCACCTTTCTGGTCACAGTTTTCTGATTTATAAGTGGGTGTAGTGAATGCTATTGATGTCCCACCCAAAGCTCCTTACCAAACACACTCCATCCACGAGTGTTGCCCTGCTCATCCTCCAGCTGCTATGAGCACCGACTGCTGTGCTAGTCTTCTAGGTTTGCCACGACAGAATGCCACAGACTGGGTGGCTTAAACAACCGAAATGTATTATCTCATAGTTCTGGAGGCTGGAAGTCCAAGATCAAGGTGCTGGCAAGTTTGGTTTCTCCTTGACTTGCAAGTGGTTGGCCCTCTGTGCACTGGTGTCTCTCTTGTGTCCTAATCGCCCCCTCTTATAAGGACACTAGTCAGAATGGATTTGGGCCCTGCCCTAACAGCCTCATTTCAATCAACTTAATCGCCTCTTTAAAGGCCCTATCTCCAAATACTGTCACATTCTGAGGTCCTGAGGGTTAGGACTTCAACATATAAATTTTAGGGGAACACAGCTTGGTCCATACCAACTGCTAATGGAGTACAGATGCCCCCTTCTCCAGACAACTGCTCTCAGATCAAAGAATTTCCTTACCAAAGAGGTTAGGTCTCACCTCCACCCCAGGTGCAGTTCTGGCCAATGACTGACTGACTCAAGGTGGAACCAACTCTGTGGTGTCATTCATGCCGCGAGCTACTACAGAGGCTAGTCTGCAGCTGGACCACATCCTTGCTCAGCAACTTCCTCTGACCTGTGCAGACATACTCCCCACCCATCCCACCCCACCCAAAAGACACATACGACAGAGTGACCATCTCAGCCTCTGCTTCTAAGCAACCCAACCAAAGACTTGGGGTATTATAATAATAATATCTTAACTCATAGCTACAACATACAATTTTATAAAAGCTACACGAGGCTATACAGTAATGTAAACACCCCTTAAAGGAAAATAGCCAGATGCCAGCAAGATTATATTCTTTTATATTACACATTTAATCCTCAGACTTTCTAGAAAACAATAGAGCCCATTCCCATGGATACTTCTAAAGGGAATCCTTTGTCGGCTATCAATTATATCTCTGACAGCTAAATTTTTTAATCTCTTGAGGTCTAGTCTACCTGCTTAAGGTCTTCTTTTTTTTTTTTTTTTTTTTTGCGGTACACAGGCCTCTCACTGCTGTGGCCTCTCCCGTTGAGGAGCACAGGCTCCAGACACACAGGCTCAGCGGCCATGGCTCATGGGCCTAACCACTCCACGGACTGGGGCACAAACGCATGTCCCCTGCATCAGCAGGCGGACTCTCAACCACTGCGCCACCAGGGAAGCCCTAAGGTCTTCTTAAAATGTTCTACATAGCATAGTGTCCTGCACCTAGTAAGTGCTTAATAAATGACCATTATTATTACCTTAGCAGGTAGAAAGTGTGAGTTTTCTTATAGCTGACAAGAGTGCAGGGGGAGAAAATAGGATCCCTTCCACCAGAAATAAGAGGTGAGCTTTGGCCTTACTCCAGAAAAGGGATGCAGAAGGAGGGTGGGAGATTCAGAGCCAGCGAGACGGTGGATGGTCATGTGCTCTGTGAGATGTTGAGCTCATCAAACACGTGTACAGGTGAGAAAGCTGGGTTTGCTGTCTGAACCCGTAAGTGCTATGTGGAGGCCACCGGCTTCCATGAATGAGCTACAAGCAGAGGGAAGCCTGCATAGTGATTATGAGGAGAGCTCTAGACAAGCTTCAGTTTGAGCCAAGCTTCTCAAATCTCCCAGGGATGGGATCTAAGCTGACATCTAGGGTACATCATTATTGGTGTGTAAAAGCAGCATTTATACAAAAATGGCCAACTGCAGAGCTAGAGAAAACACTCCTTGGGCTGAGGCAGTTGAACTCCACCGTGTAGAAAAGGATCATTCCTAAACCCCAGGCTTCTGTCCTCCTGGGAGCTAATAAAGGTACCACAGTCTCTCACCTCTGGACATATCTTCCCCTACACCATTAGAAGGAAAGAACTGACCCTGAAACTTTGCTGTTTTGGAAAAGGTATTGTGTCAATTTCTAAACTTGAACTTACATTGGATTTTATTTTTCCTTTCCAATTTTTAAAAGCCATCTCTCCCCCGACAGTGAATGATGACATGGTTTATCAGGGTTATGTAGTGACTCATCAGCTGGGCCTAGAATACCCTTCCCATTGGCAGCCACTAAGATTGCTCACGGGAGCTTGGAAGTCATAGGGGAGAAGGGCGCACCCTAAAACCAGTGATCACTACTTCCCACGGTGAGTCATCCCTTCTGCAGGTACCAGGGGCCCCTGCTGGAGGTCCTGGGGAAGCCATTACTCCATATGCCAAAGGGCTGCTGCATCTCTATTTCATTACACAGCCCCCTTCTTGGCCCATGGGAAGCAACTGTAATTTTCAGTCACTATTTAGTGGGGCTGGAGGCTTACAGCAGCATATTTGCTAGGGAGTATTTTGAACCAATGTTCAGTCCAGGGAAGCATGTAGACAGCCCCTGGTGAAACGAGCACTCCAGAGTTCAAGGGAGAAATGAACACTCAGCTCTGTGACTACTTCCAGTCTCACCCAGTCTGTCACAAATCTTGCCTAAAACACTTACCACGTCACTCTTCCCCACCAAGGACTCCCTCACTGCCAATAAAATTGAGTACAAAATCTTCAGCTTGGCAGCCAAGGCCTTTTATCATCTGGTTGCAACCTGCTTTCCCAGACCTGCCTTCTCCTACTGATGGATGTGGTAGCTCTCAGTTAAAAGTGGGAACCAAAAGGGATTCTGATTGGGTGACCCTGGGCTAAGTCTAGGCAACTTCATTTTTCTGGTGCTTTCCAGATGGTTCTCATATGTACCTTTAGATTAGGACCTTGGCTTTTGTAACCTGGACTGTACATTTTCCCCTGAACTTGCTCTTGCTTTCTAACGTCTGTACTTTTTTTTTTTTTTAAGCAGTGTGTCTATATGAGATTCTGACTCAGGTGGCCCATGACTGTATTTTTTTATTAATTAATTTACTTATTTATTTTCAGCTGTGTTGAGTCTTCGTTTCTGTGCGAGGGCTTTCTCTAGTTGCGGCGAGCGGGGGCCACTCTTCATCGTGGTGCGCGGGCCTCTCACTATTGTGGCCTCTTTTATTGTGGAGCACAGGCTCCAGATGCGCAGGCTCAGTAGTTGTGGCTCACAGGCCCAGTTGCTACGCGGCATGTGGGATCTTCCCAGACCAGGGCTCGAACCCGTGTCCCCTGCATTGGCAGGCAGATTCTCAACTACTGAGCCACCAGGGAAGCCCCCAACTTCTGTATTTTTTTTTTGTGGTATGCAGGCCTCTCACTGTTGTGGTCTCTCCCTTTGCAGAGCATAGGCTCCGGACACGCAGGCTCAGTGGCCATGGCTCACGGGCCTAGCCGCTCCGCGGCATGTGGGATCTTCCCGGACCGGGGCACGAACCCGTGTCCCCTGCATCAGCAGGCAGACTCTCAACCACTGCGCCACCAGGGAAGCCCCCAACTTCTGTACTTTTAAGAGCACTCTCTCCTCCTAGAATTGCCTTGTCCAATATGGTACCCATTAGACACATGTGGCTATTTAAATTACAATTAATTAAAAGGAAACAAAATGACAAATCAGTTCCTTATTCACACTGGCCACATCTCAAGTGCTTGAATGCCTCCTGTGACAAGATTATAGAACATTTCTATCCTCGTAAGACATCCGCAGGATGGCACTGTTCTAGAGGTTCCTCCCCTGCTGGGCGGCAGCCTCCAGTTGGAATTTGGCCAGATTGCTTTGAAGCCCTAGGATGTGGGTCCCTTCACCTCTCAGACACTCCATCCCTCCCCTGACCAGCATGCCCTCCACCACTACCAGCCCCACCCTGCGAAAGGGAAGGTGGAACCACAGGCCCATGAGGGCCTCCAGCTCTCACAGTCCTGGGCTCAGCAGGGCCAGGCAGTGGCTCCATCCCATCTAGCCTCAGCCTCCTTCGCCTGCCCTTGGAACCATGTCAGACCGAGCCTTCTCATCTGTGCCAATCTTCTTTAACACAGTGTCTACAAGTGGGGCTTTAATAGATGTCCAGCCCCTACCCTTCACCCCAGAGAAAGGCAGCTCATGGACCTCCCAGCTCCCCACAGCAGACACTGTCTTTCACGGCACAGCAGGGATTAAGTCCACTTTACTAATTATATCACTAACTCTAAGTGGAACTAAATCTCAAATACAAACAATACATTTATATTCCTGGAGGCAGATGTGCAGCAGTTGCTTGGTTTTATATCTTTTTGATGCTTTCTTCTCTCACACAATAAGCTATAGGTTAGTACCAGTACCGTGACCTTTTCTAAAATAAACCCTCAAAACTAAGGCTAAAATTATCCATGCTCATTAGCTTAGCCTGCAGCATCACACATGAGGCTGTGAAAAGAAATAATTTTCTTAGGCAAAATACATATTCATGACCCTTTCTGCATGGAGGGCTAAATTAAATACAGTACAGTGCCATGTATAAATATATACAACAGCAGGTTCTGCTGTAAGTTTATCTTTGAGAGACACCCCTCTATATGATCAAGTGCACCAAAAGGGCTACACACACACACACACACACACACACACACACACACACACAAACCATGACAGAAAGAAGCTCCATGATGCATTTGGAAGCAGGTCTCCCTCAAGCTCTCAAGTCTATGCTTTTATTTTTTTATAATAGATCTTTATTGGAGTGTAATTGCTTCACAATACTGTATTAGTTTCTGTTGCACAACAAAGCGAATCAGCCATATGCATACACATGTCCCCATATCCCCTCCCTCTTGAGCCTCCCGCCCACTCTCCCTATCCTACCCCTCTAGGTCATCGCAAAGCACTGAGCCAATCTCCCTGTGCTATGCTGCTGCTTCCTACCAGCCAACTCTTTTACATTCGGTAGTGTATATATATCGATGCTACTCTCACTCCACCCCAGCTTCCCCCTTCCACTCCATGTCCTCAAGTCCATTCTCTATATATCTACCTCTTTATTCCTAACATGCAATTAGTTCATCAGTACCATTTTTTCTTTTTTTAATATTCCATATTATATGCGTTAGCATACATTATTTGTTTTTCTCTTTCTGACTTACTTCACTAGGTATGACAAAGCACCTCACTACAAATAACTCAATTTCGTTTCTTTTTATGGCTCAGTAATATTCCACTGTATATATGTGCCACGTCTTCTTTATCCATTCATCTGTCGATGGACATTTAGGTTGGTTCCATGTCCTGGCTACTGTAAACATTGCTGCAATGAACATTGTGGTACATGTCTCTTTTTGAACTATAGTTTTCTCAGGGTATATGCCCAGTAGTGGAATTGCTGGGTCATATGGTAGTTGTATTTTTAGTTTTTTAAGGAACCTCCATACTGTTTTCCATAGTGGTTGTATCAATTTACATTCCCACCAAAAGTTCAGGATGGTTCCCTTTTCATCCCACCCTTTCCAGCATTTACTGTTTCTAGATTTTTTGATGATGGCCATTCTGACTGGCGTGAGGTGATACCTCATTACAGTTTTGATTTGCATTTCTCTAATAATTAGTGATGTTGAGCATCTTTTCATGTGCCTCTTGGCCATCTGTATGTCTTCCTTGGTGAAGTGTCTATTTAGGTCTTCTGCCCATTTTTTAACTGGATTGTTTGTTTTTTGATATTGAGCTCCATGAGCTGTTTGTATATTTTGGAGATTAATCCTTTGTCTGTTGTTTCATTTGCAAATATTTTCTCCCATTCTGAGGGTTTTCTTTTTGTCTTGTTTATGGTTTCCTTTGCTATGCAAAAGTTTTTAAGTTTAATTAAGTCCCATTTGTTTATTTTTGTTTTTATTTCTGTTACTCTAGGAGGTGGGTCAAAAAAGATCTTGCTGTGGTTTATGTCAAAGGATGTTTTTTCCTGTTTTCCTCTAAGAGTTTTATAGTGTCTGGTCTTATATTTAAGTCTTTAATCCATTTGGAGTTTATTTTTGTGTATGGTGTTAGGTAATGTTCTAATTTCTATGTGCCAAAATGATTCTCCCTTAGGCAAAACTATAACATTTCTCTGAAGCACTTTTTCTGGTTTGGAGAGCAAAAGCCAAAATAAGTAGATAAAGTCTGTCTTTTCTCCAGAAATGAATAAGCCAGGAGATCCACTCTTTCAAAGGGAAATATAGGGAGATTGAACAGACCCTAAAAAAGCTGGTATGTATGGCTTGATACTGTGTTTTTGGCAGAAGACATCAAGTTCTGTGACTTTAGGCAACTGGCTTAAGCTCCCTGAGTCTTAGGTGTCTCATCTGTAATATGCAGATAGTAATAACTCACCAGTCTAAGAGCAGGAGCCCGAACTAGATGATTCCAGCTTGTTTTCCTGCTCTAAGGGTTGCAAAAGTATGACATGGAGTAACAGACCAGACCAGTGTGTATATGAATTGTGTGGGGAACTTGATGAAATGTGGATTCTGATTGGCAGGTCTGTGTGGGGCCTGAGAGTCCACATTGCTGACATGGTCCTCAAACCACACTTTGAGGAGCCACCAAATGTTTGTCAAGAAGTGAGATGACAACTAAGACTTTCACGAAGCTGAAGAATTTAAAGTTCTGTCAAAATGAAGCCTTTGCCTTTTCTCTGATTTTCCTTTGGCCGTGTTTCCTCATTAACAAGAGGCTTGAGTACCTCAGAATGCATTTAGTGATTGGTTTATTGACAGAGAGAACACCTTGTGAGCCAAATAGAATTTCTCCTATGATGAAATCCTGGAGTTATAATTTCTCTTTTCCATCTCATTTCTCCTGGAAAATATTTGTTTCCCACTGGCAGCATCCCTCTGTTAACTGTTCAGCTGTAAGTAGTCAGGAAACTGCCAGAAGATGTCTGCTTGTTCTAAGATGCTCTGGGCTTGCCAATGTGAACAGGCAAACTGAATACAGCAACATGGGCCAATGATCACAAAACACAAAGGAAATCTACTGCATTGATACGGTGGACGTGTCTTCATTTAAATGTTTTTAATTAAAGAAAGTGCATATCATACACATCGGTTTAGAAAAATCTTCATGGTCCTACTCAGGAAAAGCTTCTATCGCAACATTGGACATTCCTGTGTGACCGGGTACTTCCTGTTGAATGTGATATGGTCTTGGAGAGCAAGGTAAACTCAAGTTTAAAAGGAACTGTTTCCTGGCCTGTAAAATCTAGAAAAGCTTCCATTTACATGTCCCCAAGTATTGTAAGTAATAATAATAATTACTTCCCTTTGTATGACCCTCCATGATTCACAAACTGATTTCAAATATATTCTCTCACCCAAGGCTCCCTTACTACATGGTGTGAGATGGGTGGTGTTATCCCCTTGTGTCCACACAAGGAACATAAAAGTTAGGGTTCCTTGACCTCTTCAACTTAGTTTGAAGTGGCAGACCCCAAACCATGTCTTCAGATTCTAGATCTAGTGCTCATTTGTATCAAATCATATTGATTACATAATTCTGCTTGGCTACTCTCCGAAGGTAACCACTCAATTTGGTCACATAGTCACAAATGCAACCACATCTGCAGAATGTGACATTAAAAATTCATTGCGGGCTTTCCTGGTGGCGCAGTGGTTGAGAGTCCGCCTGCCAATGCAGGGGACACGGGTTCATGTCCCGGTCCAGGAAGATCCCACATGCCGCGGAGCGGCTGGGCCCGTAAGCCATGGCCGCTGAGCCTGCGCGTCCAGAGCCTGTGCTCCGCAACAGGAGAGGCCACAACAATGAGAGACCCACATACCAAAAATACAAAAAAAATTCATTGCAACCTCTACCTCTTTTCCACATGCCAGCTTTACCCTCTTCTCAACCACTATCCATGCCACACACACGCCACTAACTACTACAGAGCACCTTCAAGTAATGTCTAGAACCCTGGCCAGAGGTTAAAATGTGACTTTTTAAAATGTGAAGTCACTAGAAAGAGCCTTCGATAAAAATTACTTGCATTAGTTATCTATTGTTCTGTAACAAATTACCCCCAAACCATGGCTTAAAACAATAAAAAATGTTTATTTTCTCCACATTTTCTGTGAGTCAGGAATCCAGGAGTGGCTTGGTCAGGAGGTCCTGGCTCAGGGATTGTCATGAGGTTTTGGTTAAGAAGTCATCTGGGGTGATAGTCATCTGCAGGCTTAATGGGTACAGGAAGATCCAACCCTAAGCTCACCCACATGGCTCCTCGCAGGAAACCTCAGTTCCCGGCACACAGACCCACTCCCCTCCGAGGGCAGCTTGAGTGTCCTTGCAACATGGCAGCTGACTTCCCCCAGAGGGAGTGACCCTAAAGAGCAAGGCAGAAGCTGTGCTATCTTTGCCACTTAGCCTTGGAAGACACACTGAAATTTCTACACCATCCTATTGGTGTCACGGGTCAGCCAATTTAATGTGTGTGTGGGGAACCATACAGGGGCATGAATCACTGACGGCCATCTTAGAAGCTGGCCACAAAAAATAACCTAAAAGTTTAGCTTTTCTTTCTTTTTTATTTTGAGAAAAATATTCATTTTATCTTCATGTATAAATAGTTGGGTTGTTACATTGAGGTTACATAATGAATCAGTGACAGACTTTACACTAGAACTTTCTCCCAATATCCAAGTTGGTGAAACCCCTACCTTTAAAAGACTGTAAATAGAAAAACATATATGTAACAAGATTTGGTTCATAATTAGGACAAATATGGACTTGAACAGACAGATACTATTGAAATTTCACATGGTTCCCCAAGTGGTCAAAATCATATTTAGGGGAGTAAGTATATAATTATTTTCAGCATCATATCATATTGCTAGAACACTAAGTATTCACATAATTATGGGGAGAAAATAACACCAAACTAAGATGTACTGTAACCTACATGAAAGTGAATATGGACTAATTAAACAGAGAAATGTCCAGAACAAGGGAAGCTGATCAGGGACATTTAATGTGATCTGTATTAGTCACAGTATTCCAGGGAAACAGAACCAATAGGATGTGTGTGTGTGTGTGTGTGTGTGTGTGTGTGTAGAGAGAGAGAGAGAGGAGGGGATTGGAGAGACACAGAGAGAAGCAGAGAGATGGAGAGACACAGAGACAGAGACAGAGAGACATATTTATTTTAAGTAATTGGCTCTTGCAATTCTAGGGGCTGGCAAATCCAAAATCTGCAGGGCAGGTCAGCAGGTTGGAGACCCAGGCAAGAGTTAATATTGCAGTCTTGAGTCTAAAGGCTGTCTGGAGATAGAATTCCTTCCTCCTCGGGAGGCCTCAGTCTTTTCTCTTAAGTCCTTAGACTGGCTGGATGAGGCTTGCCCACACTATTGAGGGTGCTCTGCTTTTACTCAAAGTCTACTGATGATTTAACATTGATCACATGTGAAAAATACTGTCACAGCCAACATCTAGACAGGTGTTATACCAAACATCTGTGCACAACAGCTTAGCCAAACTGGTACATAGAATTAACCATCACAGGATCTAATACGAGTATTCTTTTCCAATTTGGATCTGACAGAGAGGGTGAATGAAGTTGGCAAAGAGAACTCAGATCTCCCACTCAGGCTGCAAAAGTCCCAGAGAGTAGGATTCCAGGCTACTTCCAATACTGAGGGACATCTGAACACCTAAATGCTCACTTGGGGACCAGTCAATCCAATTCTTAGGTTGGATTCCCCAGAAACAGATGCCAGTTTTCATCAAAGATTTTTGTTAGAAAGGTTCCCAGGAGAAACTGGCAGGGGTGGGGAGGGGGAAAGGGAGGAGCAGGAGGCCACACAAAGGGGCAGGACGGAGCAGAGTCCCACGAAAGGTGACCTTGGCTCAATCCCATAGATCTCAAGAGACAACTGAGACAACTGGCGGGGGGCACTGGTGTGTTTATACTCTTGCACACAGTAGCCACTTTAAAAATGCTGCCTCCAGGGAACTGGGGGGTGGGAGCGGGATGTGGATTCCCAGACACTCTGGCTCTCACTGAGCAGCTTGGGGAAATGCAAGAGAGTTTTGCAGGGCTTTGGGGGCAACAAGTAGACTTATGAGAATCTAAATTCACACTCCTCATGTGCTGTAGGATTTCCTAAGACATTAACACTAAATTGGTATGGAGCAAATATACAAGATGCCTGCCAGAAAAAAAAGAAACAACTCTGAAGGGACATTTCTACAATCTGACGTTTAGCGTTTTCTTGGAGAAAAATCCCCACTGAAGATAAGCCCTCAATCCAAAATTACTTGCATGTTCCAAACAATGTTGCAATGAACATATAATTTTGCAAACTTGTAGGGGTATTTCTAGAGGATAAACTATTACACATGAAAATGCTGGGTCAAGAGCATTCCTGTAAGAGAGAATCCTCCCAGACATGTGGATGGTTTGCTTTCTCATTTCATTCAAGTCTCTATAAAATGCTTCCTCCCAAACTAAACAATAAGAAAGCAATATAAGGAATAAACATAAAGCAAATACTTATAAAACTACTATCTAGACGGAGGCGTGACTGCTGGGCTTGGCGCTGCCACAGCGCAGCCAGCTTGACCTTGAGTGCACAGTTCTGCGTTTCCAGCTGCTGCACGGCGGAGAGGTTGTTGAGGCCCTGCAATTGCTCCTTCTAGTTAGTGTGGAAGAACCTGTACTCTTACATGTGCACCACCACCTGACTCAGGTCCAGCACATCGAATGCCGGGGTCGGGCAGTAGGCCAGGCCCAGGCAGAGCTAGGAGGCCGAGAAGCATGCAGCTGAGGAGGCCACATTGCAGCAGGACAGTGACTGTGAGTGGAAGGTACTCACGCCAGAGGCCCCAGAGAGGCCCAAGTACAGGCGCAAGCTGTCTCTGAACACCTTGCAATAGGAGGAGGCAGCGCACAGGTAGTCTTCAGAGCTAAAGCTCATGATGCCTGGACCAGGGCCAGGAGAGCGCTGTGGCTGGGAGAGGAGAACTAACTCAAGAATGGTGTCTACATCAATCTGCGAGATCTCTCCCAGAGATCTCCATCTCAATGCTAAGACTCAGCTCCACTCAATGACCAGCAAGCTCCAGTGCTGGATACCCCATGCCAAACAACTAGCAAGACAGGAACACAACCCCGCCCATTAGCAGAGAGGCTGCCTAAAATCATAATAAGGTCACAGACACCCCAAAACACACCACCAGATGCAATCCAGCCCACCAGAAAGACAAGAACCAGCCTCATCCGCCAGAACACAGGCACCAGTCCCCTCTATCAGGAAGACTACACAACCCACTGAACCAACCTTAACCACTTGGGGAAGACATCAAAACCAACGGGAACTACAAATCAGTAGCCTGCAAAAATGAGACCCCAAACATAGTAAGTTAAGCAAAATGAAAAGACAGAGAAACACACAGCAGATGAAGGACTAAGGTAAAAACCCACCAGACCAAACAATTGAAGAGGAAATAGGCACTCTACCTGAAAAAGAATTCAGAGTGATGATAGTAAAGATGATCCAAAATCATGCAAATAGAATGGAGAAAATACAAGAAACGTTTAACAAGGATGTAGAAGAACTAAAGATGAAACAAACAATGATGAACAACACAATAAATGAAATTAAAAATTGTTTAGAAGGGATCAGTAGCAAAATAACTGAGGCAGAAGAATGGATAAGTGACCTGGAAGATAAAATAGTGGAAATAACTACTGCAGAGCAGAATAAAGAAAAAAGAATGAAAAGAACTGAGGACAGTCTCAGAGACCTCTGGGACAACATTAAACACACCAACATTTGAATTATAGGGGTCCCAGAAGAAGAAGAGAAAAAGAAAGGGACTGAGAAAATATTTGAAGAGATTATAGTTGAAAACTTCCCTAATATGAGAAAGGAAATAGTTAATCAAGTCCAGGAAGCACAGAAAATCCCACACAGGATAAATCCAAGGAGAAACATGCCAGGACACATATTAAACAAACTATCAAAAATTAAATACAAAAAAAAATTAAAAGCAGCAAGGGAAAAGCAACAAATAACATACAAGGGAATCCCATTAAGATTAACAGCTGATCTTACCGCAGAAACTCTCTAAGCCAGATGGGAGTGGCAGGACATATTTAAAGTGATGAGAGGGAAAAACCTACAACCAAGATTACTCTACCCAGCAAGGATCTCATTCAGATTCACCGGAGAAATTAAAACCCTTACAGACAAGCAAAATCTAAGAGAACTCAGCACCACCAAACCAGTTTAAAACAAATGGTAAAGGAACTTCTCTAGGCAGGAAACACAAGAGAAGGAAAAGACCTACAATAACAAACACAGACCAATTAAGAAATGGTAATAGGAACATACATATCGATAATTACCTTAAATGTAAATGGATTAAATGCTCCAACCAAAACACAGACTGGCTGAATGGATACAAAAACAAGCCCTGTATATATGCTGTCTATAAGAGACCCACTTCAGACCTAGGGACACATACACACTGAAAATGAGGGGATGGAAAAAGATATTCCTTGCAAACGGAAATCGAAACAAAGCTGGAGTGGCAATTCTCATATCAGACAAAATAGACTTTAAATAAAGACTATACAAGAGACAAAGAAGGGCACTACATAATGATCAAGGGATCAATCCAAGAAGATATAACAATTATAAATATTTATGGAGCCAACATAGGAGCACCTCAATTCATAAGGCAAATACTAACAGCCATAAAAGGGGAAATCGACAGTAACACATTCATAGTAGGGGACTCTAACACCCTACTTTCACCAATGGACAGATCATCCAAAATGAAAATAAGTAAGAAAACACAAGCTTTAAATGATACATTAAACAAGATGGACTTAATTGATATTTATAGGACATTCCATCCAAAAACAACAGAATACACTTTCTTTTCAAGTGCTCATGGAACATTCTCCAGGATAGATCATACCTTGGGTCACAAATCAAGCCTAGGTAAATTTAGAAAATTGAAATCGTATCAAGTATCTTTTCTGACCACAACGCTATGAGACTAGATATCAATTACAGGAAAAAATCTGTAAAAAATACAAACACATGGAGGCTAAACAATACACTACTTAATAACCAAGAGATCACTGAAGAAATCAAAGAGGAAATCAAAAAATACCTAGAAGCAAATGACAATGAAAACATGACAACCCAAAACCTATGGGATGCAGTAAAAGCACTTCTAAGAGGGAAGTTTATAGCAACACAATGCTACCTTAAGAAACAAGAAACAACTCAAATAAACAAACTAAACTCACATCTAAAGCAATTAGAGAAAGAAGAACAAAAATATCCCAAAGTTAGCAGAAGGAAAGAAATCATAGAGATCAGACCAGAAATAAACGAAAAAGAAATGAAGGAAATAATAGCAAAGATCAATAAAACTAAAAGCTGATTTGTTGAGAAGATAACAAAGTTGATAAACCATTAGCCAGACTGATCAAGATAAAAAGGGAGAAGACTCAAATCAGTAGAATTAGGAATGAAAAAGGAGAAGTAACAACTGACACTGCGGAAATACAAAGTATCATTAGAGATTACTACAAGCAACTCTGTGCCAATAAAATGGACAACCAGGAAGAAATGGACAAATTCTTGGAAATGCACAACCTGCCAAGACTCAACCAGGAAGAAATAGAAAATATGAACAGACCAACTATAAGCACTGAAATTGAAACTGTGATTAAAAATCTTCCAACAGGGCTTCCCTGGTGGTGCAGTGGTTGAGAGTCCGCCTGCCAATACAGGGGACACGGGTTCGTGCCCCAGTCCGGGAAGATCCCACATGTCACGGAGCGGCTGCGCCCATGAGCCACGGCCACTGAGCCTGCACGTCCGGAGCCTGTTGCTCCGCAACGGGAGAGGCCACGACAGTGAGAGGCCCATGGACTGCAAAAAAATAATAAAAATAATCTTCCAACAAAAAAAAGCCCAGGACCACATGGCTTCACAGGCGATTCTATCAAACATTTAGAGAAGAGCTAACACCTGTCCTTCTCAAACTCTTCCAAAATATAGCAGAGGGAGGAACACTCCCAAACTCATTCTATGAGGCCACCATCACCCTGATACCAAAAGCAGACAAAGATATCACAAAGAAAGAAAACTACAGGCCAATATCACTGATGAACATAGATGCAAAAATCCTCAACAAAATACTAGAAAACAGAATCCAAAAGCACATTAAAAGGATCGTTCACCATGACCAAGTGGGGTTTATCCCAGGAATGCAAGGATTCTTCAATATATGCAAATCAATCAATCTGATACACCATATTAACAAATTGAAGGAGAAAAACCATATGATCATCTCAATAGATGCAGAAAAAGCTTTTGACACAATTCAACACCGATTTATGACAAAAATCCTGCAGAAAGTAGGCATAGAGGGACCTTAGCTAAACATAATAAAGGCCATATATGACAAACCCACAGCCAACACCGTCCTCAATGGTGAAAAACTGAAACCGTTTCCACTAAGATCAGGAACAAGACAAGGTTGCCCACTGTCACCACTATTATTCACATTGTTTTGGAAGTTTAGCCACAGCAATCAGAGAAGAAAAATAAATAAAAGGAATCCAAATTGGAAAAGAAGAGGTAAAGCTGTCACTCTTTGCAGATGACATGGTACTATACATAGAGAATCCTAATACGCTACCATAAAATTACAGAGCTAATCAATGAATTTGGTAAAGTAGCAGGATACAAAATTAATGCACAGACATCTCTTGCATTCCTATACTCTAATGATGAAAAATCTGAAAGTGAAATTAAGGAAACACTCCCATTTGTCATTGCAATAAAAAGAATAAAATGCTTAGGTATAAACCTACATAAGGAGACAAAAGATCTGTATGCAGAAAACTATAAGACACTGATGAAAGAAATTAAAGATGATACATACACATGGAGAGGTATACCACGTTCTTGGATTGGAAGAATCAATATTGTGAAAATTACTATACTATCCAAAGCAATCTACAGATTCAATACAATCCCTATCAAACTACTTCTGGCATTTTTCACAGAATTAGAACAAAAAATTGCACAATTTGTATGGAAACAAAAAAGACCACAAATAGCCAATGCAATTTTGAGAAAGAAAAATGGAGCTGAAGGAACAGGCTCCCTGACTTCAGCCTATATTACACAGCTATGGTAATCAAGACAGTATGATACTGGCACAAGAACAGAAATATAGACCAATGGAACAGGTTAGAAAGCCCAGAGATCAACCCATGCACATATGGTCACCTTATCTTAGCTAAAGGAGGCAAGAATATACAATGGAGAGAAGACAGCCTATTCAACAATTGATGCTGGGAAAACTGGACAGCTACCTGTAAAAGAATGAAATTAGGACACTGCCTAACACCATACACAAATATAAACTCAAAATGGATTAAAGACCTAAATGTGAAGACAGACACTATAAAACTCTTAGAGAAAAACATAGGCAGAACACTCTATAACATAAATCACAGCAAGATCCTTTTGACCCACCTCCTAGAGAAATGGAAATAAAAACAAAAATAATCAAGTGGGACCTAATGAAACTTAAAAGTCTTTGCACAGCAAAGGAAAGCATAAACAGGATGAAAGGACAACACTCAAAATGGAAGATAATATTGCAAACGAAGCAACTGACAAAGGATTAGTCTCCAAAATTTACAAGCAGCTCATGTAGCTCAATATCAAAAAAACAAACAACCCAATCCAAAAATGGGCAGAAGACCTAAACAGACATTTCTCCAAAGAAGATATACAGATTGCCAACAAACACATGAAAGGATGCTCAACATCACTAATCATTAGAGAAATGCAAATCAAAACTACAATGAGGTATCACCTCACACCAGTATGAATGTCCATCATCAAAAACTCTACAAACAGTAAATGCTGGAGAGGGCGTGGAGAAAAGGGAACCCTCCTGCACTGTTGGTGGGAATGTAAATTGAGCCAGCCACTATGGAGAACAGTATGGAGGTTTCTTATAAAACTAAACATAGAACTACCATACAACCCAGGAATCCCGCTACTGGGCATATACCATGAGAAAACCATAATTCAAAAAGAGTCATGTACCACAGTTTTCATTCCCGAACTACTTACAATAGCCAAGACATGGAAGCAACCTAAGCGTCCATCTACAGATGAATGGATAAAGAAGATGTGGCACATATATACAATGGAATATTACTCAGCCATAAAAAGAAACAAAATTGAGTTATTTGTAGTGAGGTAGTCTGTCATACAGAGTGAAGTAAGTCAGAAAGAGAAAAACAAATACCGTATTCTAACACATATATATGGAATCTAAAAAGAAAGAAAGAACGTTCTCAAGAAACTAGGGGCAGGACAGGAATAAAGACGCAGACATAGAGTATGGACTTCAGGACACAGGGAGGGGGAAGGGTAAGCTGGCACAAAGTAAGAGAGTGGCATTGACCTATATACACTACCAAATGTAAAATAGATAGCTAGTGGGAAGCAGCCACATAGCATCAGCTCCATGCTTTGTGACCACATAGAGGGGTGGGATAGGTAGGGTGGGAGGGAGATGCAAGAGGGAGGCGATATGGGGATATATGTATACGTACAGCTGATTCACTTTGTTATACAGGAGAAACTAACACAACATTGTAAAGCAATTTACTCCAATAAAGATGTTTTAAAAAAAGAAAGAATTGTGTCTACTTCTACACTGAATTTTTAAATAAATGTTTTAATTAGATGTCAAAAAAAATACTATCTAGCTCAAGAAATTTAGAATTAATCAGTGCCCCCGAAATACCACTCACATTCATATATTCCATATCCCTTCCTGGTTATAACACTGCTCTTTACCTTAGAAATAACCAAATATTTTTACTTTTATGGTAAACACTTCCTTGATTTCCTTTAGTTTCTAAACTTTACATAATTCTTAAATGATATAGTCTGATGTGTCTGGTTTTGATGGTTATGAAAAAAGAATTATAGTTCAGGGATTCTCTTGGGTTTTGCTCCTTTTATGTTTACAAGATTTATGTGTGTTGTTCCAAACAGTTGAAGTCCGTTTACTTTTATTGTTGTATAGGATCCTATTGTACACAATATACTACAATTTTATTTGTTATACTATTAATAAACATTTGCATTGTTTCTAATTTGGGGCTATTACAGCATTCTTGTGAATGTCCCAGTGTACAAATGTATATAGATTTCCAAGTAAGAGCCCCAGGAATGAAATTGCTGAGCCATACAGTGTGCACATTTTCATCTTTATTAGATGACGCAGAGCTATTTTTCAAAGAAGAAGCACCAATTGACACTCCAGTAATGGAAGTGTTATTTGTCCTTGCAGTTTCACATCCTTGAGAACACTTTGTATTGTCAAACTTTAAATTTTTGTCCATGTGAGCAGTATGTAGTGGTATCTCAGAGTGGATTTGAGTTTTCATTTCCTGATTTACTCTGTATGGAATTGTAAGTTGGAAGTTATTTTCTTTCAGTACACTGAAGATGCCAATGACTTATGCTTTCCTTTATTGCTATTAAATCAGCAGTTAGTTAACTGTCACTCCCCTGAAGATAATTCCTTTTTATTTCCCTCTGGACTCTGAATATCTGAACCTTTAGTTGTCTGAGATTTTAATATAATGTATCAAGCTGTAGATTTCTTTTTGTTTTCCTACTTGGCATTAGTGGATCTCTTGAATCTATTGAATAATTTCTATCATGAATTCTGGAAAATTCTCACCTATTATCTTTGTTTACATTTCTTTCTGAAACTTGAATTAAATGATTTGAGATCTCACTGTATACTCCATGTCTTTCACCCTTTCTTCTGTAATTTCCATGTTTTGTCTCTCCATGTTATAAGGTCTCCAACTTCTCTTTCTATTCTTTAATTTCTGCTTTAGCTCTGTCTAATCTACTATTTATTTAACACCTTTATTGGAGTATAATTGCTTTACAAAGGTGTGTTAGTTTCTGCTTTATAACAAAATGAATCAGTTATACATATACATATGTTCCCATATCTCTTCCCTCTTGTGTCTCCCTCCCTCCCACGCTCCCTAACCCACCCCTCCGGGCGGTCACAAAGCAACAAGCTGATCTCCCTGTGCTATGCAGCTGCTTCCTACTAGCTATCTACCTTACGTTTGGTAGTGTATATAATGTAAATGCCACTCTCTCACTTTGTCACAGCTTACCCTTCCCCCTTCCCATATCCGCAAGTCCATTCTCTGGTAGGTCTGTGTCTTTATTCCCGTCTTACCGCTAGGTGCTTCATGACACTTTTTTTCCTTACATTCCATATGTATGTGTTAGCACATGCTATTTCTTTTTCTCTTGCTGACTTACTTCACTCTGTATGACAGACTCTAGGTCCATCAACCTCACTACAAATAACTCAATTTTTATTTTTATGGCTGAGTAATATTCCATTGTATATATGTGCCACATCTTCTTTATCCATTCATCCGATGATGGACACTTATGTTGCTTCCATATCCTGGCTATTGTAAATAGAGCTTCAATAAACATTTTGGTACATGACTCTTTTTGAATTATGGTTTTCTCAGGATATATGCCCAGTAGTGGGATTGCTGGGTCGTATGGTAGTTCTATTTGTAGTTTTTTAAGGAACCTCCATACTGTTTTCCATAGTGGCTGTATCAATTTACATTCCCACAAGCAGAGCAAGAGTGTTCCCTTTTCTCCACACCCTCTCCAGCATTTATTGTTTCTAGATTTTTTGATGATGGCCATTCTGACTGGTGTGAGAGGATATCTCATTGTAGTTTTGAGTTGCATTTCTCTAATGATTAATGATGTTGAGCATTCTTTCATGTGTTTGTTGGCAATCAGTATATCTTCTTTGGAGAAATGTCTATTTAGGTCTTCTGCCCATTTTTGGACTGGGTTGTTTGTTTTTTTTGTTATTGAGCTGCATGTGCTGCTTGTAAATTTTGGAGATTAATCCTTTGTCAGTTGCTTCATTTGTAAATATTTTCTCCCATTCTGAGGGTTGTCTTTTGGTCTTCTTTATGGTTTCCCTTGCTATGTAAAAGCTTTTAAGTTTCATTAGGTCCCATTTGTTTATTTTTGTTTTTATTTCCATTTCTCTAGGAGGTGGGTCAAAAAGGATCTTGCTGTGATTTATGTTATAGAGTGTTCTGCCTACGTTTTCCTTTAAGAATTTGATAGTTTCTGGCCTTACATTTGGGTCTTTAATCCATTTTGAGCTTATTTTTGTGTATGGTGTTAGGGTTTGTTCTAATCTCATACTTTTACATGTACCTGTCCAGTTTTCCCAGCACCATTTATTGAAGAGGCTGTCCTTTCTCCACTGTATATTCCTGCCTCCTTTATCAAAGATAAGGTGACCATGTGTGCATGGGTTTATCTCTGGGCTTTCTATCTTATTCCATTGATCTATATTTTTCTTTTTGTGCCACTACAATATTGCCTTGATTACTGTAGGTTTGTAGTATAGTCTGAAGTCAGGGAGCCTGATTCCTCCAACTCCATTTTTCATTCTCAAGATTGCTTTGGCTATTCAGGGTCTTTTTTGTTTCCATACAAATTGTGAAATTTTTTGTTCTAATTCTGTGAAAACTTCCAGTGGTAGTTTGATAGAGATTGCATTGAATCTATAGATTGCTTTGGGTAGTAGAGTCATTTTCACAATGTTGATTCTTCCAATCCAAGAACATGGTATATCTCTCCATCTCTTTGTATCATCTTTAATTTCTTTCATCATTGTCTTATAATTTTCTGCATACAGGTCTTTTGTCTCCTTAGTTACATTTATTCCTAGATATTTTATTCTGTTTATTGCAATGGTAAATGGGAGTGTTTTCTTAATTTCACTTTCAGATTCTTCATCATTAGTGTATAGGTATGCCAGAGATTTCTGTGCATTAATTTTGTATCCTGCTACTTTACCATATTCATTGATTAGTTCTCGTAGTTTTCTGGTGGCATCTTTAGGATTCTCTATGTATAGTATCATGTCATCTGCAAACAGTGACAGCTTTACTATTTCTTTACCAATTTGGATTCCTTTTATTTCTTTTTCTTCTCTGATTGCTGTGGCTAAAACTTCCAAAACTATGTTGAATAAGAGTGGTGACAGTGGGCAACCTTCTCTTGCTCCTGATCTTAGTGGAAATGTTTTCAGTTTTTCACCATTGAAGATGATATTGGTTGTAGGTTTGTCATATATGGTCTTTATTATTTTGAGGAAATAACCCTCTATGACTACTTTCTGCAGGGTTTTTATCATAAATGGGTGTTGAATTTTGTTGAAAGCTTTCTCTGCATCTTTTGAGATGATCATATGGTTTTTCTCCTTCAATTTGTTAATATGGTGTATCACGTTGATTGATTTGCATATATTGAAGAATCCTTGAATTCCTGGAATAAACCCAACTTGATCATGGTGTATGATCCTTTTAATGTGCTGTTGGATTCTGTTTGCTAGTATTTTGTTGAGGATTTTTGCATCTATGTACATCAGTGATATTGGCCTGTAGTTTTCTTTCTTTGTGATATCTTTGTCTGCTTTTGGTATCAGGGTGATGGTGGCCTCGTAGAATGAGTTTGGGAGTGTTCCTCCCTCTGCTATATTTTGGAAGAGTTTGAGGACAGGTGTTAGCTCTTCTCTAAATGTTTGATAGAATTCGCCTGTGAAGCCATGTTGTCCTGGGCTTTTGTTTGTTGGAAGATTTTTAATCACAGTTTTAATTTCAGTGCTTGTGATTTGTCTGTTCTTATTTTCTATTTCTTCCTGGTTCAGTCTTGGCAGGTTGTGCATTTCCAAGAATTTGTCCATTTCTTCCAGGCTGTCCATTTTATTGGCATAGAGTTGTTTGTAGTAATCTCTCATGAACTTTTGTATTTCTGCAGTGTCAGTTGTTACTTCTCCATTTTCATTTCTAATTCTATTGATTTCAGTCTTCTCCCTTTTTTTCTTGATGAGTCTGGCTAATGGTTTGTCAATTTTGTTTATCTTCTCAAAGCACCAGCTTTTAGTTTTATTGATCTCTGCTATCATTTCCTTCATTTCTTTTTCACTGATTTCTGATCTGATCTTAATGATTTCTCTCCTTCTGCTAACTTTGGGGTCTTTTTCTTCTTCTTTCTCTAATTGCTTTAGTTGCAAACTCATTCATTGAGTTCTTAATCTCAGTGTATTGTAGTTTTCATTTTTATAAGTTCTATTTGGTTCCTTTACCAAAAGGCTATATGGTGTTTATAGTTTCTTTTTTATTATTATTATTTTTTTACATATTTTTGGGAGTATAATTGCTTTACAATGGTGTGTTAGTTTCTGCTTTATAACAAAGTGAATCAGTTGTACATATACATATGTTCCCGTATCTCTTCCTTCTTGCATCTCCCTCCTTCCCACCCTCCCTATCCCACCCCTCTATCGTTTCTTATTTCCTGCAAATATGTTCAAGGTTATTTACACATAGGAAGCATCATTATTTTATAGACTATGTCAGATAATTCCAGTATCTTAAGTCTTTTGGGGTATATCATATATAATATATATATATATATATATATATATATATATATATATATATATAATGTCTAGTCTAGTGAACACTTGTTGGTACTACCAATCCTGCATCATCAGTAGCAGAACTCCATTGTGTTTTATATTCATATTTTATTTTTATTTGTGTTTTAAAATTCATTTTCTAACTTCTGTTCTAGAATGTTACATTCTGTGACTTACATTTTTTAAACCACTGTATCCTAAACATCTAGAATATTACTTTGCACATAATTTTTAAATTGTTAAATAAAAATATTAATTCTTTAAAAATACTATATAGGGCATCCCTGGTGGTGCAGTGGTTGAGAGTCTGCCTGCCAATGCAGGGGACACGGGTTCGTGCCCTGGTCCGAGAAAATCCCACATGCCATGGAGCGGCTAGGCCCGCGAGCCATGGCCACTGAGCCTGCACGTCCAGAGCCTGTGCTCCACAACGGGAGAGGACACAACAGTGAGAGGCCCGTGTACCACAAAAAAAAAATATATATATATATATAATATAATATTTCTTCAGAACTGTTATGCTATGTTACTAACAATGTATTTTAAAAATCCTGTTTTTTTCTCACACTTTTACTAACACTGTATATTCTCAGTCTTGTAAATCTTTGCCTGTTTCACAGTGACATTATTGTTTTAATTTTTATTTATTTAATAGTTAATGAGGTGGAATCCCTCTTATTAGCCATTTGTGGAAGGACTTCATGAAATTGGTAATTTCCCTTGCTCATTTTTCTTTTTTTATTGAAGTATAGTTGATTTACAATATTGCGTTAGTTTCAGATGTGCAGCAAAGTGATTCGGTTATACATTACATATATATTTTTTCAGATTATTTTCCATTATAGGTTATTACAAGATACTAAATATTGTTCCCTTTGTTATACAGTAAATTCTTGTTGCTTATCTATTTTATATACAGCAGTTTGTTAATTCCACATCCCTAATTTATACCCCCTCCTGTTCCCTTTGGTAATCATAAGTTTGTTTTCTATGTCTATGAGTTTGTTTCTGTTTTGTATATAGATTCATTTGTATCATATTTTAGATTCCACATATAAGTGATATCATATAATATTTATCTTTCTCTGACATACTTCAATTAGTATGATATTCTCTAGGTCCATCCATGTTGCTGCAAATGGCAATATTTCATTCCTTTTTATGGCTGGGTTAAGATTCCATTGTATATATACACCACATCTTCTTAAACCAGTCATCTGTTGATTGGCATTTGGGTTGTTTCCATGTCTTAGCTATTATAAATAGTGCTGCTATGAAAATTGGGGTGCATGCATTGTTTCAAGTTAGAGTTTTTGTCTTTTCTGGATATATGCCTAGGAGTGGGATTGCTGGATCATACAGTAGCTCTTTTTAGTTTTTTAAGGAACCTCCATACTGTTCTCCAGACAATACTACAATTGGGAGTGTTATGCCTCCAGCTTTGTTCTTTTTCCTCAGGATTGTTTTGATAATTCTGGGTCTTTTCTGGTTCCATATATATTTTAGGATTATTTATTCTAGTTTTGTGAAAAATGTCATGGGTAATTTGATAGGGATTGCATTAAATTTGCAGATTGCTTTGAGTAGTATGGCTATTTTAACGATATTAATTCTTCCAGTCCAAGAGCATGGGATATATTTCCATTTCTTTGCATCATTTTCAATTTCCTTTATCAACACTTTATAGTTTTCAGTGTATCGTTCTTTCAGCTCCTTGGTTATGTTTATTCCTAGTTATTTTTTGACACAATTTTAAATGGGATTTTTTTTTTAATTTCTATTTCTGATTTTTCATTGTTAATGTAAAGAAATGTAACAGATTTCTGTATATTAATCTTGTATCCTGCTACCTTGCTGAATTCATTTATTAGTTCTAATAGTTTTTGTGTGGAGTCTTTAGGGTTTTCTATATAGAGGATCATGTCACCTGCATATAATGACAATTTTACCTCTTCCCTTCTGATTTAGATAACTTTTCTTTTTCTTGTCTGATTGCTGTGACTAGGATATCCAGTATTACATTGAATAGAAGTGGTGAGAGCGGGCATCCTTGTCTTGTCCCAGAATTTGGTGGGAGGGCTTTTAGCTTTTTACCATTGAGTATAATGTTGGCTGTGGGTTTGTCATAAATAGCCTTTATTATGTTGAGATATGTTCTCTCTATGCCCAGTTTGGTGAAGAGATTTTTATCATGAATGGATGTTGAATTTTATCAAATGCTTTTTCTGCATCTATTGAGATGATAATGTGGTTTCTGTCTTTTCTTTTGTTGATGTGGTGTATCACATTGATTGATTTACATCTGTTGAGCCATTCTTGAAATCCTGGAATGAATTCAACTTGATCATGATGTGGTGTATGATCCTTTTTATGTATTGTTGGATTTGGTTTATTAATATTTTACTGAGGATTTTGCATTTATATCCATCAAATATATTGGCCTGTAATGTTCTCTTTTTTGTAATGTTTTTGTCTGGATTTGATATCAGGGTGATAGTGGCTTCATAGAATGACTTTGGGAGTGTTTCCTTCCTCTTCAATCTTTTGCAATAGTTTGGGAAGGATAGGTATAAGTTCTTTGTATGTTTGGTAGAATTCCCCAGTGAAGCCATCCAGTCCTGGACTTTTTTTGCAGGGAGTTGGGTTTTGCTTCGTTTTTTGTCAGCAGTGCCACATTACTTGCGGGATTGGTTCTCAGTTCCCTGACCAGGGACTGAACCTGGGTCATGGTAGTGAAAGCTCAGAATCCTAACTACTAGGCCACCAGTGAACTCCCTTGCAGGGAGTTTTATTATTATTATTATTACAGTTTCTATTTTACTTCTAGTGATAGGTCTATTCAAATGATCTTTTTCTTCTTGACTCAATTTTGGTGGGCTGTATGTTTCTTGAAACTTGTCCATTCCTTCTAGATTGTCCAATTTGTTGGCATATAACTGTTCAGAGTATTTTCTTATGATTTTTAAAATTTCTGTGGTATCAGTTGTTATTTCTCTTCTTTCATTTCTGATTTTGTTTATTTGTCTTTTCTTCTTGGTGCACCTGGCTAGAGATTTGTTGATTTTGTTTATCCTTTCAAAAACCAGCTCTTGGTTTTATTGATCCTTTCTATTTTTTATCTCTATTTTATTTATTTTCTCTTTGATCTTTATTATTTCCTTCCTTCTGCTGACTTTGTTCTTCTTTTTCTAATTCTTTTAGGTAGTAGGCTAGGTTGTTTATTTGAGGATCTTTTCTTGCTTCTTGAGGAGGGCCTGTCTTGCTATGAACTTCCCTCTTAGAACCGCTTTTGCTGCATTCCATAGATTTTGTAAGGTTGTGTTTTCTTTGTCATTTGTCTCTGAGTATTTTCTGCTTTCCTCTTTGATTTCACTGTTGACCCATTGGTTTTTCAGTAACATGTTATTTAGTCTCCATGTGATCTTTTATTTCCCGTTTTTCTTTCTGTGGTTGATTTCTAGTTTCATACTGTTATGGTCAGAAAAGATGCTTGAAATAATTTGTATCCTCTTAAATTTGCTGAGGATTGTTTTGTGTCCTAATATGTGGTCTATCCTAGAGAATGTTCCATGCATGCTTGAAAAGAACGTGTATTCTGGTTTTTTGGACATGGTGTCCTATAGATATTAAGTCCAACTGTTTTAATGTGTCATTTAGGATCTCTGTTACTTTATTGATTTTCTGTCTGGAATATCTGTCCATTGATGTCAGTGCAGTGTGAAAGTCTCCTACTATTATTGTATTCCTGTCAATTACTCCCTTTTTGTCTGTTAGTATTTTTTTTATATATTTAGGTGCTCCTACCTTGCTCATTTTTCTACTGGGTTATTTTTCCTTTTCTTAGTGATTTATGAATTAAAATATAGATAGATATCATGTATATTTTATATACTATAGATTGTAAATTTTATAAGAATTATAAATATTTCTTAATTTATTTCTCATTTGTCTTTTAATTTTGTTTATTATGGCTTTTGCTATATAGACGTTTTTGTGTTTTTATATAGGCAAATCTGTATGTCTTTTATGCTTTCTGGGTTTATTTCATAATTATCAGAAATTTCTTACTCTAATATTACGAAATTATTCTCCAATATTTTCTTCTTTGATTAATGTTTTATACTTTTAAAATTTTAATCCATTATAATTTATTTTTGTGTTGTATAAGGCAGGAATCTAATTTTGTTATCAAACATGCAATTGTTTCAAGACCACTTATTTAAATATATTTTTCTTCACTAAATAAAGCAATGCCATTTTCATATACTAAATTCACATAATTTCAACTTACAAAGGGCCTTCAATATATTACCACACATAATAGTCACCATATGAAACATGTGTTTCCATTCATTCATTAAGAAAATGTTTACTAAGCACACTTTACGCATGCAGGGAAACACTTACTTACATTTACCAGTTTACTGTAAAAGGATATGAAAAATGACAGAGATGAACATCCAGATGGAAGAGATTGTAGGGCAGTCTCATAGGAAGGGACATGGAGCTTCCATGCCCTCTCTGGGAACCCCACTCTCCAAGAACCTCTGTGTGTTCACCAACTCAGAAGCTCTCTGAACCCCATACTTTTGGGACTTTCAGCGGAGGGGGGAATAACTCTACTTCCAGCCCCCTTTCCCCCTCTGGACAATGAAGGGTGGGGCTGAAAGTTTTAAGCTACTAATCATGGCTTGGTCTTTCTTGTGATCAGCCCCCATGCAGGAGACCACCAAGAGTCACATAATTAGAACAAAAGACATTCCTATCTGCCAAGAAATTCCAAGGGATTTAGAAGCTCTGTGTCAAGAACTAGAGTCAAAGAACAAATATTAGAACAAAAGATGCTCCTAGTGCTCTTTCACTTAGGAAATTACAAGGGTTTTAGGAGCTCTGTGCCAGAAATCAGGGCAGAAATCAATCCATATATTCTATTCTTTGTGTTTATCACATAAAAACAAAGTTGAGAGGGTGCATCCAATTGAATGGTCCTAGGTAGGATGAAATTTTCTTAGAGAAATAAAAAGGGAAAATGTATTTTGTAAATCATTGTGGTCTCTCCTATGTAATCAGTTGTAAAGGTACATTTAAATCATAAGCAAAATTCACACTTAAAATTGTACGATAATTATTACCAAAATCTTTAACTAGAAAAGACAATTTATACAAGTTTTACAAATGCAAATAGCATGAGTATTATATTGCTTCACTCAATAAAATGAAAATGATTATTTTAAACAATGGGGAAGGGGAAAATGATCAGTGTTAAAGTGAAAAAAACGTTATACATTTCTGACTTAGATATGAATTAACAGGGCTTTTCCTACTGAAAAGCCCCAAGGAAACTTATAGGATCTAATAAATCTTGTCAATGGTTGAGGTGCATACATGGAAATACAAATTTGGACCCAACAGTGATTTTGCTGTGTATTCAACTAGAAAACTAAAATTGTATTTATTCCATCAGTACATTAGGTACCTTTGGCAAATGCACCTAATTTTTCACAGGCCATTCAACTAAAAATAAATTTATATCTTCCTGAGAGAAAATAAAACAAAATAGGAATATATTCATTTAAGAATATAGCTAGATAAACTAAAACAGAGATAGCTATATGTATATTTTACCAATGATGACATAGAAAAATCCAACAAAAGACATGCTGTAAAATCCCATGCCACTAGAGAAAGAGCACATTTCACTGTCACCATAACTCCCAGTATCTGAAGGTTTTATCTCCATGACAATGAGAGCTAGAAATCAACCTGTTCTAAAGCATTGATTGCATGTGCTGATGCTACAGCTCTCCAAGGACAATTTTTCCAGAAAGTTGAAGAGTAACACAAAATAATTTATTAGACAATTTGCATTGTATTTGGGATTCCTCAGTAATGAAAAACTGCTCACCGAGCAAATGCTGGAGCCCAGAGTTTGGGTGATTGGTTTAGAAACTCCCAGACTCTTTGGAGGAAATATGTAGTATGTGAGTGTGCTGCAGCGCACAATTAACCCTGCAGGAGGCCCCGCAGACAGTTTCAAGATCTTGCATCCAGTTAGCACATAAAATAATGTCGATTAAAGCATAAAGGTGCATCATCTCAGTAAGACTGCAGATTTTTATGACCATTACAATAACACTGGCAACATTACTTCTGCTTTTTAATGGTTTCACACCCATGAAATTCAAATAGAGTAGGGTTTTTACCTTAGAGCACCCTATTCATGAAAAGGGCCCCTGCTGCTTCATTGTCTTTTTTCTAGTTTATTAAAAATTTATTTAACAGGGCAGTACAAATGGAGAAATTATTCATGAGATCCAGGAATATTTAATGCTCACTCTTTCAGTGTCTCCCTTTATGCCCAGAGGAACAATTCTCACAAATGTGGTCCAGCGACACTGGGAGTCCCTGACACCCTTTCAAGGGATTCCAAAGCTAACTTCATAACAATACCAAGACGTTATTTTCCTTTTTCACACTCATCCGCTCAGGTGTACACAGTGGAGTTTTCCAGACACTATGTGACATGTAATATCACGATAGTCTAAATGCAAAGCAGATATGAGAATCCAGCTGCCTTCTATTAAGCCAGTTACTTTTTAAAAATTATGAAAATGTAAACCAATGTTGCCCTTCTCAATAATTCTTTTTGGAAATTATAGTTAATTTTCATAATATGTGACAACATGGATAAACCTTGAGGACATTACGCTAGGTGAAATAAGCCAGTCACAGAAGGATGAATACCATATGACTCCACTTATTTGAGGTTTCTAAAATACTCAAATTCATAGAATCAAAGAAAGAAATGGTGATTGCCAAAGGCTGGGGACAGGAGGATATGGGGAGCTACTAATAAATGTGTCCAGAGTTTTAGTTCAGCAAGATGAATAAGTTCTAGAGATTTGTTGTATGACACTATCTATGATCTACATTAGTATACTGTACACTGAAAACTGTGTTAAGACGCTAGATCTCCTGTTAATTGTTCTTCCCATAATAAAATAAAATTTAAATAATTAAGATAAAAATAGAATAAACACTAATAAACAAACAAATCAATAACTAAAAGCAACGAAGGAGTGTAGGTCCTACCAAATATTTAAACATATCATGACACTACAATCATAACAGATTTTTAGTGAGGGAATCAAGCCCCGTATTAATGTAAATATACAAGCAGGAATTTGGTGTACAAAACTGGTGTATATTTCAATTATATGTGGAGAAATAATCACTTATCAAGCAAAAATAATTTTAAGAATAAATACACTATTTTTGTTAACATGCAACAGGTTTATTATTGCTATTTTTAAATGGCTATTGTTTAAATTCTCATAGGTATAACCACATAAACAAAAGCTCTTTGGTGTCCTGAATAATTTTTAAGAGTGTAAATGTGTCTTGAGATCAAAAACTTTGAAAACTGCTAGCCTAGGATTTATTAAAATAGCTGGCTCTGGGCTGCGTCTGTTATTTTGTTCATCATCACTGAGAACAAATTCCCAGAACAGGTGGTGGGAAGAAACTAGGCTTCTGCGTCAGGTAAAACTAATGTCAAATTCTGGTTTTGGTATTACTGGCTGACTTCATGCGAATCATTTAACCTCTCTGAACCATAGTCACTTCATCTAAAACAGAGGTGATATTATCAAACCATTTCCCACAAGAAATTTGCCAATTACAAAAGAAAAAAAAAAGGTACGTTTACAGGAGACACCACCTTCTGCAAGGAAGACGCCACCTCATCCAAGTGATCAAGGGTGACACATCAACATCACATACTCTACCTGACGTGATACACTGAGGACATGTCACTTCTATGTTAGTCTTGTCCAGAATGTGCAACCTCAATCTAACTGAGAAAACGTCAGACAAACCCACAGTAAGAGATATGCTACAAAGTAAGTGACCATTACTTATCAAAAGTACCAAGGTCAGGAAAGAGGCTGATAAACTGAGGGCTGTCACAGATTGAGGGAGTTGAAGGAGACACAACAATAAATACCTTTGGGGAGGGGGGGACTGGTAAAACTGGAATAAGATTAGGTTTTAGTTAACAGTATTGTTACTTTTCCGGGTTTTTATTACTGTACTTTGGCTAAGTAAGATGTTAACTTTAGGGGAGCTGAGTGAAGGGGATACAGAAACTCACTGTACTATTTTTTGCAAGTTTTCTGTATGTCTAAAATTATTTCAGAATAAACAGTTAAAAAGTAAAGTAATCAAATGGAAGCAATCATGTCTTCCATATAGCACTGTATGGGTTTAGAGGTAACCAGTGTAAAATGTTTTCCACCGTACCTTGCCTACAAATGGAGGTTTTTATTTTCATTCTTCTTTTCTGTTCAGTAGTGATATGCTTTATTTTTTCCCCTGTGACAATTCATCTTTATTTTATGTTTTTAGCATTTGTTGCAAAGCTGGTCTGGTGGTACTGAATTCTCTTAGCTTTTGCTTGTCTGTAAAGCTTTTGATTTCTCTGTCAACTCTGAATGAGAGCCTTGCTGGGTTGAGTATTCTTGGTTGTAGGTTCTTCCCTTTCATCACTTTTAATATAACATGCCTCTCCCTTCTAGCCTGCAGAGTTTCTGCTGAAAAATCAGCTGATAGCCTTATGGGAGTTCCCTTATATGTTATTTGCTGTTTTTCCCTTGCTGCTTTTAATATTTTTTCTTTGCCTTTATATATTTTTTAATTTATTTATTTTTGTTTTTTTGGCTGTGCTGGGTTTTCATTGCCATGCACAGGCTTTTGCTACCAGCGGCAAGTGGGGGCTACTCTTTGTTGTGGTGCGCGGGCTTCTCATTTCAGTGGCTTCTCTCGTTGCGGAGCATGGGCTCTAGGCATGCGGGCTTCAATAGTTGTGGCTCACAGGCTGTAGAGCACAGGCTCAGTACTTGTGGCTCATGGGCTTATTTGCTCTGCAGCACAGGTATCTTCCCAGACCAGGGCTTGAACCCGTGTCCCCTGCATTGGCAGGTGGATTCTTAACCACTGTGCCACCAGGGAAACCCTGTCTTTAATTTTTGTCAATTTGATTACTATGTGTCTTGGCATGATCTTCTTTGGGTTTATCCTGCCTGGGACTCTCTGCACTTCCTGGATATGGGTGACTGTTTCCTTTCCCATGTTAGGGAAGTTTTCAGCTATTACCTCTTCACATATTTTCTCAGGTCCTTTCTTTCTCTCTTCTCCTTCTGGGACCCCTATAATGCAATGTTGTCCCAGATATCTCTTAGACTGTCTTTATTTCTTTTCATTCTTTTTTCTTTATTCTGTTCCGTGGCAGTGATTTCCACTATTCTCTCTTCCAGGTCAATTATTTGTTCATATGCCTCAGTTATTCTGCTACTGCTTCCTTCTAGTGTATTTTTCATTTCAGTTATTGTATTGTTCATCTCTGTTTGTTTGTTCTTTAGTTCTTCTAGGTCTTTGTTAAACATTTCTTGTGTCTTCTCAATCCTTGCCTCTATACTTTTTCTGAGATCTTCGGGATCATCTTCACAGTCATTATTCTAAATTCTTTTTCCAGTAGGTTGCCTATCTCCACATTACTTAGTTGTTCTTCTGGGGTTTTACCTTGTTCCTTCATCTGAGACATATTCCTCTGCCATATCATTTTGTCTAACTTTCTGTGATTGTGGTTTCCATTCTGCAGGCTGCAGGACTGTAGTTCTTCTTGCTTCTGCTGTCTGACTTCTAGTGGATGAGGCTGTCTAAGAGGCTTGTGCAAGTTTCCTGATGGGAGGGACTTGTTCCTGCCCACTGGTGGGTAAAGCTGAGTCTTGTCCCTCTGATGGGCAGGGCTGTGCTCAGGAAGACTTTTACCAGCTTGTCTGCTAATGGGTGGGGCTGTGTTCCAGCCTTGTTGGTTTTCTGGCCTGAGGCATCCCAGCACTGTAGCCTACAGGTTATAGGGTGGGGCTAATGGCAGCCTCTGGGAGGGCTCACGCCAATGAGTACTCCCCATACCCGCCGCTGCCAGTGTCTGTTCCTGCCATGAGCCACAGCTGCCTCCTTGCCTCTGCAGGAGACCCTCAAATACTAACAGGTAGGTCTGACCCAGTCTCTTATGAGGTCACTGCTTTTATCCCCTGGGTCCTGGTGTGCATGGAACCTTGTGTGTGCCCTAGAAGAATGGAGCTTCTGCTTCCCCCAGCTTTCAAAGCCAGATTCTCTGGGGACTCCTCCTCCCATTGCCATACCCCCAGGCTGGGAAGGTTGACATGGGGCTCAGGACTTTCACTCCTGAAAAGTGTTGGAACTTTTGTGGTATAATTGTTTTCCAGTTTGTGGGTTACCCACCCAGCAGGTGTGGGATTTGATTTTATCACGATTGCGACCCTCCTACTGTCTTGTGGTTTCTTCTTCCCTTTGGATGTAGGGTATCTTTTTTGGTAGGTTCCAGTGTTTTTTCGTCGAGGCTGTTCAGCCGTTGGTTGTGATTTTGGTGTCTACCTAAGAAGGGGTGAGCTCAAGTCCTTCCACTCTGCCATCTTGAGCTAATCCCCTTTACTTTTTAAATTTTTATTTTATATTGAGTATAGTTAATTTACAATGTTGTGTTAGTTTCAGGTGTACAGCAAAGTGATTTAGTTATACATATGCACATATCAATTATTTTTCAGATTCTTTTCCCATATAGGTTATTACAGAGTATTGAGTAGAGTTCTCTGTGCTCTACAGTAGGTCCTTGTTGATTATCTATTTTATATATAGTAGTGTGTATACGTTAATCCCAACCTCCTAATTTACCCCTCCCCCCCCACCCTTCCACTTTGGTAAGCAGAAGTTTGTTTTCTAAGTCTGTGAGTCTGTTTCTGTTTTGTAAATAAGTTCATTTGTATCATTTTTTTAGATTCCACATATAAGTGATATCAAATGGTATTTATCTTTCTCTTTCTGACTTACTTTACTTAGTATGATAATCTCTAGGTCCATCCATGTTGCTGCAAATGGCATCATTTCATTCTTTTTCATAGCTGAGTAATGTTCCATCATATATATGTACCACATCTTCTTTATCCATTCATCTGTTGATAGATATTTAGGTTGCTTCCATATCTTGGCTATTGTGAATAACGAGTGCTGCAATGAACATTGGGGTGCACATATCTCTTCAAAGTATGGTTTTCTCTGGATATATGCCCAGGAGTGGGACTGCTGGATCATATGGTAGCTCTACTTTTAGTTTTTTAAGGAACTTCCACACCGTTCTCCATAGTGGCTGCACCAATTTACATTCCCACCAACAGTGTAGGAGGGTTCCCTTTTCTCCACAACATTTATTGTTTGTAGACTTTTTGATGGTGGCCATTCTGACTGGAGTGAGGTGATGCCTCATTGTAGTTTTGATTTGCATTTCTCTAATAATTAGCAATGTTGAGCATTTTTTCACGTGATCTTTGGCCATCTGGATGTCTTCTTTGGAGAAATGTCTATTTAGGTCTTCTGCCCATTTTTTGATTGTTTTTCTGATATTGAGCTGCATGAGCTTTTTGTGTATTTATTTTCATTCTTCTGCTCAAAACCTTTCAGTGGACTTCCATCCTTTTGTGAGAAAAGTTTCTATTTCTTAGACTAACATACTCAAGATTCGACATAGCCTGACTCCAAATTATATTTATAATTTTAACTAGTTTTTTATTGTGGTAAACTAACATAAAGTTTACATTTGGTAAACTTTATGGTATGAAGTACATTCACGCTGTTGTGCAAACCATCACCACCATCTACCTCCAGAGCTTTTTAATCTTCCCAAACTGAAACTCTCTATGCTTTAAACAATAACTCCCTATCCCCCTCTACCCCAGCCCTTGGCAACCAGCATCTACTTTCTGTCTTTATGAATTTAACTGCTCTAGGTCACTCATATAAGTGGAATCATGCAATTTTTGTCCTTTTGTGTCTGGCTCATTTACTTAGCATGTCTAACCCTGTATGACCGTGTATCCCATAATCTGACTTCATCCCCCTCTGCCCCACTCCTCACAACCTCCCTCCAGCCCACTGGCCCTGCTGCTCCTTGAAGACGCCTGGCAGACTCTTGCCTTGGACTTTGCACTTGATGCCTCCTCTACCGGAAACACTCATGGCCAAGATGCCGAATGGCCCACTCACCCACTTTCTTCAAGTCTTTATTCAAAACTCAACATTGTGGCCCATCTAAAATGTCAACCCCTCCCTGAAGCTTCCTTTCCCCCTTCTTGCATCATTTGTCCTCTTGAGTACTCATCACTTTCCCACGTGCTATCTGTTTTACATATTTATCTTATTTACTGTCCATGCCACACACAACCCATTGCATATAGGTTCCACAAAAGCCAGAATATAATGGTACCTATGAAGGTACAAAGATAATGGCAATAGGAAATTCCTAAAAGGAGGAATTCCAGAATTCCTAAAAGAAAGCCCAGAAAGAAGGGAGGAAAAGTAGTTTTGAAGTTATTTTTTCAGAATAGATAAGGCAACAGCTTTTGAAGCTCAGGGAAGCAAACTGCCACTTAAGAAAATAAAGTCTATTATAATAAATCTTTCAGGGGAAAAGAAGCACTACTGGCTAGTTTTTTGATCACTGTAAAAAAACAAAATCTCAGTCACATAGGAACTGAAATAAAATGGATATTGTTTAGGCCACACAAGCACCTTGGAGACAGTAACTCACAAAGCACACTTCTACATTCCAGGCTATGTATCAATAATAAACAGACCATCACCCAGCAACACATAAGAAACACACCTACCGTGGTGGCATCCCAGGCCAGCTCTCTGCTGGCTGCACCATCAAGTCTCTATCTGCCTATCGAGGCCTCATGAACTCAGGTTTTGGTGACTTGCTCCACAGATGTTACTAATGACTCTTAACGATTTCACCTGACCCTTCATCTCTAATTAAATCCTATTTCCTCTTTAGTCTTGTGTAATCTGCTGTTGGAACACTCCTGATTCATTGATATGACCCACTGGTTGGGAGGGAATTATTAGATAAAATCTGAAAGACATCTGGGGCCTTCGATTGCCATACATTTCATCTGAGGCAAGATAACAGTCTCTCAGACCTGGGCCCTGATGTGATCTGGAGATGATACCATCACCAAACACCTGTAATAACATTGTCTCCTTAGTGGAAAGCTGTCACAACACAGAGGAGAAACCTCTGGAGTGAAAGAGTTATGGGCTTGGGGCTGGATCCCAGTTCAAGTTCAAAACTTCTTCTATCTTTACCTCTTTGCATTTCAGTGTCCTCAGCTATAAAAAAGGGTCATTAATAGGTGTTGTCAGTATTTAAGAATTTCAGCAAACTGATCCTTCCTCCCTAGTAAGAACTAGAAAATGGGCAATAGAGAATTTTTTGTGAGTTTGATTTTTAGAGAACTGAAATATAAGATCAACATTTAATAACTGTAGTGATCACTGAACCAGGCTTCTCACCAGAATAACTGTGGAACTTTAAAAACAATTTAGGTGCACAGCTTTTATCCTCGGGCAGTGCTGTCCAATGGGACTTTCTGTAATGACGAAACAGTCTAGAAATGTGCGGTCCAGCACAGGAGCCACTAACCTCATGGGACTCTTAAAGCACCACCACCCCCGTTTTATTGAGATATAAAAGACATATAATATTATATTAGTTTAAGCAGTTGAAGTGTGACTAATGTGATTGAGGAACAGATTTTAAATTTTTATTTACTTCTAATTATTAAAATTTAAATATCCACATGGGCTAGTGGTTATCAAACTGGACAGCATAGTTTTAGACAAATTCTTCTGAGTGTGCACTCCTCAAACCAGCAGCAGCCGTGTCACCAGGGAACTTGTTAGAAATGCAGACTCTTGGGCCCTGTCCCAGACCTGCTGAATCAGAAGCTCGGGGGTGGGGTCTCACCCTGGTGTGCTGGTGAGGGTTTAATGAAAGAGAAGCACTGATTAGTAGCATTTGCCAATGCTCCTGGTGTAAATACTCAGCATAGCAGATTTCAGGCGATCACTGGACACGAGATTGGCTGGAGAGGTACCCATGAGCTCTGAGAGCCCACGCAGGCTAGCTCCTGCCTGCCACCAAGCTAGCAATCTGCATTTTAGCAAGCTCTCCAGGTGGTTCTGACGTTCGGTTGAGAACCACTGATGTAAACCAGAGCCTAAGAAGACAGAGACCATGGCGTTTGTGTTTTACATTTTTCATGAGGGATTTCAGTGAGCAGCCTGTTTGGAAAGCCTGACTCAGAATACGTACGAGCAAGGGCACTTGACTTAAGGAGCCAGGTGGCCTCCTCAGCCTCCTGTGCGTGAGGCAGCCTGACACAATTAAGACCTGCTCCCTCCTGAGCGTGGAGAAGCCTGAGCCTCAGCCCCTCAGATGGAGGGTCACAGCCAGCCTGCCTTCCCTTCCCTTCAAGCGGCCATTCCAAACCCCCCACCTTCTGATATGATGAGCGACATCACAGGCATAGCCCACTCTAGGGGCAGACCCAAGGTGTAAGCAACCCTGGCCTCTAACCACAGCTTCTGCTTTACTCTCCCACTTAAAAAGACGATTGAGAATTGAGAATCATATTATTACTAGGATAATCTAGAATTATTACTTTAAGAAAATATCTTACAAATTTCAGAAAATATCTGAAGATAACTTATAGTTGTTTACATATCTGAAGATACCTTATAGTTGTTTGGACATAAAATAGTCCAAAAACACTGTTTTGAACAAGCTACTATGTCACATCTAGGACATACATGCCCTTCTTTAAAATAAATATGGCCTGCCTATCTCACCAGATTTGTGGTAAGAATTAAATGATTTAACTATGCACATAAAATCATATCTGGAATATTCTAATTCCATGTGCAGCCAGCCCTAGGGAGGCAAAATCATACATTCATTAGAAATGAGCACAGGCTCTTCCCTAGTTTAGCAATCTATGCTATGGAAAAGCAGACTGCTGAAATTCCTTTATATTCTAACTAAAGGAGAAAATAATAGAAAGAATTCAGAGCAACTTGTCTAAAACCAGGAGGTCACTCAAACATACAATCTCCGCGGTAGAGTACAGAACAAATCCCTGTGATTCAGAAAAGCTCCCTCATTTCATTACAAATCCAGAACAGAGTTCCATTGAAATAGCTGCATGTGGGCTTCCCCGGTGGCGCAGTGGTTGAGAGTCCGCCTGCCGATGCAGGGGACACAGGTTCGTGCCCCGGTCCGGGAGGATCCCACATGCCGCAGAGCGGCTGGGCCCGTGAGCCATGGCTGCTGAGCCTGCATGTCTGGAGCCTGTGCTCTGCAACGGGAGAGGCCACAACAGTGAGAGGCCCGCGTACCACAAAAAAGTAAAATTAAATTTAAAAATAACTGCATGCGTTACTTGAATATTTCATTGTAAAAGTCATATAGTTATGTCTACCAAGCTCTTTATTTTGATCTACTGAGTTTGGCCTAAATCCCAAATGAGACTACAGTGGAAAAAAAAATGTATATTCTTGTCCTTATTATGCTCCTTAGCACAAAATATTTTTACATTTATAATGTTTTTAGAGAAAATAGCTAGAAATTTTAGCTGCCAGTTTACAGGCTCAAGATGGCTGGCAAAGGAGCATCTTTTAAAGCAGTAACTTTGTCCTAGGTTCTCTTTCCTGGTATAACAACGGCACTCCTGACCCGTGAACAGGAGAACACACATATCTGTAGAGACTCAGCTTTGGCTCTGAGGGCTGCCTATGGTCTTGACAAAGAAGCTAATTTTTCTTGGTGCTAAACTAACTGGTCCAGATGGACATAATTAAGGCCATAATTTGACAGGGGGAACTAATGGGCCTGAGTCATTTTACATTTCCCATATGCAAAAACTAGAGCAAAAAAAGTATTGTATTCTAAATCATATTTAATTCATAGAGTGAAGGTGCTTATAAACTATAATCAGAAGGTCTCCTGGGTGGTTAAAAACTGAATTATCTCATCACCAATTGCAAAGGTTTTATGTGGAACTCGAGAAAATACTGCAACTTGCTTTGACGTGGTATGTTTTCAGTAAGAGATTGTTGTGCGCTTTTTATGTTTCATGTACTATGCTAAGTTCTTTATGTATCATCTAATTTATTCCTCACTTAACCCCCAAAGATTGGGTATTACTATTACTCCCATTATATGGATGAGAAAACTGAAGCTTGGAAATATAAATTTTTTGCCCAAGTTCATACAGCTGGTAAATGACACAAGCGGGGAAAAGATAAAGTCTGGCTCCAAACCTCTTTCAATACACTCATGGCTTCCAGTCCAGTGGAGTTTTGTGAAATATCTGTGGTTATTCCAGAAGTTTCAGTCACTCTTACTTTGAACATATTGGAGGTAAAGTTACTTGAAGTTAGAGAAAAGTATTGAATTATAGGCTGTTTATCCAAATACTATTTTTTGTCATCTCAAGCATATGGATGACTCAGATGAACTACTGCTATGGCATCTATGGAGAGTGTCTCTCAGTTCTCCTCCCACAAACTTGCTGCTTAGCTGCAGCACATGCAGTGGGCTGCCAGACTCCACCTGCAGCATCTTGGGATCCTGCTGAGTGCTGGAGCTAGTGGCGATGGTAAGGCACAACATTTCTGCCCAACACAAGATTCCTCTATGGGAAATCTTTGATCTAGAAGCTCCCCATCTGGCTGATGGAGGCTGTCTCAGAACTTTAATGAAGTCTGAAGCTCTTTCTACCCCTCTCCCTCCTTCCTGCTCACCTTTCCCAGGTGTCAGACCTGAATCACAGACTCTCTCTGCCTACTCCTGATCCCCTTCCATTTTTCTTCCAGCAGACGTTACCCTCAATACATCTCTTGTACTTCTACCTCAGTCTTGGGGTCTGTTTCCCAGAGGACCCGACCCACCAACCATGAAAAGTATTTTCGTATGGGGGCCCGACCAAACCTGCTATTAAAAAAGAAAGAGTAATCCACCAACAAATGTCTGCTCACACTGTCACACATAAAGTTTGCCATGGATTCCATGGGGAGACTAAGTGGATGCAAACAAGAGATGTGTGCCCCTGTGACACAGACTATGCTTCCCAAATCCCCGTCATTCCCGTTAATGGGAATACACTCAGCAAATATGTTAAGGAGTCTGGGAGGATTACCTTATGGTGATATGACCACTTTTATTAAACTAAATACTGATCTATTATTATTGCAGAAGAAGAAAACATATTTTTGGCACTTTGGTGGCTTCCGTGAGAGATTATTTAAATGTAGGAGTATCTATAAAGAAAGAGGAAAAGGCTAGGCTACTTAAAAAGCAGACATGGAGGATTTCTATTCCCAGGTCTCCAAAACGCCTCCTTTATTTTTCATCTTTCCAGTATCCATCTGGGAAAATTAGACTGCAATCTCCCTTAAGAAGAAGGAGACAAAAATTATAGGTGAACACCAATGCACACAAATTAGCCTCTTCTGGTAACTTGTTATTCTACTGTTTGCCCAATTGAATTAATCTGTGCAAGAAATGTATGCTGTTTATGACAAAAAGCATTAGTGTTCTTATAGGATTTTCCCCCTAGATTTAGTCATTCATTCAACAAATATTTACCAAGCATCATCTCAGAGCCAGTCAGCATGTCTGCAAGTGAGAATAAAAAGATAAACCATATAGCACAGGGAACTATATTCAATATCTTGTAACAAACTATAATGGAAATGAATCTGAAAAAGAGTATATATGTATACATACACACACACTCACACACATTTGTAACTGCATCACTTTGCTGTATACCTGAAACATTGTAAATCAACTACAATTTTTTTAAAAGTCATGGAAATACAAAAAAAAACTGAAAGATGAACCAGAAGCCATGGTCCACATGCTCACTGAACTTACAGCCTAGCCCAGTGCTCTTCAAACTTTAATGTGCAGACAAATTACTGGGATTTTGCATCTTCTGATCCAGCAAGTCTAGGATGTGGTCTAAGATTCTGCATTTCTTACAGGTCCTCAGGACGGCAGTGATATGAGTGTAGAGACCATGCTTTAAGTAGCGAGGGACCGGCTTACTAGCTCTCAGCTGCGGGGCTGTGACACACTCCTGTATGTGAATGCCTTTCAGGAGTATCATCAAATGTGAATCAATGAATATTGTCAATACAATAGAAGACATATATTCTCACCAGGATACCTACTGGGTGGAATTTTGAGCTGAGATCAACAAAATGTAGGTGTATGATTTACTGAATAAAAAGTAGGAGGCAAGGTATGGAATGACATCAGGATGGTGCCAAAGAACACTGGCATTCCCAGGAGCAGGTGTGAACATGGCCTATGAACACGACGGCACAGCCAGGGCACTGGCCCATGTTCTTCATCAACAACACAAAGCTCAATTTAAAGCATTTAAATTTTTTCCCCAAACCTGCTTTTTCTTAACCAGTAGTCACTTTCTAGCCCTCTCAAGTACACCACTAAAATTTCTCATCCAGGACACCATAAACACACAAAGGTTAGCCTTGTTCAAAATGTGTAATCTCACAAATAAAAGGAGGCCAAATGTATAGAGGCCACATGTCATAAGCAACTGCTTGTGCAAACTGTCAAATTATATCTTAAAATGGGGTTGTGGGAAGGTGGAAGGTAGAGGGAAAGAGGGGAGTTAATTTAATTCTAAGCTGTTTGAAGCCAGGAAAACAGGCCACATGGAGTTAAGCTGGGGAGAGGAGCTGGGTTTGCTCATTTTTCCTAGATTCAAAAGAGAAAATTAATCTGAGATATAAAAAGAGTAAAGACACTTTGATCTCTACAACCCCAAACGTCCAGGTGCCATATGTAGTGAAAGATAGCAGGCATCTTAAACTCATCTACAACTCTGTACTTAGCCGGCTCATCTTTAATAGTAAGAGGAAACTCCCATTAATAATTTAAAGCAGCCATGCCAGAAAAAGTAACCCAAACAAGTCCAGAGTTAGCAGGAAAGGATGGTCAAGGTCAGCTGTGAAGTGGGGTGTGTAGGGTCACACTACACATTCATGATTCATATGACATGCATTTTGACACGTGGATGCCAATGCACAGAACGGCAAGGGGAATTTACAAAGACCCCATCCTGCAACCTCAGAAACGAAACGAGTCCAGCTGGGGAGCTTTAAATGCTGACAACATCACAAACATTCTGAAGACAAACATGGAAAAATGGGTTTTTTAAGAGTAAGTCAAATTCATATTACTGCTCACACACAGACATACTACTTTGAAACATGACAATCATTTTTAGATATTTTTGTAGGTTTCCTATTTTTCTATTTTGAAATTTCTTTTTTAGAAGCAAGAGAAGTCAATGGAAAATGCTGCTAGTCATGAGTGACAAAAGGAATTAGATACTGCTGTAGTTCCTTGCCAGAAAGGTTTTGTTATTGTTTCTTTTTCCTGGATATATGTTATTTCACTTGAAAAAAATGACAGTTTGACAAGCGAATCTAGAGCTGATAGTGAGGAGGCCCTCACTGCCACAAAACAGAACAGAAAGCCCCTTTACAAAGATCGGAGAGGACAAATTTAAATGCCTATCACAAATAGCTAAATTAAAGTGTGGCCTTAACACCAAAGCAGAATATTTCAATCACTTAAACAAAAACTTAGCATATGAGTCAAAGACACTCATGTGTCTGGAAGTAGGCACTGTCCAGTATGCTGTGTTCGTTTCCTATGGCCTCTTAGCTTCCCTTGGGCATTATGACAATACTCTCCAGGGTGATGTGCAGGAGCCCTGAGCACAACTGTGTTAATTGCATGCATGGAAAACAATTTCAATGACTAAAGGAAAACCACACCATGGTATGTCCAAAATGCTGTCTGAAGCACATATTATATGAGGTTTTAGCCTATTATATTTTGTGTCTATCTTACCTTAAAGCCATGATGGATGCTTATTTAATTTTCTGCTTAATTGATTCATTCCAAACCTGAACCATGATAGGGCAGGGCAAAAAAACCAAAAACAGATGCTCTCTGCTCTACCAGCAGAACCCTTAGGTTAATAACTACTGTCTAATTTATGTTTAGCTAAGGGGTGGATCATGGAATCCACACACAGCTTTCCCAGGTGAGAACATTATTTTGAGAATGTTCTTTTGAGAGGTCCATGTTGTGGGGACTGATTTTCCTCTTATTTCTGTTATGCCTGCTTAGGACACAACAGTGAGGTAGCTGATTGGGCAGGTGTTATTCTGCATCCACTTCAATTTTTCAATTGGTATATAATCATTCAAATTTCAACCAGAGGTACCTACCCAGCTTATCATGCAGAAGAAGCACTCTGAATTATTAAATATGCCTCAGGGTGGGGAATCAGCACAACTTCATTCGATATTAGCTTCATTCTAATTATCCTCTAGAGCTCAGAAAATTAGGGAGTGACTGCAAGGGCCTATTCCTGGGAGTAAATGTGAGAGTCAGTAGGAAACACAAATGTAACTCAGTGGAATACATGACAAATATGAAACAAACCACCATCAATTTATATTCATCAATCAAGTCTCTAAGATGGTTAGAGCTCTGGAAGTGATGGGACATCTGGAAACATGGACATGGCCTCCAGCACGTGGTCGTCTTTTCCAAGGGCTGACAAGGCAAGCAGACCCAGCAGCGTCTCTGTCTTGGGTGGGTTTGGAGTCTGGGCTGTTATGTTTTGTTCTGTTATCTCAGGCTGCTTTTGTGGGTCCTAGGTCCTCTTAGACCTATTGGTATGGGTCCCCAACCAAAAAGACTGAGAGAGTAGCCAAGGGATTCCAGCCCCTCATCTTCTCACTTCCTGAGAGAAGACCCCAAACTCTACTAACACTCCTTGTGGAAGACAATGCTGCTCGGTTGACATTAGAAGAAAACCCATGATCATTTTCTGGACTAAGGACTCTGTGTCCCAGATAACATCTAGAGATCCTCCTGATTGCCTTCTAGCTCCACAACTTCAGGCCAGTCTCTCTCAGCCATTCATTAGCTAAAATGTAGGCTAATAGGCATTACTCATGCTTCCTTTTTCCTTTTTTTTTTCTGGATATTTTATCAATATATTTTTTTAATTCATCAACCTTACTGAGGTATAATTTATGGAAAATAAAATGTACTCATTTAAAGTATAGAGTTCAATAAGTTTTGACAAATATATACATCTGGGTAACCAGCACCACAAGAGGCTCCTTGTGCACTTTTGGAGTCGATTTCCAACACCACGATCCCCAGGCAACCATTGGCCTCATTTCTATCACTAGAGATAAGTGCTGCTAGTTCTAGAACTTCATAGAAATACATAGATAAACACATATCCACATATATAAAAATATTCTCATGCATCCTCTCTTGTACGATATTTATATGTAAACATATTCCATAGGAATTCTTTTGTTTGTGGCTTCTGTCTCTCAGCACAGTGTTTTGATATGTACCCACACTTGTGTGTATTGATAGTTTGCTTCTTTTCATTGCTCAGTATTACACTGTATGGATAAACTACAAGTTTGTTTATCTGCTCACCTGCTGATTGACACGACTTGTTTATACTTTTTGGTACTATAAATACAACTGCTAAGAACATTTGTGTTCAGATCTTCTTGTAGACATGTTTTCATTTCTCTTGGTGACTATCTAGAAGTGGAATTGCAGTAAGTAAACATTTTCTTTTTTTAAATTAAAACAATAAAAATATATCATTGTCTGACAGAGTTCAAATCACCTTAACATTTAAAGGGAAGAGATGGCACCATAAGTCATAGGCTAGCCTACAACTAAAAAAGGGCATGTGGGCTTCCTACGAGCAAGCAAATTACGACCCTCTTGAGGTCTAAGCTTTCTCTGAGCACAGTGAGGGGCTCAGGACTTGCTCAAGGAGTGGCTTAAAAGGAAATTAAGTGACAGCTGGCCAGGATCTGGGTGGGCAGCCAAGACCGACACCAGTGCAGCCTCTGCATTATGAGAGCCATGCTCTGGGTGGGTCTGGGGTCTCTGAGTCCAGCTTTGCAAGAAATGCTTTTCTGAAACTCAGCTGTGAGCTGCTAAAAATAAGGCTAGAGTGTAATGAAGCTCCTGGCAAAAATTAATGTGCAAGTAATCATCAACATTACCTATAAGGAGTTAAATAGGAATAATTTCTTCAACATTCCAGTCATGCTTTCTCATTTGATTATAATGGTTATCCATGACTTCAGCTAGATTAAATCAGCTGTTGTCAACTAAATGCATATCAGATGTAGATGTAAATAATGCCTCACCCTATCTTGTTTCTCTGCAACTAACTCCTCAATCCCAGAGGGAATTTCCCAATTCAGCATCTAAAACTGATTAAACATTTGCTGCAGGAGCTTAAAAAAAAATGATTGTGTAATTTTATTTTACATATACAAGCTAGATAAAAAATAAATTACAACCTCCTCTGGGTGCTGAAAATTTGGAGTCAAATCTTGTATAAGGCAAAGCAAATGGGGGTAATAATTAACCACTTCAGAGTTCATCAACAAATTAAAGTTTCCCGTCTCAAAGTTTCATGATTAAGCTATGAGGTCACTAACCATCTTGCAATTACCCACCATCTAACCAATCATCAACCCAAAGGCTACATTTCATAGTTCTTCATAGTCTCCCTTTTCAATTTAATATTTAAGAAAGAATAGAAATTAGAAAATATGAATTTACAGAGAGGAAAAAATAAGGGAAATGTTTAAAGTATTTTACAAGGCATTTGGCCCACCTAAAACTACTATGTGTTTTTGGCTCTCACAGCTTATAATGGGCGTCTAAGTAGTTTCCTTACAGTGTGAACAAGGTGGGCAAAGGAGTGGATTGGCCCACTTCCAGTTTGGCTGGTAACTCAACACATGGTCTGTCATACCAAAACCTCCTGACAGAAGACAAAGGGCAAGGTAAGGAGGATGCCAGCCTGAGAATCCCGGCAGCTCTGTGGTCAGAGATAGCTTAGGAGTAACTTGCACTAGAAAGCAGGAACTTTGGAGTCCTTGAGCAAATTACCTACTGTCTTTGGCTTCTCATCTGTGAAATAAGTACCATTTCCTATCTGAAATCTGGAGGCTGGGCCCAGGCCTCTTGATCCTAGGCCACCCACTAAATGCCCTGTCCTGGGGCTTCCTCTTTCTAGATGGCGATGGCCCTCCAGCAGTGCACAGGCCGTCCATATCGGTGCTACTCAAAGGCCTGCCGAGCCCTTGGTTTTATAGCCTTGGAAAGAAAGACCCAGGGGACAGTTCTACATTTCCAAATTTTACCTTTGGAAAATAACAAATAATGTATTAAAGAAATACCTGGGGACTTCCCTGGTGGTCCAGTGGTTGGGAGTCCACCTTCCAATGCAGGGGATGCAGGTTCCATCCCTGGTCAGGGAACTAGGATCCCACATGCCATGGGGAAACTGGGCCCACGTACCACAACTACTGAGCCTGTGTGTTCTAGAGGCCAAGCACCACAACTAGAGAGAAGCCTGCGCCCTGCAATGAAGAGCCCACGTGCCTCAACGAAAAGGTTCTGCATGCCACAACTAAGATCCTACGTGCTGCAACTAAGATCCAATGCAGACAAATAAATAAATAAATAAAAGAAATACCTGAAAAGAGTCTAAATGCAAATCCATCTGATACACATATTTGTCTGCCAGTAACACCCATTACCAGATGGCTTCCAAAACACTATTTCAAAAGTTGGCAAATGGCAACCCGAAGAGCATCAGGTCCTAGTCTCCTCACAGCTGAAGAAGGCAGCATGAGCTCTAACAGCTCCATCAGGAAGACATCGAAAGCAAATTTAGGCTGAGATGACCAGCCAAATCCAAGTTTCACTACCTCCATTCTTTGGAAAGAGAACTCAGCTGCTGCCAAAGAGAATTCCAGCCATGAGGATGCACCTCAAGACATTCATCCACAAGGAGAGTGAGGCTACCACACCCCTCCGCCATCCCCATCCCAGGCCCACCGCAGCAGAGACATGCAGCCTCCGACAGCTGAGTCTCCTGAAGCACTTCCTGACGTCCTGGCTGCCTCTGACTGCCTCACAGACTAGGGCTCATCCAGCGAACCTCTCTCTTCACTTGGAATGAGACTCGAATTGCGGTCTGACAGTTCTCTCAGCCTTTCCTAGCTCCTTTCCTAACTCCTTTTATGCAGACATTTCCCCTAATAATATCCTTGCACTTCTAGTCCCGTCTTGGCATCTGCTTCTCAGAGGTCGAGACAACATGTCATTCATCCACACATTCATTCACTCAAAGAATGTTCACTGAGTGCCTATGATGTTCCTGACACTTGTCAGCGGCCCTACAGGACTTCAAGGTCTCACGTTCCCAGCCCTGCCCCTCAGAGTCATGAACTGCTTCCCTCTCTTTGGTTTTTACCATGTGCTGGGCATGGAGCTGAGAGCATGTCACAGGCCTTAGCTAATGTGCTTTATTCTTGTTTCATGGTAAAGGAAACTGAGACCTAGACAGATTGTTGCCAGGGTCTTCCCTGATAGGGCCAGCTCTTTTACTCTAAAACTCATGTTTGATACCATTAGGCTATGACATATCTCCCCAGTTTGGCTGACAGCTCTGAGCACTTTTTTTCTGGTTCATGAGGGCCAGGGAAACAACTTACTTCAGAGCATTCACAGTCTTACACATGTTAGTAGTGATGCTGTTTAACTCATGTAGAAGCGGAGGTCCCTCATCCAGTGTGAGTTTCCAGCTCATCTTCGCTATGACAAAGAAGACAAGAGAGGATGGACAAAGCCCTCGGCTTCTCTGCTTTTGACCACCACAGCCCAGCTCTGGCAAACTGATGGAAGGTGGCCACATACACCCAAGGCTTCTCCCAGAGGCCGGCCAGGCTCACTGGAGGGTCAGCCTCACCAACGCACATGTCATCCAAGAGCAGCCTTCTGCAGGCTAATGCAAACTTATACCGTGATCTCCAAGGTCAGCTATGGTGTCCTCTACACTTGACCCAAGTGTGCCAAGGTCCAGGGAAGGAATGGGCTGAGACTCAGGCAGGTTCTCTGAAGCTGAGTCATCAAATTCCTTGCAGAAGGTAATGAACAATTCATGAGAAGCTGATCAGAGGAAACAGCATTACCACAAATGAAACAATATTCTTCTTTAGAAGATGACTTAGAAACAAAAGCCCACCTAATCCTTTCCCTTAAACATGATAACATTTTCAAATCTCAAGAAGGCAGCTTGGAATGAGAGGAACAGCTCTGAATTAACTCGGCAGGTGACCTTGGGCAAATCATATAACCTCCCTTGGCCTGAGTGTCAGGGTCATGGTGAGGGTGAGGCGGGCAGGATGTCCAGCCCTACTCAGCTTCCTCATCTCAAGACTAGAGGTGCTGGCTTCAATAATGTCTTTTAAAGCTCTCCTCCAGCTTTAAAAGCTCTGTGATTCTATGAATTTCAATTTCCTAAAAGAAAGAGATCTAAGAGGTGACATGAAAGAGTTTCCACTTCAAAAAAATAAAAGTTAAACTTCTCAAATGTTTCAATAGGCATGTCAACTAATCACTCTGTGTGTGTGCGTGTGCGTGTGCGTGTGTGTGTGTGTGTGTACTTGCCACCCAGAGCTAATGCTGAATTGACCTGTTTTCCTGGGTAAATGGCTTTCATGGAGAACTATTCCAAGAGCATCTTCATATCAAAAGGAGAAAGTTCAAACTAATCTTAAATGAATAAGTAAAACATAGCTGTGCTACACCGAGATGTGGCATCTGTGGAAATACAGTCATAAAATATTTTTAAGAAGTCCAATTTTTGTACTGTATAATAATTGTTGCAGGAGGTGAAACTGGCTCCAAATTTCAAAGGGTCACTGATAGTGCAAAAAGCAGAGACTGCACGAAATGTGCCTCTGTGTGCACTTCAGAAATTATTTGACAACAAGTATTTAGACTCTCAGTTGACTTTGATTTTCTGAGGTTCTCTTTGAAGAGAACAGAATTGTTATAATTGCTTCTCTTAGAAGGAGCAAGACTTGATCTGCTCTTTGATCCCCAGGACTGTTTCACATTTGGAGGCCTGATCTGCCACACAAGTTTCACAGAAACCATCACACCTGCATACACCCCAGGATAAAAGAAAGACTGGGCTTAGTGTGTGCATCGTGGTATCTAGTTGTTTTAAGCTACCATCCTTTAAAGAAATGGTGCCAACATGATTCCACAGTCAACTACGCTTCAAGATTTCAAAGTTCAAATTCAGTGGAGCAGAAAATGCCTTCCAGTGTAAAAGGCCCCATCAGTCAGGTTCTGAAAAACAAAGCAAGCCACTCTCCTAAACACCTCAAAGAATTGTTAAAACATTTAAGAGGTGACACAGCCAGCCTGTCTCTCCCCTAACTGTGTTTCTATCTCCTACAACTGCTTTTGAAATATAATGAGGTTTGCTTCAGCCAGACAGACAGAAGGAAGAGGACTAAAGAACAGAGCCCCAGCGAGAGGAGGAAGAAATTCAACCACAAATGTGTATCTGGGCAGACGGGAATGTGTGCCTCTTCCTTCTTTCCTTCTTAATCATGTTTTTCTTTAGCCTCTTGCAACCAATTAATCCAGCTTATTTCTCACATTGTATTTCATCCTTTTCAGCTCACTGATGCCTTTCCATGAGATGTCTAGACCCTTCAGTCCATCTGCAAAGTATCAGCTCCCCCTCCTTGGTTCTCTGAATATATTATGCCTGCCTCACTCCTGTGCCTGTGAATGTGATCAGACTGGTCTCCTCTCTGCCTGGCCTCCTCTCTCCAACCTCCTCCAGGGGTAACAAGAAAGCCTTCCCTCAGGTTGCCCCTCCTTTTCTTCAATTCCCATTAAATGCTCTTTTTTCCTAAAGAGATTATAGGAAGTTCCGCTCATCATGGCTTTTCCAGATCCTCTTTCATCTGAAGCTGCTTTCAAGAACCCCAATTTCTGTCCATTACTAATCAGTGTGCGGTCCTGGCCCAGCAGCATAGGAATCACCAGGGAGTTTGTTAGAAATGCAGCATCCCAGGACCCACCCCAGACCAGCCAAATCAGAATCTACCTTTCAACAAGACCAAGAGGTGATTCAGGTACATTTTAAAGTTTGAGAAGCATTGCTAGAAAACATAAGAATTTGGAGAAGGGCTAGTAGACTGAGGTCAAAGACGGTTCTCCTGAAGAGGCGGTGACATTTTAAAGAGAGAAAGTGGGATGCTACTGATGGGTCAGAGGGAAATGGCTGATGTAACTGCACAAAGGAGGGCGAGAGACCTGTGATGCTGAACAACGCTGCGCACTGGGCAGAATCAGCCCAGGGAGGGTCTTCTCTTCAAGAGCCAGGGGCTGCCTGGAGCACTTCCTGCCTACATCAATATGCAACTTAGGAAACTTGCTTCTGGAAAGCTCAGAACCAAAGATGTTGGTGATACTGAATCTTACATGACCAAAGAATGAACCACCATCTCTGGTCAAGACAGCGGCAGGCAACTCCCGCCTGCCTTTGCTCCTTGCTGATGGACGGGGGTGGAATTGGGAGAAACTAGGCAGACACTGTGGAGGTTATGAGTTCGGACTTCATAAAATCTCTGTGAAATCCTCACTTTCCTCATTTGAACTGGGCCAAGATCTGGACTCCCATGTTCTGTAGGATAATATAGAGCTAATAAAACCTTAAGTGACTTTAGGATCCCCCAAGGGCCCTAATTTATAGAAGGGACAAGACCTCATACAGTGTTGTTGCTTCACGCTAATAGTAATCATATTGGAAATGAAAAAGAACACAGAATTGATTACTTTTAAGGCCAATGAAGAAAAGCAAAGAAGTTAAGTAAGTTATCAGACATTAAAATGTAAGATCGTACTTGAAACTACATTTTTATTTGCCATATGCTAACTTTAAGAATAAAGTTATTTAGGCTTTATAAAACAAAATATTATCACATCTGTACTTCTCAATTTCCAATCTCTGGGGGTAAAATCCCTTAGAAGCAGGGGACCCTGAGCATTCCAGAAAAATGTCCTGGTTTTTATCAGCTGATTAAACAAGTATTTTACATATATTAACAAATGCAGAATTCTTATCATCATGCCAGACTCTTGTTGGGGATGTGCGGGAATCTGCAGTCTCAATCCTGAGGGGAAGATGACCTACCTCCACAAGTCACCACTTCAGGGCCTCGAAAGTATCTGGGAGGTGAAGGAGGGTGCTGAAGGAGGGTGAAGGAGGGTGAAAGCTGAAGGAGGGTGCTCAGTGTTTGCAGGGGGCTTGGTGGTGTCAAGACCCTTCCCCGAGTAGGGGTCTGACACTGCTGCCCCTCAGCTGGCAACTTCTCCACCCTAAGGTTCTGTGAGCAGGAACCATCCCACCCCTACACCTCTGAGGCCAGCCTCCCTGGGAGTAAGAGATGGTGGAGAACAGGGGTTGGGATGGAGCAGCGTCAGCACCCACATACTGTCTGCTAAAGGGCCTGATGGACAGAGACTCCTAAGGTCAATGTAGGCTGGGCCCCCATCTGCTCCAACTTTGGGTTTTCAGAACTCTAAAGCACTCCCAACCACTAAGTAATTGAGAAAAGTGGATCACCAGTCAGAGGGAGGCAGCAAACAACGTTCCCACGCTCTGCCTTGTCTGCGAGTGAGCTCTGCCCAGGGCTCCGGCACACCCCAGGGTGCAGAGCCCTGTGATTACTGAGCTACAGTAGAATGAGCATCCCCAGACCTCAGGGATCATCCCCACAGCCTCAGGGGCTTGGTTCTTCCTGCTAAAGGAAAGAATCTCCCTCAGATACAGGGATGACCAATGAACAAATAACCAGAATTTGAGACAATAAAGTTTTCCATAAAAAGGACTCCTTCCCAAATTGTTTTTACCAAAGAGTTAGGAGGTTGGTGTTGATGTCTATTATCCAAATACAACCCTGAAGAAAGACTACCTTAAGTATCAAAGTCCACACCAAGGTCAATGAAGATATTTTTAACCATTAGGGGATGGTATTCAGAGGCTTGGGATGCAGAGGACATGAATTTGGGGTGCATTTCATGTGAGTCTGCAACCCTATTATTGGATATGTATGATAATTCTCCAAAGTTTGAAAGGGGTTATTAACACAACGCACGATGATATGGATGGGAGACAGAAAATAAAGAGGGAAAGAACGAAAAATAAGACAGAAAAAGAACAGTGGACTAAAGAAGTAAAGCAACAATAGCACGGCTGAAATTCAAAATTAGATAGACACATATTTGTTCTGCAAAGTCATACTTTTAACTCTTCAGTTGTTCATTCAATGCAGATTAAGTCATCCTTACACAGCAGGCACTTGGTACAGCTGCTTTGAATTAGTGCCATCACTAATTGTTGGCCTACGTTCTAAAACAAATCCCAGTCCAGCCTGGAATTGGGCAGAGTTGGTCTGGATGCTTTTTTTCCCTACCTTGTCCCTTTTACTACCCAACTGGCCCCATGAATCTGAAGAATCTGAGGCAAGAAAAGGTCTTTTGTAAAATTTAAAACAGAAGCGCACTCACGTGGAGCACATCCACAGTCAGCTGCTGCAAGTTCCGAGATCTCAGTTCTTGCATTTGTTTGTTGTTTTCTTCATATTTTTTTTCCAAAAGCTTTCTGCATAAAGTGAACATAGAAAAAGAGCTGCAATTTGCTAAAACCACATCTACGTTACACAAGTGTGATCCCTGTTTCAAAAGGCAGACTGGGGTGTAGGGCAGCCAGGCCTGTGGTCTCTCCCTCATCACGTGAGTGCGGTGCAGCCCCACTCGATTTTCCTTTAAAGCACGCAGGATGCTGGCTCTTTGTTCACCCTCAAGAACCCAGAACTCAGGGGAAGAGGGTGGTGCCATTCCTGTGTGCTCTCGGCCTGTGCTGACAAAGGACAGGAGTGTGTCTCTGATGCTCAGGAGAGAGCCCAACACATATGAATAACTGGATAACAAACCCATAGATGTGGAAAACAGACCTGCATTTCAAAGAATTTATGGAAAAGAATATGAGAGCCACTGTGAAGGGGAATTTTTCTCAGACATTTTCTGTTTCCTCTACAATAGAAGAGTTGAATTTAATAGACCTGCTATTAAACTGGAGGAAAGATTTGAGTTCTTGTGATTACTTGTATGCTAATTTATACTTAGATTTCTTGAAAAATCACTGAATATCCCTGTAGTCAAATTTTCTTGTCTATAACGTGGGTACATTATAACCCTTATGACAATGGAGTCATTTTCTACCTAAAACACATGACCTTTCTCAAATCCTAGAAACAATAATCAAAACCACTCCAATGCAATTCATTCATAAAATCAAGAACAAACTTATTTAAAAATCATTGCCTTTAATAACAAAAATATTAAATGCCATGAGGTAGATCTATGAGTTTTTTGCATATTAAAAATAGTTTTAATTTGAAAAATAAATGGTAATGTGCAAGTTGTTAAATTGCCTTTTTAATCTGTTCCTGTCAGAGATTTAATTTTCCTTTCACCCTCAACCAATGACATGAACCATGGTACCCTGGAAATATCGCCATTCCTGAGGTGTTAGAAATAGATCTGGGACTGTGAGTTGATGCAACAGTCCAAACAACTTTCTTGACTATATTTCTTCAGCAAAATCCACACTTAGTGGTGTACTGGTTTGCACATATCTTCCAACTGAACACTGAATGATATCACATTGGACAGATTTGAGTTTCAAGTCTTTTTTTGTCCCTCTAATTCTTTGTTGGGGCTTCTAAGCCACCAAAAAATTGGCAGAGGAAGAAAGAAGAAGAAAAATTAGGCAATTGGGTCACATACCAGCTGAAAAATCAGTCTTTGAGAAATTGGGAGTTTTGGGCTCTTTGGAACCCCTTTTTCATGTGTAAATTCTAAACACTTGTGATCTCTCACACCAGCAGCATGCCCAGAGCAGACTGTGAAGGGCTTTACCTGACAAAACAGAGTTGTTTCCAGGCTCCTTCCTAAAGCCAGCAATTTCCAGCAGGTACACAGCAGCCAGGGCTCTGGGCAGAGGGGTTTAGCAAACACCTGGGGAGTGTGGACAGAATAGTGAGGCCACCTTATCACCCCCTCACGGTGCTGTGTACAGAAGGTGTCAACAACAAAGAGGCTTCGTCTGGAGGCTGACCTTATATTTTCATTCCTAATAACCTCCCTGATATTCAATCCTTCTTTTCACACAAGACTGAAAGCCTGCTATTAATAGTGCCTGGCATCCAATAACCATCTATGGCTCAATAACCATCTTTTGAGGGAATGAGTGAATGAATAAATGAATAAACTGATAAATATGTGCATTTTCTTGTTGTGGTTTTTGCTTGTCTTCAGCAAGTTCCTCTAGAGCCCTGGGAAGCAGCCCAGGGCCCAGGGCACTAAGGGAAGGTCACTTACTTTAGCTTCCTGGTCTCCTCATCAGCTGCCTGGACCTTCCTCAGCCGCATCCTCTCTCGGTGTCATTTTCTGTACCTCAGATAGCGTCCGCAGGGTCTGCAGGTGGATTTTTTCTGCCTATAGATAATAAAGATTCCCATGTGCAACCCATCCCAAACATGCTCAGAAAAATTAAACAAGTATTTTACAGAAGTATCATTACACTACTGAGAAGGGAAAAGCATCTCAAGACATGCCAAGTGAAAACTAATAAACTCTGGGTAGGTAATTAGCCAAGAAGGACTGTGGTTAATTGGCAATATTTTTTAAACTAGATTTTTGTTTAAAAGCAAATTATGTACTTTGCAAATTTCTGCTCATTTCATTGCCTATGACTGCTTTTCATAGTGCAAGACAAATTAGGATCTTGGCCATTAAGGAGTAAATAGACTGGCAGACTAATTCAACCATGTGGATAAGACACAATTTTGGAATTAGGCAGGGTTTGAATCCCGTCTCTACCACTCATTAGCTCTGTAGCCTTGGGCAAGTTACTGAATTTCTCTGAACCCCAGTTTTCTCATCCATAAAGAATGGGCTATCCTGAGTATTATATGAGATAATGTATGTACAGTGCCTGACATATAAAAGTATCCCAAAATGGTAGTATTATAATAGCTAAAAGTTATTGAATATGCCTTATCTTCTAGGCTTCATACAGTAGGTATTTTTATGGCAGCATGGCATAGTGATTAATTGCACAGTTAAGAACATTCTCTAGGTTCAAATCCTAGCTCCCAGGCTACATGCTGTATGCCTTTGGGCAAGTTACTTGACCTCTCTATGATTGTTTAAATAATAATAATAATAGTACCTACTTTGTAGGGTTGTTGTGAGTTTAAATGAGTTAATTCATGCAAAGAGCTTATAACAGAGCAAAGCATATGGTCATTATCCCTGAAAATGTTAGCCAATATTATTCGAGAGCCTCTTTCTTCAGTTAAAGAAATGTGCTTACATTAACCATGTATTGAAAGGTCTGCAACCACATTCTCAATGGCATTTGCTTCTGTGCCTGGCTTGGTTAGGGCCCAATAGCGGAATGCCTTTTGCACTCAACTCCCTCCTTAAGAAACACTATGAGGGGGGGACAGGGAGGGAGGATAAAAATCCCCAAGCACAAGTAAAACAATTTTGTGATAAAAATCAACTTGTATGTAATCCACTGATAAATATTATAAACATGTATGTGGTAGATATGGGTGTATGTTTACACTTGTGTGAATACCTAAAGGAATAGACTTAACTAGTCACCAAAATGGGGATCATCTCAGTGTGGCGAGATTTCAGTTGCTTTTTAACTATTTCTTTCATCTTTGGTATTGTCTGAATATTTTACATTAAAAATAGTATTGTTTCTTTAAGCAGAAATAAAGCTATTTTCATCTTTATATTTAGTGTACATAGGAAGGGACAATATGAAAAGTCTGGGGTATATTCATATACTTAGATTGAATAATTGTCAAAATACATATATTTGTTAAATAAAAAACATTCAAGTTTTAAAATGTGTATAAGATGACCCCACTTACATTAAAATATATGTACACAGGAAAAAAAAAAAAAAAGAAACACTATGAGGGCTTCCCAGGTGGTGCAGTGGTTGAGAGTCCTCCTGCCGATGCAGGGGACACGGGTTCATGCCCCGGTCCTGGAAGATCCCACATGCCGTGGCGCAGCTGGGCCCGTGAGCCATGGCCGCTGAGCCTGTACATCCGGAGCCTGCGCTCCGCAACGGGAAAGGCCACAACAGTGAGAGGCCCGCGTACCACAAAAAAAAAAAAGAAAGAAAGAAACACTATGAGGAAACTGTAATGACCTCTGTAGGCAGTTCTCATCTCTCTGGAATACAGTTCACACCAGAGCCTCCAGGGGCCATGCAGTTTTCAGGAATACACATGCTTTATTTTGTAAAACCAGATAGAGCCCCTCAAATCAGTCATAGATCTTGAAAATAACAGTGACGATTTGAAATCAATATCTCATAATGTGAAAGATCACCCGAAGAACTGGATTCAAGCACACTATAATTGTAAGCACAGTCAGGCAAACTGTTTCAAAACTGCAGTGCAAAATGATAGCTAAAGTTAGTCCAGTATTTTAAAAATAAGATACCTACTACTCTCACATATCTTGTTAATAAAATAAAACGAGAAGTTCCAGGCATTCCTGAAAAAAATAGGTAGTAACCCAAGAAAACTAGGTTATAGGGGCATGCCTAAAGATGTATCGCCTGAGTTGCAGGGTATTTTAACTGGAGATCATGCATTAAACAAAGACTGAATACCTTTGATGGACCAGTTCCCTCAGTTTGAATGTGGGGATGGAAAACAAACACGGCACAGTTGAGAAACCACTGGACTGGGGGTTAGAGAAGCATATTTGTGTAATTTGGCCTTGAAGATCAAGCTGATGAGGGCTACCATTCTCACTTCACTGCCCTGCACAGCTCTGGGAGGGACTGTCATTCTCATTGGAACAAAATTAAATAACATTTCTTCAGCAAAATTATAGATTTGGTCTTATCAGTGGTGCCCCCTGGAGTTGTGCAGTACACAGCCTGCACAGCTGTACATGGCTGTTCTGACATAACCTAGTATTCTGGGCTCTTGTAAGTTATGGCATAGAAATTTTGAATAGGTAGGAGAGACAAATGAGATCAGGAAAAAATTATGGCTCTTTGTGAAACACATTCTCTAGTTCTTATGTATATCTCAAGAAAGTAAATTTTGGCTTATTTTCAATTGTCCCGGGACTCTACAGTGTCAGCTTTTCAATAGATACTCTGCCAGTTCCTGTTAAACAACCAACGTGTGAAAGCCATTTATGCTTAATCTGAATGTTCATTAGCATAAATATCACTAAACGTTTGAGAGATGAATTTCTCTATATACTTACAATGCAACTGCAGAGCTACCCTGCAGATCTGTAAGCTGTGCAGAGGTTTAAACTTTTATGATTTCAATTTACTACCACCTGGGGCGAAGGACTTTGGCACGTCAAGTTACTGAAGCTCCTTAATTTCTTGGCAAGACTTAAGTGAATTCTAGGATACTCCATGCTGTCAGCTTAGCACTAATATTTTTTAAGACAAATGCATTTAACATTTACACTCAGTGGGCTTTTTAAAAACAAAACAATTACTTACACAGCATTAATTATATAAGCTGCCTCCTTCTGACGATTCAAATTCTTGTCTTCCAGGGTCATTTCCGAATATTGGCACATCAGGTGCTGAAAAAAAGAACAGCCGTAACATACCTTAAAGACTCTTCAGGGATGAAGAGGCATAAAATGACCAGTAGCCTTTTCTGATGTGTAGTACTACTGACCCATGTCTGAGGCTTGAAATCAAACCCACTGGTAACTATTTTTCCTTCTGTAACAGGTCTAAAACATTACACAGCAGCTCCTGTGGGGTCAGGCCCCTGTCCATCTTTTCAACTTCATATTGCTCTGCCTGCTCTCTTGCTCCCGTTCACCCAGCCACAGGCAGGCCTTCCCTCAGCTCCAAGAACACACAGTTCTCTCCCACCTCAGGGACTGTAGTGGACGATGTCTCTGCTCCCAGTGAAACCGAACAGGACCCTGTGAGGCTCCTGGGCACGAAAGCCTTTCTGTGTCCCCTATTTGTAGGGAATAGGCTTCAGTCTCCATGACTTTCCCTGAGTTCCAAAGGGCAGGTTCAAACAGTTGCTAATCAATAAAGAGAGGGAATGCAGAGAGAAGGGAGGAGCAGTTAAAAAACAATAGTGCAGCCTTGGGACAGAGTCCTGGTTCTGCCTCAAGTGATACACATAACAATACCTTTGAGTTCTTCTGCAGAACTAAAACCCCCAACAAATGGAAGATGTTAACTACTTGATGAAGCATTCTTCATTCTAGAGAGAAAGTCAGAGTTTGATAACCTGAAGAACCACAGAAGCTCATCAGGAGACCACCTGAGGCCAGATTAAAGGAGTGCAGGCCCTGCACACACCCTGATCCTTAACAGCAACCCTGCCCTTGAACCACTGCTATAAAACTCCTCACCAAATCCCCCTGAGTTGGAACACACAGCTTTGAGGGCATGTGTCTTCTGTGCCCCCCTTTATCTGACAAAGCAATAAGCTATTCTTTTCTACTTCACCCAAAACTTTGTCTCCAAGATTTGATTCATCACTGGTGCACAGAGACTGAGTTTCGGCATCACCAAGTCCAGGACTAGGGTGTGACAAGCAAGGCACTCACCTCAGGTACAAATTTAAGGGGCATAAAAAACTCAGTAACCAAGATAAATAATATTTTAATGCAGTATTATAAAAAAATCAACATTAATGACAAAAAGCCTTGGAGAATACAATAGCAAAAGTTTAAAAAGCGACAAGACCCGGTCCTGAACTTGCACCATTCTACCTCAGTTTCTAACCGAGCTGAACTTAGGTCTGCTCACCAACAAAGCCAATTTAATGATACCAGGTTGTGGTGAAGGAAAGTACAGCGTTTATTACAGGGCACCAAGCAAGGAGAATGGGTAGCTAATGTTCAAAAGACCAGAACTCCCTGATAGCTTTCAGGGAAGTGTCTTTAAAAGCAACATTTGGGGTGAGGGTTGCAGCTCATGGACTTTCTTCAGATTGGTTGGTGCTGAGGTAACAAGGTGGTGTTTTGGGAATCTTAATCATCAATCTCTGGTTCCAACCAGTCTGAGGTCTACATGCTTGTTGTCATCATATAGTCACCACCTGGGTAGGGGTCCTAGTTTCTGCAGAACAACTCAAACATATGAATTAGATTATTATATATATCCCTTGGGGAGGAACTAGCATTCTGTTTTATCACTGAACTGTTGTTTAGGCTATCATTACTTTTCTTGCTTGACTGCTTTTCTTTTGTTTCTACATTCCCTCAATTCTCTAATTAGTAACTACCTGAGTCTGTTTCTTGGAACTCAGGAAAGTCTTAGGAGACTAAAACCTTTTTCTACAAGCAGTGGACATGGAGGGACTTTTATACCTGAGACAGCCCTGCAGGGTCCTGCTTGGTTTTAGCTCCACTTTCATCCTAGCCCCATTGGATCCTGTCCTTGAACGTTTGATATTTTGTTACTATGGACTTCTTTTTAGCATTACTTTTGATTTTTTTTAAAAAACACTACATTGCAACATTATTTATCTGGATTACTGAGTTTTTGGTGTCCTCTTTAATTTTGCACCAGGGAAAATGCCTCATTTGTCTCACCCTAGTCCCAGGGGATCTATTGGATGCCTTTTGACTTTTTTGTTTGTTTTTTTGCTCACACACCCTTCATTGTGGTTTTGATCCCAACAACCAGCCTCTTTTCAGAAGTCTGCCCTCAGGCAAGTGGAGAGCTATACTCAGGGAGAGCTGAAAGCACCAGGGAGCTCCCACCACTTCCTCCTCTTGTCCTGCTTATCCCACATCTTTAGTGCTTCCCCCTCCAGGGGACATCACCTAAGTCAGAGTTTTGTATGAGCCACTCCCTGTGATCACAACACTCTCCCTCAGGCTCTTTGTAGGGCACGCTGCTTCTCACCATCTCACTGATGTCACAATGTCACCTGCTCCTTCTCTGACCACCAAAGCCCTTCCCTTCCCTTATTTCACAGCATGCTATATTTCTTCCTAGTTCTTCTGATAGTTTACAATTATTTTATTTACTTGCTTACATTTTCTTGGTTACTGGGTCCTCTTACTAGCAGCCAAGCTTCAAAAAGACAGGAGCCATATCTGTTCCTATCATTTTGGCACCCCCCCAGTGTCAGTACAGTGCCAGAGCTCAACTAATGACTGCACATCAAGTCAGCATCCCTGTTTCCTGTGCCTGAGAACTGGACACTGATGAAAAGGTGTGCCCATTTGTGAAGGTGAATGACTGCTCTGTGGGTCCACTTAAAACTGTTCATAAAAATTAAAGGAAATCTGCCCAAGGGATTTGTATTGTAAAAGCCTACAAAGTCTAAAAACAAGGAAACAAACAAACAAAAAAACATCCTGAGAGGACACCATTTGCTTTTTGCTTACCATTAAAGGCAGATTCTCTGCATCGAAATTTTTAATCTACAGGAAAACAAAATAAACTCAGCTAATCAATAAAAAGTATTAGTAGGATACAAAATAAGGAATGGAATAATAAAGGCCCAATGAAACCCCCAGATTTTGTATCATTAGTAGTACATTCTTGCACTAGCAGGGATACACGTACAAAGTGTAGAGGTAAGATTTGTAAGCCAAGAGCTCTAAGGGTGGATGCTGCAGTTAGGCAAAAAAATCACAATCCAAACTTCTCACATCTGGGGCACCAGGGAGCTGGAGTTCACACACCTTCCTTGGCAGAGATTGCCTACTAATAATTTCCCCCAGCTTTTAAAAAAAAACCTTGTTTCTCCTTTCTGACTGATTCTTACTGCATCTTATTCCCACAGCACATCTACAAGTCCTAGAAGGTATATAAATGCGAATATGTGCTTCCAGGTATCCCTTTCATTTTAAATACCTGTTGTTGTTCAGCAATGTAAGTAATTTTTAAAATTTCTATAGCAAATGGTCTCAATGAAGGACTCTTATTCAACATGCTGTAATGTTTAAAAAGAAAATTATTGTTCAAATGAACTAAAATATAAGTACAATTTAAAATTGCTTCTGCAGCAATACATTTCTTTCCGTACCTTTCCATGATGGCATTCAGCTGTCTTGGGTATCTCTCAGGGAGAGAAGGAATGTCGCCTTCAACAATTTTTAAAACGATGGATAAGAAATTGGAGCCAGTGAATGCATGATTCATACACCACATCGCATACAAAATACACGCCAGAGACCTGAAGACACAAAGAATTTGAATGAGGAATAAATGTCCTCTTTTAAATTTGATCATCATACAAAACCTCAGATGTGTTAGGGCATTGGTTGTTAGGCACTAACATACACTTTGTTTTCTATTTAAATACATGTTTACTAAAAAAAAAAGGAAAAAGTGAAAAAAGAAAGCACAAAATGTAAGTCTTAATGAACACTTTTTGTCAGAGGAGAGCAAACAATCCAACAGGAATATGCCTACACATAGTAGGGACTCAATAAATATTTGATGAAGGTAGTAAGAAGTTTTTGAATCAACCTCTTTGAAGGAAAAGTAAAATGCAGGTAAATATTGTCTTCCTAAGGCAGTTCAATTAATGTTATATATGCAAAGTAAGATTTAAATTTATTAGCCTAGCCTTCCCTCTAATGTGTATCCAAGCATTCTGAAAAGGAAGCTGGCATCTTTATTAGTTTTCTAAATAGAATCCATTTGCAAGTAGGGTGGGAGAGTGGCTGCCTGCAGCACTCATTAATGTGTATAATTCTCCCTTCAGGAGTATGAAACAATATTAAAGTTCTAGATCAGTCCAACACTAATTTGTGTTAACTATGCAAATCAGTCATCTCTAAACTAGCAGAAAAATCTTTTAAATAATCTACATCATTAAGAAAACCAAGAAGAAATTTCTGCCTGAACTGAGTGTTAAGAAAGAACTTTTCTCCTGAATAATGGGTTATTTTTATCTTCTAGCTATTCTGAATTATGTAACTAGCCAAGTCTCCCTTTTCTTATTATTTGCTTGAAAGATCAGAAATAAATTTGCCGTTGACCTTGTGTAAGCTGTGTTTTATGTAACTTCAAACACTGTCCTGCTTTCTCATGAAAGGCAAGATATATATCAATACATACATACATGAATACCATCATTTTAACCATTTTGTGGGTGTTCAAGAAAATTCTGGATATATACACTGAAAACGTTTCTGTTCCAGTAAATAATAATAACACTAAAAATTTCAAACGAATTGGTACTTTACATATTACAAAGCACTTTCATATATATCTCAACAGAGCATCATAACTTCCCAGTGTAATGGAGCCAATATTATATTTTTCCCATTTTATACATGATGAAACTGGCTCAGAGAAGTTAAGTGACTTGGCCAAGGTCACACAAGTGGCCCTGATTGACTCTTGAGTTATGTATTTTTCTTTCCAAATCCGAGGCTATTTCCATTATAGAACGCTAGAAAGAGGCAGACATTAGGAGAAATCTCACGATATTGACTAGAACACCAAGATCAATGTCAACCTTATAAATTATGAAAATTATTTGAAGTTCAATAAATTTTCATCCATCTGTAAGACTATTAAATGGTATTTGGTATAGTAGCACATATTTAGATTTCTATACCCAGAAAAACAATTTCCTTCAAATAAAGGTGAAATAAAGACATTTTTAGACCAAGAAAAACTGACAGAATTCATGCCAGCAGGAAAGCACTAAAATCCTAAAAGAGAATTCTTCCAAAAGAAGAAAGATGATCCCAGACAGAAACAAGGAATGAAAGAAGGAATGAAGAGCACTGGAAAAAGTAATTTTCTGAATATGTTTAAATCAACATTAACTCTATAAAACTTAACTATCTTATGGGATTTAAAATTATGTGGAATAACATTTCATGACAAAAATAATGCAAAAGACAGAAGAGGGTAAATGGAGTTAAAGTATCATAAGGTCCTAATATTACTGGGAAAGTGGTAAAAGTAATTTTTACTAGACTGTAATAAGTCAAGAATGCATGTTATAACTGCTAGGATTACCAACAAAAGAATAGTAAAATAATGTATAACTGAAAAGAATAAAACTAACAAGTTACTAGAGGGAAAAAAGATCAAATAACAAAATTCAAATTAAAAAAAAGCAAGAGGGACTTCCCTGGGGGCGAGTGGTTAAGAATCCAACTGCCAATGCAGGGGACATGGATTTGAGCCCTAGTCCAGGAAGATCCCACATGTCGCAGAGCAACTAATGCCTGTGCACCACAACTACTGAGCCTGTGCTCTAGAGCCTGTGAGCCACAACTACTGAGCCTGTGTACCACAGCTACTGAAGTCCATGTGCCTAGAGCCTGTGCTCTACAACAAGTAATGAGAAGCCTGCGCACCACAACAAAGAGTAGCCCCCGCTCGCCACAACTAGAGAAGGCCCGCGAGCAGCGATGCAGACCCAACACAGCCAAAAATAAATAAATAAACTTATTTTAAAAATAAAAAAAATTTAAAAAGCAAGAAAGGGCAGAAAAAGGAACATAAAACAAGTGGTATGTGTAGACTAAAAAAGAAGACAAACTGTCATTAAGCATTTCAACATGATTGTATACATTAAAAAGGTCAAAAGACACTACAAGCTATTAGAATTCACAATTGAATTTAGCAAGTTGTTGGATACAAAGGTCGTTTCTATAAGCCTGCAGTAAACACATTTTAAAAACAAAATTAAAAATGTCATTTACATTAACATCACAAAATGTCAAATATGTAGGAATAAATCAAACGTAAGATGTGCAAGACCCTACACTGTAACCTCAGTACACTGCCGAGAGAAACTAAAGAAGATCTAAAAAAAAGAAAAAAAAATAGGGAGGGATAGATCCACACTCTTGGATTGGAAGGTTCAATTTATGAAGATGTCCATTTTTCCAAGAATGACCTAGTGCAATATTGATTCAAATCCTAGCACACTTTTTTGTGGGAGTTGACAAGCTGATTCTAAAGTTTACATGGAAATGCAAAGGGACAAGGGTAGCCAAGGCAACTGAAGAAGAACAAATTTGGAGGTCTTGTATTACCAAACAGCAAGATTTATTATGAAGTTTCATTTCTTATGAAAGTATGATATTGGCGAGGAAGAAAAAATAGACCAGTGGAACAAAATAGAGTGCTCAAAAAGAGATCTGCATGTATTCAATCACTTGACTAATGCAAAGATGAACTGCACTGTGGTAGAGGAAAAGATGATCTCTTTAATAAATTATACTAGGCCAATTGAATAACCATATGGAAAATATTGTATATTGACTCCTGTCTCACATCATACACATGCACAAAAATCAATTATAGGTGGATCTAACTGAAAGATAAAATCATAAAATTTTTAAGAGAAAAAAGGTACATGTCTTCCTGATCTTGGCATAAGCAAAGATTTTTTAAATAAAATGCAAAAAGCACTAACAATAAAGTTAGGGACTGATAAGATGGACTTCATTAAAATTATAAACTTCTGTTCACAAAAAAACACCATTTGGAAAGTAAAAATGAAGATACAGAGTGGGAAAAGATATTTGCAATTCAAATATCCATCTAAGACTGGTATCCAAAAAATTCCATAAATCAAACAATCAATCTTCTACAAATCAATAAGAAAAAGGAGAGAATCCAAGAGAAAAATGGCCAAAAGATTTGAAGAGACACTAAATGGCCCCAAGTCATGAGATGTTTAACATTATTAGTCATTAGAGAAATGGAAATTAAAACCACAGTGCACAGTCATCAGAATGGCTAAAATGAAAAAGGCAATTATCAAGTCAGTACCTGTTAGGTTTCGAAAAAGTTTTCTTGAAAAGAAGAAAGGGTAGGGCTATACGCTAATATAATCATCAGATTGAACCAAATACTTTTACCTGTGTGGGTATGTGTAAAATATTTGTGTGCTCTGAACTGCCCCAATATACTTCTTATTTTCCCAGAGAAGAGTCTAATTCTAACTTCAAGAAGTTTTCTTATACTGACACAATATAAAGCTACAAAGGACTATCAAGATTTGCTAATTCCAAATTCTCACTGTATTGATGAGAAACCAAAGTTCAGAGAGAGGGAAGGACTTTGCCTGGAAAGGTGCCATGTTAGATCAGCTTGTTTGATACTGGTACTAGTTCTCATTCAATATTTCTTAAAAATGTTTTCTAAAAAATTTATATTGACTACCCCCTGCTATATAATCTATTGTATAGGTAATAATTTGAACACAGAAAAAAAAATACATTAAATTCATAGGTCCAAGAGGTAGAGGTTATCCAGGCACCCACACATACTCTTCTGAGGATGTCACACAGCCTGTGGGCTCTTAGTCTTCTTCAGGACTTGAGCTGAAGCAGAACAAAGCCAGACAATCTCTCCTGGCTCTGACATGTCTGAACAGTTAGGTGGGAGCAATGATCCCTGACCCAGGACACTTTGAGCTGTCTTGGGAGCAGACTTTTATATTGTTTCCACCCATAATACAAATGGCAACAATAACAACGATAATAATAATGAAAATGACAGCTGAAATTTTAATGATGGTGTTTATTATAAGCCAGGCACCCTGTTCTATGTTCCTTACATACTCAAACTAATTTAATCATCCTCACAACATTCCTAATGAAGTATGAACTATTATTATCATTCCCATTTTCCAGATGAGGAAACCCTAAAACTGGGTAAATTGTTCAAGGTTCCATACTGAGTGGGTGGTAGGGCTAGTACCGCAACACAGGCTGTCTGGCTCTAGAGACAGAAACTCTATGCTATCCTCTCAGTGCTGTACCAATCAGAGCATTTCAGGTCCTTAAGGATGTCCTTCAGTAGGAAATCTTGGCTAGCCCTGAGAGAAGCCTTTCAGGCAGAGGTTGACTTCCCTGATTTCAGGTCCCATCTGGAATCATAACCCACCATCAAAGATCCCTGGGGCTTTAGACAATATGCAGTGTATCAGACCCCGGCAAATAGAGAAAACACAGACAACTAGATGTTCTGGGGCAGAAGGAAAGGAAGGCAGGCAAGTTTGGCCTTTGCTTTTCTGTTGCTTGGCAGGGAAAGAGGGTTAGTTGTCTATTAAGCACAGTGAGTTGATCACAAAGTCAAACCCTAGTTTTATGGAGACATAATTCTATCTGAGTCATACTTGATGAATGTATTGAGGATTATAAAAAGATGTGGAATTATCTGGCTAGACAGACTACAGAACAATTAGATCTAGAGAACAACTCAGTAATCAATTTTGATGCAAAACTATTCTTTTTTGGAAATCCTCTCAGCTACACTGAAGGCACGCTGCTTTCCATTTACCTATTTTATTTTGATCTACTGATATTTGCTGGGCTGGAGCACATGGAAAAGACTTCATTTATTACCCAGTAACTTGTGGAAAGGGACCTGCTATGGTCCCAGTGCACATGCCTGGCATGGGAGCCAGTAACTGAAATATGAGACAATCTGGTTGTAGAAAATACCATGACACTTGGAGCAAAAGATTTTTTAATTATCCTGTACCAGTTTTACAATCTATTTTCTATGTATACTTTTTATTCTAATAACTATATGTCTGTGTATCTGTATGTCTATATTTTAATTTTCTCCAGTTTCTAACCAGGCATTTCTACATGGGAATAATTACATTATCTCAAGCTCATCACTTCTATCCTTTTTGAAGACTTTTCTCTTATTTGACTCCCAGGTCTTAAATATGGCAATGCAAGAGCAGGGAAGGGTGGGGGGCCGGGAGACTAATTGAAAAAAAACAAGAGGTATATTTAACTTAGAAGTCTGTAATTTGTATTCCTTTCTTTTTCCAAAATAGAGCCAACTGTGAAGAAGTAAGCAAATAAATCCCTGAGGGGGTGAATGTGGCAGTGAAAGGGAAAGCTGGGATCAGGTGAGAGCGGAGCAAATTATACCTGAATTCCATGAACTTGCCATCTGTCCAAGTTCAACAGAACTGCCCAGTGTATTTCTGAAGCACAGATTGATAATAAATTGCAAATTTAACTCCGACTTTGTCTTGTCTCAAGGTAATTAAATTTACCCTTTGAAACCTGCCCTGACTCTGCAAAGAGAAACCTACTACACAGTGGTGCATGACTCTGGTTAAGGAAATTTTATTGATCTTCTAGATAATATTTTTACTTGATGTAATCCTAACATATCCATCTAGAAAAGAGTATACATAATTCATGCAGGCAAATAAATAGAGTAATAGAAATTTAATACAAGAGTAGCAGGTTTTGCTTTAGTGTGTGTTACCCTAAATAAAAGTCCTTACCGTGGTAATGTTGAATATCAACAAAAACTCAGTCTAGATATGATAAAAAACACTGAGCTGCTTGAACAAATTTTAAGAAGCATATTATGTTAATAACTAATGTTTATTAAGGGCCCATCACATCCCAGAACCTCTATCAGTTCTTCCCAAGCTTTCATATGCATACAACAAATCTACCAAGGAATTTGTTAGAATGCTGATTCTGAGTATTTGGGGGGAAATGTTGGTTACACTGGAGCATAGTTTCTGTATCTTCCTTGAATCCCCATGTAAAACAGAACAGCTAGATAGAAAAACTATAATCCAGGGCCAACATTTTCAACAAAGTTAGGTGACAATGTGTCTCCTTGAAACTCAAGGTACAAGTACATGGAAACAAACCACAATTACCACATGACCTGCACAATATCAGCATCTGTGTGAGAAGAAGCAGAGAGAGTCAATGGAGTGATTGAAGGACCCAACAGTAGAAGACCCTCAAAACAGTCAACAGGTACTCACTGAAAAGCACAGGGGGCCAATCTAAGAACAGCAGCTAAAACTCATAGGAGTTCTGCCCAATCCAAAAGCAGGGTGAATGCAAGAAAACCTTAGGGTAAGGCCTGAAGGGGCTGGAGCAGAATAGCTCAGGACTATCCAGTAGAACTTTCTGCAATGATGGAAATGTTCTGAATTTCTGACTACAATAACCACTAGCCACATGTGGCTATTGACCACTTAAAACATGGCTAATGTGTCTGAGGAATGGAATTTTTAAAAAAGTATTTAAAAGGAAAAGTGAATGCAGGTGCGCTCACCCCTTTTTACAAGAACACTGGAATCACAACTAACTGCTGAACAACCATTGATTAAAAAAATGCTGGAACCTACCATAAAAGACACCCAACATCCAAAGACAAAGAAACAGCCACAACAAGATGGTAGGAGGGGCACAATCGCAATAAAATCAAATCCCATACCCGCCGGATGTGTTACCCACAAACTAGAAAACAGTTATACCCCAGCTCTCCCACTGGCGTGAAAGTTCTGAGCCCTATGTCAGGCTTCCCAGCCTGTGGGCCCGGCAATGGGAGGAGAAGTCCCAGAGAATCTGGCTTTGAAGGCCCGTGGGATTTGACTGCAGCACTTCCACAGGACTGGGGGAAACAGAAACTCCACTCTTGGAGGGCACACACAAGGTCTTGTATGCACCAGGACCAAGGGAAAAAACAGTGACCCCATAAGAGACTTGGCCTACTTGCTCAGCAGACCTACCTGCTAGTATTAGATGGTCTCCTGCAGAGGCAAGGGGTGGCTGTAGCTCACAGCAGGGACAAATACATTGGCAGCAGCAGTTCTGGGAAGTATCCATTGGTGTGAGCCCTCCTGGAGGCTGCTATTAGCCCCAAAAAACAGCCTGTAGGCTCCAGTGCTGGGACACCTCAGGCCAAACAAGAAACAGGGAGGGAACACAGCCCCACCCATAAGCAGACAGGGGATTAAAGTTTTATTGCGCACAGCCCTGCCCACCAGGGACAAGACCCAGCTCTACCCACCACCAGTCCCTCCCATCAGGAAGCTTGCATAAGCCTCTTGGATAGCCTCATTCACCAGAGGGCAGACAGCAGAAGCAAGAAGAACTACAATCCTGCAGCCTGTGGAACAGAAACCACAATCACAGAAAGTTAGAAAGAATCAAATGGCAGAAGAATATGTCCCAGATGAAGGAACAAGCTAAAACCTCAGAAAAACAACTAAGTGAAGTGGAGATAGGCAACCTTCCAGAAAAAGAATTCAGAATAATGATAGTGAAGATGATCCAGGATCTTGGAAAAAGAATGGAAGCAAGGATTGAGAAGGTGTAAGGAATGTTTAACAAAGACCTAGAAAACTAAAGAACAAACAAACAGAGATGAACAATACAATAACTGAAATTAAAAATACACTAGAAGGAATCAATAGTAGAATAACTGAAGCAGAGGAATGAATAAGGGACCTGGAACACAGAATGGTGGAAATCACTGCCATGGAACAGAATAAAGAAAAAAGAATGAAAAGAAATGAAGACAGTCTAAGAGATTTCTGGGACAACATTAAATGCACCAACATTTGCATTATAGGCATCCCAGAAGGAGAAGAGAGAGAGAATGGACCTGAGAAAATATGTGAAGAGATAATAGCTGAAAACTTCCCTAACATGGGAAAGGAAACAGTCAATCAAGTCCAGGAGTGCAGAGAATCCCAGGCAACATAAACCCAAGGAGGAACACACCAAGACACATAGTAATCAAATTGACAAAAATAAAAGACAAGGAAAAAATATTAAAAGCAACAAGAGAAAAATGGCAAGTAACATACAAGGGAACTCCCATAAGGTTATCAGCTGATTTCTCAGCAGAAATTCTGCAGGCCAGAAGGGAGTGGCATGTTATACTTAAAGTGATGAAAGGGAAGTCTCTACCCAGCAAGGCTCTCATTCAGATTTGACAGAAAAATCAAAAGCTTTACAGACAAGCAAAAGTTAAGAGAATTCAGCACCACCAAACAATGTCTAATGTCTAAAGGAAGTTCTCTAGGCAGGGAAAGAGACCAGCAACTTAAAACAACCTTGCACATATATAGACTGTTATATCAAAACCTCATGGGAACAGCAAACCCAAAAACTACAATAGATACAGACACAAAAAAGAAAAAGCAACCTGAAAACCATACTAAAGATGGTCTTCAAACCACAAGAGAAGAGAACAAAAGAGAAAGGGAAGAAAAAAGACTTACAAAACCAAACCCAAAACAATTAAAAAAAATGGCAATAGGAACATACATATCAATAATTACCTTAAATGTATATGGATTAAATACTCCAACCAAAAGACATAGACTGGCTGAATGGATACAAAAACAAGAGCCATATATATGATACCTACAAGAGACCAACGTCAGACCTAGAGACACACACAGACTGAAAGTGAGGGGATGGAGGAAGGTATTCCATGCAAATGGAAATCAAAGGAAAGCTGGAGTAGCACTACTCATATCAGACAAAATAGAGTTTAAAATAAAGACTGTTACAAGAGACAAGGAAGGACACTACATAATGATCAAGGGATCAATCCAAGAAGAAGATATAACAATTGTAAATATATATGTACCCGACATAGGAACACCTCAATATATAAGACAAATACTAACAGCCACAAAGGGAGAAATCAACAGTAACACAGTAATAGTAGGGGACTTTAACATCACACTTTCATCAATGGACAGATCATCCAGAGAGAAAATCAATAAGGAAACACAGAACTTAAATGACACATTAGATCAGATGAACTTAATTGATATTTATACAGCAATCCATCCAAAAGCAGCAGAATACACATTCTTCTCATTTGCACATGGAACAATCTCCAGTATTGACCACATGCTGGGCCAAAAAGCAAGCCTCAGTAAATTTAAGAAAATTGAAATCATATCAAGCATCTTTTCTGACCACAATGCCATGAGATTAGAAATAAACTACAAGGAAAAAAACTGTAAAAAAAAAAAAGAAAACACAAACACGTGGAGGCTAAACAATATGCTACTAAACAACAAATGGATCATTGAAGAAACCAAAGAGGAAATCAAAAAATACCTAGAGACAAATGAAAATGAAAGCACAATGATTCAAAACCTGTGGGATGCAGCAAAAGCAGTTCTAAGAGGGAAGTTTATAGAAATACAATATTACCTCAGGAAATAAGAAAATGTCAAATAAACGGCCTAACTCTACACCTAAAGCAACTAAAGAAAGAAGAACAAACAAAACCCAAAGTTAGCAGAAGGAAAGAAATCATAAAGGTCAGAGCAGAAATAAGTGAAAAAGACAAAACAATAGCAAAGATCAATGAAACTAAAAGCTTGTTCTCTGAAGAGATAAACAAAGTTGATAAACCTTTAGCCAGACACATCAGGAAAAATGGGAGAGAGCTTAAATCAGCAAAATTAGAAATGAAAAAGGAGGTGTTACAACTGACACCATAGAAATACAAAGGATCATAAGAGACTACTAAAAGCAACTGTATGCCAATAAAAGGATCAACCTGGAAGAAATGGACAAATTCTTACAAAGGTACAATCTCCCAAGACTGAACTAGGAAGAAATAGAAAATATGAACAGACCAATCACAAGCACTGAAACTGTGATTAAAAAACTCCCAACAAACAAAAGGCCAGGACCTGATGGCTTCATAGGCAAATTCTATCAAACATTTAGAGAAGAGTAAACATCTATCCTTCTGAAACTGTTCCAAAAAATTGCAGAGGAAGGAAAACTCCCAAACTCATTCTGTGAGGCCACCAACACATTTGGTATTCTATGAGGATACGAAAACCAGACAAAGATACTACAAAAAAAGAAAATTAGAGACCAATATCACTGATGAATAGAGATGAAAAAATCCTCAGCAAAATACTAGCAATCCAAATCAACAATATATTAAAAGGATCATACACCATGATCAAGTGGGATTTATCCCAGAGATGCAAGGATTTTTTGATACCTGAAAATCAATCACTGTGATACACCACACCAACAAACTGAAAAATAAAAACCATATGATCATCTCAATAGATGCAGAAAAAGCTTTTGACAAAATTCAACACCCATTTATGATAAAAATTCTCCAGAAAGTAGGTATAAAGGAAACCTACCTCAACATAATAAAGGCCATATATGACAAACCTACAGCTAACATCATACTCAATGGTGAAAAGCTGAAAGAATTTCCTCTAAGATCAGGAACAAACAAGGATGTCCAGTCTCACCACTTTTATTCAACATAGTTTTGGAAGTCCTAGCTATGGCAAACAGAGAAGAAAAAGAAATAAAAGGAATACAAATTGGAAAAGAAGAAGTAAAACTGTCACTGTTTGCAGATGACATGATACTACACATAGAAAATCCTAAAGACACTACCAGAAAACTACTAGAACTCATCAATGAATTTGGTCAAGTTGCAGGTTACAAAATTAATACACAGAAGTCTGTTGCATTTCTATACACTAACAATGAAAGATCAGAAAGAGAAATTCAAGAAACAATCCCATTTACCATCGCATCAAAAAGAATAAAATACCTAAGAATAAACCTACCTAAGGAGACAAAAGCCTGTAATCCAAAAACTATAAGACGCTGATGAAAGAAATTGAAGACAACACAAACAGATGGAAAGATATACCATGTTCTTGGATTGGAAGAATCAATATTGTCCAAATGACTATACTACCCAAGGAAATCTACAGATTCAATGCAATTCCTATCAAATTACGAATGGTATTTTTCACAGAACAAAATATCTTAAAATTTGTGTAGAGGGGCTTCCCTGGTGGCGCAGTGGTTGAGAGTCCGCCTGCTGATGCAGGGGACATGGGTTCATGCCCCGGTCCGGGAAGATCCCACATGCCATGGAGCAGCTGGGCCCATGAGCCATGGCCGCTGAGCCTGCGCATACTGAGCCTGTGCTCTGCAATGGGAGAGGCCACAACAGTGAGAGGCCCGTGTACCGCAAAAAAATAAATAAAATAAAATTTGTATAGGGACACAAAAGACCCCGAATAGCCAAAACAATCCTGAGAAATAAAAATGGAGCTGAAGGAATCAGGCTCCCTGGCTGCAGACTGTACTACCAAGCTACAGTCATCAAAATAGTATGGTACCGGCCGAAAAATAGAAATACAGATCAGTGGAACAGGATAGAAAGCCCAGAAATAAACCCATATTCCTATGGTCAACTAGTCTACGACAAAGGAGGCAAGAGTAAACAATGGTGGAAAGACAGTCTCTTCAATAAATGGTGCTGGGAAAACTGGACAGGTACATGTAAAAAAATGAAATTAGAACATTCGTTAGCACCATACACAAAAATAAGTTCAAAATGGATTAAAGACATAAATGTCAGACCAGATACTATAAAACTCTTAGAGGAAAACATAGGCAGAACACTCTGACATAAATTGCAGCAATATCTTTTTTGACCCACCTCCCAGAGTAATGGAAATAAAAACAAAAATAAACAAATGGGACCTAATTATACTTAAAAGTTTTGCACAGCAAAGGAAACCATAAACAAAATGAAAAGAAGAGAAAATATTTGCAAATGATGTGACCAACAAGGGATTAGTCTCCAAAATTTACAAACAGCTCATGTGGCTTAATATCCTCAAATCAAACAACCCAATCAAAATATGGGCAGAAGACCTGAATAGATATTTCTCCAAAGAAGACATACAGATGGCCAAGAGGCAAATGAAAAGATGTTCAACATCACTAATTATTAGAAAAATGTAAATCAAAACTACAGTGAGATATCACCTCACACCAGTCAAAATGGCTATCATCAAAAAATCCACAAACAGTAAATGCTGGAGAAGGTGTGGAGAGAAGAGAACCCTCCTACACTGTTAGTGGGAATATAAATTGGTACAGCCACTATGGAGAACAGTATGGGGGTCCCTTAAAAAACTAAAAATAGAGCTACCATATGATCCTGCAATCCCACTCCTGGGCATATATCCAGAGAAAAACATGGTTCGAAAGGATACATGCACCCCAATGTTCATTGCAGCACTGCTTACAATAGTCAGGACATGGAAGCAACCTAAATGTCCATCTACAGAGGAATGGATAAAGAAGATGTGGTACATACATACAATGGAATATTACTCATCCATTAAAAAGAGTGAAATAATGCCTTTTGCAGCAACATGGATGGACCTAGAGATTGTCATACTGAGTGAAGTAAGTCAGACAGAGAAATATTGTATGTTACTGCTCATATGTGGAATCTTAAAAAAAGATACAAATGAACTTATTTACAAAACAGAAACAGACTCACAGACTTACAGAATGAACTCATGTTTCCCAGGGGAGAAGGTGGCGGGAGAGATAGTTAAAGAGTTTGGCATTGATTTGTACACACTGCTATATTTAAAATGGATAACCAACAAGAACCTACCGTATAGCACAGGGAACTCTGCTGAATATTATGTAACAAGTTAAATAGGAAAATAATTTGAAAAAGAGTAGATACATGTATATGTATAACTGAATCACTTTGCTGTATACCTGAAACTAACACAACGTTGTTAATCGGCTATACTCCAATTTAAAATAAAAAGTTTAAAAAAATCCAAACTGAAAAAAAAAAAGTGAATGCAATCCTTCTGCTATATCATCCCAACATTCTACCATGTTTTGGGGGAGAGTCATAAAATTTTAGAAACAAAGTTTGGGTGAATTTCAGATCCTGCTCATATCAGCTCTTTCTAATTACTTTCTTCCCCAATTGAGCTTTACAACGTCTGAAGGAAGGTCAGCTCTTCTCCCTTCCCCATGGTGGTCCCATGCCCTCCACACCCTAAGCATCTGGCCACAGAAGAACTGAGGACAAGACCAACAGCAGGGGGAGAGAGAAGGCAAGGAAGATCACAAGGGGGCAGAGGGTAAATAAAAGGGAAAGATTTTTTGCGTCTTTAGCTATCCTTGGGGACATGGTCAAAGACTCCATACAAACCATAAAGTCTGGGAAATAAACATGGACAGTGTTCAAAGCTCGGTCGAGAAGTGGGTTGGCAACAATGATGAAAGCATCTTTCCACCACCAACTGTTACTAACTCAGCCCCCCACTGAACAGAGGCTGGATGTGGCAACAGCATGCGTTGCTCATGTGGCATAAGAGACTTCACACTTTGGAATCTAAAAAAAAAGGAACAAATGAACTTATTTACAAAGAAACAGAGTTTCAGATATAGAAAACAAATTTATGGTTACCAGAGGGTAAGTGGGGGGAGGGATAAATTGGGAAAGTGGGATTGACATATACACACTACTATATATAAAATAGATAATAAGAACCTGCTGTATAGCACAGGGAACTCTACTTAATACTCTGTAATGGCCTATATGGAAAAAATAATCTAAAAAAGAGTATATATATATATATATATATATATATATATATATATAGCTGATTCACTTTGCTGTACACTTGAAACTAACACAACATTGTAAATCAACTATAGTCCAGTCAAATTTTTTTTTTAAAGATACTTTACACTTTGAGTGAACAGCTTTCATCATCTTTGATAGTCTCCAGAGGCTCTTTTAAGATGGACAGAGCCTCAGAAGTAGCAGAATACCCCAAATTAACAGAAGGCCTGCCTTTCTCCCATTTTTCTCCACCAGACTTCTCCCCATTCCCGTCTGTTTTCTGTCGCAGAGTTTGGTATCACTATAAGACAATCTCTCCTGGTAGATTGCCTACTCTTTGCAAATACCCCTTCCCCTTCCTTCTCCTGGTGGGTGGGCTTCCTTCCTTGTTGATATTGGGGTTGGCCACATGACCTCCCCAGTCTCTGGTGTGAGATATGAAGGGGAAGCTTCACATGCAGGTGCAGATATAGCACAGCCCCTGCTCTCTGTCTTAGCACTAGGCAGGCTCATTCCAGACCAGGACACAGCCTGAGTCCTGGACCTGGGTCACTGGAGCAGGAGCAGAGCAGACTTGCAACCTGGAACAGAGGCTCAGGTAACCTGCAGTCCTCATGTAACGTGAAAATGAAATACATTTTATAAGTACCTAAGATTTTTGGAGCTCTTTGTTATTTCAGCAAAGCTGACTTATATACCATCCCCTTGTTTAACAGCTATCAGCAGCTTCTCATCCCACAGAAGGTAAAGTCCAAGCTCCTTTGCATGGCTCCATGGGTCATTCACCACGTGAACACTGACTGCCTCCTTAGCCTCGTGAATTTATTGCCACACCTGCTCTGCCCCCCCCCCCACACACACACACTTCGTCCTCAGCTAGTTGGAGGACACCGAGCATTACTACACTTCCATGTCATTACAGTGCTCCCAGGGGCTTTCAGGAGTCAGAGAAGGCCCAGGTCACTTGCAACTACTTTCAAATTCTCAGTATATTTTCTAAAATGAAAAAATACCAAAACAGAGTTTCAAAAATTATGATATATTATAAAAATTTTACATTTACTAGATTAACACCTTTAACATATATAAACTCATTTGGATATAACTGCAAACACATACATTTGAGGCCCATTGTGAGGGAGAAGGCTGAGGGGAAATGGCTCCTTGGGCCAGCCTTTTTCCCTGCACAGTCCACCCCTCCCCCCACAGTGAGCATCCCCTACCTTCAGTCATGGGCACTGGATCTTTCTTCCTGAAAGGCATTTTGTCAAACTTTTCTCCATCCTTCCCCATCCTAAGCAGCATTATCCACACTCTAAGACTGTAGCTGATGCTCTGCACCCTCACCCTAGCAGTGAATCACTCACTCCTTTATACACCAGAGCCATGTACACACTCCTTGTATTGCACTATAACAACATATGGCAATTTGTTTATGTCTGCCAATATTTTGAGGACAAAGACCAGAACTTACATGTCTTTTTTTTTTAATTGGAGTATAATTTCTTTACAATGTTGTGTTAGTTTCTGCTGTACAGTGAAGTGAAGCAGCTATATGTATATATATATCCCCTCCCTCTTGGACCTCCCCCACCCCATCCCACCCATCTAGGTCATCACAGAGCACCAAGGTGAGATCCCTGGTGCTCTACAGCAGGTTTCCACTAGCTATCTATTTTACACATGGTAGTGTATATATGTCAAACCTAATCCCCCAATTCATCCCACCCTCCCCTTCCCCCCCAGGTTCACATGTCCATTCTCTATGTTTGTGAAGAACTTACACGTCTTGATGTTTCTTTCTTTCTGTGAACAACCCACAGGCAAGAGGTAAACTGGCTTTCTGGGTGGAAAGGTACACCCTGATTTGTAGCATTTATTGATTTCTGTGGGGTTGAGAAGAGATGTGGATAGCAGAGCCTTGTGAGCTGGTCTGAGCTGGCTGCCACATGCTGCTGAGTTATGTGAGTGATGGAGAGATGGTGCTGGAGTCAGAAGGTGGGATGGTGCTGGAGTCAGGTCCAGGTGCTGGAGTCAGGTCCAGGGCTGGGATGAGCTGGAGAAGGGAAGCCAGGAGGAGTGGAGGGAGAGTCTGAGGCACATGGAAAAGCTGCTGGTCCAGTCTCTCAACTGAGACCCAGGTTCTTGGGATCCATCCATCAAATGCACCTGCAAGGAGACTACCAGACTGCTTTCCTGGCACAAGCAGTGTGGCCTCCTCTCCAGCCATTTCTTGAACTTCTTAAGATAAAGAAAATGAACAGTGCCAGCTTGTCATAATGGAGATCCAGACTACAGGCTGTGTCTCAACTATGCTTATTGTCCTGACAAAGCCCTGTTCTACTCACCGCTATAAATAATGAAGCATCTCAAAACTTAGTGCCTTAAAACAACAATAGTCAATAATTTTGCTCATGAATCTATTCTCTCAGAAATTGATAAGGAGGCCTTGAATCTTCTCCCCATGGCATTTGCTGGGCAACCTCAGCTGAGGCTGGAAGATCCATTTCCAAGTCACTCACATGATTGGCTGATTGGTGTTGGCCATTATGCAGAAGCTCAGCCAGGGCTAAAGCCCAGAGGTCTCGATCCCTTCCACACTGTACACCCAGTGTGCTACACAGACTTCCTCACAACACCATAGTTGAATTCCAAGAGCAAGGATCTCAAGGGAATCAGACAGAAGCGTTGTCAACCTTTTATGACCTAGACTCAGAAGGCACATAGTAATAATTTTGCCATAATCACAGTCTTACCCAGATTAAAGGGGTTTATTCACTAGGTGAATAAACAAACAAATAATAACAAGCCCCAGAGAGGTGGGGGAGTGGGGAGAGTAAGTGTCCAGAGTTGCTCCAATATATAATCTAAAATGTCCAGTTTTCACCAATTATGAGACATACAAAGAAACAGGAAAGAATGATCCATACGTGGGGCAAAACAGCAGGCAACATAAACTAATTGAGAGAGCTCAGATGTCAGATTTAACAGAAAAGGATTTCCAAGCAGTCATTTTAAATATGTTCAATGAACTAAAGGAAACTATTTAAAGAAGTAAAGTATGATAAAATGTCACATCAGGGCTTCCCTGGTGGCGCAGTGGTTGAGAGTCTGCCTGCCGATGCAGGGGACATGGGTTCGTGCCCCGGTCTGGGAAGATCCCACATGCCGCGGAGCGGCTGGGCCCATGAGCCATGGCCGCTGAGCCTGCGCGTCGGGAGCCTGTGCTCCGCAACGGGAGAGGCCACAACAGTGAGAGGCCCATGTACCGCCGGAAAAAAAAAAAAAAAGAAAGAAAAAAAAAATGTCACATCAAATGGAGAATATCTGTAAACAGAGAGAAATTATTTTAAAAATCAAGTAGAAATTCTGGAGTTGAAAAGTACAATAACTAAAACAAAAAATTCCCCAGAGGGGCTCAACAGTAGATTTTAACTAGCAGAAGAAAGAATCAGTGAACTTGAAGACAGACTGACAGATATTATGCAATCTGAAGAACAGAGAGAAAAATGAAGAAAAATGATCATTGCATCAGAGCATGTGGGAAACCAGAAAACACACCAGCATACACACAGTGGGAAGACCAGAAAGATAGGAAAGAGGGAAAAGAGGAGAAAAAAATACTCAAAAAAAGAAGGGCTGAAAGCCTCCCAAGTCTGATCAAGTTTGATGAAATATGTTAATTTACATGTCCAAGAATCTCAGCTAACCCCAGGTAGGATAAATGTAAATCCACACCTAGATACATCAGGTAAAAATGCTGAAAGACAAAGAGAAAATCTTCAGAGAAAACATTAAGGTCTTGGTTGAATAAACTATTGTGTCCAGGAATAGAATACTATGCAAACATTTAGATGATATGTATATATATTTTGTTGCTACAGAGCAATGTTCTATTTTGCTAAATGAAAAAGAAACAGGTTATAAAATTATACACAGTGTGATTTTTTTTTTTGGAGTAACAAATAAACTTAGGTACATGAAGAATTTAGCACATTAAATGTCAATCACGGAGTAAGCGCTCCACAGAGGGTAGCTACTCCTGGTTCTTTTGCTGCTGTTGTATTATGCCCTTTTAAAAATCCACCAGGCCAGACTAACATTATCTGCAGAGTTTGTATCAATCATTTCATGCTCATCATTGAAAAAATATATTAATACTCAAATTTACTGCCGCTGACTTAAGTGTTTCCCTACCTCAGCTTCTGCTGAGTGAAAATAATGATGCCAGTGCTCACTCCCCAAGAAGCCTCACTCCCCAGGAAGTTGAAGCTGTCCAACAGCTTGCTCTGAACCCACACAGGAAATGCCCAGAACATGGGCAGGTGAGAGCTTGCTTCACTGAGAGGCAGCTGATGGGGCTGCTGGCTGCCAGCTACTTGAGGTCCCACATTAGCTACAGAACCTGCTGTCAGGTTGGCCTGTTTCTCCCTTTTCCTAAATCCTACCAGAAAACAAGCTTGTTTTCCTCTCTACCCCCTTACCCTGTCAACCCTGGGAATGCTCTTCTGTGAGGATACTTTCTTAGTCCTGGTAGACCAGGCAGGTGCTGGTTCCTCTTTGTTTTCTTCCACCTGAAGATAAGCCTTGTCTAACATTTCCGTCCAAGGTCACTACACCCTGACTCCAATGCTGGGTATGAACTAGACTCCTCCAGTGTCCCCTACCCAGCCAACTACCATACCAGACCCCTGAACAAAACTTTGAGAGCATCCCATTATACTTTCCCCACCACCATTAACTCCACTTAAATCACACAAAGAATGTATGGCCATCTGGTGACCTCTCACAACATGACAAATAAGGCCAACAATGAATAGTCTGTTTCCTTTCTGCTTACAGTACCATTATTCCAATAATATTGTCATTGTCCTTTATTTGTTTCTCCTACCAAAATAATAAGTTCTAACTATTCATAGTTTAAACCAATTTAAAGAACTAGTCTAGGAACCCAACTCATATATTTTTCCTGTGGGGGGAAAAAGATGTTCAGCAATAGCTTATACAAATCAGCCATGTTCAAAGTATTGTCCTCAGTGAACCTAATTATCCTAACTTTCCAAATAATTGTTTATAAACTTTTAGAACCTAACCCAGTTTTAAGAAAGGGACTTCCTGTACTTGATTGCTGTAAATAAATGAATCCCAAAAGTTTTAAGCAGGTTGAAGAAGGAGGACAAAGTTACATATGGGCGAGCATTAACAGATGAAAATATAGTTAGTATTATAACAATTCTTCTTCTTTAAGCATTATAAATAAATATGTACAGCCATTAATGCTAAAGCAAAACACCTGTCAATTATTCATAAGTGTTTCCAATCCTAAGACAATATTCCACAGTAAACAGATGTTACACGCTGAGATTCAGTGGAAAAATTCTCAACCCCATTCAATCTAAATTTTCTAAGAGTGTCTCCGAAAGATGACGCACTACACTTATATATCTGCCACTATAATTTATATTTCTCTGTTATTCTTTCCACTTTAGGTTCAACAGTAGACATTTCATTACCAGATAAGCCCATTTTCATTTGGATACAACTAAGGTAATTACTAAATTCATAATAAGGTGGTTATTTGGGGTCATGATGATGATAAATCCTTGCCTAGAACTTTCTGAGTAGTTGGTAATCTCTGCAAGGAGAGCTGACCTAATGCTTGCAAAAATATATAAAAATTCTCTTGCATTTCTATATTTGGGAGATGTTGGCTTTTTAAAGTTTTGTCTGAGTCCCATATCATTTTTGTAAGCCTAAAACATTAAAGCAATACTGTCTGATATTCCTATGAATTTTTTATTCCTATGAATTTCCTATGATATTCCTATTTTTTTTAAAAGAAGTAAGACAGACACAACTGAAACAAAAGACTCTATTCCCTCCTCTCTGTGGGCTCCTTTGCCTTTGTTTTCTAGGTGACGTCCATCCGATTTGGCAAGCAAATATAGACACCTGTCAAAAGGAGTCAGCTTTCTTGCTATACATAATTCCAAAGACTTAAATGATGAGCTTCATAAAATTAATTTACTCTTCATTCAAATGACATGATGTAACATCTTCCTGAGATACCATGTAAACTTAATCATGAAGAAATTTTATATTTAAATCTATTTTTAAATGTCCATAATAATAATAAAAATAAGTGTGAAGAGAGATTTAGGTATGTTACCTCAAATTCAATCCAAAGCCCAAGACTAGTTTTTCTCTAACTGGAGAAAGGTACACCAAAAAGAGCAAGAAGATTTTTACTGAGGGTCAGGAATCCTATCACTTTTGATTTTATACGCTAAGGGTTATTGAACAGCCATGGGCAAATAGTAGATGTTCAATGAAGCGAAGTTTAAAGAAACTCATTCATCTGAACATACCTTGAGGGTTTTGTCTGGTTTTTGTTTTTGTTTTTGGAGGGAATCAGAGAACGTTGTGATTGAGAAAAGATGATAGGTGAATTAGAAAAGACCACCAGAGAAGAAACTAGTTAACAATGAAAAAAATCACTGAAGAACCTAGAAATGTATAATCCCAAGAGTGATTGAAGGTGCAGGATGGATAGGGATCTGCCCCAGCCAGACCTAATCGTGACAGTGTTCTCTCCCACTTGGGAGGAACCAGAGCAAGAACAGGAGTAATGACCTTGTTGAAAATCCCAAGGCATAACCCCTGCTGTGCTTATTTTTCCCTAACCAGAGAAAAAGTAATTTTCTACTTTATCTTCTTTAGAACAATGAAGCAGACACAATATTTCACACTGCTCATCTTTGAAAGCTCAGAACTACTTAAGTTGATTTGCATACAATAATTATTTACTTAATTAACAAGTTCTCTGCTAAATTGTCCTTTCAACCCTTAACAAGTTGAAAATTATATAAGATTCTCCTTCAAAGGAAAGGAAAATTTCCCCAATTAGGATCTATTGCTATCAACAGAATACAATTTTCCACATGGCTTTTTGCACTGAGATTTAAACTGATTCCCCAATGAGGAAGGAGGAATTCCTTTGGAAAAGAGCTCAAAGAAGCTGAGAAATCTCAAATGTATCTATCACTGAGAACCCAGAATTTTTTAAACTTTAAGTTGATCCTTAAAGCTAATATCTTTAGTAAAAATTCTTAAAAGCAACAAGAAGACAAAAAATAAAGGTAAGCTATATATTTCCCACAGAGGTGGAAGTTAACCTTAAAAAAAAATAAAGCACAGTGTTTAGAATTACAAATGCTTTATGTAATAGACTAGCAGAAACATATCAAAATTTAATGTTTATGATACATTAGGAACTTTCCTTCTTGGTTCAAGAAGAAAAAATCCAAACCAAGCATTTAATCTATGAATAAAGAGAATTTTTGAAATCAATTTAATGGAATATATCAAGTTTCTAATCCAAAAGACCTTCTTTTACACTACTTACAGAATAACTAATATTTAAAAAGGATAAAGTGAGTGGACGTAGTAAGTAAATGAGCCTAAAAACAAAATGCACCGTCTCTCAGGGTAGCAAATGAATAAGGAGCCTGGACCAGCCCATGCCCACTCACCAGATATCCGACTTTGTGTCATAGCCTTTGTGTTTCAGAGCCTCTGGGCTCATATAATGGGGAGTTCCAGTTAAAGTGGTGGCTAGATCACAGGATCCCATTAAGGGTCGAGAAACTCCAAAATCCCCTTGAAATAATAATTAATTTTTATGAATACTTTAAATCACAAAAATCAGTACTGTACTAGAAATTAACAACTGTTGAATTTGACAATTTTAATATGCAATGATTCATACCATTTTAAAGGGAAAGAAAAGTCACACATTTTAAATTATACAATACTGGTGAATAGCTTTAAAAATAAAAGCCTTATAGGAGAAAGAAGATTTTGAAGACAGGAAAGTGAATTATGTAAGCTAAAACTTTATTTCCTGGAATTATGGAAAACCAGCAACTTGAAACAAAAAGCTATTTCAAGTCTGAATAACAACAAACAGAATGATTCTGGAAGCACTGAATATTATGACTTGCAATTTTATCGGGGGCGGGGGGAGAGTTTGTTCTTCATTTACAATAAAGAAATTTCAAACAAAAAACCTGAGACTTTTCAAGAACATGACTATAAAAATTTGAATCTATCAGCTTCAGTATACTTGTCTAATTAGTTGCATGCTTTTATGATTCCCCCTCTAAGAACACCTACATAAGATCAAACAATCCAGTAACTGTTGTGAGTGTAGGTACAGTTCTAAAGGAGAACTAACTACATCAACATTTTAATTATCTGTGATAACTGTTAATTGCTTGTGATAAAATAAGTAGGGGAGTGGGAAAACTGTAGTAATCAAACTAGTAAAACAAGTCTAATCATTTATTAATGGTTAGCGCATGGCATGGAATAGGAACTCAAAAGATATTTGTTGAATCTATCTAATATGTAGCAAATGTTTTATACCTCAGTTTATATCAGATAATCAGAAACAAAATAATTGGTTTTTTTGTTGTTGGGCACAACCAATCAAGAACAAAAATTTAGTAAGTTTGAATAAACAAATGATTATTCTAACACTTTTAGGTACTTTATACTCCAATTTGATAATATTAATAACATCTAGAATATACTCTCTCATAGAATACATATTCTTAAAATCTTACCAATTTTAAGTAGATTATTTTTCAAAAATATATTCTTTGATTTCAAGTCTCGATGGAAGTACCCTCCTACAAAAGGAAAAAAAGGATATATAATTTCATGCAAATATAAAATTTTAAAATCCAAATAATATATATGAGTGAATGTGAAGTGATTCACACATAAATATACACTCCCAGAGATATATCTTTAAATGTTTAAAAGCTTCAAAGCCACAACATTTTCTAATTTCACTGAGAAAATCAGAGTTTTAAAACAAAGGTTTTAAAGACAGAGAAACATGTAGTTGAGAGAAGGGTGATGTACTTCCAGCTATTTCAATAGGCCAGATTTTATTGTGTGTTAGTAGCATGATCTACATTGTACTATATCCAGTAACCATACATCCAGTTCACAGAGGAGTTATCACAAAGGTTTATAATCTATTATATACTATATATAATCTATTACATGCATATATATCTTTATATTTATAATATAATATATATATTATAATCCAAATGTTCACATTTTATATATATGTGGAAATAATGTTGATGATGATATTTAATAATAGATAACACCTAAGTTTTACTGTAACCCAGCAATGTAAATTATGTCAGTTAAGACTTTCATTTCTGAAATTATGAAAAATCAGACAACTTGAAAACCTTTGCCTAAGAAAACACCCAGAAATGTTGAATAAAGTATGTAAGTCTCTTCACATATAACACAACTGAACCCCCAAGAAAATGAGGCAAATCCTTTGGGATTATACAAAAAGAAAACTGAAAATCAGAGGGAGCAATAGGTGCTGATGTCTCAGCAGCCCGAGGAACTCAGAACTCACAGCAGCCAAGACCTTGAGGCCATGTAATGTGGAGAGTTGGAACCAATATAAACACCTAAAGTCAGAATCCTATATGCAGTCCATATCTTAAGTGAAAATACGACCCAAGAAACATTCACTCACAAGTAAACAAAATGGAGAAAAAAAATCTCTCCCTTCATATTTTGCAACCATGTCTCTCTGCTCACTTACATTTGGAATTCAAATATGCAGTAGCTGTATGGCTTAAGACATCCCAAACAAAGAAATTAACATAAAAATTGGTTCTCAGCTGTTAATACCCTCTTGAGGCATCTGGCAGAAGCAAATGCAAACTGAATCAGCAGATAATATATGATAAAACTATACTTCAAAGCTAATCAAGACAGTATGGTACTGGCCCAAAAACAGAAATATAGATCAATGGTACAGGATAGAAAGCCCAGAGATAAACCCACATACATATGGTCACCTAATTTATGACAAAGGAAGCAAGAACATACAGTGGAGAAAAGACAGCTTCTTCAATAAGTGGTGCTGGTAAAACTAGACAGCTACATGTAAAAGAATGAAATTAGAACACTACCTAACTCCATACACAAAAATAAACTCCAAATGGATTAAAGACCTAAATATAAGATCAAACACTATAAAACTCTGAGAGGAAAACACACTTTGACATAAACCACAGCAAAATCTTTTCTGACCCACCTCCTAGAGTAATGGAAATAAAAACAAAAATAAACAAATGGGACCTAGCTAAACTTAAAAGCTTTTGCAGAGCAAGGGAAACCATAAACAAGATGAAAAGACAACCCTCAGAATGGGAGAAAATATTTGCAAATGAAGCAATGGACAAAGGATTAATCTCCAAAATATACAAACAGCTCATGGAGCTCAATATCAAAAAAACAAACAACCCAATTAAAAAATGGGCAGAAGACCTAAATAGACATTATACCAAAGAAGACATACAGATGGCCAAGAGGCACATGAAAAGCTGCTCAACATCACTGATTATTAGAGAAATGCAAATCAAAACTACGAGGTATCACCTCACACTGGTCAGAATAGCCATCAACAAAATCTCTACAAACAATAAATGCTGGAGAGGGTATGGAGAAACAGGAACCCTTTTACACTGTTGGTGGGAATGTAAATTGATACAGCCACTATGAAGAACAGTATAGAGGTTCCTTAAAAAACTAAAAATAGAACTACCATATGACCCAGAAATCCCACTACTGGGCATATACCCTGAGAAAACCATAATTCAAAAAGAGACATGTACCTCAATGTTCATTGCAGCACTATTTATAATAGCCAGGACATGGAAACAACTTAATGTCCAACAATAGGTGAATGGATAAAGAGGATGTGGATATGGAATTCAAATATGCAGTAGCTGTATGGATGTGGAATTAGCCATAAAAAGGAACGAAATTGGGTCATTTGTAGAGATGTGGATGGACCTAGAGTCTGTCATACAGAGTGAAGTAAGCCAGAAAGAGAAAAATAAATATCATATATATGTGGAATCTAGAAAATGATATAGAGGAACCTATTTGTAGGACAGGAATAGAGACGTAGACATAGAGAATGAACATGTGGACAAAGGGGGGAAGGGGAGGGTGGGATGAATTGGGAGATTAGGTTTGACATAAATACACTACCATGTATTTAGTGTATTTATGTCAAATAGATAGTTAGGGGGAACCTGCTGTAGAGCACAGGGAGCTCAGCTCAGTGTTCTGTGATGCCCTAGATGGGTGGCATGGGGGGTGAGGGGTGGGAGGGAGGTCCAAGAGGGAGGGGATATAGGTATACATATAGCTGATTCACTTCGTTGTGCAGCAGAAACTAACACAACATTGTAAAGCAATTTTACTCCAATAAAATAAATAAATAAACCCCTGAGAATTTCAAATAACTTAATAGGATATAAACTATAAAATAAGTATATTTCAAATGATTAAAATAATAAAGAATAGAAAACACGAGATAGAAACAGAATATTATCAAAAAAAAAGATGATGCTGATTTGAGAAACAACCAAATAGAATATCTCAGGGGAAAATGTGACCATTGAAATAAAAAACTCAAGATTAAGACCTCAGCTTCCAACTATGATGAAGTAAGCTTATATCACACTAAATCGCCCACCTTCCACAGTTGTATCGAGACTACTACAAAATTTAAACAACGTAAAATTTGGGTAAATTTTTTTAACAGCTCTTTGAAGATATCAGAGATCAGTCAAGGTGAACAAAGGCAGGCAGCACTTGAGGGGCCAAAACCTAAAAGAAAAGAGATGCACTGAGATGAGCAAGCACTTCCCACTGTGTTTTCTTCTCAGGCATTTGGCAGAAGCAGAGTGTCGTGGCCCAGAGCTTGCAGCAGTTTCACTGGGGATGGAAAACAAAATCTGTAGTTCAGAGATCCAAAAGGCAACCAGGACTCAAGGGGCAAATTTTCCAGAGAAAAGGGAACAGAAGAGAAGTAAGTCTGACATTCTGAATAGATTTTATCCTGAGGCATTTGCTGAATCCTAAGCTGTTCCGGGGCAAGACATTCAGGAGAAAGCAGCTGCTAAGAGGTAAAAAACTAAGCAGAGTTTTCAGTAGATTCACAAAGCTGAGGAGGGGTCTTGGTAAATAACTAAAGCCTTCAGCTGAAAACCCTGAACACTGGAAATAAAGGCAAACTGGAAATAGACCAGCCCTCACAAACCTAGCCTTAAACTATCTCAGTCCTAAATAGATCAAGGTGATCTGCATCTACTACCAGCCAGAAAAAAAAATCAAATCCTCTCCAGAGGAAGATAGTATCATCCAACATCTCTACGCTATTTTACATATATTGTCCAACATTCACTCAAAAACTACAGGCATGCCAAGAGACAAGACCAAATGACCAAAAACAAAACAAACAAAAACAAACAAATAAAAAAGAAACAAATCCTTATGTGATCCACCTACTGGAATTATTGGACAAGGATTTTAAAGTAACTATGATATGTTCAAGGAAATAAATGACACAATGAGAAAACTAGATTCTATAAACAATTTTTTAAAAGAACTGAATGGAAATTCTAGAATTGAAACAAATATAATTAAAATTAAGAATTCATTAGATATGTTTGAAAGCAGATAAGATGCAGCAGAAACAAAGATTTAGAAATTGGAATAATGGTTAGTGAAAATTATTCAGTCCAAGTAATGAAAAATAATATTGATACTTAGACTAGGCAAGTAGAAGATGAGTTATAGATATAATACATTAACAGTCCCCACATATATAAATATGCAAATAAGTAAATCACCACTAGGTATCTTAAGAACAAGGCAAACAGTATGTTAGAAAGCAGTTATGGGAAGTAACTGGCTGGTGCTGTGGTAATAGAACAATAAAATGTATGCAACAGACCAGATATCAAGCTACCTGGTAAATTTTTTAAGTATAATTTGACTTTGTGGCTACAGTAAGCAAAAATGGTTCGAGAAAGAAAGTCCTTTCATGTGCTTTGTTAATATTTTTTCCTTTGAAGTATTTAGAAATCAAGTCCAAGAAATAACAAGGTGACTAGCAAACAGTTGACATAAAATCTTTCTTCTAAAAAACTCAAGTAGCTCTCCACCTATGTCCCCATAATTTCTATTTTCATGATGCCCAAGAGATTTAAGTGCCCTGATTAAGAATGGATGACAGTGGTGGTCAAATCCATGGTCGAGTTCCTGCCTCCAACTCCCCATCAGGCCATTGTCCAAACCCTCACCCTCCAGGACCACAGCAGAGTGAGGTCTGTGGAGGCAGCCACAGCAAGTGTTTCTCAGGCCCCGAGCCAGAGTAGGACTGTGGAGACAGTATGGACAGTTTAACCTTCATTTCCCCTTAAGCCCTTATCTGAATAGTTTCTGAAACCTCAGCTCCCTCCCCACAGGTCTGTATTTGTCCGGCAGGGTCTCAGGGTGGCCTGCAGTCTCTTCCTGCCGAAGGTGCTGGCATGAGCAATGGCTCTGTGGTGATGCACAGCCCAGGCAGCTCCTGTTGCTGGTCTCTGCCATGTGGCCTTCGTCCTAGACTCTGAGGCGGCTCCTGCCTGGCTTCCTCATTGGCGTCCTGGGACCCCAGGACCATGATAAGCCCTCTGTGCTATAAGCCAGGAGTGATGCCAGGTCCTTCTCAAATGTAGCTACACAGTAGGAGTTTCCGACACCTGGTACTGGAGTGGGGTCTCCTTGAAAAAGTGACCTCAGGACATCCCAAGAAGTGGGAGCCAGGAGAAAGCAGGAATCTCCCACAACACCACAGACAGAACTTCTCTCTGCTTTTCCATCTCCAGACCTGGGGGAGCACACCTCCATCCCCTGTCACATTTAGTAGGTCCTTTCCCTGGGAGCCTCACTATGTTAAAAATGAATTCCTCATACCACCTTTTGGGAAATGTTTAGCCATTCTAACACAATACCTTACCAAGTGGCTGGGGAAAGGTGTGGGTTGCTAGGTGACAAGGCACTCATCTTAGGGAAAGTGCCCCAGCCCTGTTCTCTCCTCCACTGTGAAAGCACCAAGAACACCAGCAAATGAGATCCCTGCAGAGAAGCTGCTCTGTGCTTCATTGTAAAAAATCTAGAACCCCTTCAACAGAAGTGAGTTGGGGGTGTGTGTTTGTTTTGTTTTGTGTTTTCTGTGTTAGCACTGGGGGCAAAAAAGGAGGAGACTTTTTTGCCCCCAGAGCCTTCTTTTCTCTGCCCCTAAGAAGTTCCCTCATGCCCAGTTCTGCTGTGGCATCCAGAGACATTTCAAAGATTAGCTAATTAATTGGACCAAAAAGAAGAAAGGCTCTAAGTCACTCAAATACTGGCCCAGTTTATGGAGGCTTGGGGGACTTGGTGATGAGCCTATGGACACAAACAGCTTTAACAAACTTAGCTCTGTCTACTTGCCAGAGGTTCAGGCCCAGGGGGGAGGAAGGAGTCTTAGAGCTACATTCTCAAGACAGCTTTCAGTGAACTGTGAAAATTCTCAGCTTTTAGCAACATTATTTATAAGTGTGTATGCCATATGCCATAGTTTTAGAATATTACAAATGTATAAATAAACCAAATTAAAATAAGTACAGGAAAGCTCCAAAGGAGTAAACAAAATCTTCATTTCTTCTGTAACTTCATTCTTCTTAGTTTTTCCAAGGTCTTCTTTATCTCCTCTGCTGCTGCACTGTATTAGTCAGGGTTCTCCAGAGAAACAGAACCAAATAGAAGATACAGATATGGATATAGATACAAATGGAGATTTATTATAAGGAACTGGCTCAAGAAATTATGGAGGCTGAGAAGTCCCAAGATCTGCTGTATGCAAGCTGAAGACCCAGGAAAACTGGTGGTATAATTCAGTCCTAGTCTGAAGGCCTGAGACCAGGTGAGTCAATGATCTAGGTCCTTTAGTCCAAGGGCAGAAGATGGGATGAGACATCCCAGCTCCCCAGTGAGTCAGGAAAAAGGGGGCAAATTCCTCCTTCCTCTGCCTTTTGTTTTTTTCAGACCTTCAAGGGATGGATGTGTCCAACCACACTGGAGGGGGCAATCTAGAGAGTTTAATCCTGTTACGGAGTCCAAGCTCACTCTGCTCGCTGCCAACAGGCCAATAAATCAGGAGATGAGGTACTGAGGTAAGGAATAGTGACTTTATTCGGAAAGCCGTCAGACTGAGAAGATGGCAGACTAGGGTCCTCCCAGAACACTATCTTATTGGGGTCTGGATGCCAGTTTCTTTTATAGAATTAGAGGGGGAAGTAAAGTAAAAAGGCAGAATAGAGAGAGAGAGTAAAAAGGGCCAACAGCCTTGCAAAACCTCCTGGAATGGCAGCCTCAGGGAGGGGATGTGTAATTTCTTCTTTCTTGCAGCCATTCACACGTGGGTAGGGTTCCTGAGGCAGGCCATTATGTGTGATTACAGTAACAAAAGCAACAAAAAGCAAAGGCTGAAGTCAAAGAAACAGATCCAACATGGAGTCAAAACTGGCTCTTCCCTGTTACAATCCCATCTGTAAACACCCTCACAGACACACCCAGAAGCAATATTTAATCTGGGCAACTCATGGCCCACTCAAATTGACCCATAAAATTAACCACCACATGCACTAAAAAAACTTGCAAGGAAATTTGCAACAGAAGAGCCAAATCCACCTTCTTCTTTATTCCAAAGTAATTTCCTAACTCATTTGTAAGCAGTCTATGTAATTTTCAAAATGCATTTGAATATATACTCTAGACCAGCGGTCCCCAACCTTTTTGGCACCAGGGACCGGTTTCATGGAAGACAATATTTCCACGGATGAGAGGGGTAATGGTTCTGGCAGTAATGCGAGCAATGGGGAGCGATGGGGAGCAGCAGATGAAGATTTGCTTGCTCACCCGCTACTCACCTCCTGCTGTGTGGCCCGGTTCCTAACAGTCCACAGACAAGTACAGGTCCATGGCCCAGGGATTGGGGACCCCTGCTCTAGACCATAAGAGGAAAAGGCTGGAATAATCCTTCATAGACAGATCTATTTTATTGGTTATAGTTTGACAGATTTAAGTAGAAAGCTGAGGGAAGCACTGTAGTAGGCTGTATTCTTGTTCCCAAATATTTGCACCTCTTGTGCCTGGCAGCAGGTGTCTGCCTTGGGAGGAAGAGGCACCTCCACTGGGCTTGGTCATGTGACTTGCTTGGGTCAATGGCATGCAAACAGACCAGGCAACTGTCATGTCTGAGCAGAATCTTTAAGAACATTTGAGTGTTTCCCCTAACTCTCTTGCTTTTCCCTCTTCCAGGAGAAAGCATGTCCCAGACAAGAGCTGCTCCTTCAGAGTAGGCAGTGGGACGGGAAGACTCGCAGCTGATCTGCAGCCAAAGCAAGAAATGACTGTCCTAAGTCACCGAGGTTGGGGTTTTGTGTTAACACAGCATGAGGAAGGAGTTTTAGTGCTACAGTCTCAAGGTAGTTTTGAGTGAACTGTGAATACTCTTAGCTTTATACATTATTATTTATGTGTCCATGCCATATGCTAAAAGAACAACTCATGGACCACTCAGATTGACATAAAATTAACCATCACATGCACAATGACAATTCTTTCTGTTTCCCCAAGATCTAGGCCCTCACTTCTAATGTTTTCTTCTCCTTCTCCTTGCCCTTCCCCTTCCTCTGCTTTCCCTCCCTCTGTCTCCTCCTCCTCCATCTCCTTCTTTTCCTCCTTCTGTATCTCTTTCTCTCCATATTCCACTCAGCATATTTGTAATTAAACACAACACTACTGCTTCAAACCTGTCTTTCCAACTTCTTGCTCACCCTCAGGTGATGAACAGGTTCATCTTTGACCTTCTCCTAGCACATCTCACAATCTGCTTAATGTCAAGTTTGGTCATTTCAGCTTGTCGAGTTCACTCTCACCCTTCCATGCTGCCCAGTGCTGTCACCTTGGCTCAGGTCTTACAACCTCAGGCATGGATTTTATAAAGTTTCCAGGTTGATAACCCAAGTCCCCCTCTCTCCCCTCTATAATTTTTCATCTAATCCTCCCAAAGGTCTGGTCACACTACAGCTCCATTCAGAAGGCTTCTGTGGTATCAATGTCTATGCTACAAAACAAAGCCCTCTACAATCTGATCTACTTTGATCATATCTACAATCTGATCTACCTTGACTCACAGCTCCATTCATGTACTCCAAGAGCCTTTCTGATGGGACCACTCATCACTTACCCTAAAAGTACCATGTTTTCCCAGCTCTGTGACTTTGCTCACTCTGTTCCCTAAGCCTGGAAAGTTCTGACCCATCTTCCACCATATTCAAAATGCACCATGGTCCAAATATCACTCCTTCCAAGAAGCCTTCATTGATTCTCCCAAGTAAAAGCATTATTCCCTCTTCTGAGCTCCTATAGCAGGGATCCCCAATCCCCGGGCCACGAACCAGTACCAGCCTGTGACCTGTTAGGAACTGGGCTGCACAGCAGGAGGTGAGCAGCAGGCAAGCGAGCGAAGATTCATCTGCACTCCCCATCGCTCACATTACAGCCTGAACCATCCCCACACACCCCCACACACCCCTGGTCCGTGGAAAAACTGTCTTCCACAAAACTGGTCCCTGATACCAAAAAGGTTGGGGACTGCTGTCCTATAGCACTTTTCTTGGCACTCTTATCACCTGTTTTAAATTAAGAGTATAATTTACATTAAAGTATATGAATCTTAGGCTTGATGAACTTTTACATACACATCACACTTGTAATCCTCCACCCAGATCAAGATGTAGAACATTTCCAGCATCCCAGGAGGTTTCTTTGTTCCCCTTCCAGTTGAAATTCCCTTCCAAACGTAACCTCTATTCTGATTCACCCGACATTGGTTTTGCCTGTTTTTGAACGTCATACAAACGGAGCCATATAGTACCCACTCTTTTGTATCTGTTTTCTCTCACCCAACATCACATCTCTGAGATTCATCAGATTGTGCATATCAATCATGTGGGTTTGTTTTTTTTTTTTTTCCGGTACACGGGCCTCTCACTGCTGTGGCCTCTCCTGTTGCGGAGCACAGGCTCCGGACGCGCAGGCGCAGCGGCCATGGCTCATGGGCCCAGCCGCTCCACGGCACGTGGGATCTTCCCGGACCGGGGCACGAACCTGTGTCCCCTGCATCGGCAGGCGGACTCTCAACCACTGCGCCACCAGGGAAGCCCAATCATGTGTTCTTTTTTATTGCAGAGTACCCCATTGTATGACTATACCATAATTTATTTAACAATTGTACTGTAAATGGACATTTTTCTGTGTTTTGGCTATTACAAATAAGGCTTCTATGGTTATTTTTGTACATGTCTTTTGTTGGATACAGGTACTCATATTTCACCTCACAAATAGAATTACTGGGTCATAAGGTATTTAAATGTTTGGCTTTGGAGGTATCAATACTACCAAACATTTTTCCCAAGTGGTTATACTAATTCACGCCCTAACAGCAATGTAAGAGAATTCCAATAGCTCCACCTCCTTACCAATACTCCTTATTGTCAGAGATTTTTAACCCTTTCTGGTGGCTAGGTCCTCATTCTATATTGAATTACAACCACAAACGATAACACTTACCCAGGGCTTGACAGTTTGCAAACTTTCTAAGTGTGTAATATCTTAAAACATATTCCCCACAGCTCTATAAAGTAAGCAAGAAGAGTCCCATTATGATCTCTATTTTATAGATGAGGAAACAAAGGCTCAGAAAGGTTAAGCAGATCGCCCAAGGCCATAAGTCACACGCAGTAGAGACCATGAACTCTGTATATCCATCATGCTATACGGTTTACAGTTATTGGGGGACATGTTTTATCTCTGCTAGTTTACTAACAGCTCTTCGAGGTTAGGCTTTATTTTAACTTAACGCTATTTAATAAATGAATGAATGAACTTAAATATAAAATTGAAATTTCTCCATCTATAGAGAAAAACTTTACAATAATTGATTACAATAACATAATGAGAGACTTCCCTGGTGACGCAGTGGTGAAGAACCTGCCTGCCAATGCAGGGGACACAGGTTCAAGCCCTGGTCCAGGAAGATCCCACATGCCATGGAGCAACTAAGCCCGTGTACCACAACTACTGAACCTGCACTCTAGAGCCCGTGAGCCACAACTACTGAGCCCATGTGCCACAACTACTGAAGCACACCTGCCACAACTACTGAAGCCTGTGTGCCTAGAGCCTGTGCTCCACAATGAGAAGCCACTGCAATGAGAAGGCCCCGCACTGCAACAAAGAGGAGCCCTCGCTCGCCACAAACTAGACAAAGACCGCAGGCAGCAAGGAAGACCCAACGCAGCCAAAAATAAATAAATACATTTATTTAAAAATAATAATAGGGGCTTCCCCGGTGGCGCAGTGGTTGGGAGTCCACCTGCTGATGCAGGGGACGCGGGTTCATTCCCCGGTCCGGGAGGATGTCACATGTCACGGAGCGGCTGGGCCTGTGGGCCATGGCCGCTGAGACTGCGCGTCCGGAGCCTGTGCTCCGCGGCGGCGGGAGGAGCCGCAGCGGCGGGAGGAGCCGCAGCGGCGGGAGGAGCCGCAGCGGCGGGAGGAGCCGCAGCGGCGGGAGGAGCCGCAGCGGCGGGAGGAGCCGCAGCGGCGGGAGGCCCGCGTACTGCAAAAAAAATAAAAATAAAAAAATAAAAACTAATAAAAATAAAAAATAACATAATGAAAGAAGCATCATCATTTGTTATCTGAATCACAAAGGGTGGTATTTCAGATCCACAGATCCACAAATACCGAAACATTTAGCCCTATTTAATGACTTTCTTAGAATGCTGAAGGATTCAAAACAAATTTAAATCCTCTCTTTGAAGGATTTTTTTAAACACTTTTTTCTTTTTTTTTAAATTCACCCAATTACTTCGCACACAGCACAGTGGAGCTCAGCTCTTTCCCCTCCTGTCAGTGGTTACTGAGGAAACTCTTTTCAGTGCTTTAACTATTGTCTGGCTGTGTTTATCTTTGGCACCAAGCAAGAACAAAATCCTTCTAAAGGGCCTTAACTTTTATTACATTACCTAAATTCTACCTAAAAATTGTCTTTATTATACTACATTACATATTTATATGTACTTGCATAAACTAGGAATAATTCTCCTTATGCTTAGAGTTTTATATAACTATAGAACCCTAACATGTATACAAATTAAAAACACAAAGCCAATAAAATTCAAATTAGTGAAGTTAATTTAGTATGAAGTGGTGATGTTTTGGTGCTTACATTGTGCATATGGTGCTGGTGCTGGAGTATCGATTCTTTTCAGTTTGTCAAGCCCTGACTCTTGTGTCCTAGAGATGGCCTATCTCTCCTCTTCTCTATTTAACTACAGCAGCTCTCCAGCATACAGCACCTGCTGATTGCTGCAGGGCCCACACACATCATTTAAGCATTAGCAGTCTCTGTCCTACTACTCACTGCTGTTCAGTTAAGGAATAACACTTGGTGCCAAAAACTAATCCAGATCACAAATGACAAACACCTAAAATTGCCTGGCAGTGTCTCATACAAGACTCTTTCTCATTATGCTGATATTAATGTATGTAAACTACCACAGAAATGAAGACATAAAATATTAAATCCTCTTAGAGAACTGCTATACCTTATCCCTTTTACCTTAAAACACTGAAAAATTAGAGACAATTCAAAAAGCTTTCCTCTGAAGAAAAGGATGGGTTAAATGCGACTGTGTTTGGTCTTTGGAGGATGCCAACAACACAGGCCCACAAAGAGAAGAGGTACTTGCTCCATCCATAAGGAGCATCAGATCCAAACATTAAGCTACTCAGACTATTCCTGACAGAGTCATCATCATTAGATGCAAAGGAAAAGCATTCATCGGCAAGAAAACAATCAAAGAAAAATAACTTCTAATTGAACAACATCAGTTAAACTGACTAACTCATGTGTAATGCATTTTTATTTCCCTTCAGTGCAATGTACAAATATTTGCCTAGCATTTTCTCTCCTTCTACACAGGGCATGATGAGTCAAAAGTGGTATATTAAACAACTCGCACCCTCACTCAAACTCGATATCTGGCTGGATTTTCTGGGCCAAGGCGATCAAAGTTTAAGGAATTAATTGAATATTCGACTCCTTGTCAAAAAGACCTGCATTCCCTTCTCATTCTCCAAACCTGCCTTTATAGCCTCTCTTTTTAATCCTAGAGTTTATCAAAATTCTGTTGGATCATACAAGTTGTAGTGTCATAATGTTTCTAGAAGTTGCACAGAACATTTTTTGACATCAGATTATTATAGCATCCTGTGAAGTAGACATTGAAAAGTTCTTCAGATGAAAGATGAGCTGTAAATGTATGTATTTTTCCAAACCCAGATTTCCTTTTCTACCCAAGAGGACTCTCACACAAAAAAGAAAAAAATTTTTAATAAAAAAACAAGATCTCTTTTCAATATCCCATTTACATTCTCAGAATATGATAAAAGAACTTCAGTGGCAAAAAGATAATTATCTACATGTTGCCATCCCCTTCCTGAATAGCTTGAGATAAGAAGTGACAGAAAGAAAACCAAGAAAGCAGGAAGGAGGGAGAAAAAGAAGGAAGGAAGGAAGGCAAAAAGGAAAGGGGGAAGGAGGTAGAGAGGGAGGGAGGAAGGAAGGTTGGAAGGAAGGAAGGCCAGGAGGGAGGCAGGAAGGAAGGTTGGAAGGAAGGAAGGCCAGAAGGGAGGGAGGAAGGAAGGAAGAGGGAGGGAAGAAAGAAATGAAAAGAAAAAAAAAAGAAGAAAAGCTTGCCTTAAAGAAATATCAATGAAGCTGACAGTTTCAACCCAATGTTTTCTACTTTAGGAAGGTCATACATAAGTACAGTCACCCCTGTGAAAATGGCCTTTGTGAAATAATTGTCTGCCTCAATAATACTGAAATTTGGAGAAATTTGTCTGTACGTTCAAATAACATTTCTTTCAGGAATTTGTCTCCAAACCTCGATGCTGCTTTTCATTTCCTACGGTCATTTTAAAACTATATTAGTTAAAGAAATACAAATTCCTACCACATTTGTATCAGCTTCAGTATTGTTTTCCTTGTGAGTGAGCAGAATTACGTTCCCTGTGAGTCGTCTTGCCATAGACGGGCACATTCCCTGGGTGACATTCATTGTTAGTCTGACTATCACCTCCTTATGCTCCCCCCTCAAGTAGTGAGTAGAGGTTGCTTATCTGTTTCCTGCATTGATGTTAGGTGTGTGCACATTTCCTGTGACTAAAGAAATATATACTTAGACTATTGGGGGAAAAAAGGAACAGGGCCTTCAATACTAGGCCTCAAAGTGAAATGTCAAAAGAGGGTACACAAACATCCCCTTCTCAGGTAGAACCATAAGAAGAAGACATGTACTAGTTCTTAGCGTTAAGCAAGGGACATGTTCTATTGACAAGAGGACAGAATGCCAAAAGATCAAATTAATTGGAGAGCTGGGTCTTATCCTCCTCAAGTTACTCCCCCTGCAGTTTTCATTCTGCATGTTTATCTGCAAGAAAAACTATTTGTTTTGTATTTACTTTGTTCTTTAATAAACACTCTGTAGATTTTCATAGGATTTAATTAAGGTAGTCAAGTCACTCACAAATTAAGACACAACAAATTTCATATAAAAGCAACAATTTTTTGTGAAGCAGTCTGATTTTAATTCAGCAATATGAAAAGCATTTATTTCTTTTGCCAACCCATCATAAAAGTAAAAAACGTTTTGGATGAAATGACACACCTTGGTTTAAGAAGTTCTTATTACAATATCTGTAGGCTCATTCTGTTTCCTTGACTTTGAGAAATATTTAATGATGACTTTTATTGCTAAGGCAACTCTAATGAAAATGGTATTGACTTTAATTTGAACCAATATTAATATTGCCCTAAATCTATACTGCTGACAGAAAATGCTTTCCTTTACTAATATCACACCTCGAAAGTTTCAATAAAAGCCTTGATGTTAACTTCTAAGGTTTCAAAAATCTGTAACCCAAAATGTGCCATTTGATGGATTAATGGTCTTGCCTCCTGCCATCCAAGTTAGCCAACATCAGATTGACTTTGAAACACCAAGACCTTGAAGAAATGAAGAGCAACTCAAATACAGTGTCTGAACTCCATCTTTAATTGACATTAAAATGTTTTAAAACCTAAAAGTATTTGATTTTAAAAATTAATCCGTGTTTTTTAAGTCATCAATAGAAGCACTTACATCCAGTTTAAAAGACACAGGAGAGGTGGAGGGGAAGAAGGCGGAAGAGTAAGACGTGGAGATCACCTTCCTCCCCACAGATACACCAGAAACACATCTACACGTGGAACAACTCCTACAGAACACCTACTGAACGCTGGCAGAAGACCTCATACCTCCCAAAAGGCAAGAAACTCCCCACGTACCTGGGTAGGGCAAAAGAAAAAAAAATAAACAGAGACAAAAGGATAGGGACGGGACCTGCACCCATGGCAGGGAGCTGTGAAGGAGAAAAGGTTTCCACACACTAGAAAGCCCGTCCGTGGGCGGAGACTGCAGGTGGCAGAGTGGGGGAGCTTCGGAGCCGCAGAGGAGAGCACAGCAACAGGGGTGCAGAGGGCAAAGCGGGGAGATTGCCGCACAGAGGATCAGGGCCGACCGGCACTCACCAGCCCGAGAGGCTTGTCTGCTCACCCGCCGGGTTGGAGGTGTCTGGGAGCTGAGGCTCGGGCTTCGGTCAGAGCGCAGGGAGAGGACTGGTGGCGTGAACACAGCCTGAAGGGGTTAGTGCACCACGGCTAGCTGGGAGGGAGTCCGGGGGAAAGTCTGGACCTGCTGAAGAGGCAAGAGACTTTTTCTTCCCTCTTTGTTTCCTGGTGCACAAGGAGAGGGGATTAAGAGCGCTGCTTAAAGGAGCTCCAGAGACAGGCGCGAGCCGCGGCTAACAGCGCGGACCCCAGAGACGGGCATGAGACGCTAAGGCTGCTGCTGCTGCCACCAAGAAGCCTGTGTGCAAGCACAAGTCACTATCCACAACACGCTTCTGGGGAGCCTGTGCAGCCCGCCACTGCCAGGGTCCCGGGATCCAGGGACAACTTCCCCGAGAGAACGCACAGCATGCCTCAGGCTGGTGCAACGTCACGCCGGCCTCTGCCGTCACAGACACGCCCCACACTCTGTGCCCCTCCCTCCCCCGTGGCCTGAGCCAGAGCCCCCGAATCAGTGGCTCCTTTAACCCCGTCCTGTCTGAGCGAAGAACAGATGCCCTCTGGCGACCTACACGCAGAGGCGGGGCCAAATCCAAAGCTGAGCCCCTGGGAGCTGTGAGAACAAAGAAGAGAAAGGAAAATCTCTCCCAGCAGCCTCAGAAGCAGCGGATTAAAGCTCCACAATCAACTTGATGTACCCTGCATCTGTGGAATACATGAATAGACAACAAATCATCCTAAATTGAGGAGGTGGAATTTGAGAGCAAGATTTATGATTTTTTCCCCTTTCCTCTTTTTGTGAGTGTGTATGTGTATGCTTCTGTGTGAGATTTTGTCTGCATAGCTTTGCTTCGACCATTTGTCCTAGGGTTCTATCCATCCGTTTTTTGCTTGTTTGTTTGTTTAATTTTTTTTCCTAATAATTATTTTTTAAATAACTTTATTTTATTTTACTTTATCTTCTTTCTTTCTTTCTTTCTTTCTTTCTTTCTTTCTTTCTTTCTTTCTTTCTTTCTTTCTTTCTTTCTTTCCTTCCTTCCTTCCTTCCTTCCTTCCTTCCCTCCTTTAGACAACGAATCATCCCAAATTGAGGAGGTGGACTTTGAGAGCAAGATTTATGATTTTTTCCCCTTTACCTCTTTTTGTGAGTGTGCATGTGTATGCTTCTGTGTGAGATTCTGTATAGCTTTGCTTTCACCATTTGTCCTAGGGTTCTATCTGTCCGTTTTTTGCTTGTTTGTTTAATTTTTTTTCTTAATAATTATTTTTTATTTTAATCACCTTATTTTATTTACTTTATCTTCTTTCTTTCTTTCTTTTTATCCTTCCTTCCCTCCTGCTTTCCTTCCTTCCTCCCTCCCTCCCTGCTTCCTTTCTTTCTTGCTTTCGTTCTTTCTTTCTACTTCTACTAATTCTTTCTTTCTACTTTTTCTCCCTTTTATTCTGAGCCGTGTGGATGAAAGGCTCCTGGTACTGCAGCCAGGAGTCAGTGCTGTGCCTCTGAGGTGGGAGAGCCAACTTCAGGACATTGGTCCACAAGAGACCTCCCACCTCCACATAATATCAAATGGCGAAAATCTGCCAGAGATCTCCATCTCAACACCAGCACCCAGCTTCACTCAACGACCAGCAAGCCACAGTGCTGGACATCCTATGCCAAACAACTAGCAAGACAGGAGCACAACCCAACCCATTAGCAGAGAGGCTGCTTAAAATCATAATAAGTCCACAGACACCCAAAAACACACCACCAGACCTGGACCTGCCCACCAGGAAGACAAGATCCACCCTCATCCACCAGAACACAGGCATTAGTCACCTCCACCAGGAAGCCTACACAACCCACTGAACCAACTTTAGCCACTGGGGACAGACACCAAAAACAACGGGAACTATGAACCTGCAGCCTGCAAAAAGGAACCCCAAACACAGGAAGATAAGCAAAATGAGAAGATAGAAAAACACACAGCAGATGAAGGAGCAAGATAAAAACCCACCAGACCTAACAAATGAAGAGGAAATAAGCAGTCTACCTGAAAAAAAAATCAGAATAATGATAGTAAAGATGATCCAAAATCTTGGAGATAGAATAGACAAAATGCAAGAAATATTTAACAGGGACCTAGAAGAACTAAAAATGAAACAAACACGATGAACAACACAATAAATGAAATTAAAAATACTCTAGAAAGGATCAATAGCAGAATAACTGAGGCAGAAGAACGGATAAGTGACCTGGAAGATAAAATAGTGGAAATAACTACTGCAGAGCAGAATAAGGAAAAAATAATGAAAAGAACTGAGGACAGTCTCAGAGACCTCTGGGACAACATTAAATGCACCAACATTCAAATTATAGGTGTTCCAGAAAAAGAAGAGAAAAAGAAACGGACTGAGAAAATATTTGAAGAGATTATAGTTGAAAACTTCCCTAATATGGGAAAGGAAATAGTTAATCAAGTCCAGGAAGCACAAAGAGTCCCATACAAGATAAATCCAAGCAGAAATATGCCAAGACACATATTAATCAAGCTGTCAAAAATTAAATACAAAGAAAACATATTAAAAGCAGCAAGGGAAAAACAACAAATAACACACAAGGGAATCCCCATAAGGTTAACAGCTGATCTTTCAGCAGAAACTCTGTGAGCCAGCAGGGACTGGCAGGACATATTTAAAGTGATGAAGGAGAAAAACCTGCAACCAAGACAACTCTACCCAGCAAGGATCTCATTCAGATTTGATGGAGAAATTAAAACCTTTACAGACAAGCAGAAGTTGAGAAGGTTCAGCACCACCAAGCCAGCTTTACAACAAATGCTAAAGGAACTTCTCTAAGCAAGAAATACAAGAGAAGGAAAAGACCTACAATAACGTACCCCCAAAAATTAAGAAAATGGGAATAAGAAAAAACATATCGATAATTATCTTAAATGTAAATGGACTAAATGCTCCCACCAAAAGACACAGATTGGCTGAATGGATACAAAGACAAGACCCATATATATGCTGTCTACAAGAGATCCACTTCAGACCTAGAGACACATACAGACTGAAAGTAAGGGGATGGAACAAGATACTCCATGCAAATGGAAATCAAAAGAAAGCTGGAGTAGCAATTCTCACATCAGACAAAATCGATGTTAAAATGAAGATTATTAGAAGAGACAAAAAAGGACATTACATAATGATCAAGGGATCGATCCAAGAAAAAGATATAACAATTGTAAATATTTATGCACCCAACATAGGAGCACCTCAATACATAAGGCAAATACTAAAAGCCATAAAACGGGAAATCGACAGTGACACGTTCATAGTAGGGAACTTTAACACCCCACTTTCACCAATGGACAGATCATCCAAAATGAAAATAAATAGGGAAACACAAGCTTTAAATGATACATTAAACAAGATGGACTTAATTGATATTTATAGGACATTCCATCCCAAAACAACAGAATACACATTTTTCTCAAGTGCTCATGGATCATTCTCCAGGATAGATCATATCTTGGGTCACAAATCAAGCCTTGGTAAATTTAAGAAAATTGAAATAGTATCAAGTATCTTTTCTGACCACAACGCTATGAGACTAGATATCACTTACAGAAAAAAATACAAACACATGGAGGCTAAACAATACACTACTTAATAACAAAGTGATCACTGAATAAATCAAAGAGGAAATAAAAATATACCTAGGAACAAATGACAATGGAGACACGACGACCCAAAACCTATGGGATGCAGCAACAGCAGTTCTAAGAGGGAAGTTTACAGCAATACAATCCTACCTTAAGAAACAGGAAACATCTCGAATAAACAACCTAACCTTGCATCTAAAGCAATTAGAGAAATAAGAACAAAAAAACCCCCAAAGATAGCAGAAGGAAAGAAATCATAAACATCAGATCAGAAATAAATGAAAAAGAAATGAAGGAAACAATAGCAAAGATCAATAAAACTAAAAGCTGGTTCTTTGAGAAGATAAACAAAATTGATAAACCATTAGCCAGACACATCAAGAAGAAAAAGGAGAAGACTCAAATCAATAGAATTAGAAATGAAAAAGGAGAAGTAACAACTGACACTGCAGAAATAAAAAAGATCACGAGAGATTACTACAAGCAACTCTATGCCAATAAAATGGACAACCTGGAAGAAATGGACAAATTCTTAGAAATGCACAACCTGCCAAAACTGAATCAGGAAGAAATAGAAAACATGAACAGGCCAATCACAAGCACTGAAATTGAAACTGTGATTAAAAATCTTCCAACAAACAAAAGCCCAGGACCACATGGCTTCACAGGCGAATTCTATCAAACATTTAGAGAAGAGCTAACACCTATCCTTCTCAAACTCTTCCAAAATATAGCAGAGGGAGGAACACTCCCAAACTCATTCTATGAGGCCACCATCACCCTGATACCAAAACCAGACAAGGATGTCACAAAGAAAGAAAACTACAGGCCAATATCACTGATGTACATAGATGCAAAATCCTCAACAAAATACTAGCAAACAGAATCCAACAGCACATTAAAAGGATCATACAGCATGATCAAGTGGGGTTTATTCCAGGAATGCAAGGATTCTTCAATATATGCAAGTCAATCAATGTGATCCACCATGTTAACAAATTGAAGGGGAAAAACCATGTGATCATCTCAATAGATGCAGAGAAAGCTTTCTACAAAAGTCAACACCCATTTATGATAAAAATCCTGCAGAAAGTAGGCATAGAGGGAACTTTCCTCAACATAATAAAGGCCATATATTACAAACTCACAGCCAACAACATCCTCAATGGTGAAAAACTGAAATCATTTCCACTAAGATCAGGAAAACGACAAGGTTGCTCACTCTCACCACTCTTATTCAACATAGTTTTGGAAGTTTTAGCCACAGCAATCAGAGAAGAAAAGGAAATAAAAGGAATCCAAATCAGAAAAGAAGAAGTAAAGCTGTCACTGTTTGCAGATTACATAATACTATACATAGAGAATCCTAAACATGCTACCAGTAAACTACTAGAGCTAATCAATGAATTTGGTAAAGTAGCAGGATACAAAATTAATGCACAGAAATCTCTGGCATTCCTATATACTAATGATGAAAAATCTGGAAGTGAAATCAAGAAAACACTCCCATTTACCATTGGAACCAAAAGAATAAAATATCTAGGAATAAACCTACCTAAGGAGACAAAAGACCTGTATGCAGAAAATTATAAGACACTGATGAAAGAAATTAAAGATGATACAAATAGATGGAGAGATATACCATGTTCTTGGATTGGAAGAATCAACATTGTGAAAATGACTCTACTACCCAAAGCCATCTACAGATTCAATGCAATCCCTATCAAACTACCACTGGCATTTTTCACAGAACTAGAACAAAAATTTCACAGTTTGTATGGAAACTTAAAAGACCCCGAATAGCCAAAGCAATCTTGAGAACAAAAAACGGAGCTGGAGGAATCAGGCTCCCTGACTTCAGACTATACTACAAAGCTACAATAATCAAGACAGTATGGTACTGGCACAAAAACAGAAAGATTGATCATGGAACAGGATAGAAAGCCCAGAGATAAACCCACGCACATATGGTCACCTTATCTTTGATAAAGGAGGCAGGAATGTACAGTGGAGAAAAGATGGCCTCTTTAATAAGTGGTGCTGGGAAAACTGGACAGGTACATGTAAAAGTATGGGGTTAGATCACTCCCTAACACCATACACAAAAATAAGCTCAAAATAGATTAAAGACCTAAATGTAAGGCCAGAAACTATCAAACTCTTAGAGGAAAACATAGGCAGAACACTCTATGACATAAATCACAGCAAGATCCTTTTTGACCCAACTCCTAGAAAAATGGAAATAAAAACAAAAATAAACAAATGGGACCTAATGAAACTTCAAAGCTTTTACACAGCAAAGGAAACCGTAAACAAGACCAAAAGACAACCCTCAGAATGGGAGAAAATATTTGCAAATGAAGCAACTGACAAAGGATTAATCTCCAAAATTTATAAGCAGCTCATGCAGCTCAATAACAAAAAAACAAACAACCCAATCCAAAAATGGGCAGAAGACCTAAATAGACATTTCTCCAAAGAAGATATACTGATTGCCAACAAACACATGAAAGAATGCTCAACATCACTAATCATTAGAGAAAAGCAAATCAAAACTACAATGAGATATCATCTCACACCAGTCAGAATGGCCATCATCAAAAAATCTAGAAACAATAAATGCTGAAGAGGGTGTGGAGAAAAGGGAACACTCCTTGCACTGCTGGTGGGAATGTGAATTGGTACAGCCACTATGGAGAACAGTATGGAGGTTCCTTTAAAAACTACAAATAGAACAACCATATGATCCAGCAATCCCACTACTGGGCATATACCCTGAGAAAAACATAATTCAAAAAGAGTCATGTGCCAAAATGTTCATTGCAGCTCTATTTACAATAGCCAGGACATGGAAGCAACCTAAGTGGCCATCATCGGATGAATGGATAAAGAAGATGTGGCACATATGTACAATGGAATATTACTCAGCCATAAAAAGAAACAAAATTCAGCTATTTGTAATGAGGTGGATAGACCTAGAGCCTGTCATACATAGTGAAGTAAGTCAGAAAGAGATGGACTAATGCCGTATGCTAACACATATATATGGAATTTAAGAAAAAAAATGTCTTGAAGAACCTAGGCATAAGACAGGAATAAAGACACAGACCTACTAGAGAATGGACTTGAGGATATGGGGATGGGGAAGGGTAACTGTGACAAAGCGAGAGAGTGGCATTTACATTATATACACTACCAAACGTAAGGTAGATAGCTAGTAGGAAGCAGCTGCATAGCACAGGGAGATCAGCTTGTTGCTTTGTGACCGCCCGGAGGGGTGGGTTAGGGAGCGTGGGAGGGAGGGAGACACAAGAGGGAAGAGATATGGGAACATATGTATATGTATAACTGATTCATTTTGTTATAAAGCAGAAGCTAACACACCATTGTAAAGGAATTGTACTCCAATAAAGAAAAAAAAAAAAGAAGTTAGGAGACGAAAAAAGCATCCCTATGAGTCCATCTTATAATGTTAGATCTAACATTCCATGAGGAAAGCATAGGGGACATTCCATTTTATTACATATTTTTTTAACAAAAATTAAACTACAGTAGAGTCTATCTTAAAAACCAGACTCCACTTGGGCTTCCCTGGTGGTGCAGTGGTTGAGAGTCTGCCTGCCGATGCAGGGGACACGGTTTCGTGCCCCGTCTGGGAGGATCCCACATGCCGCGGAGCGGCTGGGCCCGTGAGCCATGGCCGCTGAGCCTGCGCGTCCGGAGCCTGTGTTCCGCAACGGGAGAGGCCACAGAAGTGAGAGGCCGGCATACCGCAAAAAAAAAGAAAAGAAAAGAAAAGAAAAAAAACAGACTCCACTTAACCTACTTGCTCTGTTACTCATTACTGTACGTTCTGTCTGTGAACTCTACTCACTGTTGCCACAAAGGATACAACTGGCACTATTGGCAAACTTTGAATATGGAAACTTTATTAGAAAATAGTATTGTATTAATGTTAAATTTTCTTAATTTGAAAATTGAATCATAGTTATGAAGAGAATGTTCTTGTTCTTTGGAATAGCCACTGAAATATTTAGGGGTAAGATGCATGATTATATAACTTTTAAATACTTAGGTGGGGAAAGAGGTGGGGAGAGAATAAAACAAATGAAGTGAAATGTTAACAACCCCCTTGAGTTAAGTCAAGTATACTTTCTGGCCCTCTGTTCCTTCATCTACTAGGAGAGGGAGACTGGGCTGAACTCTTTGAATATTATTCACACTGTGAGCCATGAAATTCAATGAGGAGTGGAGCCTGGCATCAGAAAATGTTAACCAGTGAATCTGAATGAAGTGTTTGCAAGAGTTCTTTGTATTTAAAATAAATAAATAAATAAACAAACAAACAAATAAATAAATAAAATAAAAGACAGAGGAGAGCCTTCTCAGAGCCTGAATACAGTGAGACTGCAATGTTCAGAGGATACACAAAGGGCAAAACAATCTCAGGATTTCAGGGCTGGAAGGAGCTTGAAAAAATTGTTCTCCCTACTTCTTCATTTTAAAATGAAAGCGCTTCCCCTGATTAATTCTCTGGGCTGATATCTTCAGATACAGTTCCCTCACACTCTTCATCTCCTTTAACTAAGGTTCTGAGACATCCTTCCAGTGGACCTCAAAATTTTGCATGTATCAGGCACATTCAAGTTGCTTGTTTAAAATGCATATTCCTGGGCTGTATCAACAGAGACTCTGATTCAGTAAATTAGGAGAGGACCAAGGAATCTGTATTTTTTAAAAAAATAAATAAATTTATTTATTTTCTTTTTTGGTTGCATTGGGTCTTCGTTACTGTGCGCGGGTGTTCTCTAGTTTTCGCGAGCGGGGGCTACTCTTCCTTGCGGTGCATGGGCTTTTCATTGCAGTGGCTTCTCTTGTTGCAGAGCACAGGCTCTAGGCGTGCAGGCTTCAGTAGTTGTGGCATGCAGGCTCAGTAGTTGTGGCACACGGGCTTAGTTGCTCCACAGCGTGTGGGATCTTCCTGGACCAGGGCTCGAACCCATGTCCCCTGAATTGGCAGGCAGATTCTTAACCACTGTGCCACCAGGGAAGCCCGGAATTTGTATTTTTTAACAAGCATCGTAAGTGACTCTGGGACAGGCCATAAACTGCACCTTAAAAAAGTGCTGCTAGATAATAACACAAATGGGCCAAATATTTACTATCTCATCTATTAATGGGAACATTTTGTCCAATAGTTTGAAAAATTCCAAAGGCAAAAGATGTATTTGAGAAAGTCTGGGTTGAATAAAAATTATTTTATAATATATTTTTAAATTTGTAAATGGAGTTCATAAAAAGTGGGGAAAATGTCAAACCACGTTATGCTCTTAAAAGCAAAATAAGAAGATCCAGTTTTTAAATAGTTACTAAAGAATGCCATGTAGTATTGTGACATTTATGTCTTGAAAATATAACTGAGCACACTTGGGTTTAGTTGCTAATTTTCTTTCAAATTCTTTTAGAGTAAGTTTTCTTCCTGCTGAGGTAAATGTACATAAATAAGAATAAAGAGGTAGAATTTATTTTTTTTTTAAGAAGTGACATGAAATAATGCTTTCACCTATAAATCACTGGACTGTTCTTTTAAAATAAACTATTTGGAGAAGGCGGAAGATGGCGGAAGAGTAAGACGCGGAGATCACCTTCCTCCCCACAGATACACCAGAAACACATCTACACGTGGAACAACTCCTACAGAACACCTACTGAACGCTGGCAGAAGACCTCATACCTCCCAAAAGGCAAGAAACTCCCTACGTACCTGGGTAGGGCAAAAGAAAAAACAGAGACAAAAGAATAGGGACGGCACCTGCACCAGTGGGAGGGAGCTGTGAAGGAGGAAAAGTTTCCACACACTAGGAAGCCCCTTCGCGGGCGGAGACTGCGGGAGGCGGAGGGGGGAGCTTCGAAGCTGCGGAGGAGTGCACAGCAACGGGTGCGGAGGGCAAAGCGGGGAGATTCCCGCACAGAGGATCGGTGCCGACCGGCACTCACCAGCCCGAGAGGCTTGTCTGCTCACCCGCCGGGGCGGGCGGGGCTGCGAGCTGAGGCCGGAGCGCAGGGAGAGGACTGGGGTTGGCGGCTTGAACACAGCCTGAAGGGGTTAGTGCACCACAGCTAGCCGGGAGGGAGTCCGGGGAAAAGCCTGCACCTGCCGAAGAGGCAGGAGACTTTTCCTTCCCTCTTTGTTTCCTGGGGCGTGAGGAGAGGGGTTTAAGAACGCTGCTTAAAGGAACTCCAGAGACGGGCGCGAGCCGCGGCTGAAAGCGCGGACCCCAGAGACGGGCGCGAGCCGCGGCTGAAAGCGCGGAATCCAGAGACGCGCGCGAGCCGCGGCTGAAAGCGCGGAATCCAGAGACGGGCGCAAGCCGCGGCTAAAAGCGCGGACCCCAGAGGCGGGCGGGAGACGTTAAGGCTGCTGCTGCCGCCACCGAGGGGCCTGTGTGCGAGCACAGGTCACTCTCCACACCCCTCTTCCGCGGAGCCTGTGCAGCCCGCCACTGCCAGGTTCCCGGGATCCAGGGACAACTTCCCCGGGAGAGCGCACAGCGCGCCTCAGGCTGGTGCAAAGTCACGCCGGCCTTTGCCACCGCAGGCCCGCCCCGCACTCTGTGCCCCTCCGTCCCCGCCGGCCTGAGTGCGCCAGAGCCCCCAATCAGCGGCTCTTTTAACCCCATCCTGTCTGGGCAAAAAACAGACGCCCTCCAGCGATCTACACGCAGTGGCAGGGCCAAATCCAAAGCTTAGCCCTGGGAGCTGTGAGAGCAAAGAAGAGAAAGGGAAATCTCTCCCAGCAGCCTCAGAAGCAACGGATTAAAGCTCCACAATCAACTTGATATACCCTGCATCTGTGGAATACCTGAATAGACAACCAATCATCCCAAATTAAGGAAGTGGACTTTAGGAGCAAGATCTACGTTTTTTTCCCCTTTCCTCTTTTTGTGAATGTGTATGTGTATGCTTCTGTGTGAGATCTTGTCTGTATAGTCTTGCTTCCACCATTTGTCCTAGGGTTCTATCCGTCCATGTTTTTTTTTAAATTTTTTTTCTTAATAATTAATTTTAATAACGTTATTATACTTTACCTTCATTCTTTCTTTCTTTCTTTCTTTCTTTCCGTCCTTCCTTCCCTCCTTTAGACAACGAATCATCCCAAATTGAGGAGGTGGTCTCTGACAGCAAGATTTAGGATTTTTCCCCATTTACCTCTTTTAGTGAGGGTGTATGTGTATGCTTCTATGTAAGATTTTGTCTGTATAGCTTTGCTTCCAACATTTGTCCTAAGGTTCTTTCCGTCCCTTTTTTTTTTTTTTTTGCTAAATAAGAATTTTTTAATTCAATAACTTTATTATACTTTATTTTATTTTTACTGTATCTTCTTTCTTTCTGTCTTTTTTCCTTCTTTCCCTCCTTCCTTCCTTCCTCCCTCCCTCCCTCCCTCCTTTCTTTCCTTCTTGCCTTCTTTCCTTCTTTGCTTCTTTCTTTCTTTCTTCCTTCCTTCCTACCCTCCTTTCCTTCTTTCTTTCCTCATACTTCTACTAATTCCCTCTACTTTTTCTCCCTTTTATCCTGAGCCGTGTGGATGAAAAGCTTTTGGTGCTCCAGCCAGGAGGCAGGGCTCTGCCTCTGAGTAGGAGAGCCAACTTCAGGACACTGATCAACAAGAGACCTCCCAGCTCCACATAATATCAAACGGCGAAAATCTCCCAGAGACCTCCATCTTAACACCAGCACCCAGCTTCACTCAACGACCAGCAAGCCACAGTGCTGGAAAACCTATGCCAAACAACTAGCAAAACAGGAACACAACCCCACCCATTAGCAGAGAGGCTGCCTAAAATCATAATAAGGCCACAGACACCCCCAAACACACCACCAGACGTGAACCTGCCCACTAGAGAGACAAGATCCAGCCTCATCCACCACAACACAGGCACTAGTCCCCTCCACCAGGAAGCCTACACAACCCACTGAACCAACCTTAGCCACTGGAGACAGACATCAAAAACAGGAGGAACTACGAACCTGCGGCCTGCAAAAAGGAGACCCCAAACACAGTAAGATAAGCAAAATGAGAAGACAGAAAAACACACAGCAGATAAAGGAGCAAGATAAAAATGCACCAGACCTAACAAATGAAGAGGAAATAGGCAGTCTACCTGAAAGAGAATTCAGAATAATGATAGTAAGGTTGATCCGAAATCTTGGAGATAGAATGGACAATAGATTGGACAAAATGCAAGAATCAGTTAACAAGGAGCTAGAAGAACTAAAGAGGAAACAAGCAACGATGAACAACACAATAAATGAAATTAAAAGTACTCTAGATGGGATCAATAGCAGAATAACTGAGGCAGAAGAACGGATAAGTGACCTGGAAGATAAAATAGTGGAAATAACTACTGCAGAGCAGAATAAGGAAAAAAGAATGAAAATAACTGAGGACAGTCTCAGAGACCTCTGGGACAACATTAAACGCACCAACATTCGAATTATAGGGGTTCCAGAAGAAGAAGAGAAAAAGAAAGGGACTGAGAAAATATTTGAAGAGATTATAGTTGAAAACTTCCCTAATATGGGAAAGGAAATAGTTAATCAAGTCCAGGAAGCACAGAGAGTCCCATACAGGATAAATCCAAGGAGAAATACGCCAAGACACATATTAATCAAACTGTCAAAAATTAAATACAAAGAAAGCATATTAAAAGCAGCAAGGGAAAAACAACAAATAACACACAAGGGAATCCCCATAAGGTTAACAGCTGATCTCTCAGCAGAAACCCTACAAGCCAGAAGGGAGTGGCAGGACATACTGAAAGTGATGAAGGAGAAAAACATGCAGCCAAGACTACTCTACCCAGCAAGGATCTCATTCAGATTTGATGGAGAAATTAAAACCTTTACAGACAAGCAAAAGCTGAGAGAGTTCAGCACCACCAAACCAGCTTTACAACAAATGCTAAAGGATCTTCTCTAGGCAAGAAACACAAGAGAAGGAAAAGACCTATAATAACGAACCCAAAACAATTTAGAAAATGGGAATAGGAACATACATATCGATAATTACCTTAAATGTAAATGGACTAAATGCTCCCACCAAAAGACACAGATTAGCTGAATGGATACAAAAACAAGACCCTTATATATGCTGTCTACAAGAGACCCACTTCAGACCTAGAGACACATACAGACTGAAAGTAAGGGGATGGAAAAAGATATTCCATGCAAATGGAAGCCAAAAGAAAGCTGGAGTAGCAATTCTCATATCAGACAAAATAGACTTTAAAATAAGGACTATTAAAAGAGACAAAGAAGGACACTACATAATGATCAAGGGATCGATCCAAGAAGAAGATATAACAATTGTAAATATTTATGCACCCAACATAGGAGCACCTCAATACATAAGGCAAATACTAACAGCCATAAAAGGGGAAATCGACAGTAACACATTCATAGTAGGGGACTTAAACACCCCACTTTCACCAATGGACAGATCATCCAAAATGAAAATAAATAAGGAAACACAAGCTTTAAATGATACATTAAACAAGATGGACTTAATTGATATTTATAGGACACTCCATCCAAAAACAACAGAATACACATTTTTCTCAAGTGCTCATGGAACATTCTCCAGGATAGATCATATCTTGGGGCACAAATCAAGCCTTGGTAAATTTAAGAAAATTGAAATTGTATCAAGTATCTTTTCTGACCACAACGCCATGAGACTAGATATCAATTACAGGAAAAGATCTGTAAAAAATACAAACACATGGAGGCTAAACAATACCCTACTTAATAATGAAGAGATCACTGAAGAAATCAAAGAGGAAATCAAAAAATACCTAGAAACAAATGACAATGGAGACACAACGACCCAAAACCTGTGGGATGCAGCAAAAGCAGTTCTAAGGGGGAAGTTTATAGCAATACAAGCCCACCTTAAGAAGCAGGAAACATCTCGAATAAACAACCTAACCTTGCACCTCAAGCAATTAGAGAAAGAAGAACAAAAAAACCCCAAAGCTAGCAGAAGGAAAGAAATCATAAAGATCAGATCAGAAATAAATGAAAAAGAAATGAAGGAAACAATAGCAAAGATCAATAAAACTAAAAGCTGGTTCTTTGAGAAGATAAACAAAATAGATAAACCACTAGCCAGACTCATCAAGAAAAAAAGGGAGAAGACTCAAATCAATAGAATTAGAAATGAAAAAGGAGAGGTAACAACTGACACTGCAGAGATAAAAGAGATCATGAGAGATTACTACAAGCAACTCTATGCCAATAAAATGGACAATCTGGAAGAAATGGACAAATTCTTAGAAATGCACAACCTGCCAAGAATGAATCAGGAAGAAATAGAAAATATGAACAGACCAATCACAAGCACTGAAATTGAAACTGTGATTAAAAATCTTCCAACAAAGAAAAGCCCAGGACCAGATGGCTCCACAGGCGAATTCTATCAAACATTTAGAGAAGAGCTAACACCTATCCTTCTCAAACTCTTCCAAAATATAGCAGAGGGAGGAACACTCCCAAACTCCTTCTACGAGGCCACCATCACCTTGATACCAAAACCAGACAAGGATGTCACAAAGAAAGAAAACTACAGGCCAATATCACTGATGAACATAGATGCAAAAATCCTCAACAAAATACTAGCAAACAGAATCCAACAGCACATTAAAAGGATCATACACCATGATCAAGTGGGGTTTATTCCAGGAATGCAAGGATTCTTCAATATACGCAAATCTATCAATGTGATAAACCATATTAACAAATTGAAGGAGAAAAACCATATGATCATCTCAATAGATGCAGAGAAAGCTTTTGACAAAATTCAACACCCATTTATGATAAAAACCCTGCAGAAAGTAGGCATAGAGGGAACTTTCCTCAACATAATAAAGGCCATATATGACAAGCCCACAGCAAACATCATCCTCAATGGTGAAAAACTGAAAGCATTTCCACTAAGATCAGGAACAAGACAAGGTAGCCCACTCTCACCACTATTATTCAACATTGTTTTGGAAGTTTTAGCCACAGCAATCAGAGAAGAAAAGGAAATAAAAGGAATCCAAATCGGAAAAGAAGAAGTAAAGCTGTCACTGTTTGCAGATGACATGATCCTATACATAGAGAATCCTAAAGATGCTACCAGAAAACTACTAGAGCTAATCAATGAATTTGGTAAAGTGGCTGGATACAAAATTAATGCACAGAAATCTCTGGCATTCCTATATACTAATGATGAAAAATCTGAAAGTGAAATCAAGAAAACACTCCCATTTACCATTGGAACCAAAAGAATAAAATATCTAGGAATAAACCTACCTAAGGAGACAAAAGACCTGTATGCAGAAAATTATAAGACACTGATGAAAGAAATTAAAGATGATACAAATAGATGGAGAGATATACCATGTTCTTGGATTGGAAGAATCAACATTGTGAAAATGACTCTACTACCCAAAGCAATCTATAGATTCAATGCAATCCCTATGAAACTACCACTGGCATTTTTCACAGAACTAGAACAAAAAATTTCACAATTTGTATGGAAACACAAAAGACCCCGAATAGCCAAAGCAATCTTGAGAACGAAAGAAGGAGCTGGAGGAATCAGGCTCCCTGACTTCAGACTATACTACAAAACTACAGTTATCAAGACGGTATGGTACTGGCACAAAAACAGAAAGATAGATCAATGGAACAGGATAGAAAGCCCAGAGATAAACCCATGCACATATGGACACCTTATCTTTGATAAAGGTGGCAGTAATGTACAATGGAGAAAGGACAGCCTCTTCAATAAGTGGTGCTGGGAAAACTGGACAGGTACATGTAAAAGTATGAGATTAGATCACTCCCTAACACCATACACAAAAATAAGCTCAAAATGGATTAAAGACCTAAATGTAAGGCCAGAAACTATCAAACTCTTAGAGGAAAACATAGGCAGAACACTCTATGACATAAATCACAGCAAGATCCTTTCTGACCCACCTCCTAGAGTAATGGAAATAAAAACAAAAATAAACAAATGGGACCTAATGAAACTTCAAAGCTTTTGCACAGCAAAGGAAACCATAAACAAGACCAAAAGACAACCCTCAGAATGGGAGAAAATATTTGCAAATGAAGCAACCAACAAAGGATTAATCTCCAAAATTTACAAGCAGCTCATGCAGCTCAATAACAAGAAAACAAACAACCCAATCCAAAAATGGGCAGAAGACCTAAATAGACATTTCTCCAAAGAAGATATACAGACTGCCAACAAACACATGAAAGAATGCTCAACATCATTAATCATTAGAGAAATGCAAATCAAAACTACAATGAGATATCATCTCACACCAGTCAGAATGGCCATCATCAAAAAATCTAGAAACAATAAATGCTGGAGAGGGTGTGGAGAAAAGGGAACACTCTTGCACTGCTGGTGGGAATGTGAATTGGTTCAGCCACTATGGAGAACAGTATGGAGGTTCCTTAAAAAACTACAAATAGAACTACCATATGACCCAGCAATCCCACTACTGGGCATATACCCTGAGAAAACCAAAATTCAAAAAGAGTCATGTACCAAAATGTTCATTGCAGCTCTATTTACAATAGCCCGGAGATGGAAACAACCTAAGTGCCCGTCATTGGATGAATGGATAAAGAAGATGTGGCACATATACACAATGGAATATTACTCAGCCATAAAAAGAAACGAAATTGAGCTATTGGTAATGAGGTGGATAGACCTAGAGTCTGTCATACAGAGTGAAGTAAGTCAGAAAGAAAAAGACAAATACCGTATGCTAACACATATATATGGAATTTAAGAAAAAAAATGTCATGAAGAACCTAGGGGTAAAGCAGGAATAAAGACGCAGACCTCCTAGAGAACGGACTTGAGGTTATGGGGAGGGGGAAGGGTGAGCTGTGACAGGGCGAGAGAGAGTCATGGGCATATACACACTAACAAACGTAGTAAGGTAGATAGCTAGTGGGAAGCAGCCGCATGGCACAGGGATATTGGCTCGGTGCTTTGTGACAGCCTGGAGGGGTGGGATAGGGAGGGTGGGAGGGAGGGAGACGCAACAGGGAAGACATATGGGAACATATGTTTATGTATGACTGATTCGCTTTATATAAAGCAGAAGCTAACACACCATTGTAAAGCAATTATACCCCAATAAAGATGTTAAAAAAAATAAAAAAAAATAAAATAAACTATTTGGAGTGTTTTATTCTGGTTCTATTTTTGATCACATATTTATAGAAAGTCATATATCATAGCTAAAGCCACACTCCAAATGCCAGAAGTTCTACTGGGCTTATGAATTGCTTGATATTAGTGCATTCATACATTTCTCTTAAATGAAACTAGTTTTGTTTTTCAATTTTTACATCAACACCTTCAAATAAAAATCAGTGGCCTTATTTTTAAACTTTTTTTTGTGAAAAGCTTAAAATATTTCATAGTTTAAAGAAAGAAAGTAAATGGAACAAGTCAAATGATTTTACTTATGGTACTTACAAAGATCATGAACAGATAAGTTTAGGTGTATAAAAACACAAGATACATATTATTTACCATCTTCTTTAGCTGAATAAAGTCTAGACCCATAGAACTGGCACAGTGAATTCAGGGAGGCCTACATAGCCAGGCAGGAGCTGCCCAGGAAAACCAGAGAGCTCTGATGGGATGCACCTCTCTGAAGATATCTCTAGTTCCCTTAATCAGCAGCAATCCCAGCAATGCAGACCACTGAAGACAGCCCTGATGTGTGGACACCTGGAGCTCACACTGGGAAGGATAATGCTATAGACAATGTTTGTGTCCCCAAAAATGCATATGTTGAAATCCTAACCCCACAGTGTGATGGTATCAAGAGGTGAGGCCTTTGGGAGGTGAATAGATCATGAGGGTAGAGCCCTCATGAATAGGATTAGTGCCTTTATGAAAGAGACCCCAGAGAGTTCCCTCCCAGCTTCTGCCATGTGAGGACTCAGCAAGAAGACGGCCATCTACAAACCAGGAATTGGGTTCTCACCAGACACTGAATCTGCCAGAACCTTGATCTTAGACTTCCTAGCCTCCAGAACTGTGAGAAATAAATGTATGTTGTTTATAAGGCACACAGTCTACGGTATTTTGTTATAGCAGCCTGAACGGACTAAGACAGAAGGTCACTAATCAATGCCACAAAGATCAATATATCAGGAGTGTCTCTCATTCGTGGCCTCAGACAGAGCTTCAGCAGTGGCTTTGAAGGACAACAAAGGGTTTGTCTCTAACAGTAGACCCAAGACATCCAGCATGAAGTTGTAAGGACCCTCTGAGAACCAATAAGCCTGGTGGTGCATGTCATTGCCAAATTCACTTGCAAGAGTCTACAGAGACTCACTAGAATTTCAACATTATAAAACTCAACCCACTTACTTGGTTTATTTAAACAATTTGCATAAATGAGAAACATAAGAGGAGATTTAAAATGTTCTTTTTATATTACAAACAGATCCTTAGAAAGTATTTGCTTGAATGTTGCTATTGGGCCCATTAATGTTTAAAATTTTCCATGTTTCCTCCTTCTGGCATGAATCCTCACACTAAAGGGTGCAAGCCAAAAACTCAGAGGTAAAAATTAGCTCGCCTTCTAGAAAACAACCTGGGGGGAGAGTGAGGTCACACTGAAATAATGAACTATATAAAGACAGCTTCCATTGTTGACAGTCTATTAGGAGGAAAGGTCTGATAGTCCCTTTTTTAACTTTATTTTAACTCATAAAGTTAACAAATTAACTTTATTATTTCAAATACCTATAAAAACCTAATAATATACTAAGTGTTGTTTACTCTGTCTTAAAATTAGGACAGGGGTCAGAAAAATGAAATAACTTGTTCAAGGAAATGGACCAAGATTTGAACAGAAGTCAGTGTGATGCCAGAGTCCACACACTTTCTACTGTTTCAAACCCTATCTAGTCTACTATTGATAGAAAATAAAATAATTAATTATATTATCATTACATTAAGACATATGTGTGTGTACAAATTGATATACATGTGTTTTTGTGTCTATGTATATGTATGTATTATATAGAGGTAGATAAAGATACAGAACATAAGCGAGAATAAGCCAAGGGAAGGAGCGGGTTTCCCATAAAACAGGATGATCTGGTGGACATGTGCTCTGTGAGATGTTTACCACAGTCAAGCTGATTGACACATCCAATATCTCACATGATTTCTGTGTGCGTGTGTGTGCATGCGCGTGCACGTGTGTGTTGAGAGCACTTGAGATCTACTCTCTTGACAAATGTGAAGTGTCTAAGTGCAGTATTGTGAACCATGGTCACCATGCTGTACATCAGACTCCCCAGAACCTGTTCATCTTGTAAACGAAAGTGTTAGCTTTATATTTTGCATATTCACACAGACAGGCTTGATTAATGTAGCTGTGTTAAAATCTATGTTTAGTTTAGTGCCACCATCTGAAACATGTTTGGTTAACATTGTTGATATGAACAATAAAACAATTAATCTCTATTGATTCATGTCCAGGTAGAAGTAGATAATTTCATGCTTGGGAAGGTAGGCACCATGAACTATTTGGTTGACTCTATTAAATATATATATATATTTTTTTTATTATTATTTATTTATTTATTTATTTTGCGTTACGCGGGCCTCTCACTATTGTGGCCTCTCCCGTTGCGGAACACAGGCTCCGGACGCGCAGGCTCAGCGGCCATGGCTCACGGGCCCAGCCGCTCCGCGGCATGTGGGATCCTCCCAGACGGGGCACGAAACCGTGTCCCCTGCATCGGCAGGCAGACTCTCAACCACTGCGCCACCAGGGAAGCCCAAGTGGAGTCTGGTTTTTAAGATAGACTCTACTGTAGTTTAATTTTTGTTAAAAAAATATGTAATAAAATGGAATGTCCCCTATGCTTTCCTCATGGAATGTTAGATCTAACATTATAAGATGGACTCATAGGGATGCTTTTGTCGTCTCCTAACTTCTTTTTTTTTTTCTTTATTGGAGTACAATTCCTTTACAATGGTGTGTTAGCTTCTGCTTTATAACAAAATGAATCAGTTATACATATACATATGTTCCCATATCTCTTCCCTCTTGTGTCTCCCTCCCTCCCACGCTCCCTAACCCACCCCTCCGGGCGGTCACAAAGCAACAAGCTGATCTCCCTGTGCTATGCAGCTGCTTCCTACTAGCTATCTACCTTACGTTTGGTAGTGTATATAATGTAAATGCCACTCTCTCGCTTTGTCACAGTTACCCTTCCCCATCCCCATATCCTCAAGTCCATTCTCTAGTAGGTCTGTGTCTTTATTCCTGTCTTATGCCTAGGTTCTTCAAGACATTTTTTTTCTTAAATTCCATATATATGTGTTAGCATACGGCATTAGTCCATCTCTTTCTGACTTACTTCACTATGTATGACAGGCTCTAGGTCTATCCACCTCATTACAAATAGCTGAATTTTGTTTCTTTTTATGGCTGAGTAATATTCCATTGTACATATGTGCCACATCTTCTTTATCCATTCATCCGATGATGGCCACTTAGGTTGCTTCCATGTCCTGGCTATTGTAAATAGAGCTGCAATGAACATTTTGGCACATGACTCTTTTTGAATTATGTTTTTCTCAGGGTATATGCCCAGTAGTGGGATTGCTGGATCATATGGTTGTTCTATTTGTAGTTTTTAAAGGAACCTCCATACTGTTCTCCATAGTGGCTGTACCAATTCACATTCCCACCAGCAGTGCAAGGAGTGTTCCCTTTTCTCCACACCCTCTTCAGCATTTATTGTTTCTAGATTTTTTGATGATGGCCATTCTGACTGGTGTGAGATGATATCTCATTGTAGTTTTGATTTGCTTTTCTCTAATGATTAGTGATGTTGAGCATTCTTTCATGTGTTTGTTGGCAATCAGTATATCTTCTTTGGAGAAATGTCTATTTAGGTCTTCTGCCCATTTTTGGATTGGGTTGTTTGTTTTTTTGTTATTGAGCTGCATGAGCTGCTTATAAATTTTGGAGATTAATCCTTTGTCAGTTGCTTCATTTGCAAATATTTTCTCCCATTCTGAGGGTTGTCTTTTGGTCTTGTTTACGGTTTCCTTTGCTGTGTAAAAGCTTTGAAGTTTCATTAGGTCCCATTTGTTTATTTTTGTTTTTATTTCCATTTTTCTAGGAGTTGGGTCAAAAAGGATCTTGCTGTGATTTATGTCATAGAGTGTTCTGCCTATGTTTTCCTCTAAGAGTTTGATAGTTTCTGGCCTTACATTTAGGTCTTTAATCTATTTTGAGCTTATTTTTGTGTATGGTGTTAGGGAGTGATCTAACCCCATACTTTTACATGTACCTGTCCAGTTTTCCCAGCACCACTTATTAAAGAGGCCATCTTTTCTCCACTGTACATTCCTGCCTCCTTTATCAAAGATAAGGTGACCATATGTGCGTGGGTTTATCTCTGGGCTTTCTATCCTGTTCCATGATCAATCTTTCTGTTTTTGTGCCAGTACCATACTGTCTTGATTATTGTAGCTTTGTAGTATAGTCTGAAGTCAGGGAGCCTGATTCCTCCAGCTCCGTTTTTTGTTCTCAAGATTGCTTTGGCTATTCGGGGTCTTTTAAGTTTAAATATTAAGGGAGGAATAGGAGCAATCCAAGTAAAAGAAAAACAGGAGCAGCTTTCCCTATACCCCTGTGATCCTGGTCCTGGTCCTGGATGAAATCCAACATTGCAGCCATGTGATTGCCAGAAAATCACCTCTCTGGGTTCCTATTTCCTCATCTACAAAATATAGTTTATAGATAAGAATCCACTTCTTCAAAAAGGATGGGGGCATGTTTAGAGGACACAGGAGCCAATCTGAAGGAGCCCCACTAGCCGAAGCTGGACCAATTTGAGAAAGAAAATTAATAATGACAGCATTGGGCTATAACCCATAGAATAAAATAAATATCCCTGAGTCCATACTGATATAAATAATTGAATAAAGACATCAATGGAGGAGAAGGAACAGTGGAATAGCTCTTTCTAACAGGACAGCCCTAATTAATAAATGTAGAAAGAATGAGGGAAATACATAATCACCATCAGGCAAATATCACAGTAAAAACTGCTCAAGGCAACTACCACTGAAAAAATGCTAAAATCAGGGCATGAAAGTTTGAGGAGAAACAGGATAGAAGGTTGCTCAGGGAGCCCGGAGAACGAGGCAGGTAATTTTCATGAATAACAGCACCCAGCTGGTGGCCTGAGCAGAAAACCACACCCACCAGCAGAGTCAGCCAGACTCCCCTGTCCTCAGCTGAGCCTCATCTTTGCTCAGTGCTCCATAAACACTGACATGGTTTTCTTCTATAACTGTATTTTTCTGTTTCCACACTGGTCATTCTCCCTTTATTTGCAGTTCTCCACCCTGGCTGCCCATTAGAATCACCTGGCGAGCTTTCAAAAATCCTGATGCCTGGGTCATTCCCCAGGCCAATTAAATCAGACTTTCTGAAGGAGGGCCTCAGCCCTCATTAGTTCTGAAAGCTTTTCAGGTGATTCCAGTGTGCAGCCAAGGTTAAGCACTACAACTATATTGATACAATTTTTATTTAGCTATGTTAATATCACAGTGCAGGAAACAGACAAGTCCAACCTTCCCTGCTTTCTGACAAAGTGCTTTCAACATATATGACAGATAGAAGGATCCAAAATTTTACCACCGGCTTTTGACAGAAATAAGGTGAGAGGCAGCTGGAAGCAAGTGGTAAAGAATTCGTCAAAAGGAAAGAAATTTCCTGAGTACTAATTTTTTGTGGCTCATTACATGGGTTCATGATGCGATACAAAAATGAATCAGAAAAAGATCAATCCCACACGCTGAGAGTCTGATCTGAGGTGGATGATACTACGTATAATGTGCTGTGTGTCACCAAGCTGAAATGCGATGAGAGTCGGGGATCGGGTGAGGAGTGATTTCCAGCCAGGAGATCATAGGAATCTTTGTAGAGTGGGTGACATTTCAGCGGGCCTGGGAGGATGGGTGGGAACTGAAAACATGGGGCCAGGAGGAAGGACATTCTGAAAGGGCACAGATGAAGAGGTGGGAAACTGTGGAGGAGGGACAGGGGACAGCAAGTTGCCCCATTTCCCTGGCTGGAGGAGAATGGAAGGCACCAATACCTGAAACATTCTGTCACTTTGGTAGTTTGGGTACTATTCCCCATCAAAATTTGGTTAGATCTTGACAAGAAGTTGTGAGAATTGGGTGTCTTGCTTTTTACACTCATAATCTGATGTGATGTGTCCAAAGGGTTGGGTGGTGGACATAGCAGCCTCGTGAATGCATTTATATGTGTGTATTTCAATCTTGCGAGGCTCCAAATTAAATTACAGAAGAGGAAACTTGGGGATCAAAAAACCCAGCTATTTCAATGGTGATAACATTTTTCTGTGAGGTGCTAGTCTGGCCATCTGCCATTTCCAATATTATTATTTTACCTCAATAAGAAGAGGATAATGCCAGGTTTGTGTGAGTTAAGCTCATGAAGATGAGAAATATCTCGGTTAGCAAGGAAAACAAGCGACCCACACACGTCATTCCTCAGGGAAGCACGTCCTGACAGCTCAGCAGGTGGAACAGGGAAGCCCAGCAGCTGCTCCCCGGCCAGCGGCCGTCACCATGGCAACGCCCCGGGGGTGGGAGGAGCAGCTCAGCCCTTGGAAACCGCCAGCATTTAAAAAGTAATGCAGATGATCCTGGATTGGATCCTAAGCGAGAAAAAGACATTCTTATAGAAATGTCCTTTCTAAAGACATAACTGGGACAAATGGGCTCAATTTGAGTGTGAACTGTGGATTAGATGTGTGGTTCTCAAACTGCAGTGTGCTTCAGCCTCACCTGGTGGGCTTGTCAAAACACAGATAGCCAGATCCCACCCCCAGAATTTCTAATTCGCTGTGGCTGTGGTGGAAGCTAACAATCTGTATCTCTAAGTAAAGATCCCAAATGATGCTGATGCTGCTGGTCTGGGATCACACACTGACAACCACTGGATTACATACCAGCATTGCATCGATGTTAATTTCCTGATTTTGATCTTCGTACGGTAGTTATGTTAAGGAAATGTCCTTGGCCTTAGAAAACACTCATAGGAGGATTTAGGACAAAGGGGCATCATGTCTGCAACTTACTCTCAAGTGGTTCAGGAAAAAATAGATAGATGATAGATAGATAGGTGATAGATAGATAGATAGATAGATAGATAGATAGAAAGGATAGAATAATAAAGCAAATGTGAAAAAATAACAATTGGTAAATCTGGGCGAAGTGTATATGGGAGTTCACTGTGTTCTGTAACTTTTCTAGTAGATTAAAATTACATGAAAATTAATAATTAAAAATTAATATAAGGAGAGAAAGTTATAGCTTATCATCTAGCTCTGTTCAATATGGTAGCCACCAGCTACACATGGTTATTTACATTTAAAGTAATTAAAATTGAATAAAGTTTAACATCCAGCTCCTCAACCATACTAGACATATTTCATCAGGTGCTAAAGGGTTGTATGTGACTAGCAACTACCATATTGGACAGCACAAATATAGAGTATTACCATCATCACACAAAGTTCCACTGGACAGTCCTCACTACAGTGAAAAATATTTTAAGATCGTGAGAGTCTCTTTGGAAAATTCAGTGTGCCAAGAGCAGCAGCAGAGGTAGCAGTAATAGGCATAAGCAATAGGAGTCAGTTGCTTCCCACATAAGATAGTCTACTAACTGAACGGGGCAAAAAGAAGAAAATGATTAAATTATAGCTGATGGATCATAGTGTAGCTATATTTGTAAATCCCTGGGTTTTGCATAGATCAGTGACATATTTGCCAGAGCAGCTGTTCGTACCCATGCTCTGCGCACCTCATCATTTTACTGATTTTCTTAAAAACCTGTTGGATAAAGGAGAAGTAAACACCCAAATGTCCTGGTTCTTTTTCTTTTCTTCCCCTGCTTCTCCTTCAAGCAGAGGAGGGGCAAGACTGGATGGGGAAACTCCCAGCAAGGCTGTACCAGGGAGACCATCCCGAAGGGGAACAGCCAAGACCTGGATGATATCAAATTTTCAGGTATTCTAACTTTGCTACTGGTTTCATTTTGGATGACACATCAGCTACCATATAAAGCACAGCGAGGCTGGGTTTTGTTGCTATCTTTACTCCTTCCGATTTGCTTCTCCTCCTTCCTCTTCTTTTCCGCACCTCAGACACCCAGCACCCTCTGACCCAAACAGGCCTGCCTCCCCCTCTAGAGAGCATCTTCTTTCTTCCCAGCGTCATTTCTCTTGGGCCCCAGCAACACCCAGGTGATGAACTGAATACATTCTAAAGTATGAATAGAACCAGGTTCTCCCAAGGTACATTTGGCTAACACTAGCTCTCAGAATGTTCTGGAAGATACTGTCTGAGCAAGGGCATGTTTGGGTATTCTCTTTCTGATCCAACCCCTGTAACTCCCCTCTCCCTAGCCTCTCAGGAGTGACCGCCCAGACCCACATATGCTACACCTTGTCAGCCCCAAGCCCCCTCCACCTGGCACCTTTCTCAGCAGCTTCATGTTCACTTGGGCTCAGTAAAATGCACAGCTATTATCACTTGGGGAGAACATGGAATGGCAGGGAAAACTGCAAATACCTGAAGCCATAAATCATAAATCAGTTAATATGAAGGATTTTCATGGGTAAAATGAGCCATATTCCCATTTCCAAGTTTCCATTGGGGAAAATGAACCACAGAGCTAGAACCCAGGACTCAGGAGGTGTCCCTCTGCTCTGTCCAGGCCTCTGTTACGGCATTTAAATGTCCATCTAATAATCGAACCGTTGTCGGAGGCTTGGAGAATGCACCCCCCCACACACACACACCCCAAAAATAAATATGCTGGATTGTTTTTCTGCAGCAATTCCTCCCTAAAATACATTCACTCTGAGTTTTCCAAGAAAGAGAAACCCTTCATCAGAAACAAGTTTGTCAATTACATAGACATGATCACTCTTAGCAGCAAGACACAACATCCCAGGTATTTATAGTTCACCTTGTGGTTGGCTAGTTAAACTTCTGAGATGTCTCTTTACAGACAGCTTTTTACTATGAAATATATATATTTTTTTAAATTTATTTATTTTATTTATCTTTGGCTGCATTGGGTCTTCATTGCTGCATGCGGGCTTTCTCTAGTTGCGGCGAGTGGGGGCTACACTTGGTTGCGGTGCGCAGGCTTCTCATTACAGTGGCTTCTCTTGTTGTGGAGCACAGGCTCTAGGCACACGGGCTTCAGTAGTTGTGGCACACGGGCTCAGTAGTTGTGGCGCAGGGGCTTAGTTGCTCCGGGGCATGGGGGATCTTCCCGGACCAGGGCTCGAATCCATGTCCCCTGCTTTGGCAGGCGGATTCTTAACCACTGTGCCACCAGGGAAGCCCTATGAAATATATTTTTATTAAGATTTCAAAAAGTGAAGGAGAGTCTCACCTCACAGTACTCTGTGAAAATGCAGAAATCATCTTGCTCCACAAAGCTTGCATGGAACTTGACGATGGCTAGATGGTCCAGCTTGGAAAGGAGCTGGGCCTCCAAAGTGGCCTGCAGAGCCTCATTTGGATTGAGTTCTCCAGTAGAGATTTCCTTCAGGACCTTTCTGCAGCCAAAAAAAAAAAAAATTATAATACATTTAGAACTCAAAAACATGTCTAATAGATGTGAACAGCGGTGCAGGGCCATCTAATTAATGCCCAGGCTGTGACCTACTCAGAGTTCTGCTATCACTGGTGACTCCTGAGCACCCTGGGTCTGCCTCTGTCCTGGCAGTGCCCTCCACACCTGCGGCCCTAGTTTGGTCACACGGGGCAGAGACAGGGCTAATCTTGAGTGGCGTGGCTGAAGCGGCTCTTCCTCAGCCTCTAGGTGTCTCTGTTTCTGTCTTTTTCTGTCTCTTTGTGTGTTTTCTGTCTCTACTTATCTGTTTTCATGTTTCTGTCTGCTTTTCTATTTCTCTCACTATTCCTATCTTGGTATCTCTCTGTCTCTCTCTCTCTCTCTCTCTCTCTCTCTATATATATATATATATATATATATATGTGTGTGTGTGAATATAATATAATTATAAAATCTGTCACTCTGTCTCTCTGCATCTGTCTTATTCTTTTTGACTGTCTTTTCCTCTCTGACTCTCTCTTTGCCTCCGCATGTGTGTATAAATACACATGCTTCTCTCTGTCTCTCAGCTCTAAAATTTTCCAAATCTATCAACTTAATATCAGCAGAATCAATATCTACTTATTTTCTTTTTAAAATTATCCTTGGCATATCATACTTTATTGCTACCAGTATTTAGGAAAAGAAAAAAATCTAAAAACATTGACAGAGGTATTCAAACATGTATAAATGGAACAAGAGCTCATTACATCTCCAAATTATTAACTTAAAAATTGTGGTAACTAATGAGGAGTGGACCAAAACATTATCTCTTCCCATCTACAGAAAGAAACAGACTGATGACCAAACCAATTACAGTGCCACAGTGTAAACAGATTGCCTGGATAAGCACTTTAGAGCACCAATTATGTATGCAGACAGATTCCACTGATTATAAGTGAGCCTTAGCTGTTCATTAAGCTCTGCAGGACCTGTACTAGAAGACATTTTGCAGTAATGTTATTTAAGAGTAACTATCTATGCATATTAATGAAAATGTATTTATAGTAGAAGCTCTCTTAATTAAAGCCCCTTTAACCAAATCCTAGATTAACCAGAGCTCTGCAGTCCTTTCTAACAGATGCCAATGGCCACCTTTGTGTTGGGGACGCGGTGGCCAGCAGGTGCTCTCTGGACCACCTTCCATTTAAGGTGTTTACCCAAGTCGTAGCGTCTATTCCCAAACCTGTTTATGCCACTCGTGCCCAGTATTGTAAATCTGTGACTTAAATATGACAAACTGATGAAGGATGAGTGAGTGTTGTCTCTGCTAGAAAAACTAAGTCAAATGCTTACCACAAAGTTTAATAATGACAAGTTGCAAAAAAAAAAATGCTGTTAAAGAAGTAATTGATAAGACAGTTCTAAAACGTTGGTTTAAAAATGTAAAAATCTAGAATTCTGAACTGAGATTGCTAAATTCTCATTCTACTTTAAAGAAGGTAAACTTGGAAAACTTAATCAACTTAACATGGGTAAGTTTATGCAAAAAAGATGAAGCGACCTCTCATCAAAGGACATCAGATGTTGGCTGCACAACAAAAATGAGAGAAAATGTACAACAATATGTTTTAAGTTGATATAAATGTTTTAGTTATGTCATTTCATTTTAAAATTGTTCCCTTATGTAACTAAGGACCAGCCCCAATAACACTGGACAGGGGCCATCACATTGGTTTTGTTAGGTCTTGAACGCCCTACCAGGCCCCTACTTGATAATGGAGTGGATTCTGGAGAAATTCTTGCTTGGTAACGTGTTCTATAGAGAGACTGTTCTAGCAAGAATTTGGTTCAAAATGACCTCATGTTATTAAGAGTGGCGTCTCAAACTGTTTGGTATAATAAAGGAACTTGAAACGACAGACGCGGTTGTTTTCCTGTAACTTCTAAAAATGATAAAGCCGTAAGCCAAATGACATATTCATGGTACTTTTCCAGTACTTACTGCGCCCCAGCCAACGTGCAGTTGTAAAAGTCACAGTGGTTAATTTATATAGCACGGCACTATAAAGCCTCACTCAAACTTGCAATATTCTCTTGCTGTGAAGGAACAAATGCTATCGGAAGTTTTAAGATACTTATTTTTTCTTGCAAACATCAACTATTGTGCAACAGGGCATGGGATTTTACATATAGTTACCTGAGCCCCAGCTGGCAGCCTGATGATAAGGCGTAAAATCTCATTTGCCCACAGCTTAGCAGTTGAAGGTAGGGCTATCAAGACAGGTGATATCTAATATAATCACCTCTGGCAGATGCGCAGATATTCCACCTTCCTTACCTAGAACTGATAGAGGAAACTCTCACTGCGTGTCACATAATGTGAGAGCCTTATCAGCCAAGCAGAGTGCAGAAACTGACCAAGTCAAGGAAGCTTGCCCCTGGCTCAGTGACACTCAGCCTGTCACCCTCTCCTAAGTAACAGGACAGATATTTATTTTATCAGAATTTCAGCTGTTCAGGAGAAACTTTTTAGCAGCTGCAAAACAGGCACCCCTTCAGACTCACTCATTTTGCAAACTTTCTGTTCTCTTCCCCAAGTGGCATGTTTCTTTCTAGAATCAGTAGTGAACTGACAAACTTTGGAGAGTGACTGGAAATTTGGGATAACTATAGCTAATTTCATTCCCTTCAAATTTGGCCCACCTTCCATACAAATGGGGCAGATGATATCTTTGAGAAGTTCAGGGTTATTTTCCCAAAATTTCCCTGTAGTCTTTCACATATTTCAAATTGAACAAGCAGCATAGGCTGCCTCAGGAAAAAGATGACATCACAAACTACAGAGAATATGAGTAAAATCCCTGGCTTTTGATTTTCCAAAGGAGAAACCAAGGCCAAAGAGAAAAGATCTGAAGGAGCACCTGACCAGTGGTGTGAGTGTCCTCCCTGTCCGACGTGAGAGAGACCCTCGGGACCAGATGGAGGGGAGACAAGAACATTAGGCACTGCTGAGCCCTTGAAAATAGTTCATGTCCCCCAGGCCATGTCCTGGGGGACAGAACTCCCAGATGGGGAGAAGAGCCCCAGAGCAGAAGCCCTGCTATATTTCCAAAGCAGGAACCTCACATTTCCTTGTGTCCAGCAAGGGGTAGGAGTGAAAGAAAGGTCTTCAAGGGGCAAGTAAACCAAGGGGCCTAAGAGTTCTGGAATCTCAGTGAGGAGAGCTGTGTGTGTAGTGGTGTAGTGGGCTCTGAGAATTCGTCACCCCTGCCCTTGGGTCTCCTGAGGAAGACAGATAGTAAGCAGATCAGTGTGCATAAATGTGTGTATGTGACTATGTTTGTATTTTCTAAAATTTCAATTCGAGCTGGGTGCTACAAAGTTAGGGTAAGTGATGTCTGAGGCCCTCCTGATTTAAGCTGCCGTGACTCTCTAATTTGATCAGCAGCTACTGTACCCACTGAGGGCAAATCCACAGGAAACAGATTTTAACTGCAGCTTAAATAAGACAGTAATATTTTTTGTTTTTTAAAAAATTCAATATTCACCTGTTTAACAGATTATTAAATCTGCTCAGGACTTTCAAGGTAAGAGTTTTCATCCATTTAGAAAGGCTGCAATTATTTTAACTAATCCTTTCTTAAATGGTCAGTTCTCATTATTTTTCTAATTTACAAGGAAATATAGTGTTGTTACAGAAAAATCTGAAAACAAAACATAGTCCACAATCCACTACAGAGATCATCAGCAGTAACAATTTTGTGTACTTCCTTCACATCTTTTTGCTACACAATTTTTTAACACTAGAGGCCAGTTTAGACAATTTGCCTGCTATTTTCATGAGACAGTATCATAGCAGAAATCTATCATTTGTGGCTGCCCAGTGTCTTTAGACAGCCTCCCTACATTGTAGTAGACCCCTGGGCTGTGGGTCCTGCCTTCCCTAGATAAAAACAAACAGACAGACAACAACAATTCCTCATCTCCCACCCGCCTTGAGTTGGGGTGCCAGTGTGGGACCTAGGTTCTGCCAGTCAGCTGGACCAAGCCGGGACCTTGCCTTGGGTGTGAGCTGTATGGTGGGACAGGGCAGGCACAGGACCTCCCTTCACTCATACAGGTGTCCTAAGAAAGAGCGTGGGCCTGGGGGCAGTGGCAGTGGGCCAATTCCAGGCTGACATTCCTGGAAATTTAGCCTCCCCTGCCCTGCAGCCTCCCGCAGCTGTGAGAGCCATCTGTGTTCAGTATCAATCCCCTTCTGCCTCAACCGTGCAGAGGGCGGCTACTCATATCGGCGTCTAGAGCCCTGACCCACGCGGTTATGCGTCACAGAGCACTGTGAGGTGTTCCCATGAAGCACTCACTTTGGGATAATGAAAACTGAACCTCCAAAAATTTGACTCATTTAGGTTAATTTTTATTCATTTATTTGAGTCTTAAAACTTAGGATCTTCTGAGGGATTTAGGGCCTTTTATGGGTAGAAGTAACATGAGAGTGGAAAAACACCCTTTTAAAAGTAACTTAACCCCCTTTAATATGACATATAACTTTAAAACATAAAGGGACATGAAAAAATGGCAGTGATATTTGTCCCAAAAAGTGGCACATTAATAAAAGATGGGAAAGCCGGGAACTAAAGGTACCTAAAGGAGTAGCTGAAAAAACATTGTAGGTGTTAGTGGAGAGTATACAACAGATGGGATCTTATTTTATTTCAGTTGTTTTTCCTTCTTTCAGCAATTCAGAAACATTTTTAAGGTCTGTGGCCAGAGAAAAGGATAATATTATTTTATGGATCATCATCATATGCCATAATCTATGAGCTGCCTTTGTTTCTAACAGTTAAATCCCTGATCCCAGCTTGTTTCAGGGTAAAAACTGATTCATCTGATCTTTTCCTCTCCACCCCTGATCATAGGCACGTTGCAGTTTTTGGACACAGACGGAGCTCAGATGACATCACCATACAGTGCAGGGACAGCAAGACTCAGGTGCCCATGGCAGACACCAGCAACTAAGGACCAAAATCCTTCCGCTGAGCCTGACTTCAGACTCCACACAAGGTTCCAGGCAGCCACTGCCGAATACCTTCACATCGAAAGTTCCACATTTCTGTTATTTCACCATCTACTGACTGCCTTGGGTATGCCAAACACAGTATCATGTTCTGGGGATAGAAAGATGAAAAAGATAAAACTCCTGCCCTCCAAGAAAGCTCAGTCTCATGGGGAAGGCCAACAAGTACAAAAATAGTTGAACAACTTCACGATAAATGCAATAATAGAGCTGGGGATGGGGTGAGGACCCCTAACTCTCCTTTGAGAAGAGAAAAAACATAAAATCTATAGACGAGAGCCCCAGGACATTCACTTTTGCACACAGAAACTACTTTGTAGTAAGCTGAATTGCCTTCTCCCCAGGTGGATTCCAAGTAGCAAAAGAAATGAATTTATCATTCTTTACAATTTGCCCTGTATAAACCAATAACCAGTAGAGGGACAGCTATATTTGCATTACCTGAATAGGCTACTAAAGTTAATAAGCAGGTGACTTTTCAAAAAAAGAAAACTGCTTGAGAATTTCAATATCTATATATCCTTCTTTAGAGTAAATCGTGCACAGACACACACACAACCACAGTATACATTACGGAACGAAGAATGAAAATGTTACAGGGAGGGGTATTTCTTAAAATACCTAAAAACCTGGCAGGTTCACAAAACACTCCTTCCTTCCTTCCGCCCCCCGCATCCCCCCCTGCCCTCCGCCATTTATCTATCCCAATTTTTAATCAGAAAAAAGCATTTGCGCTATATATAACTACAATTTAAAAGATAATGTATCGAGCCATGCTTTGCTCTAGAGGACTCTCTTAGTTTGGGGTCCCCAGGAAGCAAACCCTGAGACAGGATTTGAGGCAGGTGATCAATTTGGGCAGTAAGAAGAGGGGTAGGAAAGTGAGGTGAAGGGAGGGGAGCTATTCAAGGGCCTGTTATCAAGCCAGTTACCACTGTGGGCAACTGGGGCTTAACTGTGGAGGAACCCTAGGGGCAGGCATAGGACACACCTCTGGGCTCCTCTGCCCGAGGGGCGGGGACCGACTCCCTCATCCACTGACTCAGGCTGCTCCTGGGAGTATCAACTCCCCCACTCTCCGCCTCACTGGAGCACAGAGGCCCTGACAGCCAGGGAGGCCTCAGGCAGAACTGCCCCTGCCGCAGGTGGAGGCTGGGTCCACGTACAGGAAATGCTAATTGGCCAGGGGACATGGGTGGGGCCCCAACACCATCTGTCACAGGGATGAAAATAAAGGCAACTTTTCTCCACTTTAAATTCTGCTCTATTTTACCTTTACTCCTGAAGATAGCTAGGATATAGTGATTCTGAGACACAGTGTCTGTAACACTGAATAATGAAACTGCAAATCAGTTATAACCTATAGATAAATTCCATCTCCTATGCTTCTCGAGACTTCGTTTACAAACACATTAGCAGCATATGGGAGTATTATGTACAAATAATAAGCAAAAATAACTAATAATAATAATACAGATAAAAAACAAAGAACAAATAACAGTAGAAGTATTTCAGACATTTTTGTTTGGCAAATATGTTATTCCTGGCTCCTGTTTAGATTATATTTTCATTTGTGGTAACAAGTTCCATGCAGTGTTTCAATGCTGGTGACATAACAAATTAGGCATGTTGCCTTTTATTTTTAAGGAACAGAAAAGAGTAAACAGAAATTTCAGAAGCAGGAGTTTTGAAGATAAATATTGCCTGAATAAAAAGTATCTAATAATCATGTGAATTCAATGACTCTTCCCATCTGTATAAACTTAAAAAACAGAAATGGCTTGAACACACGTCTCAAGGCTGGAAACGGTGCTGGTGCTCGGTGGAGGTTCTCCGCAGGGAATCTCTGGTGTCAGTGCAAGAATAGAACTGGTTTCAGGATGGACCCCAACCAGCCCTTTCCCGGGGGGGGCTCCCTGGAGGTGACAGAGAAGACACAAAGTGTCTAACTGCTCTGCTGTGCAAAGCTCTCCTCCCAGGGCTTGACAGAGACTCCACAGCCGAGCCCAGGAATCCATGAGTGAGTGTGAATTGGTCGGTGGGGGCGGTAACAGAGGGCAGACTGGGTATCTGTGCTTTCATGGCCAGGCAGCCATCTCCTCCCTGTGTCTAAGTCACAGCCTCTACCAAAGCTGCTGGGACTGTCTCCTGAGAGCTCACTGAGAACAAACTGCACTCTCCTCTCCTTTCAGCCAAAAAATGAGTGGGTTCCCTTCACAGTGAGCTCCCTTCCTGGAGCTCCTTTCCACAGCCTTGGAAAGTTCTCTTTACCACCAGGGATGTAACGGAGCCAACTCTAGCTCCCCTGAGAACCAGTGAGGGCTCTTCCCCCACCCCCCTTCTCCCACACACCTCCAGACAAGTGGTCAGGCAGTTCTGTCTTTCTTATTTATACAGACGAGCACAGTCATTAAATATTGTGGCTTAATTATTTTAAGAGAGGGTGGCTGTCTCCCCCTCTCCCCAGCCCCTGGGGTGAATCATAACTGATCTAAGCCCACCATGTAATCCTAGTCCCTTTGCCAGTGATCAGTCTAGACATGTGGTGTAATTCTGGCCTGGGAGATGTGGGGAGGGCTCGTGATGGTTTTCTAGGAAAGATGCTCCTCACTGATAAAAAAAGGGAAGCATAGGAGGAGAGTCCCCTTCCTCCATCTCTGCAACGCTATCACTCGCCTGTGACTCCTTTGACCTCGGCAGCCAGCTGGCGTCCTGAAGGAACTGTCCTGAGAGGACAGGCTGGGTGAAAGGAAGGCACCAAGGCCCCTGATGACTTCATCACGGGGATCTGCTCTCCCTCTGGACTTCTTGTTAGGGAGATGAATCTTTCTTATTGTTTAAGCCATCTTGGTGGCCAAAGATATCCTGATACCAACACTTTGCTACAGGAAGAAAGAGGAGGTTTTTAAAGAAGAGATTAGAAGCAGAGGTGGAGGATGTGGTGAACACTCCACACATTTGTACGTGCTTCAGGCTGTGAAAACCCAAAGGAAGGGAGTTAGGTTTAGCTGTGCAGTACATAAAGATTAGAACAGAGATAAGCCCCTTGAGAACAGGGGCTATGTCTTATTTCCTTAGAAAGTGCTAAGTCTCCTGTTTTAAACTGGAAAAGATAAATTGGTTCTTTTCTACTTGGACATTGATACGAATCTTCAAAAAATTATGACAAAGTAAACTACAATGAACTATACAAAAATGGATGTATAGTGAGAAAAAACTATTTGAATAAAGGACTAGAAATTATCAGTTGTTAGTGAATCTGGAAACTAAGATAACATGGGATTTCCTTAAATAATTTGAAAACAATTTTATTCGTTGATTCAAAATTCTCATGTGTCAAAAATTTTAGCAGTTATCAAAAAGTATCAAGATTCAGAAAGATTAAAATTCCACCACTGTTCCCTTCCTTCCCTTGGGTAGAGATATTGGAGTTGTGATAGCAAACAGGAAGTTTCTAAAATGAGGGACAAGGAGGAAAAGAGGGAAGTAAAGGGCACAGATAATACAGCAATCAAAAATAAAATAAAATATACAAATAAAAAAAATACTTCCCACCCCTTCTCTCTCCTCCAGTCAGTAACTCTTCTTGCCTGCTCACTTGATACCAGCCCCCGTATGCCAGCTGTTGTACTGTACTACTGTACTTTTCAAGGTACTGTACTGTAAGATTAAAAATGTTTTCTTTAAAAAAAAAATATACTGAGATGAAAATGACCAAGAAAAAAAGAATTTCTAAAAGATTTGTTCTCTCTCCTCTCCTGCTCCCCCCGAGTTAAGAAAACATACTTTAATAAATAATAATAAATATACATTTTTCTATAATTCTCTGGAGATAGAAAAAATTGCTAATATAAGGAATTACTTTGTTTTACATAGTCTGAAGCTTCAAACTTAAGAAATTAAAGAGGAGGTCATTAGGTATTAGAGGCACAAGGTTGATCATTATAATTTTTAGAAGGTAAAACAAAGTTCCAAGAACTGGAGGTGATGTTTATTCACATGCGGCCTTGTAAGAAGCCTCCATCCAAGAGTAGTCTCTCTTGACCTCTCAGGGATAGGATAGGGGCCCCTCCTCCAGGCTCCCATTGCCCCCTGTGACATCTATTCACATAGGAGGTCCTGTACTGGCCTGTAGCCACCCAGAGCCAGCTCACAGTCCATTCACTGTGGGATTCCCAGCACCTGGCAGTATGTCTGAATGGAACCAAGCTTGCACACTCATCACTGTTCAAAATTCAGTTCATTCACTACCTTCACCATAGGAACTCTGACAATTATGTCTTTTCATAGTTATTTCTTGGTCTCCATCCCCAGACTGAGAGCAATTACATTTTGTTCCTTTCTGTATCCTCGGTGTCTAGCACAAGTCTTAGCACACAGTGGATGCACCATCAACGTTTATTGACTATTACATTGATCAAAATTAACACCCCACCAAGCACTGTGGTACAGGTGGTGAGAGACACAATCCCTATGTGTGATTCTTCCCCTTATGGAAGCACATCAGCCTACATGCTGGGCATCCATCAGAAAATGAAAGTTTATAAAAACTGCTTCCTAACATCCTTGCTGGAATGGCCCTTATCTGGAAGTGACTTATCCATGGGAGCTGACAGTAACACTTGCATAGACAGAGAAAAATGGCAAAAAGATATTTCATCCTGGAAAATGGTTCTGCTCAGAGGTTTCTTAACATCTCAGAGATGATAACTCCCACTGGATGACCTGGCCCATAAGAAGCACAAAGCTGCCCAGTTTCTGATTCTGTCCCCTCGCTCGACCTCTTCCCCAATCTTGGGATGGATTTTATGTATTTATAGAATTTTAAAGCTAGACAAGACCCTCAAGAGTAGATCCATCAAAGCAGCCCAACCTATTAAGGTCCTGAGGATTGAGTAATTTTTTTTCACTGTCATTTTAAAAAAAAATTTATTGGAGTATAGCTGATTTACAATTTTGTGCTAGTTTCAGTTGTACAGTAAAGTGAATCAGTTATACATATACATCTATCCACTCTTTTGTAGATTCTTTTCCCATATAGGTCATTACAGAGTATTGAGCAGAGTTCCCTGTGCTAGACAGTAGGTCCTTATTAACTACCTAATTTATATATAGTAGTGTGTACATGTCAATCTCAATCTCCCAATTTATCCCTCCCCCACTTACCCCCTGTAACCATAAGTTTGTATTCTACATCTGTAACTCTATTTCTGTTTTGTAGATAAGTTCACTTGTACCATTTTTTTTTAGATTCCACATATAAGCGATATCATATGGTGTTTGTCTTTCTCTGACTTACTTCACTCAGTATGACAATCTCTAGGTCCATCCATGTTGCTGCAAATGGCATTATTTCATTCTCTTTTATGGCTGAGTAATATTCCACTGTATATATGTATCACATCTTCTTATCCATTCCTCTGTCGACGGACATTTGGATTGCTTCCATGTCTTGGCTATTGTAAATACTGCTGCAATGAACACTGGGGTGCATGTTTCGAATTATGGTTTTCTCCGGATATATGCCCAGGAGTGGGATTGCCAGATCTATGGTAGTTCTATATTTAGATTTTAAGGAACCTCCATACTGTTCTCCATAATGATTGAACCAATTTACATTCTCACCAACAGTGTAGGAGGGTTCCCTTTTCTCCACACCCTTTCCAGAATTTATTGTTTGTAGATTTTTTTTGATGATGGCCATTCTGACCGGTGTGAGGTGATACCTCACTGTAGTTTTGATTTGCATTTCTCTAATAATTAGTGATGTTGAGCATCTTTTCATGTGATTTTTGGCCATCTGTATGTCTTCTTTGGTGAAATGTCTATTTAGATCTTCCATCCATTTTTTGATTGGGTTGGTTGTTTTTTTGATATTGAGATAGCTGCATGAGCTGTTTGAATATTTTTGAGATTAATCCCGAGTCGGTCGCTTTGTTTGCAAATATTTCCTCTCATTCTGTGGGGTGTCTTTTCACTTTGTTTATGGTTTCCTTTGCTGTGCAAAAGCTTTTAAGTTTAATTAGACCCCATTTGTTTATTTTTTTTATTTTCATTACTCTAGGAGGTGGATCAAAAAATATATTGCTGCGATTTATGTCAGAGAGTGTCCTGCCTGTTTTCTTCTAAGAGTTTTATAGACTGACTAATGTATCCAAGGTCATAGGGAAGTTACAGCAGAGCCGCCATTCACCTCTTGAAGGAGGAAACAGACCACAACTCCAAAGAAGAGAATTCCGTCTCAAAGTTTAACAGTTTCCCCTCTTTCATTTGTGTATAGGATCTGCAGTGTCTAGCAGCTAAGACAGCCCAAAACTTTCTCATTTTTCAAACCATTTTTCGAAGAACAAAAACACCTGTCACCTGCTCTACTCATCCCCTCCTTAGCATCAAAGAAGAGAAAACGAAATGACTAGAATAATGGTCTTGCTCCTGATGAGGCACTGGTGAAGCTATGTCTGTTTTTATTAATTATCATTTGAGTGTTATGGAAAATATTACCGATAATCAAGAGTTTGTGCCAGTTACAGAGCCCCAGATTTGGAGGTTTGGAATGAGACCACACAGAAGGGGAAGACAATGTTTCCCAGGACTTACCTTTCCTAGCATTAGATTACATTTCTGAGGTTGTCCTGGGTACCACAACCCTGCAGGTGTGACTGTGTGTGTGTGAGGGCCAGTTTTCAAAAAGCTGAATTGTGCAAAACTCACTTGATTCAAAATTGTTCAACAATGCAGTAACATGCCTTGAGAACAAAAATATCGATAACATAAGATTCAATGCAATCAATCACTCATTCACTCTATCACACTTTGAAAGGTACTGAGCTTAAAGCAAACCAAGGTCCTGTTTGTGTCATCAAGGAAGTTAAGGAGCATGACAATGTCAGAAAGGATGTGAAAGAATAATTTACCATAGATAATAGGTTAGCTCTTGTTATGACTGTTCCATGCTTCAAATTTACAATTACTGTTAGATTAATATTCAAAATGCAAAATTCTGATACATAATTCATGTCATGTTTTTATTTTGAACATTACAGAAAAAACCTAGAATTGCGGATTGCAATGAGATAATCAGATGTGACGCAAAGTCTACCATGAAATCAAGACGGGAACAAATTGAGTTTTAAGAAGCAACAAAAACTGATTAGCTCCATTTCCCTGACTAGGTAAAGCCAACAAAGGATAAACCCTGTGTAAAGTAAAATTAAATTAAGATCCAGGCAAGAAGAAAGTTGGTGCTCCAAAAATAAAACAAAAAAACAATCTAGGGTTTCAGTGAAATAGTCTCCCGATCTTATCTGTAGCAGGTGTTGGTTGGCCTCAAATTAACATGAAGACAGCCAAAATGGAAAAAGGTTTGTATTTCCAGATTTCAGTCTCTATTTCATCATCACAGTAATTATAACATAGGGATTTGAGCTACAACTCTCTCTTTAACTATAGCACAAAGTAGTTGTTACTGTATTTAACTTTGAGATAGAAAGGGAGGGAATCAAAGCTCTGGATTAGCATACTCCCATTAGAGGGTTTAAGCAACTGATTCTGGGTCTTATATTTTTGCTGACTTGTGCTGAGGCTGAAAAAAATCTGTTTTTATGACCATAAAGCCAGGGCTTAACCTACTGACAGAGCTCAAATTAGAATTCTACTAGTAGGAAGGATCCAGTTTCCCTGAATGACAGCTTACGGGTTTAGTCAATGATTTGTCACACACGAAAAAGTCACAGGGGGCTGTGTAAGGGGAGGAAGGGGTGGGGGACACGGGGCTGGCCTGCCTCTGATCACACAAGGCTTCACTTCCCAGAGTCAGGAGGCTGAGGGGAGCCTGGCTAAGCCAAGTGCTCTGCAAACATCACAGCTGCTGCTTCTCCCAGCGGTGACTGTGCCGGGCTGTCCCACTTGCCCAAGGAGTCCGCAGGAGCTCAGCAGGGAGGCCAGCTCCTCAGGAAACCATGCTGAGCAAAGGACACTGCAAAAGAGTCTTGAGCGCAGTTTTCCACCAGCACTGTTTCAGGAGAGTCTGGAACTTATTTGAGGATAAATCAAAGTGTTTTCATGTTCATACAATGAAAGGAAAAAGAACTGTTAGACTCATAAAGTATGATATCTGAGGAAGCCTCAAAGGAGGACACAGCATCTGAGAGCAGTCCTTCTCAAATTGCGCTGTGCAACAAATCACAGGGATCTATCCCAATACAGTCCAGGGTGGGCCCAAGACACATCTCTAACTAGGTCCCAGGCACCACCCTGAGCGGCTTAGTCCAGGGAGCACACTTTGAATAGCGAGCTTGGGAGTGGGGAGGGGTCAGAGGGCTGCTGGCGCTGCGAATGCTGAAGGGCCCCAGCGCTCTCGAGAGGCTGGGGGTTTGGAGGGGGCTTTGAAGAGCAGCCCAAGCGAGAGGGCCTGTGTGCCCCTCCCATTACAGGAAACATGAGAGCTCCTCTGGCAGCAAAGGTTTGGGACCTGCTGCTGGCCCAGCCCCTCACTTTCCAGATAAGGCCACTAGAAGCCAGAGAGGCTGTGAGACTCGACCACAGGCCCTCCTGAGACCATTCTGCAGCCAACACCCACAGGACCCAGAAACTCCAGTCAGGGTTAAAACACCATGAGGAAAATCACCCTTACACTTTTGGCTCACGTCCTAAAACCTGTGGTTTGTGTGGGTTACCTCTTGTTCTGTTCCCAGAAGTGATAAAGTACAGCTGCCCACTGACCCTCTGAACATGTCCTGCTACATAGTTTACTACTTGAATGGATTTGTACTCAGCCTCATTCCACAGAGGATTTGACATAACTTATATAATAAAACAGAAAACTGAGACCAGCAAGGGTAGGTGGAAATAAGAATGAGGAAAAGAAGAACACAGGTGTACTGGCCAAAACTTGTTGCTATGTTTGAGCTTCAAGTTCAATTCCCAACTTCTTGGAATGTATGATGATGATTATTACTATTACTATTGTTGCTGTCATTGGTGGTTATGTCGTAGACGTAAGTCTTGTCTATTACAAGGGGGGATCTCAATCTCTGGATCCTTTGTGACATAAAGCAGTTTTCACTTTAGTCACATAGCAGTGGAGGTGTCCCCAAGGAGACATCAGTAATTCTTTTAAATAGAGCTCATTCAGAAACAGAATTTCAACTTACAACAACACTTTGATGTTGAGCCTATGAGGAAAACTTCTCAACTCTTACCTCAATTCTAGTCTCTAAACTCGGTACCTGTGTACAGAGCACCTGAGCTGTGCAAGACACTCTCCTTGTCCAAGGCACAGTCTCTGTCCATGCAGGCTTTGCAATCCAGAGGGAGCGCAGAGACAAAGCATAACAAGCTATCAGAAAGTGTCATGTACCTTAAAGGGATGAAATGAATATCCTAAAAAGGGAACCAAAACCAAAATATGAGCCAATCCTGAGAAAACATCCAGCCACTAAAACAGTGACACTGATGTTAACTGTGACAGCAGCAGGTGCCATATGAGGAGCAGTTACTTGGCACCACAGCCACTGTGCTAAGAGATTGTTACAATCCTCATTTTTGAAATGAAGAGACTGAGATACAGACAGGCTAAGACCCTCTCTTAAAGGCACATAGTTGATTGAGTGACCACCTGGTAATAATGAAACTGAGGCCCCCCCCCCACTTCTGAACTCTGGGCCCCTCACCACCCTGGGATCCTGCCTTCTGAGTTTATGGAGTCAGACCCAGGTGAGCTGCATGCCAAGAACACAACTTGAAGATACATTCTCTGCACCAAGGTTGATAACCTGAATAATCAGGAAAAAAGGGAGAGGTGCTCTCCTGCCTCCCCCTACCAAAAAAGTACTGTTCCGATTTTCAAGAAAAGTGTCTTTCAGAAATTGTAGAGCAGTAAGCCTGACACCAATCTCTGGCCACGTCGAAGAACTGACAAACAGACTGCTTGTAAGCATTTAGAACATGAAGCAGTGTTCAACAGAGGCTCATGTGGGCTTACAGAGAACAAGCCATACTAAATTAACCTAATTCCTTTCTGTTAGAGGGTTATTTGATTGGAAGATCAGAGAGAAGCAATTAGCCATGGGATATCATGATTCCTGCCCATCTGATGAAGTCATGTTAACAGCTGTAAATGAGAAGAGTCTTGTGACATCCTTTAACATGGGAGAGATGCAGACTCCATGTGGACCCATGGCCGGCTGAACAAGCAACCCAAACATCGTGGAGTCTTGGGTCTCAGGCCGTTTTGCAGGTACGCCCTCTTGTAATGCCCTCGGTTCCATCCCTAACGATATCTTCACCAACCTTTTACTAATGACTAAGATGAAGATTCCCAAAAGACATATTTACCAAGTTCGCAGAAGACGCAAAGCCAGGCAGCATCATCAATAGACACAGGCTGAGTCAGTTTTCCAAAGTGATGAAAGAAGCTGAAATATGACCTGGAAACCACCCAGGTTGGACTTGCAAGGCTAAACCTGAAGTTCTCCAGTCACAGTGGGAAAATCAAATCCGCAAATCAAAGATGAGTGAAATGTGGCTGAAGAGCAGACTATCTCATCTATAAACATTCTGAGGGTAGTGTGTGGGGAGGAGAGTAGTTGCCCCCCAAAGTTCAATACGAGATCATAATATGATGTGACCGCTAAAAGAGATCCTGAGACTCTAAGATCATTTTGAAATGTATGAAAGGTTTTAGCATCAATATACTTGGTTCCATCCAGCCCCTTGTGTTCAGACCTGGGAACCTCATTTCAAGGGGTATATTGTCACCAAAGAATGACAATTACAATGTTCAGGGTTCTTAAATCAGGTTACCCAAGGAATAGAGGAATGAGAGGGAACAGAGCTAATATATTTTGAGAAGTAACTTATGAGAATGTGCTAGGGATATTTCCTGTGTCATTCGCTTAATACTTATAACCATACAGAGTAGTTATTACTTTCCCCATTTTACAGATGAGAAAACTGAGAGTTTAGGTTACTGTCCAAATTATGTGGAGAGACTGAGATACGAATGGAGGGGAATCTGACTTTAAGACCAAGGCTCTTTCCACTTCAGGACTAATGTAACCTCCAAGCAGCAGTTGAAATATTGATAATATTGAGAAATTAGAGTAAGATAACTACATCATACAGTCCCTGTATATGCCAGGGTTCCATGCTATTTCCTTTGCCTGGGACACCCTCTCTTTACCATTTTTCTGGCAGATTCATATTCGTCCTGTAAGACTTGGCTCCTAAGCACCCTTCTGCAATGTCTTCTCCACCCTATAAAAATAGGGTAAGTGCACCGGCGTCTAGCAGGCCCTGCAAGGGGTTGAAAGTGCCTATTTACAACCTGGTTGGCCTGCTTGGTCTGTAAGCTCTTTAAAGGCAAGAGCCGTGTCCAATTTGGTTTTTATTTTTCCTTCCTAACAGCTTTATTGAGATATAAGTCAGGTACCATAAAATCTATTCTTTTGAAGTGTACAGTTCACTGGTTTTTAGTATACTCTCAGAGGTTTGAAACTATCACTGTGTAGTTTCAGAACACTTTCATCATCCCTCTTATGGACTGAAATATGTGCCCCCCCCCACCAAAATTCACAGGTTGAAGTCCCAACTCCCAATATCTCAGAAGTTCTTTAAAGAGATGATCAAGCTAAAATGAGGCCATTAGGGTGGGGCCCTAATCCAATATGACCAATGTCCTCATAAGGAGAGAGAAAGAGACACCAGGGGCATGCTACGGTAGCACACAGAGGAAAGTCCACATGAAGACGATGAGGAAGCTGCCATCTACAAGCCAAGGAGGGAGGTCTAAGAAGAAACCAATCCCACTAGCACCTCAACCTTGGACTTCCAGCCTCTAGAACTGTGAGAGATACATTTCTATTGTTTAAGCTACCCAGTCTGTGATATATTGTTACAGCAGCCCTTGAAAACTAATTCAATCCCCAAAGAAACCCTTCACCCATTAGCAGTCACTCCCATCCCCATGCCCCATGGTTCCTGGCCACCACTGATATGTGATTTCTGTCTATACGGATTTGCCTATTCTGGACATTTCATATACGTGGAATCATACGACATGTGGTATTTTGTAACTTGCTTCTTTCACTAATAGTTTCAAGGTTCATCCATGTTGTTTTGGTACTTCATTCCTTTTTATGGCTGAGTAGTTTTCCATTCTATGGATAGACCACATTTTGTTTACCCATTTGTCAGTTGATGGACACTTAGATTACTTCCACTTTTTGGCTATTATGAATAATGCTGCTATAAACATTTGTGTACTAGTTTTGCTGTGGAGATATGTTTTTCTTTTGGAAAACATATTCTAGGAGTAGAATTGCTGGGTCATGTGGTAATTCTATGTTTAACATTTTGAGGAGTGGGCAGATTGGTTTGCAAAGTGGTTGCACCATTTTACATTCCCGTCAGCTGTGTATGAGGTTTACAATTTCTCCACACCCTCATGGACACTTTTATTCTAGCCATCCTAGTGGATATGAAGTTATCTCTCATTGTGGTTTTGATTTGCATATCTTTGATGGATAATGATGTCGAGTATTTTTTCATATGCTTTATTGGCCATTTGTGGATCTTCTTTGGAAAAATGTATATTCCTATTTGTCTTTACTCCAGCCCCTGGTCCAAACTGGGCATACAGTGGGGGCTTAATAAATAGAAGTCACAAACCACTTATAGCAGAATCACCCAGGGCTCCTAGGTCCCAACTGAGACCTACTGGGTCAAACTTTCTGGCCTCAGAATCCACATGTAAACAACGTCCTGGGGAGGTTTCCACCACACACTGAAGTTTGATAACTACTACCTTAACTGAACTAAAGATTCTTTAAACATCTGAAGAGCTGTGATGTATTCAGAGGTAAACATGAGATCTATGCTGTTCTAGATTGCAGGCGTGGGGCTGGTGGACAACAGTCACAGGCAGGAGGACGTCACTTCATTACGTGACATTGACTGAGCTTGGCATTTGGCTGGTCTATTTGCTATGAAAGTTGCAGAAGGGAGTCGCAGTTGGCTGAGATGTAGAACAGTGTGTGGTCCTTGTAGGGAAAGTACCAGGTAGATTCCATTAATTTTAAAATATTCTGCCTTATGATAACATATCCTGGTATGTGCTGTATCTAAAATGGACTGAGTCTCTACTAAAGAAGAATCTGTATGTTTTTCATCCTTCTGGATGTTTTTTCTATGTCTTGCTTTTCTCTGATTCCCCCAGGCCCACACAAGCTATCTCACTCTAGAGACCATAATACATGTGTACTTAATCTTCCTGTTGTCTGCCAGGTTTCTCGGTTCCAAGCAACAAAATAAGACTTGGCTGAGTGAAACCCAGAAGGAATTTATTACAAACTTAGTGGGTGGGTCACAGAGTCATCAGGAATTTCAGGAGGACCAGAACAGGGACAACCTCCCTGCTGACATCACCAGCCCCGGGAACTCCATCTTGCTGCCACTGCCACCACCAGAGTGGCCTTCCTGGGCCCCTGATTCTTGATGTCATCGGTGCCTAGTCCCAAGTCCAGGGCATCAGGTTGTAGAGCACACAATATTCAATCGATGGATGACTGATTTGATAATGCGTGAATTTAATGGGCACTGGCAACACTGGCTGCCATGGGGCATGTAAAAAAACCTCAAGAGCCCAATTCATGTCTTCTAGGAGCTTAGATTTTAGGTGAAGAGCTGCAGTATACAAAAATTGTTGCTAGGAAATTACAAGGTTCTCCATAACTATGGAGCACAATTTAAGGTGACAGAATATATGTGAAACAGTGTAACTGCAGTGCTGTGGGGTAATCTGTACATCGCTGTATAACCAAGGAATAGATGGTACCTGGCAGCTCACCATCAGTCTTGGGGCACTCTAGTCACCAAAAAGGACATTTTATAACCTTGTGATCTGAACCAGAAAACCTTCCAGGTTAAAGGCTAAAATGCCTTTGCACACTCTCTCCTAGGAGTGTGGGGAGGGGAGGTGGACTGGTCATGTTGAAGAATAATGACTAATACAGTTCAGACAGAGAGAGAGGGTCCAGTTGACAGAATGCCTTGAATATGAGGCTTAATTTAAATTTTGTCTGACAGGAGAGATTCAAGAGCTGTAAGATCTTTAGCAAGAGAGTGACAATATAAAAACAGCATTTTGAAAAAATGGTTATCCTTGAGCTTGAGGAAAGAGTAGAGTCGCCCACCAGCCAGGAAGCTACTACAGATGTAAAATTATAAAGGCTTATAGTAAGGTGACAGTGGAGAATAAAGGTAAATTTTGAAGATTCACCAGCCAGGTGACTGGCCATGTGGTGGGCAGAGAAGGCAGTCACATGTGATGCTATTTACCAGTCTTCAGAATTGGGAGTGGTAACTACCAGAAATAAAAGGATGCTTTCCATTTCATTTGCTAAATTTCAGACATTGCCTAGATATTCAAAGGGAGATTTCCTTTAGACCCTAGAAATATGAAACTGCATAACAGGTGAAGGAGCAAAGCTAGAGGTGTAGGCTTTAGGGCCATTTGCTCTCAGGTAACAGGGAAAACAAGGAAAGTAAATGGAGCGAATGTGAAACACCACCTACGCTTAATCTATCATCCTTCACCCCAGAGAACACTGTACCAGATAAACTTCAGCTTAGTTAATCATCAGAAGGCTAGATAAATTGCCTCAATGAGGAAAGCAATGAAAGCCAGTTAACAAGGCTAAGACAAAGAATATTTTCTCTCATTTGAAAATGGCCTCCCAGGTCTTTATGTCTAAGATTTCATGTGAGGTTATAAAGATACGTTCAAACAAGATGATTTCACCCTTGCTAATTATCTATAGACCCCTGGAACCAAAATAGTAACTATTGTGAAGCTATTAAACTATGCCATGGGGTCTGTCATAAGGGGGAGACTCTGTTTGCTGCTCCTCCCACATGGCAATCTCCATGCTATCCTGTGCTCAAGGCTGGCTTCCTGGGCATAGGGCCTGTGCAGGCACACAGGGCGCGAAGATCGGAAGGGCCCTACACTTGGCTTAATGCTCTTTTATCACAGGCTTGAAATTCTTAATAATTTCTTAACAAGGGGCTCTGCATTTTCATTTTGTACTGGGCGCCACAAAGTTTGTAGCCAGTCCCACCTATAATATTCAAACATAAAAGCTATTTATAATTGACTCATGCTAAACTAACCAATCTCATTCTTGGTCACTGGATCAATTTTGCTTTTACACATTTGATAAAGTGAGGCAGGGCTCAAATCTGTCAATTCCCTATGTGTCCATCGCTGCTGTGAGTGTTCTTAACATGGAAGGGCTGTGAGACCATGGTCACAGATGAGGAAGTCAGGAAGCCATAGGAATATCTACGGGAACTGAAACATCTTTATCTGCCGATGCAAATCAGGTACTCGGAGCAACGCTACCACCAGTGGGCTCACATAAAAATTGACTTTCTAAAGTCTGTAGAAAAGGCCAATCAAACAGGAATCAACTATGTGCACACTTTGATACAAGTGCTATTAAACACATATAACTCATACCATGTGGATAGATCTTAAGTTGGTTCAGGTCTTAAAGGGACTATATGGAAGGGTTAAATGCACATTGACAGAGCTCCCATGAATGACGAGACTCTGATGGGATTTTTATTACACTTCAAGATCAGGTTTTATTTCTTGTGGGTTGCACTTCTAAAAGTCTAACTTATGTCAGGGAAATATGACTATTAAGTTAGAATAGTTTTACCCTAACTCTAAGAATGTAGGTAAAAAGCAAAATTAATGTATATAATAAAATTTCCTCTTGTATATGAATCTCCAGCTTCAGAAAAAGTACCTTGAAATAAAATTGAAGCAATTCATAGTAGTTTCAATGAGGTAAAATCTATTTTCATGAGGACCAAGAATAATAATGCTTCTCCTTAAAATAATCTGAAAATGTATTTTTAGTATTAAGGGTTCTCCTGAACAAGAGATCAGTAATACCTTGTAGTTTACCTAGAATTTTTTTTAAAAAAACTTTTTATTTGAAGCATCCTCATTGAACTACTGAAAATTCAAATGAAATGGTATTGTTGAAGTACTTTGTTTTTTTTCAAAAGAAAAAGTAACACTATAATTAATGGGAAACAATATAGAAAGACAAATTTCTGTGATTTTCGGGATCAACTTTGATCAATTTTATATTCATAGAAAGTTATGACAAAAGAAAATCAAATACCTCATCCTTTATCAATTACAGAGTTTGTTTTCAAAATGTAATGGTTAAATCCTCAGTTACAATATTCTCGGCTCTCTAGCGCACCCTAGAGCTATGCCCATCACCTCTCCTCAGTGACCTCAGCTGTAGTAAGGGAACTGTGATGGAGGCTTTGGGATATTAGGAGATGAGTCCATGTGTTTCATTTATATAGAATACAACAACAAGCAATATCCAGACATTATATCATCAGGTTTCAACCCTCAGCCTGAAGTGGAGATTCGTCAGTGTCTAAAAAGCCCTGACCCACAGTTGATTTGGCTTTCCCTGAGACTGGGGACAGAGGACAGTAGGAGGTGCCCACCTGTGGAAGGCATCAGCTCTGACGCCCTTGGCTATCCTTTTTCAAGTCAGAGATGGGGGCCCGCGTCTGGAAGCACAGCAGCGAGGCCAGCACCATGGACAGCACCCTGGCCAGCTTTCCCACTGCGAGGGGCTTTGCTCCGAGGGAGCATCAAATGCTGCATGCTTTTCTCACTGCAGGGCACAGCCCATCTTCCGGGAGGGAGGCACCCATATCTCGGGATGACACTTAAAAATAAAAAAACAGTAGTCACTGAGCATTAGACCCATGTGCTCCCCAAGAGAAACCATTAATGCAAGTGTCTGGAGACTTTCAGGCCCCACATGGAGGACTTCCTGAGGGCCTCCATCACTGTCCCCGATCATGGGAAAACCCACCGCATACTGGCTGTTGCTGGAGGCACTGCATGAAGCTGAATGCCCCTCTGAAAACACCCACCTCTTAACATACCCTCTCCCTACCCAAGGGTGGGGCGGTGGGATATCTCCTTCGAGATCTCTCCCAACCCAACACCACAGCACCATTCATCCATGTGAAATCTCTTCAGCAGAGAAGGACACACAACAAGGCAGAGACGGTGCGAACCAGCAAGAGATTTCATAGACATCTCCACTGAACCTCAAGACAGTGAAATGAGGTTAAAGCCCTTCCGAGGAAAACTCAAGGGCCATTTCCCCCACCCACAGACATTCTTCTTCCCCTGTAACATGGTTCCAACCTCCAGAAAAAGGAACTGAATAACACGGTCTCTCTGTGCTATTGCCCAGACTTAGAAACACAAACATATGCAAAAATGTTGTATCCCTCTGCTACTGGGAAAACAAGAGCTTTGGTGACAGGTTTTGCTCCAAAATTCCTTCTGATGGTCTTTTATGTTGGCTTTTTTTTTTTTGTCAGAGTCACTATTGATTACCATTCTAATACCAAACATAGTATGAACCATGGACGAGCACACCCAGCACTCCCATTCTCTTTCCCCGTTTTATTCTTTCTATAGCACTTAATCACATTCCAGTGCATTATATAACTTGATTATCCACTGTCTCTCTCTCCTTAGCTCCACCAGAATGTACCCCCCTGAGAACAGACTTTGCTGTGTTCACTGCTGTATCCCAGGCCTAGAAGAGCACCTGACACAGTGAGCAACCCACCCACTCACACTGCGGGTTACTTAAGGTACACACCGCTTCCTAACTGCACTGAATGAATGACTCTGTGGCATCAAGCATTTGGCTGATGTAAACTGGATCACTGTACTTTTTCCTGTGGGACTCGGTGAGATATATCCTCGAATCAAGAGAGCGAACCCCCTCCTCACCCGGGAACAGCAAGGCTTCACTGCCTTCCTGTCTCCGGGAGGGACACAGTCCAGGCAGTTAAGGAAGACATGAGCCCTGCTCTGCTACATCTGGAAAAAGAGGCAAAGCCTTGAAGCGAGGAGGATGGAGGGACAGGGTGGAAAGGCTGCCCAACTGCGCCTCTGAAGGGTCATCAGACTGGTCCCATGTATCAGCAGACACCCGTCAACCTAAGCTATAACCTTTCCCTAGGACATCTCAGCAATTCCACACCCATCAGGTGGTCCAGGTGCCCTTCCCTGGAAGAGCCTCTCCTCCCTGCAGCTCCTCTGGGTTTATCATTTGCATCAACGTTTCTCATCAAAGTGACCAAAATGGCCTTCTGCTCACGACTGGAGATTCCTCAAGGGCTTTGAATGTTGACTCTTGACCAGAGCTCCAAGACAGATTGTACCCTCTGTCACAGAGACACACTGACAGCTCTGAAAGATGTCCTCACCCAACTTTAAATGTATTTCCCATTTCTGGGCCACTCCAGCTATAACACACTAGGAATTAGAATTTATAGTAATTCTATAATTATCTTGTGAGTATAGTCACATTGCATTGCACTTTTGCATGTTAAATTTTTTGTGTTTAAATTTCAATTTAAAACATATCCCATTTTTGTTGCCCTGTTTTACAAATTCTCATATTTAATAGACCTCAAAAGAATGAAATGGCCCAGATCTCTCTCAACCTCTAAGAGACCCTGATCCCTCCCATCCCATGGCCCTTCCAATAGAGCTATTTGCACTCAAGTCCTATTTTCAGCCCAATACCAGTTCCTGGAGGACAGTGGCCATAGCGGCTTCATCTCCTTGATAGCCACCAGCTGGATGCTTGTTGAATGAAGCTGCTCTTGGCCATTCTCAAGGACAGTGGAGAGTGACATATAGTTAAATATATGGCTTTTTCTTTCGATATAGAGCATGCATACATCTTCGAGTACACCGCTAGGAAATGTCCACCTAATACATAGATGGCAAGAAAAAACAAACCTATTTCATGCCAGTTAAAACAGTCTGTGAAGATAAAAAGATTTTTCCAAATTTATTTCTCAGCTGACTTGTGCTTTTCCTATGAAGAAATTAAAAATGCGTTAGTGACCTATTCTCTGCCTTTTATTCATTTAACCAGTGAAATCAAAATATTGGTAGACTGTAACCAAATGAAGATGACTTTATGGACCTGAGTTAATCCTGCCGGTAGAGATGCTGCCCCCTCGGGAGTTGGTCTGCATGTCACTTTAGCACCACCTGCTGGTCATGATGGTCAGTGTTAAAACAGTGACTTTCATTCCAATTCCTCTTACTGAATCTCTTGTAAATTTAAATACCACGTATGCTTGTGACCAATAATTTCAACATGGTGGCACGGTGTCCAACATGGGTAGTAACTCCTAAGCCGGGCTCCTCAGAACACTAGTGCTAATCAGAGGGGCCTGGGGAAGGGAGTTCAGTGGCTGAACACACTTGGGAAAAGCTCCTGAAGGGTCACAATTTAGCCAGCAGATTTCAGGCTCTGAAGAGTTCCTCAGCAAACAAACTGGTTTAATTTTGTGGAGCCAAGTGTTTTCCAAACTCATTTAATCATGGAACTCCTTTTTACACAGAATATCTATTAACCTTTTCAGGTACTCTAGGGCTTAAGGTCAGAGGGCACTGAGGCTGTCCCAAAATATCACAGCTGTAAATGTTTCATTGTATCGACTGCCTGCCTACCCACAAACTAGACAATTTTACAATATGATTTTTGCTTATAAATAACTTGCCAACAGATTTACACCCTTTACCTCCAAGACACACAGGATGGCAAAGTGACATTGTCATCACTATCACTTCACAGCCAAGTTATTTCAAAAAGTGAAAAATCATCCCACCACGAGGCCTCAATAACAAGTTTCCAGCAGCGCTTCTCACACTTTTCCAGCAAAACAGCCCTAGTAGCAAAGAAGGAAAAACTCATACCCTGGAATAGGACTTCCAAAAGCAGAACATGTCTCTGAAATCTCAAGCTTTATTTTAAAAATTCATGCAAGGAATAGTGACATGTTTGTGAAAGGACAAATGTTCAGGGTTATACACTGCAGCAGTATTTTTAATAACAAAAGATTAAAAACAACCCAAATATATATCAACAGGAAAGTAGCAGACGTACAATAGAATGTACTATATAGTTGTTAAAACAAAGAATGGGAACATTCTCTTCATACTGACATGGAAAGCTCTCCCAGATATTTTGGCATATGAAAAAAACATGAAACAGAAGTGTGTAATACGCTAGTTTTTATCAGGAGACAAAAATAATCTATATTCCAGAGTCGCTTATAGATGCACAAAGCAACTCTGGAAGGATCCATGGGAAACAAACTGGTTACGTCTTGGGGAAGAGAATGGGAATTCAGAAAAAGGGGGACAAGGATGAGAGGAGACTTTTAACAGTACAGCTTTTTATATTTACTGAGCCATATAAATATGTAACCTATTAAAATTATAGTAAAAATTCAAAAATTATGCAATTTTTAAATTTTACTCCATGACATTCACACTTGTCCTAAATTTTTTTAATTACTCATATATTTTCACAATAGTAAAACTAAATCCATATTTAAACTCCTGCTTGGTGGGTTATCTGGGACACCATATGTATGGTCCAGTGTGAAAGGTATGGGTTCAGGCCATTTAAATCTTGCGTAAATATTTAGCCTTCATTTCATTTGGAGAACCAACATCAACACAAAAAAATCTGGAAATGCTACTAAAAAATTCTTGCTCAACAGTTTGGGATTTTTATCTACAGGCTGGGGTTTTTAACCAGGGAAAGGTTAACCTCAGCAACTTAGAACTCTTATGCTCAAAATCAGTACTAACCTACCTAAATAAGAAAGTGACACCACACTGAGATGGTGCCCAGAGTGTGAAGCTCACAGACTTCTGCCCATTCTTCAATGACAGTGAGTCTAGGGGCAGCCAAACCCCAAAGGCAAACCTCTGCTTTACAGCCAAAGTAACTGGAATTTCAAACTCTCCAACTATTTTCAACACATTTTTAAAAGCTTGGTAATTATTTTTAAAATTAATCAGTCTGGCTTAAGTCAAACAATTTCCTATTATATTTACTTAATAGAAAAAATAATTAGGCTTCTTTTGGTTACACTTTCACAACACTTTTTAAAAATTTATTTATTTTTAATTTATTTATTTTTGGCTGCTTTGGGTCTTTGTTGCTGCGTGGGTTTCCTCTAGTTGCAGCGAGCAGGGGCTGCTCTTCCTTGCGGTGTGCGGGCTTCTCATTGTGGTGGCTTCTCTTGTTGCGGAGCACGGGCTCTAGGTGCGCAGGCTTCAGTAGATGTGGCACGCAGGCTTCAGGAGATGTGGCACGCGGGCTTCAGTAGTTTTGGCTCGCGGGCTCTACAGTGCAGGCTCAGTAGTTGTGACACACGGGCTTAGTTGCTCCGCGGCATGTGGGATCTTCCCGGACCAGGGCTCGAACCGGTGTCCCCTGCACTGGCAGGCAGATTCTTAACCACTGCACCACCAGGGAAGTCCCACAACACTTTTATTAAAATGCTTTTTATATAACATATGTGAAAAACATATGGCATTTCTTTATATGAAAGATATGGGCTCAAAAATAAATAAAACACAACTCAGATATAACTCTGATGCAACAAGCAAACGTAGCATGACTAATGTCAATAAAATGTACTATAGGTACCCTGTGCATTTTATCCCAGAAAAGATATTCTAAGGACAAGTTTTGCATCCTTGTTTACCTCCTAGGAGTGGTTTAATAAACCAAAAGTGCTATAAATGTCTCCTAAATTATCTCAAACTGAAATTTTATTTCTAGGTGTAAATAAGGCCAGAATTAAAAAGACAAACAGCGTGAAGAGATGAAGCAGTGCAGCACAACCAGCAGGGAGTCATCTGCTACTGCTTTCATCCACCCTGGTTCCATTTCAGAAGGCTGTTCTCTCTGGGATCCCTTCAGAGAAACAAACAGGCAGTGGGGACCATGAGGACTTAAAACTCTACTGCAATCTCCTGATGATCTGTTGGATATTCATGAGGTGCAGAATGATTCCACCTTTAGGTTTTATTTCAGCTGTAATAATGAGTTATGAATAATTGATCTCTAGGTAATAAATTATTCAGGTAGGCACACAGTTTCCAAGGAATCCTGGAGAGAGTCTAGCTAATGGCATAAGATGGGTCAGAGGCAGCTGCCGAGGGGACATCCCACAATCACCCCACACAGCAGAGGCAGGGTAGTCAGGGCCTCCCAGCGGGGGCTTTTCAATGAGTGGGCCATATTAATGCCTTTTGAATTAGTATAAAGTGGAAGTCCCCACAGGGCACTCCACTGTCTCTCCAGTGTATGAAACACTGAGCCCTGATCGCTTCATTCATCAGACCAGGGTATTTGTTATCAGCTGAGTACAACCTCTGCTGCTGAAACTAGTGCTGAACTGAAAAACTGTGTATGTGTGTGAACACACACACACATACATATATATACACTTGTGTGTTTATGTGTATATATACACATATACATAGTTTTTGTGTTGATGTACATATATACAAAGACGTACATACACACAGGAAGTTTTTATGATTGTGCAGGGCTAGCAAAATAATGCTAAAATAAACTTTACCTGGAGGAAATTATCTACTGTTCTTGGTCTTCAAAACCTGTTGAATATACCTTACCCCTTCTGAGCTCAAAACTCAACCTCTTTAAAGATAGTAAGGCTTACTTCAGGTTTGTGTCGAGTCCCATCCTTATCAAATATCCAAATGCTTTACTTCCTAAGTAATGTTAAACTGCCTTGCAAATAACATCTGTCATTGGACCTTCTTATAATTTTCATTTCTAAAACAATTCTAAAAATAACAGAAATTATTAAGTTAGAGCTCAATAATCATTGTACTGAAATATCTTTCAAAGAGCACATGAAATAAAAGCAGCTGATCAACAAACTGCAAATCTAATTACTGTAAAAACTGCATTGGCTGATCTTGCCCCCAAACCCACAATATCTGTACTTGTGTGAGGCCCATGAGATGCAAGACGTAGGGAGACAAGGGAGAGAAGAAATGAAGGGCTGCCAATCTTCCTCAAATCTCTCCTGAGGGAAGGCAGATGTAGCTACATTAGGTTTTTAGAGGTTTCTCCAAACTCAAACTAATAGAGAAGTGGAAACATCAATCAAACTTTAATTAAAATGCTGAGTGCCAACTGCATATAGGAAGTTGAGCAAACTAACACCTGAACACATTCTAATCAAAGTTGCAATATTCCAAATTTTCTACTCTTAGAAATTTGGAAACCTAAATATATGAATTTAACCTTCCTTCCTCACTTGCTCAATAAAGGTCATGAAAAAACAAAGCCTATGATTTTTCTCTGATCTGAAAACAAGAAGATTGATTGGTCTGAACCCAAAGATTAAAAAGTAACATTAAGCTTAAGCTACCAAATTTCCTATTGATTATCACGAGCAGCTACAAAATCAACCAGTTTAACAACCTTAGAGGTTTCATACATCACGGTCCAAGGTTCATATTCCCTAAACACATTTATTAAGGTGTAATTGGCACTGATACACTGCACATATTTAAGGTATATAATCTGATAAATTTTGACATACGGATATGTCCAGGAAACCATCTCCACAATCATGACAATGAGCATGCACATCAGCTCCAAAAGTTTCCTCATGCCCAGGGTTTGCTTTTTCAATAACTAAAATTTGGGGTGGATTTTTCACATGATTACTAAATAGTAGCACTGCTATCCTATTAAGTATGTTCTACAACATGTCAAAGGTTTCATAACTGTTCATTCATACTTACAATTATCAGGTAACAGGGGCTATGAAAGCAGCTGAGAAATAAAATGTGATTGTATCCCTGTTAAACTATGGAACAGAAATTTAATTTCACAGTATTTTAAAGCAATGAGGTCACATAATATTAACTGCTTATTTTTAATACTACATGAAATTATACAATGCAATATAAATTGTATTATTTATACAATTTACACAATTGTAGTGTAGTACACAAGCTACTTTTAGAAATCTTTGGTATTAACTATATCTATTGATATTTCCCATATAAATTTACAAATCACTAGTTCTAGAAATGAAGCTTAGGAATAACTGACCAAGAAGCTAATAGTAACATAAGCGTTATTGTTTTTCTCCCTTGTTGACTTTTAAGTCACCTACGTCATGCTAAGTTCACTATTTAGATATGGATGTCATGGCAACCAAACTTTTTTTTTTTTTTTTTTTTTTGCGGTACACGGTCCTCTCACTGCTGTGGCCTCTCCCGCTGCGGAGTACAGGCTCTGGACGCACAGGCTCAACGGCCATGGCTCACGGGCCTAGCCACTCCATGGCATGTGGGATCTTCCCGGAACGGGGCACGAACCCATGTCCCCTGCATCGGCAGGCGGACTCTCAACCACCACGCCACCAGGGAAGCCCAACCAAACTTTTTCCCCAGGAAAATCTGCTCAAAAGTAACAAAGTAAGCCAGAAACTAATTTTAACCTGAGAGTTTTCTGCCTTCTCATTTCTTTGACGATTAACTTATAGATGAATCTCATTTTCCAAGTTATTTAAAGGTGGATGGTATCACAACTCAAATTTTCACCTCAAAATATTAGAAAGGTGGGTACTAGCCAAAACTGCCCATACCTCCTCCCAGGTCAATGCATGTGTCAAAAAAGGAAGTGGACCAGTTCAGAAGGGAAAGGACTGGGAAAAGAAGATGCCCCTCAGATGGTCCTGCAGGAACAAGTGACAGTACAGGGAACTGCCCACTGTGTGGCAGGCCCAGCACTGGTCGGCTTGTCCCACCAAAAGCTGTTGGAGGAAAGGATCTCCCAAGAAGGCCGCTTGAATAGAACCAAGAACAAGAAAGGCTAGTTACAAATTATACTCAACGGTGTCATGCTTGCTTTAGCATCAGGAAGCTAAAGTTAGCCCGGAAAATATTGGATTTGGTCATCGAGGTTCCTGTGGAATCTATCAAAAATCACCTCAGTCTTTGCTATAACACATCTTGCCAGAAAAAAAGTCCTTTGTTAGGGGATAAAAACTTGAACTGTCCTATGCCCATGAAGTTTTGTTCTTGCATTTTGTACATTCATCCTTAAAGTATTTTATTTATTGAATAAATGAGACAAAAATCACATTTAAAGTAATAGGCTTACACAAATCTCTTGTTTTTAAAACTTGGGGTAGTCAACAATGACAATGTTGAAGGACCAGCATATCCAATTACATTTAAAAATTATTATTTACTAAAATCGCTTAGATATTCCTCCCCCCATCTCATACACTTATGAAGAATAACATTCCTTATTTCCTGGGGGTATTATTCAGTGTTAGCAAAACCATTAGCTTCCCTACTCACAAATCCACCAAAACAATACATTGGAAGAATAGAGTGGGATAAGGAAAGAATTTAAACCACCAGTCTGAAAATCTAATAAATATTCTATAGTAATTTATCTACACTCTTTTCTTGTCAACAATCGTATTTTAAATAAATCACTTTTGTTTTCTTTCAAACAATAGTAATGTAAGAAAAAAGCATTTTAAAAAAGGCTTTTTGTGTGCTGTTGTCTTCCTTCTAAATGCTTCTTGGTGATTCAGTCTTCAAGCAGGCTTGTTTGGCCCCCTGCCCAAGACAAAATGAAATGGAGGGTTTCCCTGCATCCTACTCATCCTAAAATATTTTATTTATTAGTCATCTCTCATCCGTAAATATTAAAAACTAGATAAAAAGCTCATTGATTCTTTTATGCTAATACATGCAGCAAAGCAGCCTCAGGAAGATGTAAATCATTTACCCCAGAACGTCAACCTCATTACCATGATTGAGGTAAGTCAGTGTGCAACCTGCCTTCTCTTCTCTCCTTTTCCCTTCCAGCTCCCAACCCTTACATGTTGCAAAACTGCCAGAAGCTCAGAGGCTTGAGTTACTGCAGACCAAGAACTGGCAAAGCCCAAAGTGAAGTCTAAGTTCAAACTTACCCTGTCCAGATTTACCTAGGTGGAACCTACACACAATATCCTCCAGAACATGAACTACTTTAAAAGAGATTTTAAGATGCACTCATAAGCTCTATTAAAAGACTGAAGATTTTAAGGAGAAAAAGACATGATCACTACAATTTAAAAAATGAAGAAAACTGTATTTTCTGGTAGGGAAAAATAGAAAGAAATCATTAGTTTCCTCCAAATTGTCTTCATAACTCTCCACTGCATAAACCACTGAATCCTATTAAATTAACTCAGCCCACTCAATAACCCAATTCTACCATCACAGATGCCCACTGGGGAGAACTCCTATTAATACTATAGAAATAACAGCTTTAATAAGAGTGCAGAGAACAGGCTCAAAGCTGGACTCATTAAATCTACTGTTTTATTTAGAATGACTCAAAACTGAAAGTAAGGATATGTTAAAATAATTAAGTAAATCAGACAGAAAATCCATAAATAGGTGTTAGTAGGTGCATTGGTGTTAGCAGGTGCAAAATATAAACAGTAGCTTTACTGAAGGCTATCTGCTATTAAATAGCAGAAATTACTGTCACATTCTGAGTCACTGAAAGCTGTTTCAAATATTATAAAAATCTATGCATTCTAGTTAAGAACTATTACTCATTTTTAATTATTTTTGACACTGGCAGGCTACAATAATCAATTTATTAATTCTCTAAGAGGAAATAATGTCCTTTTTTGTAAACAGTGAAAACCTATACACAGAAAGGGAGGCTTTTTAGTTTATTCCTTATAATATGAAAACTGACTTCTCCATTTCTCAATGTGTCAGAAATAAACTTGAAAATGGAGGAAGTCCTTTTTCTCTAATTACAACTGAGCATCTGAGCAAATGTGGCCATAATCCATAACTGGCTCAAATATTCTTCAACTGAATGCACAGAATGCCCATCACTTCTCAGTGATCAAAGCTCAGTTATTCATTAGTTTTCCAGACTTAAACCATTGACAGAAAGGATATGATGAAACAATCATTACATCAAATCTCTGAGGATGCAAAAAGGCACAATAGTATTTTACTTCTACTTCAAAGAGAGTACCAGAATCTACCTAGCCAACAAGAAGGAGCTAAATGATATTAAAGCCATATGGTGGACTATTATGCAGGCATATTATATGATGCTTTTAAGAATATTCGATAAGATGGGAAAATACTTATATTTTAGTGTTTCCAAAAAAAGATGCAAAATTATATATACACTGAATGGAAATGTTCTCCCATCCTTTTGCCTAGTTCAGTGGTCCTCAAACTGCAGTTCTCAGGCCAGCAGCAACAGCTGTTAGAAATGCAAATTCTCAGACCCCACCGAGACTTGCTAAGCCAGGAAGTTTGGGAGTAGAGCCCAGCAATCTGTGTTTTAACCTGCCTTCCAGTTCTGATGCCCAATAACGCGTGAAAACCACTGGCTAGTTCTTAATCGTTCTTGAGGTCTCAGCTGAAACGGCATGTTCTCAGGGAGGCCTTGCCTCACCAAAGCTCATCCTGCCATCTTAGGTCTATTGTACCTATAGCAACCAAGACTTTTCTTTCACAATACTTAATGGCAGTTTGTAATTATTTACTTTTATGATCATACAATAAGTGATTTTCTCTCCCACTAAAGCAGATACTCTCAAGCCTAGCTATACATTCAAATCACCTGGAAGCTCTCAAAAATCCAGATGCCTGGGGTGTGGCCCAGTTAAAACAGAATGTATTGGGGTGTGACTCAAAGGTGTATTTTTAATATTGTTATTTTACTGTTCAGCCACAATTGAGAACCACCCAAATCAAGCTCCTTAGAGAGCAAGTGACCAGAAAATGGGGACCAGATTCGTTGAATGAATATGTGAAGTTTCTTCTACTTTTATTATGTGGATTTTTTTCAAGCTTGCACATGGTATAAAATTCCAAATGTACAAAAAGTGTTCAATGAAAAGCAAGTCTCCTTCACTCCTCGTCCTCAATCTCTGAGGCAACCACCATGACCAATGCCATATGTTTCCTTGAAGATTAAATAAATGTCTGTCAGTGCTTACAGAAAAGACCAGAAGTTGGGTGGCAGGATTACAGATCATTTTCCTGCTTTACGCACACCTGCACTTTTTGTAAAACATGCGCACATTACCTTCAATATTGGAAAAGGAGGTAGCCTAGGGTTACCTGTATGTACGTGCCTCTGGAGCTGTACAGCAGACACACACTGGCGCTGAGGGTCCCCAGGAAAACAGTCACTTGGAATGATATTCTCTGCTATGAAGAAGAGACCCTTTATCTGGCTAATCAAATAACTGTCTAAATTGTTCCACCTATTTTGTTTTAGTTATATTTTCACTTCTGATTAGATATTCAGCTTCTCCAGACTCACACCAGAAAATGGTAGAAAGGTACATGAAAGGAGATACTCACTCATTCTAGGCCCAGAATTAAGAAGTGGCATCATGATTTATAGATTCATCTTAACTGAATTTGGTTAATATAAGCCCCTCACCAAGACTGACCATCTCGAAGTATATTAAGATGAAAAGCTGAGGAATGGATCCTAATGTGGTGGCTTAACCATGGCTCTGTCCTTCAAAAGCCCTGACTCCCACTGCCCCACCCCTGTTGGTGGCTACTGCTCAACACAACACTTTGGAAATGGGCCGTAGGCCTGAGGTGTCCTCAGAAGGGACTGGGCTAAGGAGAGCCATTTCGCTTTACAATAAAGGACCCAGACTGTTGTGGGGTTTTTTATTACCTCTTTATAACTTTTCACCTCCTTCACTCTTAAGGTCTAAGGCCACTCCTCTCTTGCTGTCAGTGTGATTAATTCTATCAGCAGCCCCCAAACCCCTCTCCTCCATATTGTCTCCATGGCTGGGTGGGAAATCTGCTTGTTAGGACTTTTGAAAATCCACTCTAATACAGGCCCAAGAGCTCTCCTGGGACGCAGGGTCCTTAGGCCTCAGTGTGTGGGCTTGAGGACACTTCTCTAAGGAATTGATAGCCTTTCCTATTTAAGATCCTCATGCTGGGAAGAAATGTCCTGTGGAGAGAGAAAGCATTTCCATGTTAACCATGTTGACTATATGTAGGCAAAGACCAAAGTGTAGGTACACAGTTAAGGGGGGAAATATTTAGATATTACATGGACAGAACCAAGGGGGGAAAGAATGAAAGCTCTTACATAATGTACAGATACCAGTAAGATAACGACTGTATGTAGCTAAAAGAGAGCTGGGCAGTGGCCATTCCAACACCTCTAAGAGCAACCTGCCACACAGATGCTAAAGCACTGCACTGGCTGCTGGTTGTTTTATGTATGTTAATTCTGCCTCTCTTCTAGACTGGAAGTTCCTAAGGGCCAAGCCTTGTATCCTATTGCTTCAGTTTCCTCTCTGGTACTCAGTCCAAAGCAAAGGTTTATTATATAAATTGTATTAAATACTTGAGTTGACAAACTAAAAGACTAGAGCAGAAAATCAACTTCACATAATAATGTCACTGTATCTTAAGTGTGATGAAATTTTTTTAAAACCAGCATCCTATGCTGATAAGATTCATGTTGAAGTTCACCAACTATGGCCATGATTAATTGTGTATTTTAATCATGTACAAATAATCATATAATTCAGGGTAAGCCTATTTCCTTAACATCTCTTTTCTATTAAATTACACACAGTATGCTAAGGGCCAAAGTAACTTACTAGCTTATCAAAATCTTGTAGGTTTGCTTAACAAAAAATTGACAGCTTACATATATATGGAATCTAAAAAAACCCAAAAAATGGTCATGAAGAACCTAGGGGCAAGACAGGAATAAAGACGCAGACCTACTAGAGAATGGACTTGAGGACACAGGGAGGGGGTAGGGTAAGCTGGGTCAAAGAGAGAGTGATAGTGTATATATGGACATATGTACACTACCAAATGTAAAACAGATAGCTAGTGGGAAGCAGTCGCATAGCACAGGGAGATCAGCTCAGTGCTTTGTGACCACCTAGAAGGGTGGGATAGGGAGGGTGGGAGGGAGGGAGCTGCAACAGGGAAGAGATATGGGGATATATGTATATGTATAACTGATACACTTTGTTATAAAGTAGAAACTAACACACCACTGTAAAGCAATTATATGCCAATAAAAATGTTTAAAAAAAACCTGACAGCTTAACAAAAATATAAAATTATGAGCTAGAATTAGAATAATCTTTAGGAATATGAGTTAACATTATCACACCTTCAACATCCATTAGTCCAGAGTTTCCATAATTATGAAAGAAAATATTCCCAAATACTGTTTTATGAATTTCATGACACAGAATATAATAAAGTAAAAACCTCTATCTCATTCACTAATCATTTTAAGCTTAATTTTATTCTACTGTGATAACTAAAAAAAGAATACCAGATATATATATTTTTAATTAATTAATTAATTTATTTATTTATGGCTGTGTTCGGTCTTCATTTCTGTGCGAGGGCTTTCTCTAGTTGCAGCGAGCGGGGGCCGCTCTTCATCGCGGTGCGCGGGCCTCTCACTATCGCGGCCTCCGTTGTTGTGGAGCACAGGCTCCAGACGCGCAGGCTCAGCAGTTGTGGCTCACGGGCCCAGTTGCTCCATGGCATGTGGGATCTTCCCAGACCAGGGCTCGAACCCGTGTCCCCTGCATTGGCAAGCAGATTCTCAACCACTGTGCCACCAGGGAAGCTCCAGATATTTTTATGCCAAAAAAAAAAAACCCTCTCGAAACATACATTAATCAAGTGTAATGCCTGTGGCCTTTTTTTTTAATTCCATAGCGAATGCAGAAAGTCAATAAAAATGCAAAGGAATATGGTATTTACATTGTAATTAAAATTCACAACATCATAGTATATGAAAAATGTCGATGGTAGAGTGGTGCCCTCAACTGGCACAGTGATAAATTGCAACTGTCTAACGGGAAAGTTCTTTGATTAATTAAATCTAAAGTGCATATCGCCTGGACCTAGAGTTCACAGAGGCTGGTAACAAGTGTCCTACAGACCAGCTGGGGCTCACGGTCTACCTAAGTCCCTCCTTTAACAAGGGTACCACGGGGTAGTCTGGCATGTAAAGGTACCATACACTTTCCTTATTATCTCAGAAGGTTAGGGGTGTGTCTGCAAAACGTGAAGAGAATCAGATCTACTCTGATCTGTTAAGGGAGCAGCATTCATAACATTACAGAAATCTTTTTAGAAGGTATTTTCTATCCAGCCCTTAACCAATTTCCTATGTTTATGGCCTAGTATGTAAAGCAGAATTTAAAACCTTATCTAACCAAATTGCTTGAAGAAAGGGTGGTACTTGTTGATGTGCTTTGATCACAAACCAAAGGTTCACCTGTCAACACTCTCAGGAAAGGATCCTAAAAATATGAGTTTAGTTTCCTGCCTCTGTATATGCATTAAACACAACAACCGCTGATGAGCTGCTGCCTTACACAGCTAAAAGGTCAACATTCTGAGGACAAGTTTCCTTCCGACAGCCATAGAGATATGAAAGAAGAGATATGAAAGAAGAGATGGCAACAGAAGCGTTACAATCTCAAGAAAGATCCTAGAAGAAGGTTTTAAAATCACATACCTGACACCACATTGCTTTGCTTGGGAGACTTTCCTCTCTTAAAAGTGTAATGTAAAAAGAAAAGCTTCCATTTAGTAGAGAGTTCCAGTTGCAGTTATTGGGTGGTGTCTAAGAAAACTGAAGCTCAGATTAGGAACCTGCATAACCTTAATCTCAGTTAAGAACAAGACTGGCTTTACTTCCTGACCTGTTCACTTCAAAGCCTGTGGTCTTAACCCGTGACACTGTACTGCCTTCCTTTGAGCATTCTAAGATTTTGTGAGCAGCCATATCCATGATTCTTCATGATTTCAGCAGTTCTAAAAGTCAAACGTCTACAAAAGTAGGCAGGTAGTGGAAAGGTGTAAGAAACGGTGAGGAGTGGCGGGAACGTGGTGAATCGGAGCAGAGTCCAGGGTCTGCCTAAAGAGGGCCGCTGCCTGCAGCTCCAGCCCACACTGGCTACACAGGCGGCAGTGTTAGCAAATATTTTGATTTTTTTCAAGAGAAGATGAAAAGCTCAATTTTATGAAAGCGACCCATTTTTAAATACTGGCAACTAATTTAGATTTAAAAAGAAACAACTCTGCAAGCCAAACAAAAGACATCTGAAAGTTGAATGTGACCAGTACGTAATATGTTGTAGAGATTCTGATGATGAATGATTCCTGTCCAAGAGATTTTAGACTAGACCTTTGGTATCAAATGATTTGTCAATTATCCTCACTATTGAATTTACTCTACAAACCTAGGCTTCGTCTGCCATCTTCAGCTCAAGTCATACGTCCTAAGATGAGTTCAGGTACAGTGAAGGTCACTAACAAATCACTTCCCATTCAACAGGCCCCAGCCCCCTCATCCCTCTCATTCTCCTCCCGCCTCCCTACACACACACACACACACACACACACACACACACACACACACACACACACACACACACACACACACACACACACACACACACACACACACCCATCACCTCAAGTCTGAAACTTTCAAGTTTGGTCTTCGACATCTCATGTCACATCCCTTTAATCAACTTTTTTTTCCTATTCTCTTAAATTCTTCACATTCCTCATTAGTTGAAGAAACCAAAATTGGATACATTCTTTACATTATGATTTTTATAACTCTTGGGTCAGATTTAGGCCTTACTCTTAATGTTTCCATAAAGGGTCTCTAGTAATTTTCATAAATTTATCATCCTGTTCTAAACAGCTGGAAGAGTATACCTCTAGGATTTAAGGTAAAAATTTATTTTTTGGTAGAAGTCATAAAGCATGTTCAGGACACCAGAAAAGTGCCCAGCATTATTCCCATTCTTCACACAGGAATTTATCAAAAATTATGAAGTCTAGATAACTACTTTTTAAAATTCTGGACACAGAGACCATTTAAAAGGCTGATTTTTAAATAAAATAGTAGCATCAGTAACATTTGCTTTTATAGTTCCTATGACATATTAAGAAGTAGAAAAGTTTATCACACTGATTTTAAGTCCACAGTCCTATGGGCAAAAGCTGGAACAATTTAGAGTAGCCTCAAAACCTCTGAATGAAAGAGTAGATTATGGGATGGAAATCTGTTCTTCTCAAGGGCTGATTTCTTGTATCACTCTTCCTTCTCCCTTCTCTTCCTCCTGTGTTTGACGTACAAGTTTCTTATCCTAACTTCAGTTCCAACTAACTTTTCACTGCAGCACATTCAAACAACTTTAAGCTAAAAATGAAGATTCATCCTTATTTGTAAGAGATGTACTGTCCAACAACATTAGAGTTTTTCTCTACCATGGAAGTTTATAGGGTTTGATTAAAATCAAAGGAAAGGAAGTAACAAGAGGGTCATCAATATAACATAATTTTAGATGGGAGCCCCTGTGTGGTTTAAATGTCTAATTTGAGGGCTGTATGACTACAGACGTTGAAAACCTCCTCCATGGGAAAAAGCCATGCAAAGTCAATACCGTATTTCCTTCAGTACACTCTATTCACCTCAAATGTGAATTACCATCGATTTGTATTTCCTAACATTTCTAAAAATGCAGTCATTATAAACAATTCTTATTTTCTCATTCAAGTCCCAATCAAGTTAAGTGGAAGCAAGGCTGTAATTGAGACTTTGGTATGCATAAAAATCTTACTTTCACATAATCTACCCCATTTCCCTACTCTAGGTCACTTGGGTACTTCACTCACCTTCTGAAATGCCTTTAAAAATCTGATCTGAAGACATCATTCAAGGAGATTTTCTATCTCTTACTAAATTCTTACTTTAATGCAAAAAGCAAAGTAAACAGTACTCCGTGTTTTTAATCAGCTAAGAGCTGCACACACACAGCAGCCAACTCAAGATTTGCATTAAGTATTTTTTACTTACAATTCCTCTCCTTGTTTGGCTTTCTTGTCTGACACTAGATAGACGGTTCCAAAAGTTCCACTGCCAAGTTTCTGTTGAAGCGTGTATCTTCTTGCGATCAAGGGCTTTGGACATGTGGAAACAGCTATTGATCCACTCACACACTTAGCAGCCTCTCGGAATTTCAGCATTGATCCAAACAAGAGAGAACTGTTTGTTTGCTTATCGAAACTCAACATGCAAGTCTCCTAGGAGATGGTCAAATGCATCCGAGTAGTGTCGGTCAATGCCTTAAAGAGGAAAAATCCAGTGGTGAGGTCTAATGCGTGCTGAACTATTCCTAACAAAAAGTGTAAGTTTCTGACACTGATACCTGTACCTTGATTAGTGGACTGAACAACCCAATATTGGTTAACCTTAATTGAGAAAATGTTAAAAGGTAGAGATACTGCAGATTCCAATAGAAGGCAGTCTTTCACAAAAACAGAGACTTCCCTCAGGCATCTAAATTTGGCAAAACTGAGTAACAGTCAAATTTCCCCAAGTTCTGAAATGTATATATGTTTTCCAATCAATAATCTGTTTAAGACTTTATACTCCCTACCTACTTTTTAAAAAACATCCAAGTACAAGAACTTTATAATTTCCTAAAATCTACATATCTGCATCAAGCTTTATGTATTCTTTCTTCCCACCTTATGTCTATTTTGATTAATAAATGGTGAGTTAGGATTAAACCAGAAATTAGCATGTTGCTGGTTTCTTTCAATTTTTTTTTCTGCGGACTTTAAACCATGATATTTGAATTTATTAGATGTGAAGAGGGATATGGATTCGAAATGAATTTTTTCCCATCCTAAGCAAATTCTGATCCAATGTCTGAAGTTTTTTTATTATGCACACTGTGTATAGAGTAATCTCCCTGGATTGGAAACAAGAAGTGTCACAAATGCAGTTCAAATCTAAAATTGTATTTTAATGTTAGCTGAACATAAATTTGTTATAGGTAAATTTGTAATTCCTCAAAAAGCTATAAATGTACAGCAGAATTATGAAAGGCAGGACTGTTTCATATGAGTATGTGTATGGTAAAATCACTTTTATTTCATCAAAATGTAAAATGTTTTGTTAGTAATTATGAAAAGTGGGTTTTATTTTAAATCTATAAGAAAAACATGATTTTAATAACTAATGAGAACAGACTGTGTAGTACAGGGAACTCTATTCAATGCTCTGTGGTGGCCTAAATGGGAAATAAGAGGGGATATATGTACACGTGTGGCTGATTCACTTTGCTGTACAGCAGAAACTAACACAACATTGTAAAGCAACTATACTGCAATGAAAAAAACAAGGAAAGAAAACATGATTTTAAATTGAAGACTGTGCTCTGGAGTCAGGTCAGTCCATATTCAACAATTCCAAAGCTATAAGACAAAAACCTATTGTGCATAATGACAAAACAAGATGCTATCTGTGTACTTTGGGGTACATGGCCAGCGGACTTCATCATGGTGGTAGCCAATTACAAATATCCTTGGAACAGAACATAAACAAGGAAATGTCTATTTACAGCATTTCCCTTCTTGAAATAATGTATTAATCAGTTAAGTTTCACCTAATGCCAGTGAGAAGGAAAACTAGTAATCAGAAAAGGAAGGAAAGGAAGGAGGGAGGGAAAAACCAAATCACCTAAGTGGCTATGTGATCACGACAATACTAAAACATCAGCATTGGGTTGGAACTTCAGAGCTGGGGCCCATACCTCAAAATGCCTGAATTATGTGGGATTATCAATATTACAGAAATTAGTGAAATCTACTGCTGAAAAAACAACTGGAGAGCAGGGCTCCCAATGTGTCTTTGTGTGCTTCCTCCGATCACATAAAAGTGATGCTTTCTGGCCAAATTAAGCTGTTAAAAAAAATGTATGGACTCATGGCCTTTTCAACTGTAAAGGACACTTTCAGTAATCCTCCTTACTGGAGATAAAGGTCCCTGTCTAGGGAAAGTCAGAATAGTTCTGAGAAGTCCAATTTTCCAGGGGCTCTCATTTGTAAATGAGCGTTTAAGCCCAGCAGTGTCTAAGCAATGTGGCAAGGCTACAGAGTACCTCGGGACTAGGCTCCCTCTGGCCCAGCCTCCCAGTAGCAGCCCGGCCGCCCCCTCCCCAGGCCACTCAGTCTCCTCTGTGCGACCACAGAGCCACCCGAGAACTGGTAAGCGTCCACTCGCCCCCACCTCACAGAGGTTGTAAAGGAACCTGAGCGCAAGGAACACGCCTTCTTTATCTCTGGGTCCTCGGTGCCTGGCACACAGTAGGTTTTCAGTAAACTCTGTTAAGGCAGATAAGCGTCCAGCAGACCAGCTTGCTGCCCAAGGGGGGCGGGGGGGGGTATGTGGTGGGAAAGGGAGAGACGGTTCACAAAGCTGCACGTTGACCCTTAGTGGGGGAACTGTGGGGCTGGGGGCACAGACAGGGAAGGACAGTGTTTACCAGTCTCCTCCTAGGTAACAACAAGAGGAAGCAGATCTGACACCGGATTCTGCTAAAGTAGAAATCTAACCTTAAAGGTAAACCTTAACCCTAAGGTTAAAAAAATAATTCCTTGCCTCAAGTATTTTAAATTTACATTTTCGCAAAGCGGATTAACACAAACGGAGGAGGCACAAGCCACACATCCTCCCGGGACCGGAGCAGGTCCGGGAGGTAAGAGCCGAGGGAAGTGAGGAGGCGTGGGCTCGGAGGCCCGGAGAGGCGGCCCTGAAACCATGACCTTCCCGGCGCCGGGAGCCCACGAGCCCCGAGGAGCCTCCGCGTACCTTTTCGGGTGAAGGCCGAGGGGTGGTAGCACCGCGCGCGCCCAAGGTCCAGCCAGTAACCCGGACGCCGGAAGAGGCGCCTCACATTCTTGCAGCGGGGCCAGCGAAACTCGGAACCTAGGTTGCCAGGGAGACGGCGCGGGGCGTGCCGGGAAGTCGAGCGCGGCCGCTGGGCGCCGTTGCCAGGGAGACGGCGCGGGGCACGCCGGGAAGTCGGGGAGGTGGCCCTTAGCGGGTCACGGAAGCGGAAGTGTACGCTGACCAAGGTGGGCGGGGAAAAGGAGGCCGGCCCAGCAGGCCTCGCTGCCCTAACCTAAGAGCAGCCATTCGGAGCGTGCTTTCCAGCCTTCCTGGGCGACCTTGCGGCAGGCCCGGGGGCACCTCACCTCTCCGCGAAGTCGGTGCCGCTAGCTTCCTGGAATCGGGCTCCCCGTGACGTCATACGCGGAGACTTCCGGCTCCGCTCGGGAGGTCGGGATCACGTGCCGGGAGCTCCTGGAATCCCCCGGCTCCTGCTGGCTTGTGGTGGAGAGGCTGGTCTTCTGGGAGGACGGAGCAGGTGGGCGCTGCTGCTGCGGGCCCGGGGGGCGCGGTTTGAAGGCCTGTATTTGAGGACTTGGAGCAAACGTTTTGCGCGGCTTTCTCCTGTCTAGCGCGCATTTGTTGAACATCTTCTGTAACTAGCTTCGGCTGAGTTGACGCGGTCTCTGCTCACATTTGCTGTACAAGACAGACTTGAGAGAAGTAGGTACCCTACAGGGTAAGGTACTGAGACAGGGCCAAGCCTGGGGTGAAGTGAGTTGGGTACTAAATGCAAGGGGAAGCCCAAAAACTCTGATCAAGATAAATAAATTTTAACACAATATCTTTTAAAAAAACTAAAAACTAATGCAAAAAATATACATGCTTGACAAAACCTCACGATTTTAAATAAAGACAGGATCAGTAACTGTGCCATGCTGAGCCATATTGGAGCCTGAGGCCAAAGGAGAAACCAGTAATACTTATCCTGTGACTTAGCCAGTTGGGGGAAGGATATCTTCAGTTCCTGGGACGTATATGCCAAGACAGATGAGAAGAACCTCTGGTTAGCGTGAAACTGGAGAGTTAAGTTCCTCCAGGCTTGAAACTCGGAGCTGTGCTAATTAAGACAGGCCCATAAGCCAAGGCCTCAAAGAAATTCCCAGACTCTGATAATCAAAATAGAAAAACTGGATCCATATCATTGACCCTACACACTTTAGTTAACTGAAGCCTAATGCTTTCTGATCTATTAATTATGTTATTGAGGTTATCATTTTTATAGCTTAGGATCTTTTACGCTGACCCCACAAAACAAATATTCTGTGTTGTAGGATGGTGACTGTCTCAGTATCAAAGTCCGCAGAAGTTCTGTACGTCAGCAGCCTCCGTCCCTGTCCAAAGAGCAGACTCCATGAAGCCATTGACTTTGTGCCTTGTAACATATGGGGAAAGCGAGAGAGAATGAAAAAGCACTCAGCTAGGTGGTATTGCCTGAGAATCTAGGTAAGGACTAAGATGTTGACACCTAATGTGTTCTATTTAAAGAGCTCTTCACAACATTTGCTGTTGATCTGATGGTGCTAGAAACAGTAGCTTGGTCCCCCATAAGTAACATCAATTAAAAGTGTGTTCTCTTGTTTTAAACAGGCAATTCTTCAGACAGTCATGGGTATCCGAGGACTAATGAGTTTTGTGGAAGATCATATTAATGAGTTCTTCACGGATTTGAAGTTGCGAGACACAAAAATTATCATCGACGGCTATGCCCTCTTCCACCGGCTTTGCTTCAGTTCAAACTTGGAGCTCCGGTATGGAGGGGACTATGATTCTTTTACAGATGTTGTAGAAAAATTCTTTGAATCACTTTTTGCTTGTAAAATCTGCCCATATGTTGTTTTAGATGGAGGATGTGACATTTCAGATAAAAAGCTTAACACTTTAAAGGATCGAGCTAGGGAGAAGATCCAGATGGCCCATTCCCTTTCTGTTGGCGGGGGTGGGTATGTGTGTCCCTTACTCATCCGGGAAGTATTCATACAGGTTCTGATCAAGCTGCGGGTACGTTTTGTCCAGTGCTTTTCGGAAGCAGATCGGGACATTATGACCCTTGCTAATCACTGGAATTGCCCCGTGTTATCGTCTGATAGTGACTTTTGCATTTTTGACCTGAAAAGTGGGTTTTGCCCATTGAATAGCTTTCAGTGGAGAAACATGAACACTATCAAGGGCACACGAGACTGCTATATCCCTGCCAAGTGCTTTTCCCTTGATGCACTCTGCTGTCACTTCGGCAATATGAACAAAGTTCTGCTGCCTCTCTTCGCGGTGCTGTGTGGAAATGACCACGTTAATCTGCCCGTCGTGGAGACGTTCTTAAGTAAAGTATGTCTTCCTCTTGGGGCTCCCAGTTCTAAGGGGAGGAGACACCACCGGGTGCTGGGACTTCTGAATTGGTTGTCTCGTTTTGCTGACCCTACCGAAGCGTTAGACAACGTTCTGAAACATCTCCCCAGAAAGAGTCGAGGAACCGTGAAGAAGCTTCTCTGTGGCTCCATGGGGGAGTACCTGCAGTCCCAGGGGAGGCTGCAGGACTTCTTCCAGCATGGTACTTACGCCTGCCCAGACACCTGGAATCCGGGTTTACCGCCTTGGGTGCTCACGGCCTTGGCCAGAGGCCAGCTGTCCCCTTTCATCAGCGATGCTCTGGTGCTGAGACGGACCATTCTCCACACACAGGTAGAAAACATGCAGCGACCAAACGCCCACAGAATCTCTCTGCCCATCCGGCAAGTCATCTATGGGCTCCTTGTGAATACTCCTCCACATCCGGGAAATGTGGCCTGGGATGCGCTGCCTCCTCAGCCGCCAGCTTTCAGCGAAGTGGAAAGGATTAATAAAAATATCAAAACATCAATTGTTGGTGCAGTAGAACTGCCCAAGGATCATTCTGACTTAAGCAAATTGACTGAGGTAAGTATTTGTAATACCACTGCAATTTCTGTAAAGCATTTTACAGGTTACAAAGTGCTTTCATGTGTATTATCTCTCTTAACATAACAAACTGAGGTTGGTTGCTATATTGCCCCTATTTCATAGCTGAGAAAACTAAGACTCAGCTAAATCCTTAGCCAGGGAATTATCCGTGCTACGACTCAAACCTACATCTTTTAGCTCCAAATCTGCCATTTCCACTGTACTTCAGTAGCATGTGTTAATCTTTGCGGTTATTACTACTACTCTTGTTGTTAACTAGCTATCAGTAGAATGGGGTTAGTGACTAAAAATAAAGGAAAGGGAAAAAAATTTTGAGCTACAGAAAAAAGAAAGCTTGCCTTTAGGCCTTGACCAAAGGCACAACTAACATCTCAGACTGCATTGGATTGCAATTAACAGGATTAATACTGATGCTTAGGCCTAATTTTTCATTTTTATTGATGAGGACTTTTTTTTACACTTGAGATTTATGGCATCATGTTGATTTGCTTAGTCTGATACTGAAAACTTGACTCTTAGCCTAACTCAGTGTTGATTAAACCTGAGTAACAGACCAACCCCCTTTTCAAGGTAAAAGAAATTCTCATGGATCCCAGTGTTTATTTAGTTTTTTTAATAATATTACATAAATATATTAAAAATTACAAATAGATGTGAAGCTGCTTATGCAAACACAATTAAATTTACAAATTAAATGCAGATAAACTCACAATTCCAATTGCAATGGTTATTGGGGGTTTTTTTTGTTTTTGTTTTTAAATTTATTTATTTTTGGCTACGTTGCATCTTTGTTGCTGCACACAGGCTTTCTCTAGTTGCAGCGAGCGGGGGCTACTCTTCACTGCAGTGCATGGGCTTCACATTGCAGTGGCTTCTCTTGTTGCACAGCATGGGCTTTAGGCGCGCGGGCTTCAGTAGTTGTGCTGCGCCCGCACAGTAGTTGTGGCACGTGGGCTCAGTAGTTGTAGCTCAAGGGCTCTAGAGTGCAGGCTCAGTAGTTGCGGCGCACGGGCTTAGTTGCTCTGTGTCATGTGGGATCTTCCCGGACCAGGGATTGAACCTGTGTCCCCTGCATTGGCAGGCAGATTCTTAACCACTGCGCCACCAGGGAAGTCCCGGGGGGGTTTTGGATCCAACTCAATATTCAGACTCAGGAGACTCTCTTAGGCCACTCAGGGTGCCAGTCTGCTCCGGGATATAGGGCCGCATAACAGCATCCGTGAAGCTTTGAATCAGGAGCGGGAGTCCTCCCAACGGTCTACACCATTGATTCTCCTGGGGGTGATTTTGCCACCCAGGAGACACTTGGCAGTATCTGGAGACACTTTTGATTGGCAATACTTGGGGAGGGGTGGCTGTTGCTACTGGCATATAGTCAGGAGAAGCCAAGTATGTTGCTAAACATCTTACAGTTGACAGGACAGCACCCCCAGCCAAGAGTTATGCAGCCCAGAATGCCCACACAGGTGACCAGGAACTAGCCCTTTTAGCCTCCCCATTGGTGACAGCTCAGGCAGGAGGAACAAGATTCACATCATTGGGTCCAGGAGCCTCCTTGGCAATGGGGAATGACTGCTATTAGGAACAGGTTTCTTTCTGGGGTGATGAAATGTTCTGGAATTAGAGATGGTTGCACAGGCTTATAAAGAAACTAAAACTACTTTAAAAGGGTGAATTTTAATGACATGGAAATTATATCTCAATTAAAGAAGGAAAAAGTCCCACTGGCCTCCTTCCCCACGGGATCTAATCTTTTTTGTAACAATTCCATAGACATAGCTTCTGAGGTCCCTGCAAGGGACATGCCTGATTACAAGTCACTGCACTCAGGGAAGCCCCAAGATGGGGCATCCCCATCTGGTTTGTACAGTTCATTTATTGTGTAAGTCTAGATACAGTTTTACAAGAGTCATTCTTATCATGCTAAGTAGCACAGCTGACTAACTTTATCATGTTTCCAGGTTTAAAGAACTGGAGAGTTGAGCATAGGTCATATTCCAAACAAGGAATTTATTAAAACTTTACCCACACCAGAAAAATTGAAATTAGCAACAGTGTGGCTGTTAGCACAACTGACGCTGTCCCGAGCCCTTACCGCTCTTCCTATCCTTTCACTGACCCTACCCAGGACTGTACTGTGCCATCAGTCACTCCTCTGCATCAAGGGCTTTGTGGTTAATAGAGACTGTTTAATAATCATTAGGACCAGGTGGCTTCTATGCTCTGTTAGTCCCCAAACAATGAAAACCTTTTCTGACGTACTCACTGCGCCCCTGAGACCGGCTAGCTACCCATTCATGAATCTTGACTTAGGAATGCACGCCCTGTTTCCAAACACCCCCCCACCAAAGGTTGACTATAAATTGTCCCAGTGGACCTGCAGCCGTGCGCAGCGCAGTTGCACATGCTTCCGATTAATCGTTGTCCACCAGATCCCGATCCCATCCTGACTATGTTACCCGCTGATAAACTGGTCCAGTGACTACATGGAGCCGCCTGCCTCGTTTTTCAGTCTCAGCATGCCCTCTCAGTTTGGTGGGCACTTCTCATTGCCTCCACCCTCCAACAGCAACATTCTGAAGGAGGTTTTGCTGAAATTACATTTCTCCTCACAACATAAATGGTGCTATGTTGGAGGGCTTTTTATTTTACTTTTTTTATGGCTTTATTGAGAAGTGTCTTTAATGTGCATACTCTGATGAGTTTTGACGTACATTTACGTCCATGAATCCATCCTACAGTTAAGATAATGAATGTATCCATTTCCTTTGCCTCTCTGCCCTTCATCCTTCCCTCAGTGTGTACACCTAGCAAAGTGCACAGATAATTTACACCTTGATGAGTTCGAACCAGCTCAGTAGTTCCATGTAAAGGGCACCCAGATGAAGATTCATTATCAGCACCCCTGCTTTCCCCAGTGTGGTTACAGTCACTCCCTCCCTTACCCCTTGTATTCACTGTTCTGATCTCTAACAACCTTTAATACTTTGTTTTTACACTTTATAAATCGTCTGGCTTCTTTTATTCAACATGGTGTTCATAAGATTTATTCATATCACTGTGCATAGTTGTAGATCTTTCATTTCTCATTGTTGGTGTATTTTTACCTGTGGGACTGTACCACAATTGATTGTTGATTTTATAGCTGATGGGCATTTGTGCAGTTTGCAGTTTGGGCTATTATGAATAGTGCTATGAACATCCGAGTGCACAGCATTTAGTAAAAATACGGTCACATTTCTGTTGCACATATAACTAGGAGTGAAGTTGCTGGGACATAAGACACACGTATGTTCAGCTTAGAAGACACATTGCCAAGTGCACAGTGGTTTTTACCAATAAATATTCCAACCAGCAGTTTATGAGAGTTCTTCTTACTTTATACCCTTGCCCTTACTTGGAATCTTCTATCCTTTTAAAAAATTTTAGCTGTTCTGTTTTTTTATTATTTAAACAGATTTTTGTTAGCTTTATTCTTTTTTTTGAATTTTATTTTATTTTATTTATTTTTTTATACGGCAGGTTCTTATTAGTTATCCATTTTATACATATTAGTGTATATATGTCAATCCCAATTGCCCAATACATACACCACCACCACCCCCCGACCACTTTCCCCACTTGGTGTCCATACGTTCTCTACATCTGTGTCTTAATTTCTGCCCTGCAAACCAGTTCATCTGTACCATTTTCCTAGGTTCCACATATATGCGTTAATATACGATATTTGTTTTTCTCTTTCTGACTTACTTCACTCTGTAAGACAGTCTCTAGATTCATCCACATCTCTACAGATGACCCAATTTCGTTTGGTTTTATGGCTGAGTAATATTCCATAGTATATATATACCACATCTTCTTTATCCATTCATCTGTTGATGGGCATTTAGGTTGCTTCCATGACCTGGCTATTGTAAATAGTGCTAAAGTGAACATTGGGGTGCATGTGTCTTTTTGAATTATGGTTTTCTCTGGATATATGCCCAGTAGTGGGATTCCTGGGTCATATGGTAATTCTATTTTTACTTTTTTAAGGAAGCTCCATACGGTTCTCCATGGTGACAGTATCAATTTACGTCCCACCAACAGTGCAACGGAGTTCCCTTTTCTCCACACCCTCTCCAGCATTTGTTGTTTGTAGATTTTCTGGTGATGCCCATTCTACCTGGTGTGAGGTGATACCTCATTGTAGTTTTTTTTTTGTTTTTTTTGTTTTTGTTTTTTTTTAACATCTTTATTGGAGTATAATTACTTTACAATGGTGTGTTAGTTTCTGCTTCACAGCAAAATGAATCAGTTATATATATACATATGTTCCCATATCTCTTCCTGCTTGCGTCTCCCTCCCTCCCACCCTCCCTATCCCACCCCTCCAGGCGGTCATAAAGCACCGAGCTGATCTCCGTGTGCTATGCGGCTGCTTCCCACTAGCTATCTACCTTACGTTTGGTAGTGTACATATGTCCATGCCTCTCTCTCGCTTTGTCACAGCTTACCATTCCCCCTCCCCATATCCTCAAGTCCATTCTCTAGTAGGTCTGTGTCTTTATTCCTGTTTTACCCCTAGGTTCTTCATGACATTTTTTTCCCCTTAAATTCCATATATATGTGTTAGCATACGGTATTTGTCTCTCTCTTTCTGACTTACTTCACTCTGTGTGACAGACTCTAGGTCTATCCACCTCATTACAAATAGCTCAATTTCGTTTGTTTTTGTGGCTCAGTAATATTCCGTTGTATATATGTGCTACATGTTCTTTATCCATTCATCCAATGATGGACACTTAGGTTGTTTCCATCTCCGGGCTATTGTAAATAGAGCTGCAATGAACATTTTGGTACATGACTCTTTTTGAATTATGTTTTTCTCAGGGTATATGCCCAGTAGTGGGATTGCTGGGTCATATGGTAGTTCTATTTGTAGTTTTTTAAGGAACCTCCATACTGTTCTCCATAGTGGCTGTATCAATTTACATTCCCACCAACAGTGCAAGAGGGTTTGCTTTTCTCCACACCCTCTCCAGCATTTATTGTTTCTAGATTTTTTGATGATGGCCATTCTGACTGGTGTGAGATGATATCTCATTGTAGTTTTGATTTGCATTTCTCTAATGATTAGTGATGTTGAGCATTCTTTCATGTGTTTTTTTGGCAGTCTGTAAATCTTCTTTGGAGAAATGTCTATTTAGGTCTTTTGGTTTTTGTTATTAAGCTGCATGAGCTGCTTACAAATTTTGGAGATTAATCCTTTGTCAGTTGCTTCATTTGCAAATATTTTCTCCCAATCTGAGGGTTGTCTCTTCGTCTTGTTTATGCTTTCCTTTGCTGTGCAAAAGCTTTGACGTTTCATTGGGTCCCATTTGTTTATTTTTGTTTTTATTTCCATTTCTCTAGGAGGTGGGTCAAAAAGGACCTTGCTGTGATTTATGCCATAGAGTGTCCTGCCTATGTTTTCCTCTAAGAGTTTGATAGTTTCTTGCCTTACATTTAGGTCTTTAATCCATTTTGAGCTTATTTTTGTCTGTGGTGTTAGGGAGTGATCTAATCTCACTTTTCCATGTAGCTGTCCAATTTTCCCAGCACCACTTATTGAAGAGGCTGTCCTTTCTCCACTGTACATTGCTGCCTCCTTTATCAAAGATAAGGTGACTATATGTGCGTGGGTTTATCTCTGGGCTTTCTATCCTGTTCCATTGATTTATATTTCTGTTTTTGTGCCAGTACCATACTGCCTTGATTACTGTAGCTTTGTAGTATAGTCTGAAGTCAAGCAGCCTGATTCCTCCAGCTCCGTTTTTCGTTCTCAAGATTGCTTTGGCTATTCAGGGTCTTTTGTGTTTCCATACAAATTGTGAAATTTTTTGTTCTAGTTCTGTGAAAAATGCCAGTGGTAGTTTCATAGGGATTGCATTGAATCTGCAGATTGCTTTGGGTAGTAGAGTCATTTTCACAATGTTGATTCTTCCAATCCAAGAACATGGTATATCTCTCCATCTATTTGTATCATCTTTAATTTCTTTCATCAGTGTCTTATAATTTTCTGCATACAGGTCTTTTGTCTCCTTAGGTAGGTTTATTCCTAGATATTTTATTCTTTTTGTTGCAGTGGTAAATGGGAGTGTTTTCTTGATTTCACTTTCAGATTTTTCATCATTAGTGTTTAGGAATGCAAGAGATGTCTGTGCATTAATTTTGTATCCTGCTACTTTACCAAATTCATTGATTAGCTCTAGTAGTTTTCTGGTAGCATCTTTAGGATTCTCTATGTATAGTATCATGTCATCTGCAGATAGTGACAGCTTTACTTCTTCTTTTCCAATTTGCATTCCTTTTACTTCCTTTTCTTCTCTGATTGCTGTGACTAAAACTTCCAAAACTATGTTGAATAAGAGTGGTGAGAGTGGGCAACCTTGTCTTGTTCCTGATCTTAGTGGAAATGCTTCCAGTTTTTCACCATTGAGGACGATGTTGGCTGTGGGTTTGTGATATATGGCTTTTATTATGTTGAGGAAAGTTCCCTCTATGCCTACTTTCTGCAGGGTTTTTTATCATAAATGGGTGTTGAATTTTGTCAAAAGCTTTTTCTGCATCTATTGAGATGATCATATAGTTTTTCTCCTTCAATTTGTTAATATGGTGTATCACGTTCATTGATTTGCATATATTGAAGAATCCTTGCATTCCTGGAATAAACCCTACTTGATCATGGTGTATGATCTGTTTAATGTGCTGTTGGATTCTGTTTGCCAGTATTTTGTTGAGGATTTTTGCATCTATGTTCATCAGTGATATCGGCCTGTAGTGTTCTTTGTGACATCTTTGTCTGGTTTTGGTATCAGGGTGATGGTGGCCTCGTAGAATGAATTTGGGAGTGTTCTTCCCTCTGCTATATTTTGGAAGAGTTTGAGAAGGATAGGTGTTAGCTCTTCTCTAAATATTTGATAGAATTCGCCTGTGAAGTCAACTGGTCTTGGACGTTTGTTTGTTGGAAGACTTTTAATCACATTTTCAATTTCAGTGCTTGTGATTGGTCTGTTCATATTTTCTATTTCTTCCTGATACATTCTTGGCAGGTTGTACCTTTCTAAGAATTTGTCCATTTCTTCCAGTTTGTCCATTTTATTGGCATAGAGTTGCTTGTAGTAATCTCTCATGATCTTTTGTATTTCTGCAGTGTCAGTTGTTACTTCTCCTTTTGCATTTCTAATTCTGTTGATTTGAGTCTTCTCCCTTTTTTTCTTGATGAGTCTGACTAATGGTTTATCAATTTTGTTTATCTTCTCAAAGAACCAGCTTTTAGTTTTATTGATCTTTGCTATCGTTTCCTTCATTTCTTCTTCATTTATTTCTGATCTGATTTTTATGATTTTTCCTTCTGCTAACTTTGGGGTTTTTTTGTTCTTTCTCTTATTGCTTTAGGTGCAAGGTTAGGTTGTTTATTCGAGATGTTTCTTGTATCTTAAGATAGGATTGTATTGCTATAAACTTCCCTCTTAGAACTGCTTTTGGTGCATCCCATAGATTTTGGGTCGTCGTGTCTCCATTGTCATTTGTTTCTGGGTAATTTTTATTTCCTCTTTGATTTCTTCAGAGATCACTTCGTTATTAAGTAGTGTATTGTTTAGCCTTCATGTGTTTGTATTTTTTCCTGTAATTGATATCTAGTCTCATAGCGTTGTGGTCGGAAAAGATACTTGATACAATTTCAATTTTCTTAAATTTACCAAGGCTTGATTTGTGACCCAAGATATGATCTATCCTGGAGAATGTTCCATGAACACTAGAGAAAAATGTGTATTCTGTTGTTTTTGCATGGAATGTCCTATATATATCAATTAAGTCCATCTTGTTTAATGTATCATTTAAAGCTTGTGTTTCCTTACTTATTTTCATTTTGGATGATCTGTCCATTGGTGAAAGTGGGGTGTTAAAGTCCCCTACTATGAATGTGTTACTGTTGATTTCCCCTTTTATGGCTGTTAGTATTTGCCTTATATATTGAGGTGCTCCTATGTTGGGTGCATAAATATTTACAATTGTTATATCTTCTTCTTGGATCGATCCCTTGATCATTATGTAGTGTCCTTCTCTGTCTCTTCTAATACTCTTTATTTTAAAGTCTATTTTGTCTGATATGAGAATTGCTACTCCAGCTTTCTTTTGGTTTCCATTTGCATAGAATATCGTTTTCATCCCCTTACTTTCAGTCTGTATGTGTCTCTAGGTCTGAAGTGGGTCTCTTGTAGAGAGCAAATATATGGGTCTTGTTTTTGTATCCATTCAGCCAATCTGTGTCTTTTGGTTGGAGCACTTAGTCCATTTACATTTAAGGTAATTATCGATATGTATGTTCCTATTCCCATTTTCTTGTTTTGGGTTCGTTATTGTAGGTCTTTTCCTTCTCTTGTGTTTCTTGCCTAGAGAAGTTCCTTTAGCAGTTGTTGTAGAGCTGGTTTGGTGGTGCTGAACTCTCTCAGCTTTTGCTTGTCTGTAAAGATTTTAATTTCTCCATCAAATCTGAATGAGATCCTTGCTGGGTAGAGTAATCTTGGTTGCAGATTTTTCTCCTTCATCACTTTCAATATGTCCTGCCACTCCCTTCTGGCTTGCAGAGTTTCTGCTGAAAGATCAGCTGTTAACCTTATGGGGATTCCCTTGTGTGTTATTTGTTGTTTTTCCCTTGCTGCTTTTAATGTTTTCTTTGTATTTAATTTTTGACAGTTTGATTAATATGTGTCTTGGTGTATTTCTCCTTGGATTTATCCTGTATGGGACTCTCTGTGCTTCCTGGACTTGATTAACTATTTCTTTTCCCATATTAGGGAAGTTTTCAACTATAATCTCTTCAAATATTTTCTCAGTCCCTTTCTTTTTCTCTTCTTCTTCTGGGACCTCTATAATTCGAATGTTGGTGCATTTAATGTTGTCCCAGGGGTCTCTGAGACTGTCCTCAGTTCTTTTCATTCTTTTTTCTTTATTCTGCTCTGCAGTAGTTATTTCCACTATTTTATCTTCCAGGTCACTTATCCATTCTTCTGTTTCAGTAATTCTGCTATTGATCCCATCTAGAGTATTTTTAATTTCATTTATTGTGTTGTTCATCGTGTTTGTTTCATCTTTAGTTTTTCTAGGTCCTTGTTAAATGTTTCTTGCATTTTCTCTATTCTATTTCCAAGATTTTGGATGATCTTTACTATCATTATTCTGACTTCTTTTTCAGGTAGACTGCCTATTTCCTCTTCATTTGTTAGGTCTGGTGGGTTTTTATCTTGCTCCTTCATCTCGGGTTTGTTTTTCTGTCTTCTCATTTTGCTTATCTTACTGTGTTTGGGGTCTCCTTTTTGCAGACTGCAGGTTCGTAGTTCCCGTTGTTTTTGGTGTCTGTCCCCAGTGGCTAAGGTTGGTTCAGTGGGTTGTGTAGGCTTCCTGGTGGAGGGGACTAGTGCCTGTGTTCTGGTGGATAAGGCTGGATCTTGTCTTTCTGGTTGGCAGGTCCACGTCTGGTGGTGTGTTTTGGGGTGTCAACTTATTATGATTTGGGGAAGCCTCTCTGCTAATGGGTGTGGTTGTGTTCCTGTCTTGCTAGTTGTTTGGCATAGGATGTCCAGCACTGTAGCTTGCTGGTCGTTGAGTGAAGCTGGGTGCTGGTGTTGAGATGGAGATCTCTGGGAGATTTTTGCCGTTTGATATTATGTGCAGCTGGGAGGTCTCTTTTGGACCAGTGTCCTGAAGTTCACTCTCCCACCTCAGAGGCCTAGCCCTAACTCCTGGCTGCAGCACCAAGAGGCTTTCATCCACACGGCTCAGAAGAAAAGGGAGAAAAGGTAGAATGAAAGAATTAGTAGTAGAAGAAGAAGGAGGAGGAGGAGGAGGGGGAGGAGGAAGAAGAAGAAGAAAGAAAGGGAGGGAGGGAGGGAGGGAGGGAGGGAGGAAGGAGGGAAGGAAGGAAAAAAAAGAAAGAAGATAAAGTAAAATAAAATAAAGTAAGATAAGATATAATAAGATATAATAAAGTTATTAAAATAAAAAAATAATTATTAAGAGGAAACAAAAAAACGGATGGATAGAACCCTGGGACAAATGGTGGAAGCAAAGCTATACAGACAATATCTCACACAGAAGCATACACATACACACTCACAAAAAGAGAAGGGGAAAAAATAATCTTGCTCTCAAAGTCCACCTCCTTAATTTGGGATGATTCGTTGTCTATTCATGTATTCCACAGATGCAGGGTACATCAAGTTGATTGTGGAGCTTTAATCTGCTGCTTCTGAGGCTGCTGGGAGAGATTTCCCTTTCTCTTCTTTGTTCTCACAGGTCGCAGGGGCTCAGCTTTGGATTTGGCCCCACCTGTGTGTGTAGGTCCCCGGAGGGCGTCTGTTCTTTGTTCAGACAGGACAGGGTTAAAGGAGCCGCTGATTCGGGGGCTCTGGTTCACTCAGGCCGGGTGTAGGGAGGGTCACGGAGTGCAGGGCGAGCCTGCGGCGGCAGAGGCCAGCATGATGTTGTACCAGCCTGAGGCGCGCCATGTGTTCTCCTGCAGGAGTTGTCCCTGGATCACAGGACCCTGGCAGTGGTGGGCTGCACAGGCTCCCCGGAAGGGGGGTGTGGATAGTGACCTGTGCTTGCACACAGGCTTCTTGGTGGCGGCAGCAGCAGCCTTAATGTCTCATGTCTGTCTCTGGGATCCGCACTTTTAGCCGTGGCTCGCGCCCGTCTCTGGATCTCCTTTAAACTGTGTTCTTAATCCCCTCTCCTCGCGCACCGGGAAACAAAGAGGAAAGAAAAAGTCTCTTGCCTCTTCAGCAGGTCCAGACTTTTCCCTGGACTCCCTCCCGGCCAGTTGTGGCGCACTAACCCCCTGCAGGCTGTGTTCACGCCGCCAACCCCAGTTCTCTCCCTGCCGACCGAAGCCCGAGCCTCAGCTCCCAGTCCCGCCCGCTCCGGCGGGGGAGCACACAAGCCTCTCGGGCTGGTGAGTGCCAGTCGGCACCGATCCTCTGTGCAGGAATCTCTCCGCTTTTCCCTCTGCACCCCTGTTGCTGTGCTCTGCGGCTACAAAGCTCCTCCGCCACCCGCAGTCTCTGCCCGCGAAGGGGCTTCCTAGTGTGTGGAAACCTTTCCTCCTTCACAGCTCTCTCCCACTGGTGCAGGTCCCATCCCTATCCTTTTGTCTCTGTTTATTCGTTTTTCTTTTGCCCTACCCAGGTACGTGGGGGGTTTCTTGCCTTTTGGGAGGTCTGAGGTCTTCTGCCAGCGTTCAGTAGGTGTTCTGTAGGAGTTGTTCCACGTGTAGATGTATTTCTGGTGTATCTGTGGGGAGGAAGGTGATCTCCTCGTCTTACTCTTCCGCCATCTTCCCGGAAGTCCCTCCTCATTGTAGTTTTGATTTGCATTTCTCTAATATTTAGTGATGTTGAGCAGCTTTTCATGTGCTTCTTGGTCATCTGTATGTCTTCTTTGGAGAAATGTCTATTTAGGTCTTCTGCCCATTTTTGGATTGGGTTGTTCGTTTTTTTAATATTGAGCTGCATGCGCTGTTTATACATTTTGGAGATTAACCCTTTGTCCGTTGATTCGTTTGCAAATATTTTCTTCCATTCTGAGGTGAGTGTTGTCTTTTCATCTTGTTTATGGTTTCCTTTGCTGTGCAAAAACTTTTAAGTTTCGTTAGGTCCCATTTGTTTATTTTTGTTTTTATTTCCATTACTCTAGGTTGTGGATCAAAAAAGATCTTGCTGTGATTTATGTCAAAGAGTTTTCTTCCTATGTTTTCCTCTGAGAGTTTTATAATGTTTGGTCTTACATTTAGGTCTCTAATCCATTTTGAGTTTATTTTTGTGTATGGTGTTAGAAGAGTTCTAATTTTATTCTTTTCCATGTAACTTTCCAGTTTTCCCAGCACCACTTATTGAAGAGACTGTCTTCTCTCCATTGTATATCCTTGCCTCCTTTGTCATAGATTAGTTGACCATAGGTGCATGGGTTTATCTCTGGGCTTTCCATCCTGTTCCATTGATCTGTATTTCTGTTTCTGTTTCAGTACCATATTGTCTTGATAACTGTAGCTTTGTAGTATAGTCTGAAGTCAGGGAGTCTGATTCCTCCAGCTCCTTTTTTCTCCCTCAAAACTGCTTTGACTATTCAGGGTCTTTTATGTCTCCATACAACTTTTAAGATTTTTTGTTTTAGTTCTGTAAAAAATGCCATTAGTAATTTGATAGGGATTGCATTGAATCTATAGATTGCTTTGGGTAGTAGAGTCATTTTCACAATATTGATTCTTCCAATCTAAGAACATGGTATATCTCTCCACCTGTTTGTATCATCTTTAATTTCTTTCATTAGTGTCTTATAGTTTTCTGCATACAGGTCTTTTGTTTCCCTAGGTAGGTTTATTCTTAGGTATTTTATTCTTTTTGTTGCAGTCGTAAATGGAGTGTTTCCTTAATTTCTCTCTCAGATTTTTCATCATTAGTGTATAGGAATGCAAGAGATGTCTGTGCATTAATTTTGTGTCCTGCAACTTTACCAAATTCATTGATTAGCTGTAGTAGTTTTTTGGTGGCATCTTTAGGATTCTCTATATATAGTATCATGTCATCTGCAAACAGTGACAGTTTTACTTTTTCTTTTCCAATTTATATTCCTTTTATTTCTTTTTCTTCTCTTACTGCCGTGGCTAGGACTTCCAAAACTATGTTGAATAATAGTGGTGAGAGTGGACATCCTTGTCTTGTTCCTGATCTTAGACGAAATGCTTTCAGGTTTTCACCATTGAGAATGATGTTTGCTGTGGGTTTGTCATATATGGCCTTTATTATGTTGAGGTAGGTTCCCTCTATGCCCATTCTCTGGAGAGTTTTTATCATACATGGGTGTTGAATTTTGTTGAATGATTTTTCTGCATCTACTGAGATGATCATATGTTTTTTCTTCTTCAATTTGTTAATATGGTGTATCACGTTGATTGATTAGCATATATTGAAGAATCCTTGCATCCCTGGGATAAATCCCACTTGATCATGGTGTATGATCCTTTTAATGTGTTGTTGGTTTCTGTTTCCTAGTATTTTCTTGAGGATTTTTGAATCTATATTCATCAGTGATATTTGTCTGTAATTTTCTTTTTTTGTGGTACCTTTGTCTGGTTTTGGTATCAGTGTGATGGTGGCCTCATAGAATGAGTTTGGGAGTGTTCCTTCCTCTGCAAATGTTTGGAAGAGTTTGAGAAGGATGGGTGTTATCTCTTCTCTAAATGTTTGATAGAATTCACCTGTGAAGCCATCTGGTCCTGGCCTTCTGTTTGTTGGAAGATTTTTAATCACAGTTTCAATTTCATTACTTGTGATTGGTTTATTCATATTTTCTGTTTCTTCCTGGTTCAGTCTTGGAAGGTTATACCTTCCTAAAAATTTGTCCATTTCTTCCAGGTTGTCCATTTTATTGGCATAGAGTTGCTTGTAGTAGTCTCTTAGGATGCTTTGTAGTTCTGTCATGTCTGTTGTAACTTCTTTTTCTTTTCTAATTTTATTGATTTGAGTCATCTCCCTCTTGATGAGTCTGGTTAATGGTTTATCAATTTTATTTATCTTCTCAAAGAACCAGCTTTTAGTTTTATTGATCTTTGCTATTGTTTTCTTTGTTTCTGTTTCATTTATTTCTGCCCTGATCTTTATGATTTGTTTGCTTCTACTAACTTTGTGTTTTGTTTGTTCTTCTTTCTCTAGTTCCTTTAGGTGTAAGGTTAGATTGTCTATTTGAGATTTTTTTGTTTCTTGAGGTAGGCTTGTATAGCTATAAACTTCCCTCTTAGAACTGCTTTGCCGTATCCTATAGGTTTTGGATCGTCGTGTTTTCATTGTCACTTTTCTCTAGGTATATTTTGATTTCCTCTTTGATTTTTTCAGTGTTCTCTTGGTTATTTAGTTGGTTATTGTTTAGCCTCCATGGGTTTGTGTTTTTTACGTTTTTTTCCCAGTAATTGATTTCTAATCTCATACCGTTGTGGTCAGAAAAGATGCTTGATATGATTTCAATTTTCTTAAATTTACTGAGGCTTGATTTGTGACCCAAGATGTGATCTATCCTGGAGAATGTTCCGTGTGCACTTGAGAAGAAAGTGTAATCTGCTGTTTTTGGATGGAATGTCCTATAAATATCAATTAAATCTATCTGGTCTATTGTGTCATTTAAAGTTTGTGTTTCCTTATTAATTTTCTGTTTGGATGATCTGGCCATTGGTGTAAGAGAGGCGTTAAAGTCCCCCACTATTATTGTGTTACTGTCTATTTCCTATTTTATAGCTGTTAGCAGTTGCCTTATGTATTGAGGTGCTCCTGTGTTGGGTGCGTATATATTTATAATTGTTGTATTTTCTTCTTGGATTGATCCCTTGATCATTATGTAGTGTCCTTCCTTGTCTTTTGTAACATTCTTTATTTTAAAGTCTATTTTATCTGATATGAGTATTGCTCCTCAAGCTTTCTTTTGATTTCCATTTGCATGGAGTATCTTTTTCCCTCCCCTCACTTTCAGTCTATATGTGTCCCTAGGTCTGAAGTGGGTCTTGCTTTTGTATCCATTCAACGAGCCTGTGTCTTTTGGTTGGAGCATTTAATCCATTCACGTTGAAGGTAATTATCAATATGTATGTTCCTATGACCATTTTCTTAATTGTTTTGGGTTTGTTTTTGTAGGTCCTTTTCTTCTCTTGTGCTTCCCCCTTAGAGAAGTTCCTTTAGCATTTGTTGTAGAGCTGGTTTGGTGGTGCTGATTTCTCTTAGCTTTTGCTTGTTTGTAAAGCTTTTGATTTCTCCATCGAATGTGAATGAGATCCTTGCCGGGTAAAGTAATCTTGGTTGTAGGTTCTTCCCTTTCATCACTTTAAGTGTATCATACCACTCCCTTCTGGCTTGTAGAGTTTCTGCCAAGAAATCAGCTGTTAACCTTATGGGAGTTCCCTTGTATGTTATTTTTCCCTTGCTGCTTTCAATAATTTTTCTTTGTCTTTAATTTTTGCCAATTTGATTACTATGTGTCTTGGCGTGTTTCTTCTTGGGTTTATCCTGTATGGGACTCTCTGCACTTCCTGGACTTGGGTGGCTATTTCCTTTCCCATGTTAGGGAAGTTTTCTAGTATAATCTCTTCAAATATTTTCTAAGGTCCTTTCTCTCTCTCTCCTCCTCTGGGACCCCTATTATATGAATGTTGTTGTGTTTAATGTTGTCCCAGAGGTCTCTTGGGCTGTCTTCATTTCTTTTCATTCTTCTTTCTTTATTCTGTTCTGCAGCAGTGAATTCCACCATTCTGTCTTCTAGGTCACTTATCTGTTCTTCTGCCTCAGTTATTCTGTTATTGATTCCTTCTAGGGTGTTTTTCATTTCACTTATTGTATTGTTCATCTCTGTTTGTTTGTTCTTTAATTCTTCTAGGTCTTTGTTAAACATTTCTTGCATCTTCTCAATCTTTGCCTCCATTCTTTTTCCGAGGTCCTGGATCATCTTCACTATCATTATTCTGAATTCTTTTTCTGAAAGGTTGCCTATCTCCACTTCATTTAGTTGTTTTTCTGGGGTTTTATCTTGTTCCTTCATCTGGTACATAGCCCTCTGCCTTTTCGTCTTGTCTATCTTTCTGTGAATGTGGTTTTTATTCCACAGGCTGCAGGGTTGTAGTTCTTGCTTCTGCTGTCTGCCCTCTGGTTGATTAGGCTATATGTGAGGCTTGTGCAAGTTTCCTGATGGGAGGGACTGGTTGGTGGTGAGTAGAGCTGGCTGTTGCTCAGGTGGGAAGAGCTCAGTAAAACTTTAATCTGCTTGTCTGCTGATGGGTGGGGCTGGGTTCCCTCCCTGTTGGTTGTTTGGCTAGAGGTGACCCAACACTGGAGCCTACCTGGGCGCTTTGGTGGGGCTAATGACAGACTCTGGGAGGGCTCACGCCAAGGAGTACTTCCCAGAACTTCTGCTGCCAGTGTCCTTGTCCTCACGATGAGACACAGCCATCCCCCACCTCTGCAGGAGACCATCCAACACTAGCAGGTAGGTCTGATTTAGTCTTCTATGGGGTCACTACTCCTTCCCCTAGGTCCCGATGTGCACACTACTTTGTGTGTGCCCTCCAAGAGTAGAGTCTCTGTTTCTCCCATTGAAGTCCTGCAATCAAATCCCGCTAGCCTTCAAAGTCTGATTCTCTAGGAATTCCTTCTCCCGTTGCCAGACCCCCAGGTTGGGAAGCCTGACGTGGGGCTCAGAACCTTCACTCCAGTGGGTGGACTTCTGTGGTATAAGAGTTCTCCAGTCTGTGAGTCACCCACTCAGCAGTTATGGGATTTGATTTTATTGTGATTTTGCCCCTCCTGCCATCTCATTGTGGCCTCTCCTTTGTCTTTGGATGTGGGGTATCTTTTTTGGTGAGTTCCAGTGTCTTCCTGTCGATGATTGTCCAGCAGCTAGTTGTGATTCTGGTGCTCTCACAAGAGGGAGTGAGAACACGTCCTACTCCACCCAATTTTAGCTGTTCTTATGGTTGCCATCATTTTAGCCAATTTGGTGGGTGTTAGTTTGCATTTCTCTGATGAGTTATTTGAACACCTTTGCATGTGTTCACTGGCCATTTGCATATTCTGTTAAGTTTCTATTCAAAGCCTTTTGCCCATTTTCGTGTGTTTTTGTTTATTTCTATATACAGGTCCTTTGTCAGATAACATTGTGGGAGCGTACTGTGGGTTGTCTTTTCACTCAAGTGTGTTTTGCTGAACAAAAGTTCTTAATACACTCTAATCTAAAATTTTATTTATGCCTGTCACTTTTGTGACCTACTTAAGAAATTATTGCCTGCTCCAAGGTCATGAAAAATATTTTTGCCTTTTACACTTAGATCTGAAAGCTATCTAGAATTGATTTGTTTGTGTGTGTGGTGTGACATAGGGGTCAGGACACTTTTCCCCCACATGAAAATCCAGTTGAGTCAATGAGTACAGCAGGTGGATTATACTGCTGGCTCAGTGGAGGTGACAAGTGTTCTCATCACGTACTTGTATTCAAAGTGGGGTGAGATTTTAGTTCAGTGTCTGTGCGGTGACATCATTTGGCTTTCCCTTGGCACCCTCAGTTCTGCATTTTAGCTCAATGTTGTTAGCTCTAATTAGCCCATGATATTTCTTAGGGAATCAGGTGCAAATATTATTCCAGAGGTGTGCAGGTACAAGTACGGAGACTTTGTGATAATATCTTCATTTTGTATGCTTAACGTGATGTGACAGTAATACTTCATCTGCTCTGTGCCAGCTCTTGTAATAGAAAATGTATACAATCTCTCATTTATTTCCCACAGTAACCAGGTAGGGTAGAGTTTCCATTTTGGCTGTGTCACTTGCAGTGGACAGAGCACCATTCAAGTTAACTCGTGAGAGGCTAACCGTAAGGAGAGATGGAAGGGATCATTCTTGTGGAGTAAGTCAGTGCCAAGCCCAGCCTCTCTCCGGGTGCCTCTGCCTCTGAGGCAGCTTCTTCCGCAGACTTGTCACATGGGATGGACCCTAACTAGATTTAAGGGCTGTGAGCAGAGTAGTCCCCCTTGGGGAAGGGAACAAGGACTAGTGGGTTCCATGAAACATCTGTGTAACTCATTCTAGTGCCCATTTTACAGATGATCAGACCTGACTGTAGAAAAGCTCAGAAACTCGCTCAAGCCTGCAGAGTTAGTGAGGGCAGAACCTCTCTGAAGTCAAAGCCCAGACTCTGCTTGGTTAATAGAATTTGTAACTTGGATAGAGAATTCAATAATTTAAGCATCATATGTCAGAAAAGAATTCATATATTTTCTTAGCTTTGCATGATAGGTCTTTCTATCAGTTTAGATTATGAGGAATATATTTAAATTTAAGTAGTTAATGCTACTTCCCATAGGGGTGATTGACTGTACTGTAAACCACTTTGCATATTTCTAATTTTTAAATTTTTATCACAGTATCAAATTATTAAAACCAGTACCTATAAATCATTATATTAAAGTTGTCATACATTGATGATGAACCTATTTTGTCAGTTACAACGTGTTTTACTTCAAGTTAACATCTCTGTTTTCAGCTATCAACACACTTACTTACTGACTAGGTGTTAGGTGCCAAGAAATGTGGCAGACTGTCTCATCCTTCCAGAAAATTAAGAAGGAAATCTTTTCTAGGTGTGTGCAGACACCAGTAATACAAACTATTTTTTTTCCTCTTAGAGTTTGATTGTGAAGTCACCCAGAGATGCTCTTTTAATAGTCCTAATTTCCTTATCTGTAAAAGTGTGTGACCTGCAAGGTCCCTTATGGTTCTTAAATCTTAAGATTCATAGTAAATCAACTATACTTCAGTTTTTTAAAAAAACGGCATAAAAATCAACAAAAAAAAAGAAGGAAAAAAGATTCATTAAGGCAAAATTATGTCAACCAGAAGCCCGAAGCCCTCATAGCTGTTTACTTCCTTTTATTTGAAGCCTGGAGTGAAAGTTGGTGTGGTATGTTATTACAAGGACAATGCAGACAGCCCTTAAATATTCCTATTTGCTGGAATATACCTGCCACTAGAAGCAGCCACCTTGGGACAATCCCCATGTGGGAGAAAACAGAAAATAAGACATTCAGCTGGGTTGGTACATGAGGCAGGACCCAGACAAGCAGAAGGCTGCATGGGATGCTGCAGAGGGTGCATGTGGTTAAAGTCTGCCTTCCGGAGGTGATTGGTGATGGTGTCACAGAGGACGGGGGCTTGAACAGTCACTGGCAGGTGAGGGTAGGGTTGAGTATAGATCTTTGTTTCTTAAAGCAGAAGAGTTAAAATGCAGCTTCCTGGGCTCCCCTCATTTACTGAATCAGTTTAAGGGGTGGGGCCTGAGGATTGTTTTAACAAGCTTCCCAGGTGACATGCACACTGCAGATGCCCAACAGCCTGCATGGGGGATGGACTGACGCGAGCAAGGGCTGTGCAGTGGGAAGAGACAGCACGTCCAGCCAGTCACCACATTTATTACGCCCCTTATGAAGGTTCTAATTTTGAGTGTGGCTGATTTTTTTCCATAGGAAGATAAGAAACCGACCTAGAGAATGAAGAAGAAAGACATTCTCCAAAGTAACTTACAGAACGTTTGGTGTATATTTTCAGCTCTCCTTGGCTAGACGGCAGATACTTCTGTTAGAAACGCTGAAAGTGAAACAGAGCATCCTGGACCCAATCCCTGCTGCGTTGAAGTTGCCCATCGCCGTCAGCTGCTACTGGGTGCAGCACACGGAGGCCAAGGCAAAGCTGCATCATCTGCAGGCCTTACTGCTGGGGATGCTGATGGGACCCTTGCATGCCATGATCAACAGCCCTGGTAGGTATCTGGAAGTCCCAAGAGTATATTTTTGCATGTTACTTGCATGTAATCAAACGTTTAAACAAACAAACAAAAATTCTCGGATTATTTACTTCCATCAGTTGTATCAGAACTTAGAAGTGGGGCACCAAAATGTCACTCATTCCTTGTAGATCTTTCTGAGTGCTCCATGTACCAGGTCAGTGCTGGAGGGCTTGACCTCAAGGGCACAGCAGTGAAGATGCGCTGATGCTGCCTCACCCACCTGTCCTGTGGCACCTGACGCTCAGTCTGTAAAGCGTGACCGTGATGTACATTTTGTGCTCCGTGTTCCTTGTCCTTCTCTTCAGTGCAGCAGCAGCATCTCCCCTGGAGACTTAAGTAAAATTGCCCCTTGGTGAAACTTAAGAATACCTACAATTACTGTAAACATTCATGCTTGTGCTGTTTTGTGTCATTTATTTTTTTACTTTCTTTTTTCCCCACTGTAAGTTTCAATTAGTATATGAGTTGTGATGGTAGAACTGGTAACTTCTCTTTCTATTAGAGAAACACACTTTGAGGCAGTTTCATCTTTATTTAAACATCAGGTGAAATAAATGATGCATTGGAGCACTTCAATCCTGTAATGGGATTATTCTCTTTACAAAATTATGAATGCTTTATCCAAACATGTATAATAGTTGTCACACTCTAGAACAGTACTAACGTGATAGCTACTAGCCACAGGTGGCTATTTAAAATTTAAAATTCAGCTTCTCAATGCACTTGCCACATTCTAAGTGCCCAGCAGCCACAGGTGGCTAGAGGCTGCTGTACTGGACAGCACAGATGAAGAACATTCCCATCACTGCAGAAAGTTCTGGACAGCACTACTCTGGCATTTACTGTTTAAAATAAGTTCATGAAAGGATGAGCCAGCACAGACTCCAGGACACCCCAAAGTGGGAGAGCAGCTGTCAGAAGGGACTGTTGCACAGCAAGTTAAGTTCTGGCCCACTGCTGGTTAGGATACAAGTTCAGGGTGTTTCCTCTCATTGAACATAAATATAGTTTAAGAAAATTCTCAGAGCACCAGTCTATTTTTACCTGAGTCCAACAGAAGGGGCATGTCAAGGGTCTGTTTCTTTTCTTTTAGGAATGTGGACCCCACACCCAGGCAGGCTCAGTGCCTTGCTGCTCGCTCATTGGTAAAAGGTGGGCCTCCTTTTCCTTCCTTCCAGGTTGGTCCGGAAGGCAGGCTGCACGTGGAGCCGGGAACAGGCAGGTTTCCTGGGGTGGCTGCTGCTTGTCCTCCACCACTGAGGAAGTGGCTGATTTGCCCCATTCTCTATGAGTCATACTCTCATTCTCTTCCCATAAAACAGAAGTTAAAGCGTGTTTTGAACACACGGCTGTTTCTTTAAGGAAATGTAGTGAAAGAGAACAGTAAAGAGAAGGGGATTTTTCATAGAGACACATTTAGGGTTTGGAGAGTTCAGATGCAGATGTGTTTAAAGTCAGGTAGTAGATTAGAGGAAGAGATACTATGTTAAGGAAAAAGATAAAGAATTTGGGGTTGAATAAAGTTAGGTTGTCATTAAAAGGGCATCTCAGTATAAATATTTCAGTTTATACATTGAAAGGCTTTTACATTGACATGAAAATAGAAAAGAGCCAAAAAAGAAAAGCATTTTGGTTATTCACTTTTTTCTTTATGGAATTTGAAGTTTTATATATGGATAAAATTACAAGGTGATACAGTGTTTTTGGAAATACTGCCCTTGGGTCGTGTCTTTATCTAGATGAGGAAGCTCCACAGGGCGGTGGTGCTGAGATGCTGTATGAAGAGCTGCAGAGAGTGAAGGCACAGCCGGGCCTGAGGCTGGACTTAGACACAGCTCATGTCTTCTGTCAGTGGCAGTGCTGTCTGCAGATGGGGCTGTATCTCAACCAACTGCTGTCCACGCCTCTCCCAGAGCCAGACCTAACTCGGTAAGCACCCAGGAAACTAGTGCAGATGGCTGCATGTAGAAGTAAATACTTCAGTTGTCATTTAACGCAAAGAAGTTTTTTTAAAAACAATCAAACTTAGTATATAACTGGTCTTGGATCACTGTTAGAGCTGAAGAGCTGTAATATTAAATTTTTAAAATATTAAATTACTTCCATATTTCCAAAGAAAGTTTCCATGATTTTTTAAAGTTTTCCAAATTTAAAAAAATCGGTTCATTAAAATAAAAATAAGAGGCAGTTGTTGGTAGAGTATAGCTCTTTCCCTCATTTCTTTCAGATCTTTATTCAAATATCACGTTATAAAGGCTTTTTCTGATCATCCTACTGAAATATTATTCAAGGGAGTGAGTGAGGAAGATAAAAGGGAGATGGTTAGAAAATGGAGTTGAGATTACATATGTGCTTTGTCTCTCCACTTGAAGATAAGCTCTGGGTGTGTGCTGGGACTTGCCTGTTTTGTTTACTGTTGTAGCCCCAGTGCCTAGCATTACTCAAATACTTGTTGAATTAATGAGTGCTATACGGAGACCTATCATATATGCTGGTTTGACTTGAAATATTTCAAGTTGAAAGCTTCCTAGCAGTACATAGTGTTGTTAATGTTACTGAACTCAAGTCTGTGTGTCTGACGCACAGTGAGGCCAAACAGTACCAAAACATTGGAGTTTGGAGCAGAGAAAGGTTTATTGCAGGGCCCTGGAAGGAGATAGGTGGCTCGTGCCTTAAAAATCCCAACTCGCTGAGAGCTTTCAGCAAAGCCCTTTTATAGGAAGGGTGAGGGAGGCACATGGTTAGTTGTTGCAGACTTCCTGGTGTCAGATCCTTTGTTCTTGAGGTCAGGTCACCATGTTCCTATAAACCTCTAACAAAACAAATGTTATCCTCTGTTCTAAAGAGAAAGGGAGAGGGAGGCATTTAATTCTGTCTCCATGCCTCCTTGTGGCTTTTAACACTTAACAAATCCCAGAAGCGAAGTGACATCATTACCCTTCATTTTACCTGTTCAAAGTCCCAAGGACCGACTTTCGCCCTCCTAGGTCCAGGCCCTGGCTAAGTGGAGGGGGTCCCTGCGGGGGCTGGTTACCCTGCCCCGGAGCGTTCGTTTGTCTGGCACCCAGTCTGGGTCCTCATGCCAGTGCCCAGGCCAAACAGGAGAAGCAGATCTCAGCTGGCGGCGCCCTCAGGGCCTGGCCCCCCAGACCTTGCCCAGCCAGCATCACTGAGGGAGCCAGGTGCCCAGGACCCCGCCGGCCCTCAAACTGGACCCCAGTTCCCCCTGCTCACCCACCGGCCCCAAGGCCAGCGGGCCTAGTAGCCAGGGAGAAGGCTGTGATCCGCCTCTCATCGCATTCGCTGTCCCAGCACGGCTGCAAGTTGACTGCTGCTGGAGGGGGACCGCTGTCCCGGCTGCCAGTCCTGGCTAAGGGCTGCGTGCCCACCCCGCCCCCTGTACTGAGCGTGGCGCCCCCCCCACACACACGTCTGCCCGCCGGGCCTGCCAGCTGGACACTCAGCAGCACGAGGGCCTCAGCTGCCCCGAGGCGCCCCGCCGGCTACTTGGGAGCCGCCTCCACACGCAAGTTCCCAGGAACGAGCCGCAGCCACAGGGCGACGTGGCGTCCGCGGGCTGAACCGGTGCTGAACCGGTGCTGCAACCTGGGGTGGCCACGCAAACCTGCTGGCCCGGCCCACTGAGCATGCCCGGCCCCTATTACATTCCCACACCCTAGACCTCTCTACCAAATAAGATTGATTGGCGTTTGACCTATGGATTCCTTATTCCTTTCCTTTACTAATTTTGTTCATCCTTGACTGGATCCTCTCTAGTGACCACGGATCCCTATAAAACAAGACAGCGGAAACAGTTCCCTCAATAATGATTTCAGCAGGAGAGTTGTTCCTGCATCTCAGCATCACCAAGGCTCTTTAAATGATGATTTTACACTGAGTAAATGATGGTTCTCCATCAGTTGCTAAGGTACCAGTCAGTCAACCCTGGCAGTAAGTTAATATGTTAAATCTGTGGCTTCCAGTTCATTCCAGCTTATATTTGTGGAGTTGGTTTTTAATCCAAGTGAATGAATGACCTCGCAGATGATACGATTAAATGTTCTCATATTTCAACAGACTGCCTGTTTGTCCTATCAGAGGCATTTTTAACTCCTTGTCTTTGAAGTGTTAAGAGGCCTGCTCAACTTTGGGCTAGTTGGAGAACCAGCAAGCATCCATCATTTACTTTGTTGATAAAAAGTTCTAAGTATCATTAGCCAAGAAGTAATCTCTGTAACAATTCAGTTCCTTCTTTCAAGAAACAGATTATTCTTGAGTAACTTTAATAATGATTTTATAGAAGCAGCGCTCACAGTGTTTGATGGGTCTGTTGAAGCCACATTAGTGAGTTGTCTCAGTGCAGGAACCTCTGCTGTAATGACACCCTCTTCTCTCCCCTGAGCAGACTGTACAGCGGGAGCCTGGTGCACGGGCTCTGCCAACAACTGCTGACGTCAGCCTCAGTGGAGAGCCTCCTGCACGTGTGTCCTGAGGCCCAGCAACTCTATGAGCATATGTTCAGTGCCACTAGGTCATGTGCCCCTGCTGAACTAGTCCTACCAAAGGGTAAATCAAAAAAAAGAAGGCAAAAGAAACGACGTACCCCCTGGTCAGAGAACAGAGTGGGGACCACCTTGAACGCTAGGAGTTGGCATGAGGGAGGCAATCGGTTTGAGCTGTTGATGGTGGGGACCTTGGAGGAGCACATGGAGGCCGCAGAGCTTGAATAAACTCAGTTGCAACCAGGTTGGGATTCTTACCGAAAATTTGTATTACCTCCCTTGAAATGACTGACTTTTTTTTAGAATTAAATCTGTTAAGGATAAACACTGCAGTATTTTGAATTCCAAAGTACTTTGTATTCTGCTTTTAATAAATACGTGGTTTAAGTAAACTTTTGTATTTTTTCAACACGTGAAAGAAAACATGTTTGCACTTGCCATGTTCCACTTTAGTAAGTTAATAATAGTCTATAACCTTCAAATTGTGGCAACTCAGCCAAGCTATGTTTTCAGAAAGAACAGAAGTCCTACATCATTTACTTCCTATAAGCTGAAGCTGGGTTATCATCATTTAACACAACTTTTTTACAACTATCTCCTCTTCATCCTTTACTATGAAAGGTCTGGGCCCCAGAAGATAGACGTGAGGAAGCCAGACAGAAAAGGAGACCTTTAAGTACTTTGTCAAAGAGCCCATGGCAGGGCTGATGAGCATTTTAGATGTGCTTCAGTTTTTATTTTACTTATTTTTAATTTCTTTTATTTATTTATTTTTTTTAGTTTATTCATTTTGGGCTGTGTTGGGTCTTCATTGCTGCGCGCGGGCGCTCTCTAGTTGCAGTGAGCGGGGGCTACTCTTCGTTTTGGTACGCGGGCTTCTTATCGTGGTGACTTCTCTTGTTGTGGAGCACTGGCTCTAGGTGCATGGGCTTCAGTAGTTGTGGCTCACGGGCTCCAGAGCACAGGCTCGGTAGTTGTGGCGCACAGGCGTAGTTGCTCCGTGGAATGTGGGATCTTCCCAGACCAGGGCTCGAACCCGTGTCCCCTGCATTGGCAGATGGATTCTTAACCACTGCACCACCAGGGAAGCCCTATGTGCTCCAGTTTTTAGAAAAGAAATTGAAGCTGTAATGGTCCCAACAAAAGAAGAAACAGCATCCAATTAATGGGATGTGCAATTAATTTGATGTCATAACCAGCATTTTTAAATGGAATATATCAGATATGCATTTCATAGCTTAGATGGTTGTGCAAAGTGTTATTTCTTACTGTGGACTGCAGTCAAGACTTTGAAAGGCACTGCTCTGGAACACACTGAGGCTACTAACATTACAAACACCTGTTACAGAACTGTGAGGGCACGGCCAGTTCCAAATAAAGAACTTGAAAATAGAAAGGCAAGTGGAATGAATATATTTGGGCAACATATGAAGATCTGAAAGTACACTCCAACCTTCATTTTTTTATGTATTCATACAAATTGTGTTCCTCCTTTCTTCTCTCTCACTGATACATTCCATCAGCGCTAAATGTGGTTTTCAGCTATTTTTTTGAGCAGGCCTGTGTTCAGTAATTAACATCTGGTAAGCAACTCTCTGCACTTTCCTAGAGGTACCATACCATAGCCCAAACCTCCCAAGGGCTAACTGGCTTTAGCCTTTACAAAAGGCAAAAACAAAATCTCACAGGCTCCTAAAGTTTTCAAGCCTAAAAGACTGGCTTCTGTTTCATATAAGAGTTTTTGAAATAAGAAAATTTTTGTTTAAGAGTGCATGGGGCTTCACAGTAAGGTTGTTTTCGTCTCTAAGATCGTTATTCCCAAAAGAATCAAGAAAAGAGCAGTCATATGCATCGATTTTTGAGAAGACACGTATTTTTCCAGCAAATAACAGATCTAATGGGGACTATAAGCATGTAAGATCTTTGTATCAAAATTGTCTTCATTGATTCCTGGAGCTGGGGGCCAATCTGGAAATTATACCAGTATGAGTGTCCTATTTCCTGGCTCATCCACACTGCTTTATAAAATCACCAACCTTGGGCTTCCCTGGTGGTGCAGTGGTTCAGAGTCCACCTGCCGATGCAGGGGACACGGGTTCGAGCCCTGGTCTGGGAAGATCCCACATGCCGCGGAGCAGCTAGGCCCGTGAGTCACAACTATTAAGCCTGCGCATCTGGAGCTTGTGCTCCGCAACAAGAGAGGCCGCGACAGTGACAGGCCTGCGCACCGCGATGAAGAGTGGTCCCGGCTCGCCGCAACTACAAAAAGCCCTCTCACAGAAATGAAGACCCAACACACCCAAAAATAAATAAATAAATTTATCTTTTTTAAAAGAATATACTTATTAAAAAAAAAATCACCAGCCTTGCATGAAACACTATTCCTTCCCAGTTCCACTTTGCCAAGTGACTCGTTTGATAGGCACCAAACTGAAGAGTGTAGGGCTATAGAATTTAAAGTCAATTGAATTATATCATTCACCTTTTTCTTTCATTAACAGGAATTTTTCAAGCCAAGGGGCCTTCATTCAGTAGTCATAAGAAAACAGGTTCCTTTCTCTAACTGTTGGAATCGGGCAGGGCCATTCACTTGAAACTACCCAGCTTTGCAGTAAAGGAGTTAAAATCGAATGTCCATTAACTCTTACTCTCTGAGAATTCAGTAAAGTTACCTACCCCAGTATATATCTTCTCCTGTATATATTAAGCGAGAGGCTGCAAGCACTCCACAAGACATCTGAGGGGGTTTACCAAAGAAACAGGACACAGTACCCAACCCCCAAAAGTCATGCTTGTGTAAGCTGTTTGGGGAGGTAAAACAATGAAATAATGAGAGAACATTTTATGATGCAATCGGTCAGGTGCAAATGGCAAACTGCAGACTGAAGGCTATATAATCAGGAGACAGCAGTCCCAAGGACGACGAGGCTAAATCAGAGGATTCTCGGACATGGCTTTTGAGCTTGGCTTTAAGAGAAAGGGATGTGATTGGGATGAGGTACAGGAGGCAGTAGGAGCACGTGTGTAGAACGTCCCAACTTTGAAAACCTGTTTCATTTTCTAATCAAGTCTTTAAACCTTGTTCTTTCTGATTCAGTTCTAGCTAATGAAATCTCACCTGAGTCTTTGGGGATGTTAAGTCTTCAATTAGCAATTTAAGTAACAAAAAGAACTCTGGACACCGAAGATCAATAAATTTTAGGAATAAAGTTGGAGAGAGAAGAACACTATAATGTAATCTTCTGTGTTAGGCTGTGATTAAACTTTTATTTGTACAAGTCCTTTTTGAGATACCTGGACCCGGAAAGTTGAATATGTATATCCTATAAATATAAATTCTAAAGGCCTTTCATAATAATTATGACAAAAAAGAATTCAAATTTATTTCAGTATTTGCATTTGGATTTCTTATTCAAATTAATTAGTTTTAGAAGATAAAGACCTTTATAGCTAGAAAGATCTTACAATTATCTTTTCCTCCTTTGTGCATAAAATAAATGAATCAGTGACTATGCCTCAGTTACCCTATCTGTAAAATAGGGATCAGAATAATTCAAGCTGTCGTCTAAGGATAAAATGACATGTGTTTTAAGTTACTTAGAATAGTCGCTGGCACTAAAAACATGCCATAAATGACAGTTGTTGTTACATCCACACATGAGCCCAAGAGCAAAGCAAGGGATCTGGGAGAAGTGAGGGTACTGGGCAGAAACATAAGGCACCATGAGACCAGTGGCTGCCAGAGCTCATGGCAGAATTTTGCAGAGGCAAAGCAGGTCAACACTATTAAATATGGCTGAGATGAGAAGGGCAAGAATATGAGAACTTTAAAGCAGCTTTAGCAGAGTTGCCAGGCTGAAGCCACACTGAAAAGCGGAGAAGTGTGAACAGGCAGCCAAGCTCAACCTCAGGAAACAATAAAGACCAGAAGGAACTAGCCCTGTGTGAGCACTTTGCCCCTCTTGTCCTTTTTTCTTGTTATCAAGGAATTTTCTGTAGTGTTTTTAAACCCAATTTGAAAGAGTTTGGGATATGTTTAGAGACAGGAGAAAATTAAGAGCAGGTATTAACCTCTTCCTGCAGCTCTTCCTGCAGCTGCACGGGTTATATCCTGGCCCTACCCCATAACCCTAAGGAAACCAAACACGGTCTCCCCAGTAGTGAGGTTTCCAGAGTTCACTGGGCACTGCCCTCTAGCACATGCTCTCTGGCTGGTTGGCACACCATGAACCCAACCAGCATCCAGCAAGCAGTCACTCCGAAGACCAGGAGAAATAATTCCACTTCTGTAAGAGGACAAACTTTCACTCCAGAGATAGTGACCTTGTATTCTTAGGGCAGTGTTTGTGGGGTACTCGGTATTTATCTCATAATGTCTTTCATTGGTGCATTTCAGTCAAGGCAGCTAGAAATGCTTCTGTATTTGTTATCACTTTGAAATGAAATGCTATTTCTTTTGGACAGATGTATTAAAAAGATGCCTCTCCACTTGAAGCAACAGCTTTCTGAACCATACAGGATACGTTGCTCTGGCATTTCTTTCCAGGTCTAAATAATGCTAAAATTGAAGCCCGTGGGCTTCCCTGGTGGCGCATGGTTGAGAGTCTGCCTGCCGACGCAGGGGACGCAGATTCGTGCCCCGGTCCAGGAAGATCCCACATGCTGCGGAGCGGCTGGGCCTGTAAGCCATGGCGGCTGAGCCTGCGCGTCCGGAGCTTATGCTCTGCAACGAGAGAGGCCACAACAGTAGAGGCCCGCGTACCGCAAAAAAAAAAAAAAAAAATTGAAGCCCATCCAGCTGTAAAAATTCTAAGATGAGAACATGCTGAGGAAGAACGTTTTAAACTTCAAAGGCATGGACTTCCCTCAGGAAGCATACCAGTCTGTTATAATGGGAGAAAGAAATGAAGAGGTTAATACATGGAAAAGTGTTCCAGCTAGTTTCACTGGATTCAGTGTTCAGGGAGAGAAATTTCACATGAACATGTTGCAGTACACATGCAATCACCTTTTCTTTTTTTTGGCCTTGCTGTGCAGCTTGCGGGATCTTAGTTCCCCAACCAGGGACTGAACCCAGGTCACAACAGTAAAAGTGCTGAGTCCTAACCACTGGACTGCCAGGGAATTCCCCCACATGCAATCACTTTTAGTCCTAACTAGTAATAGGTAACATTTTAGGTATTTGGTTAATATAGCTAAATCTTTGGTTAAAACAGCTAAATCATACATATTTTAAGAAATTTTCTCATTATCACTTTAGGAGATACTTGGAGATTTCTGTGTACAATGTAACCCACTGTCATGAGGATCGAGGAATACCTAGGAATATTTTTGCAAAAAACAAAATGAAACAATCAGAGTATTTCAATACTGGATTTTTGATACTTTATGAGACTGAATCATTTGACTCTGTGAAAACATTGGGTTGGCCCCGAACTTTTTGGCCAACCCAGTACCATCGCATGAGCTAGCATACAAGATTAGGAAAACTTTCCAGGTGTGTTGATACATATAATTAGCACTTCTTGGAGGATTAACTGAAGTGCTGGTTCTTCTTGAAAAACGGCCATGTGTGTATCCAGCCATCATTCCCCCCATATCTTCCTCTGTCTGGTTCATGTGTCTTCCTCGTAATGGGGGAATAAATCAAAGGATGTTTACAGGAAATATAAGTCTACTCTTCAGTCTCAATGCTTGCTGTCATGGATACACAGTAATGAGCTCTACTTCATAATGGAGGATGTGGATTAATCTACCTATTAAGGTGAACTTGCTCTGACGTGGAAGCCTTTGAGTAAATACATATTAACATTACTCTAAAAAAAATAGGGTTTATAAACATACCAATGAGAAACACTACAAATTATTGCTAAAATTGCTAAAAACAGCATTTTATGCTTTCATTAAAAGACTGGAAAGAACCCTGTTTTCAGATTTCCTATTCAGTTGTCATTCATTTGTGTAGGATGGGGTGTAGCGGGGAAATGAGGGAACCAGGGGGTTCTGTTGGGGATATGTTAAACACAGCTTTTAGGTGCTTAAGTGTTGAGAAATTAGCTGCTAGGCAGCTGGATATATGTCTGGAGCCTAGATTAGTCTTTGGGTGTTGAGATTATGAAATGTTTTCCTCTCCTATTCCTCTGTTTACAAATATCTCCAATGAGTATGTTGTACTGTTATAATCAGAAATGTTTGTATAGTTGAAGACTCTAGGAAGGATGGCATCAAGAGAGCAATCTTCTGAGGTTCCCTTGTCTTGCCCCCCAAAACTAAGGAAAACGAGGTAAAAATGGTGGGCAGGGGGCCTTTGGTATTGAAATCTGGGAATGGTGACATCCACAAATCCAAGTTCCCAATCACAAAGCACTGTAGCCCTTCAAGCTCCCAGATTTATGCAAGTTGTGTCTGTTTTTGTTTTAAACAAAGAAACTGACCCTATTATGTATAATAACCATAATTCATTCTGTAAAGCTATTTTGATAGGTTGGACAGCCAAGGAGAATTCACTAAGAAATACTGTCATAACTTTACCTTAGAAATATAAAGACTGTGCAAATATGTTTTGGTTTAGAAGGTTCTGTTCTTCCCTAAGACTGGACTGATAGTAAGCCTGCACAAACGATGACACCCGTTTCTGTGTGTTAGGAAAAAGCAACTGATGAGAGGGAAGCCCCCACTTCTCCTGTCGATCCAAGGGGGTGGGAGGGGCAGGTGGATCAGAGAAGAGCAGACTCTGCAGTAGAAACTTAGGCAAGTTGTGTGTGTGGTGTGTGTGTGTTGAGGAGCACAACTCAGATGGGACAACAGATCAGAACACCTCACCCACTGTAGGAAGAGGGAGCCTTGGTGATGAGGTGGGACAGACAATAGCTGGCATGTCCTTCCTGTTGATGACGTTCTGAGAACAGACTGAGTCTTTGACAGCCAATCTGGTATCAGTGGCATCCATCCCAGAGAGAATAACCATCCCAGAGAGACTGGATGGTAGAGAAAATCGATGCCACTTCCTTTCTGGTCCACTGAATGCAATGCATAGGCCTATTTTGCTCTTTGTGAATATCTATGAGTAGGCAACTTTTTTCTGTAAAACCCCAGCATGAATACAGTGGTAACAATATGGAAGTGCATGTGCATACCTGTGTTCCAATAAAACTTGTGGGCAGTAGTCTGTCATCCTCAAAACTAAATCAACAGCCCCACATGGGTAAGTTAGGAAGGTATTAAAATAAGCTGTTTCCCTAACTTGTAACACCTCCAACTAATTCATGGGCTATCTAGACCTGTTCCATGAAGAAAGATGCTTATAAATTCTAATGCAATCTTATTATGCAACTATATGGATGAATATGAGAAAGGACCATGAAGACATACTCATTTATTAACTCCCTAAAATCGATCTAACATGCTTAAATATAAAGTTTTTCATGTTTTTCCTATCAAGCATACATTTTTCTGCCATCTGTTTGGGGCCTGCTATATACTGCTCAAAGACAGTATTTTGTGAGACTCACAAGTTGTTTCATATTGGCTTTTAAGATGCAGACCTGATGAAAAAACAGTAAATGGTCAAAGCATTATGGTATTTTATTTATGACCATAGATGACACCAAACTGTCACTTCTAACTATACTTATCACAGGAAAAGCCTTAATAGAAAATTGCTTTTAATACAGTTGAGTGAATTGGTATTAAAAAAAAAAAACCTGTATCAAAGGCATATTTTTGAGTTCAAAAACTGGAAACACTCAGAAAACAAAAATGGACCTCTATGGTCATGTAGAACAGTGTGCCCAATTTCTGGCACTGTGTGCTCTTAATACTGTGAGAGTTGGTTTCTACCCTTACCTAAGTAGAGCAGTGCAATTACTGCTGAAGAAATACTGATGTGACCAGGACTGATGCATGAAGGCAGTTCAGCCAGGCCGACAGCCATGGGGCCACTGCAGACATGGGGCCTTTGCCAGGGTGTCTGTCAATCTGGCTAGACTTGAACACAAAGGGAGTGGAACGGCAGAGCCGGGTAGGCCCCGTGATCTGCACAGGAAACACTGCCTACCTGGAGCAGAGCAGACTGAGGAAGGCCCCACACTCACATGTACACGGGAATGCTGGCAGGTCTAGATAGAGAAGAACTTGCAAAGGATCAAAACTAAAGCCTCAAAATACTTTTCCTACCCAAATTTCACCACCTCAACTTATTCTGAATGAAAAGATTATAGCAAATTTCCTGTCCAGATGTATCACTTACATGGCTTGGACTTAAAATTTTAATGCTTTCTAAGAAATAAAGTCCCACAATTTTATGCCCAAACTTACGGCTGCATTTCTTCTTAACAGTATTTACAAGAAACTGCACCACACACACACACAGACACATGCACCTTTAGAGCTACCTGGAAAGGCCATCCTGGTTGGCTCTTCAGCTGGACTTTGAAGAACAGGTAAAAACTCTGATTCTTAAATTGAAACAGAGGAAAAAGTATTTCAAGTTGAAGGAATACTGTCCAAAAACACCAGTAAGTGGATTGTGTTGGAACATCATGTGTGAGATATGAGGCTAGAAAGATCCAAGGAAGAATTATGAGTAAAATGGAAACAAAAAAGAAAAACAACATTGTTTTCTACTTGCCTACCATAAATTCTTAATAACTATACTAAAGAAATTACTTAAAAAAAATCTTACTCTGTCAAAGCTGAGTTTACATTCATTTATTGGTTTACTTTTATCAAAAATAAAAAAAAAATCGATGCTTGTAACAAGAAATTATTAATATTTTCTTACTACCTCATAATGAGTCAGCCATGGCTTTAATTCATTCTGTGCTAGAAACCTCATCCAACATATCCACTGGGAAAGGACATCACAAACTTCACACTTCAAATTGACCTGTGTCCCACTAAAAGCTGCTTGGCTCTGGTAATTCTCCCAACAGCTCTAGTAGCCAAGCCAGAAAGCCAGAAGCTGCAGTATCTTCCTCTCCTCCCATCGGGTCATGTCAATGCTCTCTCTTAGAAGGCAGAAATCCCATGTTTTTCTCTCCATACTAACTGCCACAACTCAGTCCCTCTACCTCTTAAGCTTCTACAATTCTCTAATCAGTCTCTCTGTTTTGTCTTTACAGTCCACCCTCTGAGCTTCCATCAGCATGTTACAAGACAAAAATCCAAACTCTTATCACAGTCTTGAAATCCTACAGCAGGCTACAAGCTAAATGTCTTTACCTTCACCACTAGGCTCCTCCTGCCTATCTGTCCAGCCCTCACATTATATATACTCTCCTTGCCCTAGCCCCAGACTCCTGTGGTTTTCACCTGTTCCTTCCAGACCCCACCAACACCTCTGCAGAGGCTATGCCATTTGGTTACAATATCCTGCTGTTCTCGGCTGGAGATTCTCAACTTAAGGCTTGATTTGGATGCCACTAGTTCTAGGAAATTTGACAACCTCCTCCTATGAAGTTATTTCTCTCCTTTGGCTACTGCAGCACTTGGGGCAGCACTTACCACTGTACCACATATATTTCACTTTGGTTTCCAGAGTTAAGACTGAGAACTTCCCAAATCTAAACCTACCAAAATATTTGCAGACTATTATACCTACATTAATATCAAGGATTGGTTAACCACTATCCATTATTAACAATAACTAACTCTGAAAACCAAACCCCCAAACCCAACAAAAGTTAAGTCATACCAAGTGCTAACTGATCTCAAGGAAGCTTAATTATCAGGATAATCTGTCTGTCTAGTCACATACCAGTTAGGATTAACATTTATCCACACCGTGTTATAGTATGCAAATCAGCTACTGTTTGGATTGCAGCTTACTCTAAAAAGGCATTTCAAAGATTTCCAAATGCCAATCTTAAGGGAAACTTCTAGTAAAATGTGTGCTGGACTCATTTTACTGTATGTGTATTTTTAAAATAAATGTGCATACCACTACTAACTTTCAACAGACAGCCTGTTAACAGTTACATCCTCAGCTAACACACAGTCCATGAGCTCTTGAAGGGCAGGGATGCCACCACCTTTCTATTCCTAGTACATTCTAGGTACTAAAGAAAAGTTTACTGAAATGATAATTAATTCATCCATTTAAATTGAGTGAGTCAAACGTAGAAGTAAAATGCACGAATTGCCAAGTGACAGAGGCAGAAAGCAAGGTAAAGTTAATTAAGGTTCTTAGATCTTATATTTATTGTTTGCCACCAATTCATTTCACTGAGAAGCTGTTATACGGCCAGTGCTCACTTTACTTAGGTACTATATGAAAGAGATCAAAACTTGAAATGACTTCACAAAGATTACCAATGTAAAAGATGTACCTTGCATGGGTATGAAAGGTAAAAAATGTGTTTTATCCTTGTGGGTGTGGTTACAGCTATTTAATGAAGTCTGTGTCCTGAGGGGGTAGGATTTTTAGGTTGCCTGGTTTCAGGCTGTTCCATTTCTGGGTCATGAAATGCCCAGCAAAAATCTGAGAGAACATGCTAAGCCTTGTTCCTCTGCTGCCAGTATGAATCATTTGAGGATTATCTACCTAGTTGGTGAATTAAAGCTCCTTTTCTTCCCTGATATTTAATCACTTTGAAGTCAAAAAACTTCATGAGGTAGTCTAACAGGGAAAAATCACATAAGTTAGTATTGTTAGGGACTCTAGCAAGCCCCAGGGCCAGGAAATGGGGAAAAATTTTAAATTTAGATACCAGTGCATTTGATTTATCCATGCTAATTCTGATAATATGCTATGTAAACTACACACACAGACCCTAATTTGTTGTTTTACTATGGGAAATCTGTTATACAGATGTAGTATATCTGAACCGTACATTTCACTTCTTTTTAAATCACAGATTCAATGTACTGTGAGTACTGCCTAATTTCTGTATCTTCAATATCCATATGATTTTAATGTGAACAGTCCCAACTGGAAGAACATTAACTTATGAAAATAAATCATTCTGGGGGAAGGTTTAAAATCTGAACAATACGATAGGCACATTTATTTCATATGAGTCATACTCTGAACCTAAAATGCAAAGCAAAAGATTGACGTGCACTTCATATTTCAAGTCCTTGTAACAGAGAAGAAAACTCATTACAAAACTTAGATATGATACATCACCATCATTAAAGATAAAGTTGATTAGACAATGGTTTCCATGTACATTTGACTATCTAGCCTTAAAGAGTAAAGCAGAATAAACTGCAGATATCTCAGGTCCTTATATTAAACTGTTTCAGTAACAAGACTCAAAGAATACGTATCTTTCCTATCATTAACAACAGTACTTCAGTGCTAACAGTGCAGTTTAATATTGGTGGTAAAAACTAGAGAGCGATTTATCCTGACAGTTTAAAAAATTAATTATAAAATGCAAAATTCAATAACTTCAGGAAGAATTAAACATGTAAGAATTTGAGACCCGTTTCTGTTTCAGAGAGAAATATTCAACAGGAAAATGTATTTCTAATTTTGAATTTCTGGCCCAAATTTGCCACACACTCAAAACAAATTACCTATACCTCATCCAGCTATTACAAAAACTGATGGCATTCCAAGAGCAAATCTATTTCTCTAGCACGCCCAGTGAAGCAGAACAAGGCAGAGGACAATGGTGGAAGCAGGAGAGGGGCAGCCTCCAGGCTGTGCTGCAACCTAAGCCCAAAAGCTGCAGATACACAAAGAGTAAAGGTCAGCACAGAATCTTCCACTTAAACTCTGCTTCATAAACCATCTGTTTAGGTTTGGGGCTTTTTTATTCTTTAAGTTTACCACTCTATACTTCATAAGAAAGATTTTTTTAAGTACACATAAAAAGATATTAAAAAGTAATAAAATTCAGATATTCAGGTGAGGTACTTAGATTTATATTTAGGAGATGACTTTGTCAAGGTGCTGCTTGACAAAGTATGTATTGATATTTAACTCTAAAAGAAGGCATAACACATTAACATCACCTGCTATAAATATCAGCCCAACCAGTCTTAAATTTTTTTGACTCCATGACTACGTGTTAATTACAGACATGGCTACCCTACCTAGAATGCCACTCCACAGCCCTGTATTAACTGTGCTAGACCAAAGACTCATACCAAAAACCAAAAGAAGAAAAAGAAAAGGCAACCATTTACACTTACTAAGAAAAGCAAACATTTACTTCAAATTGCAGTATAAGCTTTTCAATCACAAAAAGAAAGAAAAGAACAGTGATCTGACAGTGGTCACATCCTGTGCAAAAAAACTTGAGATAACAAAAATGGTAATACAAGGTAGCTGAGCTGCTTACACTGCAGGAAAAGGAAATACAGTAGCTGAAATATGGCACTCCTGTGAATCAACTTCTAAACCAAACAGAATGCCTTTGAAATGATTAAATTTATTTGTGTATTAGTAAGAAAGCCCCACCACCATAAATAGTACAATATTTAAAAATTAAAAAAAAATCATATTTATCTAGGATAGATTGTGTATTTGAACTGTTAGACCTCTTTAAGTGCAGAAGGTGGTTCAGGTTTTGCCTGTTTTTTAAATTAAATAACTGCCCATACACTTTACGAAGTTCCACTCAATCGCAAAAGCCAATTTAAATCAAGGAATATGTTATCAAAGTTGCATAATTTCATTTGGGACTGTCAGCAGGTTAAAGTCTCAAATCAAATCTTCAACACTCATTTTTAGTCAATAAAAAGTTCAAAAGTTCTCAAATCTTCATTATCCTCTTGAACTTGCCCTTCTAAATGATCCTCAGACTGCAATTCCTAGTTTGCAAATAAAAGAATGCAATATGCATCATACTTCAAGAAAAGACGACGATGTCGAGCTAACAGGCTTCTGGATCTTCTCCCTGCTCCTTTCAACCTTCTTGATAATTTCTGACACTATGCACACTGACGAGGTGAGACCCAGAAGAAAGAGCAAATCTGCAAGAGAAAGTAAGTTGGGTTTTACAATTCTTTAAACTTACAGTTGCAGAGCTTAATAACTTATGTTTTTCTAGCATTTTACCACAGCCTTTAAAATACATTATTTCTCAACCATTCCACAAAGTAGCCACATCGGCCTCAGTTTAAAAATAAGGGAAGTAAGGCTCAAAGGTACTAAATGACTTATCTAAGTCACACAGCTAGGACAGGCAGCAGCCAGAGAAGTAGAACTCAAGTCCTCTGACTGCTTCCCCTGAACCATAACCGAGAACCACAACCTTTAACAACAGCAACACTAGAGGAGTTTTCTATTTAATAGATCACACAGCCTTTTTTAAAGGCTCTTCAAGCAGTGGTGACTAATTTGATTTTTTAAATGTCTATCTGAAGATTACTTAGAAATCTGCATCTTATTCCACTTGAAAGTCACTGTTTAAAGACCATATCTTTACAATGGTATCCACACTATCTCGTTCTTATTTACTGCTTCAAACAACTGCACCAGTCTCCTTAAAACTCCATTTTTTTTAAAGAGGAAGGAATATGAATATGAAATTAAAATCTTGAAATTAAACTAGTTCAACTCTAAGGTAAACTTTAACTTACAGCAAAAAATACAGTGATTCATAAATATCCAAATTACCTTTAAAAACCCAAGAATTAGAACTAGCATTATCATAAAATGCGTCCGTTCTCACACTTACATAGGAAGATTAACTTTTAAATGTACTGTATGGTGATGCATTTAATGCACAGTCTGTGAAATAATAATGACTGTCTTCACATCAGCTTAATAAAACTCTCTGCTATTAGTGCTGTTATTTCATAAAATAAGAATGTGCAAATTAGCAAGTAAGAATAGGAAAATATTAGTTTAACAATCAAAATGGTAATTTTAAAGAAGAGCCATTTGGTTTTCAGTGAGCTTAAGTCTAATTTCTTCTTCATACAAGATTAAAAAGTTATAAACTACAATTACTCTGTAACACGTTTTGATTTGCTATCTTTCAGAATCACCAAATATGATTTTGACAAGTGACAACCTATAAAAAATTAACAGGAAAAAAATTCCAAAAGAAGTTTAAAACCTAGAGTTGGGAGAGTGACTCCCCTAAACATTTCCAAATAAGAAAACAGAGCACATACATTTTTCAAAGCAAGCCACTTATTTCACTTTTTAGAAGAAAATTTTTCTTAGAACAAATGCATTAGCAAATACAGCTCATTTATAATATATAAATTATAAAGATAACATTTCCTTTACCCAGTATACTTAGGCTCTCGGTCTGAAAAACTTTCTGAAGTGGAGGAAAGTAAATAACTAGTAACTGTCCCATGATGGATCCAAGAACTGCGTAGCAAAACATTTTATTACTGCAGAGTCCAATCTCAAACACAGATTTGGTCTGTTGGCAGAGCAGAGAGTTCAGTTATTACTCCTTGGTCACAGAAACAACGTCTTTATTATTACACTCACCTCCAATTTTTAGTAACCTGGACTGAATTCTACAGTAGTAGTACCATGAAATCTCTAAATTTTAACTCTTATTTTGGAATAATATAAATGGAATAGGGTAAATTTTAAAGCAGCTTCTCTTCATCAAGGGCTGTAAGAGTGATGCTATTAAAAACATAAAGACCACAGAAACTTCTTTTAGTCCTCCAAAGCATAAGAAACTTTATTTGTATATGATAATTTTGCTAAATCATTTCTATCACTCATTAAGGTACATAATCTAAAAACTTTTCTCGAAGAATGGACTTAGTTACATGTGTAGTGAAAAAGTAAAAATGCCTTTCATAAAACAAAAACCAAATACTAAAGCTTCTTCAAAAATTAGTCTAAATTAATGGCAATTCACTGTACTTGGAAAGTTCTAGCATGGTGAATGGTAACAGATATAGTTAAGGATTTATATGGTGCTCTTAAATTGAAATGAACAGTCAGGCCTCAAATGTAGCTAGTTTCTAAGAACAACATGCTCTGAAAAAGTACCATTAGGTTCTAGCCCATTATTTTCTAACAAAGCACTTCAATCAAGAGAAGGCAATCCAGGGCTTCCCTGGTGGCACAGTGGTTAAGAATCCGCCTGCCAACACAGGGGACACGGGTTCAAGCCCTGGTCTAGGAGGTTCCCACATGCCGCGGAGCAACTAGGCCCGTGTGCCACAACTACTGAGCCTGCGCTCTAGAGCCCACAAGCCACAACTACTGAGCCTGCATGCCTAGAGCCTGTGTTCCGCAACGGGAGAAGCCACCACGGTGAGGAGCCTGCGCACCACAACGGAGAGTAGCCCTCACTTGCCGCAACTAGGGAAAGCCCACGCGCAGCAACGGGGACCCAACTCAGCCAAGTATAAATAAATAAATAAATTTTCAAAGAAAGAGAGAGAGAAGGCAATCCACCTTAAGATAAAGCATGGGAAGAAAAGAAAATTTTAAATGTCGTAAGCTTTGACACACTGATAGAAATAATGAGAAAAAGTTAATATGCACAAAGCTGTTCCTGGACTTCTAACAACACTTGCTTCTATAATGAGGCTAATACCATCTTAGCACAAGCCATGAGCTTTGTCCTATCCTCAGATAATGTTAACTTGAACCTATCATATAGCTACAGATAATAAGAAAATGAAAAGAAGAAAAATCAGGTGATGACACCTGTGTTTTACTTTGATCTCCTAGCCAAAGTTAAGGCTTATCTCCCCAAATGCCCCATCCCTCTTAGGACACATTCTGGAGGCCCATGTTTGTAGGAAGGCTATATCCGGAGCTATAACCATGGCTACAAAAGCAAGCAAAGCTAAAAACCCTGCCCACTTACAATTAGAGAGTACCCTAACCCAATTGAATTAGTCAGCTAAGATCACCTAAGCATACCTGGGATCTGGAACTTAGTGCATTGAACATGTCAAAAAACACAAAGCATGTGAAGGTCATTGTTGTATCCCGAGGTGTTATCACATTGTCTCGCAGCTGTCGAGAGCAAAAAAGATTTTTAGCTGGCTGAATTTAATGAACAAATACTACATGCTTTTAAAGGGTTAATATTTTCTTCCTCTCAGAATGAAATAGCTTTAGTTTAAGATATAAAACATATAAGCAACCTAAATTTCCCATACGCCATTTAAATAAGTCACCTAATGAATAGCTGTAGACTACATAAAGTAAAAAGTCTTTTCCCAAACCATAAACTGGATACTAAAAGAACTTTTTTGATGACATGAAAGTAGCTATATTAAAGACTCAGATTTTCTACCTTCTTCCCAAGTTTTCATGTTAATTTTTATTGTATCTGATACTTCTCTGCAGATTTAAATAACTCTAATATATAAATCAGGAATTCTATTAACCCATAAATACTGAAATCAAACTATGTTTAAATATTTTTATTCTATTTTTGAAAGAGCTCTCGTAACTTCCAGCCTTCTGCTTAATACACAAAAATAACCGAATCCTACTTTGCAGAATGAATATTAATAAAGCAGCTTATCCAGTGAGTATACCTCCCGCCAGAAGACAAACAAAGTCCCACAAACAATGATTATTGAGGAAACAAGTATTTTAAGTATCAGGTTTTTGGTCAAAATGCTGTCCTTCCAGTTGCGTGGAGGTTTACGAATGACATCTTTATCCACTGGTTCTACTCCAAGGCTTCAAAACAAACAGAAAAGTGAATTAAAGTTTTAAGTAAGATTTGGATTTATTACTTTCACAACTTCATTGACCTCAATTATCCCGGAAACTAAATGTCTTCTTTTGGAAACAAAATGTTGAATCATGAAGAAAACCTTGGCTATGATCACTTGAAAATAACCAAAGATTTTATAACTCTTTCCTTTTTTGTTTATTTGGCACAGTTTGGGAGGGGACTGATAATCAAATTCAAAAAATTGCCCAAATTTTATTTACATATAGCTTTACTTATTCCAAATATGGCCTGAAATATATGACCTACCAACTGGACTTTGAACCACCTTTCATGCAAGGAAGTTTCAACTAGGATAATTTGTTGTAACAGTCACTGACATGTATCACTCTGTGTTAGGAAAGCAACATCTAGGGCCCCATTATTATAAAAGAAGATACTTAGATGCTTAGGTCCTTCAATACTTTCCCAAAGTCTCTAAAACTGGCAACAGAACTTTGGTAATAGCACTAAAGCCAGAGATTTCTCCATTACAACCTATTCTAAGAAACAAAAAGCTTACTTCGAGGACAGGGACTGCAACTGTTCCCTCCTGGGTTCTCAACTTAAGGCTGGGCATCTAACAGCCTAAAAGCTCAGATCATAATGCATGAATGAGCACTCCAAGAGAATAAATGATATGCTCACATCACACAATTTATAACAAACACGATGCTGCAGAGATTTCCAACGCTATCCGTGATGAAGTCTTAGAGCTTAATTATCAGGATAGCATGCCATCTTTGTCTTTCAAATTTACATGAGAAAACTCTCACCTCTGAGCTGGAGGTCCGTCCATAATAATATTGATCCACAAAATCTGCATGGCATTGAGAGGATTGGGAAAGTTCATTAATGTAGCCAGTGAGATTAAAGTTAATGCTGCTATACTCCTATTGAAAGAAAGAGTCATTTTAAAAAATGTGTCAGCATAGTATAATTCTTGCTAATTTTATGAAATCACTTTCTTAGCATTTAAAACTCTCATGTTACTACTGCTCTTTTAAAGGAAGCCCATATTTCCAAGTAACCTACTGCTTCATTAGTGTGAACATTTTGAAGCTAAGAGTTAACCCTTATGATCCACAGCATTTTAATAAAGGACCTTCAAATAGAGGAAGATTTTTTTAAATTGAGTTCAGATAACAGTTTCAATGATATTTTCATAATTGTTTTTGGACTACAGAAAAGCCCTTCTACTTTTGGAAAAATATACCAAGAAGAAACATTAAAATTTGACGCCCTTTTCTTAGTTATTTCAGGAGCTATTAAATAAGCCACAAAGGTTTATATATTTTGATGATGATACAGACAAATAATTATCACACTTAGAACCTCTTTATCATGCCATTTTTAGATTTAGGACAGGATTCAATTTTCACACTGGAAAACTTTTACATATGGACAACCCTCAGAAATAGAGCCCAGAAGCTTGTAGGCATTCTGCTTGAATTCTACTTTGCAAATAATTTATCTGTAAGACCCATAAGTTTGTCACAACTTCTTACAAACTTACGTGCTCAGCTGGAATCTAACAAAATTTTTAATGTTATTATAAATTCCTTTACCCTCCTCAATTGCAGACCTGAAAGTTAAAAATAAAATTAGGTGAGAAAATATTATCACAGAAAAATAAGGATATATCAATACTGTGGAACTAATTTTGAAAACAAATTTCCAACTGATAAAACACACACATCAATAAGAAAATCTATTATTTTCTTCACATAATTAAAACTAGAAAAAAAAAAGGAAACACTACTGTGGCAAGGAATTGAAGTCTGGCCTGCTACACTCTACCCGAACTAATTTCATAACACAGTAATTTTTATTCTTAAAAAGACATTTCAACATTAAAATCACATCTTGTGTTTCTACACAAGAGACAATAATACACATTTATAATACTAAAATAATGATCTTCTTTACCCCTCCAAGTTTATTTTACTTCAAGATACAAGAGGCATGCATGGTAAGGGGTTAATTTAATGTAGGTCAGAAATTAAATGGCAATGAGACATATAAAACTTATAGAACTTAAGCCATCTGTTGCTCCTACACACAATTAGGTATATGTTGTACCAGAATTATAAAAAGAATATGGTTTACAAAGATCCATGTAAATTCTCTCATTCATTTTGCTCAACCTAGGAAAATATGTGTTTTATAAACATATTGCCCTATCTTCCAAGATTTTTATACAATTCTAAGAATGGAAATTAAATATCTTATATCTTTTTAAGAGCCTAGCAATTCTGGGTCCTGAGGGCCCACATGCTCCACTTGAGGCCACAATGGGTTAATGAGGCACACAGGGCATCACTGAACTAAGACTTAGATCATTCAAGAGATGATTATCAAGTGACCTCCACCTGAACACTGTGAAACAACCAGCAGGTATTGCAGAATCTTAAAGCAATTAGAAACTGTGGATGAAACAAATCTATTCAAATGATAAACTGCATCATTAGTAACATGAACAATTCCTGACAGAAGGAAACAGATATGGATGGGATCTTTATTTATAATACTTACTGTAAGGCCAGGCACATGCTTATTCCTGTGAGCCTGAATTTAACTAGAATAAAGGCCACATGAAGGTTCACTGCTGTATCACACTAGTGGCCAGGAAATGTGACACTTGGCTGGTACTCAGTAATATTTCTTAAATGAATAGCCCTGCCATTTATTATGTCCATTCCATACAAATAATTTTCCCCCAAACTACACACGAGTACACAAAATAAGATTAATTAATCTAGTAAAAAAGTTTAGTTTATCCAATGTCTAAAACTGCTAAAGTCTTTTCTATGAATGGGGTGCAAGAAAGGATGGGAGGAGACTCTCTGATGTGCATTCATTGAAGGAAAACTTACATGATGGTTTGGAAATCATCATCCACCAGGATCATGTCTGCTGCCTCTTTGCAAACATCTGTGCCAGTCTGACCCATTGCAACTCCAATGTCTGCAGCCTTCAGAGCGACTGCATCATTTACTCCATCTCCTGTCATGGCCACAACCGACCCGTTCTTCTGCAGAGACTGGGGGCGAGAGGGGAGAAGCGGGAGGGAGGAGTTCTGATTAAAATGTTGCTTCCACACAGATAAGGGGATAAACAAATCCTCTCTCTTTTTCTTTCCCACATAATTAAAGACTGGAAATAAAACAATCACTTTTTCAATAAAACTTCAATAAATATATGGAGGTCTTAAGATAAAGCTTAGAAAAAGCTGCCATTAATATTTCCATGTGTGAAAATTCTATGGATTCTATGTGTAGAGCCTGATGAAGAGTCAATTACACAGTTGTTCACAGGGCGACTTTGTCTCCCAGGGGACATCTGGCAATGTCTGGAGACATTTCTGATTGTCATGACTTCAGGGACGCTACTGGCATCTAAAGGATAGGAGCCGGGGATGCGGCTAAACTTACAACACACAGGACAGCCCCTCACAATGAAGAATTATCCAGCCTACAGTGTCAAAGTGCCAAGGCCGAGAAACCGTGACCTCAGTACAATGGAGCACTACTGTGATTAATAAGTCCATGAACTGATGGTACCATGTCAGCTGCTTTGTATATATTTGACTAATATAAACAATCATAGCCCTTTAAACATTGTTCACACTCTCAAAACATTTTTTTCTTGCTGCGTTTATTCAGTTTCTAAGTAATTATTCCTACTCACACTGGGATGATTTGGCTATAGCCTCCTGTCAGAACATATTTCTACATTATTCAGATGTTTAAAGAAGGTTGTATTTGCAGATATTTCCTTAAAGTTTTCTTCTACATCTTCCTTTGCAAACTAAATTCTCTATTAATGTTTCCATCTCAGGCTTTAAAAAACCACCTGTTTTGCTTCACAATACTTCTGACTTTAATGCTCTATCAATATTCCCAGTAGTAAAGCAAACATAATGAAAGACAAGCAGTAGCATTTTGGATACAGAGATAAAACAGTGTGATTCTTAGACACCCACCTTAATAATTTTCATCTTGTGCCTTGGACTAGCTCTGTAAAATACCGCAACCTGTTAAAACACGGGATACACTAAAAATCTTCAACATTAAGAAATATCAGAATAACCTATGTACTTATAACTAAGAATATTTTTTAAATTATCAATTTAAACTGTCTGTATTTTGCCACAGAGATCAAACTTAAGAATATGCCATACATTTGTTAGGACACTCATTTGACAGGGTCATTTCAAATTTTTAGGTACTATAAGAAATGCACAATCTAAACAATTTACCCAGTTTATCCCATTATGTTTAAGCTCTGAAGAGAAAACAGCCTTATTCTTGAAACGTTCAGAGACAGACAAAGGAAAAACTCTCCTGCATCGGCTTCCTCGACACTTCCACAACTAAAATGGCCTTTTCCCTTTGTCCTGTCTTCAGGAGATTTAAAGAACAGCTGCTTCTCAACATCCCTCGAGCCTTTTTTTGTTGTTAAGCACTATGAAGTGTCTACTCATGCTCTTCTACTCAGCTTAATTCATTAGGCGCTCTCTCTTCCACTGTGTCTCCACCTGCTTATACCATCTTCTCTCTCCAAAGAATATATTTAATCCCTTTTCCTGATCCCATCTTCTGGTCTCCTGAAACCCTCCCAGTGCCCCAGTCATCGACAAATCCCCTGGCCCTCCAGTCTTACCCACACTGCTGTTCCCACAGTCCTCTCCAATAGCACCACCAGGAGAGCACAGAGGGGGCAGGTGCCCTCCATTCCTTTCTTCAGTCACAGATCCTCGGTTCTGAACGTCACAGAAGACTGTACTTCACTACCTGTGGCCAGTCACTGCTCCCGAGGCCACCCTCCATGTTCCACAGGAATTTGTAACCACTGCCTTCCATCAGTCTTTCCAACACCCCCGAGCCAGGTGACCTTAATACCCACGTAACCCACCGTTCTCTTTCCTACTCTCCTAGAGGATAGGTCCACACTAGTTTTCTCTCCTCATGCTTCCGATTTATCCCCTTCCCCAGCCTCACTCTCAGCTGACAAACTTGTTTCCTACTTCAAAGAAAACAGTCAGGAGAAAACTTCCACAACTCCCACCATCCAATAGCTGTATCCAGACAGTATCCCTCCTTCTCTCCTTTTACTAAAAATGAACATGAATATGTGTCTAGTGCAGGTCAAATATCCCACCTTCTTACCAATCAGAAATTCTCCCTCCCTTGTATCAAAAATTTTCCCTTGCTGCTGCACCTTTACCATCATTGTACAAACATGTTATTCCTTCCATTTAAAGAAAAACAAACCAAAAACTTCCCTTCCTATCTCAGCTGCTACCCTCCTTTCCCCTTCTCTTTATAAGCGAAACTCCTCTAGGGAGCTGCCTGTACTGCTGTCTCCCATTTCTCTCTTCCACTCTCTCCTGAATCCCTCCTGATTAGGCTGCTAACCCCACCCCTGCCCTGAAACCTCTCATCAAGAGCACCAAAGACTCTGCATTGCTGACACCAGTGCCACTTCTCCCGTGACTTAACCCCGCACACAGCCAACCACTCCCTCCTCCTGAGGCGCCCTCTTCTCCTGGCCTCAGGACCACCCTACACTCTCCTGCTCCCCCTCCTGCCTCTCCAGCTGCTCCTCTTGTGCAGGGTCCCCCAGGCCTCCCTGAAGTCTACACTCTGGAGTGTTCTAGAACTCAGTTCTTGGGCTCTTTATAATATAAGAGGTCTCTCCCTAGGGGATCTCACCCCACCTTAGAAATCTGGCTTTTATTTATATGCCTTTTTGTCTCTTCTGAAATCCAGACTGATAAAACTAATCCACCTACCTACTCCATATTTGCTCTTGGACATCCCATCTCAGACTTAAACATGCCACACAGAACCCCTGTTACTTCCCCAAACACATGCTCCCTCACATCCTCTGCCAATGGCAAGTGCACTCTTGCAATGGCTCAGGCTCTAAATCTGGGGAGTCACCCTCATTCCTCCTCTTCTCCCACATGCCACACACAGTTTGGTCCCATCCTCAAATATATCCACACTTAACCTCCTTACTCAAACATCGAAACCCACTGCCAACACACTGGGTTAAAAACGCAAGTCAAACCACACTGTCCTTTGCTGAAAACCCTCCAGAAACCTCCCATCCCTCTCAGGACAAGCAAATGGTGCCCAAGTCTTTTACTGTCCACCAAGCCCCACATGAAGTGCATGCTCCCCGGTTAGTCTTCTCCCCCAACCCTGCACTACACTGGCCGCCTCACAGTTCCTGAAACATGCCAAGCGCACTTCCCTTGAGGCCTCTGCCCTTGTGTTCCCTCGGATATTACACAGCCTGCCCCTTTCAACACACAGGACCTTCTCAACGATGCCTTTCCTAGGCATGCTGTCTAAAGATCTCATCCTCTCTCTTCCCTGCTTTTGTCAGTGCTCTCCCCTCCTGCTCCCATACTACAGTGATTGTATTGTGTGCTTATCTTAAACCAGTATATTCCCCCCTTTTTAGCTGGAGAAAGACATAAAGATGAAAAGATTATTAACAGAGGAATTTTCAGTTACCCCCAAGTTTAGTCCCAGCTCTGTGATAAAATGATACAGTTCAATTTTTAGACACTTCTGTGTTTTTTTTAATACCTAATTTCTTCAAGACATAATTTTGTGTCACTAAATTTCAATATTTACTCAACCAAAAAGAATGACCTGCTAATCCTGGTGCTTTAAGGAGAATTTTTACTCTGCGCAGTGCTATACTCCACATGAGTTTTATCTTAGACTATAAGCTCCATGAGGCAGAGATTTTGGCCCAGTACCTCCAGTGCTCTATAAACACATGTAAGATGAATGAATAAATGACTGAATCTTAGGACCATCATAAAGACTATTCCCAGGTTCTCTCCCAATTTTAATAAAGGTCTAAAACAAAAGAGGATTATTTTCTTAGGCAAAAAAATTCAGTTTAACTGTACTATCACATTACTGATTACCCTTAGTTCCTCTAGGTACCATGAATCACATAACTCATATGTGGAAAGCATTCTTCCTTTAAAAAGGTTCAAAATCCACTTGGAAACTCTTTACCATGTCTTTAAAAAGTACTAAACATACAGATGGTCAAAAGGCACATGAAAAGATGCTCAACATTGCTAATTATCAGAGAAATGCAAATCAAAACTACAATTAGGCATCACCTCACACCAGTCAGGATGGCCATCATTAGGAAGTCTACAAATAATAAACGCCAGAGAGGGTGTGGAGAGAAAGGAACCCTCCTACACTGTTGGGGGGAATGTAAATTGGTGTAGCCACTATGGAGAACAGTATGGAGATTCCTTAAAAAACTAAAAACAGAGCTACCATATGATCCTGTAATCCCACTCCTGGGCATATATCCAGAGAAAACTGTAATTCGAAAAGATACATGTACCCTAATGTTCACTGCAGCACTATTCTTAATAGCCAAGGCATGGAAGCAATCTAAATGTCCAGACAAATGAATGGATAAAGAAGATGTGGTATATATATATAATGGAACATTATCAACCATAAGAAAGAATGAAATCATGCCATTTGCAGCCACATGGATGGACCCAGAGATTTTCGTACTAAGTGAAGTCAGGCAGAGGAAGACAAATATCACATGATATTGCTTATATGTGGAATCTAAACAACAAACAAAAAAAACCATCAAAGTGATACAAATGAACTTATATACAAAAGAACTTATATACAAAACAGAAATAGACCCACTGACATAAAAACCAAACTTATGGTTACCAAAGGGGAAAGACGGGGAGGGTAAATTGGGAGTTTGGGATTAACAAATACACACTACTATATATAAAACAGATAAGCAACAAGGACCTACTATATACTGATAACACAGGTAACTATACTCAATATTTTGTAATAACCTATAAGGGAAAATAATCTGAAAAAAAAAAGATACATAGGAACTTCCCTGGTGGTCCAGTGGTTAAGAATCCACCTTCCAACGCAGGGGACGCAGGTTTGATCCCTGGTCAGGGAACTAAGATCCCACATGCCGCGGGGCAACTAAGCCTACATGCTGCAACTACAGAGCCCACGCACTCTGGAGCCCATGTGCTACAACTAGAGAGAAGCCTGCACACTGCAACAAAGAGCTCACGTGCCTCAACGAAAGATCCCATGGGCTGCAACTAAGACCTGACACAGCCAAAAATAAATTAATTAATTAAAAAGTGTTCACTTAAAAAAAAAAGATATATATGTATGTATAAATGAATCACTTTGCTATACACCTGAAACAAGCACAACATTGTAAACCAACTACACTTCAATTAAAAAAATTTTTTAATAAAATAAAAAGGACTGAGCTGCATACATATTTTAAATGTACTGGTTACCTTCTAAGTGAAAATTCTACATTACTGCAGAAATTAATCATGTAGCACACAGCACTGAGCATCTAGCAAAGACTGTGGATTTTACAGAATTTTTTTTTTTTTTTTTTTTTTTTTTGCGGTACGTGGGCCTCTCACTGTTGTGGCCTCTCCCGTTGCGGAGCACAGGCTCTGGACGCGCAGGCTCAGCAGCCATGGCTCACGGGCCCAGCTGCTGTGAGGCATGTGGGATCTTCCCGGACCAGGACACGAACCCGTGTCCCCTGCACTGGCAGGCAGACTCTCAACCACTGCACCACCAGGGAAGCCCGATTTTACAGAATTTTTAAATAAAAGGCTAATTACTAATTACAAATACTCAGGTTGTACAGAGTAAAATTTTGCCTTTGTTCCACTACAAATCATTCAAACCACTGCAAATCACTCCTTTACAGCCAATGCAGCTTATCACTGACAATGGCAATAAGGATAACAAACCAATTGTTGGGCTGAAAACATACTTCTTTTGTATAGTAACAAATTACTTTGGCATGCATCCAGTATACCTATTACTTGATATAGATTTCAGCATTTCAAAGCTTTGACGGCAACTCAAAAATAAAAGCAGTTTCTTTGAGACTAAGCAGATCTCAATTCAAAGCTGAAGAATCATGTGGAATATAATATTGCACAGAGTAAAAATTCTTAGAGCATCAGGACTAGCAAGTCAATCTTTCTGGTTGAGAAAAAATATTGAAATTTAGTGACACAAAATTATGGCCTGAAGAAATAAGGTATTAAAAACACACACACACACAGAGAAGTGACTAAAAATTGAACTATATCATTTTATCACAGAGCTAGGATTAAACTTGGGGGTAACTGAAATTCCTCTATTAATGATCTTCTCACTTTTATGTCTGTTTCTCTACCTAAAAGGGGGGGGATATACTGATTTAAGATAAGCACACAATATAATCACTGTAGTATGGGAGCAGGAGGGGAGAAGACAGAATGAGGACAACAGGATGGTAAAAGGACAATGGGAAAGAAGTAGAACTGTGTCAGCAAAGAGAGTTCAGGGAATATTACGGAGGGAAAGGGTGAAAGGCTGTGTATTTTCAGAAGGAACCTGCAAGACGATTTTTCTCTTCTCATGGGTCCATCTTTTCAGTGTCATATTTGTGGTCAGCACTCACAGTTCTTTTGATCAACATTAACAGAAAGTAAGTTATGAAGAGAAGAAAGTAGGTAAATATGAAAAGGAGAGGCTAATAGAAAAAAATTATTCCTGGCATTAAAATAACCTCCCAAAGGTCCCCAAATCTTCCAGAACAGATTAAAAGATACCTGATGCATTGAAATAAGTATTGATGACATACCAAAAATTAAACAGCACACGAACTGGGATTTTATTATAGGGACTTGGTTAATAGGTTTGGTAAAAACAAAAATGGAGGCAGTGCTATAAAAAACAAACAAGAAGGGCTTCCCTAGTGGCACAGTGGTTGAGAGTCCGCCTGCCGATGCAGGGGACGCGGGTTCGTGCCCTGGTCCGAGAAGATCCCGCATGCCGCGGAGCGCCTGGGCCCGTGAGCCGTGGCCGCTGAGCCTGCGCATACGGAGCCTGTGCTCCACAATGGGAGAGGCCACAACAGTGAGAGGCCCACGTACCGCAAAAAAAAAAAAAAAAAAAAAAAAGAAAAAAACAAACAAGAAAAGAGAATGTCCATTTTTATCAACAGGAAATGTAGAGCACACTCAAGAAATCATAAACAAAAAACACTGAGAATTCCCAGATGGACTTTATACATAATTAAGCAAAATTCAGTTTCCATACTACTTTCTAACTGGCTCTAGGTCAAAAGGACAGAGAAATGTTAAGGGATTTGGAATGTGTGACAGAATTATGGAAACAGGGAAGCCAAAAAACGTTTTAATGAGGAACAGAATTCATTAATATGATTTTTAATACATGTGGGAAAACCTCAGTGAGCTGGCAATTTAGAAGAAAAGTTTTGTTTTGTTCTAACACTAATAAAAGAAAAACTTTTCAAAATGATCTGAAGTAAAAGCATAAGACCAAGGTTTAAGAGTTACATGAACACAAGATAAAAATGGGAAAAAAGACAAAGTAGGGGTTGGGGGGGACTTAAAGGACCTAAAGGAAAGAAAAGACTTGGGTTTTCAAAAGACATGATAAACCTGAAAAAACCCCTGGTATTTATGGAATTCCTCCACAGAGCAGGATGACTCCAAGCAATTCAATGAGCTTTTCTCTTTGAATAGCATCAGAGCAATTGCCATAATTGATGCACAAAAACTCTTATTTGAAAATGACCAATGATGTAATTTGTCCAGGCTGATGATGCAATTTGTAACTTACTTCTTCCTTCCCTAACTGCCTTTACATTGGTTTTCAGAGTTCATTAGCATTTTTATCAGAGAGCCAGAGAGAGTGAACTGAAGAAAGCAAATAAAATGAAATTTCAAATCTGTCCTATGTCACTACTTGTTAGCATCTCTGGGAAAAGGTTTGGAAGAAAAGGCTGAACAAAGATTAATGGGAAAATGTTTTATTAACTGCAGATTTCACATATACTTACTAAACGTACATTTTGTCTCAATACCCCCAGGGAACTTAATACAGGATTTATTCTTTCAGAAATAAATGTCAGGAAGAAACTAACAGGATAGGACACATACACACACATACATACACAGAGTCCTGTTCAAATATGGAAACACCTACCCCACTAAATCTAAAACAAATCAGACACCCACACTGCTCCCAGATGCTCTGAAAAGGCATTTCAATGAAAAAGAAAGGACAGTCTTTTCAACAAAAGGTACTGGAACAATTGAACACCCATACATAAAACAAATGAACCTTAACCCACTTCTCACACATAGACAAAAATAATTCAAAATGGATCACAGATGTTAGTGTGAAACCTAAAAGTATGAGACTTCTATAAAAAAAAAAAAACACAGGAAAAAATCTTTGGACCTTGGGTTAGGCAAAGAGTCCTTAGATAACATATCAAAAGCATGATCCATAAAAGAAAAAAATTATAAACTGGACTTCACCAAAATTTAAAACTTCTGTTCTTTAAAAGACAATGTTAATAGAATAAAAAAATAAAACCAGACTGGGAAAAAATATTTTCCAATCAAATATCTGATAAAGGACTTTTATCCATAATATATAAGTAACTTTCAAAATTCAAAAATAAAACATTTTTTTAAAAATAGGCAGGGTAGACTGTTCACTAAAGAAAATATATGAATGGCAAATAAGCACATGAAAAGGATACACAAAATCATTAGTTCTGAGGGAAATGCAAATTAAAACCACAATAAGATACCATGATACACCTATTAGAATGAGAGTGGGGAAACTGACAATGCCATGTGCTGGTGAGGATATTAGCAATTAGACCTTTCAAACATTGCTGGTGGGAATGCAAAACAATAAAACCACCCTGTAAAACAATTTGGCACTTTCTTACAAAGTTAAACATACATAACCATATGAGACTCAGCAATTACTCTTAGGTATTTATCTAAGAGAAATGAATATTTATTTTCATATAAAAACTATATACAAATGTTTAGAGTAGTTGTAATCATAATCAGCAATAACTGAAAATAGTCCAAATGCCTTTAAACTAGTGCATAGGTAACACAAACCCAATACAGTGGAATACTACTCAGCAATTAAAAATGCATTATGCTAAGTCAAAAAAGCAGATTCAAAGCCCTCATACTATATGCCTCCATTTTTAGAGCATTCTGGAAAAGGCAAAACTATAGGGACAGAAAACAAATCGATGGTTGCCAAGCAGTGGAAAAAGAGGGAGGAGCTGACCACAACAAGAGGATCTGGGGTGGGAGGAACCTGTACCCGATTGTGTGATGGTTACAAGGACCACACACATTTGTCAAAACTTACGGCTGTACATTAGAAAGGAAGAAGTTTACTGTTTGCAAATGATACCTCAATTTTTTTAAAAGCATTATACATGCATTCAATTAAAATAGAATACAAGGGTAAGAAGTATGAAGTGATGGTCTCTCTCCACTCTGTACTTTATAAATACAAAACACCATTGTTAATTTCCACAGTACCTTCCTCAGAGGAAACTTGGCTCTTGCTAAAGTACTGATATTCCTAACAACCACATCATAAATACTCTCAATGATAAGACTGATTTCATCTCATGATTTGGACCAAAGAATCTGGTGGTCATGTCCCGACTGTTTTCAAATCTTTCAAACAGGAGAAGTTGTCTAACACCTAGAATAAGGCCTTTCAGTCTGAAAGGCTCTGGTTTAGGCCTACCTTTGGCACCATCTGTGAAAGCTGCTGGACATCCATTGCATCTATTTCTTCTCCTGAGACTGACTGGGAGGTTTTGGAATATAATCCCAGACGACTAGCTGAAGTGAAATGGGAAGGAAAACATAATTAACCAGATTGGTTTTGCTTGACAGGCTAGTCAACATAATGCTCACTTAATATGATTTATCAACTCACTTTCCCTTTAAGTATAAAATGTCTTTATATGAAGGGATCACAAGACAGACTACAGTAAGACAAACAGAACTGAATTAGTAAAAACTGTGGGGTTTTCTGTTTGACTACTTTATTTTTGTTTAAATTTAAGAATAAAGAGTTTTCACAATTTAACCCACCACACCTAAGAACTGAAACAAGGCCAAGCAGGTTCTGCTTGGGAGCTCAATTTTAATGAAGATCAGAGTGCATTTTAAATAAAGTAAACAAAGCCAGGCAAAATGGTGGCTCATCTGTGGTATCATGTAGTTGTTATGTAAATGAAAATAAATGTTGAGAAGTTTCTCTAGGAACAATCTTCCCAACAATATTATGTTTCCAGTGACATATTTTTCTTAGATCACATAAAGTGTGAAATTCCTGTCTCAGTCTCTTTCCATATTAATAAGATAAGAATTAATGAACTTTAGCAAATTTAAAATTTATCAGTATGAATTATAGTTTACAGGTTCTGGGAGATTAACTTCCATGTCCATTTTATTTCCTTATACTTGTTAAGTAATCTTAAGCTGCATTCAAACAACATAGGCATATATGTATTAGACAACAGAAATACAGACACAAGTTATTTTCTTTCAAATTAGGTACAAAGTCTGCTTTTAAAAAATTATACTCAAGTTGAAAGAAAAAACTAAATTTCATATTTTCTTGATCTAGCGCTTTTATCCGTCAGCATAGTGGACTATGAGGTTAAAAATAATCAACTATTCTTTTGTAAATAAAATAATGTGATTTCACAATGCTTTAGTTATTTTCAACTAATAGTATTATTTTTTTAACTAAAATAAAATTTGGTCCACAATTTTATAGAGTATGAGCAAACAAAAGCATCAATTTTAACTGTATAACTCAGTATTATGTAAACACACTTCATGTCAAATGATTCACAAAACTATGCACTGCAGTAATTTAAGAAAAACTATGGAAAACAAAGGAAGCAGCCTAGTTATACCGATTGCAATTGCAGTCTCCTGTGAGTCCCCAGTAATCATTTTTATTGACACTCCCGAGGCAATGAGTGTTGTAACAGCTTCTTTCACACCAGTTCTAGGAGGATCAATGATTCCCACCAGGCCAAGGAACGTCAGTTGCCCCAATTCAGGACCAGAAGCCAAAGCAAGAACTTGGGAAATAATAAAATCCGAAAAAGAAAATGTGAATCACAAAACCATTAGAATTTACTTTACAAAAGCTGGAGACCATAACACTTCTCAGATAAATGACTTAAGACGACAATGTCATTGTGGTAATTACAAAAACTCTAAAAATCAAAATTATTACAGGCAAAGATATTCTAGTTTAATGGTTCTCAATATGGGGTTGCTTTAACTTATTAAAAATTAAAAAGAATAAGACTAAAGAACTGTTAAGCAGAGAAGGCAAGTGAGGAGCAAATAAGAAATGTTTTCACATAGCAAACATGCAGCTCCTTTCAGCAGAAACTACTGACTCTTAAGAAAAATACAATTAATTATTTGGAAAACTATAGGTTTGTTGAGCTTTTTTTTAAAAAAAAAATTAATAGATTTGTTTTATTTATTTATTGGCTGCGTTGGGTCTTCCGTGGCTGTGCACGGGCTTTCTCATGTTGCCGAGGGCTTCTCACTGCGGTGGCTTCTCTTGTTGCGGAACACACAGGCTCCACGCACACGGGCTTCAGTAGTTGTGGCGCACGGGCTTAGCTGCTCCGCGGCATGTGGGATCTTCCCAGACCAGGGCTCGAACCTGTGTCCCCTGCATTGGCAGGTAGATTCTTAACCACTGTCCCACCAGGGAAGCCCCAGTTTGTTGAGCTTTAAAGTCAATTTTAAACAGTCACCTTTGAAGGTGGCTTCTCCTAATGTATCTTCATCTTTCCATCTTATAGGCCTCCAGAACAATTCAATAGCTTGAAGAGAAGGCTATATTAATTATATACAACATGTAATAATTTTGTACACAACAAACCCTGGGAGGTAAAGTTAATTTGTAAAGTGATTGTAAAACCACTAATACCAACAATAGTTTCTATTCTTTCACTCTTTCTGTAACATTAATAGGATTTTCTTATTTGTTACTTTGGTTCTCTTAAAACTATATAAATAATACCACCATACCATCATTTATAGTTAGTTTCCTGTCGTCCTCGGGAACTTAAGATATAGCACAAAGTACCGTTCATTTCCAAATACCATTTAGCTTTTTCTCAGAATTCTGGAACCTCTAGTAGCTACCTTATGAGCCAGAGGGATGTGTCTCCATCTGGAATATTATAAGACTGAACAACTTACCAAAGAAAACACACCAAAAAAAGCACACAAACTAAACATATGTATCTTACAGGGAAACTGAAAAGTCCCAGAGGGATCACGGGAAGTATCCATTCTTATTCAAGCAGAAGGTATGAAGGATGAAATACATTTGGAAAACCATGGTTAGAGGCAAATGACTTCTGTTTTTCCAGTGTACGAGTCATATCTAACTATTTACGTAGATGTGAGGCCCAAACGCTTTCACTCTGGAGAGAATGAGCCACTTGACAGTCCCTAGTGTTGGAACAGAGGCAGATGGCAACAGAAGGGGGGCACTGAGTATCAATCTGTGTGTCAGCAAATCTTAAGAAAGGGACACCAGCTCCTGGCACTCTCAGTGAAGGGGTGGTATTAGCCCAGAGGTCAGTATCCTGTATTTATTTGTTTGCTTCTTTAGCACAAATGAAGATCTATTGTTACTGTTTGGGACAAAGATATGTAGACCTTTTCTGTGTGGAGGGCCCCCAACTTCCTCCTTTATATTTAAAACATAAAAACGAAACGTACTCCAATTTTTAAATTAACAACATGTATTTTAAGAAACTTAAGTTTTATAAAGTATAAAATAAGTTCATATCAAGTTAAACTTAAAATCTTTATTCATTTATTCTTTACTCTTCATTACGGTAACTTCAGCGGGAAGAGGAAAATGGAGCATAAGCAGAGAAGAGGAAAAGATGTGAAGCAAGGGACAAATGCCCAGAATGTTTCCCAAAGCCCTGTGAAACAAAGACGTTCTCCTCCACCAAGTCTTGTCTATTTCACAATGTTACCACACCAAACCACACATACACAAAGCTCCACAATCTTTCAGATGAAGAGAATTAGTCAAAAAAAAGTGTGAAACGTCTGTTACAAAAATTGAGGAAAACAGGGAGCACATACCAGACCTTTAAGACTGTCTAAATGCAACCCAACTTTGAAACCCTTTTGCTGTGAGCTGCTAAGAATAAAAAAACACTGCCCTCAAATGAAGCCACAAGAATACCTTTCTAAACCTATCTTATTATAAGAGCAGAAGTCTTGTAAATTATACTTGTTTCCTGCTCCCAGGAACTGTGGTGCTTGACTTCCATTTTGTAAATAACAATAAAATTAAGGAAGCCAACTCTTCCAATTTCCTTGAGAAAGACTACATAAGTGCATGGGTGTGGGTGTGTGTATGTGTGTGTGTATTCCCCACAAGCCAGAAGGTAAAAACCAGGTACGGCCCCAAGCCCTGCTCTTCAACCCTACATACACACAATGTCCCTAGAAGAAGCGGCCGATGTGTGTGTGCACAGCAGACCCCCTTTCCCTGTCACTGTCCAGTCAGCAGCATTTCACAAGGCAGAGTCTGGGCACCTCTTTCCTCTCTGGTGATCGGCAAGGGAAGGAGTCAGCAGATGAGGAACAAGTAAGTAACCACCTCAGTTTAAAGAATTAGAGGCTTAAGTCTTTTAATATTTAGGAAAGTATTTTAGATTAACAAGAGCCAGTGATAACATAAGGAAGGAGTAACACCACCTTACTTCTATCTATCCCTGTTCTCACAAGATAAACTTGTCTAAAATAAAATTTCTATCACCTGCTCAGAGACCACTGCAGGTCTGTAAGAACCAGAGATTTCATATTTTGCTACATTCCCAACTTTTTATGTTTTGGGAACATAGAAACAATTAGCCAACTAAAACCTAACACTTCAGAAATGGCAGGCTTCTACGAACCCTGGAATAGAGCTGTGCAGCTCAGAAGTGAAGCACGAATTCATCTGCAATTAAAAGAAGGCATTACCTCTTCACCTAGGGGACGGTGCTGAAATGGCCTTACCTCTGAGCCCTGCAGAGCCCATCTGGGCCTTCTCTTGTTGGTACAGATCTCTCTGCTGCTGGGTGAGTGTCAAGGTCTGCCCTTTGCTGTGATATGTAGTACAATACTTAATCACCTGTTCATAAGCACCCTTCATAAAACAAATCTCTGGTCTGTCCTAAGAAGAAAAAACACAGCAAATAAATTCAAGTTAATTTCAATTTGTATATATCTGCCATTGGAATCAAAAACAAGCGGCATGCATTCCCATAATCCCCAGGGAAGTTACTCAAGCCTAAGGCTTTGAACAGCACTTGAACTCTGAAGATTAAAAGCTCACATAGGAGTTTTCTGCATCCTCTTTAGAACACAGCATCTACTCCACACCCTCAGCGCCACAGTGAAGGCAAGGCTACACTCAGCTCCACACTAGGCACTCTCAGCTCACGATGTAATAGGAAAGGGAAAAAGATCTAACGTCAGCCCACAAGCAATGGTTTAGGCTTTCTACTACTGCTATTATATGTATACACGTGACCCCATTTAATTCTCACAACCACCTTGTAATTATGGGTATTATCAGACATTTTATTTTTTACCCTAGCAAAGTAATAAACAAAAACTTACAATGAAAACCCATAGTCCCCTGCCTAAAACCTCCTCACCTCCAGTCCTACTCCACAGAGGCAAACCAATTTTATTTTATTTCTTTATAAATTTATTTATTTTTAATTTATTTTTTGGCTGGGTTGGGTCTTCGTTGCTGCGCATGGGCTTTCTCTAGTTGCGGCGAGCGGGGGCTACTCTTCGTTGCGGTGCGCCTGCTTCTCATTGCGGTGGCTTCTCTTGTTGTGGAGCACGGGCTCTAGGCGCGCGGGCTTCAGTAGTTGTGGCACGCAGGCTCAGTAGTTGTGGCACACGGGCTTAGCTGCTCCACGACATGTGGGATCTTCCCTGACCGGGGCTTGAACCCATGTCCCCTGCATTGGAAGGCGGATTCTTAACCACTGCGTCACCAGGGAAGCCCTTAATTATGTTTTTATTGCTACTTGTTCACTAAACAATTTTATACTCTGTCTACTGTGACAGGTGATCGTCTGGCCACCCCCACTATCTACTCCTTCTCCTCACTGTTATAATACATGCAGAGCAAAACTCACCAGTATTCTGCTCACTTTCTAATTCCTCACTGCTGAGCCAAGTGGCCACCAGAGCAGTTCACAAACTTCCCAGCTCTCCTTGGAGGCACACGGTAGAAATGTATTTCCCTGCACCTCTTACCACTCTGAAGTCAGATGTGATTTGCTTTGGCCAATAAACATGAGCAGTACTTGTAATTTAGGAACCAGTGCATAACGTGGTCCTCCTCTGCCTTGGTGCGACAGTGTGACCTCACACTGAGAGGAGCATCCATCTCTGTGGTCCCCAAGTGAGCAGTAACCAGATGTTACGGGGAAACAGGGAGCAGAAAGGTACGATGTTGTTTCCATGACCTACAGAAGCCCAATATATTTCTTCCTGTTCAAGTTTTACCTTTCATAAAGTTAATAATTGTCTCTTTATTTGCTTAGTTTTCTTTACACCTATTACTCATTATTCCCAAGCTCCTCCATGTCATATAAAGCCCTTCTCAATGTATTTTTCACATAATCCAATAAGTAGGTGAGCCATTACTCCCATATTATGACTGAGAACTCCCTCCTCGGGCTGTGCTCTCCCTTCCTTTTCCAGTGTGAGTTGGCTCATTTCCAGGCTTGCTGCATGACTGGCATCCAGGAGCTTCCCTTCACCCCTCTGCTGGTTAGAACTCACGAGGTTTTAAGTCTCCCTGTTCCTTGATTTATACTCTTACCTTGGAATAACACATCCATCAGTATCTAAGAAAAGCTGTGTGGGCTATACACTTTGAGGCTTGTTTGGAAACATTTTTATTTTACCCCCACATATGTAAGCTCAGCTGGGAAGAGATCTCCTCTCAGTTGAAGGCTTTCCTCCATCATCTTCCAGCCTCCAGTGTGCAGTGCTGCATTTGGAAAGTCCTAAACTTTGGTGTAGGACCTCCTCCCCCTTGCCCTTCCTCCCACCCCACAATCTCTGGAAGCTTTTAGAATGCTAAGTGCCCTCAAATTACTTGATCGTCGGCCTTGGTGTGTTTATTCTCTCACTCCCACCCCTCTGTAACATACACATTGTGCCGAGCAGCTGGTGCGCAATTTTATTCTAGAAGCTGAAGTTCTTCCTCTAGAAATTTTCCTGATGTTATTTGCTAAAATCTTCCCATTTTCTGTCACCACTATTAGGTGGATATTGGATCTCCTACATCAATTCTCTGATTTTTACATCTTACCTTTTGTATTGTCCACCTCTTTGACTTTTCTACTTTCTGACAGATTTCTTGACTTTATTTGAAAAACATTCTATTTAAAGTATCTTGTCATTTTTTATGGTCTTTGGAAATTTTCTTCAGCATCCAGCACTATCTTTGTTTCTGACACCCTTTTCTCTGTTGGCTTGGTCTGTGTCTTTCATACTGAAGGCTTTCCCCAAGTATCTCGCAATCCCTGTCTGTCCATTTACATTCAAGACCAAAGCAAATAAAGGTCTAGAAACTCCATGGGCACTGCAGGGTTTATCAACTGGTAGCCCTCACAGTAGAGTGACAAGACGAAGACCAGGAGCAGGTAAACTCTACCAATGAACAAAGAGCTTATTTAGGACTACTCCATACTGTAGGGATCTCCCCAGGACCAGTCAGCTTCTCTAAAACTCTTCGATCTTCTGACTTGGAGAATGAGGATATGGGGATACCTACCTGCAAGCATTCTGAGAAAGTGGAGTTAGGACCTAGGACAACGGCTTGCCCTTAATCACCCTGTGTTTCGTCTTAAACCTTAATTCTGCCTTCCACTCTTGTCCCCAAGATGACATTTCTGGTCTGGCCTCAAGAAACAGAAAGGTAAGTGGGGGAGTTCTACTGGTTCCTTATTAGAATTTTAACCTGCTCTCCTCTTTTTAGCCACATGCCTTAGGCCCCACCTTCAAAGATACCTGTCCCCCTAAGTCTTTCCCATACTTCCTCTTTTTTAGTTCATCTTTTATTCGTTGGTTGTCATTTTGGTAGGTTCCAGGGAGAGAGCAGAGATAAATGCAGACTGTTGTGTTCAAATGAAAGTCCTCTAAAGACAAACTATTTGAGCCTGGGGCTGTTTTTTGTTTGTTTGTTTGTTTCTGGCTACATTGGGTCTTCATTGCTGCCCGTGGGCTTTCTCTAGTTGCGGTGAGCAGGGGCTACTCTTCTTTGCAGTGTGCGGCTTCTCGTTGTGGTGGCTTCCCGTTGCAGAGCAGGGCTCTAGGCACGCGGGCTTCAGCAGTTGCAGCACGCAGGCTCAGCAGTTGTGGCACACAGGCTTAGCTGTTCCGCAGCATGTCGGATCTTCCCAGACCAGGGCTCAAACCCCTGTCCCCTGCATTAGCAGGCGGATTCTTAACCACTGTGCCACCAGGGAAGTCCCGTGGGGCTGTTTTTAAACTGGTACATTTTTCATATCTGTGCCAGGCTGACCTCTTCTAGATCCTGAGTCAGGTCAGCGGGTTTGGGTTTTGTTAGTTAAATCTGTTGATTCTGTTTTCTAAGAGAAACTCTTCAAGTCAGCAAATGGAAAGAATAATCACACCCTTTCTATACTTATATCCCGCCACTCCCTACCCCTACCCCCAACTGAAAAGAGTCAATGTACAACTTTGGTGAGGTTAGATTCAAAATTGCTGAAGTCGAATCTTCGAACTTTACATGAGCCACATTATCTTGAAGTAGTGTGTGATCATATATAAAATGTAAAGAAATACACCTTGCAAATAAACTCATATACATATTCTTGCTATGTAACTATATAGACAAGGGACATCAGCTAAAAATTACCTAACTCTGATGCAATTTTTGAAAGCTTTACATTACAAGGTTTAAAGTAACAGGCATTTTATTTTTATAGTTTTGTTTCCAACTGTATCCCTTCCCTGAAGTTTATAAAAGTTCTTTTAAAGACTAAACAGAAATCTTTTTTCCCCTCATCATCAGAGTTCCTGGCACAAGTTCAATGTTGAGCAATTTAAAACCAATGTTTCCTACTTATTATGGGCAAGGGAGAATCCTCTCACTACTTCCCATCTACAGAGATGTAACTGGTTTCTAATGTTTGCTCACAGGTAAAAACACATAACCGTTTATTAATTCCTAATAAAGAAAATGTAAAAACAGCTATATATTTTTAAGGCCAAAGTAAGTGTAAGCATCAAGCTGGTAATAGCAACTATGAGTGATATGATTATACACTGTAGATAACTATTGTACATAACTCTTACTGCACTGTGTAAAAATTTCTAAAGCACCCAGAGATAAGGTAGTAGCTTGAAATATCAGTGCATTTCGTTTTGTCAGTTTGTAAGCTGGATCAACTAACATGAATTATACACATTTGGTAACCATGTTTCCACAAAATAATGTAGTTTTTGTTCAGCCTGAAGACAAGACATTCTTCAGTGGAAAAACACAGACTGCAGAAACCTGTCATCAAGAACAAAAAAGATGTCGAAAGGCTTATGTCACAATCTCCAGGAGACTGAGACCAGGCTCCAGCTCATTTGAGCTGTTTGCTCACGCAGCAAAACTGACATGTCTATGCATAAATTCAAAGAGAACATGAAAACAACCAGGGATGAGTGTACTATGAATCACACACACTTCAGAGCTGGTCTGTGTTATGCTCAATGACTGCTTAAATCTAAAGGTGGATAATAAATGAAAAACAGTAATCTAGTTAAACAACACAGAGTAAGTTTTCTATAAATGGAAGGATACCTGCTGTGTTCGGTGCACACACTTAACAGCCATCCACTTCTGCTCAGAGCTAAAAGGGTATTCAGCTTTTCTGATATAATCCTCTTGAAGTCCATCAAGACCCATCTACATGGCACAAAAGGAAAGTTAATTCTCACCAACACGTGACTACTTTTTCCTTTAACAAAGAAACAAGGGTCACAACTTTGTAGGGAGGCTGGCTAGAGATACCTGGATTATTTTTCAAACAGCTGTGTTCCATCTATACCTCCCATATTTCTCTGAACAGCAGCACACATGTTCAACATGAAAGCCTAGGTGTTTGATAAAGTCTAGGGCATGCTATTGAACTACATACAGAGCAAAACTTTAACACTGACTATATTAAAATCTCAACTGGCTCAAACTCTGGAAGGAAGCAGGATAACAAATAAAGGTGCCCAGCCAATACATACTTTATAATCAACAGAAGCTTCAGATTCAACTCCTCGCTTCTCTGGGATTCGAATTTACCCTGCCGGCTGCTGCCATGCTACTCCCTTTCGCCCCACCCCTTGACATGCCAACTACTACCAATGCCATGTAGCTCTTCTCCTTCCTTACCCTTTGCATTTCCCACCAAATATTCAAAAATATTCTTTAAACTATTCAAAAACCTGGCTTATTGCTTTTTACTGTCTACTGAAACATGTTCAGACTCTCCTTCCTAGCTTTCAAAAATCCTCCAGTAACCCACTACACAGCCTACTTAACCACACTCGGAGCCACTCAAACTGTTCATTTCATCCGGGTTAACCAAATTCATAAGCCATAATCCAGTCCATGCTTTTTTATTGCTCTGTGCTTTTATTCTTGCTCTTTCCCTAGCTTATCCCCCCACCCCCATCTAAATCCTTCCTCCCCTTCAAAGTCCAGGTCCCAAGTCCAAATATGCACTCTTCTTACATACGGCTCGACTCCCTACCTAAATTGTGAGGTCCCCACCCATAAAGAGGCGGTTTCACACACTTTGTTTCTCAAAGAGAGAAAGTTAAATATAACACAATAAATACTTGTTATTTAACTTCGGACATCTTTTAAAAAGCTATACTATGCTGTTTTAGTTACAAGGAGAACAAATGATAAAGGAATGAGACTTTCTGTTAAGGAAACAGAAATAATGTATATATTATAGAAATACCAATTTTACTTTATCAAGTTAAATGTTACAACAACCTACCTTTCTATATTGAATCTCAATTCAAGCAACCTCATTTAGAGGCATCCTGTTTTATATAAGTCTCAAAGTTTCCTAAGACTGCTCTTAAAAGTAGTTTTATTTTTGTTATGGGAATGCCAGGTTGGACTTTTAGGTTTCTCATTTAATCAACTGTAGGACTTAGAAGAGGAGATCAATTGGGACAGATAAAAGGGTCACTGAGGGCAGCACCCCTTCTCCCCAACACAAACGCTAACTCTACACTCACTGTAAGAAATTAATAATGAGGAAGGGGAAGGAAAGGAAATGGAAGACTGGAAAAAGTAAAGCTGACTTCTCATGCTGGCCTTTAATACCTTCATGTGGAAATACTAAAGAATGCTGCCTCTTACGCATTTGAAAATAGGCATTTATCAGCAATTACACACATTTATACAGCTTTTCACACTACACTCTGAATATTATGGAAGACAAGAATATTACTTCATAAGAACAAAACTGTCACTGGTCATTAGTTTGTATGCTGCATGTAGGAGATATAAAGTTATAGTGAAAAACCTCTATGCTCTGTATTTCCAGGAAGAATAAAATTGGTTCCCAAAAGGCAATAAAAACTATGAAATAATGTGAATCTTCTTCACTCTACACCTAAAAGCCAGTAATACTGAAATTTATGGCTTCACATTCTCTTGTGAGGGTGATATTTTCACATGTCAAAGAAGAGAGACCAGGCACATACCTTCATTGCAAGAGCAATTAAGGCTCCTTCTGTTGGTTTCCCCATTAGAGTGTTGTTTCTAATTACAGCATCATTGCACACACAGCCCGCCTAAGAGAAATACACATAAACTATGAACCCATCACTGCATCCTAAGTCATTATGAAGAGAGCCACTTTCTTAGAGAATGCAATATTTACCTCGACAATTCTGCTAACAGATGGGTTATAGAATCCATGAACAACATCACCATCAACAATCACTTCCCCAAATGGATTGTAGCCAACTCCAGTAACCTAAGGAATGTAGAGTCAATAATACCAGCAGACAGTGACAATACTTACGAAAACCAAAAGCTATGAGTTGCGTTCATTTCATTTTATACATCATGACACTGTTAGTGTGTACACCTAGAAAAGCATTTAAATTTGTCTGAAACAACATTAATAAAAGAATATAGATAGTAATTTTCACCACAATGGTAAACCTACAGTTAATTATACTAATAATTAACTACTAATTATGCTAATTAATCATTATAATGCATAGTATATTGTAAATAGAAACACGTAATTGTTAATATAATTAATATAACCTTATATTTCCTCTACTTACAATATACTATAGAAAGGATAAATAAACCATGAAAATCTCTATATATAAAGAGTGAGCTTAAATTTATATAACATTACATTTATGTAACACTACAATTTGCAAAGAATTCAAATCTATTACCACATCTAACATTCATGACAAACCTGTGACCTAGACAAAAGTAGAATTCTTTTCGCAAATATGCAGGCTCATAGACAAGTGATTTACCCTAGCACTTACAAACTACTTTAACATAGTATATATTACATGCAAATTTTTAAAATCAGAGACAAGTCAGATACTTATCCTATACAGCTAGAACAAACCAAGCCAAAGAAAAGTTAAATATCACAATAAAAATAGGACAGTTTAGAGGAATTAACAAACAGTTAATGTTTGACATATAAAATTATGGGCTTAAAACAAAAGAGAAACCTATATGTTACCTTTCATACCTGGACCATATAATATAAGCACATGTAACCCCAATGACCCTTCTGAGTCATCCAGAAAAGGCACATTCAACATAGCACTGGGTATCCTTAACCAAATCTAACACCGTAAATATCAATAGTCTCATTTTAAGACCTAGTAAAATGGAATTAAATAGACTTAAGTACAACTTCTGTCAATTTGTGAAATGCTTCCTTTGCTCAGACAATTGGCTATAAATACATTTTAAAATACTGTTCCCATCATCAATAGTGTTAATGAAAATTCCAGCCAGAAATCCCACAAGGTCCAATACCAATCCAGAGATTGGAACGTGTGCACATACACTGACATGCACTTCAGGGGCTGCCAGTGTATAATTTTTAAAGTAGATTAATTCATCCATTCATTTATTCTTTCAGAAAGTATTTACTAGTATGAGGCAGACCCTGTGCTGGGCAACAGAGATCCTGCTCTATTATACTGGGTTGGCCGAAAGGTTCAGTTTTTTCCCTAAGATGGCTCTAGGAGCACTTAGTTGTCTTTAACTTCATTCAATACAATTTTGTTAGATTGTATGTGACAGCTGTTATACCAGTGTGCATTTAAAATAAGGCTTATTAAAATTGGTGAATTTTTGTGTAGCCATTTTAATACTGAAGATTGAAGGAAAAAAGCAACATTTTCAGTATATCATGCCTTATTATTTCAAGAAAGGTAAAAACGCAACCGAAATGCAAAAAAAAAATTGTGCAGTGTATGGAGAAGGTGCTGTGACTGATTGAATGTGTCAAAAGTGGTTTGCAAAATTTCGTGCTGGAGATTTTTCGCTGGACGATGCTCCACGGTCGGGTAGACCAGTTGAAGCTGACAGTGATCAAGTCAAGACATTAATTGAGAACAATCAACATTATACCACGCAAGAGATAGCCGACATACTCAAAACATCCAAGTCAAGCGTTGAAAATCATTTGCACCAGCTTGGTTATGTTGATTGCTTTGATGTTTGGGTTCCACACAGGTTAAGCGAAAAAAATCTTCTTGACCGTATTTTCACAGGTGATTCTCTACTTATAATGAAAATGTTTCATTTTTAAAACAAATTGTGACAGGCAACAAAAAGTGGATACTGTACAACAGGGTGGAATGGAAGAGATTGTGGGGCAAGTGAAATGAACCACCACCAACCACACCAAAGGCCGCTTCATCCAAAGAAAGTGATGTTGTATATATGGTGGGATTGGAAGGGAGTCCTCTACCATGAGCTCCTTCCGGAAAATCAAACGATTAATTCCAACAAGTACTGCTTCCAATTAGACCAACTGAAAGCAGCACTTGACGAAAAGTGTCCAGAATTAGTCAACAGAAAACGCATAATCTTCCATCAGGATAATGCAAGACCTCATGTTTCTTTGATGACCAGGCAAAAACTGTTACAGCTTGGCTGGGAAGTTCTGATTCATCTGCCATATTCACCAGACATTGTACCTTCGGATTTCCATTTATTAAGGTCTTTACAAAATTATATTAATGGAAAAAATCTCAATTCCCTGGAAGACTGTAAAAGGCACATGGGACAGTTCTTTGCTCAAAAAGATAAAAAGTTTTGGGAAGATGGAATTATGAAGTTGCCTGAAAAATGGCAGAAGGTAGTGGAGCAAAAGGGTGAATACGTTGTTCAATAAAGTTCTTGGTGAAAATGAAAAATGTGTCTTTTATTTTTACTTAATAACCAAAGGCACTTTTTGGCCAACCCAATACTTACATGGGAAGAGGGACAGAGGATTTCACCTGAACTAAGAGGTATGGAACTATGAAAAGGTGTAACACAGGGTGAGTTCTGGGTGGTCAGCAAAGCTTTTCTGAAGAAATGGGTTGGAAATGAGGTGCAAAGGTTGAAGAGGCATTAGACTGTCCTAAGTAGTGACAACAGCAGCCAAGGTCCTTCAGTAGGAGGAATTCTGTCACACTGAAAGAACCATAAAGTCAATGTATTTGGTGTATGGCGAGCAAAGGAGAGATACAGGCTGAGGAAGGAAACAAGCGACAGAACACGTAGGGCTGTGAGCAGCCCCATTTCAGGACCCTGGTCACAATGCGAAGCCACTGAAACATCTTCATTTAGGCATCCAGAGTCTGGTAATAGATGGATGTAGGGGAGACAGACGGAGAGGTGTCGAGGGGGATCAATGTTTCTGGACTGCACAACTGGAGCGGGATCAAGACTTGGGAGAATCACACGGGACAGAAAATGTTCAGCTGCTAACTTGCAGCCCTTCTAAAGACACTAGAATGGTTAGGAACGCTAAACACCAAAACTTCTGAAAGGGAAATCTGCTGTTAAAAAAAAAAAGTCTATAGAGTACCTCAGCACGCAGGCCATCCGAAGTAAATACGTGGGTAACAGTCATTTCATTCTTCGTCAGGGTCCCAGTTTTATCTGAACAAATCACATTACAGCAGCCTAAAGAATAAATCACTACAAGTCACCAAGAGTCAGGGAAAAATGCAAGTTCACATTAAAAACAAATCAAAGACTCTGGAAGCCTGCCCTGCTTCTATGAAATTTTGTACAAATCAAGCTCATGGATAATTTTAGGTTGTTTTCTCTCCTGTGCTTACTTCATCATGAGGTATGAACAGTTTTAATTAGATACTGATAAATGCTGACTTTTTCTTTATTTCCAGTTGAATTTCTACAAAGCTACCTGATAACAGCTTTATGTAGTGACTTTTCATGTAGTGAAAACTAGTGACATTTTCTAGAAAGTTTCAAGGTTACCTTAATATAAACCCATATAATATAAACCCATATAATTTTTTCAGCCATTATTTTAAGGAATTTTTGCCTTCTCAATATTAAAATGCGAACTAGAAGTTAAATTCAACATTTCTGAATTCCTAAATAAAAAGAAGTTTCATAACATACATAAAGTTACCACAATTTTCATATCACACATAAAATTGTTACAGCAATATAATTACTGTATGCTTACCTTTCTTAATAAATGCAACTCAAGAATGACATTTTAGGATCTATAATTATCAATTATCTTCCTTGAGATGTCAAAAGAAAACATTTCTCTGTCACTCTATGGTTTCATTTGTTACTTTTTTTTTTTTACATGATTTAAGCATTAGAACAGTCCATGATGCAGAAAGATTTAAAGCTCCCCGACCCGAGTAATATGAATTTTTAATGACCTTTTTTGGTTGTTAAAACCATACTCAACATTGCGACAAGCCAGACACCACCATGTAAACCTCTAAGACAGGGGTCCCCAACCCCTAGGCCACAGACCAGTACCGGCCCAGGGCCTGTTAAGAACGGGGCCGCACAGCAGGAGGTGAGCAGTGGGTGAACGAGCGAAGCTTCATCTGCTGCTCTTCATCACTTCCCATCGCTTGCGTTACCGCCTGAACCACCACCAACCTCCCCCCGTCTGTGGAAAAACTGTCTTTCGTGAAACTGGTCCCTGGTGCCAAAAAGGCTGGGGACTGCTCTAAGACAAAAGCTGTAAAACCCAAAGACCCCTGTTGATGTAAACTATCATGTCAATGAATAAGCATGCTCTAACCAGAGACTTACCCAGAGTTTCAACAATAGGTAGTTTTTTCACAATGGCCCTTTTCTTCACCATTCTCATAACACCAAGGGCTAGAGTCACTGTGACCACAATGGGAAGACCTTCAGGAATTGCTGCTACAGCCAAACTGTAACCAGTAAAGATATAGCATTGAAGTATAAATTCAGTAGTACCCATAGCAATAATTTCAATTGGCTGTTACTTAAAGCAGAGGTTAAAAATGTAAAATTGTTGTTGTCAAACCCAAAAAAGGTCTCAAAATGAGGGAAAACTGATTAACATTTATTGGACACCTACTAGCTACCAGGTTAAGCACAGTGGTTAAAGAATATAGGTTCTGACATCAGACTGCCTAGATTTGTACCCCCAGCTTCAATTTTCACCTGTGTGACCTCAAGCTATTATGCCTCCACCTCTGTAGTTTAGTTTCTCATCTATAAATATAGATAATAACAGGTGTTCAGACAAAAACTTGTACATGAATGTTCATAGCAGCATTATTCACAATAGCCAAAAGATGGACAGAGCCCAAATTTTCATCAACTGATGAATGGGAAACTGTGGTGTGCCCATACACGGGAGTACTATTCAGCCATAAAAAAGAATGAAGTACTGATTCATGCTACGAATGGAAAAACCTTGAAAACATCATGCTAACTGAAAGCAGCAGGACACATGTTGCATGATTTCACTTATATGAGATATCAAGAATAAGCAGATCCAAAGAGACAAAAAGCAGTTTCGTGGTCGCCAGATGGTAGGGAGAGGGAAGAATGGGGAATGACTGAAAATGGGCCCAGGGTTTTCTTTTGGGGGTGATGAGAAAGTTCTGACACTAGATGGTGGTGATGGTGGTAACATTATGAATGTATTTAACTTCACTGAACTGTATACTTTAAAATGGAAAATTTTATGGTATGTGCATTTTATCACAACAAAAAAAATAATTACTTCACTATTTCCCTTCGTAATACTAAAAAAGAAAAACCACCTCAAATTAAATCTCTACTTTTGTCCCATTCCATATCTCCTGATTCTGCTACAGATAAGGACAGGTGCATGCCTATCCTTCATTCTAACAATGCTCCCTGAACTCCCTCTACTGCCCAGTTTCTACAATATAATCTAGATCCAATGGACCTTTACATTTAAATCATTTTACAAATGATTTACAGAGGAATAAAATGGATTGTGAAAAACTTCAATAGAGATTTTCATTTGAATTTTAACCCCAAACTATATTCCTGGATTTGAAAGTATATATATCTGAATGGACAACGCCCTTTGAATGCAACTGCTCAACTGTCATGAATAAACGTGGAACATATTCACCTTTTAAAACAGTGATTTCAAATTCAAAAACCATTTCTAACAAGTTTTAGCTTTATCAATTCTGGTTCTTCTTTTTGCATTTGTCTCTTCAAAATGCAACACTTCTGGAAATGTTAATGGTCCATAACTTTTAGGACAGTCATCTTCTCAGTAATACAATACTGCATGACAAATTCCTTGCTGTAGAATGACTAACTATAAGAGAATGCCTGTCCTTCCCCTTTCATCCTTAAAAATAAACAGTTCAGGGAATTCCCTGGCAGTCCACTGGTTAGGACTCAGCGCTTTCACTGCCAAAGGCCAGGGTTCAGTCCCTGGTCAGGGAACTAAGATCCCACAAGCCATACAGCACAGGCAAAAAAATAAAAATAAAAACCCAGTTCACTCATTAAAATTCAGGAGTTTGAGAAAATCTAGAGTACCATCATCCAAGCATTCAGTGTTGAGATTACACTTATATGATTCAATTTCACCTTCATCATTAGAGCCTACAGTGGTTGTCTCTTTGCAGTCATCTTCTGGTTTGTCTAATAATTATGAAAATTCTTCTGTCAATTCTTCTTTGCCATTATGGTAAAAAAATTAAAAATTCTGAATTTCTCAATTTTGTTTAATGAATGCAAAAAAATAAACAAAAAAAAAAACTACCAAGATTTTGTCTCCAGACTTTTCTTATACCTTTTAAAATGATAATGTAATGCTTTGGGCAACATAATAAGAAAATTAAAGGATAACAGAATAATAATGATTTATTATTAGAGTAGCCTTATAAGCTACTTATCCTTCTGCTTTCTCATTGTTTTACTCATTTTTAGCACAGTTGGAAATAATTGTTAAAATACTTGCTAGGGGAATAAAACAGCCAAGATGTTTCAACACGCAGGAAAAATAAGTTCACTAAAGATCCCACATGTATTTTAGCACATATAAATGTACAGTAGACCCATATGGTTATTGCAAAATAGAATGAGTTTTATTTTATTTAAAAATTCCTAAATGTTTGGTCCTTTGGAAGATCCTGAGGTAGGAATAAAAGTCATGAGGTATTAATCTTCACAAATAGTCAGAACTGCTCCAAAAAAAAATACTCAAAAACGTGAGTCCAATAGATAATAATATGCCAATGGTTAATAAAATTCATGCCCCATTTTAAATTCATTTCATATTTAACCCAAGGCTCCTTTACACATATTTAAGCCAAGAGTTTCAAGTTGTATTTTTGCTCCTCCAAGGAAAAACTATAGTCCTTCACTGTATCACAAATATCTTTTAACTTCTTATTCATCCTACTTATTCCTTGTACTCCACTTGACTTTTTTTTTAATCCATTGGTTTTTATTCTGAAACTTGAACTATTACTTGCTAGGCCTATTACAGAGCTGTCATCCAGGATTTCTTTTCGTTAGAGGACTAGGTGAGTTCCACTTTTTCTTACACCCTACACAACATCATCTTCCTTTCTTTCACCCTTGTTTTGCTGGAATTCATACAAGAATAGGTAAGGGATAAATTTTTTGATTACTTGCTTATCCATTTGTAATTACGTAAATTGATACTTTGGCTAGACCTAGATTTATAGATTTAAAATCATTTCCCCCCATACTTTAATTGTACTGCTCCACTGTCTTCTAATTTAATCCAATGTTGCTGTGGATAAAGGTTTAATAAAATCCTTTTTCCCTTCTGTATTTGGTTAAATAAATCTCTAGCTCTGCTCCCTTAGTGACGACAGTATAGCAACTATGTTGCTAGGCAACACTGCCTATGATAAAAGGATCTCCTGACCGATAAATTATCCATGGACTGGGAGAATTATAATTATCTTACAGGAAGCTACAGTTTTGGGTTTCCTGAGTGTGGTGACTCTCATAACTGGGCACGTTTCTTGCAGGCATCCTGGAAAGTGTACGTTTCCAGAGATGCTGGCTCCTGTGGATTATGAGGTATTTTAACCCAGGACAGCTCCTGCCCTTACATGGTCACCTCATCTGCTTGTACCTAAGCTGAACTGCTACAGGGACTGCTGTAGCAACTCTCTCAGAAGAGGACGTTGCCCTGTGGTGCTCAGGACACAGGTACCGAGTATGACCTATGAAAGTCTCGTGAGTTGAAAATCTTAGTAGAGCCTAAAAAGACCCTGTGGTGGAAACTGTAGTTGCTAATGAGAAGTATGATACCAGTCTAATTTTCCTTCCTGTACAGATGACCTGACCTGTTTTCTTTAGTCTCACAATGATGTATCTGGGTTGGAGTTTTTTTTGTCCTGCTTGGCATTTGGAGAATCCTTTCAATCTATAAAGATTCATGTCTCGCTTCATTTCTTATATAATTTCTTCTTACCTCTTTTTAAATCTTCTATTACTTAGATATGGCATTTACTGAATTATTCTTTGTCACTTTTATCTCATTCTCTGTTTTAGACTTTTTACTCTATTTTTGGGGAGACCACTTTGACTTTATATCATAGCCTTTAAACTGAATCTTTAATTTCAGCAATCATAACCTTAATATCTTAAAAAAATATATTTTGGTTCTGTGATCCTTTTCTACAGCAATCTGTCTATCATGAATGCAGTTTCTTCACAAATCTCTGAAAATATGAAGGCTTTCTGTTTATTTTTAATTTTTCATCAATTCTTGCATATTTGGTTTTCCTCTGAGATGGATTATTCAATTTTTATATTGTGGTCTTTCTCTCTCATGCTCCTAGTTTTCAGTTTGGCAATCCTTAATTGTCTATATAAGTATAAAAAAGCAATATTGGATTGATAATACCAGACATGTAGTGTGGGGTTTCTCCACTGCATATACATAGGTTTTCATTTTCCTGGAGCTCATTTCAACATATGAATTCTGAACTATTTAAGTAGAGTTAATATACTCTTATGTGCTCGTATAATACCTCCATAATGGAACATAAGCTATGACTAACAAAGAAATAAGAGCGGCAAAAGAGACTTCAAATTATAAACAAACTATCAGAACTTACCTTACACTAATAGTAAACATTTCCAGGATATCTTTTCCTAGTAACCAGCCAACCAACATGATGATACCTGTAACAGAATCAAACAGCTATTTTTCCCTTTTATATAAAATCACCTGGGCATAGAAGGGATAGAACAGAAAGCTGAGGGCAGCAAAAGTCCCTTGATATAAAAGGGAAAGTTTATCAGATCACAATTATAAGATTTTACAAGAATCCATTAAGCAGGTGAGATTAAATTAAGCTTAAGGTTAAAACTGTGTATGCATGCACACACCTACAGTTTTACCTTTTGTTGCCACTGCTGCCACCCATCCCTTAAAGTAATAATATCTGAGAGTTCCCAATATAAGAGGGGGAAAAAAAGAAGGCAGCATATACATATAGGTTTTCTCTTAACTATGAGGTTCGCAAAAATAAACCCTGGAACTTTACTTCTCATAACTCAATATCCAGACACTGCACATTAAGTTTGTACTACAAACCAAGGAGTACTTAGGACTTGGCTCAATGAATGATATAAGACATTATAAGACAGTCAAAACTGCAATTAACATTTAAAAATTACGACCTTTTCAGTGTTTAAAAGTTAAAAACGAATTAACATAAACCAAACAGCTGATTCTTTACTCTCTTCTTTAATCTTTATCTTTGAAAAGAAGGGGGGGGGGGCGCAAGGGATGTACCACTGGTTTTGTGAGGAAAAACACTGTATCAGAGTTTTAATAAAATAACTTCGAGACTGTATTCTAGATCAATATGGATATTGAAAACAAGGTTTTCTTCATCTTTCTGCAACTACAAAATAATGATCCAGATCCCATCCCAAATACTATCCTGATAAAAGAAATCTCTCCAGTGAATTATACCAGAGTCCAGCAAACTATACAGTCTATGGCCCTCTTACGTGTTTTTGTAAATAGTTTGTTGGAACACAGCCACACCCATTGTTTGTAAATTGTCTGTGGTTGCTTTTGTGCTGATGGCAAAGTTGAGTATTTCCAACACAGAACGTACGAACCAAAGGCTGAAACATTTACTATCTGGTGCTTTACCAAAAAGTCTGCTGACCCTTGATTTTGATCTTGATCCTTCTCCTATTCCATATACTATCCTAACAAGAAAAATTATGTCCAATGCATTTAAAACCAGGTAACCATAAAGTTGAAAAATTTTTATCACTAAATTTGACGTGGTTTAATGATACAATGTTAATATAAACTGGAAAGATTTAATTGGCTAAATTGCCCTTCAATTTACCAAATTCACTACAAATTCTAAAAAATAAACAGCAATAACCAAATGAAGGGAGCTATGAGAACATACACACCATTTAAACAAAAAGAATGAAATACCTTCCCAGCTTCTACTTTATGTTTATGATAATGAGAAATGGATCAAGAGGATTAATATTTAAGAAGTTATTTCACTGAAACTGTACAGCAGAAATATTGTCTTAAAATTGCATTGTTATCTTAAAAGCTAGCAAGAAAAATTAAAATAACATATGGAAGAATTAAACAGAGAAGGACTCTCTCACAGAGTTCATCCATGCATCTTTCCGCATGTGCTCTGCTTTTCCAAAAAACATTTTACTTTTCTCTTTAAAAAAAAAAGAAAGAAAGAAACAGAGAAAAGACTCCAAAATTGATGTGTTTAATGTTATGATAAAGATGTTGTGTCAACTCAGTGAATTAAGAATGGACTATGGAATTGATGGTACTAGGATAATTAACTTTTGAGTAACAAAGTAATAACTCTACCTTAAGTCTTATACTAAAATAAATTCTAAATAAAATAGAAAAATTAAGTGTCAAAAGTAAAAACTAAAGTAGTATAGTGATGTTTAAATAACTATAAACAAAAAAACATTCTCCCATATGGGGTTGGGGGAGTCTTTATGAATAGAACACAGACAGAAACTTAACTGCACTAATCATCAACAGGAGGGTGATAAGAATCTCAGGCAAGAGATTGTTTCATTACACGCATCTCTCCCCTCCCTACCAAGTTTATTATACAGCCCTCAAAAGCAATTTAAAAATCAGGAGAAAAAAATACTTGTAACTTAAACAACAGAAGGATTAATATCCTAATTATACAAAGAGCTGTGACCAATCTAAGACTTATACCACAAAAGAAGAGGGACAAAAGAAATAAACCAGCAGGTCATAAAATAAAAAGGACTAACATACATATGACAAAGTGTTCTGTTTCTTGAATAATGAATTTTGAAATAAAATAATGAGAAGACTTTTCTTCACCTATTAAGTTAGTGACAAAAAAGCTGGCAAGGGTGCTGGAAGAGAGACTTTTATCTTGTTGATGGAGGATATTATTTGGCAATATGAAACAAAAGCCTTTAAAAACATGCCAAAAATTTTTAAATCACACAGATACTCTTTGACCCAATAATTTCACTCTCAGGAATTTATCCTAAGGAAATGAGAGGTGTTTATAATAAGATACCTGCACTGAAGAATCACTTACACAATTTTTTAAAACTTTAAAAACCTACACAAATGTCTAAAAGAGCACTGGCTTTTTATATATGTATACACACACATATTCACACAATGGAATACTATACAACCTTTAAATTTGTTTTAGAAGAGTAGTCATAACACAATACTATCATATTTTATTGAAGACTAGAAAGACAAATACTAAAATGTTTATAGAAATGCTCTTTGATTACAGGAATTACAGAGTTCTATTTTATCTTTGTAGCAAAGGACAACAGCTGGGGATTAGTTTTATAGTTTAAAAAAAGTAATAGTAGCTGAATAAATGAATGAATGAATGGAATTTTTCTATGTATGGATCTAACTCCCCCTTCCCACTCAAAAAATAAACCTAAGTAAATATAGGAGATATACATACTCACTGTTCTCTTACCTATTATACCAAAGGAGTAAAAGGAAAGTTGTTTTCCTAAGAGGTCCATGCTCTTCTGCAGAGGGGTTTTTGGTGCCTTGACAAATTGGAGAAGAGTGTCACCACAATTACCCAATTACCTAAATTTAGTGAGCTTTACTAGGTGCCAGGGACTCTAAGTGTTTGACACACACATGCTCGTGCTTAACACACCCATGACATACACAACTCTCCCTTGAGGTAAGTTTTAGCTCCTTCACTGAGAAAACTGTGAGGCCTAGACTGTTAAAAACCCGTTTATTTGAAAAGGTCCGTGCTCTCTATGCCTCTTTGAGGAAAAATCTATTCTCCCTAGCAGTTTCCCCAGGACTTCATTATCATCAGCTGCCCCTCATTTTTCTACTCTTTCTCCTTACAAAGATGCTTGTAACCCAAGTCTTTTTACCCTGTTGGCTCCCTGATCTCTGGCGATCCCTTCACCCCCAAGCTTGGGACGGTTTTACACACTGCATCACATATGGGAGTCTTAGCAGGCTACCTGAGAAATCCAGATAATTTGAGAAGAAAATGATATTTGTAGAATGCAACTTATTTTTTAAATATAAGAAGATATTTTAAATGAGAGAACTAATCTTCAATATCCTTCAACAAGGGTATCTTCCAAGTTATTTCACTTTGCAATCTTTTTTTCTCCAGATACTTGGAATTATGTAAAGTTGGGAATTTTGGTAGAAGACATGTTCTAAAGTACAAATATACTATTTAGTAATCTTTAAATTTAATATGATAAAGCTAATTTCTAAAAATAATAAGCCTTATAAATAACTGGCTAAACCTTCTTCTCCTATGAACAATGAATAAACATCAGAATATTTCAAATATTAAAGTGTTAATTCAAACCCTTCCAATTACAGGCTTTCCACTTATGATTTTAAGCACAGACAACTGAGTAATATTCTGAATAAAATATTACTTGCAAAATTAACAAAATAATCCTCCAATATCCTCTTTTCCTCTACTTACAATGGAAAATATTTCGGATTTGAAACTCAAACATCATTAACAAACTAAGTTTGTTACTTACTTCCTCTGCCTGCATCATTTTAAAAACCTCTCCAAATTCAGAATTTTCTCCTGTTCCAATGACAATACCCTAAGGGAAAAACAAGAAAACATATTTACATTCAGATGGAATCAACCTCTCTCAACCAAAGAACAAAACCCCTTCATTCCCTTTCTCCAAAGCCACCCACAGTCAAGATGTCTGACATACGTATCCAAGGTTCTCTCAGCAAATTTACTTTTGATGTTACTACAGATCCTTGAAAACAAACATCTCATTAAACTTATTACTGACTCAATTCTGTGGCCCATTTTTTTGTCTATGTTAATATTTCTGAAATTTGAACCTTTCTTATACTCAGTAGAGACATTTAATGTAGTTTCCCTCTCAAATGCTACTGAATGATGCCTTTTACATTTGTGTAATATTAAAATCCAGGAAATAAAATATTTGAAATCAATCAGTAGGAGAGTGATATGTAGTCTGAATATTATAGCCAGTATCATATCAACTAAATTGAAATTTTATTTAACCAATGGTGAACATATCCACAAGCCAAAAAAAAAGAAAAGAACAGGTACTGAGGACTATGCTTTTACAGGATCCATTACCTGGTAAATGGCAGAACTATGGATGTATTATAACTCAGGGACACGGCTTCTCCTTAGCCTCACAAATATCTGCCAAGGATTAGGTTCAATTCTGCCATTTCTTCGCCATATATTTTTAAAAGCTCCACATAAAACTAGCCAAAAAAGAACTGAGGAAATGGTTGAAAACAAAGGAACTACTATCTTGAAAACGAGAAAGAAAATTTACCTTTGCTTTGCCACATCTGACCAGTGTTCCCATGAAGGCAATGTTACTTCTTGATGCAAGATCTCCATTAGTGGCAGCCGGCTGAGGAGCTGTCACCTTAGAACAAGGTGTTGTCTCTCCTGTCAAGCTGGACTCATCAATGGAAAGATCCACAGCCTTGGGGAACATAAAGCACTCCAGTAAGTTCAAGTTTGAAGACTCGCTCTGCTAAACTTAACATCTAAGGAGTCTGTAACCATCACTCCTTCCACAAATATCCTCCCTTCTATAAATTAACCAAATCTTTTATCACATCCATTACTCTAAGACAGTAGACTGGAATAGGTACAACCATATTTAAAAACGAAGCTAGGGGGGGCTTCCCTGGTGGCACAGTGGTTGAGAGTCCACTTGCCGATGCAGGGGACACGGGTTTGTGCCCCGGTCCGGGAAGATCCCACATGCCGCAGAGCAGCTAGGCCCATGAGCCATGGCCACTGAGCCTGCTGCTCCGCAACGGGAGAGGCCACAGCAGTGAGAGGCCCGCGTACCGCAAAAAAAAAAAAAAAAGAAAAGAAAGAAAAAGAAGCTAGGGACTTCCCTGGTGGCGCAGTGGTTAAGAATCTGTCTGACAATGCAAGGGACATGGGTTCAAGCCCTGGTCCGGGAAGATCTCATATGCCACGGAGCAACTAGGCCAGTGTGCCACAACTACTGAGGCTGTGCTCTAGAGCCCGTGAGCCACAACTACTGAAGCCCATGCGCCTAGAGCCTGTGCTCCGCAACAAGAGAAGCCACCTCAATGAGAAGCCTGTGCACCGCAAGAAGAGTAACCCCTCCCCCTCGCAGCAACTAGAGAAGGCCCGCACACAGCAACGAAGACCCGATGCAGCCAAAAAAAAAAAAGAAGCTAAATCAACAAAATCTACTACAAAGTAGACAGAACCATGAGACAAAATTAGCCTAAACTTCCAAATACAACTAGGGAAAAGGAGACACTAGCTGAGACAATCTTTATTTAGAGAAAACTCGACTCTCATGAGTTTTCTAAAATTATTTCCTAACTTTGCCATATCCTGAAGTCCTGAAAATGGGTTTGACAGATTTAAACCAACTATAACAGAAGAGAAATACGACTGAAAGATATAAAAGGTACTGAGAAATAAATAATTTCATCATTTTGGGTTTAATTTTCATGAAATTGTTCTTGCTATACATCCCTACATTTATTCTAAATTTATGTCAGCAAGAATCAAAAATGTATAAAATGTTTCCATGCAGATCATGAATATCATATCACCATCCAACTCTGCAATGGGTTCAATACTGAAGGCTGCACTCCTAACACAATTAAGAATTCACCTACCCAAGCATGAAAAAAAAAAATCATCATTTTATATGTGGAAAATACTGCAGATGTGACCTGGCTCTGTTTCTAAGTATGGCCCACAGAACAACAGTTCCAAGGATGTTAATAGGCATTGTGTATAGTGTTATAGATGGATGATCATTGATAAACCGACACACACATATATACACATACATACAAGGGAGGAGTACTCTGGTCAAGGAAGTTTTAGAAACACTGTGTTAAGAATTAAACAGCTCCCCCTACCATAGTGCTTCTCAAAACTTACAATGCACCAGCATGAGGCACCTCAACAGGATTACAGATACAGCAGGGGTTGTGGAAGTGTGGTCTTAGCAGAACCAGCATCACCTCTAACACCTCAGAGCTTGTTAAGAAATTCACTGCCCTACCGCAAACAAGGAGGTGGGGAGGGTGAACCTAACAGACTGCAATTTACAAGCCCTCCAAGTAATTCTGATGTTGCACTCAGGTTTCAGAATCAACAGAAGAGTGTTTTCCAAACATCTTTGATCCACTTTATTCCAGAAGCTCTAGTTCAAGGATCATTAGGAGGCTCTTTGGGAAACTAGAAACTAGTTCATGATTTTATTCATTTTATAGGTTCATTCACTCACCTAAGCAACATTTACTGACTACCTTAACTATGTACCAGGCACTGGGTTAGATCCTAGAAAGAAAACAAGATAAGAAAATGAACCCAGAGCAGTTTAATGTGCAGTTTCACTGCTATTATAAACTGAGCTAGTGTTCTGAATTGGGCCTCCTGATTGACAATTCCTACTATGTACCAAGTACTCTAAATTTAAATCCTGTTTTTTCTTTTTTGTGGGGTGGGGAAGGGGAATAAATCTCATCTATTTAAATGGTTATTTTGTTATGACCATAAATACCTTAAAAAATCTCACAGAAAATAATTATTAAAAATTGAGTTCATGAATTCTTTCTCCCCATCTACATAATAAAACTTTTGATTTGATCAATGTCATTGATTCATTCACTTAAAAAGTATTTATTAATACTTATAATATGCCAGGTTCTGTACTATATCATACAGAGTGAGAATCAGCAGTAAACAAAGTTTACTGCTGCCCTCAACTTTTATTCTAATGGGAAATTGATTTGAAAAAATAAACAAGAGTGGATAATATAATGCTTGATAGTGAGGAAAAAAACATGGTAAGAATGGAGAGTGACATTTAGATAGAAAGAGAACATCTCTCAAAAGCAGATGACCCTTTTGCAGAGCCCTGACTGGCGTGAGGGCCCCACGGTTGGGCCATAATCAGGGAGGAAGGATTCTAGGCAAAAGGAGCACAAAGTACAAAGCCTGTAGGGGCAGGAACATGCTAGGTGCGTTCCTGTGCTAGGCAGGCATATGACACTGCAAATATAATCAAGTTTATAACATTAGATCATAAAGTTTAAGAATGTTCAGGATAAAAATAAATTATATCATACAACTCCAGAGAGACCAAACTGTGTTAGCATTTCCTGAAAGTTTAATACCATGTAAATGTGATAGATTTTAGTATCAAAATAGGCTTATAAAAAGTATTCCTTAAAACACAGATCTGACAGTCTTTAGAAGGCTTCCCATTTTATATAATTATGTATGCAAAGATAAGCCAGGTAAATTTGCGTTCATTACTTCACCACAACTACAGATTCAAAAAAAGAACACCTGCCATGTTCAAAAGCAATGAATTTTTTTTATTAAAAGAACATAGTTATTTGACTCTTCTTCCCAAATTAATCTTAGGTCTATATAATTTTTCACACTAACACATTTATTACCAAGTAAGAAAAAAGTTAGATCTTTCTTCAAAGATGATGCTAATACTAAAAGCAGTCAGTTGACACTTCCTTGCTCACTATCTGCTAGGCACCATGCTACACACCTATACTAAGTTATCTACTAACAGCTACTTAGCTACTAGGAACTCCAATGAGGCAAGCACTAGTAGTATTATCCCTATTTTACAGACATACTGAAGGATTAAGTGCCTCACCCAACATCACACAGCTTATAAACTATGGAGTTGAAACCCAAACGTTAACAAATTATAACTCCTATTCTTCTAAATTACAAAAGTCAACAAATAGTTTATTTTGTTTAGCAAGTTCCTCTTTAATGCTTCTTACAAAAATTAGAACTGTTTGTAATTTTCTAAGCTCTTAGTAAGAAAAACCTGCTAATATTTAAAAACAAATATTTGTATACAAGCTATAGAACTCCTTTCTCTGTGAGAAAGTTGAAATTTATGTTTTCCCACTGAAGAATTTTTACTTCAAATGTAAATCTTAAACAAGGATAAATACTAACATTAGGTGGTTGTCAAGGAATACAAATATAATCTGACTTTTTAAAAAGAGGGGGGAAGCCTGGCTTTTATTGACTCTGTCAGGGACCCAGCTCTTCACTGTCAGCCTCAGCAGGGCAACAACCATTTAAGAGTAAGAATTTTTGTTCAAATCAGGTTTTCCTACAGAAAACAGGCATGTAATTTTTTGTACAACAACAATCAGCCCTGTGTTAGTATACAAACTAATGTGGAAGGAAAGGGAGCTTTGTTTGGGTCCTTATCTTTTTTTCCTATATAATTATAAATCTGTTAAAATTAACAACACATTATTAATGAAATTTGTCTAAATCATACATTGTAGCATAGCTCTCAACTGTCCCTTGAACAAGACTATTTTCTAAGTGACAAGTTAGCTTCTCCTAATGGTGACTGCAAGTTTTCGCAGGAAGCAGTTTTGAGAGAGTAAGGGGAAGGAAGCCATTTCTAGGAAGGGTGGTACCTTAATAAAGTAGGCAAGCCTAATTATTACACTTTAACAAGTCACAATTTAATTCACCTGAGAAGAAAGACATTAGAGTCATTTATCCATTGCATTCATGAGAGAAAGGTTAGGATAAAATTAAGTCAAAGAATCAGCCAGCTCCATGCCTTCCATCCAAGTTTAAACATAAAACCTTCAGAAAAGCTGTTAATAAGGAAACTGATTATGTTTCTCTTCATTCTTCCTCAGGCACAATGGTGGAGGTGTAAATAATACACAACACAGTTCAAAAAGCAGAATGTAAATAAGAATCAAGATGCATACATAATCCCACAATCTGAATATTTAACACCTACAGAATTTAAATGGTTGAAAATAACTCACAGGATTATTCCTATAAAACATTAGGCAGAAATAAGGTAAATGCCAAAGTCACAAAGGTTTCCTGGAAAGCAAAAAGTGACTGCTTAAAAAAATTACAGTTAATATGGTACAATTGGTAACTACAAATAAGTTCATAAACTAAAGAACATCTTAGTATCCTGTATGCTGCTAGGTTAATCACCTCTAGTCCAGAATTAAAAGCAAATCAGAAATGGATTTCTTTCCCCAGAAATGAATCTTCCAAAATATTCATCTGCAACTGTCTGATCATGATAAAATTTCTTACTTATGCTCTCAAAAATTAAGATTCCTCTTACTGTTTATTCAAATGAAGGAAAATATAATTAAAAATTCTTCATGAGCTCTAGCTTATTAATCAAAGGCCAACTGACCAAGTGTTACATGAAATCAATTTTATCCCATGGTAAATGCTTGCAAACTTGACTTAAGAGTATGGATTCAGGGACTTCCCTGGTGGTGCAGGGGTTAAGAATCCGCCTGCCAATGCAGGGGACACAGATTCGATCCCTGGTCCAAGAAGATCCCACATGCCGCGGAGCAACTAAGCCCATGTGCCACAACTACTGAGCCTGCACTCTAGAGCTGCCCCCGAGCCACAACTACTGAGCCCGTGTGCCACAACTACTGAAGCCCGCACGCCTAGAGCCCATGCTCCACAAGAGAAGCCATTGCAATGAGAAGCCCGTGCACCGCACAAAGAGTAGCCCCCCGCCCACCGCAACTAGAGAAAGCCCACGTGCAGCAACACAAAGTATACATTCAGTGCTTCTTACTTAAAAAAAAAAAAAGTACAGATTGAACTTGATCAAGTTGTCAATAATTTAAAGGCAAATATTTAAATTTGGTTAACAATGATTTATAGGATATTTCAGTAAGACTATTAAAAGGAACAAAATTTCAAAAGGGGACCTATTTTTGCAACAGTCCTTTCCTACTAATGTAAAATGATACTCTTAAAACAAAGACACTAAGTCTCACTTCTAACCCACCCATATTGTCTTTTTAAATTCTAGTGACTGAGGAAAAAAAGAGTTCTTTCTCATCAGCATTTTAAAATGAATAGCATTGCTCAGCTCACAATAGTTTTTAACCACTGAACTATAAAAATCAGACAACAAAACACTAAGCAGAGCTCCACTTATACAATCTTAGAGAACCAGCACTCCTATTGCTCTAAGTATGGAATGGTTTTCTCAGCTGTATGATACTATTAAAGAAAAATACATCTTTTCCAAAGTCAAACACAAGTGATTATATCAAATAGCTTTTAGTGAATATGAATGTTTCCACATCCCACAAATACAACATACACCTTTTCCAACATTCTAGTCAATTTCTTTCAACAGCTAATTTAAAATCTCTACTTCCTAAGATGTTTGTAAATTGCTTTTTTACAAGTATGTATATGTTTAATAACTCAGAAATTTAAAAGTGAAGTTTCAGTGATAAATCACAATAAGGAGGGAGCAACATATTGTAAATCAATTTATCAAATTTACCTGCCAAAAAAATACACTGAAGTCAATATAAAAACTTACAACTCAGGAGTAACATCACAGAAAATAGTGGAGCACGGCACTCAAACAACTGGTCCCTCCACTAAAAACTCATAAGCTGGCAAAAACTAACAATAAACTCTGGAATAAAAAAGCAAACAGAGAAATGCTTGAGAAGAAAAAGGCATTTTTATTTGCCTGTCTGCTACGCCCCATTCCCAAGAGAAGCAGCAATAGCTGTGGGGATGGAAGCTTCTGTTCCTGGACCCTGCTCCTAAAATACTATAGTTGTGTGTTTTGACCTGTCTGGCAGTTCTCTGAAGGACTGGTGCAGAGGCTGACCTTTAATTCACATCCTGACTCCAGCTAGAGTAGCTTTCCAGGTATCTGCCAAAAGATTAAAGACATATACTAGCAGGCAAAGCACAGAACAGGGCAAGCAGCAGACACAACCAAAAGACTGAAAAGGAAGAGACTAAGGTGGAAGTTCTTTGAAGAAATAATGGCTTGGAAGGGCTACCACATATACCAGGGAAGACAAAGTGTAAAATGCATACCAATTTAAGCATTATAAGAGTCCTAGAAGAAAAAAAACTAGAAATGGGCAGAAAGAATATCTGAAGAAATATTGGATGAAAACTTCCCAAATTTAATGAAAGACAGGAATCTATACATCAAAGAAGACAAATACACTCCAAACAGGATAAACTCATAAACGTCTACACTGAGAGATATTATAACCAAACTGCTGAAAGACAAAGACAGAATCTTGAAACAGCAAGAGCAAAGCAACTTATCATGTACAAGGGATTCTCAATAAGATTAGCATCCCATTTCTTATCAGAAACCATGGCAGCTAGAAGCAGTAGAATAACATATTTAAAGTGCTTAAAAAAAATCAAAGAGAATTCTATATCCAGCAAAACTATCTTTCAAAAATGAAAAATTAAGACATTCCCATTTAAACAAAAATTGGGTTTGAAAAAAAAAGTGGCAACTGTACCCTTTGTGTAGATCTTGAAGACAGTTTCAAAGAATGATATGGGCTAATAACACTAACACATGAGCCACAAAAGAAAGTATCAACAGAATTAATCATTCAGTACTCCAAGTGAAGGAAAATCTTGGTACATTTCAGGCAATATTTTGTGTTTAGTTAAAAACTTGTAGCTAAGAGGTAAAATATTTCAACAGCCAAAAGAAATCCTCTTTTCCTCTGACTCTTACATTGTTTTCTCTTACAAAGAATTCTTTGTTCAAATTTTGATATAGACTTTACCTGGAACATTATGGAAAATATGTTATGTTTCCAAAAAGGCAAAATGTACTGTTATGTACGTATGTATAGTCTATAAGATTGCTTCATCTAAAGTCACTGTCTGACCAATCCCTTGGCTGCCCCCAATTAACTAGCCAGAGGTCTCTCTTCTGAACTACTACTAAAAAATTAAAATAAAAATCCTAAGGGAAAAAACTGGAGAACATGCCCATAGCTCAATTCCTCTAAGTTTTACTATCCCAGTTCCACAAATAATTCTAAGGTTCCTATGCTGGTAAGCTTACTGCCACCAACACATATTCGCTCATTCCTTGGCCATGGAAAACTGACTCAGGCAAGAAAACCAAATACAGAAATCCTTAAGTTATCAATATTAATCTTCTTTAAAAAGGGTTTTACAAAAGATAGGCTCAGCCTGCTATGGACTGAATTCTGTCCCCCCAAAATTCATGCTGAAGCCCTAAACTCCAATGTAATGTGATGATAACTGGAGATAGGGTCTTGGGAGGTAATCAGAGTTAAAGAAGGTAATGTGGATGAGGCCCACATAATGGGATCAGTGGCTTTGTAAGAGGAAGAGGGATCACTCTCTCTACCATATGAAGACATAGCAAAAAGACTGCAAGACAAAAGAGTGCCCTCACCAACAACCCAATTCTGCCAGACCCTGACTGTGGACTTCCCAGCACCCAGAACCATAAGATATAAACATCTATTGTTTAAGCCACCCAGTCTATTGTATTTTATTACAGCAGCCTGAATTGACTTAAGACACAGCCAGAAAATACCAGATAAAAGTTATATAGCAGTGAGTCACTGAACTTGCTGACAAGATGCTACTACAGGCCCACGCAAGAATTACAGCCAAAGTCTGAACCACTGAAATTATGACAGGAACCCTAGAGTTGCAGCAATGACAATGCTGAAGTGACAACCTTGGCCACGGGCCATGTCCACACGAAAAGAACTATACTGCAAAAGTCCTACGCTTACTTTTTCCAAAGTGAAATCCATGTGCTTTATCTGTGAAAAATTAATAATAGCCCAAGGATAACTGAGGAGTCTTCTGTTTCCTTTATACTCTAACAAAGAGTTTGTTTCATGTAGGAACATCAAATAACCAGCTAGCCTTACATAATCATTCACCACAACCAAATTCAGCAAACAACACTCCAATAAGCCAATTTAATTACAAAAAGTTAGTAACCTGTGTCCAAAAGAGAATTTCACCTTATCAGCTTTCTTATGTCTTCGGTCAGTACATTTAAATCTAGAAGCGGCAGGAAAGGCTCAATTCTTTTAGGAATGTTGTCTCAATCTACTATCAAAGTAGTTGCAAAAACATGCCTCTGGTACCAGGTAGGGGAGAGAAGTGACAGAAGAAATTAAACATGTTCAACTATATATGTAAAGTGGATTAACTGGAACAAAATCAACCTAAGCACAGCACTGCCAAATAAAACGTGCTGATGAAGTGTCTGAAAAGTTAACAAGTAGGGGGAAAACAATCAAAACTAATCAATTACTCCACAAAGCATACACTTCTAATTTTTACATCATCAAGCTTTAAAATGTCAAAAATCCCTCTTATTAAACTCACAGTAAGTCTTCGATATATATTTGCTGAATGGATAAAATATGTACTAATCCATATTCTGACAAGTATTTTTCTATATGAGAAATTAATTTCAATTATCTGAGATAATTCTCAATTAACCCTTGTTTAAATGAAACCCTTAAGTACTTTACTAAGTCAAATGGTGTTTTAAAGCTTCTGTGTCGTTATACTGCTCAAATTGTTCAAACAATGGGAAAATCATCTTCTAACTATCCCACTGAGGAGGTCTGCTTCTGAATTAGAAGAGAAGCACTCCATAATAAATGGTGACAAAAACTTCATGGATTCAAGTTAGGGTTCTTTGGGGGAGGGGAAGATGATTTATATCAAGTGACAGGCCTACTACATCTCTAAGGAAGAATAATTCAAGGTCTTATCATTAACCAAATATTAGGGATAGGAGGACGGGACAAGAAGTGAGTAAAAAAGATACAAAAAGACCTACTAAGGGGAGAAAGAAGGTAATAAAGTAAAATTAACATTCCCAATACTTGCTGTATTGTGTTATTTGCACTCAACAATTAAAGCAATCTGATATCTTTCTAAGGATAAATTTTAAGTATTTGGAAGAAAGACCTTTCTTTATTTCAAGATTAAATGAAGCTTGTACTTATAACTCCAAATGTTCTTCAGGCTTTCCATAACCTCCACATGAGAATGCTCATGTTTTGGGACACACTAGGTATTCAAAGAATGACAGCTCTGTACATGTCAATTCCAATAACAGATGAGACTGGCATTCTCATGGGCTATGAGGGCTTCTTATACTAGGTGCCTTACTCCATCCCTTCAACATATTCTACACACGGTGGCAGGATTAAACGTAACATCATTGCCAGCTAGGTATAACCTTCAAAGCTAAATCCCAACCAATAAAATCTGCAATGGAGCTTCATATCCAAGGCCCCCTGATTCTACCATATGTTTTCTATCTTTAACATAGTGCAGCTCTAATCACATACCAGAACACTCACAGGGATCTACATACAGCTGCTGCTGCATCTTTGTTCAGTACTACCCTTCGTTTATGACCACCAGAGCGATGTTGTCTGAGGCATGCTCATTTCACTCAAATCAGAAGTAACCTCTCCCTTCTCTAAATTTTCTACTCCATTCTTTGTAGTTCTCGTTCACTTACGCAGTTCTATCTTATCTTACAGTGATTTGTGTATACCAACAGTCTGCTCTCTGAGGGCAAGAGCTCTATCACACCATCTTTGTGTCTCCCACAATGCCTAACACTCATTTCCATAAAGATCTGCTGATTTACTACATGGATACCTCAAAAGACTCTATGGGAAAAACAGATATATTTTAAGGGAAAAAAAAATGTTTAGATATGTCACTGTTTTAAATTGCATTTGCTTTTTATATCACTTTGATAATCTCAGTGTTTTAAGTGAATATTTAATCCATTTACAATTAAAATAAGCACTAATACAGTGGGGTTCTATAGCTCTTCCTACTATTTGTTCTCTATTTGACCCATCTATTTATTCTATGTTCCTATTTCTGTTCCTTTCTTATTGTTTGCCTTCTTTTAGATTAGAAAAGTTGTTTCCTTTCTTTATTAAATTACTTATACATCTGTTACTATTCTTTAATTTTTTTATTTTTATTGAAGTATAGTTGATTTACAATGCTGTGTTAATTTCTGCTGTACAACAAAGCGATTCAGTTATACATATATATACATTATTTTTCCATACTGTTTTCCATTATAGTTTATTACAGGATACTGAATATAGTTCTCTGTGCTATACAGGACCCTGTTGTTTATCCATTCTATATATAATAGTTTGTGTCTTCCAACCCCAAACTCCCAGTCCATCCCTCCCCTACCCCCCACCCCCACCTTGGCAACCACAAGCCTTTTCTCTATGTCTGTGAGTCTGTTTCTGTTTTGTAGATAAGTTCATTTGTGTCCTATTTTAGATCCCACATATAAGTGATATCATATGATACTTGTCTTTTTCTTTCTGACTTACTCACTTAGCATGATAATCTCTAGGTCCATTGCTGCAAATGGCATTATTTCATTCTCCTTATGGCTGAGTAATATTCCATTGTATATATGTACCACATCTTCTTTAGCCATTCCTCTGTCAGTGGACATTTAGGTTGTTTCTATGTCTTGGCTATTGTAAATAGTGCTACTATGAACATAGAGGTGCATGTAACTTTTTGAATTAAGAGTTTTGTCTGGATATATTCTCTAGCCCCTTCTACCACGTGAGGACATAGCAAGAAGGCACCAGCTATGAACCAGAAAAAGGGTCCTCCCCAGGATGCGACCATGCTGGTGCCTTGATCCTGGACTTCCAGCCACCGGGACTGTGAGAAATACATTTATGTGTTATTTTGTTACAGCTGCTCAAACAGACTAAGACATCAAACTCACCTCAAACAAGCGCAAGTCAGCAGGAACTCTGTCCCCAACAGAAAGGCAAACTGTATCACCTGGAACCAAGTCTCGTGCAAGTGTATGTTCCAATTTTCCTTCACGCACACTGTAACATGAAACAGAAACAACCACAGAGGAAGAAAGCAAGCCAGGCCACTTATTTGAAGAAATTCCTTCCAGTAGGCTTGCTTGAGGGAAAATATATTGCATTATCACCACTTCTAAGGAGATAAGTCAAATACAGAAACCAAGAAAAGACTTACTCTTGTGCTCTTGATAATTAAGATGCTCAGATGAATTAAAAAAAAAAACAAACAAAGCACTGGAAAAGCTATCCAGTTGCTCAAATGTAAAATGCGAAAACTGTAGCAACCTTCTCAATCACCAGGGTCTGATTATACATCACTGCACCCACAACAGTGCTTGGCACATAGTCACACACAGAAAGTATCTGTTGAATAAATCCATGTCTCAAGAATCTCAAAATTAGAAGTAACAAAAGTTTTAATAGTACAACTTGCTATACTGAATAGGGCATGAATTTTTCATGTCAGATTAATGGTTTCTACCTTATGTTTAAACAAATATTGGGCCACAATGTACACTGTAATAGTCACATTTAATTTCTACTTTTAAGAGTAGAAATCCGTATCAGAAACAAGGATCATACCAATGGCATTCTGGTGGCATAAGTTTATTCAGTTCTTCAAGAGATTTTTCTGAACGATATTCCTATTAAAAAAAAAAATTAAGAAAAAATATTTATAAAGAAATGCAAATATGTACATTCTTAAGAACATATACTATGTTAGACTTAACTAAATATTGACCCCAATCATTATTTTAACATTTCTCCCAATTTGTATCTTTTTCTTTACTTGCATTTATATTCCTACCCATAAAAGCTTGTCCTTTAATGTTAAGTATATAGTAACCAATTTTTGATAATTAAGTATTCTCAATTTTTTATATATATATATTTTGGGGGGGGGTGCTGGCACACCACACAGTATGTGGGATCTTAGTTCCCCAACCAGGGATCGAACCCATGTCCCCTGCATTGCAAGTGCGAGTCTTAACCACTGGGCCACCAGGGAAGTCCCTCAATTTTCTATTTCAATATTCAGTGTGCAAACCTAAGGTCAAGTTACTTGTAAGAAAGTGAAGAAAACTGATTAGTGTGTCCAAAAAGTAGTTTTCAGTCATTAAAAGTTAAGATCATTGAGCCTCATAATTAAGATAACTTTACTTTTAGTGTTTAATGACCAAGGAAGTCAAAGACAATTAACTGCAAACAACAGTGGTGTTGAGGATTCAAGCCCAAGGCAAGGTTTGTGAAACAAATCTTCGTGGGAAGAACGTAAGTTAAACAAGGAGAGAGATGTGGCTGCCCTACCCTTTCCCATGACTGAATTACCTAGAAAGGGGAAATTCTCAGGGGCCCTAACTGTGAGGCTCCAGCCTTCCTCCAACCATACAATCACAGCTGAGAGTCAGAGACAACCTTCACCTCAGTAATGTGGGCTGTCTTGCTTCACACAACATCACTGCTATTTTTGTCTCATGTCTGCACTAAGTACACCAATCTTTTGATCTAAGGTTAAAAAGGGAGAAGAGGGCTTCCCTGGTGGCACAGTGGTTGAGGGTCCGCCTGCCGATGCAGGGGACACAGGTTCGTGCCCCGGTCCGGGAAGATCCCACATGCCGCGGAGTGGCTGGGTCCGTGAGCCGTGGCCGCTGAGCCTGCGCTCCACAACAGGAGAGGCCACAACAGTGAGAGGCCCGCGTACCTCAAAAAAAAAAAAAAAAAAAAGGGAGAAGAAGGGGTAGGGAGAGTAGTGGGAGTGAAAGTCGGGGGGTGTTTTGAAATGACTGCAGTGCTAGCACTAATCAAAACTGCACACCTATCACAAACGTTTTCAAATAGAAAACACAAAGCTGTATATGAATAACTTAGAACTAAATCTGTCTTTACTACTTAAGCAAGAGGAACAAATGTGAGAGTAAGGTAAATCTGTAAATATAAAAATCACAAGACACCCAGGGTAATATACAGCATAAGGAACATTACAATAATTCTGTATGGGGACAGACGGTTACTAGGCTTATGGTGATCATTTCATAATGCATGCAAATATCAAATCACTGTATACTGCACCTGAAACAATACTGCATCTCAACTATACTTCAATTTTAAAAAAAAATTACAAAGACACCCCTCCCCCAATCATACCAAGGATATTAAGGAATTTGGAAGTTTTAACCAAAAATTCCATAAAAGGCTAGAAAACACTCACTACTCCTAGATCCTAATAAATGACATAGAAGCTGCCCAATCTTTACCTCCCTCTTCAGACTTCTTAGCCTTTACTCAACTACAACTACAAAGATACCTCTATATCAAAATGATCCTTCAACACAAACTTGACAGCCATCTCAAATGAACACCTAAAAGTTAAATTTTAAATTTATTGTAAGGTGGCATCAATATATGACTATACGAAACAATTAGCTATTTTTATGACTGCAAGGGTGTACAATGAGGATGGGAAATTGAGATTAGAAAGGAGGGAAGGCAGATGTAAATAATAAAAAGCATTCTCCTCCTAAAACACAGGTAAAAACACATATAAATAATGAACCTATCAAATGAACCTATCATAAAGATATCTGGCAGATGGTTTCAGCCACTACATTTAAGGTGTGTAACACACTATCTTTGTGTAAAAGTCCACACTGAGTACGTTAAAATAGAAATTTTGTGGGATTTTTTCTGAGAGTAGGGGCTATTACCAAGCTACTAATGTCTTCCATACAAAGTGATAATACTGTAAGAATACTTCTGAAGCAAGCCACTCCATACATCTGTAGCATTATTAAAGATGCAAAAGGGTTCCAGTTACTGGTCCAGTGCGGCGTACCACCCACATGACCAAATGAATAGCTGTGTCCAATGAGGCTCAGCCTGGAATAACCTCTATTAAACTAACCCGCCACCTGCCCTAAGGCAACTTTTATCTGTTCTAAGCAGAAGTATTCCCTAGATACAGGATCCCTGATGGTGTACTAATGCAACTCACAAACTTGCTGCAGACAACCCGATTAAAACCGGCTTTTCTACACTGGGTGACTATAAAACAAATTACTAAATTAGAGATTACCACAGGAAAACTGGATGATGACAGGAAATACCCAAGGAATAAATCATAGATGTGGAAATAACCACAGCCACTTAAAATATAGTCTTAAGATTCAAATTAACATGAATTTCAAATGCCATATTTATTTTTCCCTAAACTAGAATAATTCTTCTAGTCTTATTAACCATGCTTTAAAACTTTTAGCTAATCAAATGACACCTGCCAACACTGTTCTAAAACCTAAAGAAGTTATCAGATATTTAAATAAACATAAAACTAAGCCCATGTTTTTATTTATATCTATACTGGTCAACAGAAATCCAGACATTATCTCCACATTATTCACATTAATTTTTTAAAGGGGGTTCCTTTTCATATATCTTCTTTACTGTTCCAATGTCTATGCTGAACAGGGAGTTCAATCCAGATCAGAACATCCCTTCCATTGAGGAATGAGGAATTTGAACTCTGGCCCAATTTGTTAACTGGAAAAAATTTAAAAGCCTACTGCTGGATTTTATTTCTATTACTGTACTTTTTGCTTCCATCTGCTTCAGTTATCTTTAACATCATCAAAAAAAAAACTAGATTTCTTCATGCCACTGCCTAAACCAAAGCAGTCAAGTTGGTTCCACAAACTTCCTTGCAGAGTTATTGTTTTTGAAATTATTTCAAAAACAAAGAATAAATTGTTCTGACCAACATACCCATTAACTATACATTTTAACTAACATAAGCCACCTTGATTTTTTAAGCAATTAACTAAAATACCATTTTTATGTCATCAAAATAGGCTACTTACTCACCTGAACAAAGGCAACCGTAACGACGATAAGTATTGCCTAAACAAAACAAACAACCTTTTTAAATAAGACATTGTAATAACTGTTAATCATATCTTATTTTTCTGACTCTATCTGCAGCCCCAAGACACCAGACACTAAGCACAAAACATCCAGGGAAGGAATCACAACTCCGCCTTGAGGCCTGTGGGGAAAAACGGACAGGTGACAGGGACCTGCCTCCCCAGGAAGGCTTCTCAAACTCTTTGATCTCAGGATCCCTTTATGCTCTTACAAACAGAGGACCAGCTTTTGTTTATGTGACTTCCAGCTATTGATATTTACCATATTAAATACGTTTTCAATCACTCAGTTTTAATTTCTACTTATTATCTAAAAAAAAGTAAGCCCATTACATGTTAACATACAACATTTTTTATGAAAAATATTCCCCCCAAAAAATTGTGGGAAAAGTGGCAGTGTTTTCAATTTTTCTATCTTTAATGTCTGCTTTAATACAAAGCCAGATTCTCGTATCTGCTTCTGCATTCAATCTATTGATATGTTGATTAGGCTGAAGTATATGAACAAAATTCAGCCTCATTCAGATATTGTTGAAAAAGGGAGGAGTATTTTAAAAGCCTTTTCAGATGATTGTGGATATTATTCTTAGCTACACCAAAATTAGACAACTGTTACTTCAAAAGTAATTTGCAATATAGAACCTAAAACTATATCAATGAACTTTTCATAATCTGTTATATTAAAATCTACTGATCTCTTTTGCATGTTTCATGGCTCTTTTGTCACCGAACATTTTGTATCATCATGCACTGGTCATTTAGAAAAGATTGATTCACTTGGTTATTCAAATCTTTCAAGTGTTGACACATTTCATAATAGTTAAAAAAAAATCACATTCACTAAAATCACTACTGATCTTATTAGAATAAGGTCTTAAATACTGGGAAGCTGTCCAGCATAAAATAATGCATAAAATTTTTGCAAAATTCTAATTATCACTGAAAGCTTGAATTTTACCATTGGCAACAAATTCTGTCAGTTGTTTTTCTTGTAGTGATAGGCTCATGCCACTCACTTTCAAAAAAAGTATGCCAGTTATCCAAGTCTTAATAACCATAGTTTGTCTATCAGTCATTCTTTCGAGTAAAAGGCTAGTTCAGCTCAGCACACAGCCTTTCCTTGAAACAACCACCATACTTCAATGCGTACTTCCCATTTCATCACACAGAACATTAAAAAGGTATATATTTAAGGATCAAGACTTAATAAAATTAATTTTTACTGTTTTATCAAAAACACTGCTAAGAGAAACAAACAGTGAAAGAAAACAATGACTACTAGTTTGTTGCCATTATTTTGATTCAAGCCGAAGCTCTAACAGTTTTACCCGCCATCACTTTTGCGCCACTGATGCAAATGTCTATAGCAAAAAGACAATGTTTTTAGTTTTATGAAAGTAGTTTTGACCTCATATGCTCCCTTCAAAGAATCTCAGAGACTCCTGGGAGTCCACAAGGAAGAGCTGGTGAATCACAGCTCTGCGTTCATTTCTACTGTGTTCTTAAGCCTAACACACTTGCTTTAATCAATGCTTATACTTACTATAAATTTTTATACTACAATGAAACAGAAGGGCAAGGAAAAAAAAAAAAGATGAAAGCCAGAATAACCTAACTGGAAAGAATAAAATACAGAGTACACTGTTAAATAATACTTTTAATTTTTTAAATGTCAGGCTTCAGTTCACGATTACTCAAACATATTCTCAATTGGAAAGTAAAATAAATATTTAACTGGAAAATTATTATAAAATATTTCATATCTGTGAAATTATCGGATTGTTAAATAATTCTAGGGTGCCAATCACAGACCCTTGAACATTACATGAGATCACTGCAACTAAAACCAGAATTTGGATTTTAACCAAAAAACCTGAAGAAGCATTAAGGCATGTCTCAATTCATTTTCTAAAATAAAAGCCAATCCTAATTTATATGATTAACAATTTTTAAAAATATATATTTTTTCTTACCACAGTGATACTGACAGCATCATCAAACTGATGCATTAAAACACTGATGACTGCAGAAGCCAGAAGCAGCATAATAAGGGGATTTTTAAACTGAAAGTGAAAAAAAACAGCAATTCAACAGTTTTGTATGAAAGACAGTTGTGCACCAGCATAGCAAAAGCCTAAAAAAAACAACTATCAGGGCATTATTACTTAAAACTAAGAATTTACCAATTCCTTATAGTACACATGTATTTTTAGTATATTATAAGTTGTTCTGAATTTCTACCCGGGCTAGAATAAATGGAAAATAACTTTGAAGCTAAAGGTTTACATTAAGCACTGGGTAGAACACCTAAATTATAAATTCCAAACATTCCTCAGCATTCCTATACTATAAGTAAATGGGTGTAGATTACAATTCTGTGGTTGACCCACCCACCACAGGAATAACCACCCCCCACCAGGGGAGGGGCGGGGCAGCTAAGAGCAGACAGTAAGATCCTCACCACAGAAGAAGCTGAAGATTTCCCCAACACTGGTTTTCCTGACATCTAGCTAGCAGAGACAAAAGTATCTAAAGAAACAAACCACAGCACCAACTCAATCAGGCAGCTCTTAAATGACCAAGCACCAGAGCCACCCCAAATTCTTCTAGTTGGACATCCTAGTTAAACGTCAGAGCTCTGCTGCCAGAGTGCCTTCCTCTGATGAAACGGTGCCAATCGCCGTCAAAGTTGCAAAGTAACTTTGCGAAGAATCCATCCCAGCAGAGAGCCTCAGCCCCTGGATATCATAACTGTGAAGTTAGACGCCACCACCTCCCACTCCCTTTATGGCTCCATTCCTTGGCACAGCTGTTGCAACCCTGCTTCACATCAGAATCACGTGAAGAGTTTCCAACAAATGCCCAGGTTCACACCAGAGCAATCAAATCAGAATCTCTGGCACAGGGCCCAGGCTTCAGCATTTTTAAAGCACTCCCCAAGTGATTCTAATGCACAGAGGATTGAAAATCACTGATCCAGCAAAATAAAAGTACAACTGCAATGTGGTTCAGGGTTGACAAACTACACACAAACTGAGCCAGAGTACCTGGGTCTGAATCCAGGTCCAATTTTGTGTGACCTTAATTTTTTAAGCCCTGGGGGTGCTTCCCTACCTTGTACCAAAAACTGTGGTAAGCATTAACCAAGAATGTATATTAAATCACTGTGTAAACTACAAACCCCTCAAACATTAGCTGCTATCACCACACTTTGAGAGCAAGGCCCATGATCATTTTATTTCACCCTAAACCAGCTGTGCCGTGGTACTAAGGAAACCACCTGATAGATGGCAGGCTCCAAATGTTTGCAGAACAACAAATTCAGTGTTCTCTGTAGAGGAGTGAGGAGTGGTCCAGTGCTTTATGATTAACAACTGATATTTACTGTTAATTACTGCTTGCACTTAACTACATTACAGGCACTATTTCATTTCATTCTCACAGCAATCTCATGATGCAGGTAACTCTAGCTTTGAAACAGGATCAAGAAAGCAAAACATTAAAAATCATATTGCCTAATGATAAGTCAAATCACTGTAATTTATAAATCCAGAGTAAACTTCTGAAGTTTTACGTAATGTGGAAATGTGGTAAATGTGAGAATACAAATATACATATAAAAAATATTCCAATAAAAACAAGACAGATACAAGGTTCTTCTCTAAAAAGTCAGCTTTTCTACTTTAGACAAATTCATTTAAATAAGTTAAAAATGATAAATTTTGGTTCATTAACAAGCAAGGCCCTTTAGAAAAGTTAAACGATGATATTTTTAAAAAAGAACCTGTAGCTTAGAAGGCATTAGAAAGTTTCTTCACTAAAAAGAATTTATTTGGGGCTTCCCTGGTGGCACAGTGGTTTAGAGAGTCCGCCTGCCGATGCAGGGGACACGGGTTCGTGCCCCGGTCCGGGAAGATCCCACATGCCGCGGAGTGGCTGGGCCCGTGAGCCATGGCCGCTGAGCCTGCGCGTCCAGAGCCTGTGCTCGGCAACGGGAAGAGGCCACAACAGTGATAGGCCCGCGTACCCCCCCCCAAAAAAAAGAATTTATTTGTATGGCAAACTAACCTTACTACTTGAAAACTGGCCATAGGAGTTTTTTTTTTTTTTTTTTGGTACGCAGGCCTCTCACTGTTGTGGCCTCTTCCGGTTGCGGAGCACAGGCTCCAGACGCACAGGCTCAGCGGCCATGGCTCAGGGGCCCAGCCACTCCGCGGCATGTGGGATCTTCCCGGACCAGGGCACGAACCCGTGTCCCCTGCATCGGCAGGCGGACTCTAAACCACTGCGCCACCAGGGAAGCCCCATAGGAGTTTTTTAGCTTTTCACTAATATACTTGTCATAAAGATAAGAAAAATCCTACAGTAAATCTTTCTGAAAAGATTAGGACATTAATAAAATATAATTAAAAATAGCTATAATCTACTGATAGCTTAATATCTCCTAAGATTATTATCCCCATTTTATAGATAAGGCTCAGAGGATAATAAAGAGCACAGAGCTAGTAAGAAATAAAGGTGGAACTTGTACCCAGGCAGTCAAATGACCTAACTTTTACTAATTTTCTAAGCTAGCCATATTACTTTTTAAAAAGTTAGCATTTCTATAATAAAAAATATTTAAGACACCTGCAAAGGAAACTACTGTTAATAGTATCACCTCCATGTAATATGTCCTTAAAGATTTGTACACTAAAATCATAGAAATTCCAATGTAACAATAAACTCTAACAAATGAAAAAATTTAGGTAAAAAACATTTTAAAAAATTATTTCCTTTCTCCATAAATAACTTCACAAAAGTAAACAACTACATTTACAAAAATACATGTAAGTTACACAGCAGGAGAAAATAAAAATATCTCACCTGAGAAATATACTTCTTCCATAGTGGCTCATCTTCACTGATATCAAACTCATTCCAGCCATGGAAAGCTCTCCGATGACTTACTTCACATTTGTTTAGACCATTCTGAAGATCAGCCTATGAGATTTTACCCATAAAAGTCACTGAGAATATTAGCAGAAAAAAAAAAGAAAACACAAAAAAAGTACATACGTATGATCACACTTACAGGAACTTCTATGACAGTCAAAACTAATCTATGGGGACAGAAAGCATATCAGTGGTTGCCTGGGGCCAGAGCAGTAGGAGGGATTAGCTGCAAAAAACATGTGGAAGCTTTTCAGAGTGATGAAAATTTTCTACATCTTAATTGTGGTGGTGGTTACATCTGTCAAAATGCAAACTGTACATTTAATATGAGTACACTGTATTTTATATAAATTATACCTCAATAAAAAAAATTTTAATGTAAGCAACAAGATAGAGTTTAACAAACAAAAAAATTATGATTCTCTTTGGAGAAACAGAAATAACACAAACCAGTCAGGATGTACAGAAAACAAAATACCAGTACATTTTAACTAGTTTTCTTCATTTTCACTGTTGTCTTGTTGTTTTCTAAAATTAGTTTCTCCAAAAGATCATGCATGTTTCTTGCTCTCTGAGCCTATCAAAATTCTGAGATTGGTGTTACCTTTTGTTCTTGGACTGTATATTTATTCCAAGCAGAAAATCTGTGGTTCCTAAATTACCCAAAATAATGAAGTTAACATTAACTGGTTCTTGGGACATTTTATGCCCTATGAACACCACCTACATTTTTCAGTCACTGACTCTCGTGATTTATTATTTTAACTATCATTAAAGAATAAATTATTTGCATCTCTAAAATAATTAAGTTTCTCTGGCCAAAAGCTTTATAACAGAGTTCACTAATAGTCTTGTGACACAAATATATTTAGAGTAAGTGGTTTTAAAACAGAGTATAAATACAACTCGCCTCCCAAAAAAAACCTCAAGAAAAGGATAACCGATGTTTTTAATGCCATTCTTAAAATATGTAAATTCTGAAGGAAGAATTTTAAATATTCTTTTCCTCATGTTTCATTAGATTGTGATTTTTAAAACTAGGAAGAGATTAAATTACATAAGCAAAGTTTATTTGCAGTTCTGAACTTGCACTTAGCTTTTACATTAGAAAACACATAAAAAAAGATAAACTCCTAACTCTACTTATGTTAATAATTAAATTATTTTCCTAATCCAACTAATCCTCACAAAGCACAAATAGTCCCTAGCAATACTAATGATCTAGAGTTGCACTGTCCAATCAGGTAACCACTAGCCTCATGCACCTATTTAAATTTCAATGAATAAAAACTAAATTAAATTAATTTCAGTTCCTCCCCTAAACTATCTGTACTTTAAATCCTCAACTGTCATGTTTAACTAGTGGCTACTGCACTGGACAGTGCAGAACAGAATATTTCTGTCATCACAGAAAATTCTACCAGATAGCACTTATCTATAGGGTCTAAGTGACTCATTCTACTATCCACTCCCTTCCTCCCCACCAAGCACTTACTTGGAGAATGCTTGCAACTTCACTGACTGGTAATTCACTTGCTTTTTTTGATGTCAATACAGGAATCATTGTCTCATTTTCAGCATTAGGAATTTTTTGAAAACGTGCAACCTAGGAAATAAAACCAAAGGAAAAATATTTGAATATACTAAACAATTCTAATGCGGTCTAGAATAAATGAAAATTCAAACGTTCCCAGAAACCTTTTTTCACAGTTAGAAAACAAATATTTTCAGACTAATAATGAGTATCCAGTCCTATTAAGATAATTTTATAGTATGTGCTATTCCAGAAAGCACATTTCAAAAATTAAGTCACCAGTGCTAGCTAGAACACAAAATAATTTTCACATTAAAAAAAAATGCTATTTCTACACCAGTGTAATGAGTAAAAAGTAAAACAGATGTCTTGTCTAGCAGATCCCAATGATTACATGGAGTCATAATCCTCTAAACTCATTATGTTTAACGCAAGGGACAAGGAACAGCTAAGCTTGCTCCATTTTAACTACTCCTGTTGACCAGCTCATTTCTTAACTATCCAGAAAGGACACCAGGCTACTCTACCGAAGCACCATGACAGAACATCAGAATTACAAACCCATTCTCAAACGAGGGGAAACAGAAAGCAGAGAAACCAGACAAGCAGAGGACACACAGGTGAATGAAGGGGTTGTGAAGAAGCAGAGTGAGTCACAGAGATGATAGTAACCATGGCACCTACTTGATGCAGCTTCATAAGCAAATGTCTACAGAAAAGTGTTTAACACATTTCTAGAAATAAATCCCCAATCCAGACTTGAATCTTTATAGACAAGAAGTTTTGAAAAAGTATGAGAAAGGGAGAAAAAGCTCCACGCTGAAACTTTAGAGAAGAAAACATTTCAGCTGCCACACATGCACTGATTTAAACAATACTGAAAGTGAAGTGATCATCTTATTGCCAAGATACAAATCTTTAAGCTTTCAGGTGAAATGTTTTCAACCTTGGATAATCAACATATTTAGGATAAAATATTTCCCTAAAAATTGTTTTTGAGACAGCACTTCTTTAAGACAACAAATAAGGTCAAAAAAATAATAATTTAAGTTTCTATTATTATTAAAGTATTATTATAGAGACCTGTATCCATTTAAAAAAAAAAAAAACTTTGTACTTACTCCAAAAAAAACAGTAAATAGCTATGGAAAAAAAAAAAGTGTTTCCCAATGCATCCAAGCTCTGGAACAATCATATACACATTTTCTAATCTCATCTATTACAAAGGCATTGTTAAATATTTAAGTATTTTAAAGAAAAGAGCATAAAGTATTTTTCTTTTAATGAGAAGATACTAGTGACCAAAAATTCTGAGGAAATTGGAAACAGATTACCTTTCCTGACATGGTTATTTTATCTTCTGAAATCATTAAGAAGGATCAAATATGTTTACACTGCCTGCAGTGACAATGAGATTAAGAAAATCTTTTATTTCTAAGATTCACGTACATTAATTTCTTCATATATAATATGAGGATAGTGCCTAAAGTTGTTTGAGGATTACATCCATTAATACATAATTTGACCCACTAGTAATAAATACTGAAATAGCTATTTTCTCCCAAAACTATTTAATATTTATACGCACGTACTCAATAATATAATGAGCTCAATAAATTATTAAGGCTAGTAATTCTTCTATTAGACATACTTCTATTAAACATATCATTAATATATTGGAAACTGCCACCTCCAGTTCAAGAGCCTTACTAATAAAAGTCTTTTTTAAAAGTTACCCTTTGGTAGTTGGTATATAAATAGAGTCTATGTTGGAACACACTTTACATAAAATCCCTCAGGAGCATTACATGGGCCCAAAAGAGCTCAAAAATCTCAACAGAAGGAAGTGAGACTATATTTCATTTAATAAAGGATAAGATAACTCTCTACATATATGAAGGGCAAGAGGGCAACCCCAAACCCAAAGGGTGAGTTTACAGCAGACCAACTTCAGGACTTAGAATGAAGAGTGCCAGATGCTGTGGGTGGTGGCAGAGGCTGGATGGCCAGCCATGATAAGGACCGGTTTCCACAACAGAGGGAGGCCACAGCCCAGTAAATTCTTGGCCAAAAGCAGTGATGTTAACTGTATTTATGCTTACTAGCCTCTATATCAACTTAAAATTATGAAATCATTAAATTTTAATCCTATTTTCTTTTTAAGCAAATGTTACAGAAATTTACCAACTCAGATGGGTCGTTAGTTATATAAATCATAAGAATATTTTAATTTGTTCATTCATTTACTCTTTTAACAAACACCTGCCATTTCTTGAGAATCTGACTCTGTGCTAGGCCCTTAGAATTTAACAGAGAGCAAAATAAGGAGTGCAACTGGAGGGAAACAGAAGACAGGTATTAACAAAGAATAGCAAAAATGAATGGAAACTGATATGATCACTACTATGAAGGAGTCCACGGCTAAGGGCGCTTGCAATCAGAGACTACAATCAGGACAGGAAAGGTCTGATGAGGAAGTGATGCTTATGGAAGTGAGAGGCAAGAAGCTGCCTGAGGGAGGGGATGGAAGAACAGAAGGAACTGAACATGTGAGGAAGGGGGAGCACGGCGAGAGTGAAGCACTAAAGATGGCCAACATTCATCCACTCACTCACTCAGTCCTTTGACACATAATCGATGCTTATTATTCTTGGTACTGGGGACACAAAAGTGACCAAACAGGTAAGAACTCTATCCTCATGGAGCTACATACCAATAGGAAGCAAAAGACCATAAATAATACATGATAAATGTTCTAGAAAACAATTAAGAAAAGAAGGATAAGCAAAGGAGGAGTTACTTCATTTTATATGGTGGGGGCTGGTGGGCACCACAAGGAAGACCTCTCCAGTAAGGTGACATTTGGGCAGAGACCTGAAAGAAGCAAGGGAACCAGCTATTAGACATCTAGGTAGAAATGTCCAGGAGGAAGGTGGGTACATGTGCACCTAGGAGAGGTCCAGGCTGAAGCAAGCACATGTCATCATGAGCATATAAATGGTATTAAATCTGAGGATAAACATACACACCAGCACAGAAGAAAGGGAAGAGCTCTGCAGGCTGACCCTAGGGCATCCTCCCAACAGACAGAAATCCAAGATGAGCAGTGACCAAGAGAAAAGACCAAGAAGGAGCAACCAGTGAGGTAAAAGGAGAACCAAGACAGAAGCAAGTATTTCAAGGACAGTGTAATGGGCTGGGCCAAATGTTACTGAAAAATTAAGATAAGAACTGAGAACTGACCACAGGACTTGGTGACAAGGAGATAAATAAATGAGCTCAGTGTAGTATAGTGGGACCCAAAAATCAGGAGTGGGTTCAGCAGAAACAGCAGGAGAGAAGTTAAGAGACAGCCAAGTATAAGTAATTCCCATTCTGATGCAAAAGAGGAGCAGGGAAATGGGATCATAGACAGAATGAAATGTAGGGTCAAGAGTTGGGTTTTTTTTTAAGATAGAAGAAATAACATCATGTTTGTATGTTGATTAGAATGATAACTAACAACACAGAAGAGAGACAGGACAACTGATAAAGCGATGTTCTGGACTAAATGAGAGGGGTGGAATCTGGCCAATTTCGAATAGGGCTGGCCTTAGGTAACAGTTCATTCAGTTACAGATGGGAAGGCAGAGTAACACAAGTAGGATGCAGGCACGTTGGTAGCTATGGTGGAGGGAGCATATTGAAACACTCCTCTGAGAAATATCTGGATTGAAGAAATCAAGACAACATACAAAGCAAAAACAGGCTAAAGAAGTGGGTGGGGATCCTACAGGGTCCTATGGGCCATACTGTAGAATTTCTATATTGATCTTAAGAGCAAAAGGAAGACCCTGAACTGTGGTATGAAAAATAATAATAATAAATAAAGGCCACAAGTTGGAAAATAAAAGGAGTGGAGAGTAAAAGTGGTGAGAATATGACCAATCTGGAACCTATTACATAAGTCTAAACAACAGCCTAATGTAGCTTGGACAGGGTGATGAGGTGCAGAAATAGTAGAAGTAGAGGTAAAAATGACAGGACATGATGATGAACTAGATTTCTAGCTTGTCTTATATGCTAAATAGTAACACTATTCACCCTGGTAAAGAATACTTGGAGACTCTTTTCAACAAATGGTGCTGGGACAACTGGATAACCACACAAAAAAGATTAAAGCTATACCCCTCCCTCACACCATATAATTTATATATATTAATTCAAAATGGATCAAAAACCTAAATGTAAGAGATGAAACTATAAAACTCTTAGAAGACATGGGCTTAAATCTTTTTGACCATGGCATCCTAGACATAATGCCTAAAGTACAGGAAACAAAAGAAAAAGATTGCACATCATCAAAATTTTAAAATTTTGTGCTGCAAAGGACACCATGAAGAAAGTTAAAAAGATAACCCACGGAATGGGAAAAAAATATCTGCAAGTCATTTGTCTGATAAGGGGCTTATATCTACAATATATAAACTCCTACAATTCAACAAGAAAAAAGGACCAATAACCCAATTAAAAATGAGTAAAAGATTTGAACATACATTCCTACAAAGAAGATATACAAATGAGCAATAAGCACAAGAGAAGCTCCTCAACATCATTAGTCATGAGGCAAATACATATTAATACCACAATGAGATAATACCTCACACCCACTAGGATAGCTAAACTTAAAAAGACTGCCAATAAGACGTTGGAGAGAATGCAGAGAAACTGGAACGCTCATATGCTGTTGGTGAACTGTTAAAAGGTGCAACCACTATGGAAAAGTTTGGCAGCTATTACGTATTATTGTGCTATTATGCAAACATTTCAGCTTATAAACAATCTTTGAGTGATTTAGTAATGCTTCAATTTTGAGACTTATAAAGTACAAGTAAGTTCACAGAAGTTGAAGGTAACCATTTTAACCACCTGAAATAAACCATTTTAAGAGATAATATGTCTTCCACATGTTATTTAGAAGTTCACTGTCTACAGATTCAGGTTTCAGGGAAAACTTCCCTGAGCTAAGCCATGAAGAACGGACAGCAGAGAATAGCTAAGATATGCCAAGGAAGTATTCCAAACAAGAGATGAACACTACTAAAAGTCACAGCAATAGAAATTTAATTTGTATGTAAGTAAGCCAATCTGGCTAAAATGAAAGAACTGTTTTATTATGTACCTCTACCTCTACTAAATGAGTCAGATCTACTCAGACAGTAAGACAAGCTATAAGTCTTTAATTGGATGCATTTAAAAACTGCAGAAACTTTCAGATCTTTAGGATGTTATAATTCAGTCAAATATGGGTCCTATATACATAGGCCCCATAACAGACCTACTGAACGTATATTTCCATTTTACCAGGATTCCCAGGTGTTTCACTCATATTTTTGAGTCTAAGCACCGTTATCCATCAGTTTCCAATTCTCATACAAATCAGAATTATATGGGGGTTGCTACAGACTTGAACTGTGTTCCTCTCTATTCATAAGTTGAAATCCTAACCCCCCAATGTAATGGTATTCAGACATGGGGCCTAAGGGAGGTAATTAGGTTATAAGGGTGGAACCCTCATGATAGGACCAGGGCCCTTAAAACAAACACCAGAGAGAGCCTGCATGTGCATGAGCGGGGCAGGCAGGCAGGCTCTCCCCCCACCCCCACCCTGCCCCGCTCCCACCATGTGAGGACATAACAAAAAGATGACCAGCTGCAAGCCAAGAGAGGACCCTCACCAGCACCCTGATCTTCGACTCCCCAGGCTCCAGAACAATGAGCAATAAATGTCTGTTGTTTAAGCCACCCAGTCTATGATAGCAGTCAGAGCAGACTAAGACAGGGGTCTTCTGTTTCTGTTTTAATCCAAGTGTCCAGGCCCCATCCTATACAGTGTGAATTATTAGGTCTAGGGTGAAGCCAAGACATTTATTTTTAAAAGCTCCCCAGGGCAGGTCTAATGTGCAGCCAATGTTGATAATCACTGGCCTAGAGAATGGGGCTGAAAGGCACAGTTAGATTAAATATGAACATTATAATATTTTATTTTTAAAAGGTAAATACCTTCTAAAATGAGCTACCACCAGAAGTTTATACACTCTCCCTGGGGAAAAATTAATTTTACAAATTCTGTTACTTCATTCAGCACATGAGCAGAAATCTGATTTTTAAAAGAAAGTCAGCAAAGGTAGCCCAAATTACCCAAAAGAAGTCAAGCCATGGGGGAAAACTGAAAATACTTCATCCCTGCAAAGTTGGGGAGTTATTAAACAGAGTTATTAAAAGTTTTCAGGTCAACTCTTTGGCAGTAAGTTTTCCAAGTTTCACTTGCAAGTAATCAGAAAGACCTCTAATGCCCAAGAAAACCAAGTCTGCCAGGCAGTGAACTTGAACGAACCAGGCACCTCTCCACAGTTTAGTAACTATAGCATGGGAAAGCAGGGCTATCCTGGGAACTCTAAAGGCCAAACCATACAATGCTATTATAAAAATGTGAAGAAGGCATACACAGGCAGAAGAAAACAACAGTGACAAAGCAGTTCCAACAACACTGAGGACAGCAGTTCCAAGAACTGCAGGTTCACAGTGATTTACAGAAATCAAGTAGACTTGCTCAATTGCTTGTTGATTAAAGCTAAAAGTGAATGACACTAAACAATCTCACCTAGATGTGGTTGTAATTACTAACACAGAGAAGCTTACGTGCATAAAACACACTCCAGGTAGAAGGGAGAATTCGCACTTTTGGTACGAGCAAGTCATAATTGTAAGAAAGGCCCATGACACTATCATTAGAAATACTAGTGAATTTTGGTCCCAAAGGTATTGACCAAATGACTCCTAGTTTCTTTAACTGACCTTCTGGTTGAGAACAAGGCAGCCAGTATTTTTCTGTAACCCTGTATAAGTGTTTATATCCACACCACACCACACCACACTCAGCAGGCGGGGGGCGCGGGGGTGGGAGGGGGATAACAGTAGAGTACAGCAGGTATCAAACCAAACATCCCCTTCAGAATGGGAAGACAGGACAAGGTCCCATGCCCACTCCAACTTCAAACAATAGTTTTGTTTTTATGTATTCTATGTTTTAGCTTTGGGGGAAAAATAGTATTTAAACAAAGAGTTTTACAGCTTTAAAGGGGGGAGTGTTGGGGGAGGGGGTGAAACACTCTAGTATAGTGATTTTTCAAACTTACTAGTTTCAGGTCAACCCTTGACAATAAAAATTTTCCAAGGTTCACTTGCAAGTAAACAGAAAGACACTAGTAATCAGAGAGATTACTAGTGAACCTCAGAATCACCTGGAGGGCTTGTTAAAACACAGGTGACTGGGCCCCAGCCTGATTTTCTGAATCAGCTGGTCTTGGGTAGGTCCAGAAATTACATTTCTAACAAGTTCTCAGGGAATGTTGATGATGCTGGTCCAGGGACCACTGCTCTGGTCAAGGTCAGACTTGACTAGATCCCAATTTATAATCCCAATTCTATGTCTTGCCATCTCTGTGTCCCAGAACAAGTTACTAACTTCTCTGTCTTTTTTTCTCAGTGGGAAATTGAAATATTACCTATTTTCATTTCAACAAGAGCTAAAAGAAACACCATTTATAGAAGTGTGTAGCATGGTGCCTAGCATGTGGTTCCCTTCCCCTAAGGTTAACACTAGTGATATAACATTTATGCATCTGTCTCGCCCCCACTCTAGATCTTCACATGAGTATGACACGGTTTTTGTCATCTTGGTACCCTCTGCGAAGCTCTTAACAATATCCAGCATCAGAAGTACTATTTGAAAAAAAGAAAATACTGGGATTTTTCTTAATGGACAATTACACAGCAATAGAATAGTATTATCCTGAGACATACCTATGCCTCTTAAACGATGTTTCACTGAAAATACAAAAAGGTGACAGGACTGATCAGAAAGAGTGTATGTAATCATCCACAAATTTAGACTACTATCTTCTACAAGGACTAGGCAAGTCCATGTATTTCACCTTTGAAAGTGTTGAGATCAAGGTTTCCAATTGCCAGACACTGTATTTTACTGGCAAATGTAGCAGCCATGAAAGCAGGAAAAGTCAGCCTGTCCCTGATGAAGCTCTCCAAGGATCAGACTGCTGGCATGGAGCAGAGCAGAAGCTGGCAAGTGTCTCCTTGTGGGCAAGTCTTATTAATAAGTGAGGTGTTTATCAAGAATACAGGTTCTAGAAGTATTCTTGGCAAAAAAATTAAAGCTGCACCGTGACCAGTGGTAACTAGGTCTAGAACAATGGTTCTCAACCCCAACTGTATGTTAAAATCACCTGGGGAGCTTTTAAAAATTCCTACAACAGCCAGAACTCCAGACCAATTAAATAAGAATCCACAGGAATGGTCCCAAGGATGGGTGGGTACCAGGGATAGTTCTTTTTTAAAAAACTCCCGAAGTGATAACATACAGTCAGTGCTCTTATTAACCCATCCATCAATTTACAAGAAATACAGGAGATAAAGAAGCACATTAAATTACCTCAAAAGAATGTACTCAGCAAATTCCAGGCTGTGGGAAATTCTACAGAACAAACAACCTGATTTTGTAAACAAACTACAAGGAAAAGAAAAGAAGGAACATTTTTAGACTAAGAGATATTTAAGAGATATTTACGGCCCAATTACGGCGTGTGGGCTGTATTTCAATCTTGATTCGAATAAATAAACTTGGGGGAAAAAAATCAATCTGAGATCACAGTTGCATTTAACTGTTTTATCTCTTTCCTTAAATCTGAAACAGTTCCTCACTCTTTTTGTCTTTCATGACCTTGACACTTTGGAAAAGTACAAGCAGGGAGTACTATAGTGATCTCCTACAAACTACAACTTCGGTTTGATTTTTCTAAATGGATGCAAGTGATGCATTTTGGGGGAAAGGGAAACACCACAGAAGTAATGTTGTATCCTCCTCAAAACATCATTATCAAGAGGCATATGATGTTTATGAGAAATGGAATACTGTCTGCCATATCAGTAAACAAAGGATTTCACAGTCATCATTGATTGCAGCCACTAACCTATGGTGAGCTGGTGAGCCCTGAGGAAACTCCGGATATGGAAGCACAAGATACTGGCCCCAGATAGCTGAGGTACGTATCAAAGGAATGATTTCAGTGTGCCCAGACTCTTACATCTTCCCATACAAAGAAAGGCGCTAAATTCCTTAATTTGGGATATCTGGTTTTCTTTAATTAATAATAATCTTTTGATGTTCAGAATACCTGCCCTTTGTTGCAAAACTCCTATATATCCTGGATCCCCCCTCTGCCTCCTCGGAGCAGTTCTCTAAGGGTTACTTGAGATGCTGCCTCCCGGGCTTGAAGTCCTAAAAATTCCCACTGAATAAAACATAACTCTCAACTTTTAGGTTGTGAATAATTTTTAGTTGACATTTATTATAGATTTGTCTCCCCAGAATTCATATGTTGAAGCCCTAACCCCGACGATGTGACTATATTTGAGACAGGGCCTTTAAGGAGGTAATTAAGGTAAGTAAAGTGGTAAGAGTGGGGCCCTAATCCAAGAGGACTGGTGTCTCTGCAAGAAAAGGAAGACCAGAAGCAGGCACACACAGAGGAAGGGCCACACGAGGTGAGAAGGCAGCTGCCTGCCGCCAGGAGGCCTCACCAGAAACTAAGCCTGCCAACACCTTGATTTTAGACCTCCAGTCTCCAGAACTGTGAGAAAATGAATTTCTGTTAAGCCACCTAGTCTGTGGTATTTTTGAGTACTTCCTAACTTTCTGGCACCAAAAGATATTCAAGCTTATCTCTGCATCTTCCTTGCCCCTACAGTAGAATCAGCCCCTTCTCCAGGGAGCCTTAGTTCCTTTCATTGACAAACATTATTCGGAAGTGTCATGGCTTTAAGGCCTTCACCACAGGCTGAGTTAAGGAATATATACATATATGCACAAACACATAGCTATATCTATTTTTATATTTATCTGTAAATATGTTAAAAACCATGAGTCCATACTGAAGCTGCCAATGCCAATCTAACTCTACAGAAGTTCATTACAGCATTTTCCCTTTCCTTATCTGGAACACTTTTCTCTTACAGTGAAAAACCTGACTTTCATTATCACCATTATATATATTTATTTGCTCTAATCTAGAATACACAGAGTAGTTTTGGAGTTCTAACCATATCACTGTAAAAAAAAAATCTAACTCGAGTACGGTATTTGTGTACAGTTCTGTCTTTAGTCTCAAGTTTGTTTATAGTTCTTTTGTCAACAGCCTTATATAGTCAAAACCCTGTATTCCTAAATTACTTAGGTTAGTTCTTCCCATGCCCACCCTTCAGTGTGGTTATGTTATTCATTTGAAATATAGTTAGGTTCATTTGTTTCTGTTTGTATTATTCCATTTGGGATTTGGGGCATATTTTTTCCCATCCTCTCCCCCATCCTTGTTAATCGTGTTTATTTGAGTATATAAAACATTAATTTAGTTCTAACAGTTAAAACTACTCAAAATAGGTAAAATCAGAGAAGTGTCAAGCCCTCTCCATCCTTTCAATCTCTCTGTACCCCACCCTCTTTATATAACCAATCTTGTTTCTAGTTTAACTTTCCTATGTTTCCTTCTGTTCAAATGAGCATGTGTGTTTATTTTCTTATTTCCTCTTCTTGTGCTTAGAGTAACATAACCTGTATAGATATTCTCTTTTTCACTTAACAGTATATCCTGGAGATCAATTTATCAGTCAGAGTTCAGTTCAGATATCTTCCTCATTCTTCCTATAGCTGCATACCACTGTTTTATACACACACACACACACACACACACACTCTCTCTCTCTCTCTCTCTCTCTCTCTCTCTCCCTCCATACACCATAGTTTATTCAGCCACTCTCCTACAAAGGAGATTGCACACAATGACCCATAAATAACCCTGCATATGGAATTTCATATCTTTGGAGTTGTACCTTCAGGGAAAATTCCTACAGTTGAAACTGATAGCTCAAAAGGCAAATGCATATGTAGGGCTTTGTTGCATATTGCCAAATTCTCAAAAAAAGTTGTACCAGTTTGCCTTATCAGGAATGTATAATATGTGTCTGTTTCCTCATACCCCTGCCAATAGGATGGACGGTTATACTTTAATTTTTGTCAATCTGACAGCTAAAACATGGTATCTCAGTGCACTTAAATTTGCATTTCTCGAATTATGAATTTAAAAACATTTCATATGTTAGGGGCCATTTTCATATGCTGGGGCGGGTGATTATCCTTAATGTATTTTGATCATTTTTCTATCAGGTTACTGTAGTAGATTCTCTCAAATTTTATATATATATATTCTCTCAAATTTTAAGAGTTATTTATATATTAGAGATCTCAGCCCTTTATCTTGACATATTGCAGATATTTTCTTCTAATCTATCAGCTGTCTTCACTATATGTTTTTTGCCATGCAAAAAAAAATTTCATTTTAATGTAATAAAATTTATGAATCCTGTCTCTTACTTTCTATTTTGAGTCATTCTTGAAGACTCAATATTAAGAACATATTTTAAGAGCTAAAATGCCCAGTTCCATGAACTATCTGGTACTCAATAACTAAGGGTATAATGACTAAATATTACACGAGGTAGAACTTAGAAAGTAACTGCCAAACTTAACAATACAGAATCTTTAAAGAAAAAAAAAAAAAAACAGTATGTCTTGGTCATAATCACAAAATTCAATGATCTACCTCACACAATATACAAATATTAGATCAAAATGGAGCAGCTACCTAAATGTAAGTACTAAAAGCCATAAAACTCTCAGAAAAAAAAAGAGGATCAATCTTCATGACCTTGGATTCTTGACAATGGACTCTTAAATAAGATACCAAAAGCACAAGTAACAAAAAGAGAAAAAATAGATAAACTGGACTTCATCAAATTTTAAAACTTTTGTGTATCAAGACATTATCAAAAAAATGAAAAGACAACCTATAGAATAGGGGAAGTTATTATAGATTATTTATCAATAAGGGTTTAATATCCAGAATATATAAAGAACTCCTAAAACTAAACAACAAAAATACAAAAAACCCCATTAGAAAATGGTCAAAGGACCTGAATAGACATTTCTCCATTTGTGTATGTATAAATGGCCAATAAGCACATGAAAAGATGTTCAACATCATTAGTCATAATGGAATGCAAATCAAAATCATAATGACATACTACTTCATATATACTATGATGGCCAGAATTTTTTCCTTAATTAAAAAAAAAAAGGAAAATGAGAAGTGCTGGTGAGGATACAGAGAAACTGAAACTCTTGTTTATTGCTGATGGGACTGGAAAATGGTGCAGTTACTGTGCAAAACAGTTTGATGGTTCCTCAAAAAGCTAAACATAGAAAAATCATATGACCCAGCATTTCTACTCTCAGGTATAAACCCAATATATAATTAAAAACAGAGCCTCAGATATTTGTAGACCAATGTCTAACGCAATATTATTCACAACAGCCAAAAGGTGGAAACAACCCAAGTATCCATCCACAGATAAACAGATAAACAAAATGAGGTATATACATACAATGGATTACTATTCAGCCACAAAAAGAAATGAACTTCTGATACATATACAACATGGATAAACCTTGAAAATATGCTAAGTGAAATAAGCCAGAAACAAAAGCACAAATACTGTATGAGTCCACTTACGTGAAATATCTAGAATAGGCAAATTCATAGAGGCAGGAAGTAGATTAGTGGTAACCGGTAACAGCGGTAAAGAACAGGATCACTGACCCTTTTCAAGTTTACCTATATTAGCCATATTACCTCCAACTTAAAAAAAACCTCCAAAATGTACACTTCTTTGAACAAAAGTGCTTCTTAAAAGTGCTTTATAACGCATATTTGTAGCTTTTTTCCTACAACAATGCCGTTAAAAAAAAAAATCAAATCAATCTTACAGATTCTCCTGCCAACTTTCATCCACCTGATCCCAAGTTTTAGTAGACTTTTTTTAAGTGTCCAAGTAAAATAAGTGTTTCATTTTAATTTTCAGCACACAGAACTTTTTTTTTCTTTAGTATCTTTAGTATTTGGCATAATCATAATACAAATAAACAACAATGAATATGTTGTACTATTCTATATAACAAAGTTATCCTGTTGTAGGAGAGAGACTATAGAAATAATTCACTGTTTATAAGTTCAAACTGGGTTCAATATACACAGAAATATTTTTCTGGCCCTGTCCATTTAATAATCAAAAATTTTTGCCTTCAAAACTATGTGGTATAAAAGCAACTATACTCCAATAAAAATTAATTTAAAAAAATTAAAAGGAATGTGAATTCAAGAAAAAAAAACCAACTATGTGGTATATATAGATTTTAGATAGCAAAAGGGAAGTGAGAAGACTCAAGCTTTTGTCTTGCTACTGAGAACTAATTCACCTTAGAGCCATATACTCGCCTGTTTCCATCTCAGTTATCTAATTCTCAGACCCTTCTCAAAAAAGAAGCAAAAAGGAAAAAACAAAAAACAGGATAAAGGATTCAAAGCTCTTTCAGAAGGTATAGGTAGATACACTCCCCTTTCCACTGCTTTTTCACCACTTAGGTAGGCTATTTAGTTCTCTTAAGATTTAACATTGGATCATTATTTTAAAAAATATTTTTCATATTCATAATAAAAATTTCAGCAGTAAAATAATGCATGCACGCCTTATAAATATGCAGTTGTTTCCCACGCCATAAAAGTTCTGTTGTTTTTTAACATCTTTATTGGAGCATAATTGGTTTACAGTGTTGTCTTAGTTTCTGCTGTATAACAAAGTGAATCAGCTATATGCATATGTATATCCCCATATCCCCTCCATCTTGCGTCTCCCTCTCACCCTCCTTATCCCACCCTTTTAGGTGGTCGCAAAGCACTGAGCTGCTCTCCCTGTCAGCACACAGAACTCTTTAAGCAAGATTCAGAAATAGACTCTGGCATTCATTCCCAGCTGTTGTCTGTTGAATACTGTTGTAAACCATCTGTAATCCAACAGAGACTAAAGTCTTACATAAAATGAACCAATCCAAAAAAAGAGCTCACATTTTTAATATGCTGTCTCAAAGAAAAAAAAAAGCCCTCTTACCTAGTTAGGTTTTTTTGGTTTTGTAAAATCCACTACTCAATACTTTGCTTCTGCTAACCACGACAGTAGCTGCTTCCAAGGACACAATTAGGGGAATGAATTCCTAATCAGTACACGCTAACAAAAGCCATGTTTTGAAAAACCAATCCCCAACATGAACGAGAAGAGCAGGCAAGAAAACACCACTTTTGTATATGGATAATAAAAAGATAAAGAAAACTGGGGAATCAAGTTACACAGAAAAGCTAAGACATCATAGATTCAGTCTCCCACTTCATTAGCCAGACAACTTGATTTCTTTCTTTGTTTTTACATCTTTATTTACAATGGTGTGCTAGTTTCTGCTTCATAACAAAGTGAATCAGTCACACACACACATATGTTCCCATATCCCTTCCCCCTCGCGTCTCCCTCCCTCCCACCCTCCCTATCCCACCCCTCTAGGTGGTCACAAAGCACCAAGCTGATCTCCCCGTGCTATGCGGCTGCTTCCCACTAGCTATCTATTTTACGTTTGGTAGCAGAAAACTTGATTTCTGCACTGGTATCAGCTATTTCTTTTCCAAGCCAAAAGAAACTGGTACTGCAGTAATGTACAGTAGTTTTGAAAAGCAAAATAATAATAATAATACAAGCTAAGTTTTGACTAACTCCATTAAACAATCACATTCTAAGCCCAACCCCCAAGGAAATCATAGTTTCTACCTCACTTTAAACACTCACAACCCATGAGTATCTCTAAAAGGAATGTTACCCAATAGGAGACCATAAGAATTCTATTAGCACAATTTAGTTTGCTTTACATGTCCTAATAATGCTGCCTAACAGAGGATACAAGAATGGTGTATCCTCTATTATTAGTAACATATATAACTGATACATTTAGTGACAACTGAATTTGGACTGACTCAGAAAGCCTCAGAGATGGCTAAATAAAAAGTCCAAACCCACATGTCTGTAAGTGGCCCACCTAGGCCAAGAAGTCTACCACTTAGTCCCCCTGCCTGAAATGCCTGCAGCATATCTCTACAGACAAGAGGAACCAGGTCCAGCCTGCATGCTTGACACCCCACTAAGCTTCAGACCCCATTCATTCCATGAGACTTTTTGTGACAACTCCTCATAACACTGAACTAAATTACTCACCCCCTAGTATCCTACAGCTCCTCCAAATGTCTTTATCCCTCCACTACAATGTAAATTCAATGGCTTCAAGAACTGCAGGCCACACAAACCAGTGTTGGCCATGCCTGGCACATACCTGGTTCTCAGTAACTGTTAAAAGGATAAATGAAAAATTAACAGACTTCTTTCCTAACCATTTCAACTAACACTATGCCCCTAAACAAAAACTGGACACTCCTGTAATTAAGAATTAATTAATCCCTTTAAGTTCATACTTAAACTTTCTCTTTCCTGATCTATACTGGGGGGAAACCCTCTTGTCATCCAAAGTAACTAATGAGTCAAAGAAAGATTAAGTGATCTAACTGCTTTCACTAAAATGTCAATGCTCTATTTGCTCCGTATTATAAATAGCTGCAGAATATTCAGATGGTTTTTACATTTGTTTATGAATAACTGGGCTTCCTTCTATTGAAATTCATGTTCCCATGCTAAAAATATGCCCTGGAGAAGAAAGGTGAAAAATAAAAGAAGAATCAAAATCCTCTTAAGTTCCTCAGCATCTCCTTGCATAAACCTTTTATAACTTCATCAGTAACTCACATGTATGTTTTTAATTCCTTGCTTCAATTTTCAATTCTTTTATTAAGGTATAATCAAAGACACTCCAAAATGATACCACTGAACCCAAAGTGGCAGAAAGTAACTTCAAAAAGTAATTTGAATGAATTTTTAGTTGTAAACCTAATGGCTTTAGCCCTAAATTAAAAAGGACAAAAATTTCCAGTTACGAGACTTTCGCAGTGCACTTGCAAGTTAAAAGATGAATTATTTGTCCTTAAAAGATCCACAAGAAATATGGTGTTTTTATTACTTTGAAGCTTCGAGTTTAAAAAAAGCCTAAAATTCCTTATTCAGTATAATAGTTTATAAATGTTATCACAGTAGTAGTTGGAAGAGATATAACAGAAAAAGAACTAGTAGTAGTAAGGGTAAGGCGATACAAAACATTGAAAGAAACCAAAAGGTAATCCTGGAGCTCAAAAGTACAACAATTGAAATTAAAAATTCATTAAGGGGACTCAAAAGCTGATTTGAACTGGCAGAAGGAACCAGCAAACTTGAAGATATGACAATGGAAATTTAGAATTTGAGGAACAGAAAGAAAAAAGATCTAAGCGAACAGAGCATTAAGGACCTGTAGGACACCAATAAGAAGGAAAAGACAGAAAGAGCAGAGAAAATATCTGAAGATATAATGGTCAAAAACTTCCCAAATTTGATGCAACACGTCAATATAAACATCCAAGAAGCTCAACAACCTCCAAGTAGAATAAACTCAAAGGGACACACACCAAGATAAGACAAAGAATCTTGAAAGCAGCAAGACAGAAGTGATTCATTACATACAAGGGATCATTAATAATATAAACAGATTTCTCATCACAAACTATGGAGACCAGAAGAAGGCAGACTGATGTATTTAAAGTGTTAAAGAAAAAAACTAAACTAAGAATCCTGTATCTGGAAAAACTGTCCTTCAAAGTGAGGAAGAAATTAAGACACTCCTAGATAAACTAAAGTTGAGGGAGTTCATTACTTGCCCTACAAGAAATGCTAAAGAGAGTCCTGCAGATTGAAATAAAACGACACTTGACAGTAACTTGAAGTCATATGAAGAAATAAAGATTTCAGTAAAGGTAAATACACAGAAAATTATAAAACCTAGTATTGTTGAAACTTTGGTTTGTAACTCCACATTTTGTTTTCTACATGATTTAAGACACTAACGTATTTTTTCATTAGGTTTTTGGACACACGATGTATAAAAATGTAATTTGGGTACATCAACAACTGAAAGGAGTGAGGGTGGAGATGTAGAGGAGCAGAGTTTGTATGTTATTGAAATTACACTGGTATAAATCCAAATTACGGTGTTGTAACTTTACAATTATGCAACACGATAACCACAAAGAAAATAGCTAAAAAATATATACAAAAGTCAGTAAGATAGGAATTTCAATGTTTCACTACAAAAAAATCAACTAAACACAGGCAGTAGTGCAGGAAATAAGGGACAGAAAAGCTATATGGCATACAGAAAACAAATAGGAAAATAACAGAAGTCCCTCATCAGTCTGCCTTAAAAAGGAAGGAAGTTCTGAACTATGTTACAATACAGACAAACTGAGAATGTTACGTTAAGTGGGGTAAGCCAGTCACAATAAATGACTCCACTTATATGATGTACCTAAAATAAACAAATCCATAGTGACAAAAAGTAGAGGTTACCAGGGGCTGGAAGGAGGGGGCAATAGGGAGTTACTATTTAAAGGGTACAGAGTTTCAGGCTGGGGTGATGAAAAAGTTTTGGAAATAGTGGTGATGGCTGCACAACATTGTGAATGTACTTAATGCCACTGAACTGCACATTTAAAATGGTTAAAATAGCAAATTTTGTTATTACTTACCTTACAATTTAAAAGAAATAATGTAATAATACCAAAAACCATTGACTTGTACATTTTCTTTTTATACATTTATTTTATTTATTTATTTTTGGCTGTGTTGGGTCTTCATTGCTGCGCGCGGGCTTTCTCTAGTTGCCGCGAATGGGGGCTACTCTTCATTGCAGTGCGCGGGCTTCTCATGGTGGTGGCTTCTCTTGTCGCGGAGCACAGGCTCTAGGCACACGGGCTCCAGTAGTTGCAACACGTGGACTCAGTAGTTGTGGGTCACGGGCTCCAGAGCACAGGCTCAGTAGTTGTAGAGCACGGGACTTAGTTGCTCTGCTGCATGTGGGAGCTTCCCAAACCAAGGATCGAACCCGTGTCCCCTGCATTGGCAGGCGGATTCTCAACCACTGTGCCACCAGGGAAGCCCGACTTGTATATTTTAAGTGGGTGAATTTGTATCTGAATTTACAGCTCAATAAAGCTGTTTTTAAAAAAATCTAGGACTTCCCTGGTGGCGCAGTGGTTAAGAATCAGCCTGCCACTGCAGGGACAGGGGCTCGATCCCTGGTCTGGGAAGATCCCACATGCCACGGAGCAACTAGGCCCATGGGCCACAACTACTGAAGCCCGCGTGCCTAGAGCCCATGCTCCGCAAGAGAAGCCACCACAATGAGAAGCCCGAGAACAGAAATGAAGAGTAGCCCCCCACTTGCCACAACTAGAGAATGCCCACAGTCAGCAACGAAGACCCAACGCAGCCAAAACTTTAAAAAAATAAAATAAAGTAAAAAGTGAATTAAAAAAATTTAAAATCTAAGAACAAAGCTTCTTTATAACTGAAAACAACCTTGGTGCAAAAAAGCTTCTCATCCTCCCCCTCCCAATACACACCCAAAAAATCTTGAACAGATACAGAGATAATTTTTTTTTAATTGTGGAAAAGAGAAAAAAATGAAAAGCAGTGTGTATCTGAGAATTTCTCACAAGGGTAGAATACTAAGATTGTACAGTCTCCTGATGCCAAAAACATGATTTAAATTCTGTCACGTGCCAAAAACAGAAAACACATGGGCTAAACCTGGGTAGATTTCCGGCTAGGTGGGCCAAAAGTATTAATAACTCAGTGCCACTAAGTGTGCCACTAGGCTCTATCTGTTTAATAGTCTATCAACAACTCAAATATCTAAATAACATGCCTATCCAAGACGACAGCAACTCAAAAGCCAGAGAGGGGCAGCCACCTTGCCTCATAACTCAAACAAGCTTATCAGGCTAAACCAATGGGTATAGACCATATACCACTATCTTCACATTTACAAAAGCATACATATACTTTATTAGAGATAAATGTAAAAACTAAAACTCAAAAACCAACTACTACAGCACCAGATGCTAAGGCTCCATACTGCTGAAAAGGTAAATAACATCTTAAACTGCATTATGAGAAGTACAACTTTTAAGCCAAGGGAGTAACAGCCCCAGAGTACTATCCGATCCAACCACACCCTGAGGATTCTATATTCAGTATAGAGCAACATTAGGGTCTGCCCCAAAGTGTGGCACACTATAATGACATACTATGGAAATGAGGTCTTAAGAAAACTGGTGGAATAAGTTAGGAATATTTGGCCTAGAGAAGAGAATTATGAAGGGCAGTGCATGACCATTAATTAAACTTCACTAAAAGTTTCTAAATAAATAAAGGATATGACAGGCACCTTCAAATATTTTAAGGCTGTTAAATGAAATACAACATTCTGCTGAAATTAAGGAAAGAACTAGTGTCAACAGACAAAAGTGTAGAGTTTCCAATCACCAAAAACTTTCTAGGAGAGAATACTGGTGATTTTTATATGGGGTGGGAAGTTGGTCCCCCAAACTCTAAAATTCGACAATTTGGAAAAGTGCAGGGAGATACCACTGCCTCCTATCGCCCGTGGTACTAAGGTTTCCGACAATGAACCGAGGTTACTACCTCGGTTAAGGAAGATACTGTGAAATAGCTACCTTCCACACTGAACTTTAAGTTCCAGAACATGGACCCAAAGAACAGTGGCACAATCAAGCTCCAACGCAGACCAACACTTACATATTCCTCATTTGACAAAATAAAAACTAGCACAATCGCAAATCCTATTTTTCTCCCATACTTAGAATATTTGGGAATGATACAGTAGGTTCTAAATGCTATTAAATATTTGTATCCAAGAGCTTAAAGCAATACAAATGACACACCAAAAAAAAATCCATTTACTTCTGCAGACCAACAGGGATCATACACAAAATAATCAACTTGAGAGAAAAAGACAAATCTTTTACTCCTAAACTAGTAAAAGTTCTTAATTATATTACTAAGTCATTTTTAATGATTTTTTTAAAAAAATAAAAACCCGTTCATTCTTTTTTAGAGTCAAGTAATAAGAAAGGGTTTAAAATAACAAGTGCATCTCCCAAGTCCTACTGCCCAGAAGTAACCTCTGTTAACTCTGTGTATACTGCCAGACATTTCTATGCCAATATGTTACAAGTTTTGTTTGTTTTGCTTTCATTACAAATGGAATCACATAACCACAACTTGCTTTTTTCACTCAGTACATCTTGGACCTCTTTCTATTTCACCACACATACTGATCTGCCCCAATTTTGTTTAATGGCTCACAAAGCATTTCATTATACAGTACAGCTCCAGTTTAACTAGTCCTCCTGATGACAGACATTGGGGTTATTCCCATTTTTGCTACTATAAATGCTATTATATTTATGTTATAAATATATCTTTATACAAATCTCTTTATATGCTTATTCAAGTACAGATACATTCCTGAATGTGGAATTGTTGGGTGTTATTTTTTGTTCTGACAGCTATCACTAAGATGCTCTTCAAAGGAATTGTGTCAAATGAACTCCCAATATCTGTCAGGAGCTTCTATTTTCCCTGCAATACAGCCAAGATTAAGCATAACCACATTTTTTCATCTTTGCCAGTCTGATGAATGGAAAATGTTATTTTAATTTTCATTTCTTCATTACTGAAGTTGGTGACCTATTCGTATCTTTTGGCCTCTGCAACCTTTTTCAGTGAAACATTTGTTCATGTCCTTTGGCCATTTGTCCCTACAAGTTACTGGCTATTTCTTATAGATATAAAAAGCATTCTGTATGAAGTAGATTTTTGTCATTTGTTTCAAGTGTTTTTAATCATTGGTTTACAGTTTAGCTACTTACTTTTTTTTCTTTCTTTTTAAAATTTTATATGATCAATGTTTTGCATTATGGTTTTGGGGTTTCATCTCATGCTTAGTTTTTATAAAAAGCATTTCTCATTCCAGCTTTACTTTTTTTTTTTTTCTTTTAACCAGAAGTTAGCTAACTGTCCCTCCACCATTTGTTGAATGATTGATACAGCTCACCCCAACCCTGCCCGCTAACCACTAAGTAAGTTATTCTCTGGAGAAAAGGGCAAAGAAGGGAGGAATAAAATATTACTAACTCAAACTTTTAAAGCCATTTTGTACAGTTACCTAGAATAAAATGATACCCAAATGTTCAAGAAGATCTTATGTTTGTACCTATGTAAGAACATTACATCCTTAAAGGGCAAGTCAGCTCAATGCCTATGAAAATTCCAACTGCCTTTTTTATAGAAATGGACAAGCCGACTGATGTGGAAATACAAGGGGCTCAGAATAGACAAAACAATCTTTAAAAAAGAACAAAGTTGGCAGACTCATAATCCCTACATTCAAAACTTACTACAATAGCTACACTAATCCAAACAGTGTGGTACAGGCACAAAACAGACACAGGTCAATGCAACAGGATTGAGAGTCTAGAAATAGATCCATACATTCATGGTCAATTGATTTTTTTTTAAAGGAATTTTGCCTTTTTTATTTTTTTTTAAATTTTATTTATTTATTTATTTACGGCTGTGTTGCCTCTTCATTTCTGTGCCAGGGCTTTCTCTAGTTGCGACAGGCGGGGGCCACTCTTCATCGCGGTGCGCCGACCTCTCACTATCGCGGCCTCTCTTGTTGCAGAGCACAGGCTCCAGACGCGCAGGCTCAGTAATTGTGGCTCACGGGGCTAGTTGCTCCGTGGCATGTGGGATCCTCCCAGACCAGGGCTTGAACCTGTGTCCCCTGCATTGTCAGGCAGATTCTCAACCACTGCGCCACCAGGGAAGCCCTCAATTGATTTTTAACAAGGGTGCCAAGACAATTCAATGGAGAAAAAAACAGTCTTCTTAGTGCAGGGATAATTGGATATTCCATGCAAAAGAATGAAGTAGGACCCTCACCTAACACCAAATATGAAAATTAACTCAAAATGAATCAAGTGAAAGCTATAAACTATAAAATTCCTAGAAGAAAACACAGATCTTTATCACCTTGAAGCAGGCAGTGGTTTCTTAGCTATAACATCTAAAGCACAAACAGCAAAAGAAAAAAACAGATAAATTGGACTTCATCAAAATTTTAAAAGTTTGTGCTGCAAGACACGAAAGAAAGTGAAAAGACAATCTAAAATGAGAGAAATAGCTCAACTGGAGATTGGAGATAAGGGTGGCAGGGGCAGCAGTCTTGAGAAGCTTTCCGCATCACCCGGACCTACTGGAAAACCAGGAACTCTTCCTACTCTCAGGAAGCCCTTTCCTAAAGCCCTCCCTTTACCTCCTCCCCCACCCTTTCTCCCACAATTCCCCCTGCAGCCATTCTGGCTACAACTCTCGGTACAATAAGGCTGAAGCCAGAGGGGGAGTCATGCAAAGGCTGTCCTAGACACATAGAATTCCTACGTGGGATGTAGAGCCAGGGAATGTGAATTTACCAAAAAACTCTCCGGTGATTCTCATTTGCGTGCTCTAGTGGAGGAAATTGTACCACACCCTAAAAAGATTGGCAGGAACTTGAAAGTCAATTAAATATTTAGTTAAATGAAAATAATTGTTGTAAGTATGGTTACTAAATTGAATGCAAAAATCCAAAGCCAAATCTTGAGAAAGAACATTTATATAATAAATATAGCATAATAATTGAGTTTTATGACCCCAGATTACATTAGTAAAGACAGGAATTTGTGAGATGTAAAAGCGAAAACAAACAAAAATAAAACCCATAAAATGAGAGAAATATTTGCAAATCCTATGTCTGATAAGGGTCTTATAAGGGCTGCAGTAAACACCTCTGCACAAACCTGTCTGTATGCCTGTGCAAGTCCAGGTATAGTACATACTGTTACGCAGGATCCAGAATACAAAGAGAATCTTTACAACTCAACAATAAAAAACCAAATAACAAAATCAAAGGGGCAAAGGATTTAAATAAACATTTCCCCAAAGATATGCAAATAGCAAAAAAAGCACATGAAAGGATGCTTGATACCATTAGTCATTAGGGAAATACAAATCAAAACCACAATATGATACTATTTCATACCCCACGCAATGGCAAATTTTTTAAAAAAGAAAGAAAATAACAAGTGTTGGAGAGGATGTGGAGAAATTAATCAGAGCACTCAACACACTGCTGGTGGGAATGAAAAAATGATACAACCTCTGTAGGGGTTCCTCGATAAATTAAACATAGAATTACCATATAAGCCAGCACTTCCACTCCCAAGTATACACCCAAAAGAACTGAAAACATATTCACACAAAAACCTGTACACGAATGTTCACAGCATTATTATTCATATTAGCCAAAAAAGTAGAAACAACCCAAATGTCCATCAACTGATAAATGTATAAACAAAATGTGGCATATCCATACAATAGAGTATTATTTAACCAAAAAAAAAAAAAAGAAATGATATATGCTATAACATGGCTGAATATTGGAAACATGCTAAAATGAAAAGAGTCAGACACAAAAGGTCACATATTGTATGAATCCATTTACATGAAATATTCAGAATAGGCAAATCCAGAAACAAAAAGTGGATTAGTAGCTGCCAGGGTTGGGGAAAGGAGAGAACAGGAAGTGATTGTTAATGGGTAAGGGGTTTCTTTCGGGGGTAACAGCAATGTTCTGCAATTAGATGAATACATAACCTTGTGAATATACTAAAAAACAATGAACTGTGTACTTTAAAATGCAGATTTTACAGTACATGAATTATATCTTAGAAAAGAAAAACAGTAAAGGACAGGATCCACAAAATAATTTAAGTCATGATTTACCCCAGGAATAAAAGAATTAGTATTCAGTCTGTAGGTGACTTTGGGTCTAAAACTATGCATCCAGAATAAAGAAGATTAATTGGGGGACTGATTTCAAGCACTTATAGTCATGGGACCGTACATAGAACAACCTTCCAAATGCAGATGTAGAAATGAGAGCTGTAACTAAGGAACCAGATGAGCAAGCCCAAAAGAATGATCTCCAGAGTACAGTTCCTTTCAAGTAAACTACTATGAGCCAAAGCACACTACAGCTCTATCTAACTTTAATCAAATCCAGCCCTTTTATGAAGGTATATTCATTACAGATATGGAGGAGGGATATGATCACCATTTACTTCAAAAGATTTAAAAAATTAAAAATCAAACAGGATGTGGAAAGAAACTAAAAGAGAATACAAACAGTTAATAAACACAATTTTATTACAAATGAGTAACAACCTTACAGAAGTAGGTCGGGAAGAAAAGAACTAGCCTAAGTAACTTTGGAAAACAGATTTAGACTGTACTGTAAAGCTGAAGACAAATACTGTACTCTAGTTTAAAAACGTGTTTCTCAGTCATCAGCAACATGGCAGAGTGAAAAGCTCCCTTTGTCTCTCCCTTTCAATCTACAACCAGTAAAACAGCCACAAAGCAACAAAAAGTGCCTCTGCCCAACACACCAGGACGCCGGAGAATTCCACACATTAGTACACATAAAGGTGAGTGGACTGGAACACACAGGGGAGGTGCTGCCTGCAGTGCCCACCCTACCACCTCAGCAGCTGAGCCCTCAGCCCCAGAGAAGCCAGTAATAGCAGGGGAGGCAGTACACACAATGCGATTCCAGCCTCCCGGCCTCAGCAGTCCCCAGATTAACTGGGCAGCAGCAGCTGTGGGGCCTGAGATGACACCCCTCCAGCCACTGAAGCACCCATATCTCCACGCCCCACACCCTACCTGCAGTAGCTGAGCTCTCACACCTTACAACACCCGACACAGCAGAGGCATCTGTGCAACCTCAACTCCCCCCACCCACTTCCTTTCCCCTCCCACAGCAGCGGAGCCTGCAACTCAGGGGATCCTGGACGCAAGCGACGAGCCCACCATTGGGGCGCACCACCAGGTAGCGACACCATAACACCAGTGACACTAGCAGAAGCAAGGTACCAACAACTCTGGAGGCACAAGAGGAAATAATGACAGCACTGAAGCCACACCTCCGACAGAGGTGGTGGAGGATGGAAAGTGCTCAGAATCCAGCAGAAAGGCGGTCACCACTTCAAATGCACTGGCAGAGGAACAACTCATCAAGCACCGTGAATAACCACAGTAACACTGTACCACAAAAAAGAAAAGGACAATTCTCTAGAAACCAAAATTAAAGTCACAGAATATTGCAATCTGGTAGAGAATTCCAAACAGCTGTCATGAAGAAACTCAATGAGCTACAGGAAAACGGAAAGCACTTCAATGAGCTCAGGAATAAAATTAACGAACAGAAGGAACACTTTACCAAAGAGACTGAAACTCTAAAAAGGAACCAAACAGATATTCTGGAGCCGAAGAACTCAATAAACAAGATGAAGAATGAATTATAAAGCACTGGAAAAAGAGCAGACCATATAGAAGAGAGAATTTCTGTCTCAAAAACAGAAATCTAGAAATGATACAACTATAAGAGGAAAGAAATAAGATACTTTAAAAATGAGGAAATTCTACAAGAGCTATCAGACTCTTTTAGGAAGGGCAACATTAGGGTAATAGGTATCCCAGGAGAAGAGAAGGAGAAGAAAACAGAGTTTATTTAAAGAAATAATAACTGAGAAATTCCCAAACCTGGGGAAAGGAACCAGATATACAAGCCCATGAAGCTAAGAGAACACCTAATTACCTCAATGCAAAAAGACCTTCTCCAAGACATATTATATTAAAATTGTCAAAAATCAATGACAAAGAAAGAATTTTAAAGGTAACCTAGAAAGGAACCCCACTCAGGCTACCAGCAGATTTCTCAGCAGAAACGCTACAACCAGGAGGGAATGGAATGACATTCTCAAAACACTGAAAGATAAAAACTGTCACTCAAGAGTACTCTAGCCAGCAAATTTATCACTCACATATGAAGGACAAATACTTTCCCAGACAAACAAAAGCTGAGGGAGTTAATCAACACTAGACCTGCCATCTACCAGAAACAAAAAGGCAGAAGTACATAGAACTTCCAGTAAGGTGACAGACTCAGAAAATTGCAACTCTTTATCAGAACAGGTTCTTAAACACTTTATTATAGCAAAAAGGTTAAAGGGAGAAAAAAAAGTAGAAAAAATAACTATAGCAACTTCAATTTGGTAACAAACTCAACATAAAAAGGGTAAATTAATTTGAGACAACAAAAACACATAAAAAAATGATGAAAACTGTATAGGTAATTACTTCATCTTACTAGAAAAAAAATTTTTTTTAATGTGTTTCTCACAGGGGAAAAGGTTAGCAATTCTGAAACTACTTTTGTGTGTGTGCACAAAGATTGAACAAATAAGTAAATACACTGTGGATGAGAACAGATTTCTTACCTCTGGAGAAGGAAGTAAAAGGAAAGGGAAAAAGCTGGGGGGGTGGGGACTGGAATGAACCCTGAGGTATGGGATTGGAACTGGCAGCATCAGTATGAACTCATGGTTTTTAATCTACATGTAGATGGATAGATAACGAAATAAAAATATATTTTATGTAAATTACAAATGTGTATTACTATACATGTATTTGCTAGCTCTGTCTACTGAGAAGACTTAGAAACAGTAACACCCCAACAGTACTGAGCACACCTGGCACCCAAATCTTGGTTTCTAGATACCACTCTCCAATAAAATGAATCTGCCTCCTTTGGAAAAACGGTTGATTCCATGGCTGGCGCAAACAGGAAAAACATGAGACGCATGGGGAACACACTGTGGTACCAGAAAGTGAATTAGTCCCCACAAAATGATGTGTACGCTGTAAAAACGACACAGCAGGCAAATTTGAATGTGTTCTCAATAACCAAAGCTGGAACAATTTGAGCAACAAAACACTGGATTTTAACCCACATGGTAAAATAAATATCCACAGATCCATGTAAATAAATAGTTGGACCATTGGTAAATGGAGGAAAAAGGACAATTCTTCCTTAACAGTAGAACTGCAATTAATAAACACAGAAGTAATGAGGGTGTAGGAGTTCTAACAGGTCTCCCCAAGATGTGCCACTTTGGCATGTGGATTATTTTGAGCTAAAGGCAATAGAGGGACTTCCCTGGTGGTGCAGTGGTTAGGAATCCACCTGCCACTGCAGGTGACACGGGTTTGACCCCTGGTCCAGGAAGATCCCACATGCTGCAGAGCAACTAAGCCACTAACTGTGCACCACAACTACTGAGCCTGCGCTCTAGAGCCCGCGAGCCATAGCTACTGAAGCCCGCGTGCCACAACTACTGAAGTCCACGCGCCCTAGAGCCCGTGCTCTGCGACAAGAGAGCCACCAAGATGGGAAGCCCTCACAACACAACGAAGAGTAGCCCCACTCGCCGCAACTAGAGAAAGCGCACGCACAGCAACAAGGACCCAACGCAACCAAAGATAAATAAATAAATTTATTTATTTATATTTTTTAAAAAAGTATGATGAGATGCAGGATGTTTGCAGTTTCAAAGTACCTCCTCACAAGAGGAAGATATTAATTACAAATGAATTATTACAAGTGAAAAATTACATTTATTATTAAACATACAACTACTGTTTTTTAAAGCCTTCAGCTAGCACCAATTATTTTACCAGTAATATCAGAATTTAAAAGACTGTGGTCCTCCTCTGTTAAAGGAATCACTGTCCTTGAAATCTATGGACTAGCCAGTAATTCAACCATACAAACAAATGATAGATTCCTTAATTCCTTCTCCTACTACCTCCTATGCCAATGGCATTCATTTCAGGCAGCAGTTTATTGATGGACTTAATTTTACAGTCTATGGCAAACCAACCCCTTATGAAATCAAAAACATGACTGTGGCCTTCTTCACACCCTGTACTTACCTGACCTAGAGGGCTACAGGTACAACAGGGAGCTGTGCAAGCCTTTCCAGCAATTTGTGGTCAGATACAACTTAATGGCATCAAAAGCTACCAACTTTGAATCCTATAGATTTAAGTTGAATGAGAATTTCTTTGCTGCCACAAAATCAGCTTTACTTTATTAATCTCATGTGATATATGGGAAAATTAATGCATAGGGAGACAGAACTGATTTTTTTCCTAAAGGAAAGACTCCTCAAAGTACCAGCAAAGGACGCCTCAAAAATGAGAATGCCACACAACTATGTACATGTAAATAAACATTAAACACAGTGAGGCTATGATTAGAATGCATTTTCAAGGGAATGGTCTCTTGTATTAGAATTGAAAATACATGTGTCCTGTCCCTAACATGAGTAGAACAGACAGTGGTAATGTCCACACTTTACAAAAGAGAATAAAAAGGTACTTGACAAGCAAAAGAAAGCCACCTATCTGAAGGAAAGTGCTGACTTCTGAGAGGAGCCTACCTGAAATTCTGTAAATGGATAAAAAGGTAAAGGACATCACAGACATATGAGGTCTGGCATTTTCCAAAACAAGTAACTCAGAACACTTCAGTCTTAATTTCAAAGAACAGTAATACTGCTTTCAAATAGTAAAAGTTCTGAAAGCAAGTAAAATAATGAATTTAACCTACATGATTAGGTAAAAACTTTTAATCCAGATTTTAACATTTTTGCCTACTGATAGAAACAAATCATGAAATACTCAAACCCCAAGCCAAAGTAGAGTCAAAAATATAAATTGATGAAACCATGAGAAAAGCATTAAGATAATAAATGCAACTATAGTTTTGCTAGGCATCCCACTCGTCTCAGAAAAATATGTGAAGCCTTGAAATTAGAAGTTGTTTAAAAGACCAATGACAAAAATAACTTCCTTAAATCTATTCATCAACCAAGGTAAAGGAAATTAGTATTTCCTGAGCAGCTTTTTCATGCCAGGCACTTACACATCTTGCCCTATTTGATCCCAAAAAGCCTGAAGTAGAGTCATTATTATCTATTTATAAGTGAGGAAATCAGCGCTTAGAGGAGCTAACTTCCTTGCCTTTGGCTAGAACAATGTTTCTCAATCTCAGCACCACTGACATTTGGCCAGGTAATTCTTTGTTTTGGTGAGGACAGGGGACTGTCTTGTCAATCACAGGATGTTTACCAGAATCACTGGCCCCTACCCACTGGATGGCAGAAGCATCCTCCCACAGTTGTGATTAACAAAAACCTCTCTAGACATTGGAAATGTCCCACGGAGAGCAAAACTGTCCCCAGCTGAGAACCCCTGAGTTACAGTGAAGAAGGCAGTATTTTCATTCAACAGACAAGGGCTACGTGCCAGACCCTGTTCAAACTGAATTAGGGACAACTGAGGGTCTTTGCCCTCGAGAGCTTGCTTTGAACCCTGGTCTTCTAGCCCAAGTGGTGTTCGATTTTAAAACAAACCTCTCTCCACACACAGACAGTGTGACCTCCCACACCCTCCCTCTGGCCAGTGCCCACGTGAGCTCACTCCTTCAGCCAGTCAGCAGCACCTCCACTCACCCACCTGCACTGGCTCAACAGTTTGTAGTCACTTCTGACTCAACCCTCCCCTTCATTCCCTGTTATCAAGATACTGCCCAAGCTCTGCTTGTTTTGCCTAGGAGTAAAATGTCTCTCTCATCCATCCCTATCCTCCATTCCCATCATTCTAATGTAGACACAAGGCCAACTCCCTGCCTTTTTTCTACTACCAGTAGAAATCAGAAGAAATTCACCTCTCTTGGTCCCTCAAATGAATTAAGGGTATACATCAAGATATCATAACTGAACTACCAACCTCTAGGGTAGGGGGCTGGCAGATATCAAAGAGTAGTCGGCAAAGACCACATCCTCCTTTTCTGGAGTGGGAAAGGAAACTGAAATTTCCCATCCCATCACAGACACTTTCACTCAGATGTTAACTTGCAGTAAAGAGCAGCCCTGACAAGCATTAAGAAAAGGACACAGGAGAGATCAGTTCACGTGCCATTAAAAAGTGGCTCGCATGCTATTTCTGGCACTTGTGCCATGCACCACTTTTGCCTGCTCAAGGGAACGGAGAACTGACACTCAAGAAGGAAGTAAGGTAAGATTCCCAAAGAAAGCATGAACCAACTAGCATTTCTGCCCCTCCCAATGTTTAAACCCAGAGGTAGGTACAGCAAACATCCTACTAGGGAAACTCTAAAACAGATAGTCAAACAAAGTCTAGTGAAATAACTGCATACAAACATATATATTTATATATATATACAACACATTCATAACATAATACACAGCACAAAAACGTTAATTTATTTATACTGTAAATGAAAGGCTTTAAGATGAGAAAAAAATCCAGGATCTGTTTTAAAACTTATCTCTCAGGACTTCCCTGGTGGTCCAGAGGTTAAGACTCCACACTCCCAATGCAGGGGGTCCGGGTTCAATCCCTGGTCAGGGAATTAGATCCCGCATGCTGCAACTAAAATCCCACACACCACAACTAAAGATCCCGCACACAGCAGTGAAGATCACACGTGCAGCAACTAAGTCCCAGCGCAGCCAAATAAATAAATAAATATTTTTTTAAAAAATAAAGTTGATCTCTCTCCTAGGCAGAGAACAGAACTTCATTATATTAATGGTTCTTAGGAGTGCTTTGTCCTTTTTGACTTTAAGACATCACAATCAAAATAACTTTAAATCCAGTATCTGAAATTCACAACCTAATCAAAAGTCTTAATTTATACTTCACAGTTTCAAAAAAATAATGATCAAGAAAAGTATTATGGGTAACATCCTAAATACTTCTGCCTTATTATTTCTGAGTTTTCCTGTAAAGAACTGAAATCAAACACCAGTACAGGGTAGCAAATATATTCAGTATCAGGGTCCTATTGCTATTCCAACTTTATCAGGTTATTCATTTTATGTAACTAAATAAATAAATGAAAATAATTTCTACAAGGATCCTTCAACGTCTCAGAGTTTTCTGAAAGAATAAAGAATGTGTTGTGCTAAATTTCTGTTATTTCCTCTTGGGAGACACAAGTTTAGGTCAGTAACTTGATGAAATGATCAAAAGTCAAGCCAAAAGACCTCCCTTTACCAAGAAATTATCATTAACAGGAATATTAAAGACATAATTCCAATTCACACATTCTCTAACATCTGATGCAGGAAGAAAGAGATTGAAGTTGAATTAGATGCCCAGTTACAACCATCTTAAAATGATGTTTCTGACCCCTGCTATTACTGCCTTTCTCTGTCCATAACCTATGATAGCCTTGTAACATTTCATTCAATTTTTTTCTAAATGTATCCAATAAGCTTAGTCTAAACTAATTTAACTGAACACAATTTGAGTAACTCGGCCCTCCTTATCCACAGGTTCTTGTGGCAGATTCAACCAACTGCAGATCAAAAACACTAAAAAAAATTCCAGAAAGTTTCAAAAAGCAAAACTTGAATTTGTTGCATGCTAGCAACTATTTACATTGGTTTTTACAACTATTCATATAGCATTTAGATTGTATTAGGTATTATAAGTAATCTAGAAATGATTTAAAGTGTAAGGAAGGATGTGCACAGGCCATATGTAAATTACTACACCATTCTGTATAAGGGACTTGAGCATCCTCAGATTTTGATATCCTTGGGGTTCCGGGAACCAATCCCCTGATACTAAGGAATGACTGTAATTCTAAGATGTATACCTTTGTCAATATTAACTTAAAACCTTGAAGACGGAAGACATATTAACCAATGCATATAAATACCAGCCATATAAAGGAAATTGCATTGACAGCCTGACATTTTTTTTTTCTGAGAAATCCTTTCCTGTATGAAATGATGGCATTAACCTAGAGTTCATCCAACCAGTTTTTACTTTACCGCCTTTTATTAACACTTGTCCATATGAAAACTGTAAAAATAATCTTGTCACAACTGATGCCTGAAATCACTATAAAAAGAACCTGTTATTTAACAAAGTAAACATGGGAGGAACTTTTGAACATACAAAGAGATCTTTAAGATGTTACATGTAACAATGGTGTAATTTAAAATTTTCCCAGCTAACTTTACCATCAAGCTAAGGTGTTCTTTCCAGCTTTAAAACAAAAATTGACCTTGTTAATAAACAGATTACGGTTAACCAAGATCTCAAAAGAAAATCAGCCTTGAGCTCCAAGGGAAATGTTCCCTAGGAGACTATTCTGATTGATACTGCTTCAGTTAACAGAGTTGAGTTCTAATGACATTAAATGAATAATAAAAACATTAAGACAAATCACGTATTTAGGACTCAACTGTCAGGAGACTACTACTTACAAATATTCTCTGCAGCATCCTTCCTCTGGGTTAAATTACTACAGTTTATCAAATGCTATCATATAATCTTTTAGTTTCAACTCTTTTCTAGAAATACTGATTAAGAATATTATTTTATCAACAAAACTGCAAACATTATAAATTATATTTTCCACACCTAAAGATATAAAATATTTTTATAACCTGGTTTCTTATTTTTAAAGAAATACAATTAATATGGTTTCTCATCCCTTTTTCCTTACAGTTCCTCCAACTATCCTAACACAATCTTTTCTTAACATATTTCTAGTGACTAACAATTTGAACTCGAATAATAAACTATTTTAAAAAGTAAAGTGTAGGGGCTTCCCTGGTGGCGCAATGGTTGAGAGTCCGCCTGCCGATGCAGGGGACACAGGTTCGTGCCCTGGTCCGGGAAGATCCCACATGCCCCAGAGCAGCTGGGCCCGTGAGCCATGGCTGCTGAGCCTGCGTGTCCGGAGCCTGTGCTCCGCAACGGGAGAGGCCACAACAGTGAGAGGCCTGCGTACCGCAAAATAAATAAATAAATAAGTAAATAAATAAATAAATAAAAAGTAAAGTGTAAAGAAACGTACTATCATTTTCACATGCTATCCAAAATGATCAGGGGAATTTATTCTAGATGGATTAGCCATGCCTCTAACCTTAAATTAAGCATGTCCTAAAATCTTGAAGATCATTATATTTCTATATTTAAGGCTATGTTAAATAGTTTCATGTGCATTAAATTTATAGTGTTTTTTCTATGAAACAGACCAAATTTATTCCAAAGAAAAAAGTCCACTACTGGGAAGGAGAAATTAGTTGCAAATTTCTCCAGCTAGAAATATCTTTTCTAATAAGCCATCCCTTTAAACATACAAATGATTAATTTTTAAAACATCAGATGAAGAGCCATTTACTTGTGCATCTCCAATTCCTAAATGGTATCTGTTTAGATCTGTGATAAACATGCAAAAAGGAGTTCCAAAGGATGTGGATAAAATCCTAACCCATGAATGGAAGTCTAGAACCAGTCCCTGAAATTCCAGGAAACTAATACTTCAGATACTTCTAGTGACTGACTCTAAGTATTCATGATGCATCCTGGAGGCTAAGGCTAAAAACTGATCAAGGTTTGCCAAGAAAGTTTAAATGGGCCATGGGAGAAAGGTCCAGAAGAACTGAAACTGAAGTACCAAAAGAAATTAAGCACCGTGGCTGAAAGGAGCCACATGGATGAAGTTGCAGACACGGCACACTCCCTAAGGACCTCCAGGCTCCCGCTCCCAGGGCCACTAGCAATTCCATCCTATGCACACCTAGAGGTAGGCGGAACTTACCTACACACCAACTGAAGGAGTCTCTGTTTCTGGGGAACAGCAGCAATCACTCAGTCACTCAGCAGGCTAACTGTGTATCAACCATCCTTCTCAGGCACTTTATTACATACCAGGCTTCATTCTTTCCTCACACCCACCCTCCAAAAGAGGTCATTATCCCATTTCCAGATGGGAAAACTCAGCAGCTAAAAAAGCTGAGAAACACAGTAACTCATGAGATATTTACGAGAGGAAAAAAATTACCTATTCGGATTCAAATCCAAGCCTGTCTCTTTCTACACTGTCCTCTGGTTTGTTGGTAGAGCCCCAACATCTCTGCGGGCTTAAAGCCTTACACTATAGAAAATTCTGCACTTAAATCCACCCACTCCCTAACAATGAAAACTTCACACACAGCATTTTGGCCACTACTGTACCCCCTTTCAACATTCAATGTCATGGGCTTCCCTGGTGGCGCAGTGGTTAAGAATCTGCCTCCCAATGCAGGAGACACGGCTTCAAGCCCTGGTCCGGGAAGATCCCACACGCCACGGAGCAACTAAGCCCGTGCACCAAAACTACTGAGCCTACACTCTAGACCCCAGGAGCCTCAGCTACTGAAGCCCGTGCGCCAAGAGCCCGCGTTCCACAACAAGAGAAGCCACTGCAACGAAGAGGAGCCCCCGCTCACTGCAACTAGAGAAAAGCCCGCGCGCAGCAACAAAGACCCAATGCAGCCCTAAATAAATAAATAAATAAATAATTTTATTAACCAAAAAATCATTCAATGTCATAACAACATTAATGGCAGGTGGCATATTAGTATGCAAACACTGGGCTAGGCTATTTACAATTAACATTTATTGAGCATTACTATATATGCCAGATACTATTCTAAATGCTAACAACCTAAATGCTACTAATAAGGTAGGTTCTATCAATATCTTTATTTCACAGGTAAAGAAATTGAAGGACAAAATGCTTACTAATGTGCGCAAGGCCAAATGATGGTAGGCGGGAATCCAGCATTCAAATCAAGTTGCCTGGTTCCACAGTGCATGCTCTTAAATGCTAGCCATCCTCTCTTCCAAGAGAATTTACAGAGTTTCTCATTTAACCCTCCTAACTATGTAAGCCAAGTATTACCAATCCCGATTTATAGATGAGGAAACAGAGGCTTAGAAAGGTTAATTTGCTTAAAATCACACAACTTTTGGTGGTTAAGGTATAATTCCAGTCTGTTTTTGTTTCACACCCCTAAGATGTTACTATATCTCATATAAAAGAGAATACTAACTGTAAAAAGGAAAGCGACAGTAATCTATGTATTTCAAAATGGCCAATTGGTTTTGAAAATTTCTAGGCTATATACAAGTTCTTAAAAATGTTTAAGAAAAGAAAAAGAGGTGTTATGGTAATGAGAAACTGACCAAAATGGCCTCGATCATTAATAGGCGGAAAACCTCCACTAGTTTTTAAGAATTGTATAATCTTTTACTATGAGGCCAAATCATTATTTGGCCATAGAGTACAGAGACTCAGACACAAGCGTGCACCATGCTCCCATCTCACAACCACTCCCTACCACCTGAACAGACAATGAGAGCCAGCTTTATTAGTCATGCTCCTTTTCCTAAGAGATCAAGAAACAGAAAAGCAACATCTAACAATCCACTGACTTTAGGCTACACTCTTAAATCTGGTAACATTCTAAAAGCAGAAGCTCAAGTTTAACATGTTATTTAAGATTCAACTACCAAGAAACAGGTATATGAATGCATTTAATATTCTTTGTCTCTTGTACAGAAAGGATCTGCCTTCCTTCAATCTATAAACTAAAAGACAAAATGGAAAAAACCTCAGAAAACTGATTTTCCATACCATCAGACAAAAAATATTGCTTTCGAATGCTGTTTCTAAAGATCCAGTTAGACAGTAAAAGTCCGCTGCAGTTATATACATGAGTATTTCAGAAAATGTCTTCCACAAATTATCCATCGAGAATAAAATTAAGCAAGATAATCATGCCTTTCATCATATTTCCCTCATATCCCAGATGTCTCAGATAGCAAAATAGGTTATTGCATATAAGAAAAGTCTATTTTAAAATAACTAGTCCTACTTAGATCAAGCTTACATTTTCAACAACAGAAAAACAAATTAGAAAGCAGCCAGCAAGCCCAACTGCAGCTCCTTTGTACCAGATATAGATTTTAAAAACCAAAGATACATGAAAACAAAATGTAATTTGTAAATATCTTTCATAGCAACTTACAGCCCCACTCAAAAAAAAAAAAAAAAAGGAATAAATGAAAAAAGATTATCACACAGAAGTCAGTCCAAAGAATAAGTGTGCTTGTTTCAGGAGAGGAAAACATTGATTCAGAGTTGTTCAATGCTTTTAGAAAATAATCAGTGTATGAAAAGCATTAAATATTTTATAAGGCCAAAGGAATCAAGTAACATGTGAATGATAATCCAGTGCATTTGCAGCATACAGTGGACAAACAGGTTCCACTGTCAACCTCCCAAAGCATGTTTTGAAATGAGGAGGAACTTTAAGAAATCACCTCATAATATTTCGTTAAAATCAGAATTGACTTTTGTGAACTGAAAAGCAACGAATTTTTCCCCAAAGCTGCATTTAATAAAAAATCGTTTTCTTTCTTATAAACGAATCCAGTTACACCAAATCAAGGCCTGATATGCAAATACACAGGGATGCAATGCAGAGCCTTCCCTCCCCATTTCCACTTCCCCTGGAGTGATTCCTCTCTCAGAAACTATGGAAACATGCAGATGCCATCTGAAATGAAAACTTCCTTTCCATCCCCTAAGCTAAAGAAGCAGGTTCCTCGGAAAAGCAGAATCAAGCTCAGTCACCCTACAGAACCTTAATTTCCGAAACGCCCTATGTTACCAAAATAAAAGCCAGATATCCTAGGAAAGCAATTCCTTGGACACTTCACAATCAAAGGAAAAAATAAAATCAGAGAATTAAAAAGGTGGCGAAAGACAGACAACTTAAAAGCCAACCACCACACCCTCAACTCCGCGCTGCAACCCGCCTGCCGGGGGCCTTTACCTTCATCTTCCATCGAAACTGCACTTGGGTTGATGGCTACAAAGTCTTTAGTGTCAGCCACGGCCACACTGGGAAGAGAGAGGAGAGGAGGACAAGAAGAGAGGCCCCCGGAATCCCAGGCCGTCACCCCCGCTCCCGGCCACGCGACCCGCGGCTGCGCCCACCACCCCTAACAGCAGCATCTGCAAGAGAAACCGGAGAAGCGGCGCTGACGGGTGCGGGAAGGGACGGCCGCCCACCGCCCCCCAGGCCCCGCGCCCGCCCCCTGGCTGTCCGCATCCCCCCACTCACGCTGGCGGGGCGGGGCAGCGCCCCGGAGACGCCCCCAGCCGGGTACCCCGGACGCCCCCAGGACCTGGAAGTTTCTAGAAACGGGGGACAAGAGGTAATCCGGGCGCCCCGCAAAGCCCCAGACCCCTTTTCTGGACTGCGGGGGACTCACCCGCGCTCTCGCGGGAGCGGCTCGCCAAGCGGCGGCGCCGAACGGGCGCCTCTCCCGGCGTGGGGGCGGCAACCGGGAAGGCGGGCGGGGCGGGATGGGCAGCAGGTGAGGGGACTGGCCTCGGGCGGCCCGGCGGCTCGGTGCGGCAGTGCTAGTCTGCTCCCGCCTCCGCCTCCTGGGCTCCGCCCTCCCCACCGCCCGCCGCCCCGGCGCGCCCCGCACCCCGGGCCCGCCCCGCACTCCCGGGGCCAGGCGGACCGAGCTTTGTCGCCACCACTTCCGCCGCGAGGGGCGCGCGCGCAGGCGCACTTGCACGCCCGGGCACGGACGGCGGAAATGAGCGGAGCCCGACCGCCCGCCACGAGGGGCTTCGGCTGGGGTCGCCAGTGCCGGCCCCACCTGCCCTGCGGCGGCCCCTTGGCCACCCCGGAGATGTGCCCGGCGTTTCTACGCTCCCGCCGGGCGCAAACGTGGGAGAGCTGCCAGCTTCCCCGCGCCGGCCGCGCGTCCTCAGGAAGCAGCCGCTAGCCCGGACCGAACGGGCAGGCGCAGCCATGTTCTGGGCCCACGAGGTGTCTGAGCGACCCGACGATGCAGCGGGAAGCCGCTCCTGCTGGGCCGCCGTCACAATCTGGGCAGGTGACGCGGGGACCCCGCTGCCTCACTTGCAAGCCAGTCACGGTTGCTCGGCGCTGACCGCGGGGCGGGGCCCCGCGGGGCCACTTCCCAAAGTTCCATCCCGGTGGGGGTTTGCCTCAGCGCCCGCGTGCAAGGAGAGCCAAGAGCTCTCCAAGAGCAAGGAGAGCTCAGGGGAGGGCTTTGCATCCGTTCAAGTGTGCAACCAGAGGGGCTGGAACAATTAAAAGCCTCGCGTCCCCAGATGGAAGCTGAAGAACGGGCATTACCTTCAGCCGCAGGTTCTCTTTTGCTTCTTGAATTTTTCACTTGCTCAGCACCTAACCCAGACCCCCAACAGGTCACTTTTGATAGACCACTGAGTTTAATAATCCTTGTCAAGCCAGATACAGCAGATGTTGAACCTAAGTCGTCGCGCACCCAGATCCACTAGAGGGCAGGTCTACACCTGCTGAGTTCCAGTGCATCCTGCAAAGAACTCAGGGGACAGGATAACAAACGGACCGGGTTACCTGTTCTGTTTGGCCCAGGTTAAGTGGAACTAGTCTAGGATCAAAAATCCTGGGCAGGTTTCTTGATTGAAGAAACATTGAGATTTTATTCGGTAAGGTCACTTTTAAATTTCAGAAGTGAAACCATAAAAATCAAGATGAAACATTTCGAGTCTCGGAGTTACTATGTATATGACCACCTTTGGCTTGCATGCCTAATGATTTTTGTCCACTTAGTGGTGATACACATAAGGCTATGATTCGTGCAACAGTGAATGTGCTATCTCTTGCCCAGTGCTGTAATCAATTTGTAATGATTATTACTATACTTACTGGACCTTGACACCACCACAGCATCACATTAAAAACACAAGCAAGCCTCTAAAGTAGGAAATGTATAGACATAGACGTTATTTGTTATTAACATACGATCTTACAAAATAGAGGATAATTTTCTATTGGATTGCTTTAATGAGCTCAAACATTTTATCTTCGGCAACTTTTCAGAATTATCTGTTGTGAACTGCAGTACTCCTGCACTGACACTGAATTCCTAATTACCCACCCCCCAAGATTTATCACTCCATTGCTTACATCTAAAGTAACTTACACTGGAATTTTACTCTTTGGTTGCCTAAATTGTGAAAGCCATTATTCCTATTGCCAAGTCAAAAAAGAAACTGGATAACACCAGCTTTGTTCAGAAGAATTGTTACTTACTTCATGCATCATCTCACAAATTCCAAGGCACTGGAACAGCAAAAACCCGTAAAGTATAGCTTTCAACCACTTAGCTGATCCCTAAGCTTCATCAACATATCTCTACAGAGTGGTCTGTTCTATGCCTGTACCAAGCTAGCCAATATCAGTAGCACCAACTTTGACTTCCTGTGTATATGAAAGGCAGCATTTATTAACAATATTCAAGCCAGAGCAGTGAGGGCCACAAGCTTCAGAAATCTTCCTTCTTCCAGCATTTCCTTCTCTGACCAGCTGACCCACCATGAAACTTTTGTGTAGCAATCTCCACTTCCTCATCTCGGGGAAGGAGGACTAAAATATAGGTACACTGCATTACATACACATACAAACATATGTGTATACACACATTCACATATATACATACATATATATTATGAGAATATATATAGATCTGGGCATAACAACTACCCTTTCTCCCTCAAAAGATCGTTGTGAGGATCTGATAAAATGAAGACAGGTGGTGAATTATAAGCTCTATAAAAGTTTAAGATTATCATACGGAGAAATAAGCAAAAGTATGGACTGTTATGAGGTAGAATGAGATTGATGGCAACGAAATGTATTATGTTCAAGTTTCCTCTCAATTCTTTAGAAATCAATGCTCTAAAAATCTTTACTCCCATTTTGTTCTGAATATTTAACCTGCAAAATTAAATAGATCTGATGCAAAAAGTGGACACATGTGAGCAATAGAGGGGAAATTTGCCAGGCATCTCTGCTTAGGGAAATATTACAAATAGGGAAGATTGAGGAAGGACAGACGTGATGTTCTAATTTTATTTATACTGTGCCTTATTACACAAAGGTTGTGAGGCATCCTGTTTTAATATCAAATTTGATAGCTGGCATTTTTAGAAACCTGGATGATAAAGATATATGTGGCCTTTAGGATTTAAAAATTGACTTAGAAAAGATTATTTTAAATCTTTCCTCAATGTCTTAAAGACTCCTTTAACATTGTTTTAAGTACCAAAGGTTAATAATTAAGGAATTTTACATAGCTGCTAGAAAAAAAAAAGTTGTCATATTTTAAGTGGAATATTCTTTAAAAAGTCATATTTTAAGTGGGATATTCTAAGAGCATATAAAGACAATTCTTCATTTTGTAAGTCAACCTACTCCAACAGAACAACAGAAGTATTTTTCTTCTTGTAAGATAAGGGACCTGCTACGGGTCAAGTCTGGGGAAATACAGTCTTATTGCAAGAAGTGTCCTATGAAATGAGTGTCATAACAACCACCTGCCAGAACTGCTATACATCTTCTTGGTTCTATGTCTTAGCGGTATTGGAAGAGTGAAAACTGGAAGCAAGAATAAAAATAAAATGGGCTCAAAAATGAGCAGAAAAAACCAGGAAATTTAAAGTATATTCTTTTTATTTTTAAAGAAGTTGATTCCAAGTATGACTCAGTTTCCCCATTCAAGGGTTCTGAGCATGCAGTGATATTTAGGATCTTTGGTATGTAGTACTACCAATCTTCTGGGTTGGAGATGAGGGCAGGTCAGGAGTGCAGGTGAGTGAGGGTAAGAAAGGGAAGGATGAAAAGTGAGTGTGAGTTCATGTCCAAGAGCCAACTCTGCACTTCATTATTTCCATGGAAAATAGACATAGAATATTCCATATTACATATACCCCAAGATTTGAGATAAAAATGAACCCATTTAGGGCTTCCCTGGTGGCGTAGTGGTTGAGAGTCCACCTGCCGATGCAGGGTACGCGGGTTCGTGCCCGGTCCGGGAGGATCCCGCATGCTGTGGAGCGGCTGGGACCATGAGCCATGGCCACTGAGCCTGCGCATCCGGACCCTGTGCTCCGCAACGGGAGAGGGCACAACAGTGAGAGACCCACATACCGCAAAAAAAAAAAAAAAAAATTAACCCATTTAAAAGCTATTCTGTCCAGTTTCCAAATTGGCATAATTCATCTCTGGTCCCAAAATATTTTGTCTATAGTAAACATATAAGACATATTGAATAAATGTGTAATCTAGAAAATGGTCATCATAAAATCTGTTGTTGAATGAATAAATATAATCCCAACTTTACTTTGCTTCTTGCTTTCTATGATCAAACTAAAACATGAGCTGCTACTTTCCTTTAAAGCAAAGAAAAATTAAGGGATTTTCAAAGGTTTAAAAATGAACTCACATCTCCAAAGGGTTAGCTAGGACAACTTGATCTGAACGGGAATAAGTACTAGTCATTGCAAGAAGTGTTAAATATTGAGCACTGCCCAGAACAGATGAAATTTCAGACTTGGATTTTGAACTCAGGTAACCATTTGAAATTAAAAGGTAACAATGTTGAGGTGGCTGCTTCTATGCAAGTAGGAAATTTCAGCTGAGCTTGTACTTTGGATTTTTATAGCATGCATGCATATCAATGTCTGACAAAGTCAAAAAACTGTAATTCCCAGCACAGTCTTGAGTTATTTCCTTAGGGACCACGGCATCTACTCTTTTTTTTTTTTACATCTCTTTTTTTTTTTACAGTTTTTTTTTTTAACATCTTTATTGGGGTATAATTGCTTTACAATGGTGTGTTAGTTTCTGCTTTATAACAAAGTGAATCAGTCATACATAAACATATGTTCCCATATGTCTTCCCTCTTGCGTCTCCCTCCCTCCCACGGCATCTACTCTTAATTCTTAGACAAGACGACTTAGGTCTTAATGTTAAGACCTCAAAATGGCTTTAGATAGTAGGGAGGACATAACAACTATTATACCTTTTTTATATTCCATAATTTAAATCAACAAAATTGTCAGTTGCTGCATCAGTTTAATCAGTAAACAGCTACAAAAGAACTAAAAAGATAACATTTTCAGTTATATTCTTATAGCAAAGACACTTTAATGATTTCTTGCATTACTAAGCATTCTGTCATGCTACTAGGGCTGGGGCAGCTGTGGGCAGGAAATGGTCAATAAGGACCTGTGAAGCTGTAAGTCATCATCACTATCCCCCTGGCTTTAGCAACGACTCTCCATCTTCTGAAGGGCACATGCGCTATTCTTGAGAAGGTACAGCAAACCCTGTAAGCTTTGATTTTGAAAATATACGTCATCAAATGATCTACATCAGTAGTTCTCAAACTATGATCCCTGCCACCTTAGTACTTTTTAGAAATGCAGATTTGGGGCTCCACCTCAGACCTACTGAATTAGCAACTCTGCGGGTAGGGCCCTGCATTCTGTAGTTTCGTACCTCAGGTGCTAAACTTTAAGTGCTGATTTACAAGAAACATAAAACTTTCATGTAAAAATATTTTGATTGTGCTTATAGTCCTCAATTCTGAAGAATGATTGAGAGCGTATATCAGAATTTTAAACCTCCTCCAGCGTTCTTAAATCATAAAGGGCTTTGAACTTTGAGTAATCACCTGTTGGCTTAAGACCAGTTATTTTAAAAGACCCAGGGAAAGGGCATTAAGACCATAAAGAGATCATACTTCTCCCCTCTTAAGTGGCTCAGAGCATCACATCCACATAGCCATGCTGGAAGAGAAGAGAACAGAAGTGCAGTGCAGTGGCAGTGGAGCTATGGTTATGTTCCCAGCTATGAAGTCAGCCTTTGTTTTCCTATATCAGCTCAGGACCTTTGGAACAATGCTTCTTTGACCAGGTGTATCAGGCTTTAGCAGCACCAGTTAGATGAAAGAAGAGGGGAAAAAAGCTTCATAAATAAAAACTGCCATTCTCTTGAAACAGTGTATTCCTCAGAGAAAGTTTCATCCCTCAAAAACAAAACAAGCTGTGTAACATTTCAGAGGGCATAAAAAAAAATTTTAAGTGCGTTATACAAAAATTGTATGTTGGGGGCTTCCCTGGTGGCGCAGTGGTTGAGAGTCTGCCTGCCGATGCAGGGGACACGGGTTCGTGCCCCAGTCCGGGAAGATCCCACATGCCGCGGAGCGGCTAGGAGCGGCTAGGCCAGTGAGCCATGGCCACTGAGCGTGCGCGTCCGGAGCCTGTGCTCCGCAATGGGAGAGGCCGCAACAGTGAGAGGATCGCGTACCACAAAAAAAAAAAAAAAAAAAAAAAAAAATTATATGTCGGGCAGCGGGTAGTATTTCAACATTAGGGAAATAAGATTTTACACTAATCAATCACTTTAAACAATTTGATTATGCACTCATTATATAAGACCAAAATACTTCTATAATATGCTTTACTTATTTTGAGATGTACATATAGGCCATAGTCCAGTTTAGTGGTAAATATTATAGTAGGGTAAATGGTACAGGACACAATTATAAGGACAGTTACTCATAGAACAAAGGAAGAAGAGTAAGATGAATCAAGAGTTTCCACTAAAAGGAAAATGTACACAAGAAATCTGGATATTCAAATACATTACCAGTGAGAATAATTCAGTAAAGAAATCCAACATAAAGGTGATTTTATCCAGAGACAAGTTATAGTAACTTATGTTATAATTGCTAATAACAGATGAGTTTACAAAAGCTTGATTACATCTCAATGAAATCTTAAAGTCTTTAGTGCTGCTATAATTTTTCTACTGTGTAGTCTTTAACAGCATTAACATGCTCTTTCTCTCTGTGTGTTAACTGGCCTGCTTGGAAGGATAGTAAATGGTGTATTTAATATTAATTAGACCAATATAGGAGTTTTGAGATCTATTGTATTTGCAAATAATCCCATTACAAATAATGTCTTTTGTAAATATAAATGGGAATGGGGGTGGGGGACCTCTGAGGTTTTTTTTTTTTTTTTTTTTTGCGGTACGCGGGCCTCTCACTGTTGTGGCCTCTCCCGTTGCGGAGCACAGGCTCCGGACGCGCAGGCTCAGCAGCCATGGCTCATGGGCCCAGCCGCTCCGCAGCATATGGGATCTTCCCGGACCAGGGCACGAACCTGTGTCCCCTGCATCGGCAGGCAGACTCTCAACCACTGCGCCACCAGGGAAGCCCGGGCCTTTGAGTTTTAGCAGTACCAGAACATCTTCATCTCCATGGTACTATTTACTATAGAACAAAATACACTGAAAGAATATCCTCTGCTTCATTCAGTGGGTTTGGGAGCTCAAGCTGCTCAGAACAGGATCTCATTCATTACTTTGGAAGCCGCTCTATGGCATGGACTCTTGCATATTGTAGCAAAACACCTTTTTGTTTGTTTTTTGTTTGTTTGTTATACCATTCTTCCAGAGCTGGATTTTCTTGGAAACCAAGGAAAATTAAGTTTCAGGGCCCCTCACTTGCAGATGCCCCTTTTAAAGTCCTAAAAGGGACTCTAGCAATGGTCTCATCGTTTGGTAACATTTGCAAAAGATATTTTAACTTGATTGATTATAGAGTACTCTTTTTGCTGACTTTTCCCCCTTCACACTTCTCCTATCATGTAGCACTGGAACAGCCAAGAGCAAAATTCTGGATCTGGCTTAAAGGAAGTTGAGATGGGGATATATTTAGATTTTATTTGTATTTAGTGATATATAAAGGTGATTTGTAGTCATGTCTGTGTATGGTTAGGTCAATGCTAGCTGTCCTGGTAGAGAAAGGACATCCAGGAATATTCCCACTACCTACTGTACTAAATCACAAGGCCTAAAATCTTTATATAAATGTGTCCAGTGGTGCCCAGCACCTGAAGTGTATGGCTGGTAAAGGAGAAACAGCTAGAAGCTAGTCTATAGACTAGACTTCTAGACTAGCTTCTAGACTAGCTTCTAGACTAGCTTCTAGACTCTAATAAAAACCAAGTATAAATTTACTATTCTAGGAGTATCTGAATTATCTTTCAATTATCGCTTTAGAAAATATTAGAAAGTCATTTTCACATAAAGTGATGATTAAAGACTCTGAAGTCCAAAAATGTCGGAAGAAGACACCTTAGGATGCATCCTTGAATTAGTAAAAATGCTTATTTTTTTTTTAGATTTTGTGATATTTATTGTATTTGTCACCCAAATTTGTAATTTGTTGTGATTTCATTCTAAGTCTTCACTTTGTATCCAATTTAATATTTATAATTTTGTATTCTTTTTCTTAAAAGAAGTTTCCCCAAATTGAATAACCTTCAAACCTTTCAAAAACGTGGATCTCAAAAAAAAAAAAAAAACAAGTTGATCTCCACCTAAAAGGATTTAAGGTGTCTTTCCTGCACAGTAGTTATGGTGGTTTTATTTTTAAAACCCCCTTTCCTTAATTAATGAGAGAACACACCAAGGAAAAAGGGAGGAAAAGAAGGGAGGAGGCAAGGGAAAGAAGGGGAGAAAGGGACCCTACCTATGGGAGGTATCTCAGTATGAGGCAATGAATCAGGCTGTAGAGTCAGACAGGCAAACCTAGAGCTAAAATCTTACTGCCATCACGTATAAGCTATGTACCAAGTTACCTTACATCTTGAAACCTCAGTTTTCTCATCCATGAAGTGGAGATAATACCACCAATTTTGTAAGGTTATTATGAAGATTAAATGACAATGTATATAAAGGACATTGCCAAGTGCCTGGCACATACAAGACATTTAGTAAAAATTTTAAATTCCTTATTCTTGAATATATAATCCAAGTTGTATTACTTGAAATAACCTTACTAATATGCTGCCTTTAGGATGAATAGGAAAGAGATAATTCCAGCATCTTTCCTGCTCTCTTCACAGCAAATTATGAGCAGCACAACATATGTGGGAAGTTCATTCCTTTTTCTGTTAAGACGTGAAACTATTTGTACGAGGTGAGAAAATATGTCATCTTCCATTCTGAACAAAAGTTAGCAAATAAAATATTACAGACAAACTGTGTAAGAAATAGGATAGGATAGCAAATTTAGAAATATGCATGAAAAGCTACGCCGTGGTTCACAAAAAAAGGTTTTACATTTGAGTTAAGGTAGTTAATTATTTCAAAGACAAAGGTTTTGATGTTCATCCAATTCATCCTGTGTTTCAAAGACATCTGAGCACAGTAGATTAGGAAAGTTTAGAAGCAGATAACAAGATTAGAGGTAGCTCAGAAGTTAACTCAGGGTCCAGGTGTCTCCCAGGCGTGTCTAACAGTTCACAGCTGTGACAATATGGACAAGAAGCGGGGGATACCTTCAAAAGGGACCGTAATAAGCAACTAGTTGTCAGCACTAAATGCAGGAAAAAAGAAAGTAAAAGAGGTTTTTTATATTAAGGAAAAAAAAGTGATTAAGATGCCACTTAAATAACCTGAAATTTCTCCGTGTACCTGTTCATCAATGACTGCATAAGTATACTAAGTTATTTACCTTTATACTGGAGAGGGTTATAAAACCTATAAAACTATGGGTACAAGTAGTTCAGTTGTGGATCAGGTGCAGAAAATCTAGTCATTGGTGCATAAGCTTTTCACCTGAGGTGTTTTCTGGATGTAGCTATATTTCCCTTCCTTGATGGAGGATTACATGCTACCTGAATCTCCAAAGACATTTGATTCTGTCTTCTTTGGCCTTAGATTCTAGAGCAACATGCTCAGATTGTGGAGTATTTACCACTAACTGAATAAAACAAGTGAACTCTAGCTGCTGCGTCTGTGCCCGCTCTTTTCCCTAAGGTGTCTGAATCATCCATCTTTCTATTGCTCACTGCACCAGAATCTTGGGGCTGAAAGGGGTCTTGTGAGTCATCCAGTCTTCTCTTTCAAAATGCAGAAACTGTCATTATAACATCCCCTGAGGAGGGTCACATACCCCGCCCTCTGCAAAAGGTGGCCCATCTCTTTACCTCTCCTTTTTAGAAAGTCCATCCTTATTATTGTATCACAACCTCCCCCTGCAGTTCAGCCCATTAGTTATGGTTATTTCCTCTGGAACCTCCCAAATGCACCTCCATTTTTCTCTACAAATTAGCCCTGTGTGTCTTGTGAAACACTCAAAAAACAAATGCATACACAAAAAAATCACCCCTTAAATTTCTTCCTCACAGAGCCTAACATTCAGGATTCCTTCAAACACCTCTGTCTCAGAATAGCATTCATTACTCCCTAGTCCCCTCACCACTGCCACCTACAGCACCCGGCCCCTGAGAGCTAACTCCACAAACTTGTTCTCAGTGCCTTCCATCCAACAGGTACTTTGCTTATCCTCCAGGACATTCTGGGAATCAAATAGTCCCACAAATAGGTGCACAATTGCTACTGGGTAAGTACAGCAACAGAGAGGCATAAGGTGCCTCCAAAGTACTACTGAGAGACAGGACCAAGGTGGGAAAGTCAGAAAAGGCTGCCCTCAGGGACCTCATACTGAATTAAGATCAGAAGGAAGAGTAGGTATTAATGAGGGGAGGATAGTGAGGGGTCAGTGGGACAAAGGCCCTGACCAGGATGCGGCAGGGAAGCAGGGAGAGGAGAAGGGTACTGTATTTGGAGTGCAGAGAACAGAGGGAGGCCAGGCAAGTGTGCAGCAGGAGAGCACATCGGGCTGGACTGCACACTGCACAGCGCTCTGTGATGGGGAACTCTGTCTTTATCCTAAAAACAAGTAGAAGCCAGTGAAAGATCAGAAGCATGGGTCTGGGGAGCTTCATGGTCAGGTTTGTCTCAAGAAGACCCCCACCCACCCCACACCACCCCACCACCAGCTGCAGTGTGAAGAACCCATTAGACAGGACAGCAGTGGCTGGAGAGAGACCAACGAGAAGGCTATCACAGTACTTCGGACAAGAAGGGAGATGGCCTATTGGGCTAGGATGGCAAGAGGGAGAAGTAGACTGAATGATTGGAGGCATATTTGGGGATAAAATGGAAAGGATTTGCTGATAAATTAGATATTGACCGAGGGAGCAGAAAGTGCCGAAGACGACTTGAGCTCTCTGCCCGAGTAACAGGATGGACGGTGGTGCATTTTCTCAGATAGAGAAGAGGTTTGGGAGAGGGGATGAGTATGAAGAGTGGGTGCCATGAAAGCCATTCATCTTCACGAAAGCCACCAGTTACAATCCTTGGACATTTACAGGCTATGGAGTGCTGCAGACTGAATGTTTGTGTCCCCCAAGTTCTTATGTTGAAATCCTAACCCCTGGTGTGATGGTATTAGGAGAGGGGCCTTTGGTAGGTGACAGGTCATGAGGACAGAGCCCTCATGAATGGCATTAGTGACCTTGCAAATGAGAAGCCGGAGAGCTCCCTCCTCCCCTTCTGCCACGTGAGGACACAGCCTAGAAGTCAGCATCTGAAAGTGGGAAGTGGGTCTCACCAGGCATCAAATTTGCCAGCACCTTGATCTTGGGCTTTCAGCCTCCAGAACTGTGAGAAATAAATTTCTGTTGTTTATAAGCCACCCAGTCTATGATTTTTTGTTACAGCATCCCGAACAGACTCAGTCATGAAGAAAACTGTTGGAGACTTTTTTGGTGAATAAACAGCTTTTTTTTTTTTTTAATTTCTCCCTTCAGATAGAGGAGACTGTTGCATTTACCATGATAAAATAGTTCAACTTTTGTATCATATTTAATAGTCACAAATATTAAGCTTCAGCTTTGTGTTACCACAGCAATTTAACTGTCAATGTTACCTATATATAATCATGCAAATTCCTCCACAGAAATGGGGTAGAATCTCTGCCCTCTCTTAAATTATACAAGGATCATCATTTTCCTTCTGCTTCTAAAGAAATAAAGCTTTTTGTCTACCCAAGCACATGCGGCAAATGCCTCTAGTTTTCCCCTGAGATGTCATTTGAGCATTTCATGACTTTTTTTAGAGGCTTTTAAAAATGGATAACTTTGGTATACTCTCAAGATATAAACAACACACTTACTTTAAGGAGCTAAAAACTCAACATTTCTCAAACCAAGCTGTAGTAAAATTTCTATCATTTTACCTAGAGAGGAAAGCCTGCATCAGCAACCCAACACCCTATGCAGTATTCCAAATCTCAACATAGCTTTTTGGGTGTGTGTAAGGGAAGTCCTTAACTTTTATATTGTTATTCAGAGCAGGTATAAGAGCCAAAATGAAGAATTAAGTTTCTAAGGTTCAAATTAAATCCAAATACGTATTTAACAACCCAGTACTGAGGTTAGCATTCACTAAGAAACAAAGCAAGAAATAAAACTTGATCCTGTTTGAACTGGAAAACTCTTCTTAAGCCATTGAAGGGAAACTTCAGAACAGCCTCCAAAACAAAATCTGGTTCTAATCCTTAATTAAAGTATAGCTACTAAACATAACCCCTGACTCCCAAAGACCACTCTCCTCATTTTAAACTATCAGGACAGGTCTTGAGCCAGAAATACCTACTATGACTGCAGTGCATGGTTTTTGCCTCATATTATAAACACTTGAGTACAGCTCTTTCTACTAATTAATAAGACTGTAAGCATCACAGAGGGGTTACACTACACCTGATCCATTTTTACATCTTCATCACCTATAAAAATGCTCCACACACAATATATATGAAAAAACTTGCTTAATCATCAAAGGAATTTCACAAAACAAGATGACAAAGCAGAGCTGTGTTAGGGCAGTATTCAGTCCTGGCTAGGTCAACATTTGTGTCCATATTTATATACAAGGACATCAATGGTAACATGATTGCATTTTCAGATAAGAATATGGAGAGATAGTAAAAAAAATTATGTGTATTAATTTTGTTGGAAGATGACCTTATACTAGTTCAAAGGTCTAATTCCAAAAATATATCTTTATATATAGCTATTGTACGTGCCCTCTGGCCCCCAAGACCACTCTCCTCCTTCTGAGCAGATTTACCGTTAAATAGGCAAGACATGCCAGGTCAGGTCCTAGATCTTATTTCTTGTTCAGAAAGAAGTTTTCTATTCAAGAGAGAGCAAGGCACCAGATCATCCCAAGTTCTTGTCTATTAATTAGTCATCTTGTACTTTCTGATCCCTCATCTGTGGGACACATGGCAGAAGGGATTTAAGTTGATGAAGCCATAGCAGGGCAGTATAAGCTCTGTTGCTGTCACTAGATTGTTAAGAGATCAAGCATGGTAAAATGGGTCCAGTTTAAAGCCAGGCAGATGGGAGTTCAAATTTGCCTTCAGTACTTTCTGGCTGGGTGGCCTTGGGCAAGGCCTCTTACAGTCTCAAAGTCTGCCTTCCCATACCTTTGTAATGAGGATCCATCCCATGGGAATGTAAGGATTAGAGACAGCCAGTGCAAGTCCTAAAACTATAGGCATTACTAACCTCCTTTCTAACTTTCCAACAAGCTTCCCAAGGTTAGCCATGATTGACTCTGACCTCATTTCTCTAATTCTCATTTCTCTAATGCTGCAGAGCTGTTAACTGGTTTCAGAAAGGAATTGAATATGTTATTTTTCTTATTTTGTCCATTAGTTTATATAGCAAGTTAAGATATCAGCACAATGCTCATAGCTGTTCCAGATCATCCCAAATGGTTGTCAACTGGGGAGGGGACCACCCATTCAGTCCAAGTCAGAGGATCCTGTTAAACTCTAATAGTCTTTGGTATGAATTTTGTAACGCTTAAAAAATAAACTTGGGCTTCCCTGGTGGCGCAGTGGTTGAGAGTTCACCTGCCGATGCAGGGGACACGGGTTCGTGCCCCGGTCCGGTAAGATCCCACATGCCGCACAGCGGCAGGGCCCGTGAGCCATGGCCGCTGAGCCTGCGCGTCCGGAGCCTGTGCTCCGCAACGGGAGAGGCCACAACAGTGAGAGGCCTGCGTACCGCAAAGAAAATAAAAATAAAAATAAACTGTACAAGCAATGTAGCCACATCTCTGAAAATTTATAATACTGAGAAAAGGGGGAAAAATCACTTAATCCACATTCCACAGTTCCAGCCCCATCATTTTAGCCTCTTCCCCCTCCCTGTTACTCCCTCCCCTCCCCCCATCATGAGGCCTGAAGGAGTCTGTGCCAGCATGGCCAATCCAGAACAAGCACCTGGGTCTCTGGCTTTCCACCTCAAAAGCAAGCACGCGCTAAGACTTGGAAACCAGGAGATCTCCTTGTAATCTCGACACCTTGCCTAAATAAGAGATAATCTGGACCAGCCTAGCTCCCTTAGTGAGCACAGTCTGAATTTCCATCACTTGTAAAATCATTAAAGCACTAAGAGCAGTTTCCCCTCAAACAGTAATAATAATTCTCATTTTCCAAATTATGCATCAACTTTTTGGGAAACCTGTCATTAGAGGATTTTCTGTCTGCCGACCTTTGCTTGCACATCTTGGAAGTGTTTTATTAAGTAGGGCATCTTGTTCAAATACAGGACACTGCTACTGTCTCCCATGCGGTTTTGCAGTTCTAGTTACAAGCATGATACACACGCAATTTATGACTCTTTGGGTCTTTCGATGTGGCTACACATTTGTCCTTTACCACTGCCATCCTTTTTCCTAAGTGAACCACCAGATTTAAGTGAATCAGATACTGCTACTTCTTACAATTTGGTACAATTCAGAAAAGCAGTTTTTAGAAATGCTTTTTTCATAGATTGTAAGGGATAGAATGATATAAATCTCAAAACAATAAAATGAATGCATGGTTTTTAAAAAGAAGTGATCAAACATTTTAGCAGGTTTTTTAATATTTAAACTCCCACTTGCTAGTCTACTACTAGAAATTCTAACTTTTGATTGGCTAAAAAGACTAAAATCAGCAGTGCTCCATCCCCTAATTTCCACAAAAAAAGTGACTAATTACTTCTGAAAGATCTTCCCAGCTCATTAGTGATCTGTTTAAGGCTATCATACTTACAGTCTACACAATGTTTTTTTGTTTGGCAAATCCTGGTGATATTAACATAGCCATAAATATATACAAAAAGACAAGTGTATTTCTAGGGCCTGCTATTATTCTTTGTCGAGATATTAATAGTTTAAAAATTTGTATTTGATGCCTGAGAAAATTTTCAAGGAATCCACACAATTTAACTCTGATAGTTTAGTCCAGCTATTCAGAGGAAAGGAAAGCAAGAGGTTGTTGTTTTGATTTTTTTGTTTGTTTTTTTTTTTAACTGAACTTGAGCTTAATCTCAGGATCCAAATGTTCCAAGTTCAAATAAATCCCCCACATGCCGGCTTGCTCCTTTGCCAAATCTGAACAGCTGAAAGCAAGTGCCGACTTGTGCCTACAAACAGGTAAACTAGCAGAAAATAAATCACCAAGAGACATAAAGGCAACACCCAGAATCCAACCCCCATTAACCTTAAAGGTAATGTAAACAAAATGGTACCTGTTCTTCGTCTTTTTGGTTTCTCAGCATCGATAAATATTTTCTAATTGCGTGGAGGGGATATTTTTTGAAATAAGAGAATCTTGACTGAGGCAACAGATTATCCATGGTGAGGAAAGCACGAAGAGCCTTATTTGCCCCTCCCTGTCAGAAACCACATGAAATCTAGAAGCTGCACAATTCCTCAGATGCCTAGAGATTTGCTTGTAGCTTGACCACTTTGCTGCAAACAAAGCAGACCTTCTCCGCGCTGCTTCCTCTTTTGGGTAGAGTTCTTGGTGAAAGCAGACAGCCGCGTCCCAACGCCGTCCTAAAAGCATCCAGAAATGCAATGCCCAGAGGGCAGCAGGAGCCAGGAGGAATCCAGGGGCTGGTCTGCCGAATGCAAATTGCTTAGTGGTAGTGGTGCGACTGTCCTATTTCTAGCAACAGCATTCTGTTGCAAGCTATGTTAATATTAGGTAGCTGGTGACTTTCCACACCCACAGACTCTCATGAGGTTTAATCTTAATTCTTCTGACAGCTTTTCTAGCTCTTAAAGAGGACATGACATGTGTTTCTTTCCTGTTTCCTTTCAGAATTCTTATCAGCATGAGCACACACAGACAACCCTCAGCAGCATCTCAGCTCTAAAGTGTTGAATCATTCAGCCTTGAGAAGCATTGTTTCAGGGGATTTCTAAAAAAAATTAACAAATTACTTCACTCTTCATTGTTACCAAGGAGTTCAATGTCAGCACTTAAAACGGTAGGTTTACACTGTCATGCATTATGCAACATGCCCAGTAACCAGATACTTTACGTCAATTGAACAATAGCCGCAAACAGATTCTGTTCTGAGTTAAAAGGCTTCTCTCCAAGAATCCTTATCGCAAAGTCACAGGCTGAATCCAGGAATATTAAATTTCCCCAGGCTTTATTCTGAGTTTAAGGAAGAAAAAATGTTATACATGTACTTTCTAACTGTTATAAAAAGGATTCATGCTTTAAAAAACAGAACATGATAAGAGGTCTGTGGTCTTAGAGGACATGAAATCATAAAATTTGGAAGTTCAATATTTTCTTAATACTCCATAGAAGTCACAGGGTTTCTGAACAAAGTCCCCAAGTAGGCTTTGCTATTTTATTACCCTTTTTAACTTTTCAGTAGCTGGTTTATTTGATGAAACATTTGGCCACTTCTGTGAGGGGCTGTCATGTAGAGTCCAGGTGTACATCAGCCAAAAATCATGAGGCCCAGAGATTTGCTTTCAAGTGGAAAAAGAGAGCTGGTCTTTTCCCCTTCAGAGGTAGCACTGCAGACTTGGGTGTAGCGGACAAGCAGAGCTTGGGGAACCAATGTTGCAGCCTGCGCCATCCCCCTGGACAGCTTCCCTGACACCCTGGCTGGGCCACTTGCCTTCAGGGAACACACTTGATCAGCTAGCATGGGCTGTGCTGTGAGTAGCCCAGGCCATCTGTCAGGCTGGCCTCAGCCCACTTGCAAGGTGATCTTCCAGTCTCATCAGGGCCAGGCTGGAAATTCCGAGAAGTCCTCTGCATAATGCTGCTGGGGCCGGCTCCTCAGAGGAGGCCCTGCCCTCCTGCCCCCTCTCCAGGCACACAGCCACATGCTGACTGACAGAGGCTCTGGCAGCCCTGCTCCTCCGTAGGCTGAGGACAGCCAGCTCTAATGAGGGTCCCAGAGAAGCACTGTGCTTTCAAGCCACCAGAATGCTAAGGGCACGTGTTGTGCCCTCCCTGCCAGTTCTGGCCTGGGAAGAGGGGTGGCCCTCAGGGCATTGGGAACAGGCAGAGATCCATTTATACACACGCTCCAGGAAGCCACAAGCTGCCCTTTTGATTCCCTTTTTGAAAATATCTAAAACTTCAGAGCCGCCTCTTATCATGGGCAGAGCCACACCCTCACAGCACAGCTGGTGATCAAAGCCTCTTCCCAGTGGAGCAGCACAAAGCAGACCTCATTTCAAGTCGTTGTTTCACAGTCACCTTTTCCTGGGTTGAGGAGAGTGATGAAAAGAGATGACGAGGGAGGAAAAAAAACCTAAACCCAAAACTCTATCCTGACTAGCATAAAAAGCATAAAAAGAAAAATTGGTGAAACAAATGCAGCTAAAATTCCCTTAGGGGTTTAGTTGGTAATAAATACAAATCGTGTCTAATATTTACTGGGCCTTTGGGCCAGGCGCTGTGCTAGAGTCCTTACATGTATTATCTCATGTAATCCTATAGCACCCTCTGGGGCAACTGAGGCTCAGAGAGGGTAAACAACTTGCCAAGGTCACACAGCTACAAAGCAGAGAAGGGATTCCAACCAAACAGCCCTACCCCAGAGTCTCGGTTCTGGATCAGTACAATGCACAGTCTCTCAGCCATCATCCAGAAAAGGATTCCTGAGGACCCCTCTACGGATTAACCTGAAGAAGGAAAGGTGTGGATATGGCCTGTTAAAAGAAAATACAAATGTTGATGATGGGAATTTACAGACCAAGATGATTAGGTTAGAGGCCAGGTGCACCTTCACAAAAAATCATGCAACTTCCTCTCCTGGATTCTCTATAAATAAAGCTAATACTCATTATTTACCTCTTAAAGATTCCTTTATGAAACGATTCTAGTGATCTTGAAGAATTTGTATCCGTAGACGTAGGTTTTCTGCTTCCCAAATTTGGAAAACTGCTGTAATCTCAGTTTCTGTTTGACATAGGTTGCAGTGGTCCATTTATCTCAATATTGAACACAAATATGATGTGGGATTTTATACACCCGGTTTCTCAGGCGAGTGTCATCATCCCTTTGTTTTCACAGTGTGGCCACCTCTGCACCTCCACCTGGAGGGGCGCCGTGTTGATTGCCACTGTGACTCAGCTGCCTTGGCAAAAGGCAGTCGGCCAGAGTACTGGTATCTGCAGTGTGTGTCTGCAAGGACAAGAAGAGCTCAGTGTAGCTGCCTCAGGCAATAAGAGGTTTATCCTGCCCCCTGCAAAGTACACAGTAAAGAGCAGAATGATGACCTGTTATTTGTACAGCTCCCTCCCACCCCTTGTCCTCTATTCAATAGAAAAATAACCAGCAGAAACCACAAACCCAGGAAAGCCACTGATGGAGGCTGCAGTCCCACTGGGAAAGAATATTCATGTGTTCCCTTTGATTTCTAAGAATTACCTGCTTTTTCACAAGTAGCTTAAAATACGGGGAATCTCAATCTCTTCACTTGAAGAGTAATATAAAGAGGCAAAACCAAAGCCAGAAAAAATAGTTACAAGGGGGTGAAGAGAGAGATTTTACAGTTTACTCCTTTGCAAATGTTGGAGAAGATGGGATGAAAATGTGGGTTTGTGAAGCCACCTAGCACCATGCGTTGCACACAGTAGGTATTTCATTAATGCATGCCAATGTATATTTATTAAAGGGGAAAGGCAAAGAGGAAAGAATGGGACCTAAGTATCAAATTTAGGATGAGAAAAAGGAAAGGAAAACAGAAGACTTGTCTCTAGGGTACCTTTAAGTTGGCCGAGTTTCTAAATTGCATCAGGACAAAAACTAAAACCCCATTAATCCCCTTCTCTTTTTCTTTCCCATCAGAGCTGAGTTTCCTTCAAGAAAATGGTTCCATTCTCTGAGAATTAATCCAGTCCAGATATCAAGTGAAGGGCAGGCAATTAAGATGATGGAGAAGCAGCTAGCCCAGGAAACAGAAACCATTTTTCATTATGAATCTCACTGAGAAATCACTCTCTTCCCACTAGGTCTGTGGAAACTGGCCCAACCTCCTGATCCCCCAAGGACAGTTTTAAATGAAATCAGGAGAGGAGAGGGAGACATTTACCGCTGATCATGCAGCACCAACATTCTGCTTTTTTGTGCCACTAAAGCACTTGTGCTAGTTCCTATGACATTTTCTCAGTGCCCCCACCATGTAGGGGGTAATTATCTTTGCATATGGTGCATTTTTACTTTCCCAGAATGCATGTCCAACCCCCCCACCCATGTTCCTATTATAACCACCGTTCAACCATCATTGATTTTTCTAGCTGCTCTATGAGCTACACAACTTTTATGCCTTCTGCTTCCCAGTTTCAAGGATTGATTTCTCAGATTTAACAATAACTGGGAATTCCCTGGAGGTCCAGTGGTTAGGACTCAGCACTTTCACCACCGTGGCCCAGGTTTAATCCCTGGTCGGAGGAACTAAGATCCTGCATGCCACGCGCTCAGCCAAAAAACAAACAAAAAAACCCACCGATAACAGTACGCATGGGACACTTGTCCTCTGCATCGTTTAGGACAAACTTGAACATGCCTCAGAATCACCTGGAGGGCATGTGAAAGGCCAGATTGCTGGCCCCTCCCTCAGAGTTTCTGACACAGGAGGTATGGGGTAAGGAGCAAGAGTTTGCATCTGTAACAACTTCCCTGGTGAAGCTGATACAGCTGGTCTGGGGACCTCACCTTGAGAACCATTGGTTTGGGTGCTGTCAGGTAGGCATAGCTGCAGAGGGATTCTCAGGTGGTTTCAAGGACAAATACCCTGTTTGCTGAAGCACTTTGAGAGCTCCCATCAGATCCACATCTTAAAATGCACTCCCCTGGTGCTGGTGGTTTTCCCTGGACCCATCTCTTTCCTTGTAGCCACTCTTCCACAAGGGAGCCCCTGCTCGTGGCAAGTTCCAAATGGGCCTCCCACCAAGTTCTGTCTCCTCAGTCGTATCTTGACTTGATGTCGAGTTTCTCTTAAACTCTCTCTCAGCTCTTCTTACCAAGTCACGGGGGGCACTAACAGTATTCTCAGCTCAGAGATCAACTCTCTCTAAGCCCAGGGCCAGAAACCACAGCCAGCTCTACCCAACACTCCCTCCTTCCCTCTTCTGCCTCTGACACCTTGTTTCCTTACAGCTGGGGAAGGAGGAATCTCACTTGGATCAGGAGCCCATCCCACCAAGAACCTCCCAAATCTCAGTCTTCCTCAAACCCGCCACAACTCTGTCTTCAGTGCAACTCTGTTTGGGGATGGATCCTCCCCTAACCCTGTCTCCTCTCATTCAGTCTTGAGTTTTCTCTCAGGATTTAACTGAAAACCATTCTTTTGTCAGAAACATAACACATCCCCAGCAAGCTTACTGTTCCTGGTGAGTTTGGGGCCGGGTCTCTGGATCCGTGTCACCTTCTCCTCAGGACATGGTTTCCTTCTAGCCTCCCCTTGGCCACCATGCTTTGCTCCTTCTGAGAGGATGAGTACGAACCCAGGAGAAGAAGAAAGCGGAGAGCAGGGATGGGTCAACCCTGAGGAACTTTCAAATTGGTGGTTTTATACACAATTATAAGTTTATAATTGTGTATAAAACTAATAATGTGGTTTTAGAAATAAGGAAAATATACACTTTCCTTAAGTAAAATAGTTCTGCTAAGTAGGAGGCTGGAGGGATGGGTGGGTGGGGCAGGATAATGTGTTCCCCTCTAATGCCTGGTGGTTGGAAAATTAAGGATGTAACTGAAAGCAGATGTATGATTGAGGTAGGCCTCCATTGGCAGGTGATGGCCCTTGGGATAAAGAAGGAGTCTAACCCCGCTTTCCCATTTCTCTGACTCCATTGCCTGGGAAAAAAACTAAGGGGCCAGAGAGCATGGTATCTCAGATGGTACTCAAATTTGTCTTGGGTTCTGGTGGGAAGGCCCAGGCCTGAGGTGTTTATTTGGGTAACTCACCCAATTTGGTCAGGGGGTCTGCAGGAGGTGGCAGCCAATGTTTTCTAAAAGAAAGATAATGTGCATGCAATTTGGGGTAGAGAAATTGCTTGTCAGTGAGGCATATAAAGTCCTGTTCTTCCACACTATTATCCTTGATTCTTTAAAATAACAATACAAAAGGCAATTACCCTCCACACTGGAAATGATATGTGTCTTTCCTCAGTTGGATCACCAAAGAGCATTAATATTGGTGTAACCCAGACTCTACATAGGGTATAATGGGTGATTATGACCAGAATGTAAATTTGTCTTTACTGCTAAAACCTTAGGTAACAAAGTCAGAGGTATATGGGATTATTTATTTATTTATTTATTTTTGTGAGACTTGTTAAGTGTTTTTTAAAAATTTGCCAATCCTTTGGTCTACAGACCAGCACTGTTGGCATCACCCGGTCCTGTAAGCTTGTTAGGAATGCAGAATCTCAGGATCCACCCTAGATCTCCTGAATCAGAATCTGAATTTTGACAAGATCTCCAGGTGACTCATATGCATATGAAAATCTGAGACCACCACCTAGGAATAAACACAGAACTCCTACACACGTCCATTGCACCCCACACATAACTCGATTCCACCACTTAACTCTCCAAGATGTCTGTTTCTTGTCTGTAGCCTCTTGGCTGGGAACTTCTTCACTGACCTCCTTCAGGCCAATGACTGTAACTTGTCCATTGTTACATCACAGGGGCTCAATAGGGTTTTGTTTAAAGATGAATGACTGATTGTACATGTAATGTAGCATTTGGGTATGAGCTGCCTTGAGTTTTACCAGGTCCTGTTGGCCTCTGAATCCAGACTGGTTATGTTAAGAGTAACAGCCCGCTGGCTCATGTCTTCATCTGTTCACGTAGGTCTTCCTGTTGCTGCAAACTGCCACCCGACTATTTCTGGGAGCTTTCGGATGTGTCTCTCATATAGTTTCAAGCAAATCCTGGCCAGCTGCCAGGTAGCATTCACTGTTCCCCGTTTCTGTTCTGGTGCCCCAACCTGTTCACATATCACTGCTGTTGTCACCTGGTATGTCCCCTGTGTACCCACAGTGAGGCCTTGAGGCTCTTGATGTCCAAAGCATCTTCCAGTCTCCTCATTTAACTCACTGCTCTCTGTCCCTGCACACTGCTGGTCAGGAGCTGTCCTTCCAGGGGTGCTCCTATTCATACATTCTTGGAAGGCTCTTCAACTGCAGCTCCCAGGACCCCCTTTCAATCCTCCTCATGCTTCTGTCTTCAGCACAGCTTAGAGCCCTTACTGTGGGTTCCTCACCTCACCAGCCACCCTTCTGGGCAGAATTCCCTTTACAATGACTCCAGGCCAATATTCCAACCTCAGGTTCCACACCTGGGTCCTGGAATTAAATACCCATGACCTGCCACCAAAGGAGAACCAAGTTATTTGCTAGATAGAGTCTTCAGCTTGATGCCATGGACCACCTCCCTTTTTCTCAGGGGCAAGTCACATCAATATCTCCAAGTGCTTCCATGAAAGTTTGAAGTGAGGGCCACACTGCCCCTTTCTCCCATGCTGAGGTGTAGACCCATTAGCACTATAAGGGTCTCTGCAAAGTAATACATCTCACAGAATAATTTCTCTGCTTTTCCATTTGCTTGACTTTTTCTCAATTGACAAAGACTTGAGTCCTTGACCAAACTTGAGTCAGCTCCTTTGAGTTTTCACTTTAACTATGTCCCAACCTTGCCTGCTTAGTCCAGTTTTGGCAGAAGTCCTGCTGGGTCAGTTTAGATTAAATCTTTCATCTTTGATATCTTATCACCATGGCGAGAATCCTGTTGAGTTGGTCTAGTAAGAATCCCCTAGCCTTCATCTTTCCTCTTAGTAATTGTCCATCCATTGACCCCCAGCCCTGCTCCTTGGCTGTTGTTGGGCTGCACGGCACAGGTCTGCAAGCCTTGTAATTGCCCAGCCTCCAGACTGAAGAAACAGCTCAGAGACAGTGACAGAGACATCAACAGTTTATTGGATAGGAGATCTTACAGGTTTGAAACTAAAGGTCCTGTAGTGACGTCCCACCGTCTATGGCATATGGGAGGCAAGACATGACAGCAATCTTTGCTCCTGTGGGAGAAGGAGGCTACCATTTATAGGGGCAATTGATGTCAGGTTGACTCATCAGTTACCAGGGAAACAAGAGGCTGGGGCAGGGGGCAAGCATGTAGGCAGTTACTGATTAATAAGCCCTATAATTAAGAGCATTGGATAGTCATGTGAGTGAAGCAGGGACTGGTCGAGCAGGGCATGTACAGAGAGCAAGAGAACAGCCATCTTGAGTGGCCTTACCATACAGCGATCAATCTCCACTTGTCCTTGGTATTTTCGGAGTTCAGCACAATCTCTCTCCCCCACTGCCAGACCTCCCTTGAAGTAGTCCCTCTTGAATAAAGTCTCCTTTACCATCTTTACCAAGTGTCATGAATAATTTTTTCTTTAACACAATATGGGTAAGAGGCTCAAGAGGGTTGTAAAACATGTTTAGGTTAAAGCCTTTGAACCTTTTTATATGATTCTAGTACAGTGTTTCTCAGTCTTTCTTGTGCATATAAATCACCTGGTAGGTCTGGCGTGGACACAAGATTCCAGACTTCTGACAAGTCCCAGGGCAATGCTGATGTTCCATGCACTCCACTCTGATTAGCAAGAGTCCAGCACCTCTTTTGGAATGCAAAATCAACAGTATCACAGAGCCTCTGTGGAAACTTCAATTTTAATGTCTTGTCACATGAGTGTCCCCCATATTGTTCATCACAATTTGCTATTTTTCTATTCACTTGTTTCTTTTATTGTCTCCTTCCCTGGAATGTAAGCTCCATGAGGACAGGAAACACACCCATATATCACTCATCATTTTATTCCTAACACCCAGAGCAAACAGCAACAAAATTGGAAGCCAGAGCACAGGAGAACAAGTGGCACCTGACTCAGCAGAACAGAGGAGCTGAAGCCTAAGGCAGCAACACAGAAAGCTGAGAAGAAATCCAACGTGTCCTGCAGAATTCCCCAGAGGCTCAGGAATTGGCAGAGCAAATAACTCTGGAAGTGGGGGTGGACACAGGAAGGTCAGTTGAAAAGCTTTAAGAAGCATTTGGACCAGATCCCTCCCGACTCCATTAAGGAAGGGACTGAAATTTCCTTGCAGAAGATTGGTGATTATCTTCTCCCTTGTTCATTTGGTCTTTTGGGTTTGTGCCCCTCCTCCTTTATTTTAAAATATGTTGACTCTTATTTGAGAGGACACAGAAGCGAAGATGAATCCTCCCCGTGTGCAGCTGCCTCCTTTTTCATTCTTTAGGTCTCAGCTTAAATAACACCTCCTTGGAGAGCGTTTCCATAGAATATCTAAAATAGGTTCTGTCTAGAATAGGTTCCCCCTGACTTTTTTTCTCGCTAGCTGAGTCCTTTTCTGTTGTAACTGGTTCATTGAACACAGGGAACTCATAGGGTGACATAAAAAGAAACATTATTTTAGACGCTTACTGTCCCTTTAAATGTGGGGTGTGTGTGTGTGTGTGTGTGTGTGTGTGTGTGTGTGTGTTGCTCAAAGGAACTGGAAAATCCTACAGTAACTTTAATTCATGAGCACAGTTTCAATTTGATACTGCCTAGTCTCAGAAAAAAGTTTTTAACCTGATTTACCTGTAAGTCTTCTCCCTTCCCTCCAGCTGAGACCTGCTAAGCTCTGACCACTTGCAATAGAAGAACAAGGAGTGATATTCTTGTTCTCTTTCCCAGACTAGCATTTCTCCTCATCCCCTAGCTTGCTAACTGAGATTTCTGGATCTGCCAGTGCAAAGGCAGCGGGTAGGAAAAGAAGTAATAAGGTTGGAAAGATCTCTCTTGCCTGGTGCTGCTGTGAGATGTCCTCATTCTCTCTGGGCGAGGCGGTTGTTTAGAACTTTATCTTCCCCTGATGGTTCTCCATTCATTAAAGCCTTTAGCACCTGGCTCAAGTTATCCTCTCCACCTCAGGCCTGCCACCATCCTGTAATGCATGTCAAACCTGTCAGTATTTTGGCTTTTGGGTTTTCTAACTTGCCTAATAAGACTTCCCTAGCCCTGAAGTTGTAAAAGTATTTCTATATATTTTCTAATGTGTTTTGTTTTTTTTTACATTTAGATACTTAATACCATTTAAATTTTATTTTTGTACATTTGTCCCTTGGCATCCATGGGGGATTGGCTCCAGGATCCCCCCTAGATACCAAAATTTGTAGATGCCCAAGTCCCTTATATACAATGGTGTAGTATAGTCAGCCCTCTGTGTCCGCGCACCGCGCACCTGCATATTCAACCAAATTTGGATTGAAAACATTTGGGGGAAAAAATTCTGGAAAGTTTGAAAAAGCAAAAATTGAATTTGACATGCACTGGCAACTATCTGCATAGCATTTATATTGTATTAGGAATTATAAGTAATCTAGAGATGATTTAAAGTATATGGGAGGATATACGTAGGGTATATGCAAATACTATGCCATATTATATAAAGGACTTGAGCATCTGCAGATTTTGGTATCTGCAGGGTCCTGGAAAAAATCCCCTGTCGATCCTAAGGGACAACTATATTCAGTTCTAATTTATACCTGTGTATTAGTTTGCTAGGTCTGCCATAACAAAGTACCACAGACAGAGTGTCTTAACAGAAAAGTATTTTCTCACACCTCTGGAGGCTAGAAGTTTGGGATCAAGATGTCAGCAGGGTTGTTTTTTTTTGAACCCTTTTTCTTTGGCTTGTAGATGGCTATCTTCACCCTGTCTTCACAGGGATTTCACTCTATACATGATCTGTGTCTAAATGTCCTCTTTTATAAAGATCCCAGTCTTTATTGGATTAGTACATGTGCTAATGATCTCGTTGTAACCTAATTACCACTTCAAAGCACTTATCTCCAAATACAGCCACATTCTGAGGGACAGGGGATTAGGACTCTAACATATGAATTTGAGCAGGTCTGAGGGTGAGGCAGGGGGACACAATTCAGTCCATAACTTGGATCTGTTTTCAGATGCTCTATTTGTCCATTTCTGTGTTATCACAGGTACAGATTTATAGAGTACTTAGAACACAATCTACTATTTAGTAATTAACTTTTCTTAATAGTTTAGTTGTTACATCCTTCATAAAACTTCCCCCAATCTCTTCTTTCTCCTACTAGAAAAAAAATCTCCCATTGTATTTTATTTGAACCTCTATTATAACAATGTTCCCTTTTAAAGAGGTGTGTCAACTTCTAGCTTCAAACTAGATTGCAAACTCTTAGAGGTCAAATAATTAAATTTAAAATTATTAATTATTCATATTTGACATTATTAACAGCAGATTGTTAATGACTTACTATGCTATAAACACTGTGTTGTGAGTTTTGCTGGCACCATCTCATAAGTACCCTGAAGTAGGAATAAGTCTCAAAGAAGCAAAATTACTTGCCTGAGGGAACATAGCATGTAAATAACCAATTGACAATTTCAACACAGTTCTATTTCATTCCAAATCCCAAACTCTTAACCACTGCACAGTATTGCCTTCCTGGCTATTTTGTATCCTCCTCCATCTCCAAGCAGAATGCCTGGCACACAGTAGGTCCTAATATATGTGCTTATAAAATGAACTAAGATGAAAAGCACACCAATCAATGTTTATGTTGTCATCCTTTCGTTTAAAGTCCTGTGACTAGTGAGCTATTTTAGGTCTGTATTACTGTGGTTAAAGTAACAGATATGTGGCTAGGGTCCTCTCTATCCCCATGACACATGGAGCCTGTACTTCCAAATAATGACAGTCACCTTTTCCTGTCTGTGCACTCCTGGTCTTTAACATAACTCTTTACTCAAACCAAGCTCCATTACAGCTGTTTATTGAATGCTACCATTTCTCAGCACATCAAGCCAATGCCATAAAAAGTTCTCATTTAAAGATAAAAAATAAAACAACTTTTGTGAAAGAGATTAGCACATAGTCAACCAACAATAATTTTACATTATCACTGGAGAATTTATACACTGGTTTACCTGTGAGCAGTATACTATATAACAATGTATATGATGTGGTGTGTATCTTAGTCAGCTTGGGCTGCCATAACAAAATACCACAGACTGGGTAGTTTAAACAAAAGAAATTAAGTTACTCACACATCTGCAGGCTGGGAAATCCAAGATCAAGGTGACAGCAAATCTGGTTTCTGGTAAAAACTCTTCCTGTCTTGTAAACAGCTACCTTCTCACTATGTCCTCACATGGTCTTTCCTCCATGGGTGCACACAAAGATGGAATGACATTGAGAGCGCTCTGGTGTCTCTTCTTAAAAGGACACTAATCCTGTTGGATTTGGGCCCCACCTTTTTGACCTTGTCAAAACTTATTTACTTCCTTAAAGACCACATCTTGAGGTTAGGCCTTCAACGTATGAATTTTGTGGGGACACAGACATTGTCTATAACAATGGGTCAAGTTGCCTCAGGATGGAAACAGGCGCTGGAAGATCTTAGCACATTGTTCAGCTCAGGAAGTATGACCAGAACAATGCCTGTTTCTACCTAAACTGTTTCATCTTCCTACATGTAAGGACCCACATCTCTATAAAGTTCTGAACAATACTGCCTACTCAGAGTTTATTTATAATGCTTGAGTTTCCTGGATGAAAGTTCTCTGTATTACTTAATGGGGTAAAAAATTTAATCAAAATGAATAAAGTCTCCATTGCTCTCTATCTTCAGCATTAAAATATTGATATAATTCTCATCCTCATTCACAGTTGTTTTATTAAAAAAAATTTTTTTTTGAGTTATTTCCTTGAATTATCCCAAATGATTGAGACAGGCTGGGACCTGGGAGCCTCTGCTGCAGGGCTTTCACCTGGACAAAGCTCTCCTCAAGTAACAGAATATCAATACAAAGAAACTTATAGTTTCTAAAATAAACTAAAATAGCTGTGTGCATGCACAGTTGGGGGAAATTATGGACAATAAGATACAAAAAGACCAAAAGCCCAAAAAAACAGGGTTTTGGGAGCAAAAGCAGGGTACTGCAATGCACCCTGCACACAGCACCACCAAGGGGGTGGGCAGACCATGTAAGCCACCCTTCCGGCCCAACCCATGGACCCACACCTACACTCACCCCATATAAGGGACCAACTCACATCCTCTCAGGGAGCAAGAAAGGGCACCTGTTACTTGTTTTTGCTCCCTAGTGCTTTTCCTGTCTGTGCACTCCCGGTCTTTAACATAACTCTTGGCTTGAATTTCTTAAAGCCTTGCTTGAATTTCTTGTCTGGCCTCTTATCAATTTCTATTGATTAAGGAAGCCAAGAGCCCTGGTCAGTAACATACTTTGTGGCGACCATGAAGGGACATTGTCCCCTTCCTGGGAGAGGACCTGGGCACCTCCAGGGTCACCGAATGTAGCTTCCCTGTGGGTGATAAGCGGCGGTCTGAACCTCTTGTTTCAGCATCACCATGTTTGGTAGTTCTGCCTTCCTGGCCCCTGGGGGCCTCAGTACCCTCATTCAGGCAATGTTTTCCCCCTCCCATTTGTCCTTTTTTCCTCACCACTTTCCCTTTCCCCTTTGTCCATTTCCCTCTCCTGAAATCTCTCTACTTCTCTGTCCTCTCCTCTCTCTGTCCTCTCCTCTCTCTGTCCTCTCCTTCCGAGAGAGTGGATGTGGGGCAGCTACAGTATCACTTCTCTCAGCTTGTGAGACCTGCTCCCTCTGGCCAGCAATGGCTCACCTTGACGGGTGACAAAGAGGTGGGAGAGGCTCGCTTCATACCGTGCAGATCTTGGTCCAGCGCCCTCCCTAATGGGCGATTTCTGAGAGTGATAGAGGTTCAAACCTCATATCGTGTAGTGGCTGGAAGTTCAATTAACCAATATTCTCACCTTTATCTTCCTGCCGCCAAGAGAACTCCCACTGGGAACGGGCTACAGCAGCAGATTTCTATATATTGGTGTAGGAGTGGGTAAGAGTCCCACCTGTAGGTTGGGGGCCCACAGACGATGTACAACTGGCTTGTTTCCAGGCTTGATCACCCCGGTGGGCGGTTGACAGGGTGCTCCCTCTTTCACTGGCCTTTCTGGAAGCGCACGGGTTGGTGCCTGAATAGACACCCTCAGGGGGACAGGTCGAAATGACAATCTCTTTCTGTCTCTTTCTCTTTTTCAGTCTTTTCTGTCCATCCTCCCTTTACCTCTCCCTTGGTCCTCACCGCTACACTCCCATCCCCTTCATCCTGAAGACTACTTGTTTGTGTCTTTAAGTTTCTGTTATTGGTACATGTTGAGTCTTAGTGAAATTAAAAGGATCTTTGTTTTATGTAGCTTTGTTTGTCCAACTGCTCCTGCAAGCCTCTGCTGAAATTGTGGGCACGGTGGAGCAGTAACACAGCCCATGTTACCTGAGACTCCAGCCTTGGGTTACTTAGTATGAGTTTAAAGAACAGAAAAAAAACAAAAAAAGGAGCTTGCATTTGTCTCCCCTGCCTTTAAAGTGTAACTGTTCTGTGGGGCTCTCAGGAACTATCTGATCCACCTGTAGTCCCCCAGACTGAGGGGAAAAAAAAAAGACCTTTTTAAACTTAGGCAGGAAAACTATGAAATCTCTGGTTCTGTCTGTCTTTATGTAAAAATTAACTTGTAAATGAGCTGTATTTAATTGGCTTAAAGGAAATTGAGCACTTATATATACATTCTCAGAGATATAAAAGAAACTCACCAGGGTACATTTCAGATTAATATAAACATGGGAAACGCCCAGAGAATCCCCCAAGATTCTCCTCTGGGCTGCATTCATAATAACTGGAAACAGTTTAAATTAGACAGTTTAAAAAGAAATAAGTTGATTTTCTTTTGCAACGCAGCCTGGTCCCAGTATGCCTTGGGTGACCAGGAGAAATGGCCACAGAATGGATTCCTTAACTTTAACAGCATTTTACAACTAGATCTATTTTGTAAGCAGTCCCAAAACTGGGGAGAGGACCCATATGTGCAGGCCTATATGAAATTTTATCAAGACTCCAGTCTGAGGGATTCCTGTCACGTGTGTAGGCTTTATTCCTGTGCTGCCTCCAAAAGATTCGGAGCCAGACCTTCTCACAGACCCCCTCTTTCAACCGCCAACGAGTCATCGGCACACCGAGCCTCCTCCTCAGGCCCCCGTTTCTTCCCCTTCACCACCTTCTTCAGCTCCCAGACCCCCGCCTTACCCTGTCAAATCAGAAACCCCCAAATCAGAGCCCCAGTGTTTTCCCCAATGGGGCTCCAATGAAGTTCAAAGTTAGCCCCCACTTTTGCCCCACAAAGCCTTTACCTGCTCCAGGAAGTAGCTGATGGGAACAGAGGGATCACTAGAGTGCATGTACCCTTCTCAATGGGAGACTTAGGAATCTAAGGAGAGGTTTGGCAGGTTCTCAGAGAACCCTGACAAGGTTAAGGACAAATTTATCAGGCTGGGGTTGACATTTCTCTCACCTGGCAGGACATAATGGCTATTCTGGCCCACTGTTGCACCCTGGATGAAAAGGGGCGTATACTGAGAAAGGGAACAGAAAGGGAACACGCAGATGGCCTGTTGGCCACCAATCTGCACTGATCTCGGAGAGATAGCAGTGAGCAGTCCTAAAGAGAGATCTTAGTTCCCTGACCAGGAATTGGACCTGGGTAGCCTGGATGAAAACCAGGAATCCTAACCGCTAGTCCACCAGGGGCTAGAGGTTAGAAGCAAAGTGCCCCTAACTCTTTCCCCCGTTTGAAAGCAAGAATGTTTCAAGGAGGCGAAAACTGTAAAAACAGGTACAAAGTTTATTATTAGAGACACAGCACAGTGTATGGGAGAGCACACAGAGAAACAATTTATTTATTTAAGACAGAAGGAAGGCTGAAATACCCAGAGAAAAAGGGTATGGGCGTCCTCTCTAGTGAGTAGGTCAGAAACTAGGCAGATATACATACCCAGAGAGAAGTGGAAGTGCGGGCGTCCTGAACGAGGAGAGCAGTAAGGAGGTGATTTAAATCACTAACATAGGACAGTCCTTCCGGGTCTTTGTTTACATTCGGCCAATTATCTCGTTTCTTTTTTCACACCTGACTGGTCCTAGGACCCTCCCCAACAAGCATGTGCAACTTTTTGCTAAGATGGATTCCACCACAGAGGCCTATGGGTGCATGTCCACACTTATTATGGGGTGGGGCCCCCTCCCTTTTTGACCCCCAAGGAGCCTTCCTGCGCATGTGCAGACAGGGGAGTTTTCCTTGACCTCAGGAGTGGCCACCTTATCTCTTTACTTCAGCAGAGTTCAGCTTCTGCCACTAGCTTTGTCCTTGGAGTGTTTAGGTGAGAACAAACCTTCAGTGTTACTCCACTTGACAAACGCCAGCTGTCCAGCCCAGGGGCCCATCTATCTTCTACCTCAGCACCACCAAATTTACCAAGTGGGTGGGGACACAATCCCAGAAAATGACCCACACTGGGACTATGAAGATTGCGCAGGCCAGGCTAGGATGAGACATTATATTACTTGTCTATCATAGGGAATGAAAGGTGTGTGGTGAAGCCTGAAAATTATGATAAGGTCAGAGAGGTTACGCAGGAAAAAGGTGAAAACCCGGCCGTCTTCCTGAACTGGGTGCAGAGGCATTCAGGCGGTACACCAATACTACAGACCCTGAGCTTGCAGAAGGGAGGACATTAGTAGCCATGCATTTTATCACCCAAGCTACTCCTGATATCAGGAGAAAATTACAAAAGCTTGAGACTGGGCCCCAAACCCTGCTGTCGACCTTGGTAGAGGAGGCCTTCAAAGTCTATAACAACGAGACTTAATAGAGGAGGCCAATACCTTTTGGCTGCTCTGATTCACCCACCACCTCAAGGGGACCCTGGAGGGTTGAGAAGGCTGGACAGAAAGTCAAAAAGCTGCCTGGGCCCGAACCAGTGTGCCTTTTGTCAGAAAGGGGGGCACTGGAAGGGGGGAATGTCCTGAGTGCCCTCCTGTGGGATGCCCAAGGGGCGTTGTGGCAGTTGTGGCTGGCGGGCTCTAGAGCACAGGCTCAGTGACTGTGACGCACGGGCTTAGTTGCTCTGCGGCATGTGGGATCTTCCCGGACCAGGGCTCAAACCTGTGTCCCCTGCATTGGCAGGTGGATTCTTAACCACTGTGCCACCAGGGAAGTCCCAGGAACTGAGTCTTGAGAAGGGAACTCTGCTACAATATGTTGATGATTTATTGATAAGTAGTGAGACCAAAAAATTCAGATGAAAATACTGTTAGGGTCCTAAATTTTCTGGTAAAACGGGGGTATAAAGTTTTCCCAACCAAGGCTCAGATCTCACAGCAATGGGTTCAATATTCAGGATTTGTTTTGACCCCAGGGGCACAAGCCCTGGCCATAGATCAAAAAACAGCAATTAGTGCATTACCATCTCCAACCACAAAGAGGGATGGCTGGGTTCTGTTGTATCTGGATTCCAAATTATGGCCTTATAGCAAAACCCCTATACCACCAGCAGGCCTTTGAGACTCTAATGACTGAGTTGAGTGGAGCACCAGCGTGGGGGCATCCATGTTTGGACAAGCCTTTTACCCTGCACATTCACGAGAGGTCAGGCATAGCACTAGGAGTCCTGACCCAAAAGCTGGGACCAGATCAGACACCAGTGGCTTACTTTTTTTTTTTTTCCTGCGGTACGCGGGTCTCTCACTGTTGTGGCCTCTCCTGTTGCGGAGCACAGGCTCCAGACGCGCAGGCTCAGCGGCCATGGCTCACGGGCCCAGCCTCCGCGGCATGTGCGATCTTCCCAGACCAGGGCACGAACCCGCGTACCCTGCATCGACAGGCGGACTCTCAACCACTGTGCCACCAGGGAAGCCCCAGTGGCTTACTTTTGAAAACAACTGGACTCAGTGGCTCTGGGATGGCCAAGTTGCCTGCGGGCAGTAGCAGCCACAGCCTTGTTGGTTAATGAGGCTTCCAAGCTCACCCTGGGACAACACTTAGATGTGTCGACCCCTCATCAGGTACAATCTGTGCTGGATGTCAAAGGACATATTGGTTGACTGGAGGAAGGTTAACAAGATATCAGGCCCTTCTCATGGACACCCTTGCTATTACCTTAAATGTGTGCCAAACCCTGAACCCAGCAACTCTGCTTCCGGTGGTCGAGAGTGGAGACTTATTACATCAGTGTACAGAGACCATAGAACAAACTTACTCCAGCAGGCCTGATCTTCTTGATGAGCCTCTTGACAGCCCTGAGGTCGAATGGTTTACCGATGGGAGCAGTTTTGTAGAAATGGAAACCCAAAAGGCGGGGTATGCCATAGTTAGTCTAGATGACATCATAGAAGCCAAGACCCTGCCACCCCAGACATCAGCCCAGAAGGCTGAACTAATCGCATTAATGAGAGCTTCGTAATTAGGGAAGGATAAGAAATTAAATATTTTCACAGACTCTAAATATGGATTCCACATGCTACATGCTTATGCTGCCATTTGGAAAGAAAGAGGAATCCGCTAGAAATTCCCCCATAAAACAAAGATTTGATTCTGGCTCTTTTAGAAGCAGTGCAGCTCCCTAGCTGGGTAGCTGTAATCCACTGTAGGGCCATCAGAGGGAGGGATCTTTTGTGAGCCGAAGGAATAGCAAAGCTGATCAAATTGCAAAATAGGCAGCTCGATTGCAGGAACCTGAACAAGTTATGGCTCTAGTGATTGGCCCCCCTGGACTCCCTAGCCTCCTCCAGTATTCCCCACAGGAACAAGAAAATGCTGAGAAATGGGGCTATGAGCAAGGAAACACAGGTTGGTATTAAAGGGAGGATAAGGTTCTAATCCCTGAGGCCCAACAATGGAAACTCACTAAGAGCTTACATGATGCCACCCACTATGGGAGCGATACACTATGGGACTTGACGCAAAAGGCTTTTTCAGGGAAGGGGCTTTAAAGAACAGTAAAACAAATAATGCTTGCCTGTGATTTATGTGCCTGTAATAACCCACAGGCCCATCCAATCCCCCCTTCGTTATTCAGGCCAGAGGGACATTCCCCGGGGAAGACTGGCAGTTAGATTTCATCCAAATGCCTCCACGATCAGGATATAAATTCACGGGATGGGTTGAAGCCTTCCTCACACAATCTGAAAAGAATAATGAAGTCTGTAAGTCCCTTTTAAAAGAAATAGTTCCTCGGTTTGTTCTTCCAAAGTCCCTCCAGAGCGATAATGGGCCCTCTTTTATAGCCAAAATCACACAGAGGCTCACAAGGGCCCTAGGGCTAGACTACAAGCTACACATATCTTGGCACCCCCAGTCTTCAAAGAAGGTGGAGAAAATGAACCATCCTTTAAAGAAAACCTTAGCAAAACTCTGCCAAGAAACTCACGAAACCTGGACCAACTTGCTTTCTATTGTACTCCTCGGGTCTGTGTACCCCAAGGAGTGGTCTGAGATTCATTTGTAACGACCTATAGGAGGCTTTTTCTTACTACTGACATTCTACTGGATGAGGAAGTGAACCAGGCTCTGAGATATGTTATTAATCTAGGACAAGTTCAGAAGGCAATCCAGGACTAGGCCCACAAGACACTGCCAGCTCCCAGTAAAAATACAGACAAAGGAGCAGTTCCCTTTGTAAATAAACCCCGGGGACCAAGTTCTTCTTAAAACCTGGAAAGAGGGGTTTCCTGAAGACCAACTATTGCCAAAATGAAAGGGCCCCTATAGAGTGATTTTAGGCACCCCCACTGCTGTCAAACTGCAAGGGGTATCTAGTTGGATACATTTGTCCAGACTAAAGCTTTTACCTCCAGAAGCCCCGCAGGTCACAACAGAAGGACAATACACCTGTGAGCCAGTGGAAGATCTGAGATACCTATTCAGAAGACAGGCCCCATCGACAGATAAGTAAAATGATGCAGTGGGTTGGACTCCTGTGTGCCGTTCTTGCCATTGTATGCTTGCCTGCATTCTGTGTGCTCAGCCACACCCACCAGGGAAGGAGCTCCTTTGTCTGTGCTGGGTTTAAGGGAAACATTCCCAGAAACATTCCCAGAAATGCTCCTCCTATTGACTCTGTCCACATTATTGGTCCCTGTAACTAGGGGACAATGGGGAAAAAATACAATTATCAACATTTCCAGAATCATATCCAAAGGGAAACATTTAAAAGAATGCTGGATATGCCATCAACACCTCCAGCTGGCTACAGGTTCTTGCATTTCCCCTGAACCTGCCAGGTCCAATGGTAATAATTGCCACTCTCTCGACTACTGCTAGTCACACTTGCATCTTCCAGGGGGCTCATCCAATGCTTTAATCTGACTCCCCCATACAACTTAACCCAAGGCATGGGGTATGCTATGTTAAACTACACTAACGACACTTGTCTCACATGCCCCGAGAACCCCCTGAGGCATAATTACACCAGATATCCTGCCTCTTATATAGGGATAAACTATATCTACAACCTTACCCACTGATGCCCTGTTTCAAATTATGGCCCCATATCCTTAAACAACACAGAAGCAGAATGTGAGCGGTGGGGAGGAAACATCCCATTCACCTGGTCAACCCAATTCAAGCCACCTGTGGGATTCCAGGCAAACAGTGATCTGGCCTATGGAGCACGATTGTCTGATGGGGTCAGCAGGATCATACACAAGCATCTTGTTAAACATGTTGTAAAGCTTTACATGTTTAATTATCAACATGGTGGTCTGCTGTCCCCTAATTGTTTAAGTACTAACAACAGTTATGTCCTTCAAGGACTGTCTGCTCTTAACAACAGTGAGACAGACATCTGAAGGGTTTGTTTTCCTCCACAGACACCCAAACCACCATATGTTACAGAATTATGGTCAGGCCCTGTTCTACTTCCAACCAAGCTATGACCTATAAATGCATTGATAATGTCCACTTCATAGAAGTGTGTACTCTAGGGACTATAGGAATAAGAGGGATTTTCATCTATAACAGCACCACTCAGGCTCACCACCAAACCCAGAGAGCACTAGGAATGATCTTAGCAGGGGCAGGGCTGGCCGCTCTACGGGGAGGCTTTACCTATCATGAAGCAACACTGAGAAATCTCACCAGACAGCTTGGTTTATGATGGAACAGACGGAAAAAGGCTTAATGGTAGTTAAGACCTCCCTTGTTTCTTTGGCTAATGTAGTTCTTGACAATCATCTAGCTCTTAAGTACTTTCTGGCAGAATGAGGTGGAGTTTATGCAATAACTAATACTTCCTGCTGCACCTGGATCAATGCAACAGGACAGGTAGAGCTTAATATTAAGGAAATATACACCCAGGTAGAATTTTGGCAACAATTTTGGCAGGGGCAATATTGCCTCTACTTTCTGGTCAACAGTAAAGGAAGCCCTCCCAAAGTTAACGTGGTTCCTTTCCTTTCTAGGCCCTTTGGTGGCTATTGTCGTTTTCCTTCTTTTGGGCCCTTGTTTGTTTAACCTTTTGGTTAAGTTTGTGTCTTCTAGGCTCCAACAGTTTCAGGTAAGACTCATGATGGCTCAAGGAATTCAACCCATCCCAGAGAAGGTGGCCCAGGTCCCTACAGGTCCTTGGAACACCCAGTGAGGGACTTCTATACCTCTAGGATAGGCTCTAGGATAGGTCTGTGGCCCCAGTCCAGCAGGGAGAAGTTTCAGAAGAGACCTTCAGCCCCTTACCCCTTAAGAATAAGGGTGTAGAGTCCCTCAGGGGTGAAAAAGACAGGCTGGGACCCAGGAGCCTCTGCTGCAGGGCTTGCACCTGGACAAACATCTCCTTGAGTAACAGAATATCTATACAAAGAAACCAAAAAGGACTAAAAATAGCTGCGTGCATGTGCAGTTGGGGCAAATTATGCACAACAAGATACAAAAAGACCAAAAGCCCAACAAAAACAGAGTGTTGGGAGCAAAAGCAGGGCACTGAACATGCCGCCTGCACACAGCACCACCAAGGGGGTGGGCAGACCACCTAAGCCACCCCTCTGGCCTGACCCCTGGACCCACCCCTACCCTTACTCCACATAAGGGACCAACTCACATCCCCTCAGGGAGAGAGAAAGGGCACCTGTTAATTGTTTTCATTCCCTCATGCTGCAGCAGGGGCCTCAGTAAAGCCTTGCCTGAATTTCTTTTCTGGCCTCTTATCAATTTCTATTGATTAAGGAGGCCAAGAACCCTAGTCGATAACACAATCTCATTCCTTCCTTAATATTAGTTTTCAGACACTTACATGTAACTCTATCTCCCCAGAGGCCTTTGTTTATAGTTATAAAATTTTTATTGCTACAGAATTCCTTTCAGCTCTTTATGATTTCTTTTGCTTTGAGGTCCCGTCTGGATCTGACATCCTACGATTCTGAGATGCTCCATGATGAAAGCAATGTTTTAAACTCTAGTCTTGTCAAGCGCAAAAAGAATGTAAGGATGAAGCAACGAAGAGAGCAACAGAAGTGCTGTTATTGTTACTGTTCTGCAGAATTGTAAAAGTAGCTCAAAATGACAGCACTGTCGAGTCCCCTTCCTTCACATAGCTGTAAATTCATAAACAAGTTGTTTTCCAAGAGCATGTCAAGGTTTTCTCCTTCCCAAGAATTTTCCCCCAAGTGTCTTTGATGGCTTCGTACCATGCATATCTTATCATGTTACCATGCATATCTTATCATGTAAAAACTGCCTCCCTGCCCCCTTAAGAGCAGGTGCTCAACTCTCTACTTCCATCTGCCTTGTTTCTTACACTTCTGTCCTTGTTAGGAGCTTCCCTCCTTTGTTTTCCAAAGAGGCAAATTTGTTACAGGTGCCTTCACTCTGCAGGTTAACATTGCCAGAGCTGCTAAGTTCCCTGCAGCCTGTGGCTGTGTTTCTTGCTATGGGTGCAAGCAAATGCAATGCTGAGACTACCATTTGAATTTCAATATGCATCAGACTGACTATAATATCTGAATGAGGAATTTCATTTTGCTAATTTTAAACATGTAAGAGCTAAATAACACACTTAAAATTTTTTACTGGACAACACCTTTTCAGTAATTGTCCTAGCTTGGGTGCTCTCTCCCTTTCTATCCCCAAATGCACAAAGTTCACCTTGTCCCTAGAAGAGAAGGGGTCACTATGATAGAAGTCACATTCTGCCTTCTTTTCTGAAAGTTTTACCAAACCAAACCTGGGTCCGCTTACACATGTGCAGTAAAGCCCAATCTACTGACACAAGGTTGTGGTGAAGGAAAGTGGAGCATTTATTGCAGGGCACCAATCAAGGAGTCCAGGTAGCTAGTGCTTAAAAAGCCCTAACTCCCCAAAGGCTTTCAAGGGAAGGTTTTTAAAGACACGGTGAGGGAGGTGCATTGTGGGACATGTGATCAGCTCATGGACATTTTTCTGATTGGTTGGTGGTGAGGTAATTGGTAGTCAACAACATCAACCTTTTGGTTCCAATTGGTGTAAGGTCTATGTGCTTGTGGGCAGCATACAGTTAACTTTTTCCACCTGCTGGGGTTTCAGTAACTGCAAAACAGCTCAGAGGACATGGCTCAGAATATTATCTATAGCCCTTGAGAAGGAACTAGAGGTCCTTGACTTTATTATTATTTTGTCTTGCTTGACTGTTTTCCTTTCTTTCTGCATTTTCTCACTTCTCTGATTACATTTACTCTTTGGAAGTTAGGGAAAGCCTAGGAGGCTAAAGTTTTTCTACACACAAGAGGCAGGCGGAGGACATGGGGGTGGGGGTCTGTCCCAGGAAGGCCCCATAGGGTCCTGCTTGGTTACAAAATCACAACCAACTCCATAAGATCACCAGGCAAAATTTAACACAACCATTTCTTGGGACAACAATTCCCACATCCTCCATAGCATGTGGAATCTTCCTGGACCAGGGCACAAACCCGTGTCCCTTGCATCAGCAAGCGGACTCTCATCCACTGTGCTACCAGGGAAGCCCTGGGACAACAATTCTTCATCAGAGCCACAGGAAGAGAACAATAAGATGCCCTCTTCTGCCCAGGCAGAGTGTGCCAGTTATTATGTAATTGTCTCTCAACTTCAAACACATCATTCTATACTCTACTTGGTGATGCTGGGTTTCTACAAATCATTCTACCCCTTTGCCAACTATTCCACTATTAGGCTCTGCCAGTGGAGGGTGACGACAAGGTTGAAGGAATAAAAATGGACTTGTTCCTTTCTGTTCCAGTTTTGTTTCCTGTTCTTGAGAATCACACCAATGATGCTCCTTCACCCTGACAGCAGCACTCTGGCAGCAGCATTTATTTCTATCATTTCTGTAGTGGAGGTTGAATCCAGCTTGCAGATTTCCAGCACTCTCAGAATCAGCATCATTTTCCCTCTCAGAGGTATCAGCACAGCCAGATATGTTCTCCCCTCAGAGGTCTGAGTCCCAGCCTCTTTCCTAACTTGGTACTAAGAATGTTTGGTGGGCCCAGACTTCTTGCATTTGCATGCATGGGATTGAAATTCAGGTCATTTTGTTGGAATGTTAAGGATAAGGACATCACAAGAAGGCTGGGGGACTTGGGGACATTCAGTTTACATGTTAATGACTCACAAAACTGTATCTATATGCCAGACATCTTTCCTGCGTTTAAACAGAGGGCCTATATGTGCCTCAAACTCAGAATGTCTACAATTAAATCATTGTCTTCCCCCTTAACTCAGTGAATGTTGACACCATCTACCACTTCCCAGAAAGAATCACTTTTTACCTTCACAGACAGTCTCCAAGTAATGTCAATTTTACTTCCTAAATGTCTCCTAATCTCCATCTCTAATTCACAGCCCTAGTTCAGGTCCACTGATCTCACTGCATTACTGTAAAACCCTCCTATTGTCTCTTTGCTTTCAACTCTTTCTGTTCTAATCTGTCTAGAGTGTATACGGCTTTTAAAAGATCTAAAAAGATAATAAAAACTTATCATTTCCAGGACATAATCCCAGATCTGTCCAGGGACTCTGAAAGACTCTCTTATGACTCCAAGTCATTTAAATTTTTTTTTTTTTTTATCACTGGCTCTGAGTAATGTGATCATTTGTCTTGTGTTGTTTACTTCATGTTTCTTGTGCCTATTGTTCATTGAGCTTGGATCTGTGGGTTTATAGTTTTCATAGTTTGAAAATTTCGGGGCCATCATTTCCTCCAATATTTCTTCTGTGCCTACATGCGGGGACTCCAATAACAGGTATATTGGGCTGCTTGAAATTGTCCCACAGCACACTGATTCACCCTTTTTGCATTCTCTTTTCTCCTTGAGTTTCACTTTGTATACCTTCTAGTGGTATGTTTTGAATTCACTAGTCTTTTCTTTTGTCATATCTAATCAATCTTTAATTCCAGTGTATTTTTCATCTCAGTCATTATTGTTTTCCTCTCTAGAAGTTCTACTTTTATTATATTTTTATATTTTCCATGTCTCTACTTAACATTTTGAGCATGTATAATACAGTTATAACAACTGTTTAAATGTCTTCATCTTCTAAATCTAAGGTCTATGTCAATTCTGAGTTAGTTTCACTTAATTGATTATTCTCCTCATTATGGATTATGTTTTCCTACTTCTTTGCCTGTTAATCTTTGGTTGGATGCCAGACATTGTAAAATTTACCTTGTTGGATGCTTAATATTTTTGTATTCCCAGTTCTCATTCTTTTGACTACCCAGTGTCTGTACCTTCTATTGAGGCAGAGCTTGTATCCCATCATAGAAACTGAAAATGCCAGACCCATTTTTTTCCAGCATCCTTGCAGTGAGGATGAAAGCCCATGACCTAGCCATGACCATGACCAATATCAATACTTGTTCTACACTTTAAACAAGAAACAGGTGCAGGGAAGAAGCAGAGATCACAGTGAGTTCATTTTAGGGACAGGAAGCAGCAGCAGCAGTAAGAGCAGCTACATCTATTCTCTAGAGGCAACATTCCTAGTGGCCATAGTAACAATGGCCTAGCAGATGGCCATCTGGTACCCAGCAGGGTAGCAGTGAGATTTTCACTAGACCTGTTCTGTAGTGAGATTTTGGGCTTTTTTCCAGCTGTGTAGTCTGCCAGCCTGGTTGTCCAGTTTTTCTAGAGATGCTGCATGCCATCCAATATTAGTTAACATTTTTTATTATTGTGTGGACAAAGAATGTCTTTTTTGCAACATGTCTGATTTTCTTTAATTAACAGTAATCTTTTGATGTTCTGACTACCTGGGGTTTTTTTGCAAAAACCCCTATATATCCTGGCTCCTCCCTTACCTCTTCAGACAAGTCCCTCAGAGCGATCTGAGAGGCTGCTTCCTGGGATTAAGTCCTCAGCAAGTCTGCAAAATAAAACATAATTCTCAACTTTTAGTTTATGCATTTTTTTTCAGTCGACAATTGAAATATATGTATGTGTGTGTGTGGTGTGTATAGTTATATTTATGTTTATATATATATGTATATATATATATCTCTCACATAATTGATGATTTTTCACAAACTGAATTTTCATGAACCAAACACATGTTTATAACCAATGCTCAAATCAAGAAACAGAATATTATCAACATCCTAGAAGCTTCCTTATTTCCCCTCCAGTCATTACCCTCTGCCATCCAAGGATAACCATAATCATGACTCCTAACATCAAAGATTAGTTGTGCCTGTTTTTTTAACTTTATACAAATTGGATCATACAACATATTCTTTTGTGTATGTCTACCATTATATTTATGAGATTCATTCTTATGATTTTATGTAGTTGTGGCTTGTTTATTCTTGTTGGAATAGTAAAGCATTCCATTTTATAAGTATACTTTATAAATGCATTTATACATTTGTGTTGAGGGTCCTGTGAACTAAAAATGCCACCGGCTGTCTCAGTAAACAAGGGATGTTACAGCCGTCAGCCACTACAGCCACCCCTGACGGTGAGCCCTGAGGGAATAGCTGAGGTGCATATCAAAGGAATGATTTCGATGAGCCCAGACTCTTGCATCCTTCCATACATAGAAAAGCGCTAAATTTGGTGTTCTGACTACCTGGTCTTTGTTGCAAAAACTCTGTATATCCTGGCTCCCACCTTGCCTTTTCTGAGCAGTCCCTCAGAATGATCTGAGATGCTGTGTCCCGGGCTTGAGTCCTCAGTTTTGTCCACTGAATAAAATATGTCTTAACTTTTAGGTTGTGCATTTTTTTTCAGTCTCCAAGACCACACTCATGTTCAACGATTTGCTAGAGAGACTCACAGAACTCAGAAAAGTAACTGTTATATTCCAGTTAAGGTTTGTTACAGTTAAAGGATACAGATTGAAATCAGCAAAAGGAAAAGGTACATAGGGCTGAGTCCAGAGAAAAACAGGCACAAGGTTCTAGGTGTCCTCTTCCAGTGCAGTCGCATGGGTAGAACTTAATTTTTCTAGCAAGTATGGGTGACAACAGGTGCAAAGTGTTGCCAATCAGGGAAGCTCTTTCAAGCCTTGATGTCCAGGTTGTGGGGGTTTCTTTGGAGATCAGTCACTATAGGCATGCGGTGCCCACGTGACAGACCTCAGCTACTCAGTCTCACCCTCATCATACATCATGACCTAAAGGCTCAGGCATACAGAAACAGGCATTCACATGAGTCACATTATTAGCTTAACCTAACTGGCATAGCCCATGGCTTTAGGCATACAAAGACACACTTTTCAGGAAGGATATTGCATGGGCTCAGAGAGCTGCTCCCAGGATCCAAGCCAAGGGCCCGTTCTGAAGACTCTGGGAATGTACAGGGTCCAAGTAGTCCAGGCTTGCAGAATTAACCCATTCTGCATACTATTATACTGTTGATGGGTATTTAAGCAGTTTACATTTTTTATTAATATGAATAGTGTTGCTATAAACATTCTGGTACATATTTTTGGTGAAGACTTGGGTGCATTTATATTGGGTGGTTCCTCAGTAGTGGAAATAATAGGTCATAGGATATGTACTCAGTTTTCATAGACACTGCCAAATCGTATTCCAAAGTTACTATACCAATTTAAACTCCCACCATCAGTGTATGAAAGTTTTCAATATCTTTCTTTTTTGTGGGGGCTGGCCTGCTGCATGGCTTGCTGGATCTTAGTTCCCCAGCCAGGGATTGAACCCATGCTCCCTGCATTGGGAGCGTGGTGTCTTAACCACTGGATCACCAGGGACATCCCTGGTTATCTATTTTATATATAGTGGTGTGTATATGTTAATCCCAAATTCCTAATTTATCTTCCCCACCTCTTTCTCCTTTGGTAACAAATTTGTTTTCTATGTCTGTGAGTCTATTTCTGTTCTGTAAATTAGTTCATTTGTATCATTTTTTTAGACTCCTCATCTAAGCAATATCATATGATATTTGCCTTTGTCTGACTGACTTCACTTAGTATGATAATCTCTATGTCCCAATATTCTCTCTATTCTTTTTTTAAAGATTTTTTTTTGACGTGGACCATTTTTAAAGTCTTTATTGAATTTGTTACAACATTGCTTATGTTTTTTTTAATGTTTTTTGGCCCTGAGGAACATGGGATCTTAGCTCCCTGACCAGGGATTGAACCCGCACCCCCTGCATTGGAAGGTGAAGTCTTAACCACTGCACCCCCAGGAAAGTCCCTCAATATTCTCTTAATGAATCTGTTTTCTGTTTAAATTACCCAGAGTCAGTTTCTGTTGTTTACAAATGAGACTTCCTAGTTGATATAATCCCATCTTACATTTTTTTGCATTTGTGTCCAGCTTGGTCTTCTGCATTTCTTTTCGTTTTGACAGATGTTTGCTGAGTATCTATACTGTGTGCTAGGAACATAGACCCTGATCTTTGCCTGTGTAAGTCAGTTTGGCTGGACTCCAGGTCCTCTGACTGCAGCTTTGTCCTCAGGACTCCTGGTAATTCCACACTTCCTTTTATCCCCTATTGTCTGTGCATTCTTTTTCTTGAACCCCTATAGTTCTGGTCCTAGTCCTTCCTGATCGGCATAGAACCAAACTCCCCAAGCCTCAGCTCCAACAGAGGGTTTCCTAGTGTTAAGAGGAAGGGTCTCTCCCTCAGGTCTTAATTAAGTTGCATAGACCAGTGTTAGGGGTTCAACTGTGTCCTCTCCCCAAAAAAGATATGTTGAAGTCCTAACCTCCAGTTCCTCAGAATGTGACCGTATTTGGAGATAGGGCCTTTATAGAGGTAACTGAGTTAAAATGTCACCATTAAGGAGCAGCCCTAATCCAATATAATGAGTGTTCTTATAAAAGGGGAAATCTGGAAACAAAGATACAACTGGAGAGATGACAATGCAAAGAGACACAGGGAGAAGATGGCCATATATAAGCCAGGGAGAGAGTCCTGGAAGAGACTCTTCCCTCACAGCCCTCAGGAGGAATCAACTCTGCTGACGCCTTGATTTTGGACTTCCAGCCTCCAGAACTGTGAGACAATAAATTTCTGTTTAAGCCACTCCATTCTTGTTACTTTGTTATGGCAGCTCTAGCAAACTAACAACCAGGTAGGATGGATCAGCTTTTCTTAAACGTTTTCAGATCACGTGGTGTACAGCAGCGGATCAGAGCATAGTGGCTACCCTTTTGGAAACACTGCTATAGAAACTGAGGTTGGGGACAGAAGAATTTTGGAAGAACAATCCCAAATCTAACTCCAGATTATCTGGCCATTCATGAGAACTTGAACAAGGCCTGGCTAAATCATGGAGTTCTACGCACATTGTTCTTTCTGTTTTCACAAATTGATAAGCATGATTCACTTCTCAACAGCCTTCTGTGGGAACACATGGACTGCTTCACTTAGTGGCTATTAACATCTGTTCCACAGTCTGGGGGGCACAATTTGGGAATGTTTTTCTCCCAGGTCCTTTTCTTGGGAACTTTTCCAAAACCAGAAGATTAATAAAATTTTGATAGATGCAGGTACAGCATGTCTTGAAAACTCCCTGAAACATCCTCATTGCCTTTAATCTGGCAGGTTACCTTCAAAGAACTTCAAGCTGAATCCTTGTGAGGGACGGATTTTGCTTGTAAAATATTGTGAAGTTTCAGAACTCCTATTTCTCTTGATGGTCAAACTGTTGATTAAAGAGGGAAAAGCAGGGAGAAAGAAAATGACATAAACAGAAAATACTTTGGGAATATTAAATGGATTCAGAGACGATGATTTACTGCCCTTCCAGCTAAACTTGGCAATAAAGAATATAGTAAATGTGCCTCATGAGAAACTTCTTTTCTATTTTAAGTCCTTCCTTTAGCTATTTTCACCCTTCAATCTCCATCCCCTTTTTTTTGGTCTTTAGGTCTGGATTTGAATATATTTCAGCAAAGCTGAATAAATGACCCACTTGGTTGAGCCTCAGGGGTCAAATTCTGAATACTGCCTGGAGGTGAACATGGTGACACACCCTCAAGAACTTGTTCTGGTGACATTAAAGAGCATCTTGGTTTGCTGGAGATCAAGATCCTCTTCCACATCTCTGGTTCACTTCCTATTGCTTCCAGGGACTAGTGACACTGCTCTGTCCACAGAGGTTACTTTGTTTCTTCCTCTTTTAAAATTGAAATGAAGTTCACATAACTTAAAACATACATTTTAAAGCATACGTTTCAGTGGGTTTTAGCATGTTCACAACGTTGTGCAGCCATCAGAACTATCTAATTCCCAAACATTCCATCACCCCAAAAGAAACCTTGTACCCATCATCTGTCACCTCCTGATTCCTCCATCCCCTCCAGGCCTTGATAACCATTAATCTACTTTCTGCCTCTGTGGATTTGCCTATTCTGGACATTGTATGTAAATGGAATCATACAATAAATGGACACTGTGACTGGCTTCTTTCACTTAGAATGTTTTCAAGGTTCATCCATGTTGTAGCATGTATCAGGATTCCATTCCTTTATATGCCTGAATATTATTGCATGGTATGGATAGACCACATTTTATTTATCCATTCATCAGTTGATGGACATTTGGGTTACTTCCATTTTTTGGCTTTTATGAATAATACTGCTATGAATATTCATGTACAAGTTTTTGTTTGGATATCTTTTCAGTTCTCTTGGATATATACCCAAGAGTAGAATTGCTGGATCATATGGTAATGTTATGTTTAACTTTTTAAGGAAATGCGAAATGTTTCCCAGAGCTTTTTTCCAAGAGTAGGATGGTAAGACTGATCTCAGACACACTGTTGTCCAGGGGCAGCTGAACTATCAGAGAGAAATGCCCACCTTAAAGTTGAAGATGCAAGAGTGGTGCCCAGAGGAGATGCCAAAGTTGGATATTTCCACTTGGGCATAATCCAAATGCAGTGATTGTTAATGTTGCTGGGAGATGAGGTCTCTGAGGGTGATAACAGGTGGAAAGAAGGGAATACAAGAGACATATCATAGGCCAAACACTGTCTAGGATTGTGCCTTAGATGTGCTACCAATTTAATCACCACAACACAATTAAGTGGTTGCTGTCATGAGCTCCATTTTGTAGATGGGGAAACTGAGGCTCACCAAGTTTAAGCATATGAACTGGTTTCTGTAGCTTGTATAGAGCAGGTCCAGGACTTAATGCTGGCAAAGCCCATAGATACAACCTGAAAAAAAAAAATTAAGGGATTAGAGGTAGATTTTTAAAAAGAGAGTACCATTAAGTGTATCAGGATGTGGTGAGTAACATACAGTGTTCTAGAATAAAAGAGAGGTTTTCTGTTTATTCTTTGTTTTAGGAGAAGGTTTTCAAATATGCCAGCTGTTACAAAGAGGTCAATTAAATGCAAAACATATGTGTATAATAATATCCAGTTGTCTCATTTCTGACCCATTCTATTCCATTGGATGTTTCCTATTCAGACTTTAACTAATACAGCCTGGGCTACAAAGTGATGAAAGGGAAGAACCTACAACAAGATTACTCTATCTGGCAAGGATCTCATTCAGATTGGATGGAGAAATCAAAAGCTTTACAAAAAAGAAAAAGCTAAGAGAATTTAGCAACACCAAACCAGCTTTACAACAAATGCTAAAGGAACTTCTCTAAGTGGGAAACACAAGAGAAGAAAAGGACCTACAAAAACAAACCCAGGCTTCCCTGGTGGTACAGTGGTTGAGAGTCGGCCTGCTGATGCAGGGAACACGGGTTCATGCCCCAGTCCAGGAAGATCCCACATGCCGTGGAGCAGCTAGGCCCGTGAGCTATGGCTGCTGAGCCTGCACATCCAGAGCCTGTGCTCCGCAACAGGAGAGATCACAACAGTGAGAGGCCCGCGTACCACAAAAAAACAAAACAAAACAAAAAAAACAAACCCAAAACAATTAAGAAAATGGTAATAGGAACATACATATCGATAATTACCTTCAACATGAATGGATTAAACGCCCCAACCAAAAGACATAGGCTCGTTGAATGGATACAAAAACAAGACCCATATATATGCTGGTTACAAGAGACCCAATTCAGACCTAGGGACGCATATAGACTGAAAGTGAGGGGATGGAAAAAGATATTCCATGCAAATGGAAATCAAAAGAAAGCTTGAGCAGCAATACTCATATCAGATAAAGTAGAGTTGAAAATAAAGAATGTTACAAGAGACAAGGAAGGACACTACATAATAATGAAGGGATCAATCCAAGAAGAAGATACAACAATTATAAATATATATGCACCCAACACAGGAGCACCTCAATACATAAGGCAACTGCTAACAGCTATAAAACAGGAAATAGACAGTAACACAATAATATTGGGGGAATTTAACACCTCACTTACACCAATGGCCAGATCATCCAAACAGAAAATTAATAAGGAAACACAAGCTTTAAATGACACAATAGACCAGATAGATTTAATTACTATTTATAGGACATTCCATCCAAAACCAGCAGATTACACTGTCTTCTCAAGTGCACATGGAACATTCTCCAGGATAGATCACATCTTGGGTCACAAAAAAGGCCTCAGTAAATTTAAGAAAATTGAAATCATATCAAGCATCTTTTCTGACCACAATGTTATGAGATTAGAAATGAATTACAGGGAAAAAACGTAAAAAACACAAACTCATGGAGGCTAAACAATATGTTACTAAATAGCCAAGACATCATTGAAGAAATCAAAGAGGAAATCAAAAAATACCTAGAGAAAAATAACAATGAAAACACAACGATCCAAAAGCTATGGGATGCAGCAAAAGCAGTTCTAAGAGGGAAGTTTATAGCTATACAAGCCTGCCTCAAGAAAGAAGAAAAATCTCACATAAACAATCTAACCTTTCACCTAAAGGAAACTAGAGAAAGAAGAACAAACAAAACCCAAAGTCAGCAGAAGGAAACAAATCATAAAGATCAGAGTAGAAACAAAGAAAACAAGAGCAAAGATCAATAAAACTAAAAGCTGGTTCTTTGAGAAGATAAACAAAATTGATAAACCATTAGCCAGATTCATCAAGAAAAAGAGGGAGAGGACTCAAATCAATAAATTTAGAAATGAAAAAGAAGTTACAACAGACACCACAGAAATACAAAGCATCCTAAGAGACTACTGCAAGCAACTCTATGCCAATAAAATGGACAACCTGGAAGAAATGGACAAATTCTTAGAAAGGTATAACCTTCCAAGACTGAACCAGGAAGAAATAGAAAATAAACAGACCAATCACAAGTAATGAAATTGAAACCATGATTAAAAATATTCCAACAAATGAAAGTCCAGGAACAGATGGATTCACAGGTGAATTCTATCAAACATTTAGAGAAGAGCTAACACCTATCCTTCTCAAACTCTTCCAAAAAATTGTGGAGGAAGGAACATTCTTGAACTCATTCTATGAGGTCACCATCACCCTAATACCAAAACGAGACAAAGATACTACAAAAAAAGAAAATTATAGACCAATATCACTGATGAATATAGATGCAAAAATCCTCAACAAAATACTAGCAAACAGAATCCAACAACACATTAAAAGGATCATACACCATGATCAAGTGGGCTTTATCCCAGGGATGCAAGGATTCTTCAATATACACAAATCAATCAATGTGATGCACCATTTTAACAAATTGAAGAAAAAAACCCATATGATCATCTCTATATATGCAGAAAAAGATTTTGACAAAATTCAACACCCATTTATCATAAAAACTCTCTGGAAAGTGGACATAGAGGGAACCTACCTCAACATAATAAAGGCCATATACGAAAAACCCAAAGCAAACATCATTCTCAATGGTGAAAAACTGAAAGCATTTCCTCTAAGATCAGGAACAAGACAAGGATGTCCACTCTCACCACTATTATTCAACATAGTTTTGGAAGTCCTAGCCATGGCAATCAGAGAAGAAAAAGAATTAAAAGGAATACAAATTGGAAAAGAAGAAGTAAAACTGTCACTGTTTGCAGATGACATGATATTACACATAGAGAATCCTAAAAATGTCAGAAAACTACTAGAGCTAATCAATGAATTTGGTAAAGTTGCAGGATGTAAAATTAATGCACAGACATCTCTTGCATTCCTATACATTAATGATGAAAAATCTGAAAGAGAAATTTAAAAAACACTCCCATTTACCATTGCAAATAAAGAATAAAATACCTAGGAATAAACCTACCTAAGGAGACAAAAGACCTGTATGCAGAAAACTATAAGACACTGATGAAAGAAATTAGAGATGATACAAACAGATGGAGAGATATACCATGTTCTTGGATTGGAAGAATCAACATTGTGAAAATGACTAAAATACCCAAGGCAATCTACAGATTCAATGCAATCCCTATCAAATTACCAATGGCATTTTTTATGGAACTAGAACAAAAAAATCTTAAAATCTGTATGGAGACACAAAAGACCCTGAATAGCCAAAGCAGTCTTGAGGGAAAAAAGTGGAGCTGGAAGAATCAGACTCCCTGACTTCAGACTATATTATAAAGTTACAGTAATCAAGACAACATGGTACTGACACAAAAACAGAAACATAGATCAATGGAACAAGATAGAAAGTCCAGAGATAAACCCACGCACCTATGTCAACTAATCTATGACAAAGGAGGCAAGGATATACAATGGAGAAAATACAGTCTCTTCAATAAGTGGTGCTGGGAAAACTGGACAGCTACATGTAAAAGAATGAAATTAGAACACTCCCTGACACCATACACAAAGATAAATTCAATGGATTTGAGACTTAAATGTAAGACCAGACACTATAAAACTCTTAGAGGAAAACATAGGAAGAACACTCTTTGACATAAATCACAGCAAGATCCTTTTTGATCCACCTCCTAGAGTAATGGAAATAAAAACAAAAATTAAAAAATGAGACCTAATGAAACTTAAAGGCTTTTGCACAGCAAAGTAAGCCATAAACAAGACGAAAAGACAACCCTCAGAATGGGAGAAAATATTTGCAAATGAATCAACGGAGAAAGGATTAATCTCCTAAATATATAAACAGCTCATGCAGCTCAATATTAAAGAAACAAACAACCCAATCTAAAAATGGGCAAAAGACCTAAATAGACATTTCTCCAAAGAAGACATACAGATGAATCATGAAAAGCTGCTGAACACTACTAATTATTAGGGAAATGCAAATCAAAACTACATTGAGGTATCACCTCACACCAGTTAGAATGGGCACCATCAGAAAATCTACAGAGAGCAAATGCTCGAGATGGTGTGGAGAAAAGGGAACACTCTTGCACTGTTGGCGGGAATGTAAATTGATACAGCCACTATGGAGAACAGTATGGAGGTTCCTTAAAAAACTAAATATAGAATTACCTTATGATCCAGCACTCCCACAATTGTGCGTACACCCAGAGAAAACCATAATTCAAAAAGATACCTGCACCCCAGTATTCATTTCAGCACTATTTACAATAGCCAGGTCACGGAAGCAACCTGAATGCCCATCGACAGATGAACGGATAAAGAAGATGTGGTACATATATACAATGGAATATTACTCAGCCATAAAAAGGAACGAAACTAAGTCATTTGTAGAGACATGGATGGATCTAGAGACTGTAGTACAGAGTGAAGTGAGTCAGAAAGAGAAAAACAAATATCGTATATTAACACATGTATGTGGAACCTAGAAAAATGGTACAGATGAACTGGTTTGCAGGGCACAAGTTGAGACACAGATGTAGAGAACAAACGTATGGACACCAAGGTGGGAAAGCAGTGGGGGGGTGAGGACAGTGTTGTGATGAATTGGGCGATTGTGATTGACATGTAGACACTAATATGCATAAAATTGATGACTAATAAGAACCTGCTGTATAAAAAAATAAATAAAATTTAAATTTAAAAATTAAAAAAGGTTAAATACAAAGTAAAAACATTAAAGGCTGCAGGGAGAAACAACAATTAACATACAAGGGAATCCCCATAAGGTTAACAGCTGATCTTTCAGCGGAAACTCTGCAAACCAGAAGGGAGTGGCAGGACATATTTAAAGTGATGAAAGGGAAAAACCTTAAACTAAGATTACCCAGCAAGGATCTCACTCAGATTCGACAGAGAAATTAAAACCTTTACAGACAAGCAAAAGCTAAAAGAATTCAGCACCACCAAACCAGCTCTACAACAAATGCTAAAGGAACTTCTCTAGACAGGAAACACAAAAGAAGGAAAAGACCTACAATAACAAACCCGGAACAATTAAGAAAACGGTAATAGGAACATACATATCGATAATTACCTTCAACGTGAATGGATTAAGTGCTCCAACCAAAAGACATAAATTGGATGAATGGATACAAAAACAAGACCCATATATATGCTCTCTACAAGAGACCCACTTTAGACCTCGGAACAAACATAGACTGAAAGTGAGGACATGGAAAAAGGTATCCCATGCAAATGGAAATCAAAAGAAAGCTGGAGTAGCAATTCTTATATCAGACAAAATAGACTTTAAAATAAAGACTATTACAAAAGACAAAGAAGGACACAACATAATGATCAAGGGATCAATCCAAGAAGAAGATATAACAATTGTAAATATTTATGCACCCAACATAGGAGCACCTCAATACATAAGGCAAATGCTAACAGCCATAAAAGGGGAAATCGACAGTACCATAATCATAGTAGGGGACTTTAACACCCCATTTTCACCAATGGATAGATCATCCAAAATCAAAATAAATAAGGAAACACAAGCTTTAAATGATACATTAAACAAGATGGACTTAATTGATATTTATAGGACAATCCATCCAAAAACAAGAGAATACACTTTCTGCTCAAGTGCTCATGGAACATTCTCCAGGAGGGATTATATCTTGGGTCACAAATCAGCATTGGTAAATTTAAGAAAATTGAAATCTTGTGAAGTATCTTTTCTGACAACGATGCTATGAGACTAGATATCAATCAAAGGAAAAATTCTGTAAAAAATACAAACACTTGGAGGCTAAACAATACACTATGTAATAACGAAGAGATCACTGAAGAAATCAAAGAGGAAATCAAAATATACCTAGAAACAAATGACAATGAAAACATGACAACCCAAAACCTATGGGATGCAGCAAAAGCAGTTCTAAGAGGAAGTTTGTAGCAATACAATCCCACCTCAAGAAACAAGAAACATCTCAAATAAACAACATAACCTTACACCTAAAGTAATTAGAGAAAAAAGAACCCCAAATCCCCAAAGTTAACAGAGGGAAAGAAATCATAAAGAACAGATCAGAAATAAATGAAAAACAAATGAAGGAAAGGATCACAAAGATCAATAAAACTAAAAACTTTTTTTCTCATCAAGAAAAAAAGGGAGAAGACTCAAATCAATAGAACTGGAAATGAAAAAGGAGAAGTGACAACTAACACTGCAGAAATACAAAGGATCATGAGAGTTTACTGCAAGCAACTATATGCCAATAAAATGGACAACATGGAAGAAATGGACAAATTCTTAGAAAAGCACAACCTTCCAGGACTGAACCAGGAAGAAATAGAAAATATAAACAGACCAATCACAAGCACTGAAATTGAGACTGTGATTAAAAATCTTCCAACAAACAAAAGTCCAGGAGCAGATGGCTTCACAGGCGAATTCCATCAAACATTTAGAGAAGAGCTAACACCTATCCTTCTCAAACTCTTCCAAAATACAGCTGAGGGAGGAACACTCCCAAACTCATTCTATGAGACCACCATCACCATGATACCAAAACCAGACAAAGATGTCACAAAGAACGAAAACTACAGGCTGATATCACTGATGAACATAAATGCAAACATCCGCAACCAAATACCAGCATACAGAATCCAACAGCACATTGAAAGGATCATACACCATGATCAAGTGGGGTTTATCCCAGGAATGCAAGGAATCTTCAGTATATGCAAATCAAGCAATGTGATACACCATATTAACAAATTGAAGGAAAAAAACCATATGATCATCTCAATAGATGCAGAAAAAGCTTTCGACAAAATTCAACACCCATATATGATAAAAACCCTTCAGAAAGTAGGCATAGAGTGAACTTAGCTAACCATAATAAAGGCCATATATGACAAACCCACAGCCAACATCATTCTCAATGGTGAAATACTAAAACAATTTCCACTAAGATCAGGAATAAGACAATGTTGCCCACTCTCACCACTATTATTCAACATAGTTTTGGAAGTTTTAGCAATCAGCAGAAAAAGAAATAAATGGAATTCAAATTGAAAAAGGAGTAAAGCTGTCACTGTTTGCAGATGACATGATACTATACATAGAGAATCCTAAAGACACTACAAGAAAACTACTAGAGCTAATCAATGAATTTGGTAAAGTTGCAGGATACAAAATTAATGCACAGAAATCTCTTGAATTTCCATACACTAATCATGAAAAATCTGAAATAGAAATTAAGGAAACACTCCCATTTACCATTGCAACAAAAAGAATAAAATACCTAGGAATAAACCTACCTAAGGAGACAAAAGACCTGTATGCAGAAAACTATAAGACACTGATGAAAGAAATTAAAGATGATACAAAGAGATGGAGAGATATACCATGTTCTTGGATTGGAAGAATCAACATTGTGAAAATGAGTATACCACCCAAAGCAATCCACAGATTCAATGCAATCCCTATCAAACTACAAATGGCAGTTTTCACAGAACTAGAGCAAAACATTTCACAATTTGTATGGAAACACAAAAGACCCTGAATAGCTAAAGCAATCTTGAGAAAGAAAAACAAAGTTGGAGGAAACAGGCTCCTGGTCTTCAGAGTATACTACAAATCTACAGGAATCAAGACAGTATGGTACTGGCACAAAAACAGAACTAAAGATCAATGGAACAAGATAGAAAGCCCAGAGATAAACCCACGCACATATTGTCACCTTATCTTTGATAAAGGAAGCAAGAATATACAGTGGAGAAAAGACAGCCTCTTCAATAAGTGGTGCTGGAAAGAATGAAATTAGAACACTCCCTATCACCATACAGAAAAATAAACTCAAAATGGATTAAAGACCTAAATGTAAGACCAGACACTATCAAACTCTTAGAGGAAAACATAGGCAGAACACTCTATGACATAAATCACAGCAAGATCCTTTTTGACCCACCTCCTAGAGAAATGGAAATAAAAAACCAAAAATAAACAAATGGGACCTAATAAAACCTAAAAGCTTTTGCACAGCAGAGGAAACCATAAACAAGATGAAAAGACAACCCTCCGAATGGGCGAAAATATTTGCAAATGAAGCAACTGTCTAAGGATTAATCTCCAAAATTTACAAGCAGCTCAGGTAGCTCAAGATCAAAAAAACAAACAACCCAATCCAAAAATGGGGAGAAGACCTAAATAGACATTTGTCAACAGAAGATATACAGATTGCCAAGAAACACACAAAAGGATGTTCAACATCACTAATCATTAGAGAAATGCAAATCAAAACTACAATGAGGTATCACTTCACACCAGTCAGAATGGCCATCATGAAAAAATCTACAAACAATAAATGCTGGAGAGGATGAGGAGAAAAGGGAACCTTCTTGCACTGTTCGTGGAAATGTAAATTGATACAGCCACTATGGAGAACAGTATGGAGGTTCCTTAAAAAACTAAAAATAGAACTACCATATGACCCAGCATTCCCACTGCTGAGCATATACCCTGAGAAAACCATAATTCAAAAAGAGTCATGTACCACAATGTTCATTGCAGCTCTATTTATGATAGCCAGGATATGGAATTAACCTTAGTGTCCATCAATAGATGAATGGATAAAGAAGATGTGGCACATATATACAATGGAATATTACTCAGCCATAAAAAAAACGAAATTGAGTTATTTGTAGTGAGGTGGATGGACCTAGAGTCTGTCATACAGAGAAAAATAAATACCATATGCTAACACATATATATGGAATCTAAAAAAAAAAAAAAAAAAAAAAAAAAAGAATGAAGACCCTCCGGGCAGGACAGGAATAAAGACACAGATGTAGAGAAAGGACTTGAGGACATGGGGAGGGGGAACTGTTAGCTGGGAAGAAGTGAGTGACTAGCATTGACTTATATATACTACCAAATGTAAAATAGATAGCTAGTGGGAAGCAGCCGCATAGCACAGGGAGATCAGCTCAGTGCTTTATGACCGCCTGGAGGGGTGGGATAGGGAGGGTGGGAGGGAGATGCAAGAGACAGGAGATATGGGGATATATGTATACGTATAGCTGATTCACTTTGTTATAAAGCAGAAGGTAACACACCATTGTAAAGCAATTATACTCCAGTAAAGATAAAAAAAACAAAGTTAAAAAAATAAACAAAACCATATTTTACGGGCAATGAGGCGGTACTTTACCCTTTCCTCAGTGTTTTTTACCTTCAGCTTTTTTTTTTATTCTTCAGATGGTGATGCGTGGACCTGAGATTAAAGTACTATTATTTCAGAGCACTAAAGCAAAACCATGTAATGATGACTTCAGAAATCTGCAGTTTCAGCCAACAATCTCTTTTTCATTAGCAATCTCAGTATTGTTGGGGCTAGAATCTTTCCCTACTTCAGATTGCTGGTTTGCTTGACACTTGAGAATGTTTTCAACGATAAGACAAGGTTGGAGCTGGATCCATGTAAAGCCAGTCATGAAGCCCTTTTATGGAAAATTTCCATGAAAAGATCAGAAACAACTGTTTTCTGAAGAAAATTACAGTAAAAATAAAGTGAAGTTGATGCCATAGTAAGTCTATATTACTCACAAGCCAATGGATGAATTGATTCTAGTAGTTGTTTGATTGTTTTGCTTTCTGCTCAGATAAAAACAGCTTCTTTAATATTTTATTGAAGCATAGTTGATTTACAATGTTGTTAATTTCTGCTGCACAGCAAAGTGATTCAGTTATACATATATAGTCACTCTTTTTAAAAATATTCTTTTCCTTTTTGGTTTATCACAGCATATTGAATATAGTTCCCTGTGCTATACAGTAGGCCCTTGTTGTTTATCCATTCTATATATAATAGTTTGCGTTTGCTAACCCCAAACTCCCAATCCTTCTTCCCTCCACCCATCCTCCCATTTGCCAACCACAAGTCTGTTCTCTATGTCTGTGAGTCTAAAATAGCTTAGTTTTTGTAGAAAGGATTCTGCTGCATAAACACTTTCAAGTGCAGGGATGAAGGAAGCCTCTTTGGTCCTTCTCTGAGGTGACCTAGTATATGCTGAGATGCACTCCAGAGGATGGCTTGGTTGCTGCTGCTACTGAAATTGCAGGTATTGGTGCCTAAGAAAGTGGATCCTTTCCAAGTTGAACTGTGGGAATACAGACCACAAAAGTATGAGACAGCATTGGAGAAGGACAGTCATTGCTGCTTAGGGTCCATGGCAATCAGATAACCCTACTTAACTCCTGAGAGGAATATACTTCCTTTCAGAAGATCTCAATATTTAGTAGGTGAGAATTTACTGTGCAGAAAGACTCTAAGGTGGCCCTCCACGATTTAGGTCTCCTGGAGTTCACAACCTTGTATAATCCTCTCCCCCTGAGTGAAAACGAGACCTGGGATTTGCTTCTAACCAATATGGTAAAAGTAATGAGATGTCACTCTCATGATTATGTTATGTTGGATAAGCCTCTGTCTTGCAAGCAGATTTGCTCTAGAGATGCTCCTTCCTGGCTTGATGAAGTAAATGGCCATGTTGGAAAACCCACATGGTAAAGATCTGCAGGTAACAGCCTCTAGGAGTTGAGGGCGTCCTCCAGTCAACAGCCAGCAAGAAACCGGGACTGTCTTCCTTGACAACCACAAGTAAATTAATTCTGCCAACATCTGATCGGAAGTGGATTCTTCCCCACTTGAGCTTCCAGATGAGATCACACCCTCACCCAACGCCTTGAGTGCAGCCTTGTGAGATCCTGAGCAGAGGACCCAGTTAAGCTGTGCCTGGACTCCTGACCTACAGAAATTATGAGATAAGAAATGTGTGCTTTTTTAAGTCATTGGGTTTGTGGCAATTTGTCATGCAACAACAGAAAATTAATACATTCACATATTTTACCTACTGATCCATAAGCTTAATTGTAAGTTTAATAAGCAATTCTATTCTTAGATAACAGCACTTAATGAGACCCATTACTTCTTTGAGTAAGCACCATAGCATTTCAGAATAAATAAGTAGATTCTGTTTTTTTTTTTCCCTATAATTTGTTAGTGGCCATGAAAAGGCTAAAGTAATGGGACATTGCTCTGTTCTAAATATGAAAGGGATGTTTGTATCAAACTGAACTAAAGGGGGATGCTGTAGGAAAAGAGTACAAGTTCATTGATGTCTTCCCATTTGTGGCCATTTCCTAACGTTAATTGCACCTATGTTGATTACTGCTTGTTGGTTATTCAAATTTATTCTTTTTATTTGGTTATCTATAGGTGGATTCCAGCTGTTACCCAAAGGGGATTTCGGGAGGAAAAATAGGTCTAGAACCAAGTTTAGGTGAACAATGGCAAAAGTTGTTAATGTCCTGTCGTCCTGCAGAAAACAGAGACCATGAATTTGGGCAGCAGAGATAATCTGGTTAATACAGGAATTCTCAGAGGCACCTGTGTTCACTCTTCATCTCTTCTGCAGTCATCTTTTTCTTCAGGGTTATCTGTCTTCCTTGTCACTGGTTCTTTTTGGTCTGTGATCTATTTAATCTCTTCTCTAAGGTTTCATTAGAGTTTTGACATTGCCATTTGATATTTTGAACATTTTGACATCTCTTCAACCTTTTAAACATTTGATTAAGTAAATAATTCTTCAGAATTATACAAGCACATACAATTCTTTGAGTAATCATTGAGTAACTGCACATTCAGATTACAACATTCTTATAAACATTGCATTAAGTTCAAAATAGAAGACATATTTTGACGTATAACTCACAGAAAGTTCAAAACTAATTTTTAAAAGATTAAGTAGAGAAATGTGCAGGAACCAATTTATTTCACATCTGTCACCTGCCAGTGCCTACAGTTATTAATGACCTAGTGTGATTTTCATTGCATTTGCATGCCTGTGCATGTACTGACCAGAATGTGAAACCACTCCAGCTAAACTTTGGGAGAAATCATGCCTGGCATTTCAGACAGAGAAGTCACCAGCCTAGGGAGAGAATCAACCATGAATTTTAGTCTTTTAAAAAGATATTTACTGGGGGAGTTCCCTGGTGGTCAAGTGGTTAGGATTTGGCACTTTCACTTCCATGGCCCAGGTTCAGTCCCTGGTCAGGGAACTGAGATCCCACAAGCCACGAGGCATGGCCAAAAAAAAAAAAAAAAAATCTACTGCCTGCCACCATAGGTGAGCTGATATGACCTAGGCCACCTAGACCACATCCCTTACCATGAGCACTTCTTGGCATTCAAGAAGACTCAAGATGGATATCTGCTCTCCTCTCCATTAGAAGGGCTAATGAGGCCTCAGCTATGACACTCAGGAAAGGGAATCATGGTACTGTATTATTAATGGGAAAATCAATCTGCAATCATCCCCCCATGTGTCAGCTTCTGGGACCACTGTGAGAACTCCCTGCAGCCCTTGCATCTAGTCCAGAATCTTCTTTATAGTTCATGACAATGACACTGTTCAGCTCTAACTTCACAAATACATAGCCAGAATTCCCTGTATTAACCAGATTGTCTCTGCTGCCCAAATTTATGTACTTTACCTTCTTCAGGAGAATGGAACACCAACAATTTTGAGGATCCCTCACCCAAACTTGATTCCAAGATTTTTTCCTTCCTAAATCCTCTTTAGGTGAGAGCTGGAGTCCAGCTATTGTTTTGGTGCATTTCATCTCCACAACCAGCCAGTTCCTTATCCCTTCTCCACTTCTATTCTTAGCCCTCCTTCAGCCCCAAGGATCTTTCTCTCCTCTGGATGGTCACCTTTGCCCTTCCATGATGACTGCCTAGCTGGCTCCCTTCATCAGAGGGAAATTTGACCACAGAGCACATAGTGGCTAATGCTCCATCCTCCTACCTGTACAGTCAGGTGACAGCCAAATCCTTTCCCTTTCCTACAAAGACGGAAATGATATTAGAGTTCAGCACTCGGGCTATTATTTAATAAAGAGTTCAGTGCTTCAACACAATTGTCTGATCTTTATCAGCACAATTCAATTTTCAGGATGCAGTGGAGACAGAGAAAATATGTTCAAGTCATCTTCCTCCTTGTACGGGAACATCCGTAAAGAGCCTCCTTCTCCCAATTCTCAGAAGAGAACAGCAGCCCCAAAAGCTACTGCATGCCATCAGACATCAAGATCAGTCCCTTCAGTTTTGAGACTTGACGGCTTTGTACTTTTTCAGTCACAGAGAGCTGACCTGACTTTGCTTCTTCTGACAGCTTTCTGCAGCGCCCTGCAGAATAGCTTTGGCTTTGATTACCCAGTGATTTACATCCCTTCTCATTTGCTTCTCCTATGTTATTTTCCCAGGGTTTAGGGCCCTTCCCTCTTACCCTGTTGCCTCAAAGCAATTTGCCTTATCATCTTCCAGAAGTCCAAGACCCATCCTTTTTATGTCCTTCTGATTCTCCTGAATAATGATTGTCTGTTTTCTTTCTCTTTCTTCCTTCTAAATTTTCTTTCTCCCTCCTGCCCGCCCTCCCTTCCTTCTTTCCTTCTTTCCTTCCTTCCTAGCATCAGTGTATTCATCATAGGGTCAGATATTTTATAAACACAAGTAGTCTAATTTTAATAATGATTCTTTAACAGAGAAAGAAAATAGCATTTTCTTATTCTCTGATTTGTCTGGTTAGACATCTGTAATTGTTTTTGTGGTACAGAGCTTTATGGTGAGAGTCACCTCAACATTCCTGATATGTTTGCAAAATAGTATGTCAACATTCAGATACAGAGACAAAGATTGAGCACATACAGTTTATTTGCAATATTGGGAGACATGGGCAGAAGAGTGTGTGTGTGTGTGTGTGTGTGTGTGTGTAGTAATGTAAGGAAGGGAAGGCATTCTGTAAGGGGTACACTATTAAGGCAGCTACCACACCGTGCAACTAAAGTTCAAACCTTTGAAGAAGTTTTGGGAAATGGTGTAAAACACATACTTCATTATGATCCTATTCAAGGGGCAAAGGAGCTGAGGTATTCACACATACAAACCCTATAAATTATTGGTTAAGGGATGGCCCTGGTGAGTTACAAATTACCCAGGCACTTTGAGTGGCCCTTACATGCAGGCAGAATGGGTTCCAGCAGCCTAAGGACAGCCTTCTGACAAAGTTGTACGTTCTGGCTATTGGAAATCAGTCTGACATGCGTAGAAGTGAGGGCATTATTTTATCTGCCATAGGGGACCAAAGGCAAGAGCTCGGAGGGCTTAGTTTATCCCATCACCTACCTGATGAGCAACCACTTTGAAAGTCACAGTGGTGGTAGCCCATGTTGTGATCCAAATGTTCTCCACAAACTAGTGGCTGAGGTTAGTGGATGATCTACTGATCATCATTTGCCATTCTTCTGGGTGTCCAGCCCCTCAAATCTTTCCTATTTGGAGAACTATATGTCATCAAGGGACTTGGTAAAATGCTCTCACTCCAGAGGCCAAAAGGTCTGAATAAAGTTTTCTTTCCTTACCTCCTTGTAGTGGGTATAGGCAGGTGATCTGGCCTCAGGCCAGATTCCTGCCTGGGATTTTTCTCTTAGTCAGTTCGGGTTGCCATAGCAAAGAACCATAGACTGGGTGGCTTATAAACAATAGATTTTTTTTTTTTTTTCCGGTACGCGGGCCTCTCACTGTTGTGGCCTCTCCCGTTGCGGAGCACAGGGTCCGGACGCGCAGGCTCAGCGGCCATGGCTCACGGGTCCAGCCGCGGCATGTGGGATCTTCCCGGACCGGGGCACAAACCCGTGTCCCCTGCATCGGCAGGCGGACTCTCAACCACTGCGCCACCAGGGAAGCCCTAAACAATAGATTTTTATTTCTCATAGTTCTGGAGGCTGAAACTCCAAGATCAGGGTGCCAGCGTGGCTGAGTTTTGGTTAGAACTCTCTTCTCAGTGTTAGACTGCTGCCTTCTTGTATACTCCTGTGGTGGAAAATGGGTGGGAGAGCTCTCGAGGTCTCTTTTATGAGGGTGCTAATCCTGTTTATTAGGGTTCCACCCTCGGGATCTAATCACCCTAAAGGCCTCACTTCTTCTACTATCAAATTGGGGGTTAGGATTTCCACATGTGAATTTTGGGGGGGTATATACATTCAGTTCATTACAGACTTCCTGGTGATGCAAGAGCAGAGGAGTCAGTGTGCAGACATACCCTGCATCCCTACCCCTGCTCCAGCCTGACTCCCCTGGTTTGTACATGTTTCTCCAGCAAACTCTTTTCCTTTCACTTAACAAGTGCTGGTTCCTACTGTCTGCAAGTAAGAACAATTGATCTTTACAGAATTATCAAAGCTTGAATGCAGGCAATGCCCTACTTTGTGCAGAGCACTTTTCTAGGACCTAGAGAGGAGGCTGAGAGGAACAAAAGCAGCAGGTGACAAGCATTCAGCCTTCAACAAACTCACAATCCAGTTGGACAGATAAGAAGTAAACTGGTGTGAAAATCCCTGAGATAAACACACTTACTTTATCTCTTTTACTCAATTATCTTTTATATACTTGGGATCATTTATCCTCAGTATCCCTGTATGGGAGGTACTATTCCATAGGTTTTGCAGGGGAAGGAGCTGAGGCATGGAGGAATTAAGTTATATTCCCAGAATGACAAAATGGAGACAAGTGCCACCGTGTCTACTCTGTCATGTGTCCTTGCCTTTAGAGTTCTGTTCAGGAATACCTTGCTGCACATGGGCAAAGGGCCGGAGCAGGGGTTGGCAACCTATGGCTCAAGTCCAGCCAGCCAATTCTTTTTGTAAATAACATTTAATTGGAACACAGCCACACACATTTGCTTATGTATTGTCTATGGCTGCTTTTGAGCTGTGACCACAGAGTTGAGTATTGCAACACAGACCATATTGTCGGCAAGCCTAAAATATTTACTACCTGGCCTTTTATAGAGAAAGCTTGCCAATCCCTATAGGGATTTGGCCATATAAACAAGGCATAGCTTGTTTAAGGCATAGCTAGTTTAAGGCCTAGCTATAAACAATTTAGTTTCACTGAATCAAGCTTCTGAGAGTCTTCTACCTGGTGTCACTTGGCCTGCACTGTCCCAGAGACATTAATGATTACACGGTTAACTGAAATCTAAGTGCAAAGCAATAGCCATTTTAATGATAATAATAATAACAACAGCTGTTATTGATGAGGAATCTATATATTTATGTGATGAATGCTTTACTAACATAGTTTTACTAGCCTGATTCCAAGTTCAGAATGGTTAAGTCAACTTGTGCAGTGGCAGAGCTGGATTTATCCTGCATGTTGTCTCTAGAGGCTGGGCTCTTAACCACCACACTTTACAGGCTTCACATCCATCATGAAGAAGAAATCAGGAAAAAGATGAATTTTCTAAGACTCTGTGGAGACAGACAGGTAACCAAGGACACCCTCAAGAAGTTGGTGCTAATGAGACAGTAGACATCATGTTACCCAGAGCAGGAGAGTGTGTTCGTGATGGGCACTTCCACCTCTCAGGGTGTCAAGATTCCACTTGTAATTACCAGTGTTGCTTTCTATTTTCTCCATGAAACATGTTGACAAGCCACTCAGGATAGCTTTACTGTAGACGCCTCACAAAAGGGAAATAGAAGCCAAAGCTGCTAGTCCCATATCCACTAACATTTGATTTTCAAGAGTTTCTGAATTTCTATACTTTGAATGACCAACCTCCCAAGTCTTTACAACTTCATTAGTAAGATTGAGAGTATACCTGCTCTTTGCACAGGAGCACAGCAAAGGAGTGGGTCGTGAGCCCTCTTAAAAGAGGGTTTAAAATAGGCTGCCTTGTCTTGGAATGCTGTTTACAGAGTTCCCGCCTTTGTTGGGAGATTCCAGCTGGTTTATGAAGTGATGCCAAGGTCCTACCTGATCCCCTTGACTTTAGCCCTGACCTGTTCCCTCTAGGTATGTTACTCACATTCTACCAGGAAGCTCAGCCTTACCTACCCCATGTGTCAGACAACCAAAGATGCAAGCAGACTGAAAGCCCCCACTGCAACCCAAATATGCTGGAGCTTGGTGTTTGTTGCCCTCAGATTTTGGCATCCCAGCACTGAATACACAACTGCAATGTTAGTTTTGGAGTCTAACTTGTGGCCACCAGCCTGGGCACTCTCCAGGGCAGGGAGACCCTCCCCTTCCTCTCGGTACTGCCTGTGCCTAGCACACTCCTGGGCACACAGTAGGTGGTCAGAAAAAGATTTAAGAGACCATGGCATCAGCCTTAGAGGGAGCTGAATCTGAAGGACAGCTGGCTGCATTTCCCTTCACTCAGGCATGGTTTTCCCTGGGCACCTGTGGACTAGGCCCCAGGATGGACTTTAGCTCCTGACACACAGCCTGGTGCTCTGGGCCTCATTATTCTGCCCTGGTCTGGCCACAGCTCACATAACTGCCTGCTACCAGATTTTTCAGCTGTACCCATTTGGAATTCTGACTCAGGGTTTCACCCACCCATTAGGACTCAACGCTTTCCTCTCTGATCTTCAGTGCTGACCATTGGCTGTTGGATATATTGGCCCCATGCTTTGCCCTTTGCCCCACTTCTTCGGTTGGCCTGGGAGTACAGCCATTTTCTCTAATGCCTGTCCAGCCATGTGGTATGTCTAGTAGGACCACGTACCCAGACAAATAACTAGATTATTAATAATACAATAAAACAACTGCATGTTGTTTCAAAAGCCATTATTTCACTTGATGATTAAACCTACCTATAAGTGGGTATTATCATCCCTATTATACAGATGAGGAAACAGATTCAGGGGGAAAAAGCTTACTCTTAGACCGTTAACTTTCTGTTGCTGCATAAAAAATTTCCACAAACAGCACTCATTAATTACCTCAAAGTTCCCATGGGAGGTGTCTGAGCACAGATGGGTTAGGTCTTCTACTCAGGGTCTCACAAGGCTGTGTCAGGGTGTCAGATGGGCTACATTCTTGTCTGGATGCTTGGCTGGGGAAGAGTCCACTGCCAAGCTCAATCTCTTTGTTGGCAAAATTCATTCCTTTGCAGCTGTGTGACTGAGGGCCCCAGCTTCTTCCTGGCCATCAGCTGAAGGTCACACTCACTCAAGGCTTCACTCAAGGACACCGCAGTTCCCTGCTACATAGGCAGCTCATATGGCTATTTGTTTTTTCAAGGCCAGAAGGAGAATCTAACACTCCAGTCTACTAAGATACAGTCTTATATAAGGTGACATCACATCACCTTTTCTATATAATGTACCATAATTGCAGTGTTGACATCTCATCACTTTGACCATATTTAATTTGTTAGAAGTAAGTCATAGATTGTACCTGCCCTCAAGGGGAGAGGACTATACAGGGTGTGACCCTAAGGTGGGCCTGACACAGTCACAGAGCTGCTAAGTGGCAGATGGGGGACCAGAGCCCTGCCACACTACCTCCCTGCAGGCCCAGGCTCCTTCCTTTTCCAGCTGCCTCTGTTGCCACAAGGAATTGTTCTGTCTCATGAGTCTCAAGTTGTACAGATTGGAGACACCTTTGACCTTGCCCTCAACGTCATACTCACAGGTTTTTTTGTTGTTGTTGTTTGTTTGTTTGTTTGTTTTGCCGTACGCGGGCCTTTCACTGTTGTGACCTCTCCCATTGTGGAGCACAGGCTCCGGACGCGCAGGCCCAGTGGCCATGGCTCACGGTCCCAGCCGCTCCGCCGCATGTGGGATCTTCCCAGACTGGGACACAAACCCATGTCCCCTGCATCGGCAGGTGGACTCTCAACCACTGCGCCACCAGGGAAGCCCCCATACTCACAGTTTTTTATGATCAAGTCCTTTCAGTTTTCCAGTACAAAACATCTTGAAGAGGGTGTAAAACATGCCTGCTTGTTTTGGAATGCCGTTTACACAGTATTCAGTCTTGTTGGGAGATTCCAGATGGTTTATGACAGTAAAACAACTAACAGAACCCTTGGAGCAGACCTGGGCAGATATACCATATAAACTCAATACTGTGTCACATGGGGCTGAATTCTATTTCTCTTGAGGACAGCTTCTATTCATGCAAACAAAGACTTAAATATCCAACGTAGAAGAAAAAGATGTAATGCTATTTTTCAATTTAAATCAATTCAGAAATACTTAAGTCTGGATGAAAATTAAATTCATTTCTCAACGAAATGCAAAGCAGATAGATTAGAGCTGTAGCATCCATGAAGAAAATTGTCAACACATTAGAGACTTTTCTGTCACAGTGTCACATTGTCCTTTATTTCTTAGGAGACAGACCCTGTCACCAATCCCACAAGACAACCTTATCATAGAGACTGCCACGTATCTGTGGACATGCCTGATTTCTTGGCCCTCCTTTGTTTTAATTTTCCAAATAATGATACAGTGGAGACCTGACATGGTGAGCAGACACCACAGAGAGTTTTGTCTACAGTTTATTAGTTTGTGATGAAAAACAACTCTGCAAAAACATAAAGTGTGTTCTCCTCCTGAGTCTGAGATAGATTCTAAGTTCATTCAAACCCATTTTTAAAAAGCTCAGCAAAGCAATAGCAACACAAGCCAGTCATGTTAGAGAATCAGGGTTGCTTTAGTAGGCAAACTGTTTTTTTATCATGGTAAGTTAGGCTTCCCAAATACAATTTTTTAATATGCCAGCACGTTGTTGGGTGCTTCCATCAGTCACAGCAGAAGAATGTCACCATGAAGACAGAGCATGGGGAAAGCAAGGAATTTAGCTGACCTGAATTTAACAAGTGCTATAGAAGCAGATATAAGCTGTGCATGCAAAGCTCTATTCTTAAAACCATGTTGTGCATGCAAGAGAAGACAAGATATTTATGTTTTGCCACACAAACGTAAAAATAAAAAATATATTCCATTGACAAAAATGTATTACTTTTTGAATTGCTTTTGAACTGGGGAAAATATTTAAGCAGGTTAAACCAAGGAAATAAATAACAAAAGAATACACAGTATTTTACACAAGTAGAAGCTGGATTGAGTTCCATAAAGAAGGAGGATTAGCGACCTGGTCTGGAAGAAGTTGCTGTTACAGTGATCTCAGGTCACAGTGGGAAAATTTAACTGTTATTTTGGAAAGTGGTTCCTGATTCCTATAGGGTTCTTTGTTTTCTGAGCTCACTGGAGTTAGGGCAGGGCTTGATTGCGCCGAGAGAGCGAGAGAGAGGAGAGAGAGAGAGAGAGAGAGAGAGAGAGAGAGAGAATCCAGATGTGGGGAAAATTAGACGTGTAACTGAGCAATGGGCTCTTGTGCCCGAGACAAGAGGGAAGGGGGCAGAGCGCAACCTTTAAAAGAATGGCATAGCCACTGAGGATACACAGAAACTGCTGAGAACCGATTAGGCCCAAGATGCAGAAGACTCAACTTCCAGGAGACCTTGAGCCTCATTATATGCTCATCATAATACATTAGCTAAATGACATGCCCACAGGTGCCATGACAGTTCTGAGGCTGACATAAAAGGCCAAAAAGTGGGCGGTGGCCCAATTCCTGGAAATCGACCCCCCTCCAAAATAGTTAGAATAATCCTCCTACTCGTTAGCCTATAAAATTACCTAGACCATAAAAGCTAACCACGCCATATTTCTGAGATGGCCTCCACCCTGTCTGTGGAGTGTGTTTCTCCCAGGGCCTCTCTCCTTCTGAGACGGACTGCATTCTGTCTATGAAGTGTGTATCTTTCTCAATAAACCTGCTTTCCCACTTAGTTCTTGGGGCAGAACTCCCTTGCCTGCCCGCTTCTATCCCCCACAAGCGTCCTATATTAATGAATTTACTTCTTGCTTATCATTTTGCCTCTTGCTGAATTCCTTCTGCGCCGAGACATAAACTGAGCTTCATTAGGTCCTGAGACCTGAGACCAGGTGTGTGTGCAGTTTCAGCTGGGAGATTGTGGGTTCAAGCCCCATCTGAGGTGCGACTGGGTTCAAGTCCCAGTCTGAGGTGTGTAGTTTCATGCTTACAGCACAGAAAATCAAACTCTTGAGAGCAGGTGTTTGCAGCCAAGTAAGGGTTTATTGCAGGGTCTCAAGCAAGGGAATGGGAGACAAGCCTCAGCTCCACTCTCACTTAGTCTTTGAGTTCCAGGTTTTTTAAAGGGGAAGAACAAAGAAGCTGGGATTAATCATCATCTTGTGACATTTCTTAATCTTAGTTTTGAGGGTCAGGATGTCTCCATTTAGGGTTCTCTGACCAAGTGGTGCATGGGTCTGGGGTCTGTTAGCTCATCTTGCACTGGAGGAACAACCTGAATTTGTACTAAGTGATATCGACAACAGCACTTTTACTCATCTGACTCTGATTGATTAGTGTTCAGTCAGCACAAGATTAGGTCAGAGGGAACAAGAAAAGGAATAAAGTGTTTTTTTAAATTAATTAATTAATTTTTGGCTGCGTTGGTCTTTGGCTGCGTGCAGGCTTCTCATTGCGGTGGCTTCTCTTGCAGAGCACGGGCTCTAGGCGCGCGGGCTTCAGTAGTTGTGGCTCGCGGGCTCTAGAGCACAGGCTCTGTAGTTGTGGCACACGGGCTTAGTTGCTCCGCGGCATGTGGAATCTTCCTGGATCAGGGCTCGAAGCCATGTCCCCTGCATTGGCAGGCGGACTCTTAACCACTAAGCCACCAGGGAAATCCCAAGGAATAAAGTTTTGGATAGAAACATTAATCATAAACTCAGTAAGGGAACTTGGTTTCACACACACACTACGGCTGGGCACCAGGTGAGGTGAAATCATCCTTTATTCTCATCCCACCCCTTCCCCAGCCCAACACCAGGGAAAAGTTGTGGAAGAAAGCAGGAAAGAAGGTGAGGAAAGAAGGTAATCCCTGAAGATACCTTCTTATCTAGTAGGAAGCTAAATTGAAGCAGTGAAATAATGTAAGCATCTCATGTAAATGTAGAGGAAGGAGGTCCCAGAGTTTCTTCAGCATCTCAGTGTGAGTTGGTACTCTGGAATTCTCTTGGCTTTCCCCTCCAGCTGCAAGTAGGCAGCTGCTGCTCCAGGCATCGTATCCTCCTGGAGTGGAGGTGGGGGGAAGGGACACACAGAAACAGTAACAGGTGAGTCTCACATGATCATGAGAAGCTAAAACACAGAGCAGAATTGGAAATGGAATATCCTTTTGCAAATGGAGGGAGTATGGGTGAGATTTAAAGAGGATGAGGGAAAGGGAGGAGAGGAAGGGGGAGTAATGTACAAATTCTGCTGAAACGCTCTGATCTGTCTTTGATAGACCATTGTTTAGCGGAAGCAAAAGAGAAACCAATCACATGCAATTTCCTTCCAATTCAAAACTTTGGATTTATAGAAACTTGGACATGGGCCAGCCTGGGCAGAATGAGTTGACAGGATTGCAGTTAAGGCATGTCATCAAAGCAAGGAATACAAGCCACACAATGGCTCAATTCAAACAGCTGTAAAAACTGAAAAGGAGTTCACTCCCATTATCTAGGCTTTCAGTAGAACCAAAAATTCCAATTCACAAAGGCTCACAGTTTAATTCCACTCTGTGGTACTTGCCAGTTTCTCTTCCCATGACATTTATTTTCTTCTTCTTGTTAGAGCAATGCTATATTTTTCGGCCTTGTTTTTTTCATTCTAATTTTAAGCCTCAGCTTTTTTCTGTCTAGTTCAGTAGTGATGCTGGCTCACTTTTCATGGAAACAAATTGTTTCCATATAAGTACAAAGTTGTTAGACCAAGCCCCAGGAACATTGTTTATTATCAGGAAGAGAAGTCTAGCATGCAGCTGTGGCCTGCATGCTTTTAAAATTTTCCACATGTTTATATATAAGAACTGATAAGCACTGGTGACAATAGATGAGCTTTCAAAGGGGTAGAATAAGGTGATGAATAAGAAATAAGAGCACAGATGCCAGACCCAGACTGCTTGGGTTTAACTCCCAGCTTTACCACTTATTCCTTATGTGACACTGGAAACTATGAAATTACAATGTCTCAGTTTCCTCATCAGGAACATAGGCATGCTGCTATTAGATACCTCATAGGGTTATTGTGAGGATTAAATGAGTCAATGTCTCCAGAATCCAACTACTTACTATCTCCATAACTACCTACCAGTGGTGTCTGAGTCACCATCATCTTGTTGGGGAGGAAGAAATTTTCCTCTATCCCTCTAGGTTCTTCTGGCTGCTCTATGAATTAAATTGACATGAGATAGATTAACAGGAGAAAATCAAGCAAAAGTTTAATAACATGTATACAAGGGAGAGACCCAAGAAAACTTTGTAGCTTGCCAATATGGCCAAAGCCCTCACCTTAAATACCATCCTCAGCTAAAGGTAAAAGAGGATGTTGAGGATGTTAGGAGAGGTTACCAGGAAAAGTACAGTAGACAAGGGTAAATTCGTTATTCAGATTTAAGTCAGTGCCTTCTCTATTGTTAAGAGTTTCTAGAGACTTTGTGATCCTACTCTTCCTGGTACAGCGAGGGAGACACCCTTACAAATGGAGGTTTCCCTTACAAATGTGAATGTTTCTCCCAAAAGCGTAACTCCTACTTGGTTTTCAGAGTTTTCCCCATTTCTGCTGTTTCTTAGAAAATAACCAGCTTAAAATAATAAACATGCCAAAGACACATATTTTGGTTTGGTAAATTCTGCTCCCCTACAATCTCTTTATGGATTAGAGTCTCCAAACTAGACTCTCTGTCTCAACTTTTGACCTGCCATGCCATGGTCTATTTCCCAACATAACATGTGATCTGAAACTGGGTTCTCCTCTTGATGGGTGTTGAGACATACCCAAGCCAAAGATGGGGAGAGGGAATATTTTATTACTTACAGCAAGTAAGGAGAATTCCAGGGATCTTTCCCAAAGCAGTGTCTCCCCAAACAGCAAACTTGGGGAAGTTTTAAGCTAAGGGTACATGCATATTCATGAAGGGGTGGGTGGTATGCATATTCATGAAGGGACTTGGGCAGTTGACAGAGTCCAAGTTTTAGCTGATTGAAATCATGGTCAGAAAAAAGAGAAAGAGAAGCAAGCATGGCTTTCTTGACATAAGAAAAGCCATTTTCGGCCTAAGCTATTTTGGAATCTGGCCACTATGCTTGCCCTTGACCAGGTCTCAGTAATAATAATCTTAAGGGAACAAAAGAACAAAGAAACAATTGTTATCAAGCAAGAGAAGTAACAATAGCAAAGATAACAAATCAGTTGTAAGGCTCCCTGTTCTGTTTCAATGGTAAAGAGCAGTCTGAAGCACTTTCTAGAGCCGTTTGCAGAAGTTAAACCCTCTTCCAGCAGCTCAACCACCAGATCTACTGGAACCTAAGGGATGATGATGTTGATGTTTTCTGAGCCTCATGGCTTCAATCAACTAAAGCTTGGACTCCGTCAACCTTTGCCCCAATTCTATGCTGAATTCTCCTCTGCTCAAGCCCCTTCATGAATATGCATGTACCTCTAGCTTAAAACTTCCCCAAATTTGCTGCTTTGGGAAAAATCCCTGGTTGTCTCCTAACTTGCTGCAAATAATAAATCCTTTCTCCTGCTCTTTGGCCTGGTTGTGTCTTTTGACTTGACATCCACCAAGGGGCAAACCCAGGTTTTGGGTAACAAATGTTCTTCCTTCAGATATCTGCACTGTTCACTCTATCACCCCTCTCCTTTTCTTAAACAGCTTTATTGAGATATAATTTACATATGTAGTTGGGGAATATCTCCTGTCATGTCAGTAAACAAAGGATGCTGCAGCCATCAGGCCATCAGCCACTGCCACCAAATCCAACTGTGCACCCTGAGGAGATTGAGGACGGAAAAGAACAAGATACTGGCCCTAGATAGTTAAGGGGCATATCAGAGGAATGATTTCAATGAGCCCAGACTCTTGCATCTTCCCATATATAGAAAAGTGCTGAATTCCTTAACTTGAGATGTCTGATTTCTTTAACAGTAATCCTTTGATGTTCCAACTCCTTGGTCTTTGTTACAAAAGCTCTTGTGTATCCTCCCTCCTCCCTTACTGCTCTAGGGAGCAGTCCCTAAGAGCAATCTGAGAGGCTGTCTTCTGGGCTTAAGTCCTCAGTATGTCTGTCAAATAAAACATAATTCTCAGCTTTTAGGTTGTACATTGTTTTATTCCAATGACAGTTCTGGACACCATGAAGGGACGTAGAGCAGACTTCTCTCCTTTGCCTAAACGCTATGAGGATCCAAAGCCTGGCACCAACAGACGCCTCTTGTGCCCTTCTGCCTCCTCCAAAAGTCCAGATGAATTTGAGTGAGTCTTTCTTGGTTCTTGGATCTCCCATTACTGGCTGCTGATTCTAAGTTTTATTTGGTGGTGTTAAACTTCTCCCTGGAGGAGTAAGTTATCCTTGAAACTTAGTTTCAAGAAGAGGTACCTGGGCTATCCTCAGGTGAAAGACACTGGGAAGATTTTGCTCAATTTTGATACACAGCGAGTTATCCTCAGTTAATTGGGAATTAAAGGAACTCTCAGAGACCTTCAAATGGCAGAGGAGTGAGACGTGGAGATCACCTTCCTCCTCACAAATACACCAGAAATACATCTACATGTGGAACAACTCCTGCAGAACACTTACTGAACGCTGGCAGAAGACCTCAGACTTTCCAAAGGCAAGAAACTCCCCCACGTACCTGGGTGGGGCAAAAGAAAAAAGAATAAACAAAGACAAAAGGATAGGGATGGGACCTACACCAGTGGGAGAGAGCTGTGAAGGAGGAAAGGTTTCCACACACTAGGAAGCCCCTTCACTGGCGGAGACGGAGTGGCAGAGGGGGAAGCTTCAGGGCCACGGAGGAGAGTGCAGCAACAGGGGTGCGGAGGGCAAAGAGGAGAGGTTCCCGCACAGAGGATCGGTGCCGACTGGCACTCACCAGCCCGAGAGGCTTGTGTGCTCACTAGCTGGGGGTGGGGGTAGGGGGCTAGGACCTGAGGCTCTGGCTTCGGAGGTCAGACCCCAGGGTGAGGACTGGTGTTGGCTGCATGAACACAGTCTGAAGGGGGCTAGTGCATCACAGCTACCCCGGAGGGAGTCTGGGAAAAAGGGTGGAACTGCCTAACAGGCAACAGACCATTATTTCCATGTGTGCGAGGAGAGGGGATTCAGAGCACTGCCTAAATGAGCTCCAGAGATGGGAGCAAGCTATGGCTATCAGCGTGGACACCAGAGACGGGCATGAAACACTAGGGCTGCTGCTGCAGCCACCAAGAAGCCTGTGTGCAAGTACAGGTCACTATCCACACCTCCCCTCCCAGGAACCTGTGCAGCCCACCAATGCCAGGGTCCAGTGATCCAGGGACTACTTCTCCAGGAGAACATATGGCACGCCTCAGGCTGGTGCAACATCACGCCGGCCTTTGCCGCCGCAGGCTCGCCCCTCTCTCCCCGCAGCCTGAGTGAGCCAGAGCCCCCCCAGTCAGCTGCTACTTTAACCCTGTCCTGTCTGGGTGGGGTACAGATGCCCTCAGGGAACCTACACACAGAGGCGGGGCCAAATCCAAAGCTGAACCCCGGGAGCTGTGCGGACAAAGAAGGGAAAGGGGAATCTCTCCCAGCAGCCTCAGGAGCAGCAGATTAAATCTCCACAATCAACTTGATGTACCCTGCTTCTGTGGAATACCTGAATAGACAACAAATCATCCCAAAATTGAGGTGGTAGACTTTGGGAGCAACTGTAGACTTGGGGTTTGCTTTCTGCATCTATTTTTGTGTGTGTGTGCGTGTGGTACGCCGGCCTCTCACTGTTGTGGCCTCTCCTGTTGCGGAGCACAGGCTCCGGACACGCAGGGCCAGTGGCCATGGCTCATGGGCCCAGCTGCTCTGCAGCATGTGGGATCTTCACAGACTGGGGCATGAACCTGTGTCCTCTGCATTGGCAGGCGGACTCTCAACCACTGCACCACCAGGGAAGCCCTAAGAGCTAATCTTTCAGCAGAAACTCTGCAAGCCAGAAGGGAGTGGCAGGACATATTTAAAGTGATGAAAGGGAAAAACCTACAACCAAGATTACTCTACCCAGCAAGGATCTCATTCAGATTCAATGGAGAATTTAAAACCTTTACAGACAAGCAAAAGCTAAGAGAATTCAGCACCACCAAACCAGCTCTACAACAAATGCTAAAGGAACTTCTTTAGGCAGGAAACACAAGAGAAGGAAAAGACCTACAAAAACAAACCCAAAACAATTAATAAAATTGTAATAGGAACATACATAATGATAATTACCTTAAATGTAAATGGATTAAATGCTCCAACCAAAAGACATAGACTGGCTGAATGAATACAAAAATAAAACCCATATATATGCTGTCTACAAGAGACCCACTTTAGACCTAGGGACCCATACAGACTGAAAGTGAGGGCATGGAAAAAGATATCCCATGCAAATGGAAATCAAAAGAAAGCTGGAGTAGCAACTCTAATATGAGACAAAATAGACTTTAAAATAAAGACTATTACAAGAGACAAAGAAGGATACTACATAATGATCAAGGGATCAATCCAAAAAGAAGATATAACAATTGTAAATATTTATGCACCCAACATAGGAGCACCTCAATACATAAGGCAAATGCTAACAGCCATAAAAGGGGAAATCGACAGTAACACAATCAAAGTAGGGGACTTTAACGCTCTACTTTCACCAATGGACAGATCATCAAAAATGAAAATAAATAAGGAAACACAAGCTTTAAGTGATACATTAAACAAGACGGACTTAATTGATATTTATAGGACATTCCATCCAAAAACAAGAGAATACACTTTCTTCTCAAGTGCTCATGGAACATTCCCCAGGATAGATAATACCTTGGTCACTAATGAAGCCTTGGTAGATTTAAAAAAATTGAAATCATATCAAGTATCTTTTCCAACCACAACGCTATGAGACTACATATCAATTACAGGAAAAATTCTGTAAAAAATATAAACACATGGAGGCTAAGCAATACACTACTTAATAACCAAGAGATCACTGAAGAAATCAAAGAGGAAATCAAAAAATACCTAGAAACAAATGACAATAAAACATGATAACCCAAAACCTGTGGGATACAGCAAAAGAAGTTCTAAGAGGAAGTTTATAGCAATAAAATCCCACCTCAAGAAACAAGAAACATCTCAAATAAACAACCTAACCTTACACCTAAAGCAATTAGAGAAAGAAGAACCCCAAAACCGCAAAGTTAGCAGAAGGAAAGAAAACATAAAGAAGAGATCACAAGTAAATGAAAAAGAAATGAAGGAAATGATCACAAAGATCAATAAAACAAAAAGCTGGCTTTTTGAGAAGATAAACAATATTGATAAACCATTAGCCACACTCATCAAGAAAAAAAGAGAAGACTCAAATCAAAAGAATTAGAAAAGAAAAAGGAGAAGTAAAGATTGACACTGCAAAAATACAAAGGATCATGAGAGATTACTACAAACAACTATATGCCAATAAAATGGACAACCTGGAAGAAATGGACAAATTCTTAGCAAAGCACAACCTTCCAAAACTGAGCCAGGAACAAACAGAAAATATAAACAGACCAGTCACAAGCACTGAAATTGAGACTGTGATTAAAAATCTTCCAACAAACAAAAGTCCAGGATCAGATGGCTTACAGGAGAATTCTATCAAACATTTAGAGAACAGCTAACACCTATCCTTCTCAAACCTTTCCAAAATACAGCAGAGGGAGGAACACTCCCAAACTCATTCTACGAGGCCACCATTACCCTGATACCAAAACCAGACAAAGATGTTACAAAGAAAGAAAACTAAAGGCCAATATCACTGATGAACGTAGATGCAAAATCCTCAACAAAATACTAGCAAAAAGAATCCAACAGCACATTAAAAGGATCATACACCATGATCAAGTGGGCTTTATCCTGGGAATGCAAGGACTCTTCAGTATATGCAAATCAATGAGTTACCATAGTAACAAATTGAAGGAGAAAAACCATATGATAATGTCAATAGATGCAGAAAAAGCTTTTGACAAAATTCAACACCCATTTATGAAAAAAAACCCTGCAGAAAGTAGGCATAGAGGGAACTTACCTCAACATAATAAAGGCCATATATGACAAACCCATAGTCAACATTGTTCTCAATGGTCAAAAACTGAAACCATTTCCACTAAGATCAGGAACAAGACAAAGTTGTCCACTCTCACCATTATTATTCAACAAAGTTTTGGAAGTTTTAGCCAGAGCAACCAGAGAAGAAAACGAAATAAAAGGAATACAAATCAGAAAAGAAGTTAAGCTGTCACTGTTTGCAGATGACATGATACTATACATAGAGAATCCTAAAGATGCTACCAAAAAACTACTAGAGCTAATCAACGAATTTGGTAAAGTAGCAGGATACAGAATTAATGCGCAGAAATTTCTTGCATTCCTATACATTAATGATGAAAAATCTGAAAGAGAAGTTAAAGAAACACTCCCGTTTATCATTGCAACAAAAAGAGTAAAATACCGAGGAATAAACCTACCTAAGGACACAAAAGACCTGTATGCAGAAAACTATAAGACACTGATGAAAGAAATTAAAGGTGATACAAACAGATGGAGAGATATAACATCTTCTTGGATTGGGAGAATCAACATTGTGAAAATGACTGTCCTACCCAAAGCAATCTACAGATTCAATGCAATCCTTATCAAACTACCAATGGCAGTTTTCACAGAACTAGAACAAAACATTCCACAGTTTGTATGGAAACCCAAAAGACCCTGAATGGCCAAAGCAATCTTGAGAAAGAAAAACAGATCTGGAGGAATCAGCCTCCTTGACTTCAGAGTATACTACAAAGCTACAGTAATCAAGACAGTGTGGGCCTTCCCTGGTGGCTCAGTGGTTGAGAGTCTGCCTGCCAATGCAGGCGACACGGGTTTGTGCCCCGGTCCGGGAAGACCCCACATGCCGCGGAGCGGCTGGACCCATGCACATCTGATCACCTTATGTTTGATAAAGGAGGCAAGAGTATACAATGGAGAAAAGACAGGCTCTTCAGTAAGTGGTTCTTGGAAAACTGGACAGCTACATGTAAAAGAATGAAATTAGAACACTCTCTAACACCATACACAAAAATAAACTCAAAATAGATTAAAGACCTAAATGTAAGGCCAGACATTATAAAACTCTTAGAGGAAAACAGGCAGAACACTCTATGACAGAAATCACAGCAAGATCCTTTTTGTTCCGCCTCCTAGAGAAATGGAAATAAAAACAGAAATAAACAAATGGGACCTAATGAAACTTAAAAGCTTTTGCACAGCAAAGGAAACCATAAACAAGATGAAAAGACAACCCTTCGAGTGGGAGAAAATATTTGCAAATGAAGCAACTGACAAAAGATTAACCTCCAAAATGTACAAGCAGCTCATGCAACTCAATATCAAAAAAGAAATAACCCAATCCAAAAATGAGCAGAAGACCTAAATAGACATTTCTCCAAAGACGATATACGGATTGTCAACAAACACATGAAAGAATGCTCAACGTCACTGCTCATTAGATAAATGCAAATCAAAACTACAATGAGGTATCACCTCACACCAGTCAGAATGGTCATCACCAAAAAATCTGCAAACGATAAATGCTTGAGAGGGTGTGGAGAAAGGGAACCCTATTGCACTGTTGGTGGAAATGTAAGTTGATACAGCCACTATGGAGAACAGTATGGAGGTCCCTTAAAAAACTAAAAATAGAACTACCATACGACCCAGCAATCCCACTACTGGGCATATACCCTTAGAAAACCATAATCCAAAGAGTCATGTACCACAGTGTTCATTGCAGCTCTATTTACAATAGCCAGGACATGGAAGCAACCTATGTGTCCATCGACAGATGAATGGATAAAGATGTGGCACATGTATACAATGGAATGTTACTCAGCCATAAAAAGAAAGTGAGTTTTTTGTAGTGAGGTGGATGGACCTTGAGTCTGTCATATAGCGTGAAGTAAGTTAGAAAGAGAAAAACAAATACTATATGCTATCACATATATACGGAATCTTAAAAATAAAAATAGCTATGAAGAACCTAGGGGCAGGACAGGAATAAATAAGCAGATGTAGAGAAAGGACTTGAGGACACAGGGAGGGGGAATGGTAAGCTGGGGCGAAGTGAGAAACTAGCACTGAATTATATACTACCAAATGTAAAATAGCTAGTGGGAAGCAGCCGCATAGCACAGGGAGATCAGCTCAGTGCTTTGTGACCACCTAGAGGGGTGGGATAGGAAGGGTGGGCGGGATTGCAAGAGGGAGGAGATATGGGGATATACCTGACTGTGTCAATATTCAGGGGCTTTTTGTCATCTTAACTTTCATCGTGTTAACCTATACAATGGAGGCCTTTACTTTCTTAGACTATTTTTGGAAGTAAACTTTCTGGATCTTGTTTATGTGGCATCCTTTGCACTCTTTTGTGGAGTTGCCTCTTACATCTTATTGGTTTGAGTCACTGTTATCTCATTAATGGACAGATAATGGATCCTTTAAATTGGAGAAACTTCTAAATTGGTACATTTTTAGAGAGCTCAGTATAAACAGCTGTTTTATTTGTACCTACCAAGAAATTATATATATATATATATATATATATATATATATATATATATATATATATATATACACATGATGGTGAACCTAAGAACTCCTTTAGTCTAAAACAAGCAAACTATATTTAAAAGGCTGAAAGAAATACCTGAACAACAATTACTTTGGTCAACAGTTAGGCCAATTATTCAAGTTAAAAGATTGACAAAAGGATCTGAGTTCCTTGGCTCAACCCCTCACTAGGGACCCCAGAGCCTTTTATACAATATAGATTAAATGGTTGGGTGATAAAAAGTAAGGAAAGCTTCTAGGACTCCTTATAAGACCAAGACTTGTTGATTGGGTCTTAATGGAAACTAGAGTTAAAGGTATAAAAGTTGATAGAATTGAGATGAAAGTTTATAAAAATTGGTATATTTAAATGGGCTTTATATAAGAAGGTTGCATCTCTTTTGCTTAGTTATATTGTGGGATAGACATGTTTTACTGGGGAATGCTTCACCTGCTTGGTGTTATAAGACAGGTCATATGAATCTGCCCTTCAGGAAATACTAACTAAACATGCTAAAGGAAGCCAGTAGGGTTACCTGAACCTGTACAATATACAGTAAAACTGAGAGCTAATATTCAGAGGCTAATACAAATATTAATAGAGATTCTGCTCTGGGTCTAACCTGTGCACTCAGTTTGAGGGCCTTTGGTGAATGCCTCATACAAGGCTTTGAAGGCATGATAAATTAAACCCTAAAGTTCTAGAACATGGAACTCTTCATTTTCAGTTTAGTTGGAAATATTCTCACCAATATAAAAAACAAATTAAAGAAAGTATAGTTGGGCAAATCAATCTTTTAATGTCATTTAGGCAGCAGACCAGTTCTTTGGGGAATTAAACGCAACTGTCTTTGTCTTGCAAATCTCAACAAATCAGAAATGTAAATACAGCCCATTGTAACTGAGTCAAAGCCTAATTAGCTTAATCAGGTAAAACCTGAAACCTAGAAGAAAAAAATAGGGAGGGGGAGAGCTTTTTAAAACTCAAACCCCTGAAAAGGCTCCCTCACCCACACTCTAATTCATAGTCTCCTTAAGGGTTTATCAAGGACAAATATAAATCTTAAAAGTCTTTTCCACAAATAGCAAAGCCTTAGTCATCTGAGAAAAACAATTTTAACTTACTCCAACTGTTTTTTATAGACTAGTAAGTTTATACTGTAATAACTGATTCATAACAAAGTTTTTAAAGTGAAGCTATGAAATCTCTAGTTTTGTCTGTTTGTATGTCTGTGTATACATTATACATATGAGATGTCTCTACCTCCAGAACATATTATCAAAATTAAATTTATAGAAGAGCTCTATTTAATTGATTTAAAAGTAAACACTTACAAAAGAAATATTTCTAAATATGAAAGAAACTGGCCAGAATGAATTTCAGGTTCACATGATCTAGGAAATAGTCAACATTAAATTAATATCTGATATTAAAGCTAGCTGGTTTTTTTGTGTTTTTTTGTGGTTTTTTTTTTTGCGGTACGCGGGCCTCTCACTGCTGCGGCCTCTCCCGTTGCGGAGCAATAAGCTCCAGACTCGCAGGCCCAGCGGCCATGGCTCACGGGCCCAGCCAACCCGCGGGATGTGGGATCTTCCCGGACCGGGGCACGAACGCGTGTCCCCTGCATCAACAGGCAGACTCCCAACCACTGCGTCACCAGGGAAGCCCAAGCTTCCTGGTTTGATCAATGCAGATATGTCTTACTTTCATTGTCCCTAAGTTTACTAAAAGTCAATAAGGACATGTTATTTCTGTTACAGAGTTTGTCAATAAGAAAAAAAATTTACTTGGTATGGTAATATTTTCCATAAGGTATAAAATAAAGGTAAATGAGATAAGAGATTTTAGGTGAATTCTTTAGGAATAATTATGTCTTGGGTACCTATCTAAAATAGTTTCTCCAGATTTTGGGTAACTTGAGTTTTGCTAAGTTAAGTTAAATGATGGGAATTCATTGACTATCCAGGTCATTTCAAATAAAAGAAAATACTGGAACATTAATTGCTAAACAGGTCTAAATTTCCCTAGTTTTGTCTCTTTACAAGAGGGAAACTAAAGATGTTCGGGTTTATTAGACACCTGTCTTGTACCACATTAAGGAAAGAAATTATGGTATGAGAAGTTTTATGTTTCTAGAGGTTATGGGATAGTCAAATCAGGAAATGCTGATATGACAAACAGTTCACAATTACTTACTGCTTGTCAGTTTTAGCTAGAGATTAAGGTTTTTAAGGGTTAAAATTGTAATATATAATTAAAGCTACTAAAGTTAATAAGGTAAACATTTCAGTATGCAAGAAAAGTAGAATGTGTGTTTTCAGCAAAGGAAGGTATGAGGAATGGACATACATTTTGTTAAGGGGAAGGAATAATTTTGTCTTAGAGCTGATTGTTTCTGGCTGGAAAAATAAGGACCAAACTAATATGAATACAGAAAGTCATGGAAGGTTTGTAAAAAGGGAGCCCTTTAAAGGAGTTTTGTACCTGGTCAGGCTGGGATTAGATTTAATTAGGTAAATGGATTTTGTTATTAAAAGTAGGCTGGTGCAAGACTGGATTTGGTTCCTCTCTCTCTTAAGAGGATAAAGTTTTCTTGGAATACTGCTTTGGTAACAGATTGTGTGAGTTTCTTTGCCTTTAAGTAATCTGTATTTGTTTTTTGAACTGTTTTGTCACTTTGGTTAAGTGAATAATTATTGTTTCACAGTGACCTGTGATTCTATTTGACCAAGTTTTTTGAACTTTTTTGATAGATTGACAAATTTCCGAAATATCAAATTCTAACTAAAGTTCTTTTGACCTCCAGCTAACTCTGGGATGCTTCAAAGGAACCCTGAGACATCTCAGAGAGGAATATTAAACTAATTAGGCTTATTTGGTATGTTATATTCCTTGAGGAGCATTGTCAAGTGATTGAAGATAAACCTTCTTAGGTTATGTTGTATCAGTAAATGTCATTAATATAGATATTCCAAAATTTATACAGAATTCCTAAAAATCTGATATGTCCTAGTATAATGTCATAATTCTAGTTATCATCTTAAAATGTTGTATGTCACAGAAATATGCAAGTTTCTTGTCAATTGTATTTTAATCAGATCTTTATGCCATTTTAAGTCTTTCATTTTTTATAGACAATCACTGTTTTACTCTGGTGCTTTTACAAAATGAATATCTTTAAGAAGATTCATAAAAAGGGTTTTTTTGACAAATATAAATTTCTGATAACTTTTAGATTACATCACTGAACTGGGTAAGAAATTACAAAATCCTAATGGAAAACCTGACAACTTCATCCAGATAAACAGGAATTAATTACATGGGACTGAATGAACTGATAAATATGATATATAATTGTTTGACTTTTTTTCTGAAATATACTGGCTTTTAAACTTTGTTTTCCAAAAAACCTTTCCTCTAACACTAACTATGACCTACAAGTTGATAAAGTATACCTTTGTAAACAAAGATGAAACATTTATCTTTTTCTCTCTACCTGATCCTTCCAGAATTTGGCTCCTCCAGCTGGCTCCCCGTGCTCCCCTGTGGATTTGATGGTTTATTGCAACCAGATTACAACTAGTTATACTAATCATTGTTTTAATTTGTTCTCTTTGTTTTCAAATTGTTTATGCTTTGTGTCTCTCTCTGCTATACTATGACCTTATTAATGTTACTAGCTATATTACTTATCCTGTCTATTTTATAAGATTGTCTCTTGCATTACCCAATGGGGCCAGGTCTCCAACAAAATTAATGATGGCTAAAATTCTTGAGGCAGTTTATCATATATATAACTCTACATAGAATAATTTTAATAGGGCAACTCTGGATATGGGAAGAAGCAACAAGGGAAAACATTTCCTAGACCATAGTAAAATAGTAAGACAGGACCTGATCCAAAAATTAGCACTTTGAGTGGACTATTAACAGAATTTTCACCTGATTTAGGAATGAAACTTCCTAGCACAGTGAGGCAAAATTGATCGTAAAATGCTTCCCAAACGTTGGTCAAATTTACAACCAAGAGGAGGAAATGTGGACTAAGAATGTCACCTGCCATATCAGTAAACAAAAGATGTTGTAGTCATCAAGCCATCAGCCACCATAATGGCCCCTCGGCGCACCCTGAGGAGATTCAGGATTTAGAAAAGCAGGATACTGGCCCTAGATAGTTAAGGTGCATATCAAAGGAATGATTTCATTGAACCCAGACTCTTGCATTTTCCCATACATAGAAAAGTGCTAAATTTATTAATTTGAGATATCTGATTTTCTTTAATTAACAGTAATCTTTTGATGTTCCGATTACCTGTTTTTTGTTTGTTTGTTTTCTTTTGCAAAAACTCCTATATATCCTGGCTTCTCCCTTCCCTCTTCAGAACAGTCCCTGCAAGCTAGCTGAGGGGTTGTTTCCTGGGCTTAAATCCTCAGTGTCTGCCAAATAAAACATAATTCTCAGCTTTTAGGTTGTGCACTTTTTTCAGTTGACACATACCATAAAATTTACCTGTTTTAAATACACACTTCAGTGGTTTATAGTATTTTTTTGTGTGTGTGTGGTACATGGGCCTCTCACTGTTGTGGCCTCTCCCGTTGCAGAGCACAGGCTCCGGACGCACAGGCTCAGCCATGGCTCACGGGCCCAGCTGCTTGTCGGCATGTGGGATCTTCACAGACCGGGGCACGAACCCGTGTCCCCTGCATCGGCAGGCGGACTCTCAACCACTGCGCCACAAGGGAAGCCCAGTTTATAGTATATTTACAGAGTTGTGCAACCATCACCCTGTTGGGGCCCTGGGTCAGCTGCCCCAAAATGTGTCTCAATGGTACATGGATTATTTTAAATAAAGTACTTAAGAAATGGCCAATGCAGGAGGGACACTCTGACCCTTCTTTCTGTCTTCCTGAAAGCGGAAATATATCTCTCATGTGAAAAGTGCCCTCCTGTTACTGAACCAGGTCTGTTTGCCTGACGCACAACAAACCAAACACTGAAACACCGAGGTGCAGCTGAGAAAGGGTTTGTTCTCGAGGCAGCCAAGGGAGGAGATGGGAGAACAAGTCTCAGGTCTGCCTCCCTGAGGGCAAGGGCACTGGGATAGTTATAGGATGAGCATGGGGAAAGGTGATTGGAGATAGGGAAAAAGGTGAGGTAACCAGTGTTCTGTGCCGGTATGTCTGGTTTACATGCTTCTGCGTATTCAATAATGGAGGCCCTTAGTATGATCTGAGGGTGGAGTTCAAAAGGCCATTGTTCAGACACCTGTGCAGGCCCAGTTTTTGGGTCGCTGGTCCCAACCAGCCTTACCTGGCTTGCACTGGACAAGAGCTGAATCCAAGTTCCTATAAAACAACTGGGCTAGGTGAAGCTGGGAAGGTGTCCAATTAAAGAGAAGAAAAAAAGGAAAAAAGAAAAAAATAACTACAGCAAGCTTAATCAGTAAGGCAGTTTACAAGTAGAGGGCTTTTAACAACTGGTTCCCCTCTCTGTTGCTCTAAAAGACAAGCTAAAGAATTCCCGTTAGTCATCAGCTTCTGTTCACTCTATGGGGCATGGTTTCACTCCTTACATCTGGAGGTAGAAGGACATATTTATCACCAGAGGTAGGGAATGCAGTTGGAGAGGCCTGTATAAACAAACCTTATGACTTCTTTAATTTACTACCCTAAGCCCAAACTATGTTTAGATTCTTCACTGGATGGATACCCAAAACTGAAGTTTCATTGTCCTGTCAATTCCTTACAAATGTATTGTTTCTTTGTCTAAAAAGTATAAAGGTTGCCTGCTTTGGCCACTTCTCGGGTCCCTTTTCTATGAGACCTCCATGCATGGGATTAAAATTTGTTTCTTTTTCTCCTGTTAGTCTGTCTTGTATAAATTTTATTATTAGTCCAGCCACAAGAACTCAGAGGGGTAGAAGGGGGAAATTTCCCCTCCTTAACAACTTTGATCCATTTAAAAATATTTTCATCATCTCAAAAGGCACGCTGTACACTTTAGCTATCATTCTTCTATTTCCCCATCTGTCCCAGCCCTATACAATGTTTAATCTACTTTCTGCATATATGTGTGTGTGTGTGTATACATATATATATATAAAAATATATATATTTGCCTATTCTGGACATATCATTTAAATAGAATCATACAAAAATGTGGCTTTTGTGATTGGTTTCTTTCACTTAGCATGTTTTCAAGATTCATTTATGTTGTAGTGTGTATCAATACTTCATACCTTTTCATTGCTGAATAATATTTCATTGTATGGGTATACCACATTTTATTTATTCATTAATCGGTTCATCGATATTTGACTGTTATGGCTAATGCTGTTATGAACTTTGTGCATAGGTTTATGTGTGCACATACATTTTCAATTGTCTAGGGTATATAACCAGGAAAGGAATTGTTGGGTCATATGATAGTTCTGTATTTAACCTTTTGACGAACTGCCCAGTAATTACCCAGAATGGATGCACCATTTTACATTCCCAGCAGCAAAGTATGAGGGTTCCAATTTCTCTACATTGTTTCCCACACTTATTATTGTCTGACTTTTTGATTCTAGTCATACCAGTGGGTGTGAAGTAGTATCTCATTGTGGTTTTGAATTGCATTTCCCTAATAACCCATGATGTTAGGCATCTTTTCATGTGCTTGTTAGCCATTTGTGTTCCTTCTTGGGAGGAATGTCTATTCAAATTGTTCGCCCATTCTTAATTTTGTGATTTATCTTCTTGTTATTGAATTGTAAGAGTTCTTTACATATCCTGGATACAAGTCTCCTATCAGATATATGGTTATCAGATACATATGATTTGCAAATATTTTCTTCTAATCCATGCATTATATTTATTGTTTACTGTGTCCCTTTGCTAAAACATAAGCTCTACAAGACCAGACATCTTTTCCTGTCTTGTCCAATGATGTATCCCAAGTGCCTAGATACACATAGCCGTTGTTTAATAAATATTTGTTGATGAATATATTAATCTATTCTTCAAATAGTAACTGCTATATAAGTTGTTGTTGTTTTTCCTGCGTGGAGAATGCAATTCAAAACATGGTGCTAAAATCATCCTATGAGTCAGATCCATAGACCCTTGCTAAACAGGCTCCTAAGCTCCTTAAGTGTTTTTTCCTTCACCTTTAGGAGCTTTTGTTTCATCATTTATAAAGTAAGGAAAATAATATCTCAGTATTTACTCCACAGGTGATATGATCGTGCAGTGAAATAATATATGTAATGTGTGATTCAAACTAGATAGAAGTTTATTTCTTACATAATAGTCTGAACGATCAGGTCTTTCTGCTCCATGAGGAGACCCAGGCATCACATTCCTTCCATCGTTCTTCTTCCACCTCTTAGAGTATTGTTCCTTATATCAGTTTGCTATTGGTGCATAAAAAGCTACCCCAAACTTTATGGCTTAAAACAGTAAAATTTTTTTGCTCATAGTTCTCAGGATTGGGAATTTGGTTTGTGCTCAGGTGGGTGGTTCTTCTACTGGTCTCACCTGGGATCACTCATGCAGATATAGTCATCTGGTGGCCTGATTGTGGCTGGATACTCTAAAATTGCCTACTCCCTTGTCAGCTGTGGTCTCTCATTGCCAAGGAGGCTAACCCAGGCATCTGTACATGGTAGTCACAGGGTTCCAAGAAAAAAAAAAAAAACTAGAAGTTGAATAACACCTTAAGACCTAGGCTCAGAACACTGTTATTGTCACTTGCAGCTCACTGTATTTGCCAAAGAAGATTAAAGGGGTGGAGAAAGAGACTTCTCTTTTGACAGGAGCAGCAGCAAAGTCACATTGCAAAGGGGCATCCATATACAGATGGGATAAATTTGTGGCTACTGCAATCTATCACACTCCCTCCTCTGTATAATTGGAGTTATCTCTTGAGTGTCACATATTCATTTCAATTCACCCTAGATCGAATGAATCAGGAGCCCTGGAGTGGGGCCCTGCAATATGCATTTCAACAAGCTGCACAGGTGATTCTGATGCACCCCAAAGTTTTAGAAGCATGCTCTGTTAAATATGGCAGTGCTGGGCCCAAATAACTCCTTGAGGGCCAAGGTACCCATCCTCAACCTGCAGGGAATCTTGGCTGCTGACATAGTTGTGTTCGTCACTGGGAATTGCCCTCAATTTCAGGGACATGCCTTGCTCAAAGGTACAGTCCCTACCAGCACGTGGTCCATGGCCAATAACTGGCTGAAGCAGGGATGCAAAGGTCCAACCTCTCGTCTCAAATTGGGACAACTCTAAAGAGCTTTCTCAACTCCAGAGCTCTCCATGGATCAGCTAAAACCTCAGTGGTGACCACATTGCAAGTCAGCTTGTTTGCCCAATTTTACAGGCATGCCTCGGAGATATTGGGGGTTTTGTTCCAAACCACTGCAATAAAGCATATATTGCAGTAAAGCAGTCACATGAATTTTTTGGTTTCCCAGTGCATACAAAAGTTATGCTTGAGGTGGGATAGGGAGGGTGGGAAGGAGACGCAAGAGGGAGGAGATATGGGGATATATGTATATGCATAGCTTTACACTTTGTTGTAAAGCAGAAACTAACACACCACTGTAAAGCAATTATACTCCAATAAAGATGTTACTGTAGTCTATTAAGTGTGAAATAGCATTATGTCTTAAAAAATTACATACCTTAATTAAAAATACTTTATTACTAAAAGGTGCCAACCATTTTCTGAGCCTTCAGCTACTCATAGTAGTAACATCAAAGATCACAGATCACCATAACAAATATAATAATAATGAAAAAGTTTGAAATATTGTGAGAATTACCAAAACGTAACACAGAGACTTGAAGTGAGTAAATGCTGTTGGAAAATGGCACCGATAGACTTGCTCGATGCAAGGTTGCCATAGACCTTCAATTTGTGGAAAGCATAATATCTGCAAAATGCAATAAAATGAGGTCTGCCTGTACTTTCCTTACTCCCTTACAAGTGTAGCTCTTGAGAACACCTCTCATATGTCTTTTACACACAACTCCCATCTCACAACCTATTTCCTGGGAATGAATACAAGACATGTTTGAAATAACATATGCATAAAGATTTATAATAGCAGAAGTTCAGAAACAACTCAAATGTGAACAGTAGAGGACTGGTGAAATAAACCATGCAGCCTCTGAAGAGAATTACAGCTGACATGGAAAGAGCGCTGAAACTAATAATAATAGTGATAAAAGGTAATAAGTATATAGCACTTACTATGTACCAGGCACTGTTCTAAGGTCTTTATGTGTAGGTGCTCTTCCTGTACCCAGGTGAAGAGTAAAGAACAGATCAAGGAAGACTCTTCCAGGTAAAGGAGATTGCATATTTGAAGGTCCAGGGGCGAGACAGGACTTGGAATATTTTTAAAATTCATATTACACACACACACACATACACAATATACAGTACACTAGCAGTATATAATGTAAGTGGAAGAAAGACCAGAGATGAGGCTAGAAACTTAAGATGGAACCGGTAGGAGGATGTAGCGTGATTGGGGCCCTGGGACCAGTTAGGAGGTTGTTATTCTGGTCCCAGCAGGAGTGCCTTGGGTAGGATAGTGTTAATAGACTTAGGGAACAGATTCATGAGATCAAGTTAACCCAATCTGGTAACTTGAACCGGATGTGGGAGGAGAGGCAGATTCGGGTTTGTATATGTAAGTAGTGAGCTTTCAGGAATTGGGTTTGAATATATTAAGTTAGGGAAATCCCTAGTAGACATCCAAGTGAAGCTGTCAAGTAAGCAGTTGGATATGTAAATTTTGGATTCAGTCTGAACTAGGGATTGAGTTGGCATTGTGTCCATGTTATTTACAGGCAGAGATTAGATGAGTTTAGGAAATTAGTGTTGATGGAGAAGGCTTCCCTTCTGATTACCCTGAGGACTGACAGACCAGTCATTTTATATATATGTATATGTGTGTATATATAGATATAAATCTATATCTATCTATCTATATATATAAATCAATATCTATGAATAAGTGAAACTCTGTGAAACACTTATCTTTAAGGGGGAGATGGAAGGGAAGGAGCACAACAAAGGTGATTGTATAGCAGTGTGGAGATAACGAGAAAAGAGTGCTCTAGAAATTCAGACCAATTCAGAGAATTGGAAGCTGGGCCCTGGGGCTTGGCACTTGAGGTTATTAGTGATCTCAACAAGAGCAATGCAGGGTAGTAGAGACCAGACTGTGATGGACTGAAAAATGAAGGTGGAGAGCAAAGGAAACAAGGGAGGAAGGGAAGGAGAGAGGAAAGGAGGGAGGAAGGAAGAAGGAAGAAGGAAGGGAAGGAGGAAGGAGGAAGGGAGAGAGGGAGGGAGGGAGGATGGAAGGGAGGGAGGGAAGGAGGGAAGATGAGTATGGTGTGTTTGGAAAGAGATCATTGAGAAAGAAATATATAATATTCAATGACAAATTTCCCATCTAAAATGTCTATTAAGAACATAGCTGTATGGCTTTAAACAAGACACTTAACCTCTACTTCATCTAGTAGTTGAGTATTAAATACTTTAATAAACTATTAAATGCTTATAATAGTATCTAGTGCATACTAAGCATTTAAAAATGAAAATTCTTGAAATGAAATAGAAGCTATCATTATTATTCTTAGCATTATGTAACTATCACAAATGCCCCACTTTCGTAAGACAGGAAGTGAGGCTATACTTGAAATAGATTTAAAAAAAAATCTCATTAGCACCAAAAAAAACATAGACAAATAATTGTTAGAGAAGAGCCACAGGGGTGAGAATTTATGTCCTTATTACTTGCTATTTGTCATCCTAATTACCATCAATATTGTCTGACAGGTAGCCTGATCTCTTAGGGAATTGGGGTGACTGAGTTTCTGACTGGAAGTGAAATAAATGTTCACTCCTGAGAGGTGTTATTTCTTTCCACTCCAAAGAACCAGCTGGTGCTATAAAAACAGTTAATTGGATTTAAGCTTCTAAAAGAGCTCATTTTCTTTTCATATGGGAACATTTTATTCACAAAAATCTTATTTTAGCGACTATTCATCTAGTCAATTCTTTAAGAAGAGTTTGGCACTCCAATTATTGTAGCCATTTTCTCCAGAATGAATGCAAATGATTGAATGATTTTCCTTGTTGAGAGAGAGGGAAAATGCTTTCAAGAAAGTCAATACAGATTTTTTTTTTTCTGAGCAGAAATAAATGTTACTGGCTCTGTGTACTGTAGACCTTACACAGAAAAACCATACTTATAAGACCTCTATCTATATTGTGCTGTCCAGTACAATAGTCACAGTGGAATATGGCTAGTGCAACAAAGGAACTGAATTTTTAGTTTTATTTAATATTTATTAATTTAAATTTAAACATGAATACTCAATTATGCTATTGGAAAACTCTTAAGTAAGTTTTGAACAACTGGAGTATCTAAATTTACTTTTTTTAACTGTAAATTTTATGTAATATAAATACAGATCAAGAATTTTTTATGGAGGCTTCCCTGGTAGTGCAGTGGTTAAGAATCCGCCTGCCAATGCAGGGGACACGGGTTCGAGCCCTGGTCCGGGAAGATCCCACATGCCGCAGAGCAACTAGGCCCGTGTGCCATAACTACTGAGCCTGCGTGTCTGGAGCCTGTGCTCCGCAACAAGAGAGGCCGCGACAGTGAGAGGCCCACGCACCGCAATGAAAAGTGGCCCCTGCTCGCTGCAACTAGAGAAAGCCCTCGCACAGAAACAAAGACCAAACACAGCCAAAACTAAATAAATTAAAATAAATAAATTTTAAAAAAAAAAGAATTTTTTATGAAATTAGCATCTGAATTAAGATGTACTGTAAGTGTAAGATACACAATGGATTTTGAAGACTTGTTATGAAGAAAAGAATGTATGATACCTTATTAATATTTCATATTCATTACATGTTGAAATGATAATCGTTTGAATATATGGGGTTAAATAAAATATATTATTAAAATTAATTTCACCTAATTATTTGGCTTTTTAAAGATGGCTATTGGAAATATTTTAATTATACTTGTGGCTTACATTATGTTTTTATATATACATTCCAAGCTTCATTGAAATCTATCAAAACTACTAGGTAAAAAGATAAAAAAACAGGATGACTATCATTTTATTTCAAGATAGTGAACTTTAAATTAAAGCTATTGTGCTAATTTTGAAGACATTTTTGGTAGTGACTACCTGAATCAGGCACATTTGAAATAAATTATAGTGGAATATTTGGGAATTAGTCCTAAGAAAATATCAAAATACAGAGAAAGTTTTATGTTAGCTGAAATTCATGGTCCAGAAAAATATGTTAGAGTGAGTGGAAAAATTTAAAAATTTCTTTTAGTGAATGAAAATGTTCCCAGTAAATCACAATATTTGAATTGAATTAGTTGGGTATCTCCATGTAATATAGGGTAAAGCTTCTTTTTCTTCTAAAACTGTACCATGGCCAAATGTTTTTCTCAGGGTTTCTCAGGTCTCAGGGTCTTACTGACTCTATATTCTGCTGGTGGTTTTAGAAAAAAAGAGATCAGAAAGGCTTTGGAAATGTAATGAGAGCTTTGATTGTTAGAAGAAAGACCAGGTTAAGACTGTCAGAAACATTTGCAAATGTGTGAATGCATTCCACCCAAAGAGAGAAGAAAAAAAGTGTCACCAAGAGGATAATTTTGTGCTAATGTCGGGTGACAGCACCTTGGGGTTTCCCTCTCTTTTCGAGACCAGATTTTTCATTTTTCTTGTTCCAGTTCATTCTGACAATGGTGTGCAGCCTAATTACTTTTTGGGGCATGGCTTTAATTGAGGCCCTTTGTCTCTTAAACTCAACCTTACATAATTGTTTGCACTTTTTTTTCCTTTTAACCCCTTCCAATACTGCTTCATTTAGTGAATCTCTATTGACTTTGAAAGCAAAAGGTATTCATTTTCCTGTATTTTGAAATCTACGTAACCTTGTCTAAAATCAGTTAATCAGCAAGACTTGAGGTGGTGTTATAAAAATTTTATTAGCATATGCAAATCATTTCTATATTGTAATGCATTTGACCCATATCACTTCATAAACTTAGCTATAGAGCAGAATTAAGTGATCTGAGGGTCACAGCCTGAATACTGAAGAAGGATAGTTTGTCTTAATATGTTAACCTTGGAATAATTCTCAAGTGACAGGCTTACAAGTGCTGGTGCTGACATTTATACTTACTTTATATTTAAATAATGTGCAGAATAATTTTTATTCACCAATTATACTCAGCATTGCTCAAGCTTAGACCATCAGTGTTTTAGAGGCTGTTTGGCTTAATGGAAGGAAAGTAGGCCTTGGAATCACAGAATACTGGGTTCTAATTCAGTCCCTGCTATGCCATGCTTTAGGGCAAGTAACTTAACCTCTTTGAACTTCAGTTTCCTAAACTTTAAAATATAAGTAATATCACATATCTCATTGCGTTGTTGTGAGTATTAAATTAGCTAAAGAATGAAAACTACATATACCTTACTGGCACATAATAGGTTCTCAATTAATGGTAGCGATAGCAAGCATTGGGTTACCCAATGAGCTTGTTCCTCTACTTTAACAAGACATTCTGAAACACTTAAGAACATCCAGAGAAGAGAAATAAAAGTCCTGAAGTAGATAAATAGGTAATTCTCAAGCAGGTTTAAGAAATGAGAGGAACTCAAATTATTTGAAATGAATGTGTGACAACTGCTTGCGTTATCTCATAGCCCTCTTCAGATACATGAGGGGTGTTAGGAGGGGAAAAAAGGAGTTCACGTCTTTCCAGATACATTTTCCAGAAAAATAAATTAGCTTAAATAGCAACAAGTGATTTAGGGTCAACAAAATGACTACCATTTTAACTGTGAAATGTTAGAACCAATTCTTTTTTTTTTTCTTTTTAATTGAAGTATAGTTGATTTACAACATTGTGTTAGTTTCAGGTGTACAGCAAAGTGATTCAGTTTTATATATATATATATGTATATATATATAAAATATGTTATTTTTCAGATTCTTTTCCATTATAGTTTATCACAACATATTGAATATAGTTCCCTGTGCTATATAGTAGATCCTTGTTGTGTTAGAACCAATTCTAAGAGAGATTTCAGAATTTCCTGGGTGGATATGAGCAGTTGCCTACACAATGTCCATTTCCCTTCCCCCCTTCTTAGCAGTGTCCAGATTCTCTTTTGCTTATCTAACCCTCATTCATGCAGCCTGAAAATTTTGGGGAGGGAAGCTCCCTCTTTCCTTAGTTCTGGGAGTGGATTTGCAATTGCCTTATGATAATGAACGTATCCATCACCCAGGCAGTCCTGGGAGTTAACATGTCTAATCAGAGTGAAGTTTAGGACTCTTGCTTGAATTGCTGGGAAATAACCTCTTTCTTCAAGAATGGTCATTGTATACACTACAATATATAAAATATATATAATATATTTTAAATATATATGTGTATATATATATATATAAAACTGAATCACTGTACTGTACATCTGAAACTAACACGACATGGTAAATCAACTATACTTCAATTAAAAACATTGTTTTTCGGGCTTCCCTGGTGGTGCAGTGGTTGAGAGTCCGCCTGCCGATGCAGGGGACGCGGGTTCGTGCCCCGGTGGGGCTAGATTCCACGTGCCGCGGAGCGGCTGGGCCCGTGGGCCATGGCCGCTGGGCTTGCCTATCCGGAGTCTGTGCTCCGCAGCGGGAGAGGCCACAGCAGTGAGAGGCCCGCGCACCGCAAACATTCTTTTTTTAAAAAGTTCATTGTGACGTTCATATGGGAAGCCTGGAACTGTGGCAACAATCTCAGTATTATGAGAGAAGCCAGCCTAAGAGACGAAGAGTGGAGAGAGGCCAGAAGAAATTAGGACCCTGATGACATTGCAGCACTGACCAGTCAAACCAACAGTAGCCCCCCGACCTTTGGACTTTGCAGGTATACAAGCCCAAATACCCTCTATTGTTCAAGTGGTTTTCTCTTACTGCAACAAGAAGATGTCCTAAAAGTTACATGGTGGCCATCCATTCTGAAGGTTTATCTCATTTTCAAGTGTTTTTCTTCACCTCCAAATGGGCTATAAGTATCCTCAGGAGCAGCAGTTGTGAGTTATTTTGGATTTCCTATCACATCTAATATCCTGCCCTTTGTGCAGTAGATCCTCTGGAAATGTTTACTGAGGATTGTGGCTGACTGGCTTATCTTCAAATCATATTGTATCCTACAAATCTCAGCAGGAGCACAGATTGGTTTTTAGCTTATCTTCAAACCCCCTTCCCACGTTGGGCTCTCATGTCATTATCTTTCAGATGGAAAACGTTTCAGCAAATGAGTTTGCTACCTCTCATTTAGCTCTCTGCCCTTCCAGTGTTAGCCAGAACCTGGACTGTCTGGAAAAAAAATAAAAGGTTTTAGGGGAATTCTACTAAGACCATCACCGCAGTCACAGCTCATTTTAAGAATGTGCTAAATATCTATAGAAATAAAACTTGCAACTCCCAGAACTCTTAGAAAATTTATATTTGAATTCAACTTTATGCATGGCTGGCTATTGTCATATTATGTCAGTAATAGAAAAACTGAACCATTAACTAATTCTCCTTCAAATAGCTTGTGATGTGAGCATTTGAAATATGTCTATGGTAGGAAAAATTATGTGTGGTGTATATGTGATTAGCATAGTTTATCACATGCCATGGGCTTCAAAAATCAGTGCTGGGTGAATGTAAGATCCTAATCCTGTGTGGTTCCTAATGTCCTGCTATTGCTGGATGTTTCAGTGTCTCTGTCACTACTGTGCTTCTTACCAGTCTTCTCTTAAAGCTAAAGCATGGGAAGGCTTTCTTTTTCTCCTTCCATGAAAGCTCATGACCAAAAGCTTCTGTAATTAATTTATGCACATATGTAATGATAATTTAGCTCACTCTTTTCATTTCTTTGAAGCTACTTTGACATAACAAAAGCTGTCTCCATTGTTTCCCAGTGAAAACAACAAACACCACTGAAATCACATTTCCATCCTTTCCCAAATGGGAGGCTTTTCTAGTTCCAGGTGGGAGCTTGTAGGACTCAGGACAGGTTACAGAAAATGTCCTGGTTTGTGAGACTCATGGTATTAACAGAATTGAAGTTCTTTTTGTTTGCATAGAATAAATAAAGAGCCAGGGCTGACAAAGTGCAGGCTCATGGCCGAGTTTCTGACCTTTTTAAGACTTGAAAGATGAGAATGTTTTCTCAAATAGTGAGGATTCAAGGCCACAAAGAAAAATGAAACTATCAAATCTGACTGATTTTTTATCACAATGTCCACAGTCCTTTTCTGAAGACACCCAACAGCCTTTGGTAAGATACTATATTAGTTCTGCTCTTAAGCGTTTTTCCTAGCTCCCGATTTGAAATAACTTGCCTGATTTTCTGGTCATGTAGCCCCTCCCCCCATACTACTTACAGCCTCCACCCTAACTAACACTTACATAATCTTTACCATACATGAACCACTCCAGCCTCTTCGCATGTATTAACTCAATCCTCCTAATAACCCTATGAAGTAGATACTATTATTAGCCCCAATTCACAGATGGGGAGACTGATGAATTTGTCCAAGAGCATATAGCTAGCAAGTGGCAGAACCAGGATTTGAGCCCAGGAAGACTAGCTCTGGGAGTTTATACTTTAAACCACCGTGTTCCATGGTCTCACAGCTGACCTCAGCATTGAGAATCATACTGACCAGCAAATAGGAACAATTCTAAAGCCAGATGAGCAACGTGTCAAAGCTGCAGTTTTGCCTTGGACCTCAGTTTCCATGATCAGGTCAGTATCTTGATCAGGTCAGAATCTCAATGTCACCACTTACTTTCCCAAGCTATGGTCTTTGTCGAATATAGCTAATCCTTTGGAACTGATGTCTGGGATAAAATCCCCAGGTCCTGATGTGGGAGCTGCCTGATCCTAGCTTGCTAAGCAGTCTTCACCTCCTTACCACCTTGCAGACTCTGCTGCTTACTTCTGCCTGTGTCCCATCACCAGGTCTCTCTGTACCTGACTTGGCCCAGTCGTTGCCCAGTTTGTTAGCATCTATCTTTCCCAGAGATGGAGGACAGCTCTCCAGAATTCTTTCATGCTTATGCTGGGAAATTCTTGATGTCTTGTCTGCCTAGTTGTAAGCAGATAGGGTAGAGGGTCCCCAGAGAAAGAGAACCAGGCACAGCTTTCTTGCCATAGGAAAAGCCAGTTTTGGCATAAGCTATTTTGGGTCCTAAGCCTGGCCACAGTGCTTACCCTTGCACAGGTCTCAGTAATTAATGATCTTAAGGGAACAAAAGAACAAACAACTGTTACCAGGCAAGAGAAGTAACAGTAGCAAAGATAAAAATCAGGTATAAAGGCTCCCAGTTCTGTTTCAATGGTAAAAATTAGTCTGAAGCTTAACCACCAGATCAGCTGGAACCTAAGGGATGATGATGACATTTTCTGAGCCTCGTGACTTCAATCAACTAAAGCTTGGACTCTGTCGACCTTTGCCCCAATTCTATGCTGAATTCTCTTCTGCTCAAGCCCCTTCATGGATATGCATGCACCCTTAGCTTAAAACTTCCTCAATTTTGCTGTTTGGGGAGACACTGCTTTGGGAAGATCCCTGGTGTTCTCTTTACTTGCTGCAAGTAATAAATCCTTCTTTCTCCTGCTCTTTGGCTTGACTGTGTCTTTTGGCTCAATACCCACCAGGAGGCAAATGCAATTTTCAGGTAACATAATGAGTCTGTATTGATTATGGCCCTTTGTTATCCTCAAAAGTGACCCACCAGCCTTAGTTCTGACCTTTTTTCTTGCTTCTTTACCCCCTCCACCAAACTTTCCTCTCTCTACCTTTCGACCTTTCTTTGGAATCACATCATTTTCTATCTTCTCTCCATTTTGCTTATTTTCCCAACTCTTCATAATATCAACTAGTTTGGTTTCTCCTACAAACATCCTATTTTCTCATTGCATATTCTCTTCTGATTTTGTTTATCTCCATTTTCACATGCTTTTCTCCTATTAATAACTATCTGGTTTGGAATCACCAATTTTCTAAGATAATAGATCATTCACCAACTCTCTGTATGCTAGAAAAACATCCATATTTTAGAGTCATATTTGTCTAATTTGCAACTTTCAGAACTTCAGTTTCCTCATCTGTGAAATAGGATAATAATACAGAGATATAGTAGGAATCACATAAGATCATGCACTGGAAAGCACTTTGAAGACCGTATGACCCTAAACAAATGTTAGGCATTATTAGTACAAAAAACACTAGGGAGTCTTTAAAATATGGAAAGAGTAAGTGATTTCCACTCTGCATCATAAACCAGCCCAAGAATTAGCCACTCTGTTCCTGTTCTCTAATCTTTATAGCCAGTGTTGATATATAGAGCAGAAAGAAGCAAGTGCATTAGGAAAACTCAGAGCTTATAACAGCTGAGGATTATACACACAGGTCTCTGGAGTCTCTCAGCATCTTTGTCAAATTCCCCGGCACCCTTTCTAAGTCTCTGCTTTCTTCACTAGACTGGGAGTAAAACTTAGATTAAGCCAGAGATTGCAGACTGGTGGTTCACTGGCTAACTCTGGTTTTCTGATAGACTTTGTCTGACAGAAAAATAACCTTTTAAAAAAGATGCACGTGAATGCATTTAGATAATATCGTAGGGTGGGTTTTCCCAGAAGCAGTGTCTTAGCCAAGGATTTGGGTACATGAGTGCTTCCAACAGAAACTGATAAAGGGGTCAGGAAGCAGAATAAGGTAGTAGAAGAAGCCAAGGCAGGGTGTGATTTCAGGTGACACCCAGACTCAGCCTGATCCTGCAGGGAACACTAGAGCATAACTGATGTTTTCTCCACCTAGGGTTTATACTTCTTAGAGGTACAGGATGTGGGCTTTTCTACAACCCACCCCATTGGCTACAGATGACCAGGAAGAGGGGAGGCCATCATCTCTAGGCACTTCTCCTGTCCTTATCAGGGATTAACCCTAAGGCCCAAGAACAAACCTCTGAAGGTCACAGAGGTGAAACACTAGTAGCAAAGCATGTAGGAGTTGGGAGATGGGCACACAGAGCTGGTAAAAGTGATCTGAGTGTTCCTGTTAGAGTGCCAGCAAGGGTCCATTACAGATGGGCTACATGCTCTCCAGTTTGCCAAAGCCCAATACTTGCCCTTGGTAGCTGCAGCTCCAAGGTTTCTATAATGGAGGGTCTTGGGCACGACACTGTGGTTGGAAGTGGGGTACTGGCGTCAGGGACCCTGACTTGAGGTTATGTTTACTTAGCACTTTATACAAGATGAGAAAACATCAGTTGTTCATGTCTAAGGATGGAAAATGTAATGGAGATCATGGGAGTTGGTATTAACGTCTTCTTTTCCCAATACCCACCCTTGTCTTCACCACCATATTTGGCACTTCATTTATTTGGCCTGGCCCCTTTAGGCATTTCAGTTTGGTGACTATATAACTTGTGTGATGGAAGATTAATGGCATTGTGGAAAATCAGATCTAAAAAGACTTAGAGTTTTGGGTCCCTCCCTTAACTTTACAGATTTTGAAAAGATGTTCCAACAAGTTGTGACTTTCATAAGGTCTCAGAGTTAGTCATGGGAGAGACCATCGTAGCACCCAAGTCTCCTCTCTCCATGGGGTTGCTTAGTCCGGAAGGTGGCTTCATCCAGCGCCTCTACACGTGGGTTAGTATGCTGACTCCACAGGGAGACTGAGGGGGATGAACTTATTAAACTGCAGCACGCAATGTAACCGTTTGGGTGGTTATGACCTTGAGAATTATCTTGTCCTGCTGAAACTGATGAGTTTTGAGGGGCTGCAACTACAGGTTATTACACAGAAAATGGAGGGCATTAAACCTAACTCTCTCTATGATGCCTTTCTAATATCTCCTAAATGTGTTTTATATCCTTAACTTTTCCCACAAATTCATCTGTGAAGGCCTCGCTTGATTTTAGTCCACTGCAGCTGATGACTGAGGTAGCTTAGGAAATTGGCTTATACTTTACATTTTAAAAATGTAAGTGATTCCATCATTGCAACCTTCTGAACTATTCCAAACATTAGTTTGTTGAGGATACATCCCTAGAAACATGGAAATGCCAATTCAATGAGATAATGCCCAAACCAACATTTAGCACTTTGCTTGGCATAAAAAATGTAGCCGATAAAGTTTTTAAGCAACAGCAAAAATATGTAAAGGACCATGGACTTCTGATTTAGGTTGGAGAGCTATCTTGAGATGCTGTTCATTTAAAAATTTTCCAAGATCTCCATGGGAAGTAGGAAGCTTGACTTGGCTGCTGACTGAGACAACTCTCAAGAGGAGATCCAGGGAGGTCTGGCTGACTGGTAGACATTCTTAGAAACTGAATCCAGGACAAAGCAGATGATGATGATCTAGAAGACAAGTCTGTGAGCTGAAATATGAGGGTCCAGTTTGACTGATTGGCTGAAGCTGGAGATTGGATGGGCACAGCAGGAGCCTGGGAAGGCACAGCAGGGGAATAGAAAAAGAGAGGCAGAGAGGACATCAATTCCAGCACTTTTGTAGCATGGTCCTGTTCTGGGGAGAGGGCTAAAAGCAGCAGGCTCTGGCCTGAAGAACTGAGGATCACACACTTTGAAAGCCTGCAAGTGAAGTGCTACCTGCAAACCCCCAGGTTATTTTAGGCAGCTAACAATTAGCTTGGCACCAAAAGCTCTCTCATTTATCTATCTTCACCGTTGACATCTGATGGACATTTGATTCACATCAAACTCTTTGACAAATGATGCTGGGTATGATTTATTTAGCTCTTAAACAATACAAATGCAACAAACCCAGATGCATGATCTCCCTCCCTTCCCCTTTCAGAAGGCACTATCATTTCAGCTACAGGGACAAGCAGAAGATTCCACACTATGAGAGCTGCCCCCAGCATCCCAAGTCTTTCCTTCTGTTCTGTTAGCCACCCTCGTCCTTCTGTGTGTGGTGCAGGTGTTTCTGAGTTTCAGGCACATGATGGGCTGAACTGGCATGAGGATTGGGTGGTTTAAGCCTTCCTTTTTTTTTAATCTCCTACTTTTTTTTTTAACATCTTTATTGGAGTATAATTGCTTTACAATGGTGTGTTAGTTGCTGCTGTATAACAAAGTGAATCAGCTATACGTATACATATATCCCCATACCTCCTCCCTCTTGCGCCTTCCTCCCCCACTCCCTATCCCACCCCTCTAGGTGGTCACAAAGCACTGAGCTGATCTCCCTGTGCTATGTGGCTGCTTCCTACTAGCTATTGATTTTACATTTGGTAGTATATATATGTACATGCCATTCTCTCACTCTGTCCCAGGTTACCCTTCCCCCTCCCTGTGTCCTCACGTCCATTCTCTAGTAGGTATGGGTCTTTATTCCTGTCCTGTGCCTATGTTCTTCATGACCAATTTTTTTTTTTTTTTAGATTCCATATATATGTGTTAGCATATGGTATTTGTTTTTCTCTTTCTGACTTAGTTCACTCTGCATGACAGACTCTAGGTCCATCCACCTCACTACAAATAACTCAGTTTCGTTTCTTTTTATGGCTGAGTAATATTCCATTGTATATATGTGCCACATCTTCTTTATCCATTCATCTGTTGATGGACACTTAGGTTGCTTCCATATCTTGGCTATTGTAAATAGAGCTGCAATGAACATTGTGGTATGTGACTCTTTTTGAATTATGGTTTCTCAGGGTATATGCCCAGTAGTGGGATTGCTGGGTCATATGGTAGTTCTATGTCTGTTTTTTTTGAGGAACCTCCATACTGTTCTCCACAGTGGCTGTATCAGTTTACATTCCCACCAACAGTGCAGGAGGGTTCCCTTTTGTCCACACCCTCTCCAGCATTTATTGTTTCTAGATTTTTTGATGATGGCTAATTGCTTACTTTAAAAAAAATTTATTTCATTGAAGTATAGTTTACAATGTGTTAATTTCTGCTGTACAGCAAAGTGATTACACACACACACACACACACACACACACACACACACACACAACACATCCTTTTTCATATTCTTTTCCATTATGGTTTATCACAGGATATTGAACATAGCTCCCTGTGCTATATAGTAAGACCTTGTTGTTTATCCATTCTCTATGTAATAGTTTGAATCTGCTAATCCCAAACTCCCAATCTATCCCTCCCCTACCCCTCTTCCCCCTTGGCAACCACAAGTCTGTTCTCTATGTCTCTGAGTCTGTTTCTGTTTCATAGATAAATTCATTTGTGTCATATTTTAAATTCCATATATGTCATATCATATGGTATTTGTCTTTCTCTTTCTGACTTACTTCACTTAGTATGATCATCTCTAGGTCTATCCATGTTGCTGCAGATGCAAGCCTTCTTTTTTTGCCCGTTAGATCATTCAATTGTCCGAAGACCATCAGAACAGGCCAAGCAGGTAGAGGCAAATTTCATTTACGAGAGGTACTTTATAGGGAAAGAAGGTGAAGAGTCAATTTCTTCCTCCTCTCGATGAAGGGGTGATGGGTAGGAATGCTTCCTTTTGGCAGCTCCCTGTGTGAGGTACAAGACAGACCACTTCCTTTTCGTTAACAGGCCTGTTATACCAAGTACAGATAGATATCCCAAACATAGACATTCTCTTGGCAGACTGGGAAAACAGCCTTTTCTGAGGAAAGAAAGTTTTTTTTCAATTAGCAAAAAATATTGTCCAGCCCTTGGAGTCAGTGGGCTCCATTAATTGTGTGTGGAAGTGCATTTGATTTCTGTTCTGCTCTGTTCCTATACCCACCAAAATAATAGAGGAGCTGTATTATTAGTCTTTAATGACTAATTTCCTTTTATGACATAGAACTCTGGATTAAATTCTTTTGGTTCAGCAGTGGGGAGCTATTTTAATTCTTCTTTGCATCTGCAACACCCTAAATGCAAAAAAAGTGTTCCATAAATGCTACTTATGATGTTAATTAGTAAGGGAGACTGACTTGGGTCTTTTTCAGTAATCATGCTTCTCATTTTACCAGTGCATCTCTTTCTGGAGAGAATTGGCTCTAGATTGAATTGCAAAATAGGTTGAGATGTCCCAAGCTGTCTTGGCTCTCTTCCCTTGCTGTCTCCCAACATCACTGGCAGAGGGGGCCTTTTCCCTCAGACTCTGGTGGTCTATTCCGCTCCAGTAAAACCTGCTCTTGGTTATGTGTAGTAGAACTCATAAGAGCTTAAAGAGGTACCCTTCCCAAGCCTGTGGTTAGCACAGAGGATCCCAACTAAGATTCCCATGGACAGACAGGTGACTTAAATGAGGAGATGGAGGGCTTCCCTGGTGGCGCAGTGGTTGAGAGTCTGCCTGCCGATGCAGGGGACACGGGTTCGTGCCCCGGTCCAGGAAGATCCCACATGCCGCGGAGCGGCTGGGCCCGTGAGCCATGGCCGCTGAGCCTGAGCGTCCAGAGCCTGTGCTCCGCAACGGGAGAGGCCACAACAGTGAGAGGTCCGCATACCGCAAAAAACAAGCAAAAAAAAAAATGAGGAGATGGGGTGGATAGCTCCTCCTCAGTTCCAGTCAAATGTGACAGGAAGGGGATGCTAACCCAGTATTGCCAGGTCGTTTTGTTTTTCAAGAGAAGCTGAAAAGCTCAGTTTTATGTGAAATCTCCAAATTTTAAAAGTTATATATATATATAAAAATTAAAATTTTTTAAATTTAGATCAATTAGACTATACACACACAAACCCACTCCTAGCTATCAACCTAAGAGAAATGAGTGGACATATCCATTAAAAATCCTATACAAGAATGTTCAAAGCAGCTTTATTTGTAAAAAGCCAAACAGGAGAAACAAGCCAAATGCCCTTTGTTGAGTGCTGGCTCCTAAATTAGCACCAAAATCACCCACTGATGAGACAAAACTGAGTCAAGAGCTACCTTGAGGGCTTCCCTGGTGGCGCAGTGGTTGAGCGTTCGCCTGCTGATGCAGGGGACACGGGTTCGTGCCTCCGTCCGGGAAGATCCCTACATGCCGCGGAGCGGCTGGGCCCGTGGGCCATGGCCGCTGAGCCTGCGCGTCCGGAGCCTGTGCTCCGCAGCGGGAGAGGCCACAGCGGTGAGAGACCCGCGTACCGCAAAAAAAAAAAAAAAAAAAAGAGCTACCTTGATAACATCTTTGTACTGTCTCAGGGCAGGAAGGGTGAAGTCTAGATATTTATTGAAATTTTGGGGAGTGAGTCGTGGTTAGGACCTGGGAAGGGTAATGATAATAGCTTAGGACTGATGGACACAGACAGGCAAGACAAGGGTTTAAAGGGACTAGGAGTGTAAATTATTGTTTGAAGAGTTTCTTTCAGGAAGTTCCCAGAATGAGTAAAAAAGTGGTTTGCAACCTTTATCTTCCTGAACAAGAGTTTCCTAAAGCAGTAAAATTATACTGATGAAGCTAGTGGAATAGTTAAGTCGTGTTAACGTAGACGGTGATGTAGCTGAACGTAGATGGTTTGGGTTCTCACCTTCAACAAGACAATGGATAAATTGTGGTATATTTATAAAATGAATACTACTCAGCAATAAAAAGTGAATAAATGATTACACACAATAATATGCATGAACTTTACAGGCATAATGATGAGTGAAATAAGGCAGATGCAGAAGAGAACATACTGTGTGGTATGTTCAAGAGCATACTAAAAGTTCAAGAATAGGCTAAGCTATAGAGATAGGTGCCAGAAACCTGGCCCCTGTGAGGGGAGGAGAAGGTGATAGTCATGGTATTGCCTCGAAATGTTTCTTATGGGGCATTGGAAATATTCTATGTCTGGGTGGTGATTACATGGAGATTCATTGAGCTCTATACCTAAGATTAATATACTTTTTCATTTTATATATATATATATATATATATATATATATCTTAACCTCAATTTAAAAACATATGAACACATTCAAAGAAAAACCTATGTGGTATATACATTAAAATAGTTGTCCATGGAGGGGGTAGGAGAGGAATGGGAGTGAAGTATGGGGATAAAAGGAAATTATGGAAACAAAAAGGGGAACTTGCAAGAATCAAAGATGACAATGCATCATGAACTACAACAGTGTAATGATTCACTCAACTGTCTCCTCTTGAGATCCAAAATTACGTACATTTAAAAGATACTTTTTAAGAAAAAGTAAAATCAACTCTGTACATGTGTCAAACACTTTGTCCATTTGTCCTCATTAATGAGGTACCCAGTAAGACATTACAAGCAGTTCAAACAGCAGAGGTTAAAGGGAATAAAGAACTCTGCAATGAATTTCCAAGTAGATGCAAAACAGATCTATCCACAAAATGGATCTATTTGTTCATCTATGTATAATTAATACATTTCACTGGATACAATTATTTTGCATTTCTCTGGGCAAGAATCATTTATATTATCAGTTTTCTATTAACAGAACTATTTAAAAAAAGAAACAAAGATAGTGAAAGGAAGAGTTAACCTGGATGGGTGAGCTACAGAGGATACTACCATTTAGTATTTTAAACTTTTTCTGAGTATATATACATATATATCCATAAAAATATACACACACACACACATAAATTTAACACTAGGAAGTCTGAATAAAACATATATACAGGTCTGTTTTAGCACATGAACCTTGAGTTTTCAAGTGCTGATTTAGAATGTTAAAGGAACCTTAAAGATCATCTATTTTAAAAATGCCTCAAGCTACAGGAATGGCACTTTCTTGTAGATTCTTGGCCACCAGTCAGCAGGATGGATACATTTTAAGAGACAGCCTGTTCTTCCAAATGTCTAGAAATCACCCCATCTCAGCCACCTCTCTTCCTGCTGGTGTGGTTGGCCCTGATTCTGGAATCTGGTTTCATTGTGCAGTTAAAAAAAAAAAAATCTCATATGAGAGGTGTTTGTGCAGATTTCTGATAGAATATCAAGATGCTGTTTTCATGGTTGTCTATCTTGCTAGGTTTCTGTCTCAGGTCGCGGGAGAAGGTGCAGCCCAATTCTTGATCACGAGCCAGAAGGAAAGGCAGAGCGCACTCAATTTTACGAAAGGAACAAAGCTCATTTATAGCACAGCACTGCGCACGATGGAATTTCATGAGTCAGTCGAAAAGGATAATTAAACAGTGTAGGTCAAGGACTAGACACAACCATTCAACCTCCTGCAAATTCATTAGACAAAATATTGGGCTTAAAAGCTGCAATATTTAATCATTGGTGCATTTTTAAACTTGCTTTATTGCTGCTAAACAATGGTGAGAAAATAATAAAAGCCAAATCCTCAGCAATATTACTTTGTCAAAAAATTATCTTCAAAACATAGTAATGATGTTTCTTTTTTCTCATTGCGTGAATTCCCTAATCTTCTGCTTTGCTCCTGTGGTTTCTTCTCCCTGGGCTGCCTTCTCTCGTCTCAAAATCCTTCTTCCAGGAAGCCCTCTCTGGGGATTGTAGCATGCTAATTTTTCCCCCTGTCCTAAATCCTGAATCCTTTTAGCATTTTTTAATACATAATTTCTTCCGGTACTTTTAAAAAATATTGACTTTACTGAATTGTAATTCATGTATCATAAAATGCACCCATATTGAATGTAAGTTTGATGGGTTTTGACAAATGTATACAACGCTATAACCACCACAACAATCAAGATAGAGAATATTTCCATCACGTCACAAAGTTCCCTCATGGGCTTCCCTGGTGGCGCAGTGGTTGAGAGTCCACCTGCAGATGCAGGGGACACAGGTTCGTGCCCCGGTCTGGGAAGCTCCCACATGCTGCGGAGCGGCTGGACCCGTGAGCCATGGTCACTGAGCCTGCGCGTCCGGAGCCTGGGCTCCGCAACGGGAGAGGCCACAACAGTGAGAGACCCACGTACCGCAAAAAAAAAAAAAAAGTTCCCTCATAATCTGTTTGTTTTCCGTCACTATAGATTAGTTTTTCCTGTTCCCAAGTTTCACATAAATGGAATCATGCAGTATATGCTCTGGTGTCGTTTATTTGGCTCAGCATAATGTTCTTGAGATTTATCTATGTTGTTGTGTGTGTCAGTATTTTCTTTCTTTTGATGACTGAGTCGTATTCCATTGTACAAATATACCACAATTAGTTGGTCCATTCACCTGTTGTTGGAGATTTGAGCTGTTACCATTTTTTTTGCTACTGTAAATAAAGCTAATACGAACATTTCTGTGGATATATATTTTCATTTCTCTTTGGTATATACACACGTTCACAGATACATACATATGATTGTATGGTAAATGTATGTTTAATTTTATAAGAAAACTGCTGAAAAAAAGGCGTTGTACCATTTTCAGCCCCACCAGCTTCGTACTAGATATTCTGTTCTTCCACACCCTCAACAACACTTGGTATTGTCAGATTTTTAATTTTTTGTTACTCTAGTGGCCATGTAGTGATATCTTATTGTGGTCTTAATTTGCATTTGCCTGAATGCTGATGATGGTGGGTGTGTTTTCATATGCATATACCTTCCTTTGTGAAGCTCTAGCACTGTTATGCTTTGCAGCTCAAGGCCTTATGTTCTATTTCTTAAACACTTCTAGCTGGTTCTTCCTCACTCTCATTACCTTGCAGTGCATTTGGTTTGAAGTTCTTTCCCCAGATTGTCACTCACTGGATCCTTCTCATCAGTGAGATCATGAATATCACCTCCTCAGAAAAGCTTTCAGTTACTCTTCAGCACCTTACCCTGTCTGGTTGCCTTCATAACACTTTTACAACTGTCTGAAATTATCTTATTTATGTATTGATATTTGCTTATCTTCTTACCGTCTATCTCCACTGGAATACAGACTCCACAAGAGTGGGTCTTTTGTTTGTTTGGTTCATGGTCAATAAGGACAATTAAACAGTACAGATCAAGGGCTAGACACAACCATTCGACCTCCTGAAAACCATTAGTCAAAAGCCTAGGAAATATTATTTAAAAGCTGTATATTAAATTGTTGGTACATATTTAAAAGAGCTTTATTGCTGCTACTAGTAAAGTGCATGGAACACTGTAGCTTCTCAGTGGGTATTTGCTGAACAAACAGCGGTGTAGATTTCACAAAGTGTTCTCAAGGAGTCTCACCTCCATCATTCATTTATTCAATGCACATTTACTGAAAACTGTGGAAATATGCCAGGCATTGTGAAGCTATAAGAAGAATAGGGATTTCCCTGGTGATTCAGTGGTTAAGAATCTGCCTGCCAATGCAGGGGACACGTGTTTGAGCCCTGGTCTGGGAAGACCCCATATGTCACAGAGCAACTAAGCCCATGCATCACAACTACTGAGCCTGTGCTCTAGAGCCCAAAAGCCACAACTACTGAGCCCTCGCACTGCAACTACTGAAGCCCACATGCCTAGAGCCCATGCTCTGCAACAAGAGAAGCCACCACAGTGAGAAGCCTGCACACTGCAACGAAGAGTAGCCCCCGCTTGCTGCAACTAGAGAAAGCCCACTTGCAGCAATGAAGACCCACTGCAGCCAAGAATAAATAAATAAATAATTAATTAAAAAAAGAGAATAATTATTCCTACTCATAAGTTGCTTATGATCTTTTTTTAATGCACTTTTATTGCAAAATTAATACACGTTAATGATAGAAAGTTAAACAGTACAGAAGAGAAAGTCACGGCTTCTCCAAGACCTAAACTTCTCAGTGATAATTATTATTAGTAGTTTCTTCTGTATCCTTCCAGAATTTAGACAATCATACACAAAAATGGCATCATAGAAAACATACACTTTTAAATTGCTTATGGTCTTATGGTAGAGACTAGGATTGCCAGATTTAGTAAATAAAAATACAGGGAGCCCAGTTAAATTTGAATTTCAGATAAACAACAAATAAACATTTTTAGTGTGAGTGTGTCCCAACTATTGCATGGATATACTTCTACTAAACATTTATTTGCTTATCTAAAAGTCACATTTAATTGGACACCCTGTGTCTTATTTGTTACAACATGGTGCTGTATCTGCAGTCACAGAAGCCAAGGCACAGGTTGAGGGACCACAGAGGAGAGACTGACTGAGTCTATCAGGCAGAATCAGGAAAAGCTTACAAAACAGACATTTGCACTGGGACCCAATGTATGCATAGGAGTTTGACAGTTGGAATTGGAGAAAAATGGCAGGAAAGGAGATATACAAAGGACAGAGTTGTGGAAAGATTTGGGTGGGTTTGGAAAATCGGATGACCTTTAGTGTCATGGAGGCTTTAGTGCCCAAGAAGTCTATGGGTATAAAATAGCTGGAGCAGGAAGAAGCAAGACCACAGGCAGGGTCAGACAATGAAGGATCCTGCACACAAGCTACCAAGAGGAGTTTTTACTCTATAGACCAACATTTGCCAGCTTCTTCCTACTTCTACCTTTAAAAAAGGAACTCTGGGGCTTCCCTGGTGGTGCAGTGGTTGAGAGTCCGCCTGCCGATTCAGGGGACACGGGGTCGTGCCCTGGTCTGGGAGGATCCCACATGCTGCGGAGCAGCTGGGCCCGTGAGCCATGGCCGCTGAGCCTGCGCGTCCGGAGCCTGTGCTCCGCAGGGGGAGGGGCCGCAACAGTGAGAGGCCCGCATACCGCAAAAAAAAAAAAAAAAAAAAGAAAAAGGAACTCTGGAGCCCCTTTCACAGAAATGTATAATATTGCAGATCCTTTTTGGAATCATTTTAAAAATCATTTTTATGGTATATTATAAGTGAGTGAATGAAAGCAAAAATATATAACTATTGCGTTATAAAGTTTATTTTAAATATACTCCTTAATATCAGTAATATACAAAGATAAGTGTTGACTATCTCCCAATTGAAAATAAATGCATGCTGTTTAGTTTACTTTTAACTCTGTAATAAGTGTGATTTATCAGCTAATAAATTAGAATATTGAGACAGGCTAGGACTTGGGACACTTTACTGAAGTGCTGCAATGCTGCACCTGGACAAACATCTCCTTGAGCAGCAAAATACAAAGAAACTATAAGGGACTAAAAATAACTGCATGCATGCCCAGTTGGGGCAAATTCTGGACAAAAGATACAAAAGACCAAAAAAGCCCAACTGCTACTTCTGAAGAGCTGGGAGCAAAAACAGGGTGTTGGGAACAAAAGCAGGGCACTGTGCATGCCCCCTGCACTCAATACCACCAAAGGGGTGGGCAAACCACCTAAGCCACGCCTCCTGCCAGACCCCTGGACACACCCTTCCCCTCACCCCATATAAGGAACCAGCTCGCCCTGCTCCCCACTGCTGAAGCAGGGGCCCCAGTAAAGCCTTGCCTGAATTTCTTGTCTGGCCTCTGATCGATTCCTATTGTTTGGGGAAGGTCAAGAACCCTGGTTGGTATCAATATGACTTATTATACTGTGTTTGTCTTTGATGCCAAGTATACACTAAAATGTTGAAATGGAATTTAATTTTGTTCTATGGCATCAAAACGATTTGAAATTCTTTTCATGACCTGATGCTTGGAATTCTTGCATTTTTGCAGTTTAACTAAAATATCAACAGGTTTCTATTTACCATTTTATGTTTGCCTTTTTAAATGACATGATAAAAGGGCTTCTCTGGTGGTGCAGTGGTGAGGAATCCACCTGCCGATGCAGGGGACATGGGTTCGAGCCCTGGTCGGGAAGATCCCACATGCCGTGGAGCAACTAAGCCCATGTGCCACAACTACTGAGCCTGCACTCTAGAGCCCAAGAGCCACAACTACTAAGCCTGAACTCTAGAGCCCAAGAGCCACAACTACTAAGCCTGAACTCTAGAGCCCATGAGCCACAACTACTGAGCCCGCGTGCCACAACTACTGAGCCCGCGCGCCTAGAGCCTGTGCGCCTAGAGCCTGTGCTCCGCAACAAGAGAAGCCACTGCAATGAGAAGCCCGTGCACCACAACGAAGAGTAGCCCCTGCTCGCCGCAGCTAAAGAAAGCCCGTGCGCAGCAACTAAGACCCAACACAGTCAAAAGTAAGTAAATTAAATAAATGACAAAAAAAGTAAATGACATAAGAGGCAAGGTTTCAGACTTCTCTTGGTAAATAACACACATACGTGCTGTTTATATCTAGCAAATTAAAAGCCAAATGAATATAATTGCCACCATATTCCCTCTTTTTAATACTGTTTTTGTAATTCCTTGATGTGATGTCAAAGCTTTTGGTAAGAATTATACAATTTACAGATCTACTGAAGTTCCACTTGAGGCAAATTATTAGCAGTATTATTTATTCTCCCGCATCATCTTGTTATATTTTGATACTTATGTTCTATAGGCTTTCTGTTTTTAAGCGATGGTCCTTACAGCTTGATGAATTATTATAGGGCAAACATCCTTGAAACCACCATTCATGTCAGAAGACAGACTTTCTAACATATGACCTGTGCAATTTCAGCTCATCCTTATCCCAAGAGTAAGCACTACCTTGACTTTATGATATTTACTTCTTCATATTTTTAGATGGTTTTCTAGCCCAAGGGTGCTGAACTAAACTCATTAATTTAGTTTTGCCTGTTTTTTCTTTAAAGTTTGTCTTTGAGACTCCTAACTTACAGGTTTCCTCTTCACCTCTTTTTTTCCCCTTGTAATTATTTGTTATAGAAACATGCTGATTTCTCCTGTAGTTTCCCACAGCAGGAATTTTCTGGTTATATTCCCCTTCTAACATGTTGCTTTGCTCTCTGTGTCCCTGTACATTGTTGTTGGATCTTGAGGCTTAGATTCTGATTTGATTGTTTTGGCAATACTGTTTCACAGGTAGTGTGATTTCATCAGGAAACACATATGTCTGATTGTCCCTTTTTTGTGCCCAGAGCAGCTATGGATGTCTAATGCCCAGATAATTTAATTCTTTAGGGCTTGCAAAATGACAATATTCCCATTCTCACTTTCCTTCCTCATTTATTTGTTGGAAATCATTTATAAAGAGAAACTTTGCCATATCTATTATTTATCTGGCAACATAGTTCACACAGGAAAGGCAGGATAAATAATTCTTTCCTTTTAATTACCAATTTTCAAATGAATAGCACTTCCAAGGTAACCAACTACCTGCGAGTGTGTTTGTGTGTGTGTGCACACATGTGCAGTAATGAACTTATGGATTTAAATATATTTGATGTGTTTAGACCTCTGCCAACTAAAGAATGTCCCTCACCATGTGGTTCTACAAGGATAAAGTCATTAGTCACTGCAGTCACTGACCTTTAACACACCCTGAAAGGAGTTTAAGGTGGAGATCAGGAAGGAGACACTCTGTGCTCTGGGAAAACTGGCAGAACAGGCCTTCAGATAGTGACATATTTTCAGGAGAAAATGTTATGAACCCAATTTCTTTCATCTTCCCATATTTAGAAAAGTACTAAAACCATTCACTAAGATATCTGTTCCTCGTGACTAGCAGAAACTTTCTATTGAGATGTGAGCTTGGTTGCACGTATCCACTTAGTCAAAATCAAAAATATGCTGACCTCCTTCCTTACCTCTTCTGAGTGGTCCTTCAGAGCTCTCTGAGAGGCTGTCTCCCAGGCTATAGTCCTCAGTATGTCCCCACATAAAACTGAAACTCATAGCTCTCATGTTGTGAGTTTTTATTTCCGTTGACACACCTCTTACAGATACTACCCTTACACATACGAAAATTGTCCCATCTTTGGGACAACTCTTCAAGTTGGCTCCCAAGTCCTCAAAAGATATATTTTTAAAGTCTTTTAACAACAAGAATCTGGATGTAAGAAAAAACCAAAAAGGAAATAAGAATTTTGCACCAGGGACTTCCCTGGTGGCGCAGTGGTTAAGAATCCAACTGCTGGGCTTCCCTAGTGGTGCAGTGGTTGAGAGTCCGCCTGCCAATGCAGGGGGCACGAGTTCGTGCCCTGGTCCGGGAAGATCCCTCGTGCCGCTGAGCAGCTGGGCCCGTGAGCCATGGCCGCTGAGCCTGCGCGTCCGGAGCCTGTGCTCTGCAACGGGAGAGGCCACAACAGTGAGAGGCCTGCGTACCGCAAAAAAAAAAAAAAAAAAAAAAAAAAATCCATCTGCCAATGCAGGGGACATGGGTTCGAGCCCTGGTCCGGGAGGATCCCACATGCTGCGGAGAAACTAAGCCCATGCCCACAACTACTGAGCCTGCGCTCTAGAGCCCGCGAGCCATAACTCCTGAAGCCCACGTGCCACAACTACTGAAGCCTGTGTGCCTAGAGACCGTGCTCCACAACAAGAGAAGCCACCATAATAAGAAGCCCGTGCACCACAACGAAGAGTAGTCCCCGCTCTCTGCAACTAGAACAACAACAAAGACCCAACTCAGCCATAAATAAATAAATAATTAAAAAAAAAAAAGAATTTTGCACCAAAACGATTTGGTTTGGCTCAATTAAGGAATTTTGTTTTATAATCTATGCCTCCCATATTTTTATTGGAAACTGAATATTATTTAGTATTGTCAGTTTCATGCCTGTGTGGGTGGCAACATTTATCAAAGACAAGCGACATTAGAATGTGAGTCACAGAAATTCTACTAGACTTTAAGAGAAATTAGAAGGCTGTTTGACAGATCCAAACTATCTTTCTTGCTGGGAAATGACCATGACTGGTCTTGAGGAGGAACTGCCCTCTGATCTAGGGGATGAACAGCCAGGTTTTGACAATAATTCACAGTCTCTGGAGCATTGGAGCTGTCTGGATCCATTTATGTCAAGACTCTTTGTCCTTAATTGCAGCTTCTCTTACTAGACCGTGGGCTGAACTGCTTTGAAAGTGCTTAGTATAGGGAAATGGTTTTTTACTGAAACATTTTAAACACACAGAGAAACAGAAAGGCTAACGTTACAAACAACTGAACGGTGGCTATCTAGACTTCACAAACTTTGTTATTTTGTTATACTTGCTTTAGACCATTTTAAAAAATTTATTTTATTGAAGTATAGTTGATTTATAATGTGTCAATTTCTGCTGTACAGCAAAGTGATTCATTTATACATATATGTACATTATTTTTCATATTCTTTTCCATTATGGTTTATCACAAGATATTGAATATATTTCCCTGTGCTATATAGTAGGATCTCGTTGTTTATCCATTCTCTATATAAAAGTTTGCCTGTACTAATCCCAAACTCCCAATTCATCCCTCCCTCAACCCCTCTCCCTCTTGGCAACCACAAAGTCTCTTCTCTATACCTGTGAGTCTGTTTCTGTTTTGTAAACAAGTTCATCTTGTCATATATTAGATTCCACATATAAGTGATATCATATGATATTTGACTTACTTCACTTCGTATGATAATCTCTAGGTCCATCCATGTTTTTGCAAAAATGTCATTATTTCTTTCTTTTTCATGGCTGAGTAGTATTCCATTGTATATATGTACCACATCTTTATCCATTCATTTGTGGATGGACATTTAGGTTCTTTCCATGGCTTCAGACCATTTTTTAAAACAAAGGAAATATTAAACATATGGTCACCTTTGTTTTCTTCACTAATCCTAGTTCCCTCCCTCATTGTAGAGACAGCCGCTATTCCAGTGTTGATGGACATCCTTCCTGTGCTTGTTGTTATGCTAATGTTTACATGTACATATCTGTGAAAAATACTTAAAACTGTGTGTGTTTCAAAGTTTAGATAAAAGTTATCATATTGAATGACATCTTGTCCACTAACTTGCTTTCTTCACTGAACATTTTGTTTTTGGAATCTATCTTTGTTGATATATCAAGTTTATTGATTTCACTGCTACATAGTATTCCATCATTTGAATATACATGAATTTATTTATTCATTCTGTTATCAGTGTACACTTATTTTTTTCTATTACAACACAATGCTTCAAATAACATCCTCGAGTATGCATGTGGTGGAGCTTCTCTAAGGATATATGTAGAAACAGAATTTCTGGGACACAGAGTATCATAAATCTTTAACTTCAATAAGTATTGCCAAATTACACTCTGATATCGTTTTATATATATATATATATATATATATATTTTTTTTTTTTTTTTGTGGTACGCGGGCCTCTCACTGTTGTGGCCTCACGCGCTGCGGAGCACAGGCTCCGGACGTGCAGGCTCAGCGGCCATGGCTCATGGGCCCAGCCGCTCCGCGGCATGTGGGATCTTCCCAGACCGGGGCACGAACCCGTGTCCCCTGCATCGGCAGGCAGACTCTCAACCACTGCGCCACCTGGGAAGCCCTCTGATATCATTATATTAATTTACATGCCCACAAGCAGGAGTTGAAAGTTCCTATTTCCCCACGTTTGGTGTTATCAGACTTAAAAATTTTTGCCAATCTGGTGGATATGAAATGATACCTCATTGGTGTTTTAATTTTTATTTGCCTGATTACTAATGAAGTTGAATATTTTTTCATTTATTGGCCATTTCTTCTTCTGTGGGTTGTAGGGCAGGGCACCCCAAATTGTTGGGGTGTGATGGCTGTAACAGGGATGTACTTACACACTGACAGTCCTCGTATCTTCTTCCCTGATTTACATATTTACCTTACCTTGAATCTACGTGTCTCCCCATTCTTCTGTACATTTCTTGTATCAGGTATCTGAGAAGATAATATAAGGCAAATGAACTGGAATAAAGAGGAAAAATAATAAGCTCGAGGTTAACAAATAAAAAGAAAGCTAATAGAGACAGTGAAATCTACTTGGACATAAGAATTGTAAGGCTCTCTCACTCTCTATTTTGTCCATTGGCTTGAGTAGCCCACTAGTACAATATTTCACTAAAGAACTGACAAGGGAATCACAGAATTTAGATTTTAGGCTTTGCCTATACACTCCATAACTTTGCTTTCTGAGGTCTCCACTTCCTTCTTTATGGTCTTTGAAGGTGTATCTTCATTGTCTGTTGTTTTGGGTAGACAAACAAGTTATTGTCTGAGGTGGGCTATGCAGAGGGTAAGATTGGGGCTCTGGAATCTGGTACTAGGTTCATTGCTGGTTCTCTCACTTACTAGCTTTGTCAGTTTGGAAAAGTTTCTTAACCATCCTAGATTTAGTTTCTTCAAGGTAACAATAGTACCTACTTCATAGGGTTGTAGTAATGATTCATGGAGATAATATATGTAAATACTAAGAACAGTGCCTAGGACACAGTAAGTTCTTAATGTCAGTTATGATTAATCATCTAAAGAAATAACACATAAATGAAAATATACTATATAAATTCAACATTCTTATCTTGAGTGAAGAACTCTGAAAGTTTATATGACTTTCCTAGAAGTACATGTATTATTTTCTGTGATTGATAGACATACCAGTAACTTCAGGGTGATTTAAGTGGAAATGATTCAGCTGATAATAGAATTTCAGCCTGGTGTTAGGGAAAAGATGATGGTATTATGAAAACAGTCATTCATTTATTTATTCATCAAGCATTTATTGAAGACTTAATGATGTGCTGTGAATGCCCTGTATAAGACAATGGGGAAATTAAAAAGTTAAATGATATTTAGTATCTACCATTAAGAAGTTGAGTAGGGGAAATAGCCACATAAGTAAATTAATTAATTCAACAAATTTTACAACAAGTGTACAGTGGGAGCACAAAGAGGAGGTTGCCAATTTTACATGAATGCACTAGGAAAACTTCCACAGAGAAGCAAGAAATGAAGAAGGAGACCTCCTCAGCGCCTTTCAAATTCCAAGAGGTAGCTGCTGTTGCATGGAGCCAGGGGAGACCACCATGGTGAAGGGTGGTATTGGGAGGAGAGTCAAGCTAGGAGGGTGCTTGAACTACATTATCTACAGACTCATTGCCAGGCCAGAGATGCAAGGTAGTCATTGAGAGGAACCAAAATCATGGCCAGGAATGTGGAAGCATGGTCAAGTTCAAGACAGGGCCACACCCCCTCTGGAAAGGATCAGTGAAGTTGGAGGTCCAGCCCAGAGAAGCAAGAGGAGGTTTGTGGGCCAGAGCTAGCTGCAGATTCAGGCTTGTTCAATCCATAAGGCTCTTTAGCTTTGCGAAGCACCAGCCTTTGGGATGGTGTGAAGTTATTTCAAGAAGCTATGCCAAGTTGAACAGATGCCGCCTAATTTGCCATCTCATGAGTTTGGTTTTCTGGCTATTTTTCCTCTTTATTCTAGTTCATGTGGGTACTATCATCCTTAGCACAATTTTTACTAACATGTCCTAAAATGCTAAAATCCTGCTTTAAAAAAGTCTCTTTTCCGTTGAGCCATATTCAGGTAGTAAAACACATGACTCACCTGTATTCTGTGACATGTGTCCTATGGAATTGTGTCTAGTGTGTTAGATATAAAATTACATCATCCTAGTTAAGGCTAAATGAGGGAGTCCAAGAGAAAGGGAGCAAAATGTGATGATTCAATGTGGAGAGTGGCCCAAAAGAGAGAGTTGCTTGATGTCCCAGCTACTGAATTCATGGGCCAGATTTAAATGCTGCAAGCACGTCCAGTACTGACATCTATCACCAAATGCATGCCAGAACTGCAGCCCACTTGGCAAATAACCCACATAGTGTGACTTACCTTCCTACTTATGCTATTAATTTGCTTTCCATGGATCAATTACGGTAAAGTGGGATGAGAATTCTAGCCAGATCAAAAATGACTTACCAGTCTCTACAGGAATGGTCAGCTTGCTGGCAGGGCAGTAGCACTTCTCTAACTTTGCCAAAGTTCCCAACTGGGGAGAGATAATTAAACCCAGGCATGAAGCTCAGAAGTCTTTGAAAGTTTACTGTAAGGTTACTTTCTGCTTCAGGATTTGAGGCTGAATTCAAAGGTCATCCTCTGAAAAGCCAGAAACCACCCAAATCAGCACATTTAAAATAATTCTACTAATAAAACCCCCAGATAGCTTCCTTATCATTAATTCAAAGAAGACCTGCCTCTCTTACATCGTCTTAATAAATTACTTTTGCCCCTGGACAAATATATCCTCTGTCACTCTGCCAAGTCCCTACCTACATGCTGGATCCACATTAACAGAAGAACATAGATGGTGTCAATTGCTGCCATAAGAGAGCTCAGCCTTCCTGGATATGAGGAAGTTAGATTCTTTGTGGTTTGGGTCTTTCCTGGAATCCAAAGTCAGACATAGTACAAAGCTATACTGAATCTAAGGTATTAAACTGAACAGAAAGAACCTTGCTCACATACTAAGCATAGTCTTAAAATTCTATATTTTCAACTTCCTACCCATCGTGGAAAAGCTTAGGAGAGTGAGCCCCTTCCAACTTGTTTAAATCTCTCTGACCTGACAGATGAAGGCCAGTGTGTTGTGCGTGGGGACAATGGAAGGACACGGTATGGTACTCAATGTAATTGAATGAGAATCCAAAACCAAAGACGAGGATCTAAGGAAATATGAGCAGGTATATGAGGGACATTATGGGCAAATCTTGGGATAGGCTGTGGGCACTCGTGTGCATTCCTTTGCTCTCTGTAGGGCAATATGTAGGTAAGTCAGATCCACTTAAAGGACTGGCATGGGATGTGTTTTCTTATGTGTGTTTTTGTTTTGTTTTGTTTTTGTTTTGGGCCACACTGCGTGGCTTGCAGGATCTTATTTCCCTGACCAGGGATTGAAACTGGGCCCTCTACAGTGAAAGTGCAGAGTCCTAACCACTGGGCCACCAGGGAATTCCCGGATGTGTTTCCTTTGATTCCCTCCATGCATTTGGCTTCACATGGCCTGGTATATTCCATTTCAAAGGTGAAACCCAGAATTCCGTGATTATTCTGGTAGCCCCTCCCTTCCTAGTGAACCAAGCACTGGTTCAAGCTTTGATATTCTCGGGAGTCCACTGCATCTTTTCAGTCTTGGTTCAGTGGGTCTTGACTCTGGGGTATGAAGTGAGATAGGATTTTTGTGGCCAGCAGAGAAGAGTGGAATTTCAGTGGAGGCATGTGGAAGGGGGATTCTGGAATACACATAACGGGCAGACTATTTCTGTTATCCAGGAGTGTTCCCAGCAGAGGTCCTCTGGTCTTCGGCAGAGGTGGGGGTAGTAGCAGTGGGAGGAGAGTCAGATGAAAGCTACCACTTTGAGTTTCTCTATACCTCTCTGGCATGCAGGCCTTCATGAACTGTAGGTATGGCATCTTGGCACAGACTGGCTCCTAATTATTGTGGAAGGCCACATTCTGAGTGGAGAATTGTATCCAAATGTCATGGTAACTCGATCAGCCTTTAACTCCAGGAGTTCTGCCTCAGCAGCTGTTCAGCAACTGAGCAACTTCAGCAACTTCAGTTCTGTTCAGCAACTCTGAACCCAAATGTTGTGCTCTATTAGGTAAATGGTTTATAGAGGGTGGGAAGTGGGAAGATGGATGAATGTTTTGATATCTTTGAGTGGTATCCTACAGAATAAAAATATAATGAGGATGCTAGAGTCAGAGATTGTGCGGTTGGCCATGGAGAGGGATGATTTCCTTGCTGATCAAAGAGGCAGTAGCTGGAATATATGATGGAGGAAGACAATGGTGAGGAGGGGACGTAGCCCTTCTTTTTGAGGATACAAGTAGGAAAGTCTTTGTATGGTGGTGGGGGCAGTCTTAAGTGAAGTTTGTTGCCAAAGTGTCCCCATTTAGATTTAGAACTGGGAAAGGATATATCAGATTCTTACATCACCTTGGCCTTTTCCTTTTATGATTTTATAAAAATTGAAGTATAGTTGATTTACAATGTTGTGTTAGTTTCAGGTGTACAGCAAAATGATTCAGATATATATATGTGTGTGTGTGTGTGTGTGTGTGTGTGTATATATATATGCATATATATGTGTGTGTATATATATATATATATATATATATATTCTTTTCCATTGTTACAGGATACTGAATATAGTTCCCTGTGCTATGACCTTGTTGTTTATCCATTCCCTATATAATAGTTTGCATCTGCTAATCCCAAACTCCGAATCCATCCCTCCCCTCCCCGCTCCCCTTGGCAACCACCGGTCTATTCTCTATGTCTGTGAGTCTGTTTCTGTTTCATAGATAAGTTCATTTGTGTCCTATTTTAGACTCCACATGTAAGTGACATAGTATGATATTTGTCTTTCTCTTTCTGACTTACTTCACTCAGTATGATAATCGCTAGGTCCATCCATGTTGCTCCAAATGGCATTATTCCATTCTTTCTTTATGACTGAGTAATATTCCATTGTATATATGTACCACATCTTTATCCATTCATCTGTCGACGGACATTTAGGTTGCTTCCATGTCTTGGCTATTATGAATAGTGCTGCTATGAACATAGGGGTGCATGTATCTTTTTGAATTATAATTTTGTTTGGATATATGACCTTGGCCTATTCCTAACTCCCAAAGTCTTTGTGATTATATTAAGGTTTTAAATGGAGTCATCCAGGGTAGTTTCTGGGTGACAGTCTTTCAGGCTGTGAAACTGAGCAGATCAAACTACGAGATTAGAGACCTTTGAAGCCCTTGACCCCTGGGCCTCCTTTGCATAGCTCTGGAGCTCCAATAAAAGCTACCATATCTTCTTGGTCGGTTGAAAACTGAGACTGGATGATAAAAGATTTCTTGCCCCAACACTTTCCTAAGGCCTGCAGGCATCCTGTTATCATCTATTGTAGGTTGAGTTCCCTGCCTCGTGGGGCCAGAGCTGAGGAAGGAGAAGCCAGGGATTCCACCTCAGGCTCTCAGGCACTTATTTCCTGGTGTGGTCCCACAGCTGTTCTATTGTCATCAGCCAAAGAATACTCAGATCGGGGAGTTCTGTGATGTCAGGATTGATGAAGAGCTGAAACTGCCATCTGTATCCTGTGGTGCTCAAGCATAGAGAATCATCAGAATCACCTGGAGGAGTCTTTGAATGATAGAATCCCAAGCTTCTAGAACTTGGTTTTTTTTTTTAAACATCTTTATTGGAGTATAATTGCTTTACAATGGTGTGTTAGTTTCTGCTTTATAACAAAGTGAATCAGTTATACATATGTTCCCATATCTCTTCCCTCTTGCATCTCCCTCCCTCCCACCCTCCCTATCCCACCTCTCTAGGTGGTCACAAAGCACCAAGCTGATCTCCCTGTGCTATGCAGCTGCTTCCCACTAGCTATCTACCTTACATTTGGTAGTGTATATATGTCCATGCCTCTCTCTCGCTTTCTCACAGCTTACCCTTCCCCCTCCCCATATCCTCAAGTCCATTCTCTAGTAGGTCTGTGTCTTTATTCCCATCTTACCCCTAGGTTCTTCATGAGATTTTTGTTTTTTCTTCTTAGATTCCATATATATGTGTTAGCATACAGTATTTGTTTTTCTCTTTCTGACTTAGTTCACTCTGTATGACAGACTCTAGGTCCATCCACTTCACTACAAATAACTCAATTTCATTTCTTTTTATGGCTGAGTAATATTCCATTGTATATATGTGCCACATCTTCTTTATCCATTCATCTGTTGATGGACACTTAGGTTGCTTCCATGTCCTGACTATTGTAAATAGAGCTGCAATGAACATTTTGGTACATGACTCTTTTTGAATTATGGTTTTCTCAGGGTATATGTCCAGTAGTGGGATTGCTGGATCGTATGTATTTTTAGTTTTTTAAGGAACCTCCATACTGTTCTCCATAGTGGCTGTATCATTCCCACCAACAGTGCAAGAGTGTTCCTTTTTCTCCACACCCTCTCTAGCATTTATTGTTTCTAGATTTTTTGATGATGGCCATTCTGACTGGTGTGAGATGATATCTCATTGTAGTTTTGATTTGCATTTCTCTAATGATTAATGATGTTGAGCATTCTTTCATGTATTTGTTGGCAATCTGTATGTCTTCTTTGGAGAAATGTCTATTTAGGTCTTCTGCTCATTTTTGGATTGGGTTGTTTGTTTCTTTGTTATTGAGCTGCATGAGCTGCTTGTAAATTTTGGAGATTAATCCTTTGTCAGTTTAGAACTTGTTTTATAGAAACAAAAAATTAGCCTTCATCAAGTGGTTCTTATTATCAGCCAGGTTTAGGAACAACTGTATGCAATATCTTTTACATCTAGAATATTGAGCCAAATCCTATAATTCAGCAAATTATTGTTCTTACTAAACTGGTCAAGCTCATTGATACCCTGGAAGCCCAGCTCTGTGTAGGTCAGGGCCACCGAAAGGGCAGGGATCAGAGACTAAGTAAGTTGAAGCAGCTGTCATGTTTTATTTACAATGTTTATTTTTCTCCTTGATACTTATGGAGGCCCTTGTTTTCTGGAGTATACCCTGGTGCTGAGAACTTTCCTTGGAATCCATCACAGTACATTTGTGATGGGCAAGTATGTTGGAGGACAGTACCTCAGCTTTCTGGTCTAATGGTGTTTCTTAGTTGTCATCAGGAGCCTGATGTTCTAAGACTCCATCCTGGTTTGGATATGGAGGTGACTACCTGTCATCATTAGTTTCATAAGAATATATTGTAATTTAAACCTGAAGTTAGAATACAACTATGAAAAGGAAATCCCTAGCCAATTTCCCTCCTCTCTATTAACTAAACATGTGGGATCAAGTAAGTAGGGAGATTTAAAAAAAGTGTACAATGAGTTAGTCAAGGCAGAGGAAGTAATGGTGATGGTGGAGGTGTTGGTGATGGTGCTGATGTTGGTGATGGGAGATGGTGGTCATCTTGGTGACACTGGTGATGGACATGATGTAGGAACGGTGGTTACAATCGAAGCAAATCTAGCTGTCTGAGATGAGAGCTATTGCCTAGGGCTAGCCTGGGGTTAGCCTTTATTTGATCTTTTTCACATGATGACTGGTGGTGAGTCAGCTACTTTTAAAAGGCTAGGAACAGTGAACAATATATAAATCAAAGCTTTATAAATTAAATATTTCCAATTTGACTCACCATAATTTCTGAGGCATTAAATCTTTATTTCTGAATGACCGTTCACTGTCAGTGATGGAATATTTTAGCCTTAAGTTACTCTGCCCTATTTGCCTCTGTAACATATAGTTACTTTGTAAAGAAACTCATAAATGATTATTGGACTCATATTTGAAGAATCATTTTGTGATGAGTAATTGGCATAGGTACAATCTATTAAATATTTCTATTTTCCATCAGATAAAAAATTTTTACACTGAGAATTGTAAGAGAAATATACTGTACCATACCTGAGGCTACAGAGGTCATGAGGAATAATATTTAAAAGGCTTAGAAGACAAATTATCTATATATTACATTTTTTTCCCTTGGGATGTTGACAGATGATTCAGTTAGGAAATTTTTAAAAGTAGCAAAAATGTGGGACTTCCCCGGTGGTGCAGTGGTTAAGAATTCACCTGCCAATGCAGGGGACACAGTTCAAGCCCTGGTCCGGGAAGATCCCACATGCCGCGGAGCAACTAAGCCTGTGCACCATAACTACTGAGCCTGTGCTCTAGAGCCTATGAGCCACAACTACTGAGCCTGTGTGTCACAACTACTGAAGCCCACACGCCTAGAGCCTGTGCTCCGCAACAAGAGAAGCCACTGCAATGAGAAGCCAACGCACCACAACGAAGAGCAGCCCCTGCTTGCCGCAACTAGAAAAAGTCCATGCACAGCAACAAAGTCCCAACGCAGCCAAAAATAAAATAAATTAAAAATTAAAAAAAAATTAGTATAAAAAAATAGCAAAAATGTGATAATGATATTCCATACATTAAAATGACTAAAATAACACTTTGTAGCGACATGAAAATTTTTTACTCTTAAGTTTAAAAGTGCTGAAGATAGGATATTAGAAAAAACAGAATATTTATCTAAGAGCATAATTTCACTTAAAGTAAAAATATATTCCACCACAAACTCCCTAATATAAATTTCAATAAGATAAAGCAATTCAATAAACCTATAAAGAACTTAATCCAGTAACTAAAATTATTTTAATTGTCTTATACTCCTTTTTAGTATTTTTTGTCATTATTGTCATCAACCTGCATTTTTTGTTGAGCAATACTGTATGCTTGGCACCATGCTGGACATTTTACATATATGATCCCTTTGAATGCTCATAGCAGCCCTAGGTGGTATCTGTAATTGTCTCCATTTAACAGATGAGGAAACTGAGGCTCAAGTGTTTTTAAGCAACTCATCCAAAGACACAGGGCTTGTAAGTGAAGACAGGGATGATTCCGAATAAGATCAAGATTAAGCTCTTAACTACTATGTGATGCTTGTCCACAAAAGCATACATAATTCTTAGAGTATCTGAATTCTATTTTTTTTTTTTTCACTTAACATTATATCGCAAACATTTGCCATTTTTGCTACATTCTTAATCCAACTCCCTGGGCACATTAGTCGTGATCCTCCCCGGGGCTCACTGCCCTCTAGTGGAATTCTGTTCACAAAGCACTGTGGGCCACTCCCCAGCCCCTGGGATGAAGAGGGGTTTTCTATTGCATTACTGTCTATCGTTACTGTATTATCTTAGATATGGTGAATGTTAAAAGGTCTTTTTCCTAGCTCCTTTAATGTAGAGAGAGATGATTATGTCCAATTTTCTGCGTTGGAGAGTTGGAAAATAAAGTGAACCCCAGAGAAGTTCTGAAATGCCCTCTAGGGAATGAGGTAAGAATTAGTTGTTATTGGTGTTGAAATCTCCATGACTGCTTTGTTCCCTGAAGTAACAGGATATTTCAAACATCTCCCTTCAAATTGCATGGAAAGGCTCGAGGATGTGTCAAACTGTGTTAACACCAGCACTGGAAGACGAAGTAAGACTTTACTGGGATCCATAAAAAAAAAACTTGTAAATATATTTAAAACACAGGAAATTCAAACAGATCAGGACTTGTTTTCCTCTGAGCTCATATTAATTCTTCAGTTTTCATATTTTTCTAAAGAATCTCTTTCACTTTGATATTGCTAAAAATCTTCATTGGATTAAAATGCATAATTTCATGGACTTGGTTTAATTAGGAAGGACTTAGGTTAATATTGTATTGTTTTGCAGACTCACAGACATAGATAACAGACTTGTGGTTACCAAGGGGGAAGGTGGGTGGGGGAGGGAAGGACTGCGAGTTTGGGATTAATAGATGCAAACTATTACATATAGAATAGATAAACAACAAGGTTGTACTATATAGCACAGGGAACTATATTCAATATCTTGGGATAAACCATAATAGAAAAGAATATGAAAAAGAATATATATATATATATAAAAATGAATCACTTTGCTGTACAGCAGAAATTAACACAACATTGTAAATCAACTATACTTTAATTTAAAAAATTGCATTGTTTTGGAGAAAGCGACAGGGATGGGTTTTTGTTTTTGTTTTTAGTGAATTAGGCCATTATTTCTGCCATTGTTCATCCAAAAAAGAAGCCCTGAGCAAAATTGCTGACGCTATCACACAGGAAAGGCCTAACTGGTGAGTTGTAATTGCTTTGTGTGCTGCTGGTGGGACACACTGTGGAGAGGAGGGGGGAAACCTGCCAGTTTTATCTTTATTAGCAAGCTGGATCTTAAATATTAGATGTCTTTTTATGCTTAGTGAATGACCAATATGAAAAAGGAGAAGCAGCAAAGACAGGCTTACGTGGCATGTATAGTGTTTAATAAAAGACAAAGAGTTATCCAAGTGTTCTTAAGGAAATTGTATCTCTTCATGCCCTCCCATTAAAATTGCTGATTTCTTCTGAGGTTAGATTTCAGGATAGGGAAGGGGATGGTCAAAAACCTAACAAAAAACAAACAATTTTTAAGACAAATAGTCCCCCAAGTAATACACAAGTAAATTACTCACACAAAGGATAAAAAAGTCCATGACAAAAATGCTCAATGTAGAAATAAATGTGAAAGTCATGGAATATACGTATAGTAAACTCATTTTGTTCACGGCGAGTTTTTTTTTTTCCAGCTTTATTGAGATGTATTTGACATGCAACATTGTGTAAGTTTAAGTTATACATGTGTTGTACCTGACATATAACATTGGGTAAGTTTAAGGTGTACAGCATGTTGATTTGCTATACATATATTGCAAAATGGCTACCTCCATAGTGCTAGCTAATTCCTCCATCACCTCACATAATTACCATTTCTTTATTTGTGGTGGGAACATTTAAGATCTATTTTCTTAGCAATTTTCAAGTATATAATACAGTATTATTAACTATAATCACCATGTTATACATTAGATACCCCAAACTTACTCATAACCAAAATTTTGTACCCTTGACTAACATTTCTCCATTTTCCCCACCTCCCAGCCCCTGGTAACTACCATTCTACTCTCTTTTTTAATGAATTTGGCTTTTTCTGATTCCACATATAAATGGTATCATACAGTATTCAGCTCACGGTTCTCAAGGCCCATCCGTGTTGTCACAAATGGCAGGATTTCCTTCTTTTCATGGCTGAACAATATTCCATTGTATGTCTATACCACATCATCTTTATCCCTTGACGGAAGATTGGGTTGTTTTTATATCTTGGCTACTGTGAATAATGTCGCAAAGAATTTGGGAGTGCAGATATCTCTTCGAGATCCTGATTTCATTTCCTTTGGACATATACATATAAGTGGGATTGCTGGATCATATGGTAGTTCTATGTTTTTGTTTTTGTTTTTTGAGGAACCTCCATACTGTTATCCATAAAGAACATATATATATATTATACATATTTCATCCCACTTGCTCTTCTTATAATGTGACCTCGACATGCCTCCACTGAGAGGTGTATAGTCAAGGGAGGGGGTTTATGTCCCTTTCCCTTGAATCTGAGTGGACCTTTGTAATTGCCTCACCCAATGTAAGGTGGCAGATGTGACACTGTGTCACACTGAGGCTAGATTATAAAAGGCAACACAGCTTCCCCTTGGCTCTCTCTCTGGATACCCACCCTGGGAACCTATCTACCATGTTGTGAGGAAGCCCCGGTCACATGGAGAGGCTCTGTGTGGGGCTGCAGCTGACAACCGCAGCCAGGCCTCCACCACGGCCAGCACCAACCTCCAGACTTGTGAGTAAAAGAGCCTTAGGTGATTTCAACTCCCAGACTTTAAGTCTCCAGCTGAGGCCCCAGACAAGTAGAGCCATGACAAGGTGTCCTCATCTGAATTCCAGATCCACAGAAACCATGACAGATAGTCAATTCTTTTTATTTTAAACCACTATGTTTTGAGATAATTTCTTATATAGCAATAGATAACTAAAATGTGTAGGTCCATATATATACGAGGGTCTCAAGCAGGAGAAAGGAGTCTCAATCTTCCTGAATTTCATTAAATACAAAACAAAACAATCAAAACAACCATACCTATCCTATAACTACCAGATTCTTCCCTATACCACCATCTTTATCAGTAGTTCACAAAAACATCATGGTATTGATCTATTATGTGGCAAGCACTGTCAAACTGAATCAATTAACATTTCTGGGGAATTTTCATTCCTGCAGGCAAACCACATTCAGCTGCTAGAAACACATGAACTAAAGGCCATGGGTTTAGTTTTATTTTTCAAGCCACATGGGCATCCCTACCTGCTATAAACAAGAGACCTGTAAAGGTCAGACTATAATATAAAAGCCAGCTCCAGTATAATGGCAAACTCTGAACAGTGATGTCCCCTGGAATTAAGTGACTTTAAAAGTTCTAGAGTAAGATAAATTTGTTAACTTTTTACAGTAACTTATCAGTTAAGGGAGCTATTTGGTTAAAAGTAGCAGAAAATCCAACGAACAGTGGCTTAAACAAATGCTTATTTTGCTCCTGTAATGAGAAATTTGGAGATTGGGGCTGTTGACATTGGTTCGGAGGCTTGACCATTATCAGGGCCAGAATTTCTGTGATTCTCTTTTCTTTTTCCTCATGGTCTTAAACTGTGGTCACATTATGGCTATTGCAGCTCTGGACAATCTGTGATCAGGGCTGGAAGAAGGTCAAAGGGAAAAAGATAGTGCCAACAGATTTCTCCTTACATCTCAACGGGCAAAACACACCAAGGCCACTCCTAGTGTAAAGAAGGCTGGAAAAAAAAAGTATTCAGCTTTCACAGCCTCTATAGTAGAGGTAGCAAGGGAGAAGTTGGTTAGGACTAGATGTTGGATGAACCTGCAGCGTCTGAAATTAATTCAAAAATGACACTTTACCTTTGTCAAATATTCCTGAAAACATTGACCAATAGAATGTATAGATATATCAGGCCTTCTTTTCACTCACAGACTCATCCATCTGATTATAACCTATATACATATACATTGCAGCTTCCAAAACTGCATGGATTTTTCATCGATCAATTAGTATACACCGTATAATCCTATTTTTGTGAAAAACAAACATGAACGAATAAGCATTCAAAATAATGTGGAATAGACACACACTGAAATATTGACAGAATTATGCATCTTCTCCCTTTTATATTGTCTCACTTTTTTATAATAAAACATATTAACTATGAATAAGAAAAATGAGTAATACATGTAGAAAATTAGCATTTAAAACGTTAACTTTTATGAAAAAGAATATATATATGTATAACTGAATCACTACTTTGCAGTACATCTGAAACTAACACAACTTTGTAAATCAACTATATTTTCATTAAAAAAAATAAAAAAATAAAATAAAATGTTAACTTTAAAAAATATAAATCAATGAGAGATAATCTCTATTAACATTGGTATATATCCTTTCAAATGGATACACACACACACTCACACTTTTGAACATTTAAGACATGTCAAAATCCTAATATATATTAGTGTTATCTCATTTAATCCAAAATATTATGTGATAAAGTTACTGCAGAGAACCTTCATTTCTCATGTATTTATTATCGAATGCCCAAAGTTACAAAGCTGAACATGAAAACGATGGTCATAAAAAATAATCACTGATGAACAGACCCTCGATAAACCTACTGCCTAGCCAGATATTGTCCTCACTCAAAAAAACTAGCACATATTTTTGTCTAGCGTATCAATGTCTTTGTTTCTCATTTACTACTTTTGACTAAGAATTTGATCTTAGGTAAGGTATTAATCTCTCTGTGCCTCCATTTTATCATCTGAAAAGTGGGGATGGAGTTAATCTACTTCATGGAATGTGTGCACAGTTGAAATGGATTAATATCTGGCACAATTTAAGCCCTGTACAAGGGGTAACTTTTAAGTTTATTATTACATGCTTAAGTATAAAGGTCAAATAGATATTGGATACAGGAGCTCTGGAGCTGGGTAAGGGTTTGAGAGAAAAAGAAATTATTGTCAGCATACTGATGATGCTTGAAACCAAAGAACTTGAGAGAAGAAGTCTATTTCTTTTTTTTTTTAAACATCTTAATTGGAGTATAATTGCTTTACAATTGTGTGTTAGTTTCTGCTTTATAACAAGTGAATCAGCTATAAATATACATATATCCCCATATCTCCTCCCTCTTGCGTTTCCCTCCCACCATCCCTATCCCACCCCTCCTGGTGGTCACAAAGCACCGAGCTGATCTCCCTGTGCTGTGCGGCTGCTTCCCAATAGCTATCTATTTTACATTTGGTAGTATATATTAGTCCAGGCCACTCTCTCACTTCGTCCCAGCTTACCCTTCATCCTCCCTGTGTCCTCAAGTCCATTCTCTACATCTGCATCTTTATTCCTGTCCTGCCCCTAGGTTCTTCATAACTACTTTTTTTTTTAGATTCCATATATATGTGTTAGCATACGGTATTTATTTTTCTCTTTCTGACTTACTTCACTCTGTATGACAGACTCTAGGTCCATCCATCTCACTACAAATAACTCAATTTCTTTTCTTTTTATGGCTGAGTAATATTCCATTGTTGCCATATCTTCTTTATCCATTTATCTGTTGATGGACACTTAGGTTGCTTCCATGTCCTGGCTATTGTAAATAGAGCTGCAATGAACATTGTGGTACATGAGGAAGTCTATTTTTAATTTTTTAATTTTCCATTATGGTTTATTACAAAATATTGAGTATAGTTCCCGATGCTATACAGTAGGACCTTGTTGTTTACCCATTCTGTATATAGTAGTTTGAGTCTGCTAATCCCAAACTCCCACTCCATCCCTCATCCACCTACCCCCACCCTTGGCACCCTTGTTCTCTATATCTGTGAGTCTGCTTCTGTTTCATAGAGAAGTTCGTTTGTGTCTTATTTTAGATTCCACATGTGATATCATATGGTATTTGTCTTTCTCTTTCTGACTTACTTCACTTAGTATGATGATCTCTAGGTCCATCCATGTTGTTGAAAATGGCAAGATTTCTTTTTTTAATGGCTGAGTAGTATTCCATTGTATACATATACCACAACTTTTTTTGCGGTACGCAGGCCGCTCACTGTTGTGGCCTCTCCTGTTGCTGAGCACAGGCTCCGGATGTGCAGCGGCCATGGCTCACGGGCCCAGCCACTCCGGGGTATGTGGAATCTTCCTGGACTGGAGCACGAACCTGTGTCCCCTGCATCGGCAGGCAGACTCTCAACCACTGTCCCACCAGGGAAGCCCTATATGTACCACATCTTTATCCATTCATCTGTTGCTGGACATTTAGGTTGCTTCCATGTCTTGGCTATTGTAAATCGTGCCACTATGGACATAGGGGTGCATGTATCTTCTCAAATTATAGTTTTGTCTGGATATATGCCTAGGAGTGGGGTTGCTGGATCATATGGCAACTCTATTTTTAGTTTTTTGAGAAACCTCCATACTGTTCTCTATAGTGGCTGCACCAATTTACATTCCCACCAACAGTGCAATAGGGTTCCCTTTTCTCCACACTCTCACCAGCATTTGTTATTTGTAGACATTTTGATGATGGCCATTCTGACTGGTGTGAGGTGGTACCTCATTGTAGTTTTGATTTGCATTTCAGGCGAGGGAGTTTAGATGGAGATCAAGTACCTAGAAAAACAGAAGATGCTATAAGCCTATTATTGAATAGGTCCCAAGTGGTAGGCCCATATTTACTGAATCATTTATCTAACTCTGTAGGAAATCTTTGCTTCTGATGCTTACTTAACATGTTAACCAATGTCTTTTCTATAAAGATTCAAAGGAAAAATCCCATCTTGAAGCTGGTCTAGGGAAAAGTTTTCTTTCCCTATTAATTAGTTTATTTCCCTTTCCTGGACAATGTGAGATGTGTAAACCACAAATTTAACTCTAGGGATTAGTTGCCACAATTTCAAAGCTCAATTGAAAATTCATCTGCAGTTCAATTCACCGATTCTAAGTGCTAGTTCTTTGTTCTTTTATTTATTTTTGGCTGCGTTGGGTCTTCATTGCTGTGCATGAGCTTTCTCTAGCTGCCGCGAGTGGGGGCCACACTTTGTTGCGGTGCGCAGGCTTCTCATTGTGGTGGCTTCTCTTGTTTTGGAGCACGGGCTCTAGGCATGCGGGCTTCAGTAGTTGTGGCACGTAGGCTCAGTAGTTGTGGCTTGCGGGCTCTAGAGCACAGGCTCAGCAGCTGTGGCACACGAGTTTAGTTGATCTGCGGCATGTGGGATCTTCCCGGACCAGGGCTTGAACCCGTGTCCCCTGCATTGGCAGGTGGATTCCTAACCACTATGCCACCAGAGAAACCCTTCTTTGTTCTTTTAAATGAATATATATTGCTTCTGTTCTCATTGTCTGACTTAACTTTGTAGAGTCACTCCAGATCCTTTGTGGAAGAGAGTTGGTGGAGGAGCAGAAGTGGAAGAACAGTGCTGGAGTAGAGGGATGGCTCTGATGAGTGGATTCTGTGTGCCCGCCTCGCACTGGAGCTGGGTCCACTCACTGTCCCTCCCCACCCCTTACACCAGACTTCTCTTGGTTCCTTGGTTCAAAATTCTCCCATCACCAGGCTTCACTTTTACTCTTTCCTCTGCCTACAACACTTTCCCCTACTCTTTACGTAGCCAGCTGCTCATCTTCCAATTCCCAGATGAAGTGCCAACCCTTCAGGAATGTCTTCCCTGAATGCTACCCTCCCCCTGCTATATATCCTCAACAGACCCTTGTACATTTTCTTCATAGCACTTATTATCATTAAAATCATTTTATTTTTTTTGACAACTCTCATTTTTTTTTTTTTTTTTTTTTTTGCGGTACGCAGGCCTCTTACTGTTGTGGCCTCTCCGGTCGCAGAGCAACAGGCTCTGGACGCGCAGGCTCAGCGGCCATGGCTCACGGGCGCAGCTGCTCCGCGGCATGTGGGATCTTCCCGGACGGGGGCACGGCAAGCGAACTCTCAACCACTGCGCCACCAGGGAAGCCCTCTCATCTTCTTTTAAAAACTTTCTTTCGCTCTTGCATTCCCATCTATTCAAGAACAAAGTTTCACCCAATTCCATATTCAAAGGAGTCCAGCTTTCTGGACTCTGTCTGCCAGTCCCTTAGTGCATGAAGGGATGCAGCTCTAGGTCAGACAGCTTAGGTGTTTTTAAATAAGACCCAGAAAGTGATAGCAAAATGAAATAATTAGTGGTTTGAAACATTTTGGTCACTCTTTCTACCTGAAATATTCAGTCCATATTCAGATTTCCCCAACTTTGCACAAAATGCCTTTTATGGCTGTTTCTAACCCTGAATCAGGTTGAGGTTCACACATTGCATTTGAGTTTTATGTATGTTTAGAGTCTTTTAGTCTAGAAAAGTTTCTCCACATTTTTTTTGAAGAATCCAGGCTAACGTTCAATTTTCTAGGTCCATAAGATTGTTTCCTGATGATATGGCTTAAATTATTCCTCTATTTTATTTTTTTATGGTCTGGAAGTTAGGGCTAGAGCAAGGCTTGCTAATAAAAATATAGCCTGAGCCAACATATGTAATTTAAAATTATCTGGTAGACACATTTAAAAAAGTAAAAAAATAAATAAATTAATTTTAATAAGATATACAAGATATTTATTTAACCTATTATTTCTAAAATATGATTTCAATGTATAATAAATATTGAAAAGGTATCAATGAGACTTTAAAAATTTTTTTGGTATTAAGGTCTTTAAATGCTGTGTGTTTTCATCTCAATTTGGAGTAGTCACATTTCAAATGTGTCGGATGTGGCTAGTGTCTACCATATTGGACAGTGAGGTCTAGGGGCTTGATTAGATTCAGGTTAAAGATTCTTGGTAAGAATGTTTTATTGGGTGATACTGTGTACTGATAGTCATGTTACATTTGAACATGTAGATAAAGGGTTTACTGCCAGAGTTTTCCACTATAAAAGATTTATTTCTCCCCCTTTCTAATGTAGAAAGTAACCTGTAGGTATTCTTTGGGCACCATGAGTCTAGTCTATCTTGTTGCCCCACAGCCTTTCACCCAATGATTTTAGAATCCATCGATGATCCTTGTGGGAACCAGTTGTTATACTGCAGGTTACAAATTGGTAATTTCCAATTCCTTTTACATCTATCATCCTGCAATCATCTACAAAAGAAAAAGAAAAGATATACTATTAACTGCAGGGTGTTGTTTACATTAGGGATTCTCTTTACTCCTTTTCCTTAGGATGCAAGACTTGCAGAGAGTCCACGTGGACACCTCCCGGGATTGGAAGTGAGGCAAAAGCAGCCTGGGGGAGGGAGGAATGAGGAGAGGTCAGGACGACGATGAAGTGTGTGTTAAGGTAAGGCTAATGTCCGTAACAAATAAACATCAGCATTTCACTGGCTTAACTCATGGATGTTTGCTTTTGCTTATGTAAAGGTCTTATATGGGTGTTGGTGTTTAACAGGTGGCCTTTCTTCAGACAGTAATTCAGGGACACAGGCTTCTACCATTTTGTGGCTCTGGCATTACCCACGGCCTTGAAATCCCCTGCATCTAGGCTGAAGGGAAGGAAAGAGTGAAGTTCATTCCCCTCTTAACTGCCTTGACCTAGAAGTGAAACACGTAATTTCCACTTGTACTTCATAGTGAGAGCTAGTCAAATGGCCCCACTTATATTCAAGGGGTAGAATGGGGTGGAAAGTATAGTTTCTATGGTACAGCTACTTTCCAGAAACATTTATTTTTTCTGTCACTGCCACAATGCAGCTGAGAGGCTGCTGGCCAGAGAATAGAGGAGTGTTTGCTGGCTGTTTCTTCTTTTTACTCTGCCAGTGGCAAGGAAATTTTATTTTTTAATTTACTCTGAAAAACACTAGGTGAGATTCTTTTTAAAAAATCTCCACTGGGCTTCCCTTGTGGCGCAGTGTTTGAGAGTCCGCCTGACGATGCAGAGGACATGGGTTCGAGCCCCGGTCCAGGAAGATCCCACATGCCCCGGAGCGGCTGGGCCTGTGAGCCATGGCCGCTGAGCCTGCGCGTCCGGAGCCTGTGCTCCACAACGGGAGGGGCCACAACAGGGAGAGGCCCGCGTACCGCAAAAAAAAAAAAAAAAAGAACATTAAAAAAAATCTCCACAGGTAGACATGATTGCTATTTATAAACAGAAGAAAAGAAAGGAAAGGAAAGAAAACCAAGAGGTGAGTACAGAAAGCATTAAAAAATATTTCATGAGTTATTTCACAAAATGTAGTGGTGGGGAAAAAATAGATGTGGAGAAAATGCAGTAGTACTCTAAACTGAGACAGATTTATCACATTTTTACACCATGACTTCTCTATTGGAGAGATGTTTGAAGCACTTACATGGTAATCAGAGTCTGAAATGTAAACATAATCTTAAAATACTAACTGTTAAATAACTGCATGTGTGTGCTAATTCTTTTATTTATTTGTTTTTTTATTGCAGAATAGTTCATTTACAATGTTAGTTTCAGGTGTACAGCAAAGTGATTCAGACATATATATGTGTATATGTATACATATATATTATTTTCCATTATAGGTTATTACAAGATATTAAGTATAGTTCCCTATGCTATACAGTAGGTCCTTGTTGTTTATTTTATATATACTAGTGTGTATCTGTTAATCCCAAACTCTTAATTTATCCCTCCCCCCTTTCCCCTTTGGTAACCATAAGTTTGTTTTCTATGTCTTTGAGCCTGTTTCTGTTTTGTAAATAAGTTCATTTGTATCATTTTTTTAGATTCCACATATAAGTGATATCATATGATATTTGTCTTTCTCTGTCTGGCTTACTTCACTTAGTATAATATTCTCTAGGTCCATCCATCTTGCTGCAAATGGCATTATTTCATTTTTTTTTAATGGCTGAGTAATATTTGTACTAATTCTCATACGTATTTTAGAACTTCCTCATCCTGGGACTCATGATCTTGTCTTTAATGGTAACATTTCTGACAAGGCCACATCTATTTATTCAACAAGTATTTACTGAATGCCTACCATGTGTCAGATACTGTCCTAGGTGTTGAAAATATCCTGGTGAATAAGAATTACAAAATTACTGTCCTCATGGAGTTTATGGTCTGGTGGGAAAACAGACATTAAGCACATAGTTACCCCCTAAAATGAAATGATTTCAATGATAAGTGCTATGAAGAAAAAGTTTAGGGTCCATGAGATTATTATATAATGGGCAGGGGGCGGTTTCAGGGAAGGCTTTCCTGAAGTGTTGGCACTTAATCTGGAACTTGAAAGATGAGCAGATTTTGTCAGGGTGGGCAGGGGTCAGATCATGCAGAGTCTTGTAGGCCAAACTAAGGATTTCTAACTTTAGTCTAAAAACAAGGGGGAGAATCTGGAAGGATGTAAGCATACATGTCTTATAACTGTAGCTGTATTCTAAAAAAGATTACTGGAATAGTAGCCATGTTAGATGTTGAAACAATTTTGTAGTGATTAAAACAGTACTCCCAGATGAATTAAATGGCAACTCAATGGACAGAAGAGAGAGTTCATCAGAAGACTCACTATATATAGGAAATTTGTATATGGTAAATGTCATTTCAAATAGCTGGAGGAAAAATGGATTACTTGTTAACATGTTTTGATATTACAGTATCCCTCTAGAGGAAAAATAAAGTTGGATCCATACTTCAGAAATTTAAAAATACGAAAAGACCCAGAAGAAATCCTGGCAGGAATATAAAAAATAATATTGTGGGTGCAGAATGCCTTTTCTGAGTAGTAGATTTCAAAATCCAGACATCATAAGAATAATGGTGGTTTGGCTTAGGCCCTGGAGAGATGGCAGTGGGTGGCTTCAAAGCATACTTTGGAGGTGGAATCAACAAGAGCAGGTGATGGGTGGGTGAAAGAGGGAAAGAGTAGAAAAATGTCAAGGATGATCTAAGGACTTCCAAATCTGTAGTTTGAGGAACCCAGTGGGTAGTAGTGCTGCCTACTGAAATGGGGAAGAATGGAGAAGAGGAAGTTGCTGGGATAATAAAAAAAAATTCAGCTCTGGATTAAAACATTTTGTGCTTTAAAGGACACCAATATAAAAGAAAAAGGCAGCATAGAGGAAAACTATTTGCAAATCTGATAAGGGGTTTGTATCCATAATATATAAAGAAATCTTAAAACTCAATAATAAAAAGACAACCGGATTAAAAAAATGGGCAAAGGGTTTGAATAGACGTTACTCCAAAGAAGATTTAAGAATGGCCAGTAAGCACGTGAAAAGATACTCAACATCATTAGTTATTAAGAAAATGCAAGTAAAACCCACATGAGATACTACTTTACACCTAATAGGATGGCCATAATAAAAAAGATAAATAATAACATGTGTCAGTGAAGATGTAGAGAAATTGAAACCCTTATACATTGCTGGTAGAAATGTAAAATGATGCAGCAAGTTTGACAAATAGTTTGGCAGTTTGTCAATACGTTAAACATAGGGTTACCATGTGACTCCACACTTCTGTAACTGGAAGTGGGGTCTGGCTGCTCGCCACTCAAAAGCCAATATTGGTGGAAAGGAAAGTTTGCTTTATTTTGGATGCCAGCAACTGGGGGGGGAGGGTGGACTTCTGTCCAAAGGCTGACTCCCGCCATGACAATCAGGGAGCAAGAGCTTTTATAGACAGAAGGAGGGGGGTACATGCAGAAACAGCATTGTCAGCTCTGACAGTCACCTTGAAACTAGTCATGTGGTGGTCTGACCAGCGTCATCTTGATTGCTTTAAGTACAATTAATCTTCAGTTCTAGGGTTGGTTTGTTCCCAGTTCCTTGAGGCCAGTTCTTGGAATTGTGGTAGCTTAAGTCATGGCTACAGTCTGGTCATCATGTAGTTAACTTCTTCCACCTGGTGGGGGTCTCAGCATCTACAAGACAGCTCATAGGATATGGCTCAGAATATTATCTATAGTGCTTGAGGAGGAGCTAAAGGTCCTTGACTATACTTAATGACTAAACTATTATTATTTAGTCTTGTTGAACTGTTTCCCTTTGTTTCTGCATTTTCTCACTTCTCTGATTAAACTTATTCTTTGGCTAAAGTTTTTGCACAGACAAAAGGCAGGCAGAGGACACGGCTGGGAAGGACCATAGGGTCCTGCTCCGTTTCACTTCCACTCCTAGGTGTTTACTCAAGAGAAGTGAAAACATATGATCACAAAAAGCCTTATGCACGAATGTCCATAGCAGCATTATTTGTAATAACCAAAAAAGTGGAAACAACCCAAATGTCTATCAAATAGTGAATGGTAAACAAAATGTGAAATATTCATGCAATAGAATATTTGGCAATAAAAGGGAATGAAATACAAGCTACAACAGGGATAATCCTCAAAAACACATGAAGTGAAAGAAGTCAGTCATAAAGACCCACATGTTGTATACCATATACACAAGATGTCCAGAATAGGCAAGAAACAGGAAGTAGATTAGTGGTTGCCTAGGGCTGGGATAGGGAGAAACAATGGGCAGAATGGGGAGTGACTGCTAATAGTTACAGGGTTTCATTTTGGGGGTCAGGAGGAAGATGTTCTAAAGTTAGATTATAGGTATGATTGCACAATTCTGTAAAAAAAATATATATATATAAATCCATTAATTTGTGTATTTCCAACAGGTGAACTTTATAGTATGTAAATAATATCTCTATAAATCTCTTAAAAAATTCAACTTGGGATATATTAACTTTCCTAAGCCTGTGAATCCTCTTAAAGGACTCTGCTCTGGTGTACTTGGGTGAAGGGCATCTGAACAGGTCCTGGGAGATGTCAGAAAGCTTCAGAGTTTAGGGATTGGGTAGAAGACCTGGATGGGGAACAGACTGCTGTCAGGGAATCTCGTTTTCTTCGCCCAGGCTCAGGGCGCTCGGCCACGCCCCTCCCTCGTTTCCTAGCAACCAGCTCCGGACCCGCGCTCCTCCTCAGGCCGTCACTTCCGCTCCGCGACAGGAAGTAGGGTCAGAGCCGGCAGCTTTCCCGGGAGTTCAGCGTTCGCAACGTCTGCAGCCGCTGGAATAGCGGAGTTTCCCTGTACCTCGCTGTCTGCCTGTCTCCCGGGTTCCACCTCCCGCGGGTGAGGAGGTCCTCAAGGAGTTAGAGGGTCTCGACGGTCCAGGCCCGCGCGAGAGGAAGGCGAGGCCCGGGAACGCGTGGCAGGCGGGGCGGAGGAGGGGGCTGGCGGGGCGACTCCCTGGGGTCTGGGATCACCTCAGCGTGGCTCGGTGTCTGCCGCGGCCCCGAGAGCTTCCCGCCTCTCCCCCGCGAACCGCCGGGGTCCGGGAGACTGGGACTCCTCTGCGAACCTCCTGCAGGATTCCCTTCTCCCTTCTTTAAAGGAGGACCCCTCGTAGAGAAGACTCGCCGGACTGCTGACTCCCTTCCCCGCCCAGACCCTGAAGTGACCTGCCATGACCTCCGTGTGAGCGAGCGATCGGCTTGTGACACTTCCCAGAGTCCCCCAGGGTAAATGTTTGCACGTGTGCACGGCCGTGTGTACCTGTGTGTTTTCATTTCCTGCAAAATCTGAGCTAGGAGGACCCTGGGCTGTGTTTGGCAAGTCGGTATTTTGGTTTACTTTTCTTTAGCATCTCTACCAGGGGTTCTTCCTTGTTATGGCAAACCAAACGACTCTGTGCCTTCTGTTAGCTGAGTGGGAAGGCACACTGGAATTAGGCTGGGCGGGCTCAGGATATGCTGATTGTTTGGATTTTTTTAGCCCGACCTGTTTGTATCAGGCGATTCTTAGTTAGATTTAAGTTTTTTATGTGTTTGGGTTTTCTATTCAAGACTAAAGGTTCTTCTTGGACAAAGACTGTGTCATATAGTACTTTTGTAACTCTTAGAGCCCCAGCATAATACTGAACACATTAGTAAAGGCTCATTAAGTTTTAAATTTAAATATCATAAAATACACATTCTAACATTTTCAACTTAATAGAGATGGGGCCTATTTACATATAAGTCAGCTCCTGGAAAGGACAATGTAAAATAACAAGATCTTTTAAGATAAATATGTCTGAAATTTAGAAGCTGCCCAGAAGGCTAAGTACAGTGCTCTCGGTGGAAGAGAAATATGGTATATCTATCTTATAGGAAGAGGCCACACAAATAATGGTGTTTCATTGCTTGTTTCTTTTCTTTTTCTCTTTCCTTCCTTTTTTTTTTTTTTTTTTTTTAAAATAGGTGTTGTATCCTAACTTACTGAGGTGCTTGCTGCCATTATGGGAAACCAGCTCGCCGGCATTGCTCCCTCCCAGATCCTTTCTGTGGAGAGTTATTTCTCAGACATCCATGACTTTGAATATGATAAGAGTCTGGGGAGTACTCGGTTCTTTAAAGTTGCTCGAGCGAAACACCGAGAAGGCCTGGTGGTTGTGAAGGTCTTTGCAATTCAGGATCCCACGTTGCCTCTAACCAGCTACAAACAAGAGCTTGAGGAACTGAAAATCAGGCTTCATTCTGCACAGAACTGCCTGCCATTCCAGAAAGCAGCAGAAAAAGCATCTGAGAAGGCAGCCATGCTCTTCAGGCAGTATGTGCGAGACAACCTCTATGATCGCATCAGCACCCGTCCGTTCTTAAATAACATTGAGAAGCGCTGGATCGCTTTCCAGATCCTCACAGCCGTGGACCAAGCACACAAATCTGGAGTCCGTCATGGGGACATCAAGACTGAGAATGTGATGGTCACCAGTTGGAATTGGGTCCTTCTAACTGATTTTGCCAGTTTTAAACCCACTTATCTTCCAGAGGACAACCCAGCAGATTTCAACTATTTTTTTGACACTTCACGGAGGAGAACTTGTTATATTGCTCCTGAACGTTTTGTTGATGGTGGATTGTTTGCCACTGAGTTAGAATATATGAGAGATCCTTCAACTCCACTTGTAGACTTAAATAGCAATCAGAGAACAAGAGGAGAGTTGAAGCGAGCAATGGATATCTTTTCAGCAGGTATGTGAGTTGGTCAAATTTGCTAGGGTGGGAGTGTGCATTTATTTTAACTCTTGAACATAGAAAATTAATTTTTTTGGTAAATCCTCCTGCACTTTTCAGATAGTTGCAGTATTCTTTCACTGGACGTGTTTCAGTACCTAGAAAATCCAAAGAGTGGTCTACTCATTCAGATGTTTAAGGAATATTTGAATTCTCTCTTCTGTATATGTCAGGCACTGTCTTAAGTGCTAGAGACGTAGATGGGTAATTACGTTTCTTTTTTCAGGGTGCTTACACTTTAATGGGGAGATAGATATGATATTGAAAAAAGACATTTCAGTGCACTGTGGTTTGCTGTGGTGGTGATAAGCTTAGGCTGCTGTTACAGGAATGTATGGATACTTAAATGAATCTCTGTGGTGGTGATGGGTAGAGTGGCAGGATCAGGAAAGGCATCTCTATTGGAAGGAAGGTATTTAAACTGAGACCTGAAAGGTGATTGGGAGCTAGCTATGGGAAGAGTAGTTTGTTTCAGGCAGAGGGTGTTGCTTATATGAAGACTTGAAGACCAGAGCATGATGCATTGATTTATTAGGGGACTTTAAGTACTTTAGTACATCTGGAACGTAGGGTGTGAGGTAAGCAAGGCCCAGATCAGAAGGGGTCTGCTATGCCCATGCTAGTCTATAGGGACATTATCAGATATGTGTTTTAGACAAAACACTGACTGTAGCAGGAGATAGGAAAACCAGTTAGTGGTCAGCTGCCACAATTCAGGTAAGAAATGGTGCTGACTGGTTTCAAGTTGTGACAGTTGGAGAAGGAGTGGAGAAAAGTAATGCTTAAGAGATAATTAGTGGGTAGAATTGTTAGGATTTGATTGGAGGATCAAGAACACTCCTGTTCCCCCGGCTTGGGAAACCAGGGGGATGGTGATACCAGTCACTGAGCTAGGAGACACACGAGGAGGAACAGATAGGCGGTGGGAAGATGCTGAGGTCTGTATTAGATGTTGAGTTGAAGGTGTCAGGGGATATGCAGGGGAAGATGTGTGACAGGCAGTTGTTACAAAGGTTTGGTACATGGAGATGTGGGGTGGAGATGGAGATTTGGTAGTTATCAGGAAATAGGTAGTAGTTACTGTAGCCAAGGGAATGCGTTTCTAGTTGGGGAGTTTGTGGAGAAACTGGTGTGTTAGTTTCTGCTTTCCACCCTCCCTATCCCACCCCTCTAGGTGGTCACAAACCACCTAGCTGATCTCCCTGTGCTATGCGGCTGCTTCCCACTAGCTATCTATTTTACGTTTGGTAGTGTATATATGTCCAGAAGTGATTCTTAAGTGTTTTTGGCTCCCCTTAAAGACTTTGATGAAACCAGGGACCTCCTTCTTTGGAAAAAAGTACCATACATTCATATACATTACATACACAGACCACATGAAGCTTGGTCATGGATTGTAGGCTATCTATGAACTTCTGGAGGAGAAGTGGGCTGAGGATGGTATCCTGAGGAGTACCATATGAATTCTAGCATCACTGCCATTTTTTGTAAATTTTGCAAAGGTTGGCTTTAATCTTTTTCTCACCTGTAGGTTTCCTACAAAGAAAACATAAATTGAATTGTATTTTAGATTATTTAGGAAAAGTGATATAATTAATGAAGAAATGTATTTCATCTAGGGGAACAAATGAGCTTTGTTACACAGGATTGTACCTCTCTCTGTTGGTCTGTTCAGCTCACTAGTCTATGTCCCAAGGTAATACTGAGGGAGGGTATTTTTGATGAGGTGGGGTAGCTTCCACACTGTAAATATAACAAGATTAGAAATGTAATCCATCAGTCCCAACCTGATCAGTGAATTTATCTAAATTTTTCTTGAACTATTTTTACCTTTTAAACTTACTGTTATGTAAATAGGACTCCTCCAGCTTAGAAATGTGATCACTTTCTAGCTTCAGCGGATCATTTGTAGCTTTTTTTTTTTTTTTTTTTTTATAATCGACAAGTTTATTATCAAGAAACTTCGGTAGGTTTTTTAAAAGGCTGTGTTGGTTTTACAAGACTGAAAGATGACAATTCATGACAGGACAAATATAAACAAGGATAATTAAAATATTAAATACCATCTAAATTAAAAGACCATAATTCAAATTAATTATAATCTTTGTGTCTTGTTAGAATCAGCTGTACAGTTACCCGTCATGAAATTCACCTCACCAACTCATGAAGACTACAAAGCCTCACTACTGTAGCTTTTTTAAAAGTAAAATTGAGGTATAATTGACATATAACATTAGTTTCAGGTGTACAACATAATGATTTGATATTTGTATGTGTTGGGAAATGATCACTACAAGTGTAGTTAACATCTGTCACCATATGTAGTTACAAATTTTTTTTTTTCTTGTGGGTGAGAACTTTTGAAATCTACCCTCTTAGCAACTATAGTCACCTTGCCCTGCATTCCATCTCCATGACTTATTTATTTTATAACTGGAAGTTTGTTATAGTTTTAAAATTTCAGGGATTGATGAAGAGTTTATATTTATCTTTTCTGTGTGCATTATAGTCATTATAGTTTTGTGAAGTTCAACAGAATTCTTACTTAGCATTTGTTTTTCCAGACTAAAGAGCTCTACATTGTTTTGGCTGAAGATTTCATTTCTTTCATTTCTTTGAAAGAGGTGGATGGGATCTCTTCACCTCCCACTGCTCCTAAGATTTGATTTAGGCCCTTTGGGTTTGAATGTTAGGCTCTCTGGGTTTGAATGTTACTTTTCCCCATCCTAAGGCCTATCCATGGTTCCTGGCTGCTAGTTTGGGAGAAGTGTATATATTCCCTGTCTCTGGTCATATATATGGGCAGAGCCTTGTTTGCTGGAGATCTTTCATTCATTCACTTGACAAGTATTTGAGTGCCTATTAGGTGTAAGGCACTGTTGTGTAGGTGTTGGGAACACACCTGTGAACAATACTGATAGAGTTTCTGCACTCATGGAGCTTGCATTCTAAGTGTGGGCAGGGAGAGAGAATAAAAAGGTCAATAAGTTAGAAAGTTAATTTTGATTAGTGATAAGTGCTGTGATGAAGTGCTGTGATTTCTAAGTGGATGACAAGGGCTGGTAGATGAAATGAAGGCCTCCCCTGAAGGTGACATTGATATGAGATCTGAATGATAAAGAAGGACTCAGTGATGATAAAGGCAACTTGAATAAATTGTTCTATAGAGAAATACCAACCCATAACACCTCTTCCAGAATACCATTTTAAAAGTTGCAAGAAAGGGGACTTCCCCGGCGGTCCAGTGGTTAAGACTCTGAGCTTCCACTGCAGGGAGCATGGGTTCCATCCCTGGTCAGGGAAATAAGATCCTGTGTGGTGCGTGATGCATCCAAAAAATTAAAAAAAAAAAAAAAGTTGCAAGAAAAAAAATCCTGTATTTACCTCTGTATTAGTTTACTAGGGATGACATGACAAAATACTCCAGGCTGGGTAGCTTAAACAAAAATTTATTTTCCCTCAGTTCTGGAAAGTTCCCTCAGAGCCTGGAAGTCCAAGATCAAGGTGCCAGCAGGGTTGATTTCTCTTGAGCCCTCGCTCTTTGAGTTCCAGGTGGCCACTTTTCCCCTGGTGTTCCTTCCTCTTATAAGGACACCAGTCATAATGGATTAGGGCCCCACCTTTATGACCTCATTTAACCTTAATTACCTCTTTAAAGGCTCTGTCTCCAAATAGTCACATTCTAAGGTGTTAGGGCTTCAACATAGGAATTTAGGGGGGTGGTGAGGGATGTAGTTCAGTCTGTAAACAATCTCCATTTAGTTGTAAATAAATGTTCTTTATTTTTACAGTATTTGGAAATAATTTCAAACTTAAAAACTTGCAAAAATAAAAATAGTACATAGATCCTACATAAATCGTTTACCCAAATTCACCTGTTGTTAACGTCTTGTTCCAATTGCTTTATCACTTATACCTTTTCTCTGCACTCTGTACCCCACACTCCCCACCCTTCCTCCCCACCCCTCCATGGCCCTTTGCCCCAAATACTTTAGTATTTCCTAAGACCCCAGTATTCTCTTACATAAAGCTTATGTAACTGTATGTTGCAGTTACCAACTGCAGTGAATTTAACATTGATAGAATTATTTACACTTTTTATTCTAATTTTGTATTTGACCCAGTAACGTCCTTTATAGCATTTTTCCTCCTCCAGGACACGACCCAGTCTAGGGTCAGGCATTTAGTTGTCATGTCTCTTTAGCTTCCTTTAATCTGGAACATTTTCACAGTCTTTCTTTGTCATTATGACATTGACATTTTTTGAAGAATACCTCTCCCCTTAAATTTTTAAAAATTATTTTTATACTCTTTATTTAAAATAATAGACTCATAGTAAGTCGCAAAAATAATGAAGAACCCTTCACACAGCTACCCCCAGTGACATCTTATATGACTGTAGTACCATATCAGAATCAGGAGTTGACATTGGTGCATTACTGTTAACTAGACTTACACCTTATTTAGTTTTCACCAGCTTTTACCTGCACTGTGTGTACGCACTCGGCCTCACCTCTTTCTTTTTCAATAGAATGGTCCTCATTTTGTATGTATCCTGTTTCCTTGTGATTAGATTCAGGTTATTCATTCTAAGTAGGAATACTGTGTAGGTGATGATGTCTTCACAGTATCGTATCTGGAGGCAAATGGTGTCTGTTGGTGATGTTAATTTTGATCACATGGTCAAGTTCTTGCCCAATTTCTCCCCTGTAGTTACTTTTTGTTTTCTTAATCCCTTGCAACTAATAAGCAACCTGTGGGAAGAAACTTTAAGACCATGCAAATATCCTGCCAGTCATCACAGTTTCCTCTTTGATTTGGTGTCTGTTGATCATTCTTGCCTGATCCAGTCTTTACTATGATGGTTGCAAAATGATGATCTTCCAACTCCAGCACTACCTCCACATTTACCAGTAGGCCCTCAGCATTCTTGTGTGCTCAAGTGTCCTGTCTTTCCCCTCATTTATTTATTATTATTGGTATGGACTCTTTAATTCCTGTATGAAGTTTGCTAATATTTTTTGGAGGATTTTTATCTATATTCATCAGGGATTGGTCTGTAGTTTGCTTTACTTGTGATGACTTTGGTTTGCTACTAGGGTAATACTGGCCTCATAGAATGACTTGGGAAGTGTTCCTCCTCTTCTGTTTTTGGAATTTGCCAAGGATTGGTGTTAATTATTTTAATGTTTGACAGAATTCACCTGTTAAGCCATGTTGGCTTAGGTTTTTCTTTGTGCAAAGTTTTTCATTACTAATTCAGTCTCTTTAAAAGGTCTATTCAGATTTTCTTTCTTTTTAAGTCACCTTTGGTGATCTTTATCTTTCTAGGAATCTTTCCATTTCATATAGTTTATCTGTTTTTTGGCATACATTTGTTTAAAGTATTCCCTTATAATTCTTTTCATTTCTGTGAGGTTGGTAGTAATGTCGCCTTTTTCGTACCTGATTTTCATAGTTTGAGTCATCTCTCTTCTTAGAAAAGCTTGTCAATTCTGTTGAGCTTTTCAAAGCACCAACTTTTGGTTTTGTTGATGTTCTCTATTGTATTTTATTCTCTGTTTCATAAATTTTCACCCCAATATCTATTGTTCCTTTCTTTTTGCTTTGGTTTTAGTTTGCTTCTTAAGGTTATTGTTGGTTTTTTTAAAAAATTAATTTATTTTATGTATTTATTTTTGGCTGCGTTGGGTCTTTGTTGCTGCGCACGGGCTTTCTCTAATTGCGGCGACCAGGGGCTACTCTTTGTTGTGGTGTGCGGGCTTCTCATTGTGGTGGCTTCTCTTGTTGTGGAGCACGGGCTCGAGGCGTGTGGGCTTCAGTAGTTGCAGCACACGGGCTCTAGTTGTGGCTTGTGGGCTCTAGAGCACAGGCTCAGTAGTTGTGGTGCACAGGCTTTGTTGCTCCGTGGCATGTGGGATCTTCCCAGGCCAGGGTTCGAACCTGTGTCCCCTGCATTGGCAGGCAGATTCTCAACCACTGCGCCACCAGGGAAACCCTAAGTTATTGTTTTGAGCTCTTATAAAATAGGTGTTTATAGTTATACATTTTCTCTAAATGCTGCTTTACTTGCATCCCATACATTTTTGTATGTTGCTTTTGTTTTCATTCATCTCAAAGTATTTTCTAATTTTCCTTTGATCATTGGTTATTTGAGTGTGTTGTTTAATTTCTACATATTTGTTAATTTTTCAGATTTTCTTCTGTTACTGATTTTTTTCATTCCATTGTGGTTTGAAGGATGTAATTTGTATGATTTCAGTCCTTTTAAATTCATTGAAGCTTGTTTTATGGTCTAGCATATGATTTCATCTGGAGAGTGTTCCACATGTACTTGAGAAGAGTTTTGTATTCTGTTGTTAGATGGCGTGTTCCTTTGATGTCTGTTAGATCTGGTTTATAATATTGTTCAGTTCTTCTATTTCCTTCTTGCTTAAGGTGTTCTTAATAGCTATTTTAGTTTTTTATTCTAAAACTTGACACTGTATGGATAGAAATTAAGAAATTTATTGAGTGTTTATTATGTATCAGGAGCTGTCTTAGTTGCTGGAGTTTTTTCAGTGAACAAAATAGACAAAAATCCTTTATGGAGTCTGCATTCTAGTGGGTATATGGACAATAAAGAAATAAATACATACAATATGTAATGTGGCATTTGGTGATGTGGGGAAAAACAGCAGGGAAAGGGGAAGGGGAATGTGTTAGATAACGAGTGTGGGGTAGTTGTAGTGGGGGGGCTTGGAATTTTAAACTGGGCATTCAAGAAATGCCTTACTGCTAAGATGACATTTGATTCAAGGTCTAAAGGAAGTTTAGGTGTAAGCCATGAGGGTGCTTGGGGGTATAGTATTCCAGGCAGAGGGACCAACACATGCAAAGGCTGTGACTAAGGTTGTTTAAGGATCTCCTTAAGATTTTTAAAATGCATGTCATATACTGATCAGTGAAACTGCTTTGTCTTTTTGGGAATGTAGTTGCTTTATTTATTCCTTGTTTGAAGATTATGTAAGTGCAAAATGAAAGGTATCCCTCTTTCCTTCTCTAATCTTACAGCCACACTTCTTAGCACTTCTCATTTTATAAGTGTGTCTGTTCACTGGTTTACTTTCTTTCTTTCTTCCTAGAATTAAAGCTTCATGAGGGCAGAGTTTTTATCTGTTTTATGCACTGAGTCTAGTGTGTGGTAAACACCTGATAACTTTTTGTTTAATGATGAATAAATGAGTTGTCAGATGTTACTTCTCAGTAGTTTCTTATAAACTTAATATTTTATAAATTCATATTTTGAAAGAATACTTTCTTATGGCTTTTAATCTATCTTTGTATCTCTGAATGTATGTGTGTATATAACATGTGTAATTGTTTTCATTTATAGAACCAGGAAGTAATTTTATTTGATTTAATTTTTTTTAAGAAGGAGAAAAATTAAATAGGCCTTTTTTGACTTCATACTTTTAGAAACTGATGATTAGGCAATAGACATTTTTCCTGTCTTGCTGGATTGTAGTTGTATGTTGCATTAAACATTTTAATTCGGTTTACTTTGAGTTTTGCATCTTGAGTTTTATGAATTCTCTGAATTCTTGATCTGTGTTAATATCTTGCATTTCATTTTTAATGGAATTATATCTGCTATTTTCCAGGTTGCGTGATAGCTGAGCTTTTTACAGAAGGTGTGCCACTGTTTGATCTCTCTCAACTTTTGGCTTACAGAAATGGACAGTTTTTCCCTGAACAGGTGCTGAATAAAATTGAAGATTGCAGTATCAGAGAATTGGTAACTATGCTACAAATATTTCTCACTTTTGCATTAGTCAGTTCTCTGCAATGTTCTGAATTTGGGACAAGCAGTAAAACCCCATGGACTCATATACCAGCCTATTGTTTTTACTTTGTTAGGCAGAAGTGTACAATTTTTTCCCCCTTCTTAGGCACAGAGCTCATTTGACTTTATATTACACACACACACGCACGCATGCACGCACGCACGCATCTTTCCATTATAATATTTAGCTCTGCTTTGGACAGATTTGGAAGGAAGTAAGGAGGTGCTTGGGGGTTAGAGATTGTCCAGGGTAGAGCTTGCTAGTAAGAAATGAAGAGGATAAATATCTAAAATGAGGAGACAGGAAACAGCAACTTGAATGTAATACAGCAGTATAGGGGCATTTCATATAAAAGCAACCAGCTTTGTGTACCTCCCTTGACCCTGAGGGCAGGTCTGGAAGGGGAGCTGTAGAATCACGCATTAGTTTAGCAGAACAGATGTGAGGAATTCTTTGGGAGGTCACGTAAGCCATATATCCACAGTACTGTTTGAGGGGATCTTTTCTAAGTCAATCAATACAGTAAGTGATGCATATGATGATGACTCTGAGCCACGGAAAGGTTATGTATATTTAAAATATTCTTTAGTAAAAAAAAAAAAAATATTCTTTAGTAAGGTAGGGAAACATGCATTTTGATTTCTATTACGAATGGCAAATATTAAGAAATAAGATGCTCCAGAGGAAGCCAATTTAGTTCACGTTCAGTGAACAGTACACTGGATTAGGAGTTGGCATACCTGGCTGTTCTAGGTGTGGCACTCATTATCATGTTGTGTTGGCTAATTAACTTTATGAATTTGGGCCTCCTTTTCTTAACTGTGAAAGGAGTGAATCTGACTAATTTTTAAGGCTAATCCTCTTTATGTGTCTGGCCCATCTGGAGTATGTTAATACATGATTCCTTGTTGCTTCATAGGATGATAGTAGATTCATATATTACTCAGTAGTCAGGTTCTGAAAGTAGTTTGAAAGATAAAGATTAGAAAGAGTCAGAATTACCTCAAATATCCTTTAAATCATATGTTAAGTTGCAGTTGTAGCTTTCATTTGATTTAATTTTCTGTTCTCAAATCTATTTTTTACTCCCTTTCTTGCCTTGGTATAGGTAACTCAGATGATTCACCGGGAACCAGATAAACGTTTAGAGGCAGAAGATTACTTAAAGCAGCAGCGTGGCAATGCCTTTCCTGAAATATTTTACACTTTCCTTCAGCCCTACATGGCCCAGTTTGCCAAGGAAACATTTCTTTCTGCAGATGAGCGTATTCTGGTTATAAGGAAGGATTTGGGCAACATTATCCACAATCTCTGTGGACATGATCTGCCAGAGAAAGCAGAAGGAGAGCCTAAGGAAAATGGGCTGGTTATCTTGGTGTCAGTTATAACGTCCTGCCTACAGACCCTTAAATATTGTGATTCCAAGCTTGCTGCTCTGGAACTTATTCTTCATTTGGCCCCAAGACTAAGTGTAGAAATTCTTTTGGATCGTATTACTCCATATCTTTTGCATTTCAGCAGTGACTCTGTTCCTAGAGTGAGGGCTGAAGCCTTGAGGACGTTGACCAAAGTTCTTGCTCTTGTCAAAGAGGTTCCTCGCAATGATGTTAACATCTACCCGGAATATATTCTGCCAGGCATAGCCCACTTAGCCCAGGATGATGCTACTATTGTTAGACTAGCCTATGCTGGTAAGAGCTTATTGTCAAAGTAATAACCACTCATATTTTTGAAGTTAGTGACTATAATACCTCTTGTTTCTCTGACATCTTTGGGAATTCCAAGAGTGAACTTTGGTCCTTGAACTATTTGTGTACATTTTAATAATATTTATAGCCGATCTGTTCCTGGAACTCAAGCTTTGTGTGTATCCTTATTTTTGAGGTTATCAGAATTATTAAGTGAAAAATATATAATACCAGAATCTTATGATTTTACTGGGAGTATTATTATTATTATTATTTTTAGTCCAAAGCTTGGGAAGCAGAGCAGCAGTTTTTTTTGTTTTTTTTTTAAATTTTATTTATTTATTTATGACTGTGTTGGGTCTTTGTTTCTGTGTGAGGGCTTTCTCCAGTTGCGGCAAGTGGGGGCCACTCTTCATCACGGTGCACGGGCCTCTCACTATCGTGGCCTCTCTTGTTGCGGAGCACAGGCTCCAGACGCGCAGTCTCAGTAGTTGTGGCTCATGGGGCCTAGTTGCTCCATGGCATGTGGTATCTTCCCAGACCAGGGCTCGAACCCGTGTCCCCTGCAGTGGCAGGCAGATTCTCAACGACTGTGCCACCAGGGAAGCCCTGGGAGTATTATATTTAATTTGGAGTAAGACTAATGTTCACAAGTATGTGCTTCAGGTCTAGTGTCTTTAGGCCTTTATAAAGTTTCTCTGAACAAATACGTTTGTTTGAATATCAGTATTAGGATATAACAGTCTATTGCTGTTGAAAAAGATTAATTTTGCTGGGTAATTTGGTGTTGAAAGGACCTAGCCCGTTTGTTACGTTACTGAATTTTAAGGTCCTTTCAGTTACTATGATACTTAAGAAGTGTGGCTTCTTTGTGATGAGGTGAGTGTGTTATATAACAAACTTACCTGTTTTATTTGTAATTCTCATAAAATAAGTGATACAGATTCGTATTTTTAGCTCCCCAAATTAATTTCGAATGCTTATTTCTGCATGGAAGATGTCATTGAAACATTTACATAATTTCATCATTTATTTTTAAAATGTGATCTTATGGAAATCAGGAATTCTGAGGTCTTTGTAAGTAGTACATAACGTGTGGTGATGATATTGTCTCTTTCTTTGAAAGATACTTGCTTATTAGTTCATTATTTTATGATTTACTTGTCATTATTTTAACAGAATGTGAAAAGTGGTCTTTGGACTCTGTCTTTATGGCTAGGCACATCCGCAAAGTGATTGGTGGTTGTTGGCTTTTTAAAAAATACGTATTTTTAAAAATATTTATCCATCTGCCTATTTATTTATGGTTTCTGATTTCCATAGCTTTATAGGTGTAAATTTTAGGCTTAGAAAATTCAGGATTTCTTTAAGACATATCCAAGTTTATCATTTGGAACAAAGCATGTTTACAATTCACTTGATAAATAGAAATACAGTTGACCCTTGAACAACGTGGACGTCAAGGACGCTGACCCCCCACACAGTTGAAAATCCCCATATAATTTATAGTTAGCCCTCTATCCATGGTTCCACATCTGTGGATTCAATCAACCATGGATTGTGTTATACTGTAGTATGTACTCTTGAAAAAAAATTCGAGTGTTGTTCAAGGATCAACTGTAATTGAACTGGATAAAATTAAATGAAAGAAAAGCTTATGATTTTTAAAAAACAAGCTGTATGTTTAGACTATTATGACCTACTTTTGTCCCAGTGTATCTTGGTCTTTTCTCAATTGTGGTAAGTAGGTAAGGTTCTGATGTGTAGGTACCATATTAACATACTTATATTCAATTTCTAGCAGTCACAGCATAAAAACAATAGCTACTGTTTATTGAAAAATCTGCTTTGTACATACTGCTCAGGGTTGCAAGGGTTAGTTGCAAAAGATATAGAGATTCTAAAATAGGTTCTAGATTCTAAGATTTTAAGATTTGTGTATCTCTTGAAACTGACACTTGGAACAACCTTGAGCAGTAGATGTTATAGTGCCTTCATTTCCCAGCTGAGGAATTGGGGATGGGAGAGGCTAAGGGACACGACCAAAGTGTATCTGGACTAGTTCTTTCTCAGTTCTCAGAGCTGCTGGTCTAGACCTTGATTTTGAAGAAACCTGCTTTTATTTTACCCAAGTGTGCTGGGTCTTAGTGGTAAGAGTCCATGGTAACCCAGGGTCAGTGCCAGGACCTTGCAGTGCCCCATGCCACCCAGCCATGGTGAACCATGGCTTAGTGCATGATAAAGCTGCCTTTTTAGATAGAATCTAAAGTCTCTTTGAACTTGTATGGTTAAGTGTAATTAAACCACACATGTCAGTAATTATAAAAGTTTAAAAATCAATTAAAAATTTCTTTTATAGCATTGTTTTTAAACTCAGAGATGCTGGTCTAGATTTGTTTCTTGTGTCAAGTGAACTGACAAGTGTGTTGTAGTTTATGAACTTAAATGGGGAGATAAACATAGATCTGCTCAGACTTGAGAGGTGCCCCGGAAAGTAAGAGATTTTTCCTAATAAAGATATTTCCACTAAAGTGGGGATATTCATCTAGAACCATCAGGGGATGGTGTAGAATTCTCCCATCTTTAGGGTGAGCAGGCATTGCAGGGTATTAATAACTTGCTTATTTAGAGGTAAATTTTTGTTCTACTCAGAACAGTGTTGAACCTGGCAGCAGTGGGGCATGGGACTCCAGGATGAAGGGAATCGCTGTATTCAATAGACTCAAGAATGTCAGTTATTGTGGGATGCATCTCAATTTCGGAGATGTTAAAAAGTGAAGAAAAAGTGAGTCTTAGAATCAGTAAAATAAGGTAGTTTATGTTCAGTGCTACTCACTGCTGAGAAGGAAAAGAGTGCAGTCTTTGCGGGTATAGTCGTATATTAGGAAGCATGGAAGTGGGAGGAGAAGAAGGATAGAGGCACAGGAATAAATAAAAATGGAAGGAAGAGGAAAGGATAAGCAAAGAGCAGATATAGCTAACAGCAAGTGTGATAGCAGAACTTAGAAGTAGATACTTTCACAGTGGTGAGGAGTATAAATAGTCTTAATAGATGATCAGAGAGAAAGGAGAAGATACAGACCACTGCAGGAGTGTGACAAACAGTCTGGCGCTTTGGTTCACTAAGAACCTCAGAGTATCACTTGTAAAGCAGTCCAATAAGGGTTGATGCACTTTGGTAATGGTTCTTTGAGATGGATGTGACTCAGTTATGTATGAGGAAACTGAGACTCAGATTGGTTAAGCAGCCAGCTAGTAAGTGCCAAGGTCAAGGTTTAAAAAAAAAAAAAATTAATTTTTGGCTGCGTTGGGTCTTTGTTGCTGCGCGCGGGCTTTCTCTAGTTGCGGCGAGTGAGGACTACTCTTCGTTGCGGTACACGGGCTTCTTATTGTGGTGGCTTCTCTTGTTGCGGAGCACGGCCTCTAGGCGCACGGGCTTCAGTAGTTGTGGCACGCGGGCTCAGTAGCTGTGGCTCGAGGGCTCTAGAGCAGGCTCAGTGGTTGTGGCACACGGGCTTAGTTGCTCCGCGGCATATGGGATCTTCCCAGACCAGGGCTCGAACCCGTGTCCCCTGCATTGGCAGGAGGATTCTTAACCACTGCGCCACCAGGGAAGCCCCCAGGGTCAGGGTTTGAGCCAGGGTCTGTGTGATTCCAAAGGCCAGCTTGATCTGTGATTTTAATGTGAAAATGTGTTTCTCTGTTAGCCTACTGCATATCTCTTACCTGATAAACTGTTTAAAAGGTAGGTCTTTGTGGAAGTATTCAGCTTTTTTTGCCTCAGATGTTTTGAGTGCTATATTTTGGGCTATTTGGTATTTTTTCCCAGTTTTATTGAGATATAATAGACATACATCACTGTATAATTTTAAGGTATAGAGCATAATGGTTTGACTTAAATATATTGTGCAATGATTACTGCAGTGAGTTTAGTTAGCGTCCATCATCTCTTGTAGATATAATAAAAAGAAAAAAAAAAGAAAAAAAAATTTTTTTCCTTGTGATGAGAACTCTTAGGATTTACTCCAATAACTTTCATATATACCATACAGCAACGTTAACTATAGTTATCATGTTGTACATTTCTGTATTTTTTAAAGAAGCTTATGATTTATTATTAAAACAGGTAGTTTGGGTAGAGTTGTCAATTATGAGATTAGTTACTAAAAGTCTGATTAGGTTAAGTGCTAAATTGAAAAGTCCTGCTTTTCTTTAGTCTTAATGATTATTATTTATATGTATTAAGACTTAGGGAAGAAAAGTTGTAAGTATTACACACATTTATGATTATAATTATTATGAATTTTCTTCCTTTTATAGAAAACATAGCTCTGCTGGCAGAAACAGCTTTGAGATTCCTGGAATTAGTACAGTTGAAAAATCTCAGTATGGAAAATGACCCAAATAGTGAAGAAATAGATGAAGTTACACATCCCAGTGGAAATTATGACACAGGTAGTATGATTTTCTGTTATTTAGAATGAATTGCTGATGTGAACTTGCAACAAACTCTCACTTACAATTTTAATGTAAAATGAAAGAATACCAGATTTATAGAGGGAAGGATTCTGCTGTCTGACTGTTCTCTTTCACTCTTATACATTGTTATCTAGCCAGAAAATGACCAACTTGTCACCACAGATTCTAAGCTCAGTAGTTTTTCAGCCAGAATTGGTTTGTGTCAACAGCAAAGCTAGCTGAATTATATAATTCTTACAGAATAAAAGGAAAAAACATTGGAAACACCATAGCCAAAGAATCTAAACCTTTTCTCCTTATGTGAGTATATTTTGAGTGTCCTCAGTCATAAACTGTGTTTCTTTCATACTACCTATGATTTATGTATCAGAACCCACACCTTTTACTGTAAAGGAGCAATGTGATGGTAAATTCTGTGAGGTCAGAGTCCCTGCCTCAAGTTTCTCTACATCCACACAGCTTTTAACAGGCTTTTAATGAATGTTTATTATGTTAAAGATTTAGAAGTCAAATAATGTACTTAGATCTATTTCAAGATGTTTCTAGTTCAGAAAAACTAGAGAAGTCTACTTTTCAGATTTTTATGCTATAGACAACTGTAGTGTCTCAGTTACTTGTTAGAATGGATCATTTTATGCAGCAAATATTATTTGGAGTTGAAGACACTGGAATAATTTTAAACTTATAGAAGGATGTATCACAAAGGAAATCCTCACTTTTTTTCACGGAATTACTTAGGAAATAATACTGTCCTACATCCTATAACCATGTAATTGGACCTTTTAAATAATGAAGCTAGGCATTAAAACTTTTGGGGAGTTAATCTGAAGTTTTTCTTAATGTGAACATAGAATTGTGCCTTTCAGACTGCCTTTTCCCTTGACAGTGGCTGCCCTCATTCGTTTAGTTGGCAGATAATTGTTAAACATAAGCTTTGCATCAGGCAATTCGTGTGCTTGCTGTAAGCACTAGGGATATAGTGGTAAATAAGACAGAAAAGATCCCTGCTCTTGAGATTGTTTCAGTAAGGAAAAGACAAACAGCTAAGTAAATAAATAAATGAAAAGGGGAGGGTAGGTAGGTGATAAGGTCAGAGAAGAAGGCAGTGGCTAGATCATGTAAAGCCTTGTCAGGACTTGCAATGTATTTTCTGGCTTTCTAAAATATAATTAACCGACCTTTAAAAATGCTTTCTCAAAGAATTGCCCTGTACCATCAGATTATATCCTGAACCAGTCCAGTAATTTCAAGTCCTTGATTAAGTTGATCTTATTGGGGCAGTATGATCTCCCTCTGGTGCTTCCCCATAGGTTTTCTTTGAGCCTTATAAATTAACTAGTGAGATAGTAACCATGCCTGTGGCATCTGCTTATTAGGATGTTTTTCAATCTATATTTCATTTTCCCAACTATCCTTCAGAGCTTTGAGTAGTGGAAAAACTTAGTAATTATAGACTTTCTCTGGTGGCTTCTGTAATCATTCTCTTTTCTCCAAGGAGTGAGAAAGACTGGGTCTATATGTTTGGAGAAAAGAAAATTGATCATATTTTTCCTTTTTTTTTAGAGCTCCAAGCCTTACATGAAATGGTCCAGCAGAAAGTTGTCACTTTGCTAAGTGACCCTGAAAATATCGTGAAACAAACCTTAATGGAAAATGGAATAACACGGCTGTGTGTATTCTTTGGACGTCAGAAAGCCAATGATGTTTTATTGTCCCACATGATCACTTTCCTGAATGATAAAAATGATTGGCATCTGCGTGGAGCTTTTTTTGATAGTATAGTTGGTATGTTTTTTGCTTGTTTTTAAATTTATCTTTAAGATTTGAATTATCTTCTCAAACAGATACTTTCATGCAGTCTGAAAGGTGACAGTACTACCAAATTTTATTAGTAATGAAATGAGTTCCTGGTATTTCTGTCTTCATGCTGCTTTTGGTTGATGGAAGTATCTTAGTTGATCAAGGGATTGGTTAATAAAACTGATATACCCTTATAAAGGGATACCATGTGGTCATTAAAAAGTATGTTTTAAAAGAAAATTTGATGACCTGGGAAAGTACCATGAAATATTATTAAAATGACTGAACCCAGTTGTGTAAAGGTAACAATAACAAGTCTGAATATACTAAGATGTGAACAGTGATTATCTCATGTTTGTCAAATTTTCTATAGTAAACATGCATCACTTTTACAGTCGGAGAATAACAAAGTATAATTATGATTGAAAATCAATCTAATTAGAAAGAATTAAAGCTTATAGGCTTTGCTTTTTGTAAACTGAAAATTTGTGAAAAATTAATCAGCTTTTTTCCTACTTTTTCAAAATGTTGCAATTCTTAATTTTCAGATTTATCTAAAGAAGAGAGACATCTTGTATTTTATATGCATATGACTCCTCTTGCATTTAGATTCAAAATTAGAAAGAAATAGACTTTATTTTGGTAGATTGTCATGTTTGACACAAGATTTAATATTTTTCTTTTTGGAGTAATAACTGATCATTTTCCACCTGATTGTACTGACCTTTTCAGTTTTAGTTTGGGTCATTTATGAAATGTTATATGCTAAAGCCGTATTATTAAAATTACCCACTAACCCTTTTTATATCATTTTACACATGATTATAAAGCTTGTCTATTAACTCAAAAGATTTAAAGACTGTTCTGCACACTGGAAAGCTTTGCAGGTATCCAAGCGTTCTCGTGTAGTAGCAGAAGGCTGTAATAGAGTTTAGATTTTGATTTCCAATAATCTGGGAAAGTAACTGCTAAAAGGTTTGCTGTTGGATGTTTTTCCTAAAAAATTAGAAAAGGAAAGAAACTCATATAGCAACAGTATTCCTATTTTTACGAATATTATTGTGTAATGTTTTGGAGAAAAGGGTACTTTCTACTTTTGAAAAGCCTTGAAATTGCTGTTCTTGCTTTGTTATAACTGGAGATTACTGTACCTCCTCTTTTCAGACATCTCTAGTTTGTTTTTAATTTTTACATTAGTTTATTGATTCATGTCAGCCCTCCATCTTGGACTCCATCTAACTCAGTTTCTACATACAGTATGCTTCTCACACCTTTCTGTCTTTCATGCTCTCTTCTTTCAAATAATCTTATTTTTATTTCTTTTCTTGGGAAAAGGTGGTTCTTGGAACTTCATCTATTGGTTAATTCATGTGTATTTTGAAAAATGGCCTTTTTTTCTTTTTTTTTTTGCGGTATGCGGGCCTCTCACTGTTGTGGTCTCCCCCGTTGCGGAGCACAGGCTCCGGACACGCAGGCTCAGCGGCCATGGCTCACAGGCCCAGCCGCTCCGTGGCATGTGGAATCTTCCCAGACCGGGGCACAAACCCGTGTCCCCTGCATCGGCAGGAGGACTCTCAACCACTGTGCCACCAGGGAAGCCCCAAAAATGGCCTTTATGTTAGTTCTTTTTTCATTTTAAAATAATTTTCATTGATTTTTTGTTTGTTTATAAAAGTAACATGTACTTCCTGTAGAAAAATTGGAAAATTCTTGAAGAAAACAAATCCCCTCCAATCCTCTAGCCCACGTACAGCCTCTGTTAATGTTTTGTTTTTTTCTTCCTATGGGTCATCCTTGCCTTCTCCTTCCACCCATCGTCCCGTTCTGCCATCTGTGAGGCACTGTCGTGTGCTGGCTAAGAGCAGGCACTCTTGGTGACAGACTTCTGGGTTCAAGTTCTGGCTTTGTCACCTACTGGTTGTGGTTCTAGGGGAAATCATTTAATCTTTTGTGTGTCTTAGTTTCCCTATCTGTAAAATGGGAATAATAATATTACCTAACTCACTGGTTGTTGCGAAGATAAGATGAATTAACATATGTAATAGTGCCTGGCACATAAGTGCTATGTATGTATTATATTACTTCTTAGTCTTGTTATTTTTTAAACCTTTTTCTAGGAACATATGTATATTCTAAGCATTTTCTCATGTCATTAAAAATTCTTTGAAACCATAATTTAATAGAAATATTTCATTATACAGTTTTATCAAAATTTATTTAACTCTTCTTTTGAATATTTAAATTGTTTTAACTTTCGTCAACCATATATTATACACATAATTATTTACATAAATATTTGCCTGATTATTTTCTTAGGCTAGAAGTCTGAAATTTTAATTACTGAGTTAAATAATATGAACATATTTTTAAAACTTGACACATTTTATAAGCTTTTCAAAAAGATTATATCATTTACTACTCTGATCAGCATTGTTTGATAGTACTGCACAGCCTTCCAGTGTGGAATAGGCTTCAGTCAACCTTTGCCTGTTGGTAGCTTAAAGCAATGACTTGTTTTAGTGTATATTTATTTGCTTATCAGTGAAGGTGAAAAAAATTTCTCATGTTGATTACTCATTCATGTTTCTTACTCTTTGAATTTTTAGTTTATTATTTTGGCCCCTTTTTTGATGGTATTATTCTTTTCTTATTGATTTTTTTCTGAGCCTTTTATATATACATTAAAAACAATAACTTTTTATCTTTTCTATGGCACTTTTCTCAAATAACTTGACTGTTATTTTTTATGTCTTTTAAAATAATTTTAGTGTTGTCTATTTGATCTTTTCCTTTGTGGTTTTTTTTTTTTTTTTACTTTTGTGCTTAAATATTTTCCCATTTCAGAATTAGGTTAATAATTTGTTGGGCGCATGTCTGTTTTGTTTTGCTTTGTTTTAATGCTTTATTTTTTCACATAAAAATAACTGTTTAATTGATCTTTATTTTGGGCTGTGGTATGAGGTGAAATCTAAATTTTTCTCAGAAATATAACCAATTTTCCTAACACTATTTACTAAACATTTCATTTATTTTCCATTGATTTGTGAAGCTTCTGTTATCACCTGTTGCATGCATATATGTTTTAGGGTTACTTTTCTAGATATCCTATTCCATCGATTTTTTTTACTTCTGTACTCAATATTATACTCTTTTTATAGCTATATTATATTTTAATTATTATATATTTATAAGCAACTTTAGTATCTGGTAGAATAAGCTCCCAGATGTCAATCTTCTTTTCCAAAATATTTTGAGCTATTTTAGCTCATTATACATTTCAGTTTGTAAAGTTTTTAAATATAATCCACTGGAATTTTAGACAGCGTTTTTTCTTTTATTACAGAAAAAAAATTCTAAAATTATTTCTCAATACAGTGGAAATATGCTTTTGCAGATCACTCAAAATATATGAAGTAAGTATGGAAGGCAATAGTTGCACTTTCCAGAGGCACCTACTCTGGTTTGTGGTTTTGGTTTGATATCTTCAGGTGATTATTGCCATGTCTCTAAATAGTATTTTCATATTACTCTTTTTAGGATTATCAACTTTACACTTTATCTCTTGACTTTTTCGTATGCCACATGAAGATTTAACTCACTCATATCATACCCCAATCCCCCTTCGCCTCTGTTTTGAGATGTAGATCTTTAGTTTGTTGTTTTTATAACTTTAAATAATTCAACCTGTTTCTTATTGGTCTACTTCTGACTTGGACTACAAGAAATTTAGTGCCTCCCTTCCTCCCTTCCTCCCTTCCTTCTTTTCGTTTTTCTTCCATTCTAATTCTTTTGTTGGTTAATAATTCAACTAATTGTTAATTGACAGTTCAACAATTGCATTTTCATAGTTGATAATATTTACATTCTGTTATGTAATTGTAATAAAGTCTTTTGTGCTTGTATAGACTGATTCTGAAAATTCAAAACAATTTACATGATTAAGAATGTGTAACTTTTATTGACTTTAGAGCCAAGTAGTGCACTATATTTATAACTGCTTCACCACAATTCTAATGCCATAACTCCTTTATCACTTGATGAGAATGTTTATAGCATCAAGGATTCTTTTTTCTATCGTCTGCAAACTACTAAATGCACATTTTAATTTATATCATTTTTACACTATGACTTTCTTGAACAACTTTTTTGTTTGTCATGGAGTTTCAGAGTTTTTTGTTTTCCTTTTAGAGAGAAAAGTAATATACCTTCCTCACTTTATATTATCTAGCTTCTTTCTTACCAGTTTTATCTATTGCTTGTAGTCTGTTCCATTTTTCTTCTTGATAACATTTTCGAAGTTTATTGACCTTTAGGTCTAATTTGGGCTGATTAATTTCTAGCTCTTTACTAGCTATTATCCTTTTTTCCCCATTGAATTCCTGGGTTATATCTACCATTTTGTACATTCTACATTTTCTTTATTTTTCTGGAGTACATCCCTAAGTACTTTCTTAGAAATGTTTGCATGGGAGGTAAACACATATAGTCCTGGCATGTCTCAAAATGACTTATTTTTGTTTTCTTATTTTATTGACAGTTTGGGTATAAAATTTCTCCCATAACCTTGAAGGTCTTGCCCTGTTGTCTTCTAGCCTACATTGCTGCTGAAGATCATCTGATGCCAGTGTGATTCTACTTCCTTTTTAGGGAATCTGTATTTTTCTTTCTGTAAGCTCATAGGATCTTTTTTTCCCTTGGTGCCGCAGAATTTCTTGCAGATTTGCATTGGTGTGGGTCTTTTTCATCTATTTTGCTGGGTAGGAAATACAGCGTCCCTGCCTGGATTGTTGCTCGATACATTTGACTTTTGATTAATTTTATTGTTTTACTTAATGGCATTTGTACTTTCAGGTATAAAACAGTCATGTAATATTGCTTCTCTTTTTCAGGTGTTGCCGCCTATGTTGGCTGGCAAAGCTCCTCAATTCTCAAACCCCTGTTGCAACAAGGTCTTAGTGATGCTGAGGAATTTGTTATTGTGAAAGCTCTTAATGCCCTTACCTGTATGTGCCAGTTAGGGCTGCTGCAAAAACCCCATGTCTATGAATTTGCCAGTGATATTGGTAAGTTTTTGTTTCTCAAAATTAGGATGGGAAAATTAGGGAGTGGTAAGAGAAATAACAACTGATAGGGCATTGTAAAGTTTCTAGGCAATCTAGAGTGAGATTTTCAGCTTCATTGTCCCTGTTGTGTGTGTGTCTGTGTGTGCACACCCATGTGCATGCTTATGCCTGCATGCTTGTATGTATGTGAGCGACACGTAGGCACACACACAGGAGCACTGGTCCTCCAGCCCAGGTTGGGAAATACACCTTTGTTTCAATCTGTAGTTAAGTCTTGATGATCCTTGAAAAATGAAGATTTTTTTTTCTTTTGAAACACAATGTGCATTAAGTATTTAACTGCTCTGAAGAGTCAGCTTATGTTTTTGGACACTTGACCATTAATCAAGTTGAAACTGGATGTGGAGGATTGTCTGTGACTTCTGTCATTGCACTGATCTCCAGTTAAGCATTCGTAGTATTGACATTACTACTGTTAGTAATTTTATTAAACAATGAAAGGAATTAATTCCTTGACCTTTATAACAGTTATCTAGGTCCATCAACTTAAAATTCAGAATAAGAGCAAACAGGTACATGTGACACATTGTAAAATTAAAAATATTAGAAGCTCTTAGTCTTCTTAACACTTCATTTTAAGAAAGTAATCAATGTATGGATAAGATTGCAAGTTGGCTTTGTACTGAGAAGACATGAAATCTTAGGAAATTGCATTTTTAGATAAAATACTTTATTGCTGCTGAATGCTTTGCCAAGAAAATTTATAGAAAGCCAGAATTAGTTAGATTTGGTTAATAGGTTTTTCTTGAGGCAATCCTCAGAGAAAAAAGACAAAGGAGTTTTTATTTTGATAGTTGAAATTAGATGGTTAGATAGTAGAGAGGTATAAAATGTCTGGAAGTTTTTAGGCATGAATGTAGCTTTTTAAAAGAAAAATTTTGTGGAAATCTGAGTATATGTAGGTTTCTTATTTTGTACTCTTAATATTTATAATCATTCTTTTAGTTTGTAACACTAATTTGGTTTGAATTTTTTGATGATTATGTTAAAAAAATGACAAATTTAATAGAAAAGTTTTAAGTATTGGCAACATAATCATGATAAAAATCTCTATTACACAGAAATGATTTTGATTTTTTGTGTAAGCTGCAGAGTGCTAAACCTTGAGGGAGTCATCTCTGTTTTCTTCTTAATTTTTAAAAGAGCTAATAGCTTGGGAAACAAAAATTATTAATATAATGAAAGATGTTAGAATGTTTTTTGAATTTCTTATCCTGTGTAGTGTAAGGCAGACGTAGAAAGCACCCCTTTTCATAATAATATTAAAGAGAAAATGTATCATCTTAACACACATATCTTGCTGCCTGGAATATTTTCCTGCTCATTCTCATTGTGTGAATTCTCACATCAGTGTTTTCTTTTTTTCTCCTGTGAAAGTGGCATTACCTCCTAAGGGTCGAGTTTTTCTTGCTTTCGACTTTGATTTTCTTCATTCTAATGAAAATCCTTTGTATATAAATATGTGCTTGTATATTCTAATTTCACATAATACATTCCTTCTGTTGCCTAATTATTTGGAAATTATTTTTGAGATTTAATATGGCATATAACTAGCATTTTATTTATCTGCAAAATGGATGTCCATCCATTTTTAAGCAAAAATTATCATAAAAGATAGTTTTTTACTCCTCCTGTCAAATTTTGCAGAAATTTTTCTGAGTCCTATGGGTTTTAGTCCTTGGTCATAGGATGAACATATGGGGTCCTCATGTATCTTAAGTTTAGTATCAAAATAAATTATTATCTTTAGATATAGAATAAACCTAATGTGGTACAACTTCTTGGGTGTGATGCTCTCTTAGAACTGGAACTGAATTTGGTACTAGCTGTGGGGAGGGAAAAAACCCTTGCTGAGAAAAATCAAGCAAATAGTCATTTGTTGGCATTTTAAACTATTTAAAAGAAGAAAGTTTTTAATAACTTAGAAACACCTACTTACTTAAAACAAGTGATAAACTGTATGCATCTCTCTGTTCTGTCTTTATGCGTGGTTAGCCTGTTGTAGTGATTCTTAAAGGGAATTGTGGTGGTGGTGATTATCATGATTAAAAACTACACTCTTCCCACTTAGACATTGTGAAAACTCACCTTTCCATCTGCTTGTCCCCAGATAATTGGAAATGTATTGGATGTTTTATAGGAAATCCTCGATTCTGGTTTCTTGTATTTGGAGTCTTGCAGGTTCTTTGTATCAGTTAGCTACTGACTGATATAATAATGCTGTACAACAATCAACCACAAAATCCCAGTAAATCCTTCGGTCAAGTTCTCAGCATGCATCTGTGAGCTCAGTGGGTGGCTCTGCTTTAGGCCTTGCATCTCCCAGACGCCTGTGGTGATAGTGGTTTATCTGTCTCATTCTGGGGCCCAGGTTGGAGGGGCAGCAACCTCCCAGGTTATGTTCTGGGTGATGGCAGAAGCCTAGCTCTGCCATACATTTCAAGCCTCTGTTTGTGTTACATCTGTTGACATTCCATTGGCTAGAGCAGGTACTGTGTCTGAGACAAGAGGGAGGGACAAGAGAAGTACCCTTTGTACACCATGAGCACCAGGCAAGAGTGACTGTATAACAGAGATAACACAAAGAATTGGGACCACTAATTCAGCCTCATCTAGTGCCTAACTCCGCCAGGTCATCTTGAGTTTATTTCTTTTTTGGAGGTTTTTCAATGGTTTTTCCAGTCCTCATTTTCTCTGTTGCGAGAGGGAAACTACCAGCCCTCCCTTGTTGGCCATCTCAGAGGCTGCAGGGTGTTTATGAAATAATCAAAACCACCTCCATGTGTAGTTAGAAGAATTGGAAATGGGAGAACTTTGGAGACAGATATCTTGAACAATTTTCTTCTCTTCCCCTATTTATATGTAATATTAGCATGAAATAGTATTTTTTTAATCATTTCTTATTTTTTAAATTTACTTTTTATTGAGGTAACATTGGTTTATATCATTTAAGTTTCATGTGTGCAACATTATATTTCTACTTCTGTACACACTACAGTGTGCTTACCACCAAAAATTTAGTTTCTGTCCATCATCATTCAGTTGATCCCCTTTACCCATTTTGCCCTCCTCCCTGCCCCTCCCCATCTGGTAACTATTACTCTGTCCTCTGTATCTATATGCTTGCTTTGGTTTGGTTTAGTTCATTTATTTTACTTTTTTTGTTTGTTTGTTTTTTATATTCCACATATGAGTGAAATCATGGTATTTTTCTTTCTCAGTCTGACATTTAACTTAGCATAATACACTCAGGGTCCATCCACGTTGTTGCAAATGGCAAGATTTCACCTTTTTTTAATGGCTGAGTAATATTCCATTGCATATTTATACCACATCTTCATCCATTGATGGGCACTTAGGTTGCTCCTATATCTTGGCTATTGTAAATAAAGCTATGGTGAACATAGGGGTGCATATATCTTTTTGAATTTGTATTTTCTTATTCTTTGGATAAATACCCCCAAATAGCTGGATCTTATGGTAGTTCTAAATGTCGAGAAATTTCCACTCTGTTTTCCACAGTGGCTGCACCAGTTTACATTCCCACAGTATATGAGGTTTCCTTTTCTACACATCCTTTCCAACACTTACTATTTCTCATCTTTTTGATAATAGCCATTCTGACGGATGAGAGGTGATGGCTCATTGTAGTTTTGATTTGCATTTCCCTTATAATTAGTGATGGTGAACATCTTTTCATATGTCTGCCAGCCAACTGTATGTCTTCTTTGGAAAGATGTTTGTTCAGCTCCTCTGCCCACTTTTTGTTTAGGTTGTTTGTTTTTTGTTGTTGAGTTGTATGAGTTCTTTATATATATTGGACATTAACCCCTTATCAGATATATGACTTGCATATATCTTCTCCCACTCAGTAGGTTGTCTGTTTGTTTTGTTGATGGTTCCTTTTGCTGTGCAGAAGCTTTTTAGTTTGGTGTAGTCCCATTTATTTATTTTTGCTTTTGTTTCTCTTGCCCGAGGAGACATAGCTAGAAAGATTTTTGCTAAGACTGATGTCAGAGAGCATGCTGCTTATGTTTTCTTTTAGTGGTTGTGTGCTTTCAGGTCTTTAATTCATTTTGAGTTAATTTTTGTGTATGGTGAGAGATAGTGGTCTAGTTTCACTTTTTTGCATGTAGTTGTCCAGTTTTCCCAACACCATTTAAGAGACTGTCCTTTCTCCATTGTATGTTCTGTGCTCTTTTGTTGTCCACATGTGTGGGTTTATTTCTGTCTGGATGATGATTTACCTGTTGATGTAAGTGCGGTGTTAAAGCCCTTTCTGTTACTGTGTTGCTGTCAGTTTCTCCCTTTAGGTCTGTTAATAATTGTTTTGTATACTTTGGTGCTCCTATGTTAGGTGTATATATGTGTATTAATCACTGTTATGTCTTTTCAATGAATCGTCCTGTTTATCGTTATATACTGTCCATCTTTGTCTTTTGTTACCTTTTTTTGGCTTGAAGTCTATTTTACTTGATATGAGTTTGGCTACATTCCCTCTCTTTAGGCTGTAATTTGGAGTGTCATCTTCCATCCCTTCACTTTGATCCTGTGTCTGTCTGCAGAGCTGAGGTGAGTCTCCTGGAGGCAGCATATAGCTGGGTCTTGTTTTTAATCCATCTGGCCACTCTGTGTCTTTTGATTGGTGAAGTCAACCAATTTAAATTTAGGGTGATTATTGATAGATGAGGACTTAGTACTGCCATTTAATCTTTTGTTTTCTGGTTGCTCTATATCTTCATTGTTTCTTTTTCCTTGTGTTTCTGTTTGCCATTTTGGTTTGGTGGTTTTCTGTGATATTTTTCTCAGTTTCCTAATTTTTTTTTTTTTTGGCGGTACGCGGGCCTCTCATTGTTGTGGCCTCTCCCGTTGCGGAGCACAGGCTCCAGACGCGCAGGCTCAGCGGCCATGGCTCACGGGCCTAGCTGCTCTGCAGCATGTGGGATCTTCCCAGACTGGGACACGAACCCGTGTCGCCTGCATCGGCAGGCAGACTCTCAACCACTGCGCCACTAGGGAAGCCCCCTCATTTTTTTAATGTTTCCTGTCTGTGCTCTAGATTTACGTTTGTGGTTACCATGAGGTTTGTATAAAACATCGCATAGGTAAAATAATCCTTTTTCTACTGATGGCATCTTCATTTACCTCTGTGGGTTCTGTCCTTTTCCGCTTCCCTCTTTGTCATTTTGTTGTCTTAAACGATCCCTTTTATGTTGTGAGTTTGTTACCAAATTGAAGTAGCTATAGTTAGTTTTTCTTCTTTCCTCCCCCCTTTAACCTCCTTTATTATGCTATAATAAAGTGTTTAAAAACCTGTTCTTATAAAGAGTTGCTATTTTCTGAGTCTGTCTATCACCTTACTCAAAGTTCTATTTACTTCTGCCTTTTTGTTTCTGGTAGATGGCAGGTCTAGTGTTGATGAACTCCCTCAGCTTTTGTTTGTCTGGGAAACTCTTTATTTCTCCTTCATATGTGAGTGATAACTTTGCTGGCTAGAGTATTCTTGGGTCACAGTTTTTATCTTTCAGTGTTTTGAGAATGTTATTCCATTCCTTCCTGCCTGTAGAGTTTCTGCTGAGAAATCTGCTGGTAGCCTGAGTGGGGTTCCTTTGTAGGTTACCTTTAAAATTCTTTCTTTGTCATTGATTTTTGACAATTTTAGTATAATATGTCTTGGAGAAGGTCTTTTTTTTTTTTTTTTTTTTGCGGTACTCGGGCCTCTCACTGTTGTGGCCTCTCCTGTTGCGGGGCAATAGGCTCAGGACGCGCAGGCTCAGCAGCCATAGCTCACGGGCGCAGCTGCTCCGCGGCATGTGGGATCTTCCTGGACCGGGGCATGAACCCGTGTCCCCTGCATCAGCAGGTGGACTCTCAACCACTGCGCCACCAGGGAAGCCCGGAGAAGGTCTTTTTGCATTGAGGTAATTAGGTATTCTCTTAGCTTCATGGACTTGTATATCTGGTTCCTTCCCCAGACTTGGGAAGTTCTCAGCTATTATTTCTTTAAATAAACTCTTTGTTTCCTTCTCCTTCTCTTCTCCTGGGATACCTATTAGCCTAATGTTGTCCTTCCTAAAGGAGTCTGATAGATCTTGTAGAATTTCCTCAGTTTTTAAATATCTTATTTCTCTTTCTTCTTCTACTTTTAGATTTCTAGTTTTCTATCTTTGAGCTCACTAATTCTCTCTTCCATATGGTCTGCTCTATTTCCAGTGCTTTCTAATTGCATTCTCCAACTCGTTTATTGAGTTCTTCAGCTTCAGATTTCTGTTTGGTTCTTTTTTTGAGTTTTAGTCTCTTTGGTAAAGTGTACCTTCTGTTCATTAGTTTTATTCCTGAGCTCATTGAACTGTCTCTGTGAGTTTTCTTGTAGCTCGTTGAGTTTCTTCATGACAGCTATTTGGAATTCTCTGTCAGATCTCAGTATTCTTTGACTTTAGTTTCTGGAGAATTTTCATTTCCTTTTTGTGGTACAGTGTTATTGTGGTTCTTCATGGTGCTTGATGAGTTATTCCTCTTCCTGTGTCTTTGAAGTAGTAAAAACCTTTCTACTTGATTGTAATGACTCAACAGGTTGGAAGTTAGAGGTCTTTCTCTTTGTTTTCCAGTAAGTGGCCCGACAGCACAGGTTTTTAATTTCTTTTACCTGAGCTGCCTCTGGTTATATTTGAGAGTCTACAGTTTCCACCCTCCACTGCCTCTGTTAGAGGTGTCGCCCTGTGACCTCATTATTGCTTCTTGTGCCTCTGGTGTTGTTGGTGCTTTGCTGCTGCCAGTGTTGCTGGCATCATTGCCTGGGGCACCAGGATAGTGAGCTCTCCTGCCATGTCCAGGATCCTCTGAGTCTCAGGCTCCACTGTCACAGGGTGAGGGGGAGGATGGGGTGGAGCTGGGATTGCATGGGCATCTCTGCCGTGTCTGGAATTGTAAGGTTCGAGGGCTTTGCTGCTGTGGGTGGAGGTGTGGGGGGCCAGAGTTGTGGGTGCCTCTGTGGCTGGAGGGATGGGGTCTCAGGCCCCACTGCTGTTGCTGCCCAGTTACCTGTGATTGCTGCTGTGGGGGAAGGGCAGAGTCATGTGTACACCTCCCCTGCTGCTACCATGTTCTCTGGGGCTGCAGGCTTAGCTGCCATGGTCAGAGGTCCAGGACTACAGTCACCACCTATACTGTTCTCCTGGTTCTACCTCCTCTGTTTGTTCCAGTCCACCCACCTCTAGATGTACAGATAAGTGGAATTCTCCTGCATCTGGTGTGTTGGACAGAGGCACCTTTGTTGAGTTGTGGATGTTTTACTGGTTGTATATTAAAGGGGAGACACAAAGGGAGCATCTCACTCCACCATGATGTTGACATCACTGTGATAATATTCTTATTTCTCTGTTAGCCTGAATTTCTTTTGAAATTTGTATACTCTAAATGCCGATGCTTTTACATCCTCAGAACAAGTACTTTTTTTTTGCTTTTAGAAATTTGAATTTTATTCTAAATCAGGTTAGTTTGGATGTTTGAATTTTATTCTGAATCTTAGTTGAATCATTGACTTTAGGTGTAGTACAGAAAATAGTTAAAATAAAAGCTGTGAAAAGATATTCATTTAATTTTCTTATATCTTAAACTCTTTAAGAATGAGCATCATATGTTTTGTGGCTTTTAGTTTCCATTCATAACGCCTTGTGAATGAATTTATGAGTACTGTATTTGATGTCATCAAATCTTTGCATTAAAAAGAATGTCAGTCAGGCGAAATCATTCCCTTAATTTAAGCTGTGGCTTGGAGGAGAAACAACTCAGTTTCTTTGTCCTTTATGTTGTAAATGGTATGTCCTTGGACTTTGTGGAGGTATTGGGTGGGGGAGTAATAGTTTGCTATATGCTGTTGGGCTGTTGGGACTTTTTATGTCTCTCTCCAATAGTTTTTAACCTAGTCTTGTAAATGAGTATATATGCCCACTGATCTTCAGCCCTGACTAAAAATATAACAATTTAAATCCTAAGAAAAGAGGTAGCTATTTTTACTCTTCTATGGTATTGCTGATATTTATGGTAGGAAATATTATAATAGCAGTATGTTCACTTGGTTCAGTTTAAGTCCCAGGATAATTGAGTATATGAAGGAAACCTGATAGTAACATTTGGTATAATCTCTTTATCAATTGTGTTATAAGGTGAAAATTTGTTTATCTTGATAGTGTGAGACTGTTTATGAACATCGTTTAATCCATACCTTTTTTTCCCTCTTAGCCCCCTTTCTGTGTCATCCCAATCTGTGGATACGCTATGGTGCTGTGGGATTTATCACAGTGGTAGCTCACCAAATAAGCACAGCTGATGTCTACTGCAAACTGATGCCTTACCTTGACCCATATATTACTCAACCAATAATACAGGTATGCATGTTCCAACTTAGAATCAATCTTCCCTCCAAACTGTGCCCCTTTAAAGAAAGGTTTAGAGAGTCCTATTTTTATTTAAAATTTTAAAGATTTAAATTGGGCTACAGCATTTTCACATTCCTTTCAAGTTAGTTAATGTTAATGGAACAAACACTTTGGAAGGTGAGAGAAGTTCAAGAGACTTACGTGTACATCATGTTGTATGTAACGCAGCACTCGGTAGTTCATCCTTTTTCCTTTTGTGCAGTGTTGTAAAGCATCTGGTATTAAGTGAAATATAGCAGAAACGTATATTAATGGACCTGCTTTTGTCATAAAAGTACAACTGATTTCAGTCCAACTCCACATTTATAATAAATTTGAAAAAGGATTTTTCAGAAGTTTGTTTTTGGAGCACTAACTGGTTCTGTTTTTTGTTTTTTTTTTTAAATCTAATGACTACCCCACCCCTCTTGCTCCCTCCCTCCCCCCGCTTACCAAGCAGTGTAGCACTTGATGATAAACTTTGGGTCTTTGGTTTGTACAAGGCAGTTATTTACCAGTTTGTCAGTGTTTATACCCTTCATTTTGCTGGACAGCCAACTATCAAAATAGATATTTAAATTGAATGGACTGTTGAGAGATGATTCTGGCTGTTAAAACATCCTAAAATGTCCTATTTTTTTTTACTAAAACTCTAATTTTGCTTTTGCAAATTCCCATTCCTCTCTAGCTTTCTCTTACTTGTATAAGGCCCAGTGTGCCTTCCCTGTGGTTGGAGAAAATGGCCATGGATATCCTCTGCAAACAAGTGGCTTTGACTGCCTTCAGTCCTTACTTTTCATAATAGATTAATCCAATTTGTGAAATCATCATTCTCTATTTCATAGAGTTTGTAGATTTTAAAATTTTTATCCCAAGAAAAATTTATATATCCGTGAAAGATGGATAATATTGCTAGAAAATATGTCCCCACTTTTTGAAGTTTATTAAGGCTTCCTTGGAAATCAGGTCTAGAGATTCCTACTACTTTGACTACATATTGTATTTAGAAGTTTGGCTCTTAAACTCATAATGAAAGAAAGAGAAAGTGTTTCGGGGATTGAAAATTGCATGTGTTTGTAATAACTTTTAGTTGTGGCTTACTAAAATAAATCTGATATATAAGTGGTTTGTTAGAAATCACCATTCTCTTTGTTTTCTCAGAAATTATTATTATTATTACTTTTTGCTTTTATCATTGTTTTATATTTTGAAAGGCCAGGCTCAGGAGTTGAGAGACTGATTATATGCTTCATAATTTTTACCTTTCTGCAGTTTGGATTAGACAAAAGATACCTTTTTATGCTGGTTTCTACTGGCCAACTTACCAGGTAGTTAAATATATCTAAAGAAAGTCCTCTTGGTTACTGTTTAGTAATGCTCATCCTTTTTATTGTAAGTGCATTGGCAAGGAGAATATTCTTGGGGATTAAAAAAGGAGGGATTTTATGAACTCTGTGGAGAGAGTAATGTTTTTTAGAAGTGGTTGAAGCTATTGGGAAAACCTGATGACTGAAGGGTGGCCCTGTGGCTGTTGAGCATCTTCTCTGGATCAGTACTTTTGGCTACTTGACCTGTGAACTGCAGGTACTTTTTAGATCTGGGAAGTCATCTGACATTTTGGGATCTAGAAAACTTGGGATCTAAACTTTTCTAGTCTGAGTATTTATTAGTAGTATTCAAGTATGATAGACACAGATGTCTACTCAGATGCTAACAATGAATGAAGAAATACCCTAGCTCTCTAAAGGTCACTGGTATTCTTTTTTCTTCTAAGCAAAAATTGCAGATATTGATATCTCCCATTTTCTTAGAAAATGAATATCTATGTTAACTTTACACAGGTTATGTATTTATTGAGTTTGAAAACAGATGTACTCTATGTTGTATCTTTGGCTGATTCTTTTCATTTTTCTAATATAGATTGAAAGAAAACTTGTTCTACTCAGTGTTTTAAAAGAGCCAGTAAGTCGTTCTATATTTGATTATGCTTTGAGGTCTAAAGATATTACTAGCTTGTTCAGACATCTTCACATGCGTCAGAAGAAACGAAATGGGTCTCTTCCTGACTGCCCTCCACCTGAGGACCCTGCCATAGCACAGCTTCTGAAGAAATTGCTCTCACAGGTTGTATCATCTTTCTGAAATCTTAACATTTAAATGCAAAATTTATAAAAACATTGAGGTATACATGTCACTCTTAAAAATATTTAAAAATATTTTGATTAAGTTGTATCATAACAAATGAGTAAATAAATCTGGCAAATATGCATTTGCTTTGGTATCTAAGACATATTATAATGATGATAAGGCATTGGATTGAGCTAAATAAAGGAATCATGAGAGACCTAGTAAGTTTTTTTGTGATTACTGGCTATGTAAATGAGGGAAAGAGTAGGTATAACCTTAGATTTAAGTAATATTCTTGATTGCATTTCATATTTCATCAAAAATATAATGAAATTCAGTTAAAAGGAACATTACAAAACACAGATGCAATGCAGAAAAATCCTGGTTTATTTCAATTCGAATTTAGAGAGTCTTCACTATGTGCAAACAGCTAAAATAACTGGGGTTTGTAATGCGTCTTAGATTGAATAAACCAGCAGTTTACTGCTGTATCTTAAAAGTCTGTGAATTTGGATCCTTTTAACAAATCTCGTTAGAATTAGGAAATAATCTTTTTATTATGCTTGGCATTAGTAAGTCCTCTTTAGAAATATTAAATCTAGATTCAGCATCCTGTTTTAGGAGGGATGTGTAGATCCTGGAGAAGACAAGGTAGGAGTGAAACTGGTTAGAAATAAAGGCTATGGTTTCTGAATAAATGTTCTTTGAGACTTAAAGTGAATACTGAGGGACACCTGACTGTCCTTAAGTCTGCAGGACGTCTTGCTTAAGAGAATGAGTATCAGTCATTGTCTTGTCTAAGAGAAAAGAAGATGAGAAAATACTTCCATCGCAGAGAGAGAATTGGTCAGCTTTGGGCTGTAAATCCTTTCATGTATTGTACTTGTCACTGAATGTACAGTGCTGTTTGATGCCCAGACATTGGTTTGGGTGATTGAATGTTGGAATAGGCTTCTGTGGGAGGCTGGTCAATAACCGTCTTGGTTCTTTTAGGTCTAAGTTTATCTGGAAACTAGAGCTGCCTCTGAATGTCCCTTCTAGGCCAGTGGTTCTATTTCCTGTATTTCAGAGGACTTCCCTTTGATGTGACTTGAATTGCCAGAGAGCTTTTTCTTTGAGTTTTCTTTTGACATTGGCTTGTACATTAGATGTATTTTCCAGTTTATGGAAAATTGGGTATTGAATCACATTTTTCAGTTGTTTCTCCTGAGTAAGTAATCCTTAACAAGATTTCAGCATGCAGTAAAAACCACTCCAATTTAGATGTTTCTTTGAGCTTGGGTGGTGCGATTCTTTGTATTATTCTCTCTCCTGCAAATCCTGTATATTAAGTTGAAAGCTTCTATACTGAAGTTTTCTCTTCTTTGTAAGTCATTAGTTACTTCAGGGAGCCACTGCAGTTCCTAATACTTGCTTTTCACCTTGCTGCAGGTGTCAGTTTTCCATTGCCATGGGTAAAAGGAGGGAGAGGGACAGGACAATTTCTATAGCCTTTCTACTTCCTGCTTCCTACTGCTCTTCTCTCAAACCCTCCCACCATTGCTGCTGCCTTGGTGCCAGCCCCCATCACTGGTGCCATGATGAAATCACTAAACCCACTGACTTGTATTCCTCTACGTGTCAGTGCTTGATGTATTCATTCATCTCTCATTTGTATGAGTGGAAAAGGGGAATATGGAATTCCCTGTTTTATGTTGTTTCTGTGAATAATAATCTTAGGAGACTCCTCAGGGGCAGGAATACTCTTTATTAAGGTGTAGTTGCTGCTGGTGGAAGGAACAGCAGGCCAGAGTATCTGAGGTCCTCAGAAGTAACAGCGCAACACTGGCTTCCGTTGTTTGAGGACATACAGTGAGTCTATACCTTCTATATTGTGTGACTGTCCTTGAAATAAGCTTGAACAATAGTTAGCACCATTTTATTAGATAAGAACACTGAGGCTCAGCAAGCCTAGTTAATTAACTTCCTGTGTGCACACAGTTCAGTAAGTTTCAAAGCTAACATTGGAACCTGAACCTGTCTTTACTCCACATGTCTCCCACTGTGCCATCTTGCCTCTCAGAATAAACAGAGGACAGGGAGCTAAAGCTGGAAGGCTTGCTTGAGTTTTTTTTTTTTTTTTTTTTTTTGCGTTACGCGGGCCTCTCACTGTTGTGGCCTCTCCCGTTGCAGAGCACAGGCTCCGGATGCACAGGCCCAGCGGCCATGGCTCACGGGCCCAGCCGCTCCGCGGCATGTGGGATCTTCCCAGACCGGGGCACGAACCCACGTCCCCTGCATCGGCAGGCGGACTCTTAACCACAGCGCCACCAGGGAAGCCCTTGCTTGAGTTTTATGTGGACTTAGGAAGAAGTCCTTGGGCGGCTCACCTCTTCCAGTCCTTTGCGAGCCCTTTCTCTGCCTTTCCTTCTTTTTGGTCCCTGCACTACCGAGTTTCTTGGGATTACTAGAAGAGGCTTGGAGCCAGGGGGCGCTTTGGAAGTAGGAATTGAATCCTTTTCCTAAAGTCAGGGATACAGAGGGAAGAGACATGTTTTTAGCCTCCGCAAGTGGGAATTCTGAAACCTCCTGCAGAATTTTTTTTTACTTGGGCTTCTGCAGTGCTCTTTAGTGTAGGACCACTTGAGGACACTTGAGATACAGTGTGAGTAAAATAGGCCTTTCCAGAGCAGCCTAGCATTGTTTCTGTGGTATGTTCAGAGCACCAGACTTAAAGAACACTTTTGGAACATGTGGGAGTTGGAATCTGCCTATACTCCAGATTTTCAATAGGTCTTACCATCTGGAGATGACAAATGGCAGGGCTGTTTTAGATTGATCTCATCTATGAGAGCTCCCTGGTTTTTTTTTCTTATTTATTAAATCAGACACTAATACAGAGTACAAAATGATTTCACTCTTTACTTTAAAAAATGACAAATACTTGACATTTTAAACTTTTAAATATTTTTAATTAAAAATTTTTTTGACTGGGTAGTATAGATACAAGGTGTAAAATTGAAAAGGTATATAAGAAGATATATAATAAAATGTAAGTATAATAAAATGTATAATAAAATGTAAGTTTTCCTCTAACCTCTGACTCCTGGCCATCCATTTTGCATTCTCTGTTGATTGTGACTTTTATGCTGTTGGGTGCTGAATCCCTTTATACAGTTGGCCTTCTATATCCATGTGTTCCACATCCATGAATTCAACCAACTGTGGATCGAAAATATGAAAAAAAAAAAAACAACTCCAGAAAGTTCCAAAAAGCAAAACTTGAATTTGCCTCGTGCTGGTAACTATTTACATAGTTGTATTTACAACTGTTTACATAGCATTTACATTGTTTTAGGTATTGTAAGTTATCTAGAGATGATTTAAAGTATATAGGAGGATGTGTGTAGGTTCCATGCAAATACTACGCTGCCATTTTGTATAAGGGACTTGAGCATCTGTGTATTTTGTTATCCACAGGGATCCTGTGGATGGCTGTATAGTGTTAGATTTGTTCTACAGTTAAAGTTACTTGGAATTGATTTGATCCTGTTAAGCCTTGTTATTGAGCTTTGTTAGGGCAGATCCAGAGCAACCTTGGGTCAGTGGCCAATTTAGCTTGACTGCTAAGGACTTGTGAGGACATGATGCTCTGTCTGGTGAGGTCTCTCATCTCTGGCTCGTAGGAACATGAGTGATCTCCAGCCCTGTGTGAGCTCTGGAATTGTTTGGCTTACTGCTTTCTGGTTGCCTTTCTCTGGTCCCAGGTGATCCTGTTCACACACATGTAGTTCAGCACTCAGTGGAAGGCTGGAGGAGCCCTGACCATAGCTCTTGCTCTGTGCCACGTCCCCCTTCTCCAGGTCTCTGCCCCACACATTTAGTCTTTTGGCTTCCTGGAACTCTGATTTGTCTCTTGAACGTGGCTTTATTGAATCCTATTTGAGTTCCATGGCCTGGAAACTCTTCACAGAGTAAGCTGGGACAGTCATAGGACTCACCTTTAACTTGGGGAATCACAGCCATGTGCTTCCTGTTTTCTAGTGTCTGAAAGTGTTTCATATTTTTTTCTCTGGTTTTAAAGTTGTTTAAAATGGGAGGGTAAATCTTGTCCCTGTTATACATCATGGTCGGAAGCAGAAGTCTGAGGGCATGTTAATGGACTCACATTAGCATTGCACTTTGCTGGGCTTGACCTTTGGTTAGAGCAGAATCTCCCAGCTTGTTTTGCTTTTTCAAGATTGTCTTGGCTGTCCTTTGTCCTTTGCATTTCCATATACATTTTCCAAATGATGTGTCCAAATATTTCATCTTGTCACTTCAATAAAAAAAAATTGTTGGTATGTTGATTGAGATTGCATTGGAACCTATAGGAGAGAATCAGATCTTGACAGTGAGTCTTCCAGTCCATGAACATGGTACGTGTCTTCATTTAATTAGATCTTTAATATATCACAATAATGTTTTATGGTTTACTTTGTAGAGCTTTATGCATCTTTAATTATAAATATTTTGGGTATTTGACTTTTAATGCTATTATAATTGGTATATTAAAAAATTGTTTTTGCAGCTGGTATATAGAAAAAATTTGTTCACTGATCTTGTATCCAGCAACCTTGTCTGACTTAGCAATTCTAATAACTTGCTTATGTGCTTCTTTTGAGTTTGTACATTCACAGTCCTACCATGTGTGAATAGTAGTAACAATATTACTCATTTTTCCCCTATGTGAATCCTTTTGTTTTCCTTGCCTTATTTAAATGAGGAGGATCTTCAGTGTAGTGTAAATGGAATTTGTGATAGTGGGCATTCTTGTCTTATTTCTCATCTCAGTGGGAAAATTCTCAACATTATACTATTTAGTGTGATGTTTGTTAATAGTTTTTTTGGTACAATCTTTTTATTAGATTAAGGAAATTCTCTTCTATTTCTGGCTTGCTAAGAGGATTATTGTGGAAGAATGTTAAATTTTATCAAATGTCTTTATTGAGATCATTGCATGTTTTTTTTTTATATTGTTAATGTGGTTAACTATACTGATTTTCCTATGTCATATCAACCTTTTATACCTAGATTTTTTGACTAATCACAACTTAAGCATATTATATTTATATTTAAATACACTTTTATTGTAAAATACATAAAAATAATAAACTCAATAATATAAAGTAATATAAATATTATGCAAAATGTTTTTTTGCAGTCGATTTCGTTTGCTGATACTTATTTTTTTTTAATTTTTTTTATTTAGACTCATGAATGACTTGTCCTTCAGTTTTCCTTTCTTGTAATTGTACTTGTCAGGGTTTTTTCTTTTTTTGATGGTGCACTTCTAACATTTTTTATAGAGATATAATTCACACACGATAAAATTCACTCTTTGAAAGTGTACAATTCACTGGTTTTTAGTGTATTCACAAAGTTGTGAAACCATCACCACTGTCTAATTCCAGAGCATTTTCATCAGCCTAAAAAGAAACCCCATTCCGGTTAGTTGTCATTTCTGCGTTTGCTTCTCCCCCTGGCAACCAGTAAATCTACTTTGTGTTTCTATGAATTTGCCTGTTTTGGATATTTCATGTAAATGGGATCGTACGATATGTGACTTTTGTGTCTGGCTGCTTTTGCTCTGCAAAATATGTTCAGAGCTCCTCCACGGTTGGGGTATCTCTCCGCTTCAGCCTTCATTATGGCCTTATGATGGCCTTCCCTTGTGTGGACTAAAGCAGAGCCTCCTTGTGAGCTGAAACATAGACTAAAAAAAAAGAGTAGAACTCTTACCACAGCTGTAAGATTGTCTAGGCAAATTTTAGGAGAAGTGTAAGTAAATGAATTTCAGGTTAATATTGGAAAATACTCAGTCAAGGATCCCTTATAATTATTGTATCACTACTTTAATGTTATTTTAAGAAACAAGGAATTTCTTAGCTTTCTGACTTTCTAGAGTTTATGTCCTCTTGTGCCAGCAGATTGTGACTATTATCTTAAACTCCAGTTTTAGAGGGATTTTATATCGAGGCCTTAGGGAATTGTCATTTTATTTTTTTTCGTTTGCATAATAAAAACATTCTAGAGGAGTCTGTGGATGGTTGGAAAGTTAAGAAAATGCAGAACTGTCCATGTACCAGAATATTTAAGTTGCACATTGAATTTGTTATTTAAATTAGTATTCTTTAGCTGTCAGACAATTTGAAGTGTCTGGGGTGGATTAACTTATTAAAATTTGATAATAACCGTATGAGATGGGTGCTAGTAATTATCCTCATTTTATAGATAAATAGAGGTCCAGAGAAAGTGGGTAGTTTGCCCAGGGTCATACAGATTGTAAGTAATGGGGCTGGAACTTGAACCGAGGTAACCTGACTCCAGTCATTCTGTTACCCTGGAATGCTGGTGGGTGTGTTTCTTACATTTGCCTGTCAGTCCCTGAGGTGTGCAGAATGCTTTATATATCAGAGTGCCTTCACAACAGTGTCACACTGCGTATTCTCAACACATCTAGGGACCAAGTTGAAGTACATACGCTTTCTTTTGCTTCATATTATATTTCCAGAATTTTTGTTTAGATACTAAATGTTTCTTTATTCAAAGTTATATATTAAAGATCTGCTAGTTACCAGGCACTGTATTAAGTTCTTTGGAGATTTCAAAAATGAATTATATTTGAATGTCGCCTTTTAGAAAGAATGTTAAGATATAAATCATGATACAAGGTAGAAGATGCCACAATAGAGGGAGAGTGTCTGGGAGATCAGAGTTATGAGATGTTGTTCTTTATTGATAAATTTCTGTTTCTCTTGCCTTTGCTTGCTTCATTTTACATTGACTCTGAAAGTTTAAACTGAGTGGTTTGACCCTTCAGCTGTCAGTCATTTTGAGGCCTGATATTACTTGCAAAAAAAAACCCCTAGGACATATGGTTTCATTTGGTTTTAGGGAATGACGGAGGAAGAGGAAGACAAACTCTTGGCACTGAAAGACTTCATGATGAAATCTAACAAAGCAAAGGCCAATATAGTGGACCAGAGCCATCTCCATGATAGTAGTCAGAAAGGTGTAATTGACCTGGCAGCCTTAGGCATAACTGGGAGACAAGTTGATCTTGTTAAAACCAAACAGGAACCAGATGACAAGCGAGGTTAGTACATTTATGTGTGTGTATGTTTAGCTTGTTATTATTAGTTATTTCATAAGGCTAGTTTTAGCTGATTAGTAGTAAAACTAAAAAGTCACATTTCCCAGATATAGAACTTTCAAATATAGTGAGTGAGTGACTCCATTACATAGTAGGAAGATTTGGGGGAGGAAAAGTGGAGAAGTGGACTAACAGTTAAGAAATTAAATAACCTTCCAAATTCACAGGTCTGTATGTGTCAGAGTCAGAATTCAAACCAAAGCCTGACTCCAAAGCCCTCCTCTTGCTTCTGTGGAAGTATATGATTGAAGGTGAAATTCTGTTTTTTAGTCCTTTAAACACCAACCCAAGGCCAATAGTCTATATGAAATGAGGTAAAGTTTCCTAGCTTGTCGCTAGTAGGTAACGCCCAGTGAATTGAAAAGAATAGTCTTGCAAAGGAGAGACTAGAGACACCTTCACCATTTGAAGTCTTGAGATTTAAAACTGTCGGCTTTTGTGACAGTGACATTGACTCTGTGTGAGGGTTTTAAGATCTCACGCATTCTTCCTTTAACCCTTTTTGGAGATACACTCACTTCCAAGCACATGGATCCCTCTATTTTAAGATCCCTCTATTTCCAGTATCAGATTTTGAGGGCAGCTGACGAATTACATTTAAAAAAACTTCTAACTGCTGAACTTGGAATAAAGTATTTGCAACTTAATTATTAATGGTTTGCAGCCATAAAATGTAAAGTATTCATACAGGTTAATAAGAAAAACTGCAAGCATCCGAAAGAAAAATAGGGAAGGATTTGAACATACAAGTGATAGAAGAATAGAAATACACATGTTTGAAAGGTCAACAATTAAATGAATGCAAATAGAAATGAGATGCCATTCTCTGCCTATGTGATTAGCAAAGACTGATGATGCCTGTGTTAGCAAGGGGGCAGGGAAATGGGCATTTTCACTCACTGTTGGTGAGATTATAAATTGAACATATTCTTTTTTTTTTTTACTATTTGACTCACCATTGGAAATTTCTCATAGAAACGCTGACAGACATGTGAAGAAATATGTATAAGAATGTTCTCAGTGAAAAAGGAAATAATTGAAATGTCCATTAATAGGAGAATGGTTAAATGTTCAGCTGTATTAATTAATTAGGAGAAAAAGCAAGTTGTGAAACAGTATGTATTATTTAATTTTTGCAAAATAATATAGTAATATATCATTCAACTTTATAGTTTATGAGGTTTACAAAGTTATGGGAGCAATTCATGCTACATATTGGAATGCCAAAACTTTGTTACTTAGTGTACTTTTTATAATCAGAGTTTTTGAAAAAAGCGTTTCTCATCTATCTGTAGTCAGGAGGTGACCGTATTGCAATTGACTTTTTATTCTTTTTTCCCCCCCATGTAACTGATACTGGATATAGAGAGGTCATATTTAGCAGTGTGGTCAGTGACATTTGAAAAAGTTGTTTTTGTTGTTGGTTCTTCAGATAAAGTGGTTAGTTGAAATTGAGCTAGCCTTGGGAAACTAGGAAGCAATTAGGTCTAATTATTAACACTGTTGAAAGAGTGCATCTGTCCATCTGCCCCAGAGATGAAATGAGAGCTAACAAGTTTATATGTAAATATAAATAAATTGGCCGTCATAAAGAACAAATAGCACATGAAGTCCATTGCTGTCCCCCTCCCCCCACAAAGAGCAATAAAAGCACATATTTGTTGTAGATTATTCTGAATCTTTTTTCATAGCTAGAAAACATGTAAAACAAGACTCAAATGTAAATGAAGAGTGGAAAAGCATGTTTGGGTCACTGGAACCACCAAGCATCCCACAGGCCCTACCTAAAGGGAGTGACCAGGAGGTGATTCAGGCTGGGAAGCCGCCTCGTTCCGAGTCCTCTGCTGGCATTTGTGCCCCTTTGTCGACTTCTCCACAGGTATCATCATCCAGGCAGTAGAGCACCTTTTGTCTTTGGATCCCATTCTACTGTTTTGGATGTTTAAAGGCTGTGTACTGTACTGGAAAAATCAATACAGTGACTTCTCCTTTAGGGAGGATCTGTTTCTTTCTAAGAGAGGTTTATCTTTAACTTTATAGCTAAGGGGAGGTCTAGTATTGAAAGCACCAAAAAGGTCTCGTTTTAGAGTACTCACCAATAAAGTGGTCTGAAACTGTGGGTTGAAGATGTCATTATAAACTGTTATTCTAATTAGGCTGCAGTGAACCTTTAAAATCTTCTTATTCTTCTTCTAATATAACATAATTATATCTGTAAAATAGCAAAAATACTTCTGGGAGGAAAAGGCCCAAGTTTGCTCTGTGTGAGAAATGTCATCATGATTTTGATATATTTGAAGTAAGTTTGTAATTTGAGGTAACTCTTCCCTAGCCAATTATATTTTAATTGAAAAATATGAATTGAACCAACTGATAAATTAAAATTCTCTTCAGTTAAATTAATGAGGATTTTTGTTTAACATTATTGCTACACTGATAATTTTTTTAAAATATAGAGTCCTGGAACTTGTGGTTAAACTGCATTTAAACTAGACTTTCATTGAAAAAAATGTCCTTGTATTTAAATGGATTTAAAAATTGGTACATTAATAAGGACAGAAGGCTGGTGTAATGAATAGAGAGAACATGGGTGCATTTTTATCATCAAATACACTTTGCTTGTGACACAAATATGTATATTCTTTTTGTTTTGCAGGTTCCAGAAGTGACAAACGTCCAAAATAGAAAACCAACAATACAGGTTTTAAGTAGTACAATTTTACCGTCCACCTACCAGATTCGGATCACAACGTGTAAAACTGAGCTTCAGCAACTCATACAACAGAAACGGGAGCAGTGTAATGCCGAGAGGATAGCTAAGCAGATGATGGAAAATGCTGAGTGGGAGAGTAAACCGCCACCACCTGGTAAATGTGCCATTGATAGGTAGTTGTATTCCAGCCCAGGTGCCAGAGACTGGAATCTGATGGAAGAAACTGATAATCAGTTACAAGGCAAAGGAAGTGGGAACAAAACTGTCACTTTGAAAGCCCACACGAAGAACCAATAAGTGAGAAATCCCAAGTCATTATTTGTGAAATTTGGATCTTCTTAGCTGTGGCAGTGCCTTTTAGGCCAGTAACCTACTGTTTTGTCCTGTCTGTGGTCCATGTTCCCCATTTAGAGTACTAGGTTTTACCTACCTGCTTAGTGTCATGCCACTTTCTCATTGAATGTCAGGCTTCTTAAATTCTGGCTTTATATTTCTGAAGGGTTTAATATTAATTTTATTTAAACAAAAAGGTAAAAACATTTAGAAAATAATGGGTGCTTTAGAAAGAAAACAAAGTCACCTATAACCATCACTGAGCAATCATCAACATTAAGATTTTGGGGAAAGCACTTCTGTATTCTGAGAAGATTTAGAAGAAACTTAGAGATATTTCAGATGAAAATTGTATCTCACTGTGTTAACAGACATGCCTAGTGTTATATGGTAGAGCTAGTCTTTGATATTGGATTGGCAGATTTTTAAAAACATTTTTAATGAGTTTCTGTATAGATTTTAATAATAAAAATGTAGCTTGAAAACTGAGAAGAAATGTATAGTGTGCTTATGTGCAGAGACTGAAAAGTCATGTGAATCCCCACGGGCTTCCATTGTGAACTCAGGGAAAATTCTGGTGGAGAGCAATGGTTTAAAGATTTTAGAAATATTATTAAGTGGTAAGTGGCATCTTTAGTCACATAAATTTTTTTTATGAAAATAAATATCCTGGAATGTTTAAGTTTCTGTAATATAGTTCAATATGATTTACCAGCCCTGCTTTAAAAACAAAAAAAGTTGACCACACACTATTTTATGATAGAATCTGTCTTTATAAGTGGCATTTTAAAATGGAGCTATACATTTTATTCAGTAATCCCAGAAAAGGTGTCAGATTTTGTGGTTCAGGAAATGTGCAGTGACTGTTGGGCTTCTGATTTTTTCTTTCCACACTTGAGTGGTTGTGTGAAATTGATTTTCTCTAGGGGGAAATGTTCAACCTAGCCTGCTAGATTATCTAGACTTCATGGCAAAGTGTTTTTGATTATTCTCAAATTCAGCATATCCTCCTTAGAAATCGCATTCAGCTGTTCTTTCCACACATTTGAGCTAGAGATCCAAGGGGAAACATTTTTCTATCGTTGAGTATGCCAGGTTGGGCAGTGGTCTTGGTTTCATTTTTGTTTCTTAGTAAAAGAAATAAGTTGATTTTAAAATGACTTTATTATTACTTAATTAGGCACAGTGCTGCTCCCAATACAGTATAATCTTCAGCATAGCTTTCTGTTTTGTTTTATTTTAAAATTGATTAATATTAAATATTATTAAATGTTATGCCTAATATAAAAGTTTATTTATCAAACATTGAAGATTGTTATATGCAAAGACCTATGCTAGGTATTGTGAATGATTCAGAATGAATAAGACATAGTCAGTTCTCTGGCCTCAGGGAATTTATAATTTATTAGAGGAAATTAATTATACACAAAAAGAATATACATAAACAGAAATGTATAGATGTCATAAAGAAAGTACTAGAAAATCCTTGGGCATTCTGAGGCTATAATTTATAGTACTGTTTATACCAACCTGTTGATATCACAGAATAAATGATTGCAGGTAGGGAAGAAATAAATCAACATTTGGGTGTTTACTGTGGCCCTGGGACAGTGTTAGACTCTTTATATCTCATTTACCAATACAGTCATCCTTTGGGTTAAGTAATTTCCCCCTCATTTTACGTTTGAGTAAATTGAAGCTCACAGAGTTTAAATAAGTACCCCAAGGTCACACATGAGGGTGTGGTGGGTGTTCGAGGCTTTCAGGACTAGGCTGCCTCCCTAGTGCCTGATTTCTCTAGGTCAGGGTAGTCATTACCTCTTGCTATTAAACAAGTAGTCAGGGTTTTTCTGGGTAGCAGGTGACTATTGTGCCTTCTCAGACACTGGAGAAGGGCCCAGTGCAGTCTTTCTAAGGCTATGTGAACATGGGTGTCTTTCTCCATAGGCGATAGTATCTGTCATAGTCCAGTAGGGCACTCTGAACTGGCTAGCTGTTGGGACCCTTTGTTTAGTTCTTATGATTGTTCTCCTGTTGGCTGTTGGTGCTTGTAGCTGGGGGTGAAGGAAAGATTGTGTTTGTAAACTGCAACTTAAGACACACTCCTTTGCTTTTCCTTAGGGTGGCGGCCTAAGGGGCTACTAGTTGCACATCTTCATGAACACAAATCTGCTGTGAACCGCATTAGAGTCTCTGACGAACATTCACTTTTTGCCTCATGTTCAAATGATGGCACAGTGAAAATCTGGAACAGTCAGAAGATGGAGGGGAAGACCACCACCACCAGGTAACCTATGCATAGGTGGAGAGTCCAATCATCCATCCATTCAGTCAGCAAGTATTTATTGAGTGCTCATTCCATGACAGGTGCTATTTTAGGTACCAGCGATACAGTAATGATAAATGGACACAAATACATGTTCTGTGGAGCTTTCCTTCTAGTGGGAGGTGACAGACAATAAACAGTGTAAATAAGTAAAACATATAGTGTATTAGATGGTAAAATACATTATGGAGAAAAATTTGGCAAAAAGAGAGAGAATGCAGTAGGTTGGGTAGAGTAGAGTTTAAAGAACTCATCTGCTGCCTCACGGAGAAGATGTCATTTAAGGAGAGACCTGACAAAGGTGAGATAAAATGCCATGTGGATGTCTTGGGGAAGAGCATTCTAGGCAGCAGACACAGGGGCTTCAGAGGTTCTGAGGCAGAAAGATGTTTGGCATGTTTGAGGAAGAGCAGAAAGGTCTGTGTGAGTGGGAAAGAGGGTCAGAGGGCCCGAATTATACAGGGCCTTGCAGGCTATTGTGAAGGACTTGGACTTTGACTTTGAGTGAGATGGGAGCCTTTGGACAGTCCTGAGCGGTGGAGAGACATGATCTGAATTAAACTTCCACAGAATTACTCTGGCTCTTGTGTTGAGAATAGACTGAAGAGGTGCAGGGCAGAAGTATTAGGAGGCTTTTTCTGTAATGGAGCGAGAGGGGGAAGTAGTGGGAAATGATCAGATTCTGGGTATGTTTTGATGGTGGAGCCATCAAGATTTGCTGAATGGGTTAGAGGGAGTATGAGCATATGGGAAGAGTCAGAAAATGATGGAGTGTCCAGCTGTGTAAGGACAACACATATTGTAACATGACCCACTGGAGTAGTCAAGAGAGAAGTAATTATTGAAATCTTTAAGACTCTTCAAATATGCATGATGTGATTATGATAAGTGGGATTATAAGAATTATTTTAGGTTTGTACAACTTTATAGTTATCTCCCTACTTGATATTCATATTTGTTCTGTGCCTAGTTTGGTCTGGATCTGAAAAGAAAGCTACTAGAAATCAAAATTGAATCTTATGTACATGAAAAGATGTGGGGAACCTTTGGTGCTTTTCTCCTTATCAGTTCATTGACCAGAGTTAACTACAAAATGGTCAAACAACAAAATATCTTTGATAAACTAAAATAATTAAAAAGTTTACTCCTTATCAACCTGATATGATTTTGTTCTGTTTATTTTTTAAAAAGAGCTCTATATTTTTACAACATGCTTAATTCTTTTTCGTGTTCATTCTGTCTTGGCATTGCATTGGTAAGAACATAAATCGAAAACCAGTAAAAGAATCCTGGCTCCATGTAGCAATTTTTTGTCCATATTTTATTATGAAATTTTCAAACCTCAAGTAAAGTTGAGTTTTGCAGTGAACAAGCATATGCTTGCTGCTAGATTCTAAATAATTAATAATTTTACTATATTTGCTATGTCATATAATTATCCATCCTCTTATCAATTCGTCTTTTAAAAATGTGTTTCAAAGTGAGTTGTAGACATGAGGAGACTTCCCCTAAAAACTTCAGCATGAATATTGTTAATATTTGTTTATATTTTTCCTTTTCTTTTTTGGTATAAAATTCATACTCTGTGAAGTACACAGATCTTAAACGTTCCATGAGTTCCAGCAAATACACACACCTGTGCAGCTTAAACCACACTCAAGATACAGATGTAACCAGGACGAACCCTCATGTTCCTTTGCATGAAATCCCTGCCTCTTCCCTGCCTACAACCATTCTTTTGATTTTCCCCCACCATTATTAGCATTTTGATTAATATTTTAAAAACCTCTTCTGAATATTATTTTCCAAATGATTCTTTGTTACTATCATCGTTAGTTGCATTCATTATTGCTTTTATTAGGAGGGTGAGTTTAATTGACTGGAGTAAACTTAACTTTGCAAAAACCTCTCTTGTTAATACCAAATGATCTTTATCACAGAGCCATGCCTTCTGTATCCCAGTGTCATATTTTAGGCAGTGGTATACCAGAAAATGCAGCAATTTAGCTGACAGTAACTGTAGTCTTTGGGAAGTTTGTATGATGATTAGGAGATTGGGTTCCCTCTGGCCACAGCTGCTCTCTTGCTTTGCTGTAATACCTGCTCTCTTGTTTGTGGACTGCAGTAGGCCTTGGCTTGGAGGTGCTTCATTCTAGGTCCAGGGAGGGGAGGAGGGGAAGGGAATAGAAAGTGTTGCCTTCATCACATGACTTTGTGAACTGATGAGGGAGAAGGAGGCCATTATTATTGCTAGAACCATGTGGGGAGCAGCTGGTGGCTGGGAAAGAGCAGCAGAAGTGATATTATATTTTCTTAGGAAATCTACTAGTACATTCTGACTACTGAGGCTTTTCCCTTATGCATTATGTTGGCTGACCACCCAGTTTCCAATTCTTACTTTCTCATTGAATTTGGATTCGTGATTTAGGCCATCTGGATCTTGGCTCTGCCATTTTCCTCTTTCTTATTTGACTTAAACTTTTAGTTTGTCCCCTGTGGACTAATTCTTGAAAAATTGCTGTTTTTCTACACTTTTACATAGATATTTTTCAATTTAATCCTTTGTAGTATTCTAAACTGTCTTTTCCATATACACTTTTTGTGCAACCCCATTTTTGGCTCATTTAGCTTCTCAGTTTTAGGGAAGATTGATGTATTTGATACTTGCTGAATTTGATGGTAAAACATCTAAGTGGAGTTTTGTCCCAATGAAGAGTTGAAACAATATGAAGCATGTGCAAGAAAGTTATCAGTGTTAAGATTACATATTTTAGAGTCATAGATGGTGTTGGAAGCTGAAATTTTTGAGTGCTATCACTACGCTGAACTAAAGGGCTATAAAGACCTGAGGAGGCTTGAGGCCTGAATTTTACAAAATTGAATTTTGGGGACAGGAAGCGAGTAGTCAGAAAAGAAGGGAGAAGAAGCCATTTAAGTTATGTCATACTGCAACAGAAGAGAGGGTTTAAGAAAGGGGCTTATAAACAGCTCTCAAATGCAGTAAAAAAACCAAGTGGCATGAAAGCCTAGTAAAGCATTTGAGTGTTCTCACACAGTGCCCTTTGGTGAAGTATAGTTCATACATCCATAATCTCTGGAGGGCTTTTGGACATTATATATTACAAGCCTTTATGATGTACATATCCTAAGGAGATACTAAGAATAAACTCAGAGATTTAGTTTTAAGGCTGTTCAGATTGGCTTTCTTTTTAATTGTAAAAAACTGGAAGCAGACCAAAAGTTCAACAGTAGGGGGTGAAAATGGATAAATAAGTGATTGTTGTGGAAATACATTTTTTGATATGGAATATATTGATACAGTGTGTGGAAATATAGGTTTGAGAAGTAGGTTTAAGAACCCAGGTAGGGTTTCTGTTTTTAGAATGACAGAGTAAGGACTTTAAAAAAATCTGTTCCTCTATAAAAACAGTGAGAACACTGGTAAAAACTGTCAAAATCAACTTTTTCAGAATTCTAGAAATAAAAGTCCTACATCAATCTGAAAATTGTTATTCAAGAAAAACAGCTGACTCTCAGAACAGTGAGCCATGTATGTGGTCCCAGTTTCATCCCCCACTACCAAGCTCTGTGATGGCTTTGAAGACTAAGTCCCACAACTACAGTAACTATGAAAACCAACAGCTATGTAGCCACTGGTAGGGTTGTAATGGCTTTGGAACTCCCCCAAAACCCCATCTCCAGAGAATTGTCACTATTTGACCAGCTTGCTGAAAAGCTCCATAATCAGGGCCTATCTTTATTTCACCTGACCGTTGCCTTGTTCTTGGAGAAAAACTCTACCCATAGGGCATTTGTTGAAATTATTGGTGGTATTTGTTTAACATTGCAGCTCTCTGAGGTGGCATTCCCAGTTGTAGCTCATAAGAGGCTGACAAAAAACTTTAAAGGAAGAGTAAGATATCAATAGGGGCCTTTTGAAAAGTTTGGATGTATTCATGGATATGTGTAAGACCACATGCACTTGCACAGTTGTGCACAAGCCCAAGAAAGAACTGAGGAGACCCCAGGTTCTCACCTCTGGCTGACCTTGAGACTCTGTGCAAGCAGGAAATGAAGGATAAGGCCAAGTTGTAAACTGCTTTGCTGAAGGTGTGCCACAGCGAGCACAGAGAGCCTCAACAAAGGCTGGAGCCCTTATCAGTTCATGAGATGTAAGGAAATGTCATTACCTGACCACTGATCTAACTGAACAAAGAGTTCAGTGGCCACACATGAGAGAGAATACAGACTTTGTAGAATTAGTCCAGGCAAATCATTAAACAAACAGCAACAACATTGGTATATTATTTCCGAAGTTGATACATATCAATTAGAATGTCCAGTTTTGGACAAAAATTGCAGGTCAAGCAAAGAAATCAGAAAGTGTGTCCTATAGACAGGAAAAAATGCAGGTAATAGAAACAGTACCTCACTGAGCCCAGACGTTGGACTTACTAGACAATGACTTTAAATTAGTGACTAAAAATATGTTCAAAGAATTAGAAGAAACCATGTCTAAAGGGTTGGAAGGAAAGTATGAGAAAAATGTCTCAACAAATAGATAATGTCAAAGGGATAGAAATGATAAGCAGAAATCCTGGAGTTGAAAAGTGTAACTGAGATGAAAAATTTAGGACTGAACAGCAGATTTCAACTGGCAAGAGAATAAACCAGGGACTTGACGATAGATCAGTTTGACATCCATTCAGAGGTATGAAAACTAAAAAAGAATAAAGAAAACTGAACAGAGCCTCAGAGACCTGTGGAACCAACATACACATGATAGGAGTCCCAGAAGGCAAGGAGAGAGAAAAAGGAGCAGAAAGAATATTTGAAGAAAAAGTGTTTGAAACTCCCCCAGATTTGACAAAAAACATTAATCTGCACATCTGAGAAGCCCAACAAACTCCAAGTAGGATAAAGATCAAAGAGAGCCATACTAGAGACATTATAGGCAAATTGATGAAAGACAGAAAATTTTGAAGCAGCAGAGAAATGTGACTCATCTCGTACAATGGATCTTCAGTAAGGTTAACAGCTGACGTTTCATCAGAAAATGATGGAGCCTGGAAGTCAGTGGGATGATGTATTCAGAGTCTTGAAAGAAAAAGAGTGTCAATCAATAATTCTATATCTAGCAGAATTGTCTTTCAGAAACAAAGGAGAAATTAAGACATTCCAAGTTAAATAAAAATAGGGAATTTATTGTTAGCAGATTTTCCCTAAAAGAAATACTAAAAAGAATCTGTTGTGCTGAAAGGAAAGGATATGAGACTAACTTGAACCACATGAGGAAATAAAGAGCATGGGGTAAAGGTAGATACATGAGTGAATATAAGACAGTACAAATTATTTTTTTCTGTAATTCTTTTTACCTGCTGTCTGATTTGAGAGAAGACTATATAAAGAAATAATTATAAAACTGTATTGATGGGCTTATAATATATAAAGGTGTAATTTGTATTACGTTAATAGTACAGACAGGGGAGGAGGGAACAGATATATTGGAGCAAAGTTGGTATTAATCTGATTGTTTTTAGACGTTAATTGTATTTCCCAGGGAAACCACTGAAAGAAACACTTAAGAACATTTAGTAAAACACAAAAACACATAGTAAAAGAAACTAGGGAATCAAAATGGTGTACTAGAAAATATCTTTTTAACACAAAAGAAGGCAGCAGTGGTGGAATAGAAGAGCAACAACAACCAAAAAAAAAAAAAAAACCATGTAAGACACAGAGAAAACAAATAGCAAAATGTCACACATAAGTCCTACCTTATTGGTAATTCCATTAAATGTAGTAAAAAAGCAGAGTTGGCAGAAAGTATGACAAAATATGATATGACTATGTGTTGTCCAAAGAGACAACACTTTAGATTCAAAGACACAGCGTGAGAGTAAAAGGACTGAAGAAAAAGATACTTCATGCAGACAGTTCCTAAAAGACAGCTGGAGCAGCTATGCTAATATCAGACAGGATAAGGTTTAACACAAAAATTGACACTAGAGACAGACAAGGACATTTTATAATGACAAAAGCATCAGCGTGTCAGGGAAACATAGCAATTACAAACAAATGCCACTAACAGCAGAGCCCCCGAATGGAGAAAAAACTGACAGAATTGAAGGGGAAAATAGACAATTCAACAGTAATAGTTGGAGACTTCAGTACTCTGCTTTCATTATATAGATGGATCAACAAGGCAGTAGAAGACTTGAACAACACTGCAGACCCACCAGCTCTAACATACAACTATAGAACGCTCTACCCAGCTACAGCAGAATACACATTCTTCTCAGGGGCACATGGAACACTTCCAGGTTAAATCATATCTAGGACAGAAAACAAGCTTCAATAAATTTAAAGGCACTGAGCCATATCAACATATATGTTCTTTAACCACAGTGTAATGAAACTAGGTATCAGTAACAGAAAGCAGTTTGGAAAATTCACAGGTATGTGGAGATTAAGCAACACATGGCAAAATAAGCAGTGGTTCAAAGGGAAACTAGAGAATATTTTGAGATGATTGAAAATGAAAACACAGCATACCAAAACTTAGGGATGCAGTTAAAGGAGTGTTCAAAGAGAAATTTATATCTGTACACATCTGTATTTAAAGAGAAGAAAGATCATAAATCAGTAACTTAGCCTTAACCTTAAAAATCTAGGAAAAAAAGAGAAAGTAAACCCAAAGCAAGTAGAAGGAAGGAAATCATAAAGACTAAAGAGGAAACAAATGAAATAGGGAATAGAAAATAAAGGTGAAAAACCAACAAAAGCAAAAGTCAGTTCTTTGGGAAGATCAAAATTGGCAAAGCTTTTCTACAATAACCAATTAAAAAAAGGGAGAGGACTCAAATTATTAAAATTGGGAATGGAAGAGGGGTTGTTACTGTTGAGTACACTACTATGGAGTACCGAGGAATACTACGAACAGCTGTATACCAACAAATTAAATGACCTAGATGAAATGGGCAGATTAGATTTCTAGAGAGATACAACCTGTCAAAAGTGAATCAAGAACAAATAGAAAATCTGGATAGACCTAAAACAAAAGGTTAAATTAGTAAGTAAAAGAAAAACTTCCCACAAAGAAAAACCCAGGCTGAGATGGCTTCATGGTGAATTCTACCAAATGCTTCATGAATTAACACCCATCCTTCAAAAAATTTTACAAAAAATAGATGAGGGAACATTTCCTAACTCATTCTATAAGGCCAGTGTTACCCTGATACCACAACCAGATAAATATATCACAAGAAAACAGCAGACCAAGACCCATAGTTAATATGGGCATTAAAATCCTGAACAAAATACTAGTAAACTGAATTCAACATAATAAAGGATTATATACCATGACCAAGTGCAGTTTATCCCAAGAATGCAAACCCTTTTCAATATATGAAAATCAATCCATGAATATATCATATTAATAGAGTAAAGGATGAAGACCACATATGATCTCAAAAGACTCTCATAAAACATTTGATAAAAATCTAACACCCTTTTATGAGTAGAAACGATTCAACAAACTATTATAGACAACTACTGATAAGGACATCTATGAAAAGCCCGCTAACTTCATACTTGATGGTGAAAGACTGAAAGCTTTCCCCTAAGGTGAGCCAGATAAGAATGTCCACTCTCACTGCTTTCATTCAGCATTGTAGTGGAGGTTCTCCGTGGGGGTGGTTAGATAAGGAAAAGAAATATAAGGCATGCAGATTGAAAAGGAAGAAGTAAAACTTAGCTGACAGTATGATCCTGTATATAGACTGTCTTAAGCAGTAAAAAGAAAAAAACGGAGGGACCTTCAAGATGGTGGAGGAGTAAGACGTGGAGATCACCTTCCTCTCCACAAATACATCAAAGATACATCTACATGTGGAACAACTCCTACAGAACACCTACTGAATGCTGGCAGAAGACCTCAGACTTCCCAAAAGGCAACAAAATCCCCATGTACCTGCATAGGGCAAAAGAAAAAACAGGACAAAAGAATAGGGTCGGGACCTGTGCCACTGGGAGGGAGCTGTGAAGGAGGAAAAGTTGCCACACACTAGGAAGCCCCTTCACTGGTGGAGATGGGGGCTGGGCCGGGGGGAGGGGAAGCTTCTTAGCTACGGAGGAGAGCGCAGCAGTAGGGGTGCAGACGTCAAAGCGGAGAGATTCCCGCACAGAGGATTGGTGCTGACCAGCACTCACCAGCCTGAGAGGCTTGTCTGCTCACCCGCCGGGCCGGGTGGGGCTGGGAGCTGAGGCTCCAGCTTTGGAGGTCAAATACCAGGGAGAGGACTGGGGTTGGCTGCGTGAAGACAGTCTGAAGGGAGCTTGTGTACCACAGCTAGCCAGGAGGGAGTCCGGGAAAAAGTCTAGACCTGCCTAAGAGGTAAGAGACCATTGTTTCGGGGTGCGGGAGGAGAGGGGATTCCTTCCCTGTTGGCCCACAGAAGGCAGAGAGCACCACTTAAATGAGCTCCAGAGATGGGCATGAGCCACAGCTATCAGCTGGGACCCCAGAGACAGGCATGAAATGCTAACGCTGCTGCTGCAGCCACCAAGAATCCTGTGTGCAAGCACAGGTCACTATCCACACCCTCTGGGGAGCCTGTACAGCACGCCACTGCCAGGGTCCTGTGATCCAGGGACAACTTCCCCAGGAGAACACATGGTGCGCCTCAGGCTGTTGCAACGTCATGCTGGTCTCTGTTGCCACAGGCTCGCCCCGCATTCCAATTATAACTACTGTACCCCTCCTTCCCTCTGGCCTGAATGAGCAAGTGTCCCCTAATCAGCCACTGATTTAATCTCCTTCTCTCTGAGTGGGAACACATGCCTGAGGGCGACCTACACACAGAGCTGGGGCCAAAACCAAAGCTGAACCCCAGGAGCTGTGCAAACAAAGAAGAGAAAGGGAAATTTCTACGTGAAGCCTCAGGAGCAGTGGATTAAATGCCCACAATCAACTTGATGTACGCTACATCCATGGAATACCTGAATAGACAACAAATCATCCCCAAATTGGTGGACTTTGTGAGCAACTGTAGGCTTGGGGTTTGCTATCTGTGAGTGATGTGTTTCTGATTCTTAATGTTTATCTTAGTTTAGTCTTCAGCGCTTGTTATCATGGGTGGATTTGGTTATTGGTTTGGTTCTATTTTTTGTATTTTTAAAATATAATTTTAATAATTTTTTTAATTTATTACTTTAAAATTTTCTTTTCTTCCTTTTTTTCTCCCTTTTCTTCTAAGCCATGTGGCTGACAGTGTTTTGGTGCTACAGCCTGGTGTCAGGCCTTAGCCTCTGAGGTGGGAGAGCTGAGTTCAGGACATTGGACCACCACACACCTCCCAGCCCCATGTAATATCAATCAGCGAGAGCTCTGCCAGAGATCTCCATCTCAATGCTAAGACCCAGCTCCGCCCAGTGGCCAGCAAGCTCCAGTGCTGGATGCCCCATGTCAAACAACTAGTAAGACAGGAACACAACTCCACCCATTAGCAGAGAGGCTGCCTAAAATCATACTAAGTTCACAGACACCTCAAAGCACACCACTGGATGTGGCCCTGCCCACCAGAAAGACAAGATCCAGCCCCATCCACCAGAACACAGACACCAGTCCCCTCCACCAGGAGGCCTACACAAGCCAGTGAACCAACCTCACCCACTGGGGGCAGACACCAAAAACAATGGGAACTATGAGCCTGTAGCCTGCGAAAAGGTAACCACAAACACAGTAAGTTAGACAAAATGAGAAGACAGACAAATATGCAGCAGATGAAGGAGCAAGGTAAAAGCCCACCAGACCTAACAAATGAAAACGAAATAGGCAGTCTACCTGACAAAGAATGCAGAGTAATGATAGTAAAGATGATCCAAAATCTTGGAAAGAGAATGGAGAAAATAAAAAAAACGTTTAACAAGGACCTAGAAGAACTAAAGAGCAAACAAACAATGATGAACAACACAGTACATGAAATTAAAAATTCTCTAGAAGGACTCAATAGCAGAATAACTGAGGCAGAAGAATGCATTAGTGACCTGGAAGATAAAAGAGTGGAAATAACTACTGAAAAAAAAGAATGAAAATAATTGAGGACAGTCTCAGAGACCTCTGGGACAACATTAAATGCACCAACATTCAAATACTAGGGTTCCCAGAAGAAGAAGAGGTAAAGAAAGAGACTGAGAAAATATTTGAAGAAATTACAGTTGCAAACTTCCCTAACATGGGAAAGGAAATAGTGAAGTCCAGGAAGAACAGGGAGTCCCATACTTCCCCTTGGATAAATCCAAGGAGAAACATGCCAAGACATATTAATCAAACTATCAAAAATTAAATACAAAGAAAAAATATTAAAAGCAGCAAGGGAAAAGCAACAAATAACATACAAGGGGGAATCCCCGTAAAGTTAATACCTGATCTGTCAGTCGAAACTCTGCAAGCCAGAAGGGCAGGACATATTTAAAATGATGAAAGGGAAAAAGCTACAACCAGGATTACCCAGCAAGGATCTCATTCAGATTCGTTGGAGAAATTAAAAGCTTTACAGACAAGCAAACGTTAAGAGAATACAGCACCACCAAACCAGCTTTACAGCAAATGTTAAAGGAAGTTCTCTAGGGAGGAAACACAAGAGAAGGAAAAGACCTACAAAGAGAAACCCAGAACAATTATGAAAATGGTAATAGGAACATACGTATCGATAATTACCTTAAATATAGATGGAGTAAATGCTCCCACCAAAAGACATAGACTGGCTGAATGGATACAAAAACACGACCCATATATATGCTGTCTGCAAGAGACCCACTTCAGACCTAGAGACACATACAGACTGAAACTGAGGGGATTGAAAAAGATATTCCATGCAAATGGAAATCAAAAGAAAGCTGGAGTAGCAATTCTCATATCAGACAAAACAGACTTTAAAATAAAGACTATTACAAAACACAAAGAGGACACTACATAATGATCAAGAGATCAATCCAAGAAGAACATATAACAATTGTAAATATTTATGCACGCAACTTAGGAGCACCTCAATACATAAGGCAAATGCTAACAGCCATAAAAGGGGAAATAAACAGTAACACAATCATAGTAGTGGACTTTAACACCCCACTTTTACCAATGGACAGATCATCCAAAGTGAAAATAAATAAGGAAACACAAGCTTTAAATGATACATTAAACAAGGTGGACTCAGTTGATATTTATAGGACATTCCATCGAAAAACAACAGAATACACTTTCTTCTCAAGTGCTTATGGAACATTCTCCAGGATAGATCATATCTTGGGTCACAAATCAAGCCTTGGTAAATTTAAGAAAATTGAAATCATATCAAGTACCTTGTCTGACCACAATGCTATGAGACTAGATATCAGTTACAGGAAAAAATTGTAAAAAATACAAACACATAGAGGCTAAAAAATACACTACTAAATAACCAAGAGATCACTGAAGAACTCAAAGAGGAAATCAAAAAACACCTAGAAACAAATTACAATGAAAACACGACCACCCAAAAACCTATGGGATGCAACAAAAGCAGTTCTAAGAGAGACGTTTATAGCAATACAATCCTACCTCAAGAAACAAGAAACATCTCAAATAAACAACCTAACCTTACACCTAAAGAAACTAGAGAAAGAAGAGCAAAAAAAACCCAAAGTTAGCAGAAGGAAAGAAATCATAAAGATCAGTTCAGAAATAAATGAAAAAGAAATGAAGGAAACAGTAGCAAAGATCAGTAAAACTAAACGCTGGTGCTTTGAGAAGATAAACAAAACTGATATACCATTAGCCAGATTCATCAAGAAAAAGAAGGGAGAGGACTCAAATCAACAGAATTAGAAACGAAAAAGGAGAAGTAACAGCTGACACTGCAGAAATACAAAGGGGCATGAGAGATTACTATAAGCAACTATATGCCAATAAAATGGATAACCTGGAAGAAATGGACAAATTCTTAGAAAAGCACAACCTTCCGAGACTGAACCAGAAAGAAATAGAAAATATCAACAGACCAGTCACAAGCACTGAAATTGAGACTGTGATTAAAAATCTTCCAACAAACAAAAGCCCAGGACCGGATGACTTCACAGGCGAATTCTATCAAATATTTAGAGAAGAGCTAACACCTATCCTTCTCAAACTCTTCCAAAATATAGCAGAGGGAGGAGCACTCCCAAACTCATTCTAGGAGGCCACCATCACCCTGATACCAAAACCAGACCAAGATGCCACAAAAAAAGAAAACTACAGGCCGACATCACTGATGAACATAGACGCAAAAATCCTCAACAAAATACTGGCAAACATAATCCAACAGCACATTAAAAGGATCATACACCATGATCAGGTCTGGTTTATCATCCCAGGAATACAAGGATTCTTCAATATATGAAAATCAATGTGATAAACTATATTAACAAATTGAACGAGCAAAACTATATGATAATCTCAATAGGTGAAGAAAAAGCGTTTGACAAAATTCAACACCCATTTATGATAAAAACTCTCCAGAAAGTAGGCATAAAGGGAACATACCTCAACATAATAAAGGCCGTATATGACAAACCCACAGCCAACATTGTTCTCAATGATGAAAAACTGAAACCATTTCCTCTAATATCAGGAACAAGACAAGGTTGCCCTCTCTCACCACTATTATTCAACATAGTTTTGGAAGTTTTAGCCACAGAAATCAGAGAAGAAAAAGAAATAAAAGGAATCCAAATTGGAATAGAAGAAGTAAAACTGTCAGTGTTTGCAGATGACATGATACTAAACATAGAGAATCCTAAAGATGCCACCAGAAAACTACTAGAGCTAATCAATGAATTTGGTAAAGTAGCAGGATACAAAGTTAATGCACAGAAATCTCTTGCATTCCTATACACTAATGATGAAAAATCTGAAAGAGAAACTAAGGAAACACTCCCATTTACCACTGCAACAAAAAGAATAAAATACCTAGGAATAAACCTACCTAAGGACACAAAAGACCCGTATGCAGAAAAATAGACACTGATGAAAGAAATTTAAGACTATACAAACAGATGGAGGGATATACCATGTTCTTGGATTGGAAGAATCAACATTGTGAAAATGACTCTACTACCCAAAGCAATCTACAGATTCAGTGCAATCCCTATCAAACTACCACTGGTATTTTTCACAGAACTAGAACAAGAAATTTCACAATTTGTATGGAAACACAAAGGATGCTGAATAGTCAAAGCAATCCTGAGAAAGAAAAATGGAGCTGGAGGAATCAGGCTGCCTGACTTCAGACTATAGTACAAAGCCAGAGTAATCAAGGCAACATGGTACTGTACAAAATAGAAATATAGATCAGTGGAAGAGGATAGGAAGCCCAGAGATAAACCCATGCACTTGGTCACCTTATCTTTGATAAAGGAGGCAAGAATGTACAGTCGAGAAAAGGCAGCCTCTTCAATAAGTTGTGCTGGGAAAACTGGACAGCTACATGTAAAAGAATGAAGTTTGAATACTCCCTAACATCGTATAGAAAAAAACTCAAAATGGATTAAAGATCTAAATGTAAGGCCAGACACTATCAGACTCTTAGAGGAAAACATAGGCAGAACACCCTATGACATAAATCACAGCAAGATCCTTTCTGACCCATCTCCTAGAGAAATGGAAATAAAACCAAAAATAAACAAATGGGACCTAATGAAAGTTAAAAGCTTTCGCACAGCAAAGGAAACCATAAAGAAAATGAAAAGACAGCCCTGAGAATGGGAGAAAATATTTGCAAATGAAGCAACTGACAAAGGATTAATCTCCAAGATGTACAAGCAGCTCATGCAGCTCAATATCAAAAAAAGAAACAACCCAATCCAAAAATGGGCAGAAGACCTAAATAGACATTTTTCCAAAGAAGATATACAGATTGCCAACAAACACATGAAACGATGCTCAGCATCACTAATCATTAGGGAAATGAAAATCAAAACTACAGTGAGATATTACCTCACACCAGTCAGAATGGCCATCATGAAAAAAATCTGCAAACAATAAATGCTGGAGAGAGTGTGGAGAAAAGGGAACCATATTGCACTGTTGGTGGGAATACAAATTGATATAGCCACTATGGAGAACAGTATGGAGGTTCCTTAAAAAACTAAAAGTAGAATTACCATATGACCCAGCAATGCCTCTACTGGGCATATACCCTGAGAAAACCATAATCCAAAACCACAGTGTTCGTTGCAGCACTATTTACAATAGACAGGACATGGAAGCAACCTAAGTGTCCACCAATGGATGGATAAAGAAGATGTGGCACATATATACAGTGGAATATTACTCAGCCATAAAAAGAAATGAAATTGCGGTATTTGTAGTGAGGTGGATGGACCTAGAGTCTGTCATACAGAGTGAAGTAAGTCAGAAAGAGAAAAACACCGTATGCTAACACATATATATGAAATATATATTAAAAAAATGGTTCTGACGAACCTAGGGTCAGGACAGGAATAAAGACACAGATGTGGAGAATGGTCTTGAGGACATGGGGAGGGTGAAGGGTAAGCTGGGACGAAATGAGAGAATAGCATTGACATATATACACTACCAAATGTAAAATAGATAGCTAGTGGGAAGAAGCTGCATAGCACAGGGAAATGAACTCCGTGCTTTGTGACCACCTACAGGGGTGGGATATGGAGGGTGGGAGGGAGATGCAAGAGGGAGAGGATATGGGGACATATGTATACATATAGCTGATTCACTTTGTTATACAGCAGAAACTAACACAACATTGTAAAGCAATTACACTCCAATAAAGATGTTAAAAAAAAGAAAAACCTATTTGAACTAACATGAGTTCCACAAAGTTGCAGAATAGAAGATTATGTTGTATTTATGTGTACAAAACTTAGTTGGATTTCTGTTTGCTAACAGTGAACAATCCAAAGATGAAATAAAGGAAACAAGTCCATTTACTCTAGCATCAGAAAGAATAAAGTACTGAGGAATCAATTTAACAAAATAGCACAAGACTTGAATAGTGAAAGCTGCAAAACATCATTGAAAGAAGTGATATAAAAAAAAATTATAGAAGATCTAAATAAGTGGAAAGATATCCCAGTTGATCTTCAGATTCTATGAAATCTGTATGAAATTTCCAGCTGCCTCTTTCTGCAGAAATTGACATTCTGATCCTACAATTCATAAAGAAATGCAAAGGACTTAAATAGCCAAAACAGTCTTAAAATTTAGGAAAGAACAAAGTTTGAGAACTCACACTTCCCAGATTTACTACGAAGCTACAGCAGTCAGGACACTGTATTACTGGCATAAGGATAAATATATTAATCAGTGGGCTAGAACTGACATGCAGAAGTGCATTTATGGTCACTGTTTTCTGAGAAGGGTGCCAGGACAGTTGAATGGGGGATAGAATAACCTGAAAAGATGGTGCAGGGATTACTGGGCAGCCACATGCAGAAGAATGAGTTTGCAGAGAAGTTTTCAAAATGGATCATAGACCTAAATGTAAGAGCTAAACTATAAAACTGAAGAAAACATAAGCATGTAGTTCTTCGTGACCTTGGATTAGGCAGGAGTTTCTGAAATATACCATCAAAAAGCACAAGTGACAAAAAATAGATGTGACTTCATCAAAATTATAAACATTTGTGCTTCAAAGGACACTGTCAAGAAAGCGAAAGGAAAACCCACAGAATGAGATAAATATTTTAAAATCATATGTTTAAGTACCCTGAGTATAAAGAACTCTTAACAATAAAAAAACAACTCAATTGAAAAGCAGAGGATTCAGATAGTGTCGGTCCTTCATACCTGTGGGTTCTGTAGATTCAGTCAGCCATGGATAGAATATTTTCTCTGGATATGGAACCCTTGGATACAGAGGGCTGACTGTAAGGGACTAGAGCATTCACTGATTTTGGAATCCACTGGGGGTCCTGGAACCACTCCCCCAAGAATATGAAGGGGTAATTGTAGATTTCTCTCCAAATAGGACCAATATGTACACAAAAAAGATATTCCACGTCATTAGGGAAATGTAAATCAAAACCACAGCAAGTTACCACGTCACACCCACTAGAATGCTATAATCAAAAAGACAGTAACAGTGCTGGAGAGGATGTGGAGAAATTGGCACCTTTGTACATTGCTGGTAGGAATGTAAAATGATGCAGCAACTTTGGAAAAAAGTTGGCAGTTTCTCAAACGCTAAACATAGATTTACCTTATGACCCTGCAGTTTCATTTATTCTGGGTATTCTAGCTATAAACCCAAGAGAGTTGAAAACATTTGTTCACATGAAAATCTATAAACGAGTGTTCATAGTAGCATTGTTCATAAAAGCCAAAAAGTGGAAACCAGAATGTCTATCAGCCATTGAACAGATAAACAAATGTGGTGTATCCATACACTGGAATATTATTTTGGCACAAAAAGGGATGAAATACTGATGAATGCTACACCAGTCACTGAATTATACACTTTAAAATGTTGTACTTTATGGTCTACAAATTGTATTTCAGCAAAGCTGCTATTAACAAAAAGTGAACTAGAGAGGCATGATTAATTAAAAATATATAAAATATGATTCCATATTAATTTGAAAAGCAAATATGAATATATTGTAATATGCATAGAAAACTCTTTGGAAGGATATATAAGAAAATGTCAATAGTGTTCCTCTGTGTGGTAGAAGTATGGTTTTACTTTTCTGTATTTTCTGTATTTCAATAATTTTTGTATATTTAATATGTGTTAATTTGTATAATAAAATTAAATAAATTACAAAAGATGGAGATGATTAAATTTGGTGATTAGGGGCTTGTGACCTTTTAGGGGAATGGCCCCTTAGAAGGCTGAGTATGCAGCCCTTGCGGGGGGGCAGTGAAGGAGGGACTTTGTGGTGATGGGAGGCAGGCACCCTGTGTAGGTCAGGGTCAAGAAGTTTGGCAGTGAAACTTAAGGAGGATAGGCAGCTTGAGAGGTCAACGTGTGTGAGAGAGACTGAATATTATAATAATATTGTGCATTAATGAATGTTTTATGACTTATATGTTATTTACACTTTGTCCCAGTTGCATAAATTGGGCAGTCTTTGTTTTGTAAATGAGTAAACTGAGATGCAGAACAGGTTAATGGCTTGACCTAGATCATATGGGTCGTCAGAAGTGGAACTCAGCCCTTTGATTCCAAAGCCAGTGCCTTTCCTGCTGTGCCAGGCTGCATCTGAGGGATTATAGAATAACTGCAGGGGTAAGAGTAGGACTTAGGAATTGCAGAGAGGAAGGAGAACTGGGTCAGGGCCACAAGTATGGGAGTTCCAGCTGCAAAGGAGGATGGACAGTCTTTCTGTGATTGGAGAGAAGTGTGTGAAGGTGGCCATTAAAAAATATCAGAAGAAAAGGTGATTTTGTACCAGTGCTTTTGAGGGGGATTATTGTTTTTGTTATGAAGTCAAGGAGTGAAACAGACCTCAGAGTAGTACTTTTTGTTTGTTAACAGTCATGTGGCTATTTAATATCAGCAATAATAATACTCTTGTGGCTTTTCAGAAACGCAGTCTTACTTTTCTTTTGTGCAGGTCTATTCTTACGTATAGCCGAATTGGGGGACGTGTCAAGACACTCACATTCTGCCAGGGTTCCCAGTACTTAGCCATAGCGTCTGATAATGGTGCTGTCCAACTTCTTGGAATTGAGGCCTCTAAGCTGCCCAAGTCTCCTAAAATTCATCCTCTACAAAGCAGGTATCTGTCTATCTTTTGTGTTTTGTAAACTGCATTTAGTGTACTATAATTTAACCCTCCCTCTCTAATACAGTTTGGATCAACTGAGGACCTTTGAGAATTTACTTCTTTTTTTAAGCACGTGAAATAAATAAAATTGTGTTTCCAACTCAAATCTATCACACATAGTTTCAGGAAACTATGTCTGCCTATTACTTTCTGCCAATTTGCTAAAAGGTCAGAAGGGCAGCTTTGAACTTGTGGCCCATCCCAGTCTGGAATCTGTCTGAATAACCTAATTATCAGTTACAGCTTCTGTCTCAACTCTGGCTGGCTGATTTGAAAATGTGAGTGTTCTTCATTAAAGAAAATTCAAGTGTTGTCAGCATTTTGTTACTTGGCATTAAAACCTCTGGAGGTGATGGGAACACAGAGCAGAGGTTTTAGTCAGATGATTTGCTTATCATTTTAAAAACAAGGTCCTGGCTGGTTTTACCTGAGAATTTCCTCCATTTCTTATAAATTGTAGTTGCCTGTAGATTAAACACATGCAAGGTAAGATATTTAAGATCAAGCAGAATAATTTTTCAACTGACTAGTATGTGCTGCACAATGAAAATTCCAGAAACGAATAAGATGTGTTGTACTCTCTAAGAAACCACAGTCTAGTGGGAGAGACAGACCAGTGAACAGATGATTTCAGTGCAGTGAGACAGTGTGCCCTGTGACAGGGATGGGGGGCCAGCTTGCAGGTGGATAAGGAAGAAGGCCTGGAGGGGGTGACACCAGATGTAGCCAAAGCAGAGTAGTTGAGTAGGGTGGGGCAGATAAGTCAGACATATATGCTGTTGTGGAAAACATGAAGTTATAGGGAGGAAAACAGATCCATGGTTACCACAGCTTGGGGATAGGGGTAGGGGGTGACTACAAAGGGGCTGCACAAGATACATTTTGGGGTGTGGAGTTGTACTGTATGGTTCTGTGGTAGAAGATACATGAAATGGATTTGTCATAATGCATAGAACTGTATACCACAAAATGAATATTACTGTATATAAGATTAAATTAAAAAAACCCGAAGCAACCAGGATATTGGGGGAGAGGTAGAGTGCAGCCTATGGCAGTCAGTCTAACTGTTGTACAGATGAATCACATAGTCATGTGGAAGAGTAAGGGGAATAAAGGAGGCAGCTGAACAACTTGGGAAAACTGCAGGCTAATGACAAAAGGAGCTGAGCTCAAACGTTGTATTCTAGTTGGTTGTTTTTCACATGGTTATGGTTTAATAATTCCAAAATGACTTTATTTGTACACTAAGGTTGAATAAATGAGTAAACGTATTATAGATAATGAGAGCCAGGTTTCTCACTGGAGGAAAGAAATTACAGACAAGGAAAGGGGGCTGGCTAGAATGAAGCCTGGTGCTGGATAGATATCAGTATGGACTCGATATCAGTATGACTCATGACATACATCTTTGTGTATGTGTATACACACATGTATATGTACACACACATACATGTAGACACACACAAATAGATACAGAAATAGAGTTGGGTCTGTGTGCATGAGGGTAGTATACAGAATATACTTCCTAGCTCTGGCCGTTGAGAGGTACTAGACACAGGGGCATCCCCATAGCGATGAGCACTTAGCTCATAGACCTTGGTTTTAAATGCCAATAAAAGGGACCAGGACTCCTTGAAAAACTGGTTGATTCCAGAGCCTGGGCAGGGAAAACACAAGATGCATCTGGAGCATCCTGTGATGCCAGAAGGTTAGGAAGTGGTCAGTAAGAGCACATTGCAAGGGCGTTTGAGCTAGCCTGACAGAGTGTCCCATGGCCAGACTTGGAGCAAGCTGAGCAACAAGAGGCAACGACTGTGTTAGGTCATAACTCAGAGGATAAAATAAAGTGGTCCACAAGTCCATACTGACAGAGACGAGCTGACAAGAGAAATGGCAGCTTTTCCGTACAGAAGAATTCTAATAAGCGTAGAAGGACCAAGGGAAATAGAACACCACAGGCATGATTTGTCCACAGGTCCTAAAATTAGTGGAAAAAAGTTTACACAGAAACAGGTTTTTGCATAGTCTGAAAAGAATTTCCCCTAAGTATAGAGTAGTTATAAATGGAAAAATAAAAAATAATAAGTTTACAGTGGAGGGTCCTGCCAGGCGCCATGATCCAGGTGGACATCACTGGCATCACGTGCTGACGTCAGGTGCTCCCATCTGTGCACTGAGACAGGCACGTCACACATGTGGTCTCCCTCCCAGTAAGGCACCAGCTCTGTTTGTGAGAACACATGACATGACATTCAGAAATGTCAAGGTCGTGAAAGGACAGACTGAGGCGCTGTCATAGGTGGAGGAGATGAAGGAAACGTGGCAGCTAGATGCCAGGCGGTGTCTTGGTCTGGAGCGGTTAGGCAGTGGGAAAACTGGTGAAATCCAACCATGTTTTGTACCTTATGGGTACTGTACCAAGGTCAATTTCTTAGTTTTGATAAATGGTCTATGTTTATGTAAAGTGTTAGCGTGAGGGGAAGGTGAGCGAAGGATATACGGAAGTCTGTGTACTATTTTTGCAACTCTTCTGTAGTTCTAAAATAATTTTTTAAAAATGGTCAGCTATCATTGTCTTATGGGTCACAGAGTTTTTATTTCTTGACCATGGTTAGAATATAGATTCATCTTCAGTGGAGAAGGGTACTGTGTTTTTAGTGACTGGAAAAGTCTTTGCCTTTTGATGTGTGTCTCCTTAGAGTCCTAGACCAAAAGGAGGACGGCTGTGTGGTGGACATGCATCACTTCAACTCCGGGGCGCAGTCTGTGCTGGCCTACGCCACTGTGAACGGCGCTCTGGTGGGCTGGGACCTCAGGTCTTCCAGCAATGCCTGGACGCTGAGGCACGATCTTAAGTCAGGTCTCATCACTTCCTTTGCTGTGGACATCCACCAGTGCTGGCTCTGCATCGGTGAGCTGCCTTTCAAGTCCTTGACTGGGTCTGGATGCTACTGTCTGGAGTGGCCTTCTTAGGAAAGCTCTTTCCTTTTTCTTCATTGGTAATTTTCCCCTGTGTCCTTTTTTTCCCCCCATAATTATTATGTTATAATCACTTGCATTTTATTTTTTTCATTAAAAAACAGATTTGAAAAAGTGAAATCAATATTCCAACACATAAAACAATTTCCTCTTTCTCTTCATTCTTAAATGAGTCTCTTTATAATCATTATAGTGATCAGGTTTGCTGGCATTTTCTTATTCTGCCAGGGAAGCAGCAGGCTTAGTTTATGGATGAAAGCATTTGAATTTGGGCACACTTGGTTTTAAATTCCATTAACCACTGGCAAGCTGCTTATTAACTCTTTTGGGTCATAGTATCCTCATCTTCAAATGGGGCTCATCCTTTCAAGGGCTGCTTAGAGGAGTCAGTGAGGTAAAAGCATCCAGCACAGGAGAAGAGCTAAACAGTGGTTTCTTGCCTTGTGATTCCTCCCCACCTGCCTTTCCTCAAATGCTGAAGATGTACCCTGTGCTCTTGCTTGCTGCTTTCCTCTGTTTTAGTTTCACCTTTTTCTCTCCTAGGGCTTTGAACCTGCCCCTTTAGAAGGTACTAGAGTTTATTCATTCCCACTTGGCACTGTTTTTCAGAAGAATTATAATCTGCTGCACTTGAATATTGGTTTCTGGATTCCCTAACTTGCATTTGTGACATTAAGTATCTTTATTTTTATGTAGTTTTTATGAAATGTATTATTTTTTTGCCTTTTGTGTGACTAAACTGTACTGGTTTAGGAATATGTAATGCCAGGCCTAGAAGAGTAGCGCTATTACACACGTAGCAAATTAGCAAATGGCACTGGTGGCTCTCAGGGCGGCAGCCAGTACTGCTGTGGCTATTTGAGCCATTGTCCTGGAGAGGGGCAGGGCGACAGAGGGACCCGCTGCCCCTTTTGTCTTTTCCCACCCCCATCTCTCCACTGGAACTGGAGACCAGTCTCGGTGTTAGGGTGGACATTATTCTTTGGGATGGGGTGCCTTTTCTCTATGGGGTTTAAGGTGCCATGGGCAGATATGCACGCATTCACCCCAGTTTCTACTGTGATTGGACACCCGTGCCTGTCTCCAGAACGTTTCGGAGAAAAGGGCACATGGAAATGATTGAAACTGATGATAGCTGCAAAGCTGCTACCACTTTGGGATTGGTAAAGTGATCACTGAATGCTAGTAAACCACCTCTGGTTATTTAAGGCAGCCTGAACATTTTGAGAAGACATAAAGATTCACTTTATGTCTTCTCTAGGCCTTCTGGGTTTCTTGTGGGCACTTTTGGCAGTTAGTAAGTGTCAGTAATTAATGAATCACTCGTTTTCACTTCACATCTGTTAGGCCGTTTTGTAGTAGCTTCGTGCCAGTGCTTTGTATCTTTGGCGTAAGGCACTGTTTGACACTGGGGTTGGGGAGGGCAGCTTAGTGAAAACAAAGCCTTGTCTCCAAGTGGCTAAGCCAGGTTGAACGCGCATCCGTACAGAGCTCGCAAATTACCACTTGATGACTGTAGCCTGCTGTGCTTTACCATGGGTGGTCACCTTCTGGACTTCTCTTCCCCTCAGGGACAAGCAGTGGCACCATGGCTTGTTGGGACATGCGGTTCCAGCTGCCCATTTCCAGTCACTGCCACCCTTCCAGGGCCCGCATCCGGCGCCTCTCCATGCACCCGCTGTACCAGTCCTGGGTGATCGCAGGTAAGAGGGAGGGCTGGCTCTCGGGGTTGGGGGCCTTTCTTGGAAAGTGCAGAACCCCCTGCTGCTTAGACTCATGCTCTTAGAGTTTTATTTTACATATGAGCCAAATGCTTGCTTTTGTTCAGTTCTGATTATGGAAGAAGTTCCCACCACTGATACCTCATTGTCATTGCTTATTTATCATGTTTCAGAATGATCTCATCAATCACACTACCATCTTCCATTCCTACCATCATTTCCTTTCCATTTATCTTCTTTCTCTTGTGTCCCCTATTTTTGCTAAAGTTCTCACCGTCTTCCTGGAACTCTTAAGTTAGAAGCCTTGAGTCATCCTTCTCAGCTGCCATTTCTGTTGAGTTTCTTGCAAGCTTCCCTCCCTTTCTCTTGTTGGGCATTCAAATTTTCTTGTATGGATTCTCTGGCAAGACACTTGGGCAAGTCTCTGAAACTCATTTTCCTCAACGGTAAAACGTGGTTAAAAATACTTAGCTAGCAGAGGTTGTAAGAATTTCAGAAAACACATGTAATGCACATAGCCTGGCATGCAAGGAGTGCTTGTTAAGTGGTAGCTCTCGTTACTCTTATGTTTCCTCGCTGGTCCCCGTGCCTCTGGGCTCTTCCTGGTCCCTTCTCATCCACACAGTGTCCCTCATGCGCTGCTCCTGTCAAGGTCATCGTGCTGCCAGGTTCAATGGCCGTGACTCAGCCTGCGTCTTATGTGATTTGTCACTTGGTTGGTTGATCACTTCCTCTGTCTGAAACACTTTCCTCACCTGACTTTGAGGACATCACTCTCTTGGTTCTTCTGTTGATTGATTTGCTGATTCTTCCTCCTCTTCCTGCTTCTAAGCTGTAGTCGGCCTCAGGGCTCAATCTTGGTCTGAACCTCTTCTCCTTCTGCACTGGCTCCCTGTGTGAGCACATCCAGTCCCCCGCAAAATAGTACCAAATTTATTCAGATTTTTATATGTGCCTATGTAAAGTTCTCCCTAAGATGTCTGATAGCCGACTGAAACCTGACCTGTCCACGCTGAACGCTTGGCTCCTCTCCACCAGCTGCCCGCCCCATACCACCTCCTTGAGGACCTGAGACCAGCCTGCTCTCCCTGCAATGTTGTCCCAGGAAATGGCAGCATTCAGGCTCAAAGCTTAGGAGGAAGCCTGGCGTCGTCCTTTGTTCTTCTTTCTCTCTCATCCCACTTCCAGTCCATCAGCCAGTTGTACATGTTCTGTCTTAAAATATGTCCAGAATTGAGCACCTTTTACTATTTCCATCACTGTCCCCCTAGTCCAAACAGCCATAATCTCATGTCCCTATTAGTGCAACATCCTTGTAACTCCCTGCTTTTATTCTTACCAAAGACTGTTCTTTCTTCTGCTCAGTACCTTCCAGTGGCTCTCAAATAACAGCCAAACTCCTCACCATGGCCCAGAGACTTTATGGGATCTGTCCCTGCTACCTCACTGACACTCTTGATCAGTCAGGGTTCCAACAGGAAACACATGGCATACCCAAGGTAGGATAATTTGAGGAGGACTTATTGTCAGAGGAACTATTTACAAAGGTGTGGGTGTGAGACATCGTAAAACACAGTGCAATAAAATAGGGCTCCAGCCACAGGGGCTTCCTGGCCTTTTCCTTGAACTAATCACATTCCTGCTTTGGGGCCTCTGCATTTTTGGGGGGTTGTTGTCACCACTAGGATGTAAGTTCTGTGAAAAAGGGATTTTTTTTTGCATTATTTGCCTTCTTTTCCTCAGTGCCTAGGACAGTGACTGGTTCATAGTAAACATTGTTGGTTCAATAAATGTTAATGAAGGACTGAAGCCTGGGGTATTGTCACTATCCTGCTCAAAATTACTTTCGAGATAGCCTCTCTCAGGCCTGCAGCTTCCATTCCCTAGAATCTTCCTTCCACTCTTCCTGTCAGATGTGCTCCGATCTGACCACAGCACCCAGACATGGGTGTGTGTGCTTTACTCCTTCCATCCTTTCTGCCTGAAGTGATCCATGTGCCACCTGTGTCTCCAGCCTCACTTGCTCTTTCCGTCCCAGTGATGACACCTCCACGAGGTGGCCTTGATTCTCACCCACTGGATGTGACCTTTGCCTTCCTGAGTGTAGGTGGAACTCTGCATTCTCTCTTTTTGTGCTCATTGTCTTATACTTTATATTTTTTTCTTTCCTTCTAGACTGTAGGTTTCTTTTCTTTTTTTTTAAAATAAATTTATTTATTTTATTTATTTATTTTTGGCTGTGTTGGGTCTTCGTAGCTGCACGCGGGCTCTCTCTAGTTGTGGCGAGCGAGGGCTACTCTTCGTTGCGGTGCGTGAGCTTCTCATTGCAGTGGCTTCTCTTGTTGCAGAGCACGGGCTCTAGGCACACGGGCTTCAGTAGTTGTGGCACGTGGGCTCAGTAGTTGTGGTTTGTGGGTTCTAGAGCACAGACTCAGTGGTTGTGGCACGTGGGCTTAGTTGCTCCGTGGCATGTGGGATCTTCGTGGACCAGGGCTCGAACCTGTGTCTCCTGCGTTGGCAGGCGGATTCTTAACCATTACACCACCAGGGAAGTCCTAGACTGTAGGTTTCTTGAGGGCAGAGTCTGTTTATGCTTTGCCTTTCCACCCTACACTTGTTTCCACTTGGCTGGACACCAGTAAATATTGACTAGTAGGCTATAAAAAACATTTCTGTTTTGCACTCCAGTGTGGTGGCAGGGTCACAGTATTATTTAAAAGTATTCTTGAGTGTTTCTTGCAGGATGGGAGAAAATGGAAATGGCTGTAGGCTGACTACCTCTACCAAGACATGAATCCCTAAGAGTGGAGACCTTGTCTGAGTAACGTTCTGGCCTGTTTCCCTCAGCTGTCCAGGGCAACAATGAAGTATCCATGTGGGACATGGAGACGGGTGACAGAAGGTTCACGCTCTGGGCCAGTGGTGCACCACCACTGTCTGAATTACAGGTTTGCTCCAGTTTTTATTATAAAGGCCAACATAATCTCCCACATCCCAAGCACTTTCAGGCATTTTGCCAAACATGATATTTGTTGGGCCTTTGGGTTATGTTTTAAATTTGGGTTTTTACTAAGTATTAGGTGGGCATTGCTACCATGTGCTTTCCAGTTCCCGCTTACTGGTGTCTGCTTCTGTGGGTGTTTTGGTTGCCAGCTCCATAAGGTTTGTGATGTCTCTTTGGAACCCCAGTAAAATATGGGTTAATTAGGAAAAGCACAGATTAAAGCTTAGATCATTAAAAAAATGGAACATGACCCCTCATACACACTTTTTTAAGGGTGCTTTGTTGGGGCAGAAGGTAGGGAAGATTTTTTTCTCCTTTAGTTGGGGTCCTTCTCATCCCAAATAGAGAATTTTGGGAAGCTGAACAGGCTCTGCTGCTTCATTCAGGATGATATAGAGCAAATGCATTTTAAATTCCCAAAGAAAGAAGATCTAAGACATACGTGATCTGTCTCTAGTCTCTTCAGTTAACCACAGACAGCTGACTTGTCTCTAGAAACGGCTACATCCTTTATGGGCTACACTGGTGTCTGTTATTTGACTCTTTATTTCTTTATTTCCTTTAAGCCTTCTCCTCACAGTGTCCACGGTCTCTACTGTAGTCCTGCAGATGGGAACCCCATCCTGCTAACAGCTGGCTCAGACATGAAAATAAGGTACAGTAAAGACACTTGATATCCAGCACTTGAAAGGAGAAAGGTAGCAAAATGTGGATGAATACTGCGGTTACCACTAGGCGTTGCTTATTATAGATACCAGCAGTAGTGTAACGTTTAACGTCATCTGCTTCTTTCAGGGACAGCTGTTAATACTTCATTTGTAACTAATTTTAGGCTCTTCTAGAAGATTGTCTTTTCCTAATGCAGAAGAGAACAAGCTAGCATTGATGAGTGTCAGCCAGTAATCATTAGTCCCTCCCCTCCTCCTTTGAGATTATCACCAGTTGTTTCCTTTACCCCAGGTTTTGGGACCTGGCTTACCCAGAGAGGTCCTATGTCATTGCAGGAAGCACTAGTTCTTCATCTGTGTCCTACTACAGGAAAATCATTGAAGGCACCGAAGTTGTCCAGGTATAAGCAGTCTTTCTTTCAACTTTTGTAGGAACAAAAACGGCTTTCATAAATATGTTGATTCAAATAAATGGCTTGGCCAAGAGTGGCACTATTTCTTTGAATTTAAAAAATATGTTTTATTTTCTCTTGACTTTTCTGTATTTTTTAAATTAACTTTTATTAAAGTAGAATGAACATAGAAAGTGCATGTGTAAGTACACTGCTCAAAATAAGCACTTCAAACACTTGCCAAGTCCTTAAAACAACTTTATAAGGAAGTGCCTTTATTATTTTCCTTCTGCAAATGAGAAAGTTAAGCACAGCGAAATTGAACACGTCTAAGGTCACCCAGCTAGCAAGCAGCAGCGCTGGGACTCACACCTGGCTGGTGGGGCTCAAGAGCTTGTGTTCTTGAGTCAGGCAGAGGCTGCAGAGGAGATGACATACTTGCCAGTGCTGGGCCTGGTACGTGGTCAGTAAATGAGGGGCTTCCTTTGTCCCAAATAACAGTGAGCTTCAGAAGGGCTTGAGTGTCTGACAGGTGTTTACATCCATATCCCGGTTGTCTCTGCCTCTCTGTTCTTTCCTTTTGTTCTTTGATGTTGACAGAGGTAATATGCACAGATTATTGGCCTATTTGTAAGTTTTCCGTATTTGTAAGTGGCTACTTGTGGAGTCCAGTGACTGGAAACGTAGAACATCACTTTGAACACTCTCTGCTCAGTGTCTTTGTGAAAGTGTGACTCCTTCATGGGAGGGCTAGCCTAAACAAGAACAGTATTCCTCAGAAGCAGGAGGACAGACAGGCGGTAGAATGTGCTACAGCCTTTAACTTCTGGCTTTCTCCTTGACTTTTAACCACCAAACAGGAAATTCAGAATAAGCAGAAGGTGGGACCGAGTGATGATGCCCCTCGGAAGGGCCCAGAGTCTCTGCCTGTGGGTCACCACGACATCATCACAGATGTCGCCACGTTCCAGACGACACAGGGCTTCATTGTGACTGCTTCTAGAGATGGGATTGTTAAGGTTTGGAAATGAAAACTGAGTGATTTGTATAATGTGTAAAAATATATAAATATACTATAACTCAAGAGAAAAAGTATTTTTAGAGAACAGAGTGAACACAGATTCATTTGCTTAATTTTCAGAATCATGTCTGTTTCATGATTAAACAAATCCCATGCAAGGTGGTTAAGGAAGTTGCTGGCATACTTGTGTATATCTCAGCTGGAATTAGCCAGACAATAGTATCTGGGACTTTCTTATTGTATATATCACAGAGGTGAGGAATTTAAAATGCTAAGACTTAGGTGATCTCAGTTTACTTTGTATTAAAAAAGATGACTGAAAGTTGGTTGTAAGCTATTATAATGTAAACACATTTTTTGCTATTAAAAATGCTATTCAAACTAGCCAATAAACTGTATTCAAGCATCTTAAGGGGTTTTTGTTTGTTTTTGTTGGTGTTTTTAACAGTAAACATTAGCAGAAGAATAACCTCTCCAGCAGCACGTGTTCTGAAGACATGGACCCGGTGTTGCAGGGACTCAGTGAAAGAACTAGGCCTTATGTCCAGGTCTCTGGATTCTCAGTATCATGCTTCCTGCTCTAGCCCATCTATCTTTCTTCCAGTTTTAGAGCTGGCCTTGTTAGATGTTTAACCCTGTAGACTTGATCCCCTGTGTGTCATTTCCAGAGTAGTGTGTCTCTTCTTGGTCATCATTACTGTTTTTTATAGGCTCTACTATAAATTCTGAAACTTGGCCCATCACCTTGCTTTTATCCAGTGTATATTATTTATTAAATGCATGAAAAGAGAAAAATAAAAAGATTAAGCTGTTAAAAACATGCCCCAAATTTATATTTTTAAAAGACCAAAATTTGGTCTTTCCCACTAAAATAAACCCTTCAAAATTATCGATTATTGTTCACACAGCAACTTCTCATCCACATTTAATTGTCATCCGCTTGCAGAAGGGTTTATGGTGTTCAAAATATTTTAGTTTGAAATTAGCTACAGGAGTCTGTAAAACCAAGAAGTTGAACAGATAATCTGAGTCTAGGGAAAATACTTGTTTAAGAAATACTCCAAAAATTTAATTTGTATAATTACATAACTTAGTATGAGACATGACAGTTGCAGTGCATAGGATTCAACACACTTAGTGTTTAGACAAGTAAACAATAAAACTATCAGAAAACCCCATCATTCAGAGGTCCAGGTCAGGAGTGATGGACTCTGATGGGCCGGGGAGCTCAGTGGATCCATAGAATATGCAAATTTGACATTGGCGTTTTCATGTTGTAGTGCCTCTGTTTCCCTTAATGTGTGCTAAGACCATATTTATAGAGGTTCTAGCTACTAGGTCAGATTTAGAGTCTGCAGAGGTTGGGGGACGTTTTTTGAGACATAAACTTGTTCTGAAAATGGGCCCCAAGCCTGGAGCCATTAGATAAGCCACAGACTGATTAAACGTGGGGAATGCTGAGGGCAGAGATGGAGTATGCTGATGGAGCTGTAATCCTTTTCCCCTTATCTTCCTACCACTCATTCTCCCCACTTAAAAATCCTCCCCCCCAAGCTTTATAAAGGTCATTTGGTTGAATTGTTACTGAGTATTACAATCTGACGCCACATTGAGTTTGCATTTCTTTTTGAATTCTAGGGGTTTTCTTTAACATGTTTGATTCATAGTTCAGTGCAGAGATAATAGAATAAATTGTCCTTTATAGTCAATTAATTTATAATTCTATATCAAGAACATCACTGCTTATTTGTGTGATTCTTGGTTTAAATAGGGTTATGTTTAATTTACACTCAATTTATGGTACTTTCCCCTTTAAGAGGAAGAGGTAAATCATGGAAAATGCTAATATTAGGGATTAATATTTTTAAAAGGAACTTACTATTTACACTATGCTTCAGACCCCTCACCTACTAATGACTAAAATGATGACCCAAAATGCTAAAATAATCTCAATCACCAAGGAAATATTTGTTTGGTGTACTTTACTTACCAATGCTGAAAAGATAGACAAATAACATTTTAAAAGTATTTCCAACAATAAACAGAAGAAAGGAATTTTTGCTTAATCCAGAGTTAACCAGAAAAATCCCTTTTATTAAAATACCTCTTAAATATTGCTCATCAATTTCCTGTACTTGAAACAAATTTTTCCTGAACTCCTAAGCACCATTTAGGATACATGAAGAAAGCTGATGTGCTTTATTCTTCTGTGTTACCTGAGTATGGATACAACCTTTTAACTCCTTGCTCTTTGGAGACATTGGGAGCTACTTCTATGGAGTTGCCTGGGTAAGGATGGCAGAAGTGATTTGTAAAAACACTGCAGATGGCTCTTCTTTCCCAGGTTTTATGAAGAGAGGTGTAGAAAAGAAAGTCAGATGATACCTGCTGGTATTTGGTGTCTGTAACCCTGTGCCCCATGCATCCATGCAGGGCCTCCCTCCCTTTCTGGAGAGTATGGCCATCTGTGCAGCCAGGCCACTACCACCAACTGTGGAGCCAGCTCTTAAAATTTGCCATTATGTCTAAATTAAGTATTGCTTCTTTGGCGTCTAGTTGTTGAAAACATTAGCCCTATCATAAGATTAAAAATCAGTTATGTGATCTGGATGGGAGTGAGGAGAAAGAGCCACCAGAGATGCACTTTGAAGACCTTTCCAGGTTCACTCTGATCTCTTTTCGCATCTCTGGCGCCCCCGCCCCCCCACCAATAAGGATTTGTAGATTAAGACATGGACACCTTTATCTTTTCCAAACTCGCTGTGCATTTAAGCTCTTTTTAGAGCTCTGCCCGTCCTCTTTGCTGCTGCTCACTATTTACTAAAGAGCTACCTGATGGGTAACTCATAGCTTCACCCATGACATGTTGTGTCTTTACTATTCTTGTCTAAAGAATACATGGATTAGTAAAAATAATAATATTAATAATAATGGGAAAGAAAGAATAAAAGTCTATCAAAATGGCCAGGCAGGAGGCTCTACACAATTTATGTTCTGGGGAAATATGAGTTTCTCAGTGAGTTAAGGAGGATTTGGAGCTGGGAAAAATTACCCTCTGTTTCTCACCTGTCCAAGCAAACAAACAACTGCACAAGGTGGAGGAAAGCTTCCCGCACAAGCCCATTGGCGATCCAGTCAGTCCAGACAGAGACCGGGGTGTGTTGAAATGGAGTCGTCGAGGAAGGTCAGATTTTCAGTTACGACATACAAACAGCATCAATTTCTAGGGTTAATGTTAGGATCTCCCAAAACATTAACCTTTGGTTAAATAGATGAGCATTAATCAGTCCTAAGCTGAGAAAGAAGGCTTGATTTATAGAAAGTGGACTGGACGGAGACCTACAATTTAAAACTCATGACTGTTGGCGCATGTATATACACGTATACACGTTATAACATTTATAACATTTATAATCAAATTACATCGCCATTAGACTTTTCAAAAGACTCCTTTTATTCTTCCATCTTTTAATGATAACAGTTCTTGAACATACCAGTCTCGGAATTATCAGGAATAGTCAAATAAATGGACAAGATATATCTTAATACCAGAGAGTACAAGGGGTCAAGTTCTCTGATGACCCACCACCTGTGGCCACAGGGTCCTCCAAAGCGGACCTCGGATGCAGACAGAAATCCAAGTAAAAGTCGTCCAACGTTGTGTTCATGAATTTAGTTATTTAAGCCCAGAGTCTTACCATGCTTCCTGAGGCTAAACTCTTCGAGCACCTTTATCATGTTGTTTGGGAGCCGTTTTTATCACTCCTTTCCCACTTTTAAAGGTATGGGATGTGTTTCTCGTAAAATTTTGAACAGTATCATCTCTGCTGCCTCTTGCTGTTCTTGACAGATACTTTTTACGTTGAAAGAATTTTGCCTTCTGTAATACATCTTCTTTGAGGGTAGCTTTATGTGGTCCAGGAAGGAAGCTATACAATGAAAGAAAAGAAACCCCATAGAAGATAAATACCATTTCAACTGTAACAGATTCTATGTTAACCCGTCTTCCTAAATAATTGTGCACCCATTCCTTGTTGCATCCTTCCTTCAGGGTAAGTTTATTGAGATGATTCAATTGGGGATTTACACTGAACAGGTATATTAGAAGCTGATGAATAAGATACCTTGTCAAAATATGCAAAAGTATAATTTTAATAGGGAAGTTTCTTCTTCATGGAGTATATTTCACTCAGAACTTCATATGGTTGGCTCCTGTTTATTCAGATGTTGGTTCAAATGGTACCTCCTTAGAGACCACCAGATGTATAGTTTTCCCAGTCCCAGTCACGCAGCACAACATGCTCTTACATTTTTCCTAACACTTATCACTATCTGATTTTTATTTACTTGTAAACTTTGTGATTTGTTCCCCCTCTTCCACCATCCCAGACAGAAAGTGTCATGAGACCATGTTTTGTCACCATAGTAACCCCAGGAACCTAGAGGAGTGCTTAGCACATGGTAGATACAAGTATTTGTTTAGTGAAAGCATCAATGAATGCCCCTTCTTCCCTCCCTTCCGCCCATCCATCCATCCATCCATCCGTCCATCCAAATTGTCATGCTTTATGGAAGGCACTGTGTTAGGTACAGTGGGGGATGCAGAAATAGCGCCCAGTTTGGCAGGCACACAAGGCGTTTGGATGGGAGTCGAGAGTAACCCAACAATAAAGGGAAGCTGGGGTCAGACTCTGGGAGGCCTTGAATGCCAGGCTGATGACAGGGAATCAGAAGCTAAGTGCTGACCAGAAGTCCTAGCCTGTCCAATCAAACTTTCTGTACTGATGGAAATGTCCTATGATCTGCACTGGCCAGTATGGCAGCCACTGGTCACACGCGGCTGTCGAGCACTTGAAACGTGGTTAGTGTGACCAAGAAGCTAAATTTTTAGTTTCATTTAGCTGAAAGCTAGTGGCTACTGTAGTGGACAGCATGGAAAGGGAGCCATTTCAGACCTCATCTCACAGGGAGGCAGTGGAAAGAGCCTTGGGTCCTGGAACATTCTTACATTCTAGGTCCTCTATTACTAGCTGAGCAGCTCTGAGCGGATCACTTAACTAGAGGGAACCTTGTTTCTTCAGGTGTAAAATGAGGATGAAAACCACCAATGTTGCTGTGAGCGACAATCGAAGTCCCATGGTGTCTGCTGGTTACAGATGAGGAGACTGAGTGTGAGGCTGCAGGAGAGGCAGAGCTGAGGCTACAATCAACTCTTCTGATAGAGTCCCACTTCCACTTCTGATAGAGTGGAAGTGTGACTTCCACTCAACTAGGTTTTTATCCAGGACACTATAGAGACCTATCAAGATATTTGGAATAAGAAAGTGAAATGATAAATGTCATGCTGTCAGAAGCACCTGGGTATGGGTGCAGAACCACAGGAAGGCAGGTGGCCTGGGGCAGAGGTTAAGAAGCTATGTGGAGCCTGGCACATAAGCTCTTCATAAAATTTTTAGAATAAGTGAGAGCCTGGTGGCATAAGAGAAACTAACTGAATTGTGGTCACGGGAAGAGTCATGAGAACTCCAAAATGTTGAGACCAGGAGGACAGTGGCAACGTTCACCATATTCACCATATTCACCATGATCCATGCCTTTGCATTTGGATTTTTCTGCTTTATCCAGCTATAAATCTGATCTGTCTCACAAAAACATCACTATTTAGAAAACGAGTAAGTAGAGGATGTAAAAAGAATTTAAAGTTACTCTGCTTTCCCCTTTCTCTCTCTGTCTTTGTCTCTGTCTCACAAACACTCACTGCATATTCTTCTTTCGTGTATAATGAGAGCTGAGGGTAAGGGAGACATCAAACCAACCGAGAAGCCTAGCATTCACGTCACACAGACCCTGAGGACTCCACACCTTATATACTGTATGTCTGGGCTTCTGTCAGTGCTACCAGAGTTGCACTACATTGATCAACAAACTCCTCCCAATCACCAAGAACAGCGGCCACGGCTAAATTCCAGTGGAAATACAATTTCCTTACACCTTCCCCCATTTTGCTCTTCTCTATATTTTCTTGTTAATTTCCAGACTAAATATTATGAACTCAAATCCTCCAAAGTTGTAACTGTATGCACAAGCTACGGCCCCACAGATCGTGAGGGGACATTCTTTCAGGTCTGGAACATACTGTTTCCATGGCTTGAGTTTATCTTGTCTATACTGGTCTCTCCCCTCCACCCTCATTCTCTTTCCCTTTGCATTGGCTGCTTTTTATAGTAAATTTAGTTAACTTTGTTGTCTTCCTCCCTCTTTGTTAAGAAGAAGTTGTTAAATTGGTAATTGCTTCTATAGCATTGCATTGCTATTTTTTCCCCTCAAATATTTTTATTCTTAAAAGGGTTGAACATGATAAACACCACATCTCTGAATTTTCACCTTTTCCACTGTGTCATACGTGGAGTTGGTATTGGAGAAGCATTTGATAAGAATCATTTGATTACTCTGGGAATCATACAGACTTTCTGCTTTTCTTTCTCCCATTCTATATTGTTCAGATACTTCTTTGCTGATGGGTAACTTCGACAATACGTAATCAAGATAAAGAAACAGGAGTGAAATACCCTCCATTCATTTTGCAACGTGTGCCCAGCACCAGTAAAGCTTCTAGAAAGAAAGATGTGGCAACTCGGTAAAATGTGGTGGGTGGAACTAATTGTAGATTTCAATCCTCTGTGATCACAGATTCCTTCAACCATGCAGACAACCAGGAGTCAGCCCAGCTGCATTTATTAGTTGACTGGATGCACTGGAGTGGAAAATGTGGACAAGATTACTTTTATTTCGAGAATTCTTTTTACCTTAATATACATTTTTGTGTGTCTAGAAAACACACTTTGGAAAGCAGAATTACAACAGATGTATATTCACATGGCACTGGCGACTGTGTCCATTTTTACAATTCAATTGTTCCGGTTCTGGCCTGTCATCGCTTTCAAGTCTGGCACGAGTGCTTATCTGCCTGGATGAATAGGCAGGCTTTCAGTCTTTCACTGTCTCTGAGTGGATCTAAGTGCTTACATAGAGGCTGCCCTGCAATCTCTCCTTCGTGAGCATGTCTCTTGCTTGTGGTTTGGTTCAGTGTCTTTTACCAGAGAAGAACAAGCTTTTACCTGTATATCTCAGAATCTGACAGCGGAATGATCTAATTCTTACGTGGCAAGTCATCCTATGTCCAGGCCTCTTGCCTCTGCATCCCTTCTGTTGAAGAGCTCAGGCAGGCAGTTTCAGAAGAAGCTGTGTGCTTGTTACCTTTTATTATAGTCTTTGGTTACTTAGAGAAGGCCTGGGGAGTCCCAGCCTAACACATGGTCAGGGAGTCATTGATGGCAGTGTGGATTTCATGACTCAATTCCTTATGCCCCAGCATTTCCTGACATTTCACCATTCCAGGTATGTGGGAGAATCTGAGCCTCCAGTGTATCTTAGGGCAATGTGCAGAAGCGGCAAGAAACACAGGGTGGGAATGGTTTCCAAAAAAGTCTTTAATTTGTATAGGCTGGCTCCCGCACCTGCCCTTGCAATTATCTATAATATGTGGAGCCTGATCCACGTGCAAATTCGAAGCCTCTTTCCACGCTACCAGACACCTGCAGCAGGGGGAGCCCTGCTCCTCCTGGACTGACCGCACAGGCCGGTTTAGACCTGACTTCAGAAGCATTTGCTGCTGGACAGTTCCCCTGCTTCCCAGCAAGGTGAGAGGCTTCTCGGAGCTTCTGAAGCTGGGGCTTCCGGGCCGGGGGGGAGGGCCTTGGGCCCCATCACCACACAGGAATGCACACACTGCACAGTAGGAGGAGCCACACTGTCAGAAGCATCTGTCTAAGTGTGATTCTCAGGGGCTGGGGCACTCTGATTTCAGTCAGATGTGGGGCACGTATGCACGTGTTAGCATGATTTACGCTGAAACAAACAACCACCAAAAAACCCCACTCTCCTAACTGATTTCAATTGTTTTTAATTAAAAAATAAGTAATATTCATACATGCAAAGGCTATGATATATATGTATATAATTATTTTAAAATAACTTCTGCCTTTGTTGCTGATAAATTTTTTTTAATTAAGATATTTTAAAAAGTAAATTCTACTCTTATTCCATTCTTTGGGTATATGCTATTTTTTTCTATAACATTGCTTTAAAATATTTATTTTTATTTAAATTAAAAAGCAGTTTTTACATCTTTAAAAAAATTGAAGTATAGTTAATTTACAATATTGTGTTAATTTCTGTTTTTTTAATTGTATTTTTTTATTGAAGTATTTAAAAAAATTTAGTATATATATTTTTTCTATTACACCTTAAGAGCAATGTTTAGCTCATTAGCTTTTAGATTTTAAAAAATTTCCCTAACGTACTATGGAAAACACTATGGAGGTTCCTCAAAAAATTAAAAATAGAACTGCTATATGATCCAGCAATTCCACTTCTGGGTATTTGCCTGAAGAAAATGAAAACACTAATTTGAAAAGATATAAGCACCCCTATGTTCATTGCAGCAAAATTCACAATAACCAAGATATAGAAGCAAACTATGTATCCATCGACAGATGAATGGATAAAGAAGATGTGGTGTATATAGACACAATGGAATACTACTCAGCCACAAAAAAGAATGAAATAATGCTATTTATAATATGGATGGACCTAGAGGGTATTATGCTAAGTGAAATATGTCAGACAAACACTGTATGATTTCACTTATACGTGGAATCTAAAATAACAAACAAAACCTGCAGAAACAGATTCCTTGATACAGAGAACAAACTGGTGGTTGCTAGAGAGGAAGGGAAGGGAGGATGGGCGAAACAGGTGAAGGGGATTAAGAGGCGCACACTTCCAGTTATAAAATGAATAAGTCACGGGGATGAAATATATAGAATAGGGAATATAGTCAGTAACAGTGTAACAATTTTAAATGGGGACAGATGGTAACTAGACTTATGGTGATCATCTAGTAATGTATATAAATGTTGACTCACTATGTTGTACACTTGAAACTAATATAACATTGTATGCCAATTTAAAAAAATTCCCTAACATAAGAAAACTATAAACTTTCCTAAACTATGAATTCTGAAGCATCCCACAAGTTTTGGCATGTAATATTTTGATTATTATACAGTTCTAAGTATTTTTAAGTTTTCACTATGATTTTTGTCTCATTAGTTATTTAGAAATGTGATTTTGATTAAAAAACATATGGGCTTAAAAATATTGTTTGTATTAATTTCTAACTTAATTGCACTGTGATCAATTGGACTGTATGAAGCCAGTTCTTAGAAATTTGTTGACACTTGATTTATAAGCTAAAAACTGCACAATGAACCCCTGTACACCCTCCACGCTGATGCAACAGTTGTTAATGTTCCGTGTGTTCAGAAGAATGTCTCATTCTTCTGTGCAGGATTCTATACGAGTCTATTAAATCAAGCTTGTTACTTATGATTAAATCTTTATATCTTTAATTTTTGTCTGCTTGACCTAACAGTATTCAAACTGATGTAGCGAAATCTCCAACTCTGATGATTTTTTTTTTTTTTTTGGCAGTATGCGGGCCTCTCACTGTTGTGGCCTCTCCCGTTGCGGAGCACAGGGTCCGGACGCGCAGGCTCAGCGGCCATGGCTCACGGGCCCAGCCGCTCCGCGGCATAGGGGATCTTCCCAGACAGGGGCACGAACCTGTGTCCCCCACATCGGCAGGCAGACTCTCAACCACTGCGCCACCAGGGAAGCCCTCTGATGATATTTTAATGCCAATTTCTCCCTTTTCAATTTCCACATTGTATATTTCAAAATTATTTTATGACCCTCTTATAAATTTAGAATTGTTGTATCTTCTTCATGAATTAGACACTTATCATCATGTGCTGACCGCTTTATCTCTACAAAATGGTTTTGTTTAAGAGCATATTTTATAGGACTCACTTCACTTAGAAACTAATACAACATTGTAAATCAACTATACTTCAATAAAATAAAAAAAAATTAGGTATATTTTATCTGATATTAATATAGCTTTCCAGTTTTCTTTTTAAAATATTTGCCTGTTATACTTTTTTCCCATGATTTTACTTTCAACTTTTCCATGTCCTCATTTTGTAGCTGTGTCTCTTGAAAACAGTTATACCTGGATTTTATTTTGTTTTCTTAAATCCGTCACTCTCTAACTGGAACTGGCACGCTTAGTCTGTACATTTTTGTTATAATTACTGATATATAGAAGTGGATTGGATTCTGCTGTCTTACTTTGTGCCTATCACTTGTCCTTTTTTTTCTTTCTTGCTTTTTTATTTAAAAAATATTACGTTGTTGTTTGCTTTTATTCCATTTTCCCTTACTACATTTCGGGTAGTTAGCTACTTTTTATTTTTTTCATGTGTGCCCCCCAAATTTTAATGTATTTTTTTAACATCTATATTGGAGTATAATTGCTTTACAATGGTGTGTTCGTTTCTGCTTTATAACAAAGAGAATCAGTCATACATATACATATATCGCCACATCTCTTCCCTCTTGCGTCTCCCTTCAACCCTCCCTAACCCACCCCTCTGGGTGGTCACAAAGCACCGAGCTGATCTCCCTGTGCTACGCGGCTGCTTCCCACTAGCTATCTATTTTATGTTTGGTAGTGTATATATGTCTATGCCACTCTCTCACTTTGTCCCAGCTTACTCTTCCCCCTCCCCATATCCTCAAGTCCATTCTCTAGTAGCTCTGTGTCTTTATTCCCGTCTTACCCCTAGGTTCTTCATGACCTTTTTTTTTTTTCCTTAGATTCCATATATATGTGTTAGCATACGGTATTTGTTTTTCCCTTTCTGACTTACTTCACTCTGTATGACAGACTCTAGGTCCATCCACCTCACTACAAATAACTTAATTTTGTTTCTTTTTATGGCAGAGTAATATTCCATTGTATATCTGTGCCTCATCTTCTTTATCCATTCATCTGTTGATGGACACTTAGGTTGCTTCCATGTCTGGCTATTGTAAGTAGAGCTGCAATGAACATTGTGGTGCATGACTCTTTTTGAATTATGGTTTTCTCAGGGTATATGCCCAGTAGTGGTATTGCTAGGTCATATGGTAGTTCTATTTTTAGTTTTTTGAGGAACCTCCATAATGTTCTCCATAGTGGCTGTATCAATTTACATTCCCACCAACAGTGCAAGAGGGTTCCCTTTTCTCCACACCCTCTCCACCATTTATTGTTTGTAGACTTTTTGATGATGGCCATTCTGTCTGGTGTGAGGTGACACCTCATTGTAGTTTTGATTTGCATTTCTCTAAAGATTAGTGATGTTGAGCATCCTTTCATGTGTTTGTTGTCAATCTGTATATCTTCTTTGGAGAAATGTCTATTTAGGTCTTCTGCCCATTTTGGGTTTGGGTTTTTTGTTTTTCTGATATTGAGCTGCATGAGCTGCTTGTAAATTTTGGAGATTAGTCCTTTGTCAGTTGCTTCATTTGCAAATGTTTTCTCCCATTCTGAGGGTTGTCTTTTCACCTTGTTTATGTTTTTCTTTGCTGTGCAAAAGCTTTTAAGTTTCATTAGGTCCCATTTGTTTATTTTTGTTTTTATTTCAGTTACTCTAGGAGATGGGTCAAAAAGGATCTTGCTGTGATTTATGTCATAGAGTGTTCTGCCTATGTTTTCCTTTAAGAGTTTTATAGTGTCTGGCCTTACATTTAGGTCTTTAATCCATTTTGAGTTTATTTTTGTTATGGTGTTAGGGAGTGTTCAAACTTCATTCTTTTACATGTAGCTGTCCAGTTTTCCCAGCACAACTTATTGAAGAGGCTGTCTTTTCTCCATTGTATATCCTTGCCTCCTTTATCAAAGATAAGGTGACCATATGTGCATGGGTTTATCTCTGTGCTTTTATCCTGTTCCATTGATCTATATTTCTGTTTTTGTGCCTGTACCATGCTGTCTTGATTACTCTAGCTCTGTATAATAGTCTGAAGTCTGGGAACCTGATTCCTCCAGCTCCGTTTTTCTTTCTCAAGATTGCTTTTTCTATTCGGGGTCTTTTGTGTTTCCATACAACTTGTGAAATTTTTTGTTTTAGTTCTGTGGAAAATGCCATTGGTACTTTGATAGGGATTGCATTGAATCTGTAGGTTGCTCGGGGTAGTATAGTCATTTTCACAATATTGATTCTTCCAATCCAAGAACATGGTATATCTCTCCATCTGTTTGTATCATCTTTAATTTCTTTCATCAGTGTCTTATAGTTTTCTCCATACAGGTCTTTTGTGTCCTTAGGTAGGTTTATTCCTAGGTATTTTATTCTTTTTGTTGCAGTGGTAAATGGGAGTGTTTCCTTAATTTCTCTTTCAGATTGTTCATCATTAGTGTATAGGAATGCAAGAGATTTCTGTGCATTAATTTTGTATCCTGCTATTTTACCAAATTCATTGATTAGCTCTAGTAGTTTTCTGGTGGCATCTTTAGGATTCTCTATGTATAGTATCATGTCATCTGCAAACAGTGACAGCTTTACTTCTTCTTTTCGGATTTGGATTCCTTTTGTTTCTTTTTCTTCTCTGATTGCTGTGGCTAAAACTTCCAAAACTATGTTGAATAAGAGTGGTGAGAGTGAGCAACCTTGTCTTGTTCCTGATATTAGAGGAATTGGTTTCAGTTTCCACCATTGAGAATGGCGTTGGCTGTGGGTTTGTCATATATGGCCTTTATTATGTTGAGGTAGCTTCCCTCTATGCCTGCTTTCTGGAGAGTTTTTTTTTATCATAAATGGATGTTGAATTTTGTCAAAAGCTTTTTCTGCATCTATTGAGATGATCATATGTTTTTTCACCTTCAGTTTGTTAATATGGTGTATCACATTGATTGATTTGCATATATTGAAGAATTCTTTCATTCCTGAGATAAACCCCACTTGATCATGGTGTATGATCCTTTTAATGTGCTGTTGGATTCTGTTTGCCAGTATTTTGTTGAGGATTTTTGCATCTATGTTCATCAGTGATATCGGCCTGTAGTTTTCTTTCTTTGTGGCATCTTGGTCTGGTTTTGGTATCAGGGTGATGGTGGCCTCCTAGAATGAGTTTGGGAGAATTCCTCCCTCTGCTATATTTTGGAAGAGTTTGAGAAGGATAGGTGTTAGCTCTTCTCTAAATGTTTGATAGAATTCGCCTGTGAAGTCATTTGGTCCTGGGCTTTTGTTTGTTGGAAGATTTTTAATCACAGTTTTAATTTCACTGCTTGTGATTGGTCTGTTTATATTTTCTATTTCTTCCTGGTTCAGTCCCGGAAGGTTGTGCTTTTCTAAGAATTTTTCCATTTCTTCCAAATTGTCCATTTTATTGGCATATAGTTGCTTATAGTAATCTCTCATGCCCCTTTTGTATTTCTGCAGTATCAGTTGTTACTTCTCCTTTGTTATTTCTAATTCTATTGGTTTGAGTCTTCTCTCTTTTTTTTTTGGATCAGTCTGGCTAATGGTTTATCAATTTTATTTATCTTCTCAAAGAACCAGCTTTTAGTTTTATTAATCTTTGCTATTGTTTCCTTCATTTCTTTTTCAGTTATTTCTGATCTGATCTTTATGATTTCTTTCCTTCTGCTAAGTTTGGGGGTTTTTTGTCCTTCTTTCTCTAATTGTTTTAGGTGTAAGGTTAGGTTGTTTATTTGATATGTTTCTTGTTTCTTGAGTAGGCTTGTATTGCTGTACTTCCCTCTTAGAACTGCTTTTGCTGCATCCCGTAGGTTTTCTGTTGCTGTGTTTTCATTGTCATTTGTTTCTGGTATTTTTTGATTTCCTCTTTCATTTCTTCAGTGATCTCTTGGTTATTTAGTAGTGTACTGTTTAGCCTCCATGTGTTTGTATTTTTTACAGAATTTTTCCTGTAACTGATATCTAGTCTCATAGAATTGTGGTCGAAAAAGATACTTGATACGATTTCAATTTTCTTAAATTTACCAAGGCTTGACTTGTGACCCAAGATATGATCTATCCTGGTCAATGTTCCATGAGCGCTTGAGAAGAAAGTGTATTCTATTGTTTTTGGATGGAATGTCCTGTAAATGTCAATTAAGTCCACTTGTTTAATGTGTCATTTAAAGCTTGTGTTTCCTTATATATTTCATTTTGGAGGATCTGTCCATTGGTGAAAATGGGGTGTTAATGTCCCCTAGTATGATTGTGTTACTGTCGATTTCCCCTTTTATGGCTGTTTGCATTTGCCTTATGTGTTGAGGTGCTCTTATGTTGGGTGCGTAAATATTTACAATTGTTATATATTCTTCTTGGATCGATCCCTTGATTATTATGTAGAGTCCTTCTTTGTCTCTTTTAATAGTCTTTATTTTAAAGTCTATTTTGTCTCATGAAAATTGCCACTCCAGCTTTCTTTTGATTTCCATTTTCATGAATATCTTTTCCATCCCCTCACTTTCAGTCTGTATGTGTCCCTAGGTCTGAAGTGCATCTCTTGTAGACAGCATGTATACAGGTCTTGTTTTTGTATCCATTCAGCCAATCTGTGTCTTTTGGTTAGATCATTTAATCCATTTACATTTAAGGTAGTTATCGATATGTATGTTCTTAATGTATTTTTAAAAGAGTCTTCAACAGCCTAACCACCAGCCCAAACAACACAAATTCCTAGAACACTTTAAGTCCATTCATTTCCCATGACATATTATTGCCCCTTTTTTCAATGCTGTCTTTTTTCCCTTTAAAACTCAAGGCTTCATTTTTTAATAACAAAAGATAATTTTATTGTTCACTGTCTTTTCTCATGTTTAAATAATTAATATTTATTAATACTTATATTTATAGTCTTAGTACAACTTGTTTTTTCTGTTAAAGCCACCAAGGGCCAAACGTTTTATATTCATAGCTTTTTAAACAAGTACAGCTTTTTGGTAACCCTACAAATTTGATATGACTATAATTTAAAAGTACAACACTTATTTAGATTTACCTAAATATTGACAATTTTTTTATCATCTACTATTCTTGCATCACAGTCCTTCCTTCTGTGGTCTTTATTTTCCTTAAAGTACTTTTTTTTTTTTTAACCTGGGCCCCCTGCATTAGGAGTGCAGAGTCTTTTTAAAAATCAATTAATTAATTAGGCTGCGTTGGGTCTTAGTTGCGGCATGTGGGACCTTCGCTGTGACGCCTGGGCTTCTCTCTAGTTGTGGTGCACGGGCTCCAGAGTGCGTGGGCTCAGTAGTTGCAGTGTGTGGGCTTAGTTGCCCCGTGGCCTGTGGGATCTTAGTTCCCCTACCAGGGATCTAACCCATGTCCTCTGCATTGGAAGGCAATTCTTAACCACTAGACCACCAGGGAAGTCCCTGAAGTACATACTTTAGAAGTTCCTTTAGCAAAGGTCTTTTTGTGATGAACTATTGTTTTTGTCTTTCTAAATTGTCTTTGTTTCACCATTTTTATTTTTTATAAATTTATTTATTTATTTTTGGCTGCATTGGGTCTTTGTTGCTGCATGCAGGCTTTCTTTAGTTGCAGTGAGCTGGGGCTACTCTTCGTTGTGGTGTACAGGCTTCTCATTGCGGTGGCTTCTCTTATTGCAGCGCACGGGCTCTAGGTGCGAGGGCTTCAGTAGTTGTGGTGCATGGGCTCAGTAGTGGTGTGTGGGCTTAGTTTCTCCACGGCATGTGGGATCTTCCTGGACCAGGGCTCGAACCTGTGTCCCCTGCATTGGTAGGCAGATTCTTAACCACTGCACCACCAGGGAAACCCTCATCATTTTTGAAAGACAGTTTTTCTAAGTTGGCAAATTTTTTTCCCCACTATTTAAAATGTTCTCAATAGTTTTGTGGCTTCTACTACTGCTACTGATTATTCAGCTGCCAGCCTAATTATAGTTTCTCTGCAGATGTCCTACTCTTTATTTCTGGCTGCTTTTAAGTTTTCTTCATCCTGGTGTTCTGCATTCCCCTACACCATTCCAACTGCTGTTTCTTTCTATTTATCCTGACTGTTATACCTTGTCTTTTCTTCATCTTTTAATTCATGTCTCTAATAAGTTCTTGAAAATGATCTTCCCTTTATGTCTTTGAATACTGTCTCTGATTTGTTATTTCTATTTCATCTTTCTAGAATTCCACTTAGCTATAGGTTAGATCTTTCCAATCTGTTCTGTCTCTAAACTTCTTATATTTATTTATCTTCTTTGTATTCTGAGTAATTTCTTCAGCTTTATTTTTCCAGTTCATTATGCTTCTCTTCAGATGTGTCTATTGCTCTGTTTAATCCATCCACTGAGTTTTACAAGTTATCTTTTTACTTTGAAAATTGTCAAATTCACAGAATATTATAAAGATCAGAAAACCATGAATAAATACTGGTATATCTTTCATCTAGATCAGTGGTCCCCAGCCTTTCACCAGGGACTGGTTTTGTGGAAGACAATTTTTCCATGGACGGGGTGTGTGGGAGAATGGTTCAGGTGGTAATGCAAGCAATGGGGAGCAGCAGATGAAGCTTTGCTGGCTCTCCCGCTGCTCACCTCCTGCTGTGCAGCCCTGTTCCTAACAGGTGCTGGTCCTTGGCCCAGGGGTTAGGGACCCCTGATCTAGATGGTTCTTCACCTGTTACCATCTTGCTACTCTGTGTGAGTGTACACATATATACATATATATATCTATATATCTATATACACACATATATACATATATATGCATATACACATATATACTTATATATGCATATACACACACTTTACTTCCTTTTAGGAAACCATCTGAAAGTAGGTTGCAGCCACCATGCATGTTACTCTTAAATACTTCAGCATACCTCTCTCAAGAAAAAAGACATTCTATTACACAAACATGATACTATTACCACACATAAGGAAATTCACACGAATCAATAATATTACCCAACATATTGTTCATACTCAAATTTCCCCAATTATCCCCCAAATGTCATTAATATAAGCTTTTTTTTCTAATCTAGGATCCGGTCAAGGTTCACACCACTACATTTGGCTGTTATGTCTCTATAGTTTCTCCAATTCTAGGACACTACCTCACATCCCTCTGCTGTTCAAGACATTGAAACCTAGGGAGAATATAGGCCGGCTGTTCTGAAGAACATCCCATATTCTGGAATTGTCCAATGGTTTCCTCATTATTAGACTTGGGTCAAACATCTCCAGCCAGAGTCCCACATGGGTGATACTGTATCTCCCCCTGCCTCCCTCATGAGACACATAGTGTCAGATCCTGGTTACAATGGGTAGGGCCAGACCTCACCATGTAAAGGCACATTTCCCCTCTGTCATTAATAAATATGTGAGGGGTTCTGTGGGACTGTAAATAGCCTGCCCCCCAACTTGTCACCCACTGGTTTTAGCATTCCTTGATCCTTGCCTGACTCAGTTATTACAATAGGGATTACAAGTTGATAATTTTCCAATTCTACCACTTTTTCTATATTTATTAGCTAGCATACTTCTATAAAAAAGAAATTTTCCTCCCCTTCTCTCTTTTTGGGTCTCTAGATAGACTTGTGGATTTTTTGTGTGTGTGTGTGGTACGCGGTCCTCTCACTGTTGTGGCCTCTCCCGTTGCAGAGCACAGGCTCCAGACGCTCAGGCTCAGTGGCCATGGCTCATGGGCCCAGCCGCTCTGCGGCATGTGGGATCTTCCTGGACTGGGGCACGAACCCGTGTCCCCTGCATTGGCAGGCGGACTCTCAACCACTGCACCACCAGGGAAGCCCAGACTTGTGGATTTTTAAAATTCAGTGTTGTAATCCATTACCATCATTAGTCTTTCTGATGTTCAAATTGTTCAAAATTGGGCCAGTGGGAACCTTTTCAAGACAACTCCTTTGTCCTTTTGACATGACAGTTTTTGCTACGTTCTTTCTTTCTGGCATAACAAATGTTCCAGGCTCACATTGTACTTTCCCTGTTACAGGTTAGGATTAGTTATTTCTCCAAGAAACCTGGTTCCTTTTAGTGGGGAATGATACTTAGAAACCAAGATCTGGTTATCAGGTCTGCTCATTGCCACTGGGGTGTCCCATTGGTTGTTTTAGTTCAACAATTAGATTTTTCTATTTTAAAAAACTCTTATTTGATTGTCTTCAGATCAACCTGGTCATTTTTTTATTATCTCTCGTTCCCTCAAATTATATTTTATTATCATGTAGTGGTAGATTTTGTCCAAATAGGATAAAGAAGGAGAAAAGGAGGAGGAGGAAGGGGACACATTCATTTATCAAGTAATACCAAGCAGGTAATACCTTCGCAACTGGCGCGTGGGCTGCTGCAGATCTGCAGAGCTGAGTCTGTAGCACTTTGCTTTGATGTTTATTGGTGGATATTTGTTGATTGCACCTAGGAAGAAAAGAAATCTGTGAGGGGACTCTCATTCACAGCAATTAACATTACAGCAATCTGCTCTGCATGCAAAGTGTCCCTTCACTGTTTTCAACATCCATCAAAGGAAGACACCAACTAAGGTGGCCATATGAGATGAAAGCAGATTTCTCAGGGTGGTCTCTAAAATTGGGTTTAGAAAATGCATGACTGTCAAATTTATAAGTGGAAAAGTCAACTTACTTTTCAATAAGGTGCCCTTAGCTGCTAAAGTCCATCAAACATTAGAGGAGAAATCACAAGCCCATCCTAACAGTCTGGTCTCTGACATGAACTAATCAGAATAGTTATTTTTTACTTGCTCCTTTGGAATATTAAAATGCAAAGGGAAAAGGATATTTCCTTTATGGTCTCCATATCAATAACAACAACAGTAACCACAGTGCCATCTTGGGTTTAATTCATTATAATTCATTTCATCTGAAGTATATTAATTTTTTATGATATGAAAGCATGCCTCTTCCCACACCATTTAAACATTAAAAAAAAACATTTTTTGATGAGAAACTTTAAAAAATGCATTATTATTTCCATGAAACACTTAATTTAATTGTGTGTTAAACACAATTAAATCTCTTCCTGATGGTCTCAGGTCGTCTAAGTAGCAAGTTGGTCCTGGGCTGTGATCCAGCACTACCTTCTGAGCTGCTATTGTAGACTGGGCTGTGTGTTTCTAGACTGAATGGCCAAGACTGTGATGTTTCCTTTATGTATATCTGATTTTTAATTATCTATCTTAACTCTAAGGTTGTCAGTCAGTAGTTTTGCATAGAAAATTTGTCGATTCTGATGTGAACTGTGTCTGATAGCCAATTCTGTCACAGCAGTGTGATAAAAGAGTCACTTAGAGAGGGAGCTGGACTGGGATGCCTAGGAGGGTGAGGACCACATCTGTTTTGGTCCCTCCTTGATACCCCATAAATCAACAGTGAGTGGCTCAGAGTAGGTACCTAATACATACATGTTAATGTTGAGGGGTGAGTGTGGGTCTGGGGGCCTGCTATTGAATGGAGCATGTAGGATTGAATATGATTATGTTAAAATCTTTTCAACTTTTTGTACTTTCACAGCTATCGTTTAAAGATTGGAGATTTCTAGATACTTAAAGTTTTAGAAAACTTTAAACCCCAAGTAATTCTTCTTAAAACATCTCTTCCCCTTTCCCTGGGTGATGGGGGTTGGTGTCATTTATCTAATCATACAGTTTGACTAGTTACTATGAAACACCATTAAGAATTTTGCTGAGCTGGGGAAGGAAATTCCATCTTAACTTCCTTTCAACTTTCTGCCTCATAAGGAGTGTTTCTTTACAAGTTGCTGAGAGTCTTTCAAGGTGTTCTTTTGTTTCACCCTTACAAATGCCTCGTGATTTCTTTTTTCAGAATGACCCCTGGCCTTCATTTATTTTTTCCCTTATTTTTTTCCAGCTCCTCTTTCTGGATCCTATTCCAGAACCCATCCACACAAATTTCATTCTGGGAGCAACTGCTCCTATACCAGTGTCTCTCAAACTATAATGTACATATGAATCACATGGGGATCTTGATAAAATGCAGATTCTGGAACAAAATGTCTGGGGCAGGGCCTGTGATTCTGCATTTTTCACAAGCTCCCAGGTGATGCTGGGATGTTGGTCCTAGACTCACACCTAGAGTAGCAGAGGACGAGAGGACATGACATTAGCCCTGCCGACCATTTCCCAAGGCTCCTCAGACCTCACTGACCCTGACTAGTCAGTGTCTTTGCAGCCTTCACTGGTCTCACCATGAATGTCAGTGACAAGTTTGAGACACAGTCAGAATTTTCCTACACTAGGTGCCCTTTAGCCTGTGTGTTCACTTTCCTTTATCTGTACTCCAAAAGTAAATTCACCACAAAAATGATCAGAAGTCTGACAGTGCTTTTCTTCAACCTCCAGAGTCATATCACTCTTAATCCATCCTGTTGCATTCAAAATGAATTGCATACTTTCAGGACAAGCTCACTCCAAGAAATACAGCCCACGTTTCTTTTTCATGGGCACCAGTTACACTAATACTGGCATCATAAAAACTCATTAACAAAGCTAAGAAAGTTTTGCAGGGCTGTATTTTTTATTCTGACAGGTAAAATGGTATCTCCTAATACTTCAAACTCTGCCTTTGGAACTTGTAAAAGCAAAGCCAAGGATTGTTGAATTTTTCTCTGGCTCTCTCTTTTGGGGTGTTAACCAGTCAAACTTTCCATCGAAGGGCAGCGTGATAATGTTACATGCCAAGGGTTTCTACTTTGTAGCTAACAGTCCAGGCTGTGACTTCACACCCCCAGACTGTGCTGCTCCATATAGACTGCGAGCAACTGCTTGTTATGATTGTTTCTCCATAGGAACCAGAAGCATAAAAAAGATTAGCCAGAAAATTCAATGCTTAGAAATCAGAGGCTTCCTCCCTCCACATCCATAATTACATATTTTCCTTGCTAAGCCTGCAGTGCCCTTGAAGACAGAGGTTTCCAAGAATCCATGTCAACTCATCAACCCTTCTTTGGGGAGTACCAAGAATACTCTTAATGTGCAAGAAAGAACAGATTTTATGACTTACGCCTGACTGAGCTTATAAAGGCCTTCACAAACTTCACACCATATCTGTGGTCAGGCTTATGAATGCGGCCAAGCTGGACCAAGTGGTGATCCAAAGGGTAGCTGGCTAGATCTTCCAGTTCCTGGTCGTTCCAAGAAGGGCCAAGGGAAAACACAAATAAGGCATAACCTTGACACTTGGCTCTCAAGGATTCTTTCTTTAAGGTTTCCCTATCCAAGTGACTGGTTTCCCCAGCAGATATCACAAAAATGACTTTATTTCTTCTCAGATTGGGTGTACTCAAGAAGACATTGTTCAGAGTCCACTGTAAGGCATGACCAATAAAAGCATCTCCATTGAGCTGCTGAACTGATTCTTCCACGTGCCTCTTCATAAGGCGTTTACTCTTGTAGGTGGTAAGGTTGAATTCACTTCTAACGGGACTCCTCTGAGTGTTGGGTAGGAAGTGGGGGGGAGCATGGCTTAATAGGGCCACCCGGTCTCCAGTGACAGAGGTCTCAGGCTCTGGGGTGATGTCAAAGTGATCTAACAGTGCTCCCAGGAAGCCTCTTATGTCTTCAAATTCTGCACTTCCCACGTGCCGGGAGCCATCCAGAAGGAAAGCAGCGTCCATGTAAGATTGCACAGCTGGTGGTCTGGCTTTGTCGCAAGAAGCATCCGGCTTGCAGACATCTGCAGACCAAAAGTCACTTAGGGTTACTAAACAGAAACGGACAGAAAAGGAAGAGATAGCATCTCAAACATTTCGACATTTGGAAGCTGCATAATCTTTGATGTTAAAGTAGTAACTAAATGATTTTGAGGTCAGCAACAGGAAGATTTCCTAGTACGTGGTTTGCATTTTGATCCCCAAAATACAGATTTTTATACACAGCCCGTGTCTTGAGTTCCATTCACTAATATTATCTGACTTTTTAAAATTAGGTTGCTTTCAACAGAGGTTTCATCTTGGCTCTGCTTTAAGTTTATAAAGATTGAAGTGGACAATTCATCTCATGATTGTACATGATATACTATATCATGACATAGAAACTAATGATCTCTCTAACTGACAATATACAGGTTAAACCAATGGCCCCTATCATCCCACGCACACTGCTTTACTATGAAAAGTAATCTGCTTAAAAAGTAAGAGTGAAAAAAGCAATGCATCTTTTATTTCAATTTAAATAAAAGTTTATAACTCTATCTATGTAGAGACATTAAGGACAAAACTACCGCTCATGTCTTATGTTCAAAGTACCTATTAGTTGAAAGCTCAGTATGTGTTTGTTAAATAAACGAATATAAATACTACATGTTAACGGACTTACATAAAATATGAGGTCACTTTAATAATTATGCATATCTCATTTAAAAAAGGTATAGTAATAAAAACAGTGCATTAATTTATTGAACCTGACCACAATGAATATTCAGAGGAATAAAATTAACTTGGAAATGAAAGGATCTTAGAGGTCACCTAATCTTCTAATTTTACTGAAGAGTCTGAGGGCGGGAGAATAGAGTTATTTTGCCAGAGGAGACACCAGCATTTCTAGAAGGGTCTGCGTATGAAGTCAGTGTGGTACTGTTTGAGGCAAGGCCACATAGTACAGCAGAGGGGAGGCCCCTTGGCCTGAGAGCCAGGATGCCTGGGTTCTGGTCTAGCTGTCCCCAGTAACAAACATGCTGTGTGCCCCCATCTAAGCCAAGACTGGGCCTTAATTCTGCACAACTAGGTGCTTGGATTAGATTCACCCAGAGAGCCCTTTCAGGGTTGATATTCTGCAATCCTAGATTTCCAATAACAGTTGATGGTTAAGGATGAGAATTAAAGAGAATTTTCTCTTTAAAAACTAAAGAGAAATGGAAAAACACACATGTGGACAGCCAGTACTTAGATATGGGCCTGGCCATGAACAAAAGCTGTCAGATGAAAGGTTAATAACCAGAGTGCAGATCCTTAGGGGATGGAGCAGACTTCAGAACTTCAGACTTACTCATGGACTCAATAGAGATATAAGCTCTGAACAAGTTATGATTCCCTTCTTAAAATTCAATAAAGTTTGATGACGCTGTTTAACAGGCAGATGACAGCACAGTCACCTGTGTGCAAGGCAGTTTCTAAAATCAGGGACAGTAGCCTGCCCATTTATTCAATTTTGTGGGGTTTCTTAATTGCAGGAAACAACAGCCAAAATATCTTCCATTATATGCCTCAGAGACAAAACAAGGATTTAAGCCAAGAAATGGAGCCAAAATATATCCCCAGACACACACTGGCAACTTCTGACCATGCATCAGACCAGCACAATGCATCACTGATGTGTCTACGCACAGCTGAGAACTCTAGGGGGATGTATTTGCCCATGGTGTGGTGAGCTCTTCGGGAGGCGGGGGGAGGAAATGATCAGAGGGCAGCAGAGGGGAAGACAGAAGGAAGAGAGGGTTATTAGGAGAAATCCCACTTCTCCCTTGGAGTCGCCACCTCCCTATGAAGTCACTCACATGACCAGAATGAGCATCTCATTGACACACATGCAGAAGGAGAGGAATTAAGCATTTTCTTCAAGGCCAAATACAGAGTTTCAGGGAACAGCATAATAAGATCTGTGTTTCTTATAAATTGCAGGTGTCTTAACGCCAGCTTTCTCGGGTTTGATCTGGCTGTGAGCAAACTATTTCATCTCATCTGTAAAATGGAGCTAATAACCTTTCAAACATTTTAGGGTGATTATAAGGATCAAATGAAACAATGAGAAGAGTGCTTAGAACACAATAAACCCAATAGCCTAAGCATTAAGTATCATCATCATCACCATCAGTGTTATATAAAGCAATTAGAACAGTGTGTGTCTAATAATGAATGTCTGATAACTGGAAGTTATCACACCCACCAGTAACCTCAGTGGGTCCCACTATCTTTGTAATTATTAGAACATTCAAATTATTAGAATACTCAAATACAGGTCTGTCCGGTTCTCCAGCTAGACCTATAGATTGTGTATAAAACACAACCACAGACAAACCAGCATTGCACATCTTTCTGATGCTTAACATTTGGGAGTCTGAGAAAACCTCTTTCCAATGAGAAATGCATGAATTTCTGCTAATTTCCACTCCCACTGTAAAGCATTTCTTTGGGGTTGTGAACATTTGAGATTTAGAAAACTCATAAATATACAGCATGAAGAAGTTGGCAATGGGACAGGCTAAGTTTTTCTAAAAATGATTCCTGTTTCCTAGAAGCTGCATGAGCTGAGAGGCTCCATCTGTGGATGAGGCTGTGTGGCGAGATGAGGCCGGAACCCCAGAGAGATCCTCTCAAGGCCACTAGCGTCTCTGCTGCCAAGTTCCAGCCGCTCCTGCCAATGGTGACTCACTGCACTGCTTAACGGGCCTGATCAAGTTATGTTCTCCCTGTGGGTCTCACCGTAGCAGAAAGTGCACCGCTGGAGTCCCTCTAGTGCTGGTGAAGAGTCAGTCCTGTGTGGAACCATGGTGACTTGGAATCTGCCAGTGTCGTCAATCTGCAAGAAGCAGAAGCAAGAGGAAGAATAGCTTCATGGGTGGGGCAGCAGGAACCTCCCAGGATGGTCCAGAGAGCTGAGATCTGCAGAGGGAAGTGGGGGGCCCTCCCTCTAAGAGGGTCCAAGGGAGGCTGAAGGGCAGAGGGGCTGAGTACTGTCTGGGTTTAACCCACGACTTTCTCTTTAGCTGGATGACAAGTGGCTTTGCCTCTGTTTCCACATCTGTGAACAGAATAGTCATACTACTCCCTAAGAGGGCTACCGTGGGCACTAAATGAATTCATAATTGAAAAGCACTTACTGGCACCAGGTAGGTGCCACGTGGGTCATCAGAGACAGCAAAGCACTTCCACTCACAGCCCAGTGAGTTCGTTCTTAAGTTCATCATTCCCATTTTACAGACGAGGAAACTGAAGCTCAGAGAAAGGTTAAAGGACTGATCAAAAGACACTGGCCATGGAAACCATTTAAGGAAAAGGACCAGAGACACCCCTCTTCCCAAGTCCAGACAAGTGTGTGAAATCACAGATGTGCTTTAGAACTGGCTTTGAGTTCCCACCATGAACAAGGCATTGACCCTGTCTTTGAAGTGCAGACCCAGATTCACGTCCAGGCAGCTCTCCTCTGAACAACCTCCCACCCTTTCCAATTTGGCCCTATTATTAGTAACCTCCCCGAGGAATTTGAGGCTGGAGAGAGGCAGACAATATGGAGGCTCCTAATAATGAAGAATAACTAGCTTGTCAGTTAATTGACTCAGAGATCACTGACAGTCGAAAACGTATTGTGGGTGTGATCCTACCCAATGCCTCAGAGATGTGTCACACAACATTTAGTCTCTCTTGTGAACCCATCTGGCTAACCCCCTCCCCTCCTTCTCAGGGAAGCTTCCTTCCCATACTTGATCCACAGAGGTGCGACTCAGGCAGCTGTGTTGGTGTGGGGTGACCCCATCTCTCAGCAGAGCGGATTGCATCAGGGATGGACACCTGAGCCGATCAGAAACACAGAACTGGGGTCCTGAGGGCAGTGCGTCTCCCCGTCTTAGTGCTGAGCACGGACAGGGCTGCAGGCTGGTCATCTTCTATGTTGTTCACTGAGGAGCAAGGGACATGGGAAGGGGGGTGGGGGCTTTCCTGAGAGTTATCTCTGTTTCTTCCCATCTTTTATTCTCCCGTGTATAAGAGATGGAGAAATCAGCACTCCCCTGAATTCCTCCCTGGGAGACCACTGTGTTTGCCTTCCTAAGCCATCTGGGTGAGAGGGGGAGGCTCGGAGGGAATAAGCGGTAACTGAAGCTTTTAGCTAAATTTCTAGGCACAAATGCATAGAGAAAGGAAGGTATGGTGTCTGACAAAGACTGAGAGGGAAGAAACAGAGTGAGAGTGAGCATCGTGTGATTTAAGAGAAGAGAGAAAAAGAAAATACCCTGTGATGAAATTCCACATATAAGCAAGTTTTAAAAAATGGTACAAATGAACTTATTTACAAAACAGAAGTAGAGTTACAGATGTGGAAAACAAACATAATTACCAAGGGGTAGGAGGGATAAACTGGGAGATTGGGATGTACATATACACATCACTGTATATAAAATAGATAACTAATAAGAACCTACTGTATAGCACAGGGAACTCTACTCAATACTCTGTAATGACCTATATGGGAAAAGAATCTAAAAAAGAGTGGATATATGTATATGTATAACTGATTCACTTTGCTGTACACCTGAAACTAACAACATTGTAAAGCAACGATACTCCAATAAAAATTAATTAAAAAAAGAAAAGACCCTGTGATAGTCGGGTGGCAGAAAAGGGACAGGTGGTGGGGACATAAATGGGGACATTTTGTGAATGGGGACCTGTAAACACAGTCTTGATTCTTGATTCTTGTCCACCAGAAGACACAATTAGCCTGAATTATTAATGGCTTTTAATAGGTGTCTGGGCAATATTTCCAGTGAATCATGCCATTGCTTCATCTGGACTGTGATGAGGGACCAGGAAACCAAATCCAGAGAGCATGGATCAGTCCATCTGATAGGGGCAAAGTAATTTCTTATTGCCAACTATCAGGGTCTGGGAAAAAAAAGTCACAGAAGGCTTGAGCTAGAAGAAATTTTAGAAGCCAATCCCACCATTTCATAGATGAGGAAAGTTAGCCCAGAGTGGGGAGGAATACAGATGCCTCCAGTTTAAACTTTGCCTTCTGCACTGTTGGTGGGAAGGTAAATTGATACAGCCACTATGGAGAACAGTATGGAGGTTCCTTAAAAAACTAAAAACAGAACTACCATATGACCCCGCAATCCCACTACTGGGCATATACCCTGAGAAAACCATAATTCAAAAAGAGTCATGTACCACAATGTTCATTGCAGCTCTATTTACAATAGCTAGGACATGGAAACAACCTAAGTGTCCATCAACAGATGAATGGATAAAGAAGATGTGGCACATATATAGAATGGAATATTACTCAGCCATAAAAAGAAATGAAATTGAGTTATTTGTAGTGAGGTGGATGGATCTAGAGTCTGCCATACAGAGTGAAGTAAGTCAGAAAGAGAAAAACAAATACCGTATGCTAACACATATATATGGAATCAAAAAAAAAATGCTGCTAATGAACCGAGTGGCAGGGCAGGAATAAAGGCACAGATGTAGAGAATGGACTTGAGGACACAAGGGTTGGAAGGGGAAGCTTGGGTGAAGTGAGAGTAGCATCGACATATATACACTACCAAATGTAAAATAGATAGATGGTGGGAAGCAGCAACATAGCACAGGGAGATCAGCTCCATGCTTTGCGATGACCTAGAGGGGTGGGAAAGGGAGGGTGGGAGGGAGACGCAAGAGGGAGGAGATATGGGGATATATGCACACATATAGCTGATTCACTTTGTTGTAAAGAGAAACTAACACAGTACTGTGAAGCAATTATACTCCAATAAAGGTTTATTAAAAACAAAACAAAACAAAACAAAAACTTTGCTCTCCCCACATAAGACCTACCTTCCACCCTCTGCCTGAGCTACTTCGACTATAGTTTTGTATCAGGGGGTTCTAACTTGATTTGGAACAGTGTTCTCACCATGTCATCCAGAGATTGCTGCCCTTTGTTCACTAGCTTGTGTTCTGTGTGTCTACCATGTGGCAACTTCCATCCTTCTGGCAGTGGCACTAGTTGATAACTTAGGCTTCACATTTAACCATGTATCAACATGTTGGTGTCAACCTAAAGCCATACTTTCCACTCATTGATTCTAGTGCGTCTTTTTTTTTTTTTTTTTTTTTTTTTTACAGGGAGAGACCTCAGGGGGTCTGTGCTCTCCACTTCCCTTCCCCCAAGTAATTTCCTAATCAATAAAGTTCGGCAGATGTGATCTTAGAGATCACTCATCCTACCACACGTCATCGGAGCAACTGTAATTAGCATATCACAGAAAAATTCCCCAAGATGAATGTGAGTTGGGGATTTAAAATAAAGGGTCCTATGGGTCACTTTTCTTATTGCTCACTTTCCTGTGGATTCAAAGATGCACCAGCTTGGATGATCCACAGATGGGTAAAATGAGCCTTCAGTACATCATTCTGGATGATACCCTGCTCTTTGCTTTCTCAACATCATGGGGCTCCATGAATTGGTGCATTTGAAAAAGATACCATTAACATTCTTTAGACAATTCTCTATTAACAAAGGAAATCCATATAAAAATAAAAGGGCAGGGTGCTCAGAGTGCTAAAGTTTCCCATTAACCCTCTCTCCCCCCAATTTCAGCTCTGTTTCATCACTAGAATAATCTGTAATGTCAACTATTACACCTAATGTTTCTCTCACCTGCAAAGCTAAACAGCAGAGTAAAGGAAAAAAAATAAGTCTAGCTATAAAGGACACATTTCTTTTACATATATTAGAAAGGGAGACCCAGCCCACATTAGAATTCTTCACGGGCAGCAAATAAAATTTCACCAGAATTAAGAGGTAATTGCCCAACAAATTTAAAGGAAAAACCCTACGGACAAAACAAAGCTGAGATTGAGTTTTTTCCAATCAAAAATAGTCTTCCATTCCAGAAGGATGAACAGCTCATCACTTGGCTTCAGACCATCATGAAAAATTTCCAAGATGGTGATCACACAACACGTTTGCTCAGAAACATAGGGAAATGAGCCCATGTTTTCAGAGCAGCTGCTTCTGAGACCTGCCACATGTGTCTACACAGGTTCCAAATTTCAGTTGGATTCTACTGAACTCTCAGATGAATCAAGATATAGAAAAGTCACAATGGTTATGAAATGAACAAGGGGTTTTGTGATATGGCCTCCAAATAAAAATTTATTGTGTCATTAAAACTTTGAGCTCTGTTCTTAAAGTACTAATAAATGACAGTTTAAGAGCAAGCGAAGAGATGGATAGAAGAAAGAAACAGAAGGGAAATGGAGAAGTAGTAACATCATCTCTCTTCTGCAATGTCAGATATTGGGTTCTCATCAATTTGTTTTGAGCCCTTCTAGACAACCCTGCATAGCTCCATCCTCTAATAGGTGAGGTCTTTTGGTTTTCTACTTACTCTTGTGTCCTCAGAGCCTAGGATGGCACCTGGTATATATGAGCTGCTCACTCAACATCTGTTGGATGAATGAACCTTGGGACCAAGTCTGACTTCTGTCTGCAACTCTAACTCTTTTTCTACCCAAGGGATATTGGGGCCAATACTGCTCCAATCTGTGAGGGTCATTGTCAAGAATCTGAACCTTCATTGGTGCTCTTTTGAGATCAATTTCTTCAAGAAAGGAACAAGGAGTCTCTAGGTGATGTGGGTAGAATCTCTAAGTGGGACTGTTAGCACTCCAAAGTTTAAAAGAAAAACTCTACAAAATATATTTTCTAAAGTTATACGCTATGCACATACCTTTGAGAGGGTAGGTGGAATTGCATCTGTTTAAATTTGTATTGCAAGTACCATCAATCATTTGTGTCAGGATATTAAGCTGTCTCCTATTTTGTGACTAAATAAAGCCAAAGAACAATGGTTGTTCCCAATAAACAGAGGGAATTAGGAGGACTCTGTGTGTAACCAAATCCACTTACAGAATCTTTGAGCCGCTGCCTCTCAAAGCAGCTTCATTAGCATAGGCGGGCCCCAGTCTTCTAATTTATGTGCATTTTCTTTTCTGAGCCTCATAGATCAGGCTGCTCGTTTGCATAATTCTGAGTTAGTTTCAATGATGCTAATAGCAGTTTCAGCTTCTTTACAACCCAGACTTTAATACAGTTGAACAGATTTTAGTTCACCATCAAGAAACTGATAACAATAATAATTAAAGCAAGAGCTACCATTCTTGAGTGTTTGCTATGTCCTAGGCACTGGTGCATAGAGTTACATCATTTCTTCTTCACACCAATGCTAGGAAACAAGCACCACTTTCTGCATTCTACAGAGGAGTACTATATTTCAATTCTGGTCTGCTTAGTTTAGCACTTTCACAGAAAATTAGGGAGCTGGAGAGGGTCTCAAAAAAGCCACTTAATCCTAGTTCTCCAGGAAAGACAGAAGTCACCTTTGCCAGGTGAGTGACCGCCCCTAAAAAAGGCCTTCAGAGAAAGGTGGTGTCTTGACCACCTACATTTAGCCATCTGGCCCATGGCAACGTTAAGTCAATCTTGCCTTCAGAAAGCTCTTACTCAAATCTAAACTGGAGTTTCCACTGCTATGATTCTCAGTTTCTCTAATAAGAGATTTTGTTAACTTGGAGTTGGCTGGCTAGTTTTCTCCAGTAATAATCCTGCACACACCTGAAGGCAGTGACTCGGTCACTTCTCACTTTCCTTTCTCTACGTGAATTAATTTTTAAACGCTTGTCCTTCTGGTTCAGGTTGCATTTTCCAATACCCTTTGCAGATGCATGGGGTCTCTCCTCATGGCTTCCCCATGAATGGAGAACAAAGCAGCATGTTGGGTGGTCACAGATGACAAGAAGGACACTCTGCCAGGTCCAGCAGGTATTTTGTAAGGAACCCCTGCCACTGAGGCTCTATTGATAGAGTGTTTTAAAGGTCGCCGTGATCCTAGGTGGTTTATTTAGAAATGCTACACAGTAAGATTTTTTTTTAAATTAATTAATTAATTATTGATTGCGTTGGGTCTTTGTTGCTGTGTGTGGTCTTTCTCTAGTTGCAGCGAGCAGGGGCTACTCTGCTGCGGTGCATGGGCTTCTCGTTGCTGTGGCTTGTCTTTGTTGTGGAGCACGGGCTCTAGAGCGCAGGCTTCAGTAGTTGTGGCGCATGTGCTTAGTTGCTCCGTGGCATGTGGTATCTTCCGGAAGCAGGGCTCGAACCCATGTCCCCTGTGTTGGCAGTTGGATTCTTAACCACTGTGCCACCCAGGATGTCCCCACAGTAAGATTTTAATCTTCAACCTAAGAAGCTGTAACTGGAATGGCTTTTCCTTTATAAAGTATGGATAGTTACATGATTGGTGAAGTTATAAAATCAGTCCTTTGGTTTCCATTCCATGACCACATCAGTGACATCCACGAATATTTACTGGCTACCCAGATTTAGTATCTTTAGATCCGGAGCCAACTCAGAGAGTCCCTTGGAGAAGCACTAGAATAGAGGCCTGGATTCAAGCCCTGACATTGCCACTTGTCAGCTGTGTGAACCTGGGCATAGGGTCCACCCCTCCAGACTCAGTGTTCTTACCCGTACAACGGGAATAACAATGATTCCCATCTCATACACACTGCTTGTGGGAACTAAACAGGATGATGCCCATCAAGGGCTTGGCATGTTCCTGGTACATAGTAATAAACACTTAGTACAGCTCCATGCTTTCTTGTAAATGCCCCTGAGTACAGGCAAAAAAGAGAGAGAAGAGTTATGAGGCAGCTTGCCCTTCTTACCACAAGCGAGCGCTCGATGGCGGGCACCTGGCTGAAGGCGATCACCACCGGGATGATGTCCAGGGCGCTGAACTCCAGGCCGGCCGTCGTGATGGTCTGGGCATCCGCAGATGGGCCGCCACTGAAGAACGTGGCTATTCTTCTGGTGTGAGCCCCTGGGAGCATCCGCTTGAAGACATTCCTGGAGACAAACCTCATGGCCTTGCCAATGTCCCTGCTGGACGTGGACTGCTCGTAAGGAAGGGCCTCGATCTCTCTGAGGAGTCTGTCCTTCCTGTAGGCGTCGGAGAAGCGGATGAGGAGCCTGGCGTGGGAGTCGTAGGTGAGCACGGCCACGCGCGCGCCCGCAGGGCAGCGGTTCTCCCGGACCCGGAGACCGCCCAACAGGGAGGTCATCATCTCCTTCATCCGTGCGAACTCTGGCTCCGTGACGCCCCGGGACTGGTCTAGCGCGAACACCAGCTCCGTGGGATGCACAGGGCACCGCGGGGCTCCTAAAAGGCCAGAACATGTGTCTTACCACAAGAACACTTGCTTAAAAATGAAAAAAAGATATGCACATAGAAGGCGAAGTAATTTAGATGTTAAAATATGGAAACACAATCATTAAATATAAATAACTTAAATAGTAAAACAAACACTTAAATCTTTAATAATTAAAATGGTATTCTAAAAACTGACTTTGATCTTTTAAATAAAGCAAAAGATGAACTCATTTATGAAACAGAAACAGACTCATAGACATAGAAAACAAACTTACGGTTACCAAAGGGGATAGGGGTGGAGATATATTAGGAGTTTGGGATTAGCAGATATATGATATTATATATAGAATAGATAAACAAGGTCCTACTGTATAGCACAGGGAACTATATTCAATATCCTGTAATAAACCATAACGGAAAAGAATCTGAAAAAGAGTATGTGGGGGTGTGTGTTAATTTCTGCTGTACACCAGAAACTAACACAACATTGTAAATCAACTCTACTTCAATTTAAAAAATACAAGAAAAGTCTATAATTCAATTTGAGTTTTAATGAAATTTGTAAGTTCATTACTAAAACTCCTAAATAATAAAGAGCTCATGGACATGCCCTTTTACCTACAGAGATTGGATCGATGGTATCATGTTTGTTCCTGAAATTTTGTTAAACAAACTAAAACATACATTCTTTACTTAATAAGGAAATTTAACAGGGGTTAAAAAGGGATGAAAGCTCTGTTGATAATTTCAGACAGATTGGGATTTACCCTCTCTGTGCCTCAGTTTGCTCATCTGTAAAATGACAGTCCTAACCGCACCCACTGCCTAGGCCTGTGCTGGGGATTAAGTGAATCAACACAGGTAAAGAAAGCACTTAGGACCACAGTACCTGGTACACAGCAGGTGCTCAACTAATGTTCACCATTACTGTTATTATTACAGACTTACTCATTGTGAAAAAGAACAGCTATATTACTTAAAAGAATGAGGAAACCTCAACTGATAAATTTTTATTTAACAGTTAGAAATGCAAGTTTAACCAATAAATATGCCTTATTACTTAGAGAAACTCTGAATTAGGATGGTTAAACACGAATGTAAGTGTTAAGATTTATTCATTGATCCCAATTCACTCATTCTAATCCCAGTATTCTGCACTTATCACAGTCGGAGATTTATTTATGTCTAATTATCTGATTAACATTTGCCTCTCCCACTACTTTATGAAGTGTGGAGACAGGGATGATCTCTCTCTTGAATGCCAGATTCTTAGTCCCTGCCATAAAGCTGGGATCTCATAAATGTTGAGTGAAAAAGAACCAAACAAAGGACAGTTCTTTGCAACAGGTACAGGAAAAACAGAACTTTCTGGATAGGTGAGATGCCTGGTGTTGAGATACATGCTGGTAAGAGGAAATCTGGCTGATGTGCTCCCCTTGGAGGGGGCTGTCTCCTCTCATTCAGAGGCCAGCAACTCAGCTCTTTCCAGGCGAGCTCAGGACTCAGACCCACCGGGACTGGCTAGGTTGGCCAGGCTGGCCCAGGAGGGGTCCCCCTCTCAGCTGGGCTTCATCACCTTAGTGCTAGATTATCATCTCCTCTGGTCCTAGACTCTGTGACCTTCACAGGCAAAAGGACCAGTAAGAATAAATGTTCAAACCCAATCAAACTGTGTATCTCAGTGGAGACAGGACAGGATTTATTAGCCTCTGAGTCTAATTTAGTGGGCTGAGCAGATATTAAAAAAATCAAGGTCACGTCAATTTTACAAGAAAAAATGGGTAAAATTATGACCAAACATGACAGTGGTCTGCTAGCTCTTTGTCTGGGCTGCTATTTCATATGGGAACAACAGCAGTGATAACAACAATGCAGCTTCAGCTGTAATTTAGAGGTAAAGGGAAAAAAAGATATAAACACTGGCTGTTATCAAGTTTTCAGGAAAAAAACACCTACGGGCTAACTCAGCTTGTTGCCAGGACCCCGAGGATCTTGAGGAAGGCTGGGCTGGACTGTGGAGGCACCGAGGAGGCCCCCCTCAGACGTGGACCCCCACATGGAGACCCAACTTACTGACCAGAGCAGGTGACAATGAGTACTGAGGAAGGCAAACACAACACCCGCCACGTGACTACCACCCAGCAGTGGCGGCCCATCCAGGCCACCGCCATATTTGCCTGGAATAGCTCCACGTGGCCCCCTCCCCCCAACACTAGCCCTCTGGCTTTTATGCTTCTCCTCCCTACAATCCACTCTCCCACAATGGCCCAAATAAGCTTTAAAAAATTGTTCATCAGTTCACGTTTATACCTTCAATACTTTTAATAAGCTCTTTAATACCCTTCCATTCCAATCTGAATAAAATCTGGCCTCCTGATTATAACCTACAAAACTCAGTGCAATCTGGTCCCACTTCCTTCTCCATTTTTGCACATGCCATGACCCCTCCTCACCATGTCTCAGTCACACTGGGCTTCCGTCAGCAGCTAGAAAACACCTGGGTCTGTTTTGTATCATGGCCTTTGCACTTGTAAAGATTGTAGGATTCCCTGCCTGGATCTTGCAAAGCTGGCTTCTTTTTATTCTTCATCCAAACTTCAATGTCATTGTCTCAAAGAGGAGCCCTCCATTCAAAGGCATTTCTCCCCTCCCCTAGTGTCATTTTGTGACAGGACCTTCCATTATTTATCTCTTTCACAGCAACTAAAATATTCTGTAATTCTTTCCTTTGTTTACTTACTACCTGGATCCCTCCATTAAGATGGAAGCTTCTGAAGACAGGAATTATGTCCATCTTATTCAGCCCTCTGTCCCCAGTGTCTGGGACAGAGACTGGAACATAACAGGCTTCCAAAACACATTTGTTGAATGAGTGAACAAGCAATCAGAAGGCATGGATCGATGGATTTATACAAAAGGTATAAAAGTATAAGAGGGTGATGATGGGTTTATACAGAAACATCATGTAATAAGCTTTTGTAATATTCCTGAACGATGGCCCAGAAAGATACTAAGCCAACTTGGTAATTAACATCAGCCAAGTGCTCCACAGATTTTAGCACTATCTGAGCTGCACATGCAGATAATTTGCTATCTGATCATCCCTACCTTTGTTCCACACACTTCTGCCCTTTGCATCTTAATCCCTAACCACAAGACTACGGAGACAGGATAACAAATGGAGAGAGAAAATGGAGGGAGGGAGAAATGTTTTTGAAATTACAAAAAAATCTCTTGGTAAGGTAAATGGCAATGTTAGTCATTAAAATATAAATAATTAAAAAAATCAAACCACTTCGTTGGCAAAGAGCTATGAGACCCAGCTTAAACTCAAGTGATTTATTGGAGGCAGAGATGTGCTACCAGTATGAGGCAGCAAAGAAGTCCAGATAAAGTTTTTATCATTTGGCAGGCAACACATTGTTCTAACTCATCTTTCCAGATGTACCACATTTTGGAGCTCGATTATAATATGCTATAAATAAAGATTACTCACCATGTCTGCCAGCTAGGGAAGAAGAACAAAGGAGGTTGGGTTATTATTTGGTAGGGTAACAGTGTTCTGTATTGTGTAAGAAATCAAGCAGCCAAGGTTCCGCCTTGTGAGCTTTTTGTAGATGACTCAAAAACCAAGGCAACAAATAGCGTTTGGAGAAATGCAGACAGATCCAACATGTTGGTAAAAGCACAGGTCCTTCCGTAGGGAACGGGATGGGAGAAATAGGAGGGCCATAAATCAGCGGCGTATAGCCAGCTGTCAGAGGGAAAGGATTTCTGCCTGGGAGGGAACATTATGTTGCAGAGAGGTGCACTGAATTTGGAAAGTTAAAAGGTCCCCAAAAAAAAAAAAAGGTCCTAACCACTCTTTACTCTAGATTTTCCCCATGTAGATATCTATAGCTATCAATTACATATATGTATACATATATGTGTACATATATGTAATGTGTGTGTATATATATACATATATATAAACATCAGAGATGGATTTAGTCATAAGTAAATGAAGCTTAAACTTTAGGACTGTACTGTCCAATATGAAAGCCACTAGCCTCATGTGACTATTTACATTTGAATCAATTAAAATTAAATGAGGGACTTCCCTGGTGGTCCAGTGGTTAAGAATCTGTCCTGCAATGCAGGGGACACCAGTTCGATCACTGTTTGGGGAACTAAGATCCCACATGCTGCGGGGCAACTAAGCTTGCGCACCGCAACTACTGAGCCTGTGAGCCACAACTAGAGAGCCTGCGTGCTGCAACTACAGAGCCCACATGCTCTGGAGCCTGTGAGCTACAACGAGAGAGAAGCCCGTGCACAGCAACAAGAGATCCTGCATCCTGCAACTAAGACATGATGCATCCAAAAAAAAAAAAATTAAAAAAAAGGAAATAAATTCAGCTTCTCAGTTACACTAACCATCTATCAAGGCTCAAAGTCCCATGTGGTTAGTGGCTACATATTTAATAGTGCAGTGGATACTTCCATCATTGCAGAGAGTTCTGGACAGCACTGCTCTCGACCTCTCACCCACGGGCCCCTTGCAAGGCCTTGAGAAGGGCCTTAGCCACGTGTTCACATGATCATGTGATTTTATAATAGAAGTCAGTAGTTGTGATTTCCTTTCTTGTCCTAAAGGACACTTTTGAAGTAGTTTTGTACTTACTTTTGGATTTATGATTTTGTATTGAACACCTCAAATTTTAAAAGATCAAGCTTCATCATACTTGGATTTATCCTTGAGTCATCATAGTTCACACGGCTCCCATGTCAGAAGCCCACTCTGCTAATCCAGCCCCAGAGCAACCAGTCTTCATGACCTAATGCATAGATTTTGATTCCCACATACGGATGGCTCCGTTCTGCTACAAAAAGGCAGAGTTAAGATCAGCACTGCATTCAAAGCTTTGAAAAGTCTGTGTCTTTGAGACTGATGCTCTCTACAGAAATGGGCTCTAATTTGTCTATCTTCTCCCTTCAAATACACTTTCATTTTAGAAAATTGAGATATTTCCCAAAAGCCTGGAGGGAACTGTGACATTCTTTTGAGTCCTAGTGTTTATCTGGGAAGTTGTTACGCATTTGTAGGTGAACATTAAATAGCCGACTCTCTCCTCATCTTGTCCGTGGCGTTCTTTTGATGCTGCTAACACGTATTTTGATAGAAGATGCTGCTATAAGGGTCTCAAAGCAAATTCAAAAGAGCATTTGCTAAATCAAAACGCCTTTTTGCTTTTAAAATTTTGAGAGTAAAGAAAATACAGGCAGAATGAGTAATTTTAAAAGCAAATTAGTCTAACTCAAGGTAGTCAAGCACACCTTCTCAGGGAAGGAGTAACAAATGATAAACAGAAGTCAGGGCTCCCACCCACTAGGACACCCCCTTGGCATGGCTGGCTATTTTACACCAGCTGAATTCAACACTTAGGTTTTGTCAGGGGTTAATCATTTTAAAAAGTTTAATGTGACTCCCCACTGATTGATTTCACCATCAGGGGAGTTCTGACCTTGTGTCTCCATTTCCCCCTGGTTAAAAGCACCAGATATAGCCTGACTTAGTGCTTGGAAGCATTTCAATAGACATGCTGGCCGCCAGAGAGGGAGTCAATAGTCACCAGTGTATGCTGCCTCAAAATATACACAGTGACATCTCTAATTTTAAGAAATTGGCTGGTAAATTGTCTCAATTTTGCGTGCAGAATTTGCTGCTTTTCCTCTATGAATGCTGACACCCCGGGTGATCATTCTAAGTGGGGTACTTACGACTGTGGTCCTGCACATGCTGGATGAGCTCACATGTCTGCTCAAAAATAAAACAGAAGGAATTAACCAACAGACTTCCAGGTCCTAGAGTTGAGAAATAAATGTCACAGGGCGCTCAGGCTCCTTTGGAGTTAGCAGGTACGTACGGAGAGGGACGGCAATCCTTTGGCCCCTTTCACACCCTAGGGAAACAAAAAGAGTGTGGTTTCAGGGCTTTGGACACACACATCAGGAACCAGAATGTGCATCAACATTACTCTAAGAAAAAAATAACTTCTTAACGTTTTTATTCTAAGTTCAAGGGAGAAAAGAATTCATGTAGGATACTCATCACCTAATTAACAATAACATTCTAAGGGGAAGAACTGTAAGCAGCGAGCGTCCAATGGCCACTTTCCTCTAGCTGCATCTCTGGATGATATCCAGAAGCTAAGGATGGAGCTGACAATGAGACACTGGCAGGGAGACTCTGGAGCAGGTCCTCAGCCTAGAACTAAATAAGCCTGAACCATCCCCTGTGCCTGCCCCTCCTTAAGGCAGAGGTATAGAGTTCCCCAATGCTTGGCCTTGGCCACTGGGCAGCCGCTAAGCAGAACCTAAATCTATTCCTGCCACTGGTTGGATGACAAAAGGACCAGACTCAAACTGAACTTCTGGAAAGGTAATCCCCATTGTCTTCCCAAAATGAATAGGTATATCTCTGGGTTGGGGATAGAAAGAACAAAGTGGAATTGATTTGAATTTCATGTGTTCAGTCTCATCTTTGGAACAGGAAGAGTCTGGCTGCTCTCACACAGAGACAGGGAAAAATGCGATGGCGCCCCTCCCAAACTCCCAAAGAAAATAAGTTCCATGTGAATGCAGCGTTAGTAACTTATTTATTAATTTCCTCTCACTTTCTTTCATTCACTGATAACTTACTGACTGTGAGAAAAGGGCAAGGATTGGCCAGATAAATAAAATTCACTGATCATTGAGAAATCTCATTCTAGATGAAACGAGAAATCTCTTTTCATTTCCTCCTTCAATTCCCCCCACCACCCAAGAAATGGCAACTGATATTTAATCGGCATTTTATTCCCTCCTCTCTCTGAGCACATTAAAGGTGGAAAAATAGTGAAAATCATTGCCAAACTGCAAAGACTGAAAGCACACATATTTGGATAATGAAGACTTCAGGCACCGACTTTTTATTTGGAAAAGGAGCTGATGTGATTTATGGGTTTTCAATTTACCTTGCGTCCAGGAGGTCCCAGCTCCCCAGGGGATCCCGGCTCTCCTGGAAGCCCAGCAGACACCTCAAAGCAGAATTTATTTACTTTAGAATTATACATACATGTTTGTGTGTTTGTGGGTGTGGGTGTTTTACATTTCAAAAGCAATACACTTTCATTTTAGAAAATTGAGAGATTTCCAAAAGGCACACAGAAGGAAAAAAATCCTCAGCAACCTCTTCTCCCCCAAATAATCCTTGTTGACATTTTGGTGTCTTTTCCTCTGGTCTTTTATTTGTTTATCCTTTTGTTATTAATCTATACATATTTTAATATATTTTTATACTTTTTCCTGTTGCCTTTTAAACTAAATATATACCTTGGGGCATTTTCAGGTTACTAAATATTCTTTCACAAAAATCACCTTTCATGGCTGCCATAGTATTCGATTACATGGATATACCATAATTTATTTAATCAGTCCATTATGGTTGGTATTTAAGTTTGCTGTTGTTGTAATAAGCATGCCACTATAAAGTCATATGTGCAATTCTGATTATTTCCTTAGGGAACATTGTTAGAACTAGAATTGCTGGGTCAAGGGAGAAATTTTTATCTAAATAAATTTTTATCTCAACTTATCTAAATTTAGTAGGTGATTAAACTGAAAAACAAACACATGAACAAAACCCCAGAAAAATAAAAATTTAAGTATAAAAACCTTTGAAGTAACTACAACAAAAAAATATTTAGTTGTTGGCTGGAAATATTTGTAGTAAAATGGGGAATAACAGCAGTAAATAAAAAGAACATTTGTTGACTATTTACTTTATTCATGTGCATTCAACAGTATAATTTATCATAAAGAAAGCTAGAATTTAGTTTAAGAATTAGGAAAAATTCCTTTGCTCATTCACAATGTCATGGTTTTTATAAGAATAAAAAACAAAGTTGTCTAAAATCAACTTAATTTGTAAAAGCATTGCCTATGGAACAGAAAATAATTATTGATGTCCTTTAGGTCTTCCAATGATATTTACAGCATGCTGGGTTGAGTAAAAAAACAAAACAACAACCTTACTGATCATATTTTATTTAGAAGATATAGATTAACCTCCAGGGCAAAAAAAAAAGCAGACTGAACATTGGCATTTACTTTTGCTCCCTCCAGTGTCTTACTAAAATAATAGTAAGCAGATTTTTTTAAAAGGCAAAAATATGACAAGCATGGGGAGAATGAGAAAGGAGACAACAGCCATCAAACTTCGGAAGCTGGAAAGCAGAAGTACCAGTGTTAAATGACTTAGAGCTGAAAAAGCTGAAGCCTAGGCCAGGAGCAGGGAAAGCCAAGAATCTGTGTGTTTTATAACACACTCTCAGAAGGTACCTCCAGAAGTGGAGGTAAAGGAGAGAGGCTTAATAAGGCAGATTGGTTGAAGATCATTTTAGGAATCCCCAAGCCTCCTCCCCATTCTCTACCATTGGGTGAATGTCTCTTCTTCCTCCTCAGTGACAGAGGTAAAACCCAGGTGTCTGCACTAGGAAACCCTAGGCAGAGCTGAGGGCCAGTGGTACCATCCAGAAAATAGGGTGATCAAATGAAGGTGTGGAATAGATGTGAGACCCCTAGAAAGCTGGGGTTCCCAGAAAGCTGGCAGCCAGAACTTCACCCTCAGGCAGGAGGTTGAAAGAATCTTCTCAGGGGAATCTGACTAGATTTGAGAAGAAAGACCCAAAGATGCTGATGTTAGACGTTTGCTAAGTAACAGCTCAGATCACTCTGTGACACTTGTAGTTGACGAGCCCCCCCCATCTCCTCGGGGTTTCCAATCAGAATTTTTGTCCTCAACTCTTCAATACAGAGAGTTAGCCCATTCCCTGGAAACATGAGAAATAGAGAGCAGGACAGAAAAAAACACACTGCAGGGAACAGACTATGTTGGGCAAAGAAGACTCCAAAAATACTAATTTATATCCTCAGGGAGATGAGATGTTTCAACCATAAAACAAGAGCAGGATAGTATAAAAAAGCAAAAAAAGTGAGTGCTTGAAAATTAAACTATGAGAGAAGCATTGTAAGATAAAGTCAAAGAAATCTCCCAGAAAGTAGAGCAAAAAGACAACGTTCAGAGAAATCAGAGCTAAGTGGCAGAGAGATTGCCAGGTTTTCCTAACAAACCTTGTGAAATTAGTTGACTCTCTAAACCAGTGGTCCTTAACTGGGGTGGGGGGGGGATTTTGTGTCCCTCAACCCTGACTCCTGTGGGGACATCTGGTAATGTCTGGAGACATTGATGGCTGTCATAATGGTGGGGTAAATGTGGACGATGCTGACTCTAGTGGGTAGAGGCCAGGGATGCTGCTAAACATCCTGCAATGCACGGAGCAGCCCCACAGCAATTATCCAGCACAAAATCTCAGCAGTGCTGTGGCTGAGGAACCCTGCCTTGAAGTATGTGCATGTGTGTCAAATTGATAAAAAGAATAAATAAATACAAACATACCTCTATACCCAAAATAAGATAGGTTCAAAATCATGGCAAAATTTTTAAAAAATCCTTCAGTTGGGGGAAAAAGGTGAAGATTTAGAAAACTGAAACTAGGAATGTAATCATTCCAAGAGAACTAAAGAGACACTCAAAGTTTTATCACTAAAACCTTCCAGTGGGAACTGCTGATCTTTCAAAGGGAAAACCTGGAAGTTTTCAGTGTCTAAACTTCAAATTCAAAAATACAGAGATGTAGAGAAAGCAGCATGGCAGGTGAAATAAGCAAGTTAAGAAACAGTGATGAAGGGCTTCCCTGGTGGCGTAGTGGTTAAGAATCCACCTGCCAATGCAGGGGACACGGGTTCAAGCCCTGGTCCAGGATGATCCCACATGCTGTGGAGCAACAAAGCCTGTGTGCCACAACTACTGAGCCTGCAATCTAGAGCTCGCGAGCCACAACTACTGAGCCTGTGTGCCACAACTCCTGAGCCTGCGCTCTAGAGCCCACGAGCCAAAACTACTGAGCCTGCATTCCTAGAGACCGTGCCCTGCAACAAGAGAAGCCACTGCAATGAGAAGCATGCACACCGCAATGAAGAGTAGCTCCCACTCGCTGCAACTAGAGAAAGCCCGCACGCAGCAACAAAGACCCAATGCAGCCAAAAATAAAAAGTAAATTTATATTAAAAAAAAAACAGTGATGAATTGTCCAATGTGGGAAAAAAATTCAAGTAACCAAAGGCCAAGAGGAAAAGATGATATATTTATTCCCCATTAGTTTATTGCTTTTTAAAAATGATTAACGTGCCATTGGGCAGCAAGGGAACCCAAGAAGCTGCTGACCATGTTTGCATGCCTCCAATGTTCAAGGGTAAACTACCTCATTAACAAGTAGAGGGAAAAGATCCAGAGATCTGGATTAATTTGAAAGTCTTTTCAAATTATCTTTCTTTTATCGGTCTTCTTCTTCTTTTTTTGAGAACAAAAATGTTAAAGGATAGTTATCCAAAAACATGTATGAAGAAAAGAATTATATCCAGGAAACAGTCCTCTTGGGAAAAGCAGGATGGAGGGAAAGAAGTTTCTTTATTTTGTACCCCTAAAACCCACATAAATAATCTCTTCACATAAAGTTTTTGTTATACTTTCCAGGAAAAAAACAGATCAGAGTAAAACTAACTATGGTGACAAAACTGAAAAACCACCTCAAATAATAGTTTTATCAGACTTTGTGTTTTTCTTGTCCAGCAATTGACATGGTATCAAGATCAGTTTACCTGATCAGTGCTGTTCTGAAGAAAAGAGATAAAGATGGTCTCAGGAGATAATTGTCATAAGATTTTGTTTTTTATAAAGCCACCATCTCAGTTTTGCAGCTTATGATATATAAAGAGTCAGCAAAGGCAAAATCCATTCTTAGCACACGAGAACCCAAGGTAACCTCGGGATGCTGATGCTTCTGAGGGTGCCGGAGATGGGTGTTTATTCTGAGTGGTCCAAAGCATTAGGCAATGTCTAGGTCCTCCAGGGAATAAAAAGGACGCATTCATTACAGTATATTATTTTACATAATAAATGGAAACTTTCTCCTAGAGCTCAAGAGATACTTTCTTGAGCTAAATTGGGAGAGGACCACCTCATTAAAGTAGTTTAACGAGACCTTAACAGGGGAGACAAGATGCCAGTGGGCATTATATTACACGAGATCTGCGGGGGGGGATGGGATTAAACTGGCCATATTTTGTGGTGCAAAAACAGTTTTGACCACAAGGATTCCTTAAGAAACAACACACAACTTATTTCCAGTGTTAAGAATGGTACTTTGTCAACCAGATCAGGTGAACTTGGTCACTACGAGCCTTATTGCTGGCAATGAAGGATGAGTAAAATATCATTTCCCTTCCCCAAGTTTGCCTTAACAAAAACCACACGTTTTACAAGTCTTTGGGACCAAATGACAACTCAAATGACTGTAAAAGCATGAAAAAGGACTTCCCTGGTGGCGCAGTGGTTAAGAGTCTGCCTGCCAATGCAGGGCACACGGGTTCAAGCCCTGGTCCGGGAAGATCCCACATGCCACGGAGCAACTAAGTCCATGCACTAAAACTACTGAGCCTGCGCTCTAGAGCCCGTGTGCCACAACTACTGAGCCCACATGCCACATCTACTGAAGCCTGCATGCCTAGAGCCCGTGCTCTGCAACAAGAGAAGCCACCACAAGGAGAAGCCTGAGCACTGCAACGAAGAGTAACCCCTGCTCACCGCAACTAGAGAAAGCCCGTGCACAGCAATGAAGACCCAACGCAGCCAAAAATAATAAAATAAATAAATAAATAAACAAAAAAGGACTTCCCAAAGTAGCTGAGGTTGTAAGGCTTTGCAGCCTGAGAAACTTACCATCTTGCCTCTAGTGCCCTTGGGTCCAGTTTCTCCTGGACCACCAGGGTCCCCAACCTCACCCTAAATAAGTTCAGAGAAATAAAATAAAATGGTTAGTAAAATCAAAGGGATATATCTCATTGTATTTTTATACTGATTCCAACATGAAGACATTTTTCACATATATTTTTATTTTTAATAGTCTTCTTTGAAGTGTCTTCCCCCCAATAACCCCTCATTTTTAAATTCTCAACACAGTACACTGGAGCCTCACTATTTTATTCCTCTGTCTCTCCAGCCAGAACACTGCCTCCTTGGAGATATGAACTGTGCTTTTCATTTTGTCCCCTGATCCAATCACAGGACCTAGCATTTACTGAGCTCAGAATCTTTCCAGCAGAAGTGAAAGCCTTAAGGTAGAGGACAGCATCGCTAACTTATTATCTGAAGGTGCCTTATAAACACGTTGGGAGAATTGAGGCAGGTGAGATCAGGTAATTTTGGTTTTCCTTACATTTTACTTCCCTTTGAGCAAAGAGGAAAATACATATCGTAGAGGGGAAGGAGTACACGTGAGGAGAAAAATAAGGATGATTTCTTCCTTTACTTATGAATTAAAAACTAGAAATGAAATATTATTTTTAAAAGTCTGCTTCCTCCTTCTCCCCTTTCCCCATTAAGTTTTCTTTTTATTCATTTATAATTAACTATCCTTCTATTATCCTATAATATATTTCATAAGCCCAGGAGTATCTCTGATTGATCCCTAGTTAGTATGAAGTACACGGTACCTTAGGTCCAATTTCTCCAGGGAATCCTTCTTGCCCCTATAATCGACAGTGGAGAAAATTAATATATGCACATATCACCAGGGTAGGCTTATATTGACTTTAATTTTGCCTGCTGCCTTATTTAGTTTAAGTGCCTCTGAACCAAGGAAGGGCCAGAACAATTGAAAATGAAACTGTATGGCACGATTTGAGAAACTAACTCCAATTTCTAAATTAAACTATTTACTGGTCTCACCAAAATATCATGACAACCTAAGACAAATGGGTAAATGCACACATCTGAGGAATTACACATCAGCTCTCCTTCAAATGTAGACATTTGACAGGATAGCTGGCCATCTGGCCAAGTGTTTCTGAAACAGTCTTCTTAAATGGATTTCAATTTTGGGGAAGAAATTGGGGAAGCCTGCCGTCTAAATTTGATCATTGGTTTTCTGGTCCTCTGTTTACCTTCTTTGGCCACAGACTATAGTTGAAGAGGTATGATAATCCTCATTTGATGAAAAACATACTTTATTTAAGATAAAGTTTATTTTCTGATCATTAAAAGTAAGATCTCCTCAAATATATTTAAAATATAAAAGGATAGAAAGAAGAAAAATCACCCAAATCTAACTTCCCAGAACAGTTACTATAAATATTTTGTCATATTTTCTTTAATCTTTCTAAATGCATTTCTAAAATGCATTTTAGCACAATTGGGACAAATGTTTTTTCTTATTACATTCTGATTTTTACTTGACATTGTCACAGAAGTTCTATACAATTATGTATAAACATTTACATTCATTTTAAAGAGTGGCTAATATTTCAATGTTATAAGCTACTTAATAGTTCCATTTTTAACAAATATTAAGGTTGTTTTCAATTATTCTCTATTCTAATGAAAATTTCACTGGAAATCCTTCATTCATTAGGTTTATTTTAAAGAAATTTTAGCTGTTTGGGGTTTGTTTATTCTTCCAGACAGCCTCTTGCATCATTCCCATTGGGATTTCATTTAGAATTACATTGATCCTTTATAATGCTTTAGACTTTCCAACAGAACTTGGTATGTCTCCATTTATTGAAATTTTATATCTCAGTAATTTTGGTCATAGGTCTTGAACATTTTTGTAGAAAGGATGTTCTTAACTATATTATGTTTTTGTGGATGTTATTATGATTTCTAAGTGGTTATTGTTGGTATATAGCAATCACTGCTTTTGATAAATTTATCTTACTTCCAGACACTTAAATATTCAGTGACAATATAAAGTTATAATTCTGATATAAAGTTACAAGATTTAATTTTGAAGATACTGCTTGGCCCAATGCATTTGGAAAGGCCCTGTAAAACTTCTCACTAATGATTAGAGTAAACATAGTCAGAGGACAAATTTTGGAATGCCTCCCTAAGGCTTTAGATTAGATGTAATGTTCAGGCTGGAACCAGTCAGGCCCTGGCTGCGCATCTCTGCAAAGAACAGAAAATTAATTTCAGGTTTCACTTGTTGCCTGGCCCTTAGGTTTAAGTTGTTTTCTTTTTTTCTACCATATTCCCCACAAGATATCAGCAAATAAATGATCAAAATCTATCTATGAAGGTCCAAGTCTACCTTATTCACTACTTTCTTTTTTCTCTTAAATGTGGCCATAAAGAGCAACAAAAAATAAATGGAAAATGACCAGCTTTCAGTCGATGTGTCTTACCTTTGCTCCTTTACTTCCAACACTACCATAACCTGGGTTACCATCATCACCCTGTAAACAAAGCAATTATTTACAAACATCCCCTACTGCAGACAGAGGCAGGCTTATTCACAAGAGAACTAGACAGCCAGTTTTTTGGTTTGATTAGAAAAAATTAGGCAGCAGGATTCTCCCTCTGGGGCAGGCCACTGACATAGTGGCACTAAAGGAAACTCTCAATAACAGGCACAGACAAGGCACTGTCACTTAATCTCACTTGTCTCATCTGTAAAGACGAATAATAATTGTACCTGTTCATCATGTTATGAGGATTAAATGAGAAAATTTCAGGTGTATAATAATCTTAATAAAAGAAGGTAGAAGTGTTATCTCTCCTGGATAACATTTGTATTTTAATACCTTAGCTCTAAACCATTTTCAGTTTTCTGGATAAAAGTAAGATCTCCTAAATGTCTGGGCACTGGCTACTGTTGGATCCTTGTAGAGGTTTTAGTGAGAAGCCCTGAGCACTGGGGGAAATGTGGGCTTAGTTTCCCATGAACGGGTTTGGATGAGAGGAAAGAATGCAAGAAAGGTTATGGGGTTGTTAAACACAAGTTTTGTCCATTTTATCATTTGGCTTCAAGAGCATCCAGCCAGGATGCTTGGTACCTGGGAAGTTGCTACCTTGGAAAAGCTGGTCAAGATGAGGATGAAATCTCAATCACTAGAAAGCTCTACAGCTAGATTAGGATGTTATCTTCAACATGCTCTTCAGAGAGCCACACCTGATATCTATTGAACTAAAAGGATCCCAAGAGCCAGATCAAAAGTAGGAATAAAATGCAAACCGGCAAGCCTCGAGGACCCCAAAGGCCAACGGCTCCCTTTTCTCCCACATCGCCAGGTTCTCCCTGTCAAACAGAACAATGAAATGTGTCCTTATTAGGTTGTTTTTGTAAAGGAAATTAGAAATGATGGTACTAAGACAAGAATTTTCAACTGCATCCATGTGTATCACAGTGACAATGAGTTTGTGGCCAGGACTGTGTCTGTAAGCAATACAAGAGGAACTGCTGTTGTTGGTGAGTGAAGTCTCCTCCATTGATAAATGAAGCCCCAGCAAGTCTGATGTATTGTTTAGCGCAAGTTGCCATCTTAGCAGCTCAGTGCTATGAGCCGCACCCTTGGAAATGTCTTACCATGAGTCAAAGAGGAGGCTCTGTACTGTCTTAAAAAATTAACAAAACAGTTTTCCATGATGACCCATGCAAATCTTCTGGCTGCTGCAGAAACAAGAGGCCTATTAATCTACTTTTAATCAAGATAGCCAAGGTAGCACGACATCCCTGGCAATAGTTTCTGACTTCTGACTAACAGAACACCTACTGTAGATTATAAATCAATCTCAGTATTACGGTGAGGAAATCCAGCTACATGGGAAAGTTAACATAGGTTTACAAAAGAAGGTTAATTCCTCTTCTTAAAAAAAAAAAGCTTTTAAAGTTTAGATTTTAAATGTACAAAATGTTGTGAAGACAGTACAGAGAGTTCCTATACATTCCACATTTAGCCGCCTATATTGTTAATATCACATTAGTTATATTAGTAGGAACATTTGTCACAGCAAATACATGGATATTAACTCATTAACTAAACCCCATACTTTATTCAGATTTCCTTAGCTTTTACCACTTAATCTCCTTTTCCTGTTCCAGGACCCCATGTCTCTGTAGGCCTCTAGATGGGGACAGTTTATCTGGTTTTCTGGTTTCTGATGACCTTGACAGTTTTGAGAAGCATTGATCAGATATTTTGTAGAATGTCCCTCAGTTGGAGTTTGATTGATGTTGTGCTCATGATTATGCTGTGTTTTATGAGTTTGGGGAGAAAAGACCACAGAGGTGAATTGCCCTTTTTATCACATTGTATCAAGATTATATCCTATCAACATGGCTGGCACTATTGATGGTAACCTTGACCATCTGACTGAGGGAGGCTTGGCTAAGTTTCTCCACTGTCTAGTTATTCCCCCTGCCCTTTCCACAAAGCTCTCTCTGGGAGAAAGAGTGTTGGAAGAAGCCCAGCCCATGCTGAAGGAGTGGGAGTGGTTTACTCATTGTTAAGGACAGAATGACAACACAGTACATGTGAGGAGTCCAAATGAACAAATGTCCACCAGCACTGACTGACCCCGGGGGGAGGGCAGTGGGAAGAGATAAGGTTCCATGGAAGAGAGGCAGAAGATCACCTGCCCTGAAGCCTTTCTTTCAGGGCGGTGTCCCCCACAGTGTGCTCTGGGGGCCACCTGCCTCCAAATTACCTGGGGTCCACGGGAAAAAGGAAATTCCAGGACCCCATCAGTATCAGTCTCTGGTGGTGGAGCCCAAGGATATGCCTTTATAAATAAGCTTCTCCGTGGATTCTTACACACACTGAAATTTGAGAACATCTGTTTTAAGGCAGGAAGACAAGGGAAGCCATGAGGCTTGTCCAGGGTCAACCACTTTATTATTGGTTACAGCCAGATGTTGAGCTCAGTATTAATTGCTGGGTTGCTTGCCTCCCTGGGAACTTGAGCTTAATGGAGTAAGGCAGGAGTAAGTGTCTGGGACTCATCTCAGTTAATTATGAGTCTAGAAGACTTGGTCCACCTTGGGGCTGCCCAAAGGGTTTGGGTTTGCTTTGAGGGCACTTACCCCCCAAATTCTTGCCTGTCCCATTCAAAAGTCCCTCTTATTAATAATGATATTCTTTGGCACAACTACCCTGCTCCTGTCTATCTCCTTCCACACTTCTTTCTACATGCTCAGCTACATCCCCCTCTAGGGTCCCTCCATCCCTGTCTTGGTCCCTTCCAACACACCCTATGGAGTGCCTTCATTTCACATGCAAACCTTCACTATACACCCATGATGTCTGCACACACACATCCTCACTGTAAGATAAACTGTGTTCTTACCAGTGACACCACTTCCCCTCGAGCCCTCTCCAGGGCAAGAAGGCAGCAATGTATCTCTTCCGAACTTTCCTTTCCAGATCATTATTTCTACACCACATGCTCTAGTAATCCCTTCCTTTTCGAGCTGATTATCCTTGTCATCCATGGATCGCATTTCATCCTGCAGTCAGCTGTCTTTGTAACACTCGGCTGCTGGCTCCATCATGTCCGCCCTTCTTAGCAGTTCTCCATTCCAATGCTCGCCCCTCTTCTTATGCCCTCAAGAAATTTCTCCATTAATTATCTACACTTTCTCACATCTTCAACTTCCTCCTTTCTCTCTGTTTTTCTTTTCTCTGTTTATAAAAGTAAACTACAGCCTCTTCTATCATTGAAAACAAATAAATAGCCTGCTCCAATCTGTTCTAGACCTTGCCAGTACTAGCAGTTAATGTCCCATCTCACCCCCAAAGCCTAGTTTCTCCAAAGAGTAGTTTACTGCCCAGCATCCATTTCCTCCTCGTGAACACATTGTTCAGTCCTCTGCAGCCAGTCAATTGCTACATTTTGGAATCTATTCTTTGGCTCATTTAGCCATCAGATGTGGTGGCTTCTCCAGTCCTCTCTTTCTTACCTGCTCGATGCCAGCTGAGACTCCTGACCTCCCTTTCTAGGACTCTCCTTCTCAGCATCCAGTGTACTTTTCTGCTTCTTTCCCATCCTCCACTTACCCTTCTTACAAATGGTCATCACCAAGAGTCCTTTTAAACTCCAAATGATTCTGAAACCTCCATCTCCAACCAGTCCTAGACCCTCTCCTCTATTCCCCAAACAAAGCATTTTTCCTCACTCTTATTCCTCACTCTGACTTTCCCACTTCTGTGATGGGGTTCCTGCTCATGCTGGAAGCCCAGAGTCATCCAGCCCTCTTCTCTCTGCCTCAGTTCCCTCTTGGGAGAGCCCTACAGAGTCATCATGGGTCCCTCCTGTCCTCACCCTGTTAAGTCATCCAATCACTGCTTGTCTTGGAGACTGTGAGAGGACACCAACCTGCCTCCTAGCTTCTAATCTCTCATCCTTCAAAATATTCCCACATTGAGTTGCCTATTTAAGACCTTCCAAAGTCTGGCTGTGCTTGTACACACCAATCACAAATTGTAAATAACACTGTGCTGGCTACCTAGTCAAGTCAGTCACCACAGACTTTCTTGTTCTTTATGGTCCCCCAAACAGGATCATTTTTCATCCCCCAAATACCGGCTCATGGTTTTTTTTTCCAATCCTGTGTTTTCCTTCACATTATTTCTTCAACTTAAATTCTTCATGCCCCCTCTGCTTGCCAAATACTTCTTACCTTCCAAAGTCTACTCAAAATCTGCATCCTCATGATGCCTCTTTTCCCAGCCCAGAAATACTTCTATTAACACTATGCTTAAACCTCTGTTTCAGTCCACTATCCCTGACTAGTGTTTTATGTCATAGACTCTTGTCTTGAAAATATTCTCAATTCTGTGGGGTTGATTCTATGTCATATTTATCATTACACAACCCAGAAATTCTTTCATGAAACAAATATTTTCTAAGCACTTATGACATGCCAGGTACTGTTCAAAGCTCTAGGGATACATCAGTGAGCAAAACAGACAAAGATCTCTGCTCTCCTGGAACTGACTTTAGTCCAGCTGAATGGCAGTGTAGTGTCTTGGTCTTTAAAGGTATTCAGCGAGAGTTTGTATTAATGGAGGAAAGAAATAAAGGAAGAATAAATGAAGAGAAGGAAGGGTGGAAGGTGGGGGAAAGAAAGGAAGGCCTGCCCTAGAACAGTCCCCCTTCCCTGAGATCCTCAGCTGAGATTGGGTGTAGCCCCTTGTGAGATGATGTTGAGCTGGATTCTCATCTGGGTCCACACCCACGTCCTTAAATGCTGCTGGCTCTCTAAGAACCAAGCCAGGGTATAGGAGCAATGAGATATGTTCTCTTTTGTGTTGAAAGGGCCCTGGCTAATATAACCAGACACACTTCCCTTGAGGAGAAAACCTCAGCTTTGGTGTGTATAAAAGAATGTGACTTACTTTATTTCCTTGGCTTCCCACACGGCCTTGACTCCCTGCCTCTCCTGCTGGTCCTGGAAGCCCCTGGAACAAAACAAGGGGTGCAAATATAGCTGAATATAAAGCAGCTTTCCTTGAAACATTCTGTGTCTCTTCTAAGAGGAAAATAAACCACAGATGGGAAAAGAGTTACGGCTTTGGAAAAAAGTATCACAGCTGTCAAATGAAGACTAGTAAATAAAAGAAAATTAATAAAGTAATTCAGGCCAGATGTTGCCTAAATGATTGTATTTCCCTGTGAGTCTTCTCTTCGAAAGAGATTTTAGTTTCTCACTGTTTTGCTCTTATAGCAGATGTTGCTAAAATGTCTAAAATTTGAAGAAGGCATTTCAGATGACGTTTGCCTTGGACTGTATTATTCCTGTTTCCTCGTTTTGAAAAAGCATGTTGTTGTTAAGGTCAGCTTATCTTTATTTGAAAATAATATGATTAATACAATAGAAAACTCAAGGAACTTTACTAAAGATAATTAGCACTCATAAGATATGTTCAGGTGGTACAAGATAAATATTCTGACATCATTTTCTCTTTCCTAGAAAAGTTAGAAAAGTAAATGTAAATAAATTTCCATTTATCAATATGAGAAGAAAACTGTAAAATACTCAGAATAAATTTAACAAGAAAGATAAAAGACCTACATAAAGAAAGTTTTAAGATTTTACTGAAGAACATAATAACAAAATTCAAACAAATGGATAAATATACCATGTATCAATATAGAAAGTCTATTTGATATAATAGAAGTCTCTAATATTCTAGAAAGCATACTTTCTTGGAACAGCTTTAGAGTTGAACATTAAAAAATTCCAATTCAGAGGCAGCCCAACTGCCTTCCTATGCTATTGACACTTGGGATTGGATTTTTTCTTTGGGATATCCAAACATATGGCAACAGATATCTCTTTTGGTTAAACTGTTTACAGGTACTTGTAAATAGTCCAAACACCAGTGAACTGAAATCATTTTCACATTTTTTTTGCCATGGTTACTATAATTTAAAAATAAATAAACCAAATCTGTATAATAAGCATGATACTTAGTAAATTAATTTTATGAGAAAAAATTTAACATTAACCTTTTCATTTTTTAAAGAATTAAAGATGTAATAAGTTGAACATAAAAAATTTCCTAATAGGAAAGATTGTTGAACAATGAGTTAGCTACTAGGAAAGATAATAATGATCTTCCCACAATCTTCCATTTTCCCCTCTTCTTCATCTTAAAAAAGAAGTCTCAATTTCTTCATCCTCCAAAGCTCTTAACCCTTTCCCTTCTTTTACTTCCATCACTGCATGGAGCTCCCATGACCTGCATGTTCAATCCAGTTGACTTTTTTCTGCTCTTACCTTACTTGAATTTGATCATGTGTTCTTTGAAACTTTTCCATTAACTTCTGTAACACCAAGTTACCATGGTCTTCCTGGCTCCTTTCTGGTCTCTTCTCAGTAAACTTTGAAGATTCTCTGTCTTCTATTTGCCTCTTAAATCTCCATGTACCCCAGGGCTCCTCTAACCTTATTTTCTCACTTCATCCCCTTTTCCTGAGTCACACCGCATATATTTTCACATACCACTTCCACAAAATGATTCCTAAATATATGACTCTGGTCCAAACCACTCAACTGAACAGCAGAATCATCTATTAAAATGCCTATTGGGTATTTCATAGGAACTGGTTACCAAAGAAAATCATATTTGCCACCAGCCACACTCAGTCCTATTCTTTTCATAAGGAATGGTGCCACACTTTACTTCTCTTGAAACCCAATCCAGAAACCTAAGAATCATCCTAGACCCCTCCCTCTAGTTCATCTCTCAAAATCAATCAGCTACAAGTCCTACAGGTTCTATCCCCTTTCTGTATCCATCTCTCTTCCATTCCCATGCCATCACCTACGTTCAGGCCCTTCTTGCATTCTTGCCTAAATTCCAGGCTTCCCTGAATGTAGCCTGGCCTCATTCTAATCCATTCTCCTTTCTTTTTCTCTTTTGATTTAAAATGTCAGGCTGACGATGCTATCGCTTTGTCTGAAATTCTGAATTCTGAGTAGATTTCAGAATAAAATTGAAGGTCTTTATTGATATGTAAAATCCCTCAAAATGTGGGTATTGCATGCCTCTGCAGTCATCAGTCACTCTATGGTCATGCTCATCAAACCATCTGAAGTCCCCAAATTCTTCCCATTGTCTTATGTCTCCACACTTACACAAGATGTTCCCTTAGCTGTTCCATTTTCCCATCTAGGGAGAGGTACAATCTCCCTTTCTTGAAAATCTTACTTTTAGCATCACTGTTTCAAGAAGAAGACCTGAACTCCCTGGCTGAATTGGGCCACATAATTGTCCCACAGATTCCTCTACTCTGTAGGTAGTTGTTCATTTATTTCTCTCATCCACTAGATGCCAGCCTGTACACTCCTTGAAACAAGGGGCACATCTTATTGACTTCATATCTCTGGAACTTAGTATTGTATGTAGAACCAATCAATCCACCCATCCATTTCTCTATCTATCCATCCACCTATCCAGGAATGGTCCCCAAGAGGGATGAAATAGTGTGTTTAGCTTGTTGGTCTTCCATATGATATTTTCATGTACTTCACATGTACATGAAACGTACTTCTGAAGTAGAGAGATTTTAATTGTCCTTGACAATAAGAGGTATATTGGAAATCTTGCTTAAGAACTCACTTTTTGTGCTTCCTTCAGACATAATGAGTTCTATGAGATGAAGGAGATTTCTCAGAGATTACTTCCTGTATAGTCCCCACAAGCACACACAAGCACAATGAGAGATAATCTTGTTTGAAAGTCCTTCAAAATAAAAGATTTCTTAGATGGAGGGATGGAAATGGACAGTCTTGTAATTAGAATATCAGAAAACCTGATCCTGTTTCCTGTGCAGAATCACACAAAGTACCAAACCAGGGTTTGTGACTGCTTGAATGGGGCTTAAACTTCAGTGAATTGTTACCCAGATATATTACCTCCTCAAATACAGCTGGTTGTAAAAGGGACTATGTTTGTAAAGGAAAGAAGGAAAATTCCCTGCCACCCCTAAGATATCAAGAGTCAAAAATTTGCCTGGATCTGAGATCAAGAGAAGCTGTGGAGTATAAAAAGGAGCTCAGGGCATCTAAAGGGAAAGAGCATTAGCCAAATCTCCATTGGCTTTTTTGTAATGACAGCCTTTTATTGAGCATTTATTTTGTGGAAGGCACTGTACTAAGAGGTATATATTTATATATAGGCTTCTTCAATCCTTACAACAACACAATGAGATACATGTTTTTTTTAACATCTTTATTGGAGTATAACTGCTTCACAATGGTGTGTTAGTTTCTGCTGTATAACAAAGTGAATCAGCTATACATATACATTTATACCTATTTCTCCTCCCTCTTGCATCTCCCTCCCACCCTCTCTATCCCACCCTTCTAGGTGGACACAAAGCACTGAGCCACGAGGCTGCTTCCCACTAGCTATCTATTTTACATTTGGTAGTTCAGATACATATTCTTAACACCATTTTACCACTCAAAAACAGATTCTCAAAGCATTTAACCACAAATCAATCAGTTAATAAGAGGATGAGATGGGAACGCAACCTGATTCTGACTCTAAAGACTGAACTCCCAGCCACTCTGTCTGCTGTTCTGAGGCCCATGTCTGGGACAGGATTCCAAAACTCTTACCATCTGTGCACCAGCTGAGACTGGAGTTTTAAAAATGTGAATCTCCAAGCTTGATGCAGGAGGCTGGGGCCAGATCTAACCTCCAACATGGGGACTTGGGCTGGGGATCACGTTCCCTTTGAGACTCTGACACAGAGTCCTTGGCAAGCACAACTGCTTAAGTGAGGATAGAAAGGAGGTGTTTAGAGGAGGTGTAAATGTTTTAAAAATGTCCTCAGGTAGCATCTTATCACAAGGGATTGTACTAGGAGTTTGGGATAAATGGCCGGGGCACTGCCAGGAACACTTTGACTTTGGGTGGGATATGGCAGGGCAGGGGCAAGAGGTGTGGGTTCTTCCCATACTTAAAAGGAATCTGGATCAGTTTTATGGGGGTAAAATCTTTTCTACACTCACAACCAGCAAATATCATGCTGGGATGGAACAACTCAAGGAGATTAAATGCTCAGCTTCTGTAAGAGTCAGATATGAGCTAAGTCTGAGAAATAAAAATCAAGAGACCAGCAAGGGGTGAGCTAATGCAAGAGCAAACCCCAAGACACCTGAGAAGATGCTGCCCTGGATGGTGCTAGTGTAGGAGATGGCCCCCAACCTCAACTTCTGATCCTTTTGCATGCACCCTACACTCCATCCACATTGAACCATTTATGGTTTCCCAAACTCACCTTGATCTTTTTTCAGACAACCTGGTTCCTTTCCTGTGCCTGCCTCTCCCTTGGTCACCTGGAAAACACCTCCTTATCCTGCAAAAGCTAAGCCACTCTCTTCCTCCTTTAACTTCATCCATTCTCCCACCACTCTACCTTGGGTATAATTCTATTTTAACATTCAGTACGTCACATCTCAATTATTTGTTTGCATGAGTTTCCTTTATGAGACTGGGAGCACTTGAGGCTAGGGTCTATGTTTCATTCACCCTTTTATTTTACTACAGGGCCTGACACACAGGAAGTGCTCAGTACATGTTTGTCAAGTGAGTAAAATAAATGGTTGATGGATCATCCAATCTGGATTATGCAGAATGATGAAATTCAATGACTGCAATATAGATGATATATTGTTATAGTGTTACTATTATTATGGCCTTCTTTGGATTGGCATTAGCATGCTTTGGGCATAAAATGAGCCTGTTAACTTAGGTAATGTTGATGCAATATAGTAGTAAAAACATTTATATGATGCGTATTATATTGCAGGCACTGTTCTAAGCTCTTATATATATTAAACCATTTAATTTTCACAACAATTCAATGTGGTATCTATTATTACTATTCTCAGTTTACAGCAGGGAAAACTGAGGCACAGAGAGGCTAAATAATTTGCCCAAGGCCACACGGCTAGGAAGATACAAACCTGGCAATCTAACCCAGGCAGGCTGGCTCCAGACTCTGTGCCCTTGACTACTATGCTATGCTTTAGAAAAATAACAACAGAAACTATACTTTGTATCCCAAATTTGCACTGAATAATTTCAACCTTTCTTGATATTTCATGTGATACTTGATATTTCATATAATATTTCTAAGTATTTAAAGAATAATTCCAGCTCTAACTGGAATTAGTATTTTACATCTTATTTTCCATTTCTTTTCTAAGCATTGGTTATATTAGTGTAGGACTTGAAGGTAAACCAAACAAGAAAGGAACAAAGGAAGGTACAAAAGAATATGCCATTCCTTTCAAAGTTTTCTTCTTTCTCATTGTACCATGGACTGTACTTCTTTTATCTCATAGCTATATACTTGGCTGGATTAGCACGTGTGATCTAAGCTGAATTCCCCAACAGTGCATAAATTAATAAGTCTTCAGAACACTGTCAACAGAAGTCACATCCCTTTTTCTAAATGTACATCCTAAGAAACACTTTAGAGCCTGCAGTTAGAAAACACTCATGTAATTCCACTCAAGAGGCTGGTCCTTGTGCTGTAAAACATTATGAAGCCTATGTCAGTGAATTTATAGAGCCAATAAAAAATAATACTCTCTTGTCTATCTGATTGTGTTTGTCTCCCATGGTTTTCCTTTGAAAGCAACAATGTTGAGATCTAATTCATCACCTCCTGAGCACAGAAAATTCTATACATCTTTGAAATGGCACTTTCACTGTTTTGACAAGGGTATTTCCAGAAAAGCAATCAAAGAAAGAAACACATTTTCCAGCCAGTTAAACGGAAGAGCTAGGCTACAGGGAAGTGGTGCCTTTTGACTAACTCTGGTGATGCCAAGAGGCTGGATGATTTATGACTATGACCATTCCTGCCAAGGTGAGATTAAAGGGGACCCTCTCATAGAAGTATGCTACAGGGCAAATGGAATACCTTATTGGAGTAATAGCCACTTGGGTACAATTCTGGATTCTAGAGTGAGGGAATTACCAAGCTCTTTGGATTTCAAACCTTTTACATCTCAATATTTCATATAAACAGATGAGATAATCACCACATGTATGTTTCCTTTGGCATTTACTGTTTTTTTTTTAAATCCCGATTTGTGGTGCCAGCAATGATTCAAGGATGTGAATCCAAAATAGCTACATTTCATCAGTTTAGTCCTACATGAAATTTTAAAGTTTTCATGCTTTTTGAAGGGGCACATTCATCAAAATTAGGAACAAATATCATTATGAGCAGGAATTAATATGCTTTAAAATATTGGGTCATGAGATACAAGTTCATGCAAATAGCTTCTAAAAAATTTTGATGATGAACATATCCACTTAAGCATTGGACCACTGCTCAGTTTAACTAATGGACACAGAGTAATGGATTCCCTTTACCTTCATATTAGCCCAGAGCACAAGTCCCAACTGAGACTTATTCATTCATTTACTGATTAATTCATTATACAAATGTGTGTGGAAGCACTCTTATTCTGGGCTCTGGGACAAAGTCCTAGCCATCACAGAGCTTACAGTCTAGAAGGGAAGACACACAGCTAAGCAAATAAGTATATTCTATGATAGCAGGTAGTCAAGGACCAGATCATGTACAGGGACTTGCTACTCAGAGTGTGGTCTCGGGACCAGCAGCATCAGCATCACCTAGGAGCTTGATGGAAGTGTAGCATCTCAAGCCCCATCCCACAACTACTCAATCAGAATCTGCATTTAAAAAAAAATAATTTTATTTATTTATTTATGACCATGTTGGGTCTTCATTGTGGTGTGTGGGCTTTTCATTGTGGTGTCTTCCCTTATTGGGGAGCACGGCCCCCTAGGTGCATGGGCTTCAGTAGTTGTGGCTCATGGGCTCTAGAGCGTAGGCTCAGTAGTTGTGGCACACGGGCTTAGTTGCTACGCAGCATATGGGATCTTCCCAGACCAGGGCTCGAACCCATGCCCCCTGCATTGGCAGGCGGATTCTTAACCACTGCGCCACCAGGGAAGTCCCCAGAATCTGCATTTTAACAAGTTCTCTATGTGATTATTATGCACTTTGAAGGTAGAGACGTGCTGATATTGGACAGTTCATTCCCAATGCTGGGTGTGTATATTAGAACCACCTGGAGAGAATTAAGATTTAAGTGGTCTGGGGAGAGTTCCAGGTGGTAGAGTATTTTACAGTCATCCTGGGAGATTCTCATGTGTGGTTAGTTGAGGACCACTGAAGTAGGTTGTATTCTGGGTGCAAAAGGAAGCCCCTGAGGACGGGGATAAGGAAGTCATGTGACCTGATTTACATAGAGGAGGAATTCTTAACCTCATAGTAATGGCTGAGCTGCCATCTTCTACCTCTGTGTCTGATTCTGACATAACGACACCCACTCCGTAAGGTAGGGAACAGAATGTGATGTGGCCACCACATCGACCCCCAAAGTCAAACTTCATACACTTTGCTGGTTCACAGGCAGTAGATAACTCCATCTGCAGGGAGGAAACCATAAGGACATCCACATTCAAGCCAAGATCAAAGCCAGATGCAGTCACTGTCTCTCATTACATACCTGGGGACCTTTACTTCCCAGACCTCCTTTTTCTCCTTTCATACCAGCCTCTCCTCTTGGGCCCTACAACAGAGAATTAAAGCATTATTCTCTCCCTAAAAGAGAATACTAGATTATTAACTTGAATATTAAAAATGGAAAAGCTAAGTCAGTAACGTGGACAGAAATTAGAAAGAGAACTTCACTCATGGTTTTGGTTCTGTCTTGGTCGGTCGAGCTCTCCCTCTCTGCAAGGATACAGGGTCCAACCTAGCTCTTAAATGGTTGGGCATTTGTAGTCAAATTGAAGAAATACTGAAGAGCCGAATTTTCCGGTATTGCTTTCTAATTATCCTAAGCATGTTTGTACTCAAAATAAATGTATTTCTTAAGTTAAAAAAATAACTCTTACTTATGTAAATCTGAAACTGGGATAGTTAAGTGGATTTTCTATTTAATGACCACACTGAATACTAAGACATGGCACATGGTAAGATGAAATTTAGATAATTCTACTTCTGTAATATTATGTTGACTATTAACTTTGGCTTCATATGTTATGCGGAGGAACCTTCATGCTGTGCTTGGTTTTTGCATCTCCTTTTAAATTATGTCATAAAAAAGTAAGAGTCTATAAAATGGAAGAAGAGATGTAGTATTATTTGTTTAGTATGAAGTAAAGCCAGCCAATCTATTGAAATGCTTCCCTACGATCTCAGTGGCAAATATTTCTCACTTGAAGGTAAGAAAAGTGAACATTCCTCAGCTGCCAAGTAAGACAAAGAAAAGCCATTGAGTCAGAAAGAGACAGAGGTCCCAGGGGCAGACTGTTTACTGCTCTGAAATCTTGGTAAAATGTGGATTAAGTTTCTCCTCTGATGTCTAAGGATATTTTGCCCAACTTCAGTGCAGCAGGCTGTTAACATATAATAGTTACTTCAATTTTTTTAATCTACGTGAACTAAAACTTTGAAAAATTGCAGGACCATTGCTTATCCTGCATTTGCCAAAGAGCAAATTTACTTCTCAGATTTCAAAAGTAAAAGTTTGGAGAGAAAAAAAAATGTTCTAACTTTCTTATATCTGACCTTTCTTTCACCTCAGCATTTTTGAGGACTTCCCTTCCCTTCTCATGATTATTTTAGGCTACATTTTGCTCTTTCTGGCACATGCTTCTTTTCCCCTCATATAATCAGGGTAAGAGCCAACCATGGCTTGTTCCTTGCAAAGGAAAAAGTGCTTGAGGCAGCTCCCTGGAGAAGTGAGCTAGAAAGATGACTATAGATAACCCCGCTGAAGACCTCAGCTCTATTTGGAACAATTCTTTCCTAGCCTAGAGTCACTTTTTCTACATCACAGGCATCCAGATATATAACACTGAGCTCTTACTTGCTAAATTGACCAAAATTTCCAGTTTTGAGGCTCAGTATTTTCCTTGGTTTGTCTCCCTAGGATACACTAGCCAGCCTGGACCCTGTCCTGGACTAGCCAGCACAGAGACCACTACCCAGCGTGTTCATTCCCTTTCCACCTCTTGACTGGGACAAAACTCAGATAAAGGAGACCAAATGCTGTACAAGTCAAGACTGTGTTGCTTCCTTACTTTACTACCCCGAAAACACTTGAAACATCTGTACTTCTGCAAGGCGGTTGGAGGTATTCTATCAAGGCTTCAGATTCTTCTTTCCATTCTCAAAGCCTGACTAGTCTTTTTTTTTTTTTTGAACATCGTTATTGGAGTATAATTGCTTTACAATGGTGTGTTAGTTTCTGCTGTATAACAAAGTGAATCAGCTGTACCTACATATATATCCCCATATCTCCTCCCTCTTGTGTCTCCCTCCCACACTCCCTATCCCACGCCTCTAGATGGTCACAAAGCACCGAGTTGATCTCCCTGTGCTATGCGGCTGCTTCCCACTAGCTATCCATTTTACATTTGGTAGTATATATATGTCCATGCCACTCTCTCACTTTGACGCAGCTTACCCTTCCCCCTCCCCGTGTCCTCAAGTCCATTCTCTACGTCTGTGTCTTTATTCCTGTCTTGCCTCTAGGTTCTTCAGAACCATTTTTTCAAAGCCTGATTAGTCTTGATACGTACCTGAGGACCCTTAAGTCCCAGTGACCCTGCAAGTCCGTCTGGGCCTGGGTTGCCTGTTTTCCCCTGTGGGGAGAGAGAAATCAAACTGTTAACATTGTTTCCTGAGAAATTTTGTCTTCTTTATGTGCAAGATTCTAAATATTTTTCCAATCACAATGGAAGTGCAGAATCTTTGCAAAAAATATGAAAAATAAAGGTAAATACAACAAGGGAAATAAAAATCTTCTAGGGGCTTCCCTGGTGGTGCAGTGGTTGAGTGTCCGCCTGCCGATGCAGGGGACATGGGTTCGTGCCCTGGTCCGGGAAGATCCCACATGCCGCGGAGTGGCTGGGCCTGTGAGCCATGGCTGCTGAGCCTGAATGTCCGGAGCCTGTGCTCCGCAACGGGAGAGGCCACAACAGTGAGAGGCCCGTGTACCGCAAAAAAAAAAAAAACTTCTATAATCTCATCAAGCTGAGATAACCACAGCTAATATATTGGTGTATTTGCTTTCATTCTTTATACACACGCATGTGTGCACGTGCACACACACACACACACACATCCCTTCTTTTCCTATAATACTTGTTATATACTGTATCAAACTTGGGTGTTGGCCTGAAAAAACTCACAATTTACTCCATATTTTCTTAAAAAATCTCCAGACATCTTACACTGTATTTATATCCAAATAGATTGAATATCTAGGGACCAAAAGTTGAGCATTCCCTTCATATTGCCCTTGAACTCTGCCACAGATAAGAATTCCAAATAAGATTAAAAAGTTTAATTTAGACTATTGGATAGCTTAAGTTTACATCTCAGTTGTTATACAGTTAGATGAGATTAAATGTCCCTCACTGATGCTTTTCCTAGAAATCATAAAGAGGAAATTTCTCAACACTTTCTCTTCCCAATCTCATTTCATTCATTTCACGCCATTTTTCTGGATCCACTCTCCATTTTGTTGCAGTCTAACCTTGAAAAAAGTGTGTGCAAGTGTGTGTGTATGTGTATGTGTGTGTGTGTGTGTGTGTGTGTGTGTGTGTAACATCTGTGGATGGTAAATTCTTAGTCTTTGTCTATCTGAAAATGTCTGTTTTACATTCATTCATAGTTTAACTAGGTATAAAATTCTAGGTTAACAGTTATTTTTCTTCTGCACCTGCAAAACATTACTTTGTTGTTTTTGGTATGTTTTATTGTTGAACAGAAGCCTGCTGCAATCTAATTGGTTATTCCTCTCACGGGTAAAAGTGTCTTTTCTCTCTGGTAGTGTTTAAGATGTTTTCTTAACATTCTGGAGTTTTACCATGATGTGATTGTGAGTGAATTTGTTATTTATCCTCATTGTATTTTCAAGATGAAGATGTGTGGTTCCTCAATTTTGTAAAATCTTAGTCACTGCTCTTTCAAAAATATTGCAGTTTCATGTATTTATTTATTAATTATTTATTCATGATACATTTATCACTAATATGTACAAAGGGGATATGATATGACAGTTGGTATGGTCAAATTTTGAACAAAACCTTCAGATTATCTAATTTGTATTAAGGTTTTACTGTACTCTCAGTTAAAAAGGGGTTTGTGCAAATTATAAGTAAGGTTCAGAGTTAACTGAACAAAAATCTAAAAGAAAGATCACTCACTGAATTACTAGAGTTTGTATCAATACTTGAAATCCAGACAAAGTTAATTTAATGATAATTGGGCCAAGTGTTGTCTCTTAACTTTAATTTTTAGAGTTTTTAATTAAAGTGCTCAAATTTTAATTTTCTTTTAAGGTTTGAATTCTTTAAATTGTAGCCTAAAAGTTTTCCAAAATTTGATTCTACAACCATTATTATCAAAAAGCAAAAGAAATTTAGGCTTGGAAGAGACTTTCCAGAGTCTATTCAGGCTCCTTGACTAGACACAGAATATTTATCATTTACAGTTAAGAAAAAAAAAAATCACTGTACCTGTGGGCCTGTATGTCCCCTCTGGCCATGAACTGCCTACAATAGGGAAAAAAAAGGTAGATATCTTTAACTCTGAAAAAATGCTTTTTTATGTTTAATTTAAATTAGTAATGGACACCTTAAGTCACTGACATTAAAAGAAAAATTCCCACATACTGCTTTATATTATCCACTTCACCATGAAAGCAAAATGTTGCCAACTCTGAATTTCTATCCTCAGGCAATAGGTAATTAAAACTATAGATAATGTAAATCTATAAATATTTGTGAGAATAGACTGTGGTCAATAATTTACCCTCCACTAAACTACTACTAGAACTTGTCACAAGCACCAAAATTGGCTGATTTGAATTGTACTTTTCATTTTTCCAAAGTACTACCAAGTAAGCCAGAAATCAGGAGTAGAAGTGGTCAAAAGGCAGGAAGCCAGAGGAAACACTGCGAGAATTAACTTTATGAACTTTATTATAGATTAATTTCAGAAGCTAATGATAGCCAAACTAATTTTATCCCCCTCCCCTTCAAGAAGCCAAATATGCTTACCTGTCAAAAATGAAAGAATCATCTTAAGCAATCAAGAGTTACTTAATTCAATATGTTAATAAAATATTCAATCAAAAAAATGGATTTTTCCTACTACTCTCATATATAAGGTTAAGGTCTGAGTATATTCTAGATCACTATTTCATAAATCTGGGAATCAAGAGACAAAGATATTTTATTGTCTAACTTAGGATCTCTCAATAAGGTTATAACATCCAGGATTTACAAAATTCAATAAATATCAGACAATAATTTCTTGACGGAAATTTGAGATATTCAGGTCAAATTTCTATGTGAGGTCAGTATTGCAGACTTTAAATTATTCTAATCATATTTCAGTCAAAATCTATTGTTATTTCGGAAATAGACTATGTGTCTGGGGAAATGGTTGGAGGCCTATTTCTTTAAAACCTGAAGAGTTATCTTGAGATGAAAGTCTAAACCTCCCTATCAGAGGGATGAAGAGCAGCTCTCTCTACTCTTTTTACACAAGGGTTTATCTTTTCTAGTTCAATTCACTGCAGTTTCATTCAGAGAAATATATACCTAAGATCTACTATCTACAAAGCATACAGGATGGGAACCATAGGAGCATAAATATGACACACAGTTCTTGACCTCAGAGGACCCTCACTCTCTGGGTTAGTGGGTAGGAGATAAATATTACAAATATTTATGAGGCAGAATATGTCAAACAGCATAAGAAAGGGGAAGACAGAATTATGGGTTTCTCCCAATCGAAAAATGGGCAGAAGATCGAAATAGACATTTCTCTAAAGAAGACATCCAGATGGCCAACAGGCACATGAAAAGATGCTCAACATTGCTAATTATTAGAGAATTCAAATAATTAGCAAATCGAAATTAAAATGAGGTACCACCTAACACTGGTCAGAAAGGCCATCATTAAAAAATCTACAAATAACAAATGCTGGAGAGGGTGTGGAGAAAAGGGTATCATCCTACACTGTTGGTGGGAATGTAAGTTGGTGCAGCCCCTATGGAGAGGTTTCTCAAAAAACTAAAAATAGAGTTGTCATATGATCCAGCAATCACACTCCTGGGCGTATATCCAGACAAAACTATAATTCAAAAAGATACATGCACCCCTAAGTTCATAGCAGTAATGTTCATAATAGCCAAGACATGGAAGCAACCTAAATGTCTATCAACAGATGAATGGATAAAGAAGCTGTGGCACATATATACGATGGAATATTACTCAGCCATAAAAAAGAATGAAATAATGCCATTTTCAGCAACATGGATGGACCTAGATATTATCATATTAAGTAAAGTAAGTCAGAAAGAGAAAGACAAATACCATATGATATCACATGTGGAATCTAAAATTGGAGACAAATGAACATATTTATGAAACAAGCAGACTCACAGACATAGAGAACAGACTTGTGGTTGCCAAGAGGGAGGGCAGGTGGGGGAAGGATGGATTGGAAGTTTGGGATTAGCAGATGCAAACTATTATATATCAAATTGATAGACAACAAGGTCCTACTGTATAGCATGGGGAACTATATTCAATATCCTGTTATAAACCATAAGGAAAAAGACCATATATATATGTGTGTGTGTATATATATATATATATATATATATATATATATATATATATACACACACATATATGTATATATATCTGAATCACTTTTCTGCACAGCAGAAATTAACATAACATTGTAAATCAACTATACTTCAATAAAATAAATTAAAAAACAAAGAAATATGGGTTTCAAAAAAAGCAATCATATCCACTTGGTCATTTCAGGAAAATCTTCCTAGAGAAAGAGATTTTTGAGATGGGTTTCACAGGATGTGTAGGAGTTTTACAGGTAGAGAATGAAAGAAATCTTTCTAACAGAGACTACAGCCTAAGTAATGAAGCAGAGTCTGGAAACTAGGAAGAGTGTTTGATAGTCTGGGTCAAAGGTGAGAGAAAAGGGGAGTAACAGGGTTACTAGGCTGAAAATAGTAAGCTGAAGGGTTCATCTTCCATTTAACAGAAACCACAGAGCTTCTTGGAGCAGGAAGTATATGTGCTTAGACTTGGGCTTTAGGTGGATACATCCAGTTGTGGTAGGAGAAACCGAATGCAACCCTATATTCAGGCAAAGTAAGGGATGTGGAACTTGTTTTTACATCCAAAATCTTTCTCTGGTTCACTGTCACAGTTTATTGAAACACTATCAATAAACGTTTGTTCTCTGTGTCTTTCACTTGTATTTAATAAAAGAAAAAACAAAACAAAGAATTGGAAATGTGAGGTGGTAATATTTCTTGACAGTAAGAGATATATAATTCTCAAAGAGGAAAGAATGATTATTAAAAAAAATTAAAAATTAGGAGGTTAGGGTATGTTTGTGATACATATTTTAGCTTATGATAATGTTTAGACACTGACTCCCTGCAATGAAAGATGAGGACATAGTATTTTGGAACTTTCCCCATACCTTTTCCCACTTTTCTATTTGCAGATGGTTTTTAGATGGTCAAATGTATAACATTTACATTTTTTCCTGTAATCATTATTTCTATGGTTTAGTCTTATTTCTACACAAAGGATCATGGGGGTTATATTGCTTGAGTTTTTGAAGGCTTGATCATATTGATTACTTATATGCTTAAAGGACATCTTAGGTAGGTATAAAGATCTTGGACCACTTTATTTCCATCAGAACTCTGTAGCCATTGTACTGCTCCCTATTGGCCCTGAATGTTGAGAAGGCTGAAGACAGACTGAATTTTCTACGTTTATTGCTTGGAAATTCTTGATTCTTCTTTTCCGTAATAAGTTTGGGAATTTCACTGCAATGTGGCTCAGTGTTGATATTTTTGTATCAGTGTTTTTCGCTGAGTCAGAGTATGCCTTTTCTTTCTGCATATTTGAGTCTTTGTTTCAAGAAGTTATCTTTTATTACATTTTTGAAATTTTTTACATTACATTTGGTGTGTTTAATAACACAAATTGTACATTTATTGGCTCTCCATTGTCAGTATTCCATCTCTAGCACTGCTTTTGTGGCTTCCTGATTACCATATGCCTGGATATATTTTCAGTCATCCTTGTTCTAATTTTTTGTTGCTTCTAATATATCATAGTTCTACACGTATTTCCTTTTCCATTGCTCCCCAAGCACTACCAGTTTGCTTTCTTCACTTTCTATTGTCTTGTCAGATCTTTAGACTCTTAGAGCAATCATTTGTCTTAATTTTTTTGGAGAACTATTTGCCAGAGTTATTCTTCTTTATCATTGAATACTTCCTCTTCTAATGAGGGTTTTTCTGTCCTTTGCTCATGTAGTTTTCCTCCTCTTCTCTTGCAATTTCTATGCATAGGTCCTGATTAATAATCATCCAATTAATTCATAATAAAACCTATTAATATTTCTGATTATTAATCACTTTTGAATAGGGCTACCCATTTACTGAATAACTGTATGGGGTGTAGCCGGACTTGTGACAGTAAACTTGATACAGATATGTTGTTTCAAACACTTTGTCACTGTGAATTATTTCTTTTACTTATGGCTACCTCTTCCTTCAAATTTTGGCCTTTAAGAGACATGAACTCACACAAAGCCCCTTAAGTCATAGTTTCTTTGAGTTGTAACCGTTACTGTTTCTTCTATCTTTGCAGCCTCCCTGGCCTAGGCTACTAGTTGTAATTTTAAAAATGGAACAGTCTTCAGTTTCTCATTATTTCTGCCTCCTCTGCTAAACTGTATTTGTATCAGTATATTCCCATATCTTCTCAAAATCTACAGTACCCCTGGATTTTGTTCATCAGCTTTTTCAGGACTAGAGCAGCTATTTTTAGATACATCTGATCCCTGATTCAGGTTTGAGTTGGTATGCGTCAGCTTCCAAAGCCTGCCTTATTAGGATCCAGATTTTAAAACAGTTGGCCAAACATGAAAAGATGTTCAACAACACTAATCATTAGAGAAAGTCAAATCAAAACTACAATGATGTATCACCTCACACAGGTCAGAATGGCCATCATTAAAAAGTCTACAAATAGCTAATGCTAAAGAGGGTGTGGAGAAAAGGGAACCCTCCTACACTGTTGGTGGGAATGTAAGTTGGTGCAGCCACTATGGAGAACAGTATGGAGGTTCTTCAGAAAATTAGAAATACAGTTGCCATATATGATCCAGCAATCTCACTCCTGGGCATATATATCCAGACAAAAGAAAAGACACATGCACCTCTATGTTCATAGCAGCACCATTCATAATAGCCAAGACATGGAAGCAACCTAAACATCCATCGACAGATGAATGGATAAAGAAGATGTTGTATATATGTACAATGGAATATTACTCAGCCATAAAAAAGAATGAAGTAATGCCATTTGCAGCTACATGGACGGACCTAGAGATTATCATATTAAGTAAAGTAAATCAGAAAGAGAAAAATACCATAGGGTATCACTTATATGTGGAATCTAAAATAGGACATAAATGAACTTATCTATGAAACAGAAACAGACTCAGACATAGAGAATAGACTTGTGATTGCTAAGTGGGAGGGTGGGTGGGGAAGGAATGGATTGGGAGTTTGGGGTTAGCAGATGCAAACTATTATATATAGAATGGGTAAACAACAAGGTGATAATGTATAGCACAGGGGACTATATCCAATATCCTGTAATAAACCATAATGGAAAAGAATATGAAAAAGAATGTGCATATGTGTATAACTGAATCACTTTGCTGTACAGCAGAAATTAACATAACATTGTAAGTCAACTATATTTCAGTAAAATAAAGTAAAATAAAACCTCTAAAAAATAAAATAAAATAAAATAGTTGGCCAATACCGTCACCATGTGTGGCTTGAAGCTGTAGTCATTCTTTGTTAATTTATTTTAAATTTCTTTTGTTGTTTTTGGTGAGTTGCACAGAAGGGGAACAGTATTAAAAAAAACCCTTGACTGTGCCATCTTTAGCTGGAATTTACTTTTACTCAATGACACTGCTGAATCTATAACCCAAGAAGGGGCCATATTTCTCAGGAGTTGTGTGATTTAAATAATACATGGTGTCACTGCCTTAGCCTGTAGAGAGATTATAGCCTCTATGAAACAAGAAAAGTACATCTCCTATGCCAGGATTTTTTGGATGATATTCCTTAAGTTCAAAATATTTTCCTGGGGTATGTAAACTGGCTACACCCTTTCAGAAAGTAAAATAAATAGCAAATGTATTTTAAAAATCTTTAGATGCATTAAAAAGGGCTTTCCCAACAATTAAATTCTACACATTTTAAACATAATCCCTGTTCTTATTTCCATTTTCTGTGCCTTGCAAAGAAGAATGTGTTCCAAGACATAAAAATATTTTCCCGATGGAGTATAATATAGCTGGTTGTATGAACTTCTGCTTTGAAAATACAATGCATAATAAATGAAATGTATTAAACTACTCTTTATTTGTGCTCAATTTTAAAACATTATATATATATATATATATATATATTTTGGGAGTGGTGGAGGAAGTTGGAAAAGGCTGGATAACTAAATAAAGAATGGAAAGAAAATGTTGCACAATGAGAAGAGACAGGTCTAATTTAGAACCCAATGCAGGCATTTAAGTATATTTTATTAAAGTTATCTCTTCTTAATGGATAAAGATTTTGTTTTATAATGTCAGTACTTTCCCAAGAAGTCAAGCACAGAATCTTTTTAAAAAAGTACTTAGTGGGGGCTTCCCTGGTGGCGCAGTGGTTGAGAATCTGCCTGCTAATGCAGGGGACACGGGTTCGAGCCCTGGTCTGGGAGGATCCCACATGCCGTGGAGCAACTAGGCCCATGAGCCACAACTGCTGAGCCTGTGCATCTGGAGCCTGTGCTCCACAACAAGAGAGGCCGTGATAGTGAGAGGCCCGCGCACTGCGATGAAGAGTGGCCCCCACTTGCCACAACTAGAGAAAGCCCTCACACAGAAACGAAGACCCAACACAGCAAAAATAAATAAATTAATTAATAAACTCCTACCCCCAACATCTTAAAAAAAAAAGTACTTAGTGAAAAAAATAACAACAAATGAAAAAGACCCCAAAAGGTTTCATAAGCAAGTGACTTAATTTTGCTCTCAGATATATTTTTATAGGCATACATTACATATAATCTTTTTAGCAGTATGGAGGTTCCTCAAAAAATTTAAACACAGAACTACCATATCATCCAGAAATTCCATTTCTGGGTATTTATCCAAAGAAACAAAAACACTAACTCAAAAAGATATATCCCCATGTTCATTGCAGCATTATTTACAATAGCCAAGACATGGGAGCAACCTAGGCCTCCACTGATGTATGAATGAATAAAGAAAATGTGATACACACAAACACAATGGAATATTATTCAGCCATTAAAAAGATGGAAATCTTGCCATTTGTGACAACATAGATGGACCTTGAAGGCATTATGCTAAGTGAAATAATCCAGAGAAAGACAAATACCCTATGAGCTCACTTATATGTGGAATCTTAAAAAACCCAAAACCCCCCAAAAATCAAACTCATAGATACAGAGACTAGATTAGTGGTTGTCAGAGGTGAGGGATGGGGGTGGGGGTGAAATGGGTGGAAGGGGTCAAAAGGTATAAACTTCCAGTTATAAAATAAATGGTCATGGGATGGAATATACAGCATGGCAACTATAGTTAATAATACTATATTGTATATTTAAAAGTTGCTAAGAGAGTAGATCTTAAAAGGTTTTCATCACAAGAAAAAACATTCATAACAACATGTGGTGATGGATGTTAATTAGACTTACTAGCTGAATGGTGGTCATCTTTAATATATACATATATGGAATCATTATGTTGTACATCTGAAACTAATACAATATTATCTACCAATTATATCTCAGTAAAATATATATATTTTAAAATTTAGCACAAATAAAAACCAGTTTAATATATTGCATTTATTATGCATTCTATTTTCTGAGCAGGAGCTCACATAACCATATATTGTAGTCCACCCAAGAAACTATTTTTATATCTTGGAACACACTCTTCTTTGCGAGTCAGAGAAAATGGAAGTAAGAACAGAGGACTCACACCAGGACTGATTGTTCTAAGCAGTCATAAAACTGGGCAGAGGAATGGAGTCTTGGACTTTAAGCCTCAGCTGGCCTAGTGAATAGGCTAAACTTTGACCACTCTTCCCCTAGTCGACTGCTCTTGTGTTCTCTTTGCCCAGCTCTTTCCTCTGATTGGTAACTTCCCCTGCAGCCAGCACCTTCCTGCCTGAGCTTCAGGGCCCTTCCGGAGTCCTTTGCCAGCTCTGTCCCAAGTCAATTTCCCTAAGGTAGTGAGTCCCAGCGGAACCATCCTGCCCACTCCCACCATCAGCCATTTCATCCCAATACAGGCTCCTCTGCAGTGGGCTGACTTGTCTATGGGGGTTCTTACTGTCTTTCTTCTGGAGCCTGGGGTTCCAGGGGGGCCTGGCCAGCCTCTTCTTCCCTGTCAAAGGAACAGACAGATGTATGACAATAATGACACAACATTGACATGTGTGCTCCAACATTGACTTGTTGTGCTCCTGGGAGGGTAGATGGGGACACACCAATTAGAGTTATCCTCCCTATGGGATGTGGCCTTAATCCACTGGTCACAAATCATATCTCTCTGTGGGTATGACTTCATCTGTTCATCACCACTGTCTAACTTGTGTTTGGGCTATAAGTTAGAGTATTCAAATCAAACTGTCCCTACTGTGTTGCCACAGAGTGGATAATTGAAGCATCCGTGTGTCAGGGATGGCTACAACTCGTTTGGATTTCTACCTTTGGACTCCTTGCTCTGTCTGGCTAAACTTTGTAGATTAACACCCTAACGTGAATAAAATCTCACAATACACACAAGTCTTCCCAAGGTAGAAAAGGGGGGAATGACTATGAGTCTATAACAAGACTTACATTTATCCCTTAATAAAAATGGCAGGTAACATTTACTGAAGGTTTATGATGTAGCAGGGTCTGTCATCGAATTCCCACCATCCCCTTCAAAAGTAAGCTATTTGTCCTATTTTGAAGATGAGAAAATTGAGGTTTACAGAGAGTACCTTGAGGTCACAGAGCTGGTAAGGAACAGAGCATGAAATATGACCTAGGCCTTTTCCCAAAGCAAAGATCTTTCTACCATATCAGACCTCTCCCACAGGTGGAGTCATCAAAGAACTTCCTTACCAAGAAGATCCAGAGACACACATTTTCCAGATAATTATTTTTTTTAATTCTGAAAAATCTCATATTTCATGAGATTAATAGATCTACCAGACCTTGTTCTTGTTCTTTTTTTTTTAAAGATTTAATTTTATTTATTTTTGGCTGTGTTGGGTCTTTGTTGCTTCACGTGCGCTTTCTCTAGTTGTGGCAAGGGGGGCTACTCTTTGTTGCGGTGCACAGGCTTCTCCTTGTGGTGGCTTCTCTTGTTGTGGAGCATGGGCTCTAGGCACACGGGCTTCAGTACTTGTGGCTTTCAGGCTTCAGTACTTGTGGCTCGTGGGGTCTAGAGTGCAGGCTCAGTAGTTGTGGCACACAACTTGGTTGCTTCGCGGCATGTGGGATCTTCCCAGGCCAGGGATCGAACCTGTGTCCCCTGCATTGGCGGGTGGATTCTTATCTATTGTGCCACCAGGGAAGTCCTGATCTTGTTCTTTTTTTATCATGTGCTATGTATAACATGACATCTTTTTAGGCTATGTGTCCTCTGGATCCTGGGAAGGCCAAAAACTTTTTTGTTAGTGCTTTCTATCAGCTACCTTACAGTTTGAGTTTAGATGTTTGCATTCATAAATTGAGACCTCAGTGGTATGGCTTGGTGAAGAAAGTCACCCCAAATTCAGAAGAAGAGAATGTGTCTTAAATCCCAGGGTAGTAGAAAAAGAGGAATAAAAGATCATTCTGCTCCTAAAAATAGTTTTTCTGTATTAAGTATATTCACTCTGATTCCAAATTCTTTATATGCCTTTTGTATTCTACCACTAAAACTCTGAGCCCCACAGTTGTCACATCATCACATGTTTACTTCCAAAAGCCCACACAGTTACCTGTCTTCCGTGTTCCCCTTTCAAGCCATTGGGTCCTTCTATGCTACTGTCAAATCCAGGAACTCCCTAAAAAATAGAGAATAAAGAGAAAAATTGATAGGCTTTGAAATTTTTTCCTTAAAAATGTAATTTGTGTGTAATACACCAGGTCACCCCCCAAAAAGGTGACGAGAAGGTCAACTCATTTGAAAGCAGAAATAGGCTAAATTATAAATGGTTTACAAATGTTTTCTTTTCCTCCCATGCTTTGCATTATCAGAGGAGAGAGAAGACCTAAGATGAGTGTGTGGGGTTGAAGTGAGAGCTCATGATGGAAGGTAGAGCCCAGGGAAGCAAGGGTGACATGACTTGTGTTTAGGTATTTCTTTCTTGCTACTACCATCTTTCTCTTAACTTCTGGTCTTCTTTCTTGAGGCCTCGGCAAGTTTGTACTCGAGGGTTGGTAGATTTTACTCTCCCCAGCCCTTGGGAGAAGGCAAAGATTTTTTTGTTTTGTTTGTTTTTATTGAAGTATAGTTGATTTACAATGATGTGTTAGTTTCAGGTGTACAGCAAAGTGATTCAGTTATATATACATATATATCTATTGTTTTTCAGATTCTTTTCCCTTATAGATTATTACAAAATATTGAGTAGAGTTCTTTGTGCTATACAGTAGGTCTTTGTTGGTTATCTATTCTATATATAATAGTGTGTATATGTTAATCCCAAACTCTTAATTTGTCCGTCCCCCACCTTTCTCCTTTGGTAGCCATAAGTTTTTTTTTCTATATCTGTGGGTCAAATGTAACTAAATTCATTTATATCATTTTTTTTAAGATTCCACATATAAGTGATATCATATGATATTTGTCTTCTCTTTCTGACGTACTTCACTTAGTATGAAAATCTCTAGGTCCATCCATGTTGCTGCAAATGGCATTATTTTATTCTTTTTTGTGGCTGAGTAATACTGAAGGCAAAGGTCTGTAACGGGTTCCACCACAAGAACAAGAGGACCCTGAACAGCGCTGAGGACTGTACCTGCCGCCCACCCTCTCTTTCTCCTCCTGGGTCCTTGGCCGCCTTCTAACCTCATTTGCTCATTCCTACTTTTCTGGTTTTCAGAAAATCCTGTAATCTTGAGTTTTTCTCAATATTTATACAAATGTTCCAGCAGGAACTCATTGAAAACAGGCACACATTATGGGATGTTATCCTTGGCAGGCCAAACTGAAAGCTTTCTATCTTGGGTAGTTAGGACCACAAACAGAGCAGCCATGATGCCTGGACGATCAATTGAGCCAGTCAACTCGTCAAAGCTCTAGTAAATGGAGAGAGAATGGCAATTATCCAGTCCTGATGAGAGCCAGCTGCCTGGCTGTTTGGCTGATAGCAGATTAGATGACCTTCATCAATCAATAAGTAATTTGAGATCACCAACAGGGACACAGCATCATTCCAGACACATCAGAAGCTTTTTAAACAAGCAGTTCCTACACTCACAGAGCTTATAGGCTAACAGAGTGAAAAAGATGGGCTTAGAATTTACTTTATAACTGATAGCACTAAAACTTACATGAATAAATATTTCTCTCCCCCACATACCAAAGCCAAAGATTATTTTCTTATGTCTTCTGTTTTACCCTTAGATTTAAATATTTGTTAAGTTTTCCAGGCAGGTATACCTAAATTACAATATTAAAGAATTGTATTTTCATGAGAAAAGTGAGGAAGGAAAAGGAAGGTAAAGTCTAAAATTTTCTTTCACTGGGTGTATACACTTCTTACTATAGTCCAACTCTGCACTATTTAATTGAAGAGATGACATAAAAAAATCATATAGCAGCACATTGTACAGAACAGAATGTTTCACTTTCTATATGGACCAGCTGTGTGGTCAGTCTGAATATGATCTGGCCAATTTTATGAAATTGGACAAAAGAGCATCATCTAATACAAATTTTTGATTAAACACGGGCTTCTAATAATAATATGCTTTAGAATTATGAACATTACTAAGCTCTGTAGCTCAGACAAATGAGCTAGCTCAGTTTCCCCCCAAGATTACATGAGATTTAACCATACCAATGCTTTCTTAGGTCAGCTCCCAAGGCGATAGAAATAAAAGCAAAAGTAAACAAATGGGACCTAATCAAACTTATAAGCTTTTGCACAGCAAAGGAAACTATTGACAAAATGAGAAGAAAACCTACGGACTGGGAGAAAATATTTGCAAATGATGTGACTGACAAGGGCTTAATTTCCAAAATATATCAACAGCTCATACAACTCAATAACAAAGAAACAAACAACCCAATCAGGAAATGGGCAGAAGACCTAAATAGACATTTCTCCAAAGAAGACATACAGATGGCCAACAGGCACATGAAAAGATGTTCAACATTGCTAATTATTAGAGAAATGCAAATCAAAACTACAATAAGGTATCACCTGACACTGGTCAGAATGACCATCATTAAAATGTCTACAAATAACAAATGCTGGAGAGGGTGTGGAGAAAAGGGAACCCTCCTACACTGTTGGTGGACATGTAAACTGGTGCAGCCACTATGGAGAACAGTGTGGAGGCTCCACAGAAACTAAAAATACAGTTGCCATATGATCCTGAAATCCCACTCCTGGGCATAAATCAGGCATAATTCAAAAAGATACATGCACCCTAATGTTCATTGTGGCACACTTTTTAATAGCAAAGACGTGGAAGTAACCTAAATGTCTATCCACAGATGAATGGATAAAGAAGATGTAGTATATATACACACAATGGAATAACCACTCAGTCATAAAAGAGAATGAAATAATGCCATTTGCACCAACATGGATAGACCTAGAGGTTATCATACTAAGTAAAGTAAGTCAGAAAGAAAAAGAGAAATATCATGTGATACCACCTATATGTGGAATCTAAAATATGATACAAATGAACTTATCTATGAAACAGAAACAGACTCACAGACATAAGAGAACAGACTTGTGCTTGCCAAGTGGCGGGGGGTGGGGTGGTGGTGCTGGTGGGGGGGATGGAGTGGGAGTTTGGGATTAGCAGATGCAAACTATTATATACAGAATGGATAAACAACAGGATTCTACTGTCTAGCACAGGGAACTATATTCAATATCCTGTGACAAACCATAATGGAAAACAATATGAAAAAGAATGTGTGTGTGTGTGTAAATATATATATAATAATGTAATAATATATATATAAAAATCACTTTTCTGTACAGCAGAAAGTAACACATTATAAATCAACTATAATTCAATAACATACATTTAAAATACATTTAAAAATTTAGGTCAAAATGGGAAATTTCAAACAAACAAACTAGCTTTTACGTGATCAAAAATTCTCTCTGAATAAGCACAGATTTTCAGGAATTTGTGCCATTTGTGCGTGTTCTATTGATTCTATCAGCCTTGTTGTCCCCAATTTTTTTCCACAATGGTAACCCACTAAAAAACACACAGAAAAAAGCAGATTTGTCTTTGATTTGAGATATATATTCCCAAGTGTCTGGGAAGAGTTATTATGCATTGAAAAACCACCTGAAGTAAGTATATAGTGACAACACATCACAGGGAAGATACAGTGGGTTGAATTTTCAGCCATCTCAAAGTCATAGAACACTTCTCTTTAGATAAAAATGCTTTTACATTATTCAGATTCTTTTAAAGGTGTTACACAATCATCCAGACAACTAGGGGGAATTCTGATTGAAGTGAAGTACAATTTTATGGCAATACCCCAAGTGAATTTTTAGCCATCATATACCAATGACTGAAATGTCTTTATGTTTGAACTACTATTTCTTAATTATACTTATTTGTGGATAGATTTTTGTTTCTGATTAGACACTTTGAGGTTGTTTGAAACTCTCAGGTCACCAGATTATTATCAGATGTCACTTAGTAAACAATGTTGTCTTCAAGTGAAAAGTCTTCTGCTTTTTAAATAAAGTTATCTTCAATGTATACATAACATTTATATTTGTCAATATATTTTGTACCAAATTCTTTCTCTGATCAACCCACTGTATACTGGAGGAGGAGTCATTAAAGACAAAGTCCTGTGACATTCCCAGTTGCCTTTCATACTTATCAGCACTTGGTATTGTCAGTTTTATAAATTTTAGGCTTTCTAATGAGTGTGGTACACTGCTCTGGTACATTGATGGCGAGAGTGTAAATTAGTACAAAAATTTTGGAAAACTGTTTGGCTGTAAAGAAGCTGAACATAGGCGTACAAGTTATCATCCAGACGTTCTACTCTTAAAGTATAGACCCAACAGAAATGTGTACAAAAGACATGTACAAGACTGTTCATAGCAGCACTATTTATAAAAGCTATATCTGGGAACAACTCAAATATCTATCAATAGCATAATGGAGAAATAGATCACAATATATTCACACAATGGAATATTATACAGCAATGAGATTGAATAAACTACTGATATTCACAACATGGATTCATCTCACAAGCATATACTTGAGCAAAAGAAGCCAGAAATTGAAGAGTGTATTCTATATGATTCCACTGAAAAGTTCAATAGCAGGCAAAACTAATTTATGGTCCTGGGATAGTGATTACCTTAGGGAGGGCTGGTAGTGATTGGAGTAGACCTGAGAGGGTTTCTGGGATGCTCTACTGTTGTCTAATGTTCCATTTCTTTACCTGAGTGGTGAGTGCACAGGTGTATTTATATTCATCAAGCTATGCATTTATAATTTGTGTACTTTTCTGATGCATGTTACAGCTTAACAATAAGTTTGAGAGATTTAACAAATAGCATGGTGATTATAGACAGCAATACTGTATCATATACTTCAAAGCTGCTAAAAGACTAGATCTGCCCATATCCTCAAGTCCATTCTCTAGTAGGTCTGTGTCTTTATGGCAGGGTAAGATGTGACAAAGTGAGAGAGTGGCATGGACATATATACACTACCAAACATAAAATAGATAGCTAGCAGCCACATAGCACAGGGAGATCAGCTCGGTGCTTTGTGACCACCTAGAGGGGTGGGATAGGGAGGGTGGGAGGGAGGGAGACGCAAGAGGGAAGAGATATGGGAACATATGTATATGTATAACTGATTCACTTTGTTATAAAGCAGAAAATAACACCATTGTAAAGCAATTATACTCCAATAAAGATGTTAAAAAAAAAAAAAGACTAGATCTGGCATGTTCTCACCAGAAAAAAGAAATGATAATTATATGACAAGCTAGAGGACTTAGCTAACACTATGGTGATAATCATAATATATAAATGTATCAAACCAACCCGTCATATACTTAAACTTACACAATGTTATATGTATATAACATTGTACATGCAAATATATCTCAATTTCTAAAACTTTAATAAATGTTTTAAAAAATGCTAAATCCTAATTCATTGAGGTTTTGGAGACTGATGTGTGGGCATAGTGATCAAAGTCCTGTAGTACTGAGGTCTAATTGGACTCGGCATATCCCCTAGGTTGGCGTGGGTCCTGCTTCTTTTGGTGTAGGTCATGCCTACTCAACTGGGTTGCATCCCCATGACAGCAGGTGTTTGTGGGTCATAAGTTTTGCTTAATGTACTTTTAGTTGGCTTAGATTCAAGGAAATGAAGCTAATATTTTTAATTGAGAAAGACTCTTGGGGAATAGAAAAAAGAGATGGCTTTGTTTCTTTCATTCTGTCCATATTTCAAGATACCCAGAGAAAGATAATGGAATGGAGAATTCCTTCATAGCTCTGAAGCACAAGGACAGTTCTGAATATGTAGTCTCAAAAAATACATGTGCAAACAATGTGCAAGGTCTTCTCACTATCCATACTCATACTGTATATAAATAGGATCAGGCACAAGAGACCTACTTTTAAAATTCTAAACAGTTGTGCCCATGATGATTTCATTTCAGGACTGCTATTGTAGTACCTTCAAGTGGGCTGTCTTTCCCTATCAGAAGTGCTGATGGGAAACAAGCCCTGACGTGACGTTAGTTTGCAGCCCCCCAGTCCCAGCACTTACAGGGTCTCCACACAGGCCCTTTGCTCCATGGTCACCAGGAATCCCTCTCTCTCCTGGGATTCCCTAAAGTTAACACAAATCAGAAGAAGGACAAGATAAGAATTTTAAATAACATTAATAAAAACAAAGAACTTATCTTCTCCCTGATTTGAATTATTAAATATTTTCCTGCTAAAGTTACTTTGAAACTAGAAAGAGGAACAACTAATAGTTTCAGGCATCGTACAAATACTTTAAAAGTGACCTCAAGTATTTGCCACAGTGGTGAACACTCTGTTCCAGACACATTTGTTGTCTTGTTCAGTTTTTACAACTACTTTATGTGGCAGGTATTGTTTTTTATTTTTCTTTTGATGAGGCAGCTGAGATTCAGAGAGATTATCCATTTTCCCCAAAGGGGTTGCATCAGCTAGAAAGTGGGTTCTTGACTCAGCTGTTCACGCTCTCAAGACAGATAAAGTGGATGGTGGAAGTATGGCTGCTGCTGGAATTTGTTCCAGATGGGAAGGGATGACAGACACCTTCAGAGTGCTGCCGACCCCAAGGCTCTCACCAATACCCTGTGACTGTTCTTAGTATGGTAGCTTCTTTTCAAGATTACCCCCAGTTCTTCACTTTTCTCTGTATCTATTCCCTTTGCCATGAAACTCTACAGTGCCTGCCAACTGTGGTGGGGTAAGATTCCCTACCCCTGAGTTTGGCTGTGACTTGATCTGGCCAACAGAAAGAGATGCAAATGTCGCCATGAGAGCTCCAAGCCTAGGCCCCAAGAAGCCTTGAGAGAGCTTGTGTGTTTCTACTTGCTCCCTTGTTCTTCTGCCACAGCCATGAAAAGGTCATGGTCAACATGGCCAGGCAGCTCTCCAGTCCCAGAAGGAGGATAAGAGACAAGTGAAACAAAGCCCCCAGCCAACCTAGAGACACATGAGCGAAGGTCAGCCATGCTCAGCCTTGATCAGCTGAACTTCTCAGACACAAAATAAATAAATGTTTATTGTTGCATGTGATTGAGGTCTTGTGATCATTACAAAGCAATTTTGTGGCCCTAGCTGACTGATATACCTGGGGTAGCTGTTTTACTGTTAATCACACCTTTAATTCCCAGCACAGTTTTCACGTTGTCCCTTTATTGAATACCTACCTGGGCTCCTTCATCTCCTTTTTCTCCTTTTGCTCCTGGAAGACCATTTTCACCCTAAAGACGGAGAAGAATAAACTCAAATTCCCATTTTCTTAGTGAGAAATAGCTCAGAACGGTTTTCATGGTACAAAGAGAAGGCTCTACCTGTTCTCCATTTAACCCATCAATTCCACTTTCCCCAACTTCTCCCTGAAAAGACAGATGCGATCAGAATAGAGTGCATTGCATTTATGTGGAAAGAAGCAAGACACCAAACAAAAAGTCTAACTTTGTGTTCCATATACAGGCTCTTTGCTAGGCTGGCCCTGGGTTCTATCAAAGATTACTGAGTCACAGAAACTCAACAAATAATATACATTGCCTGCAATAAAAGGCAAGAGTAAACAAAATGAAATGGTTAACAATAAAAAAGGAAGGTCAACAGAAACTTCATTTGTGCAATCTACTGGTCAATCATCTCAAAAATAAAAACATTTCTAGATAACAGATGGGAAGATAAATGATATTTGGTACGATACCTCCTGTCCATTTAGTCCCCTGTTTCCCTGAAAATAGAAATGACAGTAGGGGTTAGCGTAGGAAGAAGAAATTAATGTTGGGAAGACTTCACAGTGTCTTACGTGACCCTTACCTTAGGACCTTTGGCACCATAGCATCCTTTAGTACCTTGCTCTCCCATTGGCCCGGTGGCTCCTCTTTCCCCCTGAGAAAGAGCACGTATTCAGGTAAGCTTTTTCTATTGTCATCTGGAATCTGTCTTGGAGATTTGACAGTTTTTGTGTTGGAAAAAAATTTGCAACTACTCATGGTTTACAACCCAGAATTCATGCTTATAAAAACTGAGAATGAAAGTGAATCAGAGCCACTCTGATGACAGCTGTTTGTGTTGGATCCCACCTGGATACTTCCCAGGGTGGGGTAGTATCTAAATAAAACAGACATGCAAACAACTGGCTGCTAAAATGCATTCTCAAGGTTTCAGGAGATATTCCAGGAACAGATAATGAATAATTGGTGAGACATCAGAGCAGGATGCTCTAGGTATGGTCTAAGCAAGAGGCAAATTTTTAGACCAAATTCCATCTCCCTTCTCTCTTTCTCTCTTAAACCAAGAACTGCTCCTGCAATCCTTGTCTTGGTAACCCCACCAGTCTGTGCAGTCTTGTGAGCTGGAAACAAAGATGTCATCCTCAGCATCTCTCTCTCCAAGTCGTCACCAAGTTACGTCCACTCAACCTCCTTAACATATCTATTCATACTGCCCTAAACTAAGATTGGGACCTCTTTGTCTTGCACCTACTACTGCAAGACTTCTACCTGAAATCCTTACCTTATCATCCTCCATGATGTTGCCTGATCATGCTTTCTAAACCCATACCCTAACCATTTTTAGTCCTGTGCTTAACATCATTGAATTATGCCCATCAATTGGAAGACACCTTCTAAGTCTTCCACAGGGTATTCAAGACACCCAGTACTCTGGGTCTTGCTTGCCATACAACCTCCTCTCATGGTCCTGGGTTCTGGCCATGTTGACCATATGTTATTCTGCAAATACACAGTTCTCAGTTACACACACTTGATCACACTATTCTCCCTGTAGTAGAATGTTCTTCCCACAAACTTTGCCTAGAGAAAGTTCTATCTGTGATTCAGATGCCTGCCTAACCATCAACCCCTGTCTACAGTCTTCCTCTCCCAAGCCCTAGCTGTCACCAGGGCTGTTACCTGACTCTGTTAGGTATTTGCACGGCCACACTCTATCACATTGCACCGCTTTATACCTCTAGCAGAGTCCTTGTGTATAAGGACTGGAACTACTGTTGTCTCATTTGCCTTTCCACTACTCTGGAAATTACCTGAGATAGGAGCCATAGTTTTTCTTCTCTTTCTTTACTTTTATTTCTAGGGCCTGGCACTGTGCCTGGCACATGGTAAGGCATCTTAATATATATTTGTTAAATGAATGATGAGTGCATTTATGAGTGAGGTCTTTGATAAATAATGTGGTAAATTGTAAGATACTTAATATACACTTGTTAAATGCATGGATGGATGGAAGGAAGGAAGGAAGGAAGGAAAGAAGGAAAGATAGATGGATGAACAGATGCAAGAAAGGGTGAAGTCTTTGACAAGCAGTGTGGTGAGTTGGTTTACTCAAGCAAAATGGATCAGAAAGGGGGAAATGGCAGTGATTTGACTCCCTCAGTGAAAAAGATAACTTTTGCATTGAGTTTATTATACAATGTTGGTGGATAGTCAAAGAGGAGACAGTAGGTTAATAAAACACTTGTGACCACCAGAAGCCTGATGAAGATTAGGAAAGACCTCAGACTTTGCCTACGAATCCTTAGAACTTGACTTTTCTTGCTTCCTTCTGAATTGACACAAAGATTTCATATTATAGATATGTTCTTAGGAATAAATGGAGCTGGAAAAAACCTTGACTTACAGCAATGCCTTCCTCTCCCGGGTAGCCTTTACTGCCTTTAAAACCTGGGGGTCCCTGGAAATAAGGAAAGGAAGGATACATTAGCACTCCATAGACCAAAACCCAGAGGTAATCAAGCAAAATTCTTCAACTTTACAGTTTTACTTTATGTAGAATAGTATGATTTTGAAAAAAACGGTTCCCCCTCCATAACCTAAGCTGCATTTATACACATAAAAATAAATGGAATTTTGAGACAAGTATCCAGATAACTCACGGGTGTGTGTGTGTGTGTGTGTGTGTGTGTGTGTGAATCATAATATTTTCCATAACTCTCTCAGGTGTTATATATAGAGTTGGAGTTTTTTTTTTCTAGACAAGCATTCAAATGAATACAGCTATAGTTGCTTCTGACAAACTAGAATTATCCTCTTTTCATTAAAAAGTTCTTTTTGAGGATTTATGCTACACATAAAATAGACCACACACATTTCTTTCCATTGTTTTTTTCTGAGACCTGTTTTAAAAAAATTCTACCATTCTTGGGACTTCCTTGTTGGTGCAATGGGTAAGATGGCATGCTCCCAATGCAGGGGGACCCGGGTTTGATCCCTGGTCAGGGAACTAGATCCCACATGCATGTCGCAACTAAGAGTCCACATGCCACAGCTAAGGGGCCCACCTGCTGCAAATAAGACTCGGTGCAACCAAATAAATAAATAAATATTAAATAAATAAATAATTTTAAAATTCTGTCATTCTCTTTACATGAAATCAAAGCATTCAGGAAATAATTAGCCCAAAAACTTTCTTCAGAGAGACATCCATGGTGATTTGAAACTTATAGTGCTATCTATAAATTATTCAATAATCAAACACACATGTAAATAAGCAGTATTGAAATTGTTAAACATACCCATAGTATTTTTATACATATTTGAACATTTCCTCAAGCCCAAAATCATATTTTTACATACACGAATCTGTTGTTAGTTATTGTTTCTATGCTTGGCCTGTTTTACTTGGCAACATTTTGGTCTGGCTAGAGCTGAATGAAACATCTTAGTGTCTCTTGCTATGACAGGGTGATCTGATCTAGCTTTTCAGCAGACTGTACAACCTATTCCCTACTTTATTTAAATTCCTCTGCTTCCATTACAAGTGGAAATTGAAATAACTCGTCAGTATTCAGGAGGTTTTCATTATTCAACATGAGAGATCACAGTTTATTTTTCTGCATCATGGTCATCACTGCCAGAACATGGGATAAGCAATGATCTCTGCAGTTTTTCTCTTGATACTTGCATAGAAAAGTTTTTTAAAGTATCCAATTTAGAAAGCCAAGAAAAAGCTATCTAATTTGACATATAAGAAGAGGAGTATGACATATAAGAAGAGGAGCTTCTACCTAGAAGCTAAAAACATCCCTTATTTCTACCTAAACTTGGGTCTGAAAAACATATTGTATTCAAATAAAGTAAGCCATGATTGTAACTAAAATCACCTTTTTCCCTGCTGGTCCAGGGTCTCCCACTGTGCCATCTCCTCCAATGCACTTGCAGAATAAACAGCAGCATGTCCTTTCTGCAACATTGACCTTGGGGAGGGTAGGAATACATTACATTTGGTGGCATCGCTTCCCAAAATCACACACCACACAAGCTCAGGGATGTGATTTGAGAAGCCTGTTCACCACTCAAGTGACACTGCTCTGGAGAGGATGCAGGAGACATTTTTTACCTTCCATCTTTCCTTCTGTGATCTGCACCATACAAGGAATTCAGAATCAACTCAAAGACGTTTTGTGTTCTCAAAAAGGCATCAGTTTAGCCACGGCCAATTCATTGCACACTGATTTATTAATGAGATCTCCTGTGCCCACACCATCCCAGCACTGACCATTGTATTGTTAATTACCCTATATAATTCTGCCCCTAATATTTTGTTCAATAAAATGAATACATGCTGTTTTCTCCTTTTCCTGTTTTATGAAATCTTTGTATGCCGGAGGATATAGACAGTGTTCAATGTCACACTGCTTGGCGTGGAGTTCAATGATCGACACTTCCAGAACAGTTTGTGTGGGACAGGATTTCAAAGACACCAATTACATGTCCAACATTTCAGAAGCACTTGCTGTAGAGGGTGGGCACGTGAAGAGATTTTATACTCTGGTCACATTTTATAGTCTGGCCAAAATAAAATGTTTTTTTGGCAAAAAAATTTGAGTGAATTTCATCCTGCACCTAGTTAGTCATCCTCTAAAAAATGTACATATTCCACTGAATTTTTACAATTAACCCACAAGATTTATTTTTACGAAAATTCTGCTTGCAATAAATACTATGCTTTGCCTTAGTGGGGTAGAATCAATCTTTGTGTTGAGAAGTTTCCTATCAAAATTCTAGTGTGATTAAAAAATGAAAATGTTTTGTTATAATCACTTAGCAACTTCCCCTCTTTAATTGTTTCTTATTATATAATGTTTCTTTTCTGACATTAGAAAACTCTCTGTTTTTTTCCCCTGAAAACCCAATAAAACTTGAAATGTGTGAAACCAAATAACAACAACAAAATGGATTCTGTGATTTCATGTTAGATGATATCAATTTTCTTTGCATCACTAAAATCCTACAGCATCAACTCTTTTACTGTTAACATTAAAACTGGCTATTTCTAAAATTAAAATTTTCTTATACAGTGTTGCATTTATGTGATATCTAAAAAGTGATAGGCTTGTTTGAAGAATAACTTCCTCCCTCTATGGATTACCAATTTGAAATTACACATTTCAAAGAGCAGTAGACACAAAATTTTTTTGTAAAGTAGACACCGTCTTCCCATGTAGAAAGGAATTACAACAAAAATTCCATATTCTCTAAGTAATTATTTTTATATAATTACTACACTGAACACACTGTCACATATCTATATACAAACTCTATAGGCAGAAAGTAGCAGGAGCTAGAACCTTATTGGAAAGTATCTTGATATGCTGATTACAGATTTTATAAATTATAAGCAAATTACAAATTATCAGCCATTCATTAAAGGTGAAAGTAGTGCTAGATATCTTGGTAATATTTCACCAATAGTTGAATTCTTGTATGTTTCTGAAAGAAATAGGATTGCGATGCATTTTATCTAGGTGTTAGGTTCTAAAAATAGATCATAAAGCAAAAATCTCTGTCAGTCAAGACAACCTTTAAAAAACTTTTCATTCTAAAGTACATCATAGGAGGTCTATCATCATATCACTAGTTTTTCTTCCAGATTGGATGAGATGCTCTTTTCTTAGTTGAACTCTCAATGGATTTGGCTCTCGTTCACAGGTCATGCTGCAGAGAAAACACACATCTTTTTTTTTTTTTTAATTTTTATTGGACTATAGTTGATTTACAATGTTGTGTTAGTTTCGGGTGTACAGCAAAGTGAATCAGTTATACATACACATATATCCATTCCTTTTAAGATTCTTTTCCCATAGAAAAGAATCTTCAGAGTAGCGTTCCTTGCGCTATACAGCAGGCTCTTATTAGGTATCTATTTTATATAGAAAACACACATCTTAAACAGAAGAATGATATTCAGTGTGGTGAGTCATGGCACTTAGGATCTGCAAGGGACGTGAAAACTGGCTGGCTGAGGGAGCAGCCGAGTCACCCCTACTGGTCAGACACTCTTGGGCACTTATGTTTATTGACTGTAATTTGGGCAGGATTGTAGGTGCTATTTAGTTTCTTCTTCTTTTTTTTTTTTTTTTTTTTTTGCCAAGCATATAAATTAAACATGCTTTCAGACATAGGAAACCAACTTATGGTTACCAAAGGGGAAAGTGGGGGGGGAAGGATAAATTATGAGTTTGAGATTAACATATACATACTATATATAAAATAGATAACCAACAAGGACCTACTGTATAGCACAGGGAACTATACTCAATACTTTGTAATAACCTATAAGGGAAAAGAATCTGAAAAGAATATATATATATATATAAAACTGAATCACTTTGCTGTAACCTGAAATTAATACGACATTGTAAATAAACTATATTTCAATAAATAAATAAATAACAACAACAAAAAGAAACACGCTTTGACATCTGTCTACTATATTACATTTCTTTCAAAACACCCTCTTATTTGGGCTTTGCACGAAATCAGAAAAGCCTGACTTCACTCCCAAATGAACAAAATTAGTTCAAATTCGTAAGCCTAAATATGAAACCTATATACAAAACAAATAGAAAGTTTAAACTCACCAGCTTTTTCTGAATAACTTACCAGGTGCTTTGACAGTCGGCTCCCAAGATCCCTCATCTCAAGAGTGAGCTGTGTCCTGTACTCAAATCCTTTCCCAAATTCAATGTAGAGAAGGTCAGCCAGGTCATTGGAATTGGTGGCTCCATCCAGAGCAACTGTGATGAGGGCATTCAGGCCTAGCCAACACAGTTGACAATTCTCCAGGTGAGGGGACTTTGGTTACTTTAATCTTTTTGCATATGTATCTGAGTTGTTATTCCAGGAAACCAGTTGCAAGAGGAACACTCATTTTACTGTCCACTTCCCCCAACCACACACTGTAAAACTGTCAAGTGACAAGACCATCATCAGAGAACAAAAGGAATTCCATTTTTCAAAATAAACTAAATTGGAGAATAATTTATATAATAAATTATAACAGATCCTTGAGTTCTCTATGATATGAAGTAAGATAGTGAGTTTAAAAGAGTCCACAGAGAAAAGGGAACCCTCCTACACTGTTGGTTGGAATGTACATTGATGCAGCCACTATGGAAAACAGTATGGAGGTTCCTCAAAAAACTAAAAATAGAGATAACATATGATCCAACAATCCCACTCCTGGGTATATATCTGGAGAAAACTCTAATTCAAAAATATACATGCACCCCAATATTCATAGCAGCACTATTCACAATAGCCAAGACATGGAAGCATGGAAGTAAATGTCCATCAACAGATGAATGGATATAAAGAAGATGTGGTACATATATATATATATATATATATATATATATATATATATATATATACACACACACACACAATGGAATATTATTCAGCCATAAAAAGAATGAAGTAATGCCATTTGCAGCAACATGGATGGATCTAGAGATTATCATACTAAGTGAAGTCAGAAAGAGAAAGACAAATACCATATGCTATCACTTATATGTGGAATCTAAAATATGATATAAATGAACTTATTTACAAAACAGAAACAGACTCGCAGACATAGAAAACAAATTTATGGTTACCAAAAGGGAAAGGGGGTGGGGGAGGGATAAATTAGGAGTTTGGGATTAACAGATTAAAAACTTCTATATATAAAATAGATAAACATCAAGGTCCTACTGTATAGCACAGGGAATTATATCCAATATCCTGTAATAAACCATGATGGAAAAGAATCTGAAAAAGAATATATCTATATATATCTAAATCACTTTGCTGTACACCAGAGACTAACACATTGTAAATCAACTATATTTCAATAACAATAAAATAATAATGAAGAGTCCATAGAGCATGCTAAAACACAGAGGAATTCATATGTCAAGAAAGGGAGTGTTCTAAATTTTTGCCACTTGAAGGGGAGATCCTTGGAGCAGCAGCACTGCCTTCACCCGGAAGCTCATCAGAAGTGCAGAATCTCAGGCCCCACTCTAGACCCACAGAATCAGAATCTGTATTTTAATAAAATCCCCAGGTGATTCATATGCACATTAAAGTTTGAGAAGCACAGCTCTAAATGACAATCCAGTTGGAATTATAGGTACAAGAGACAGTAAAGGACCCCTTGTCAGGCAATCAGGAACAAATGTCATATAAGCAACCAGAGCTGTGGCTCATAGGCTTGGAAGTTTATAGAATACTTCAAATAAAACTTTTAGAGACTAACAAAAGTTTGACTTATTTTGCAAAGTAAGGACATTAAATGATGATAGTAATAAATCTGGCAATCATTAGGGTGGAGGTAACCATGGCAACAACTGTGCTCTCATTTATTAATAATTACTATGTGCCTGGAAGTTGCCTAAGTGCTTTACATGCATTATCTTATTTGTAAGATACAAGCACAACATTATAGGTAAGTGCGATTACAGCTCTATTTTACAAACAAGCAAAGGTTTACCCCAGACAGCCTGACTCCAAAGCCTACACTCAGAGTGCATTTTAATAACAAAAATGTACGAAGGACATAATCATAAAGAGCAGTCCTAAAGTTGAATAAATTTAGTTTTATGAAAACATGACTATATTGGCATAACTTTTCTCATTTTATTAGGGATAGGTGAAGAATTCTTTGAATGGGACCTAAAAACCAATGGCTCAGAATAGATAAAGAATGTTCAAGGACTTGGCAGAGTTGAGTGCGTTCTTATATGATAGAATTATGACTCTGAGAGGAAGAGGAGAATGAAGAGAATACAGTTTCAGGGACAGAGTGGGAGGCTCAAGTTCTAAGAGATGCAAACAGTGTGGTTGCTGAAGTGGAATAAAGGAAGAAATACCAAAGAGTAAGATGACCAACTTGTCCTGGTTGGCCCGAACTTTCCTGGTTTTAGTGCTGACAGTCTCTGACTTGTCTCAAGCAAACAAAGACAGCTTGTCACTCTTCCAAGAGTGAGAAGGATGGGGAGAAGGGCGATGAGGGCTGGGAGAGGCAATGAAGAATGCTGAGTTCATCAACTGGCATTTAATGATGAAAAGAAGGCACGCCAGTGGGTCTATCTATAAGGGAAAAAGATCTCACATCTGATTTTTCTTATAAGTTCCAGGAAATGTAAAAGTTTAATAAGAGTTATGAGAACCATGGGATTGTTTATTTGCAGAAAATATGCATATAACTATAATTTGTAACTGCTTTTCTCAGGATGGAGGACTTGATCCTTTCAGACTCATCCAGTACATGAGTCATATGATCTTAAATAGTATCTTCAATTCCTAAAAAATGAATTAAGAAAGAAAAGATTTCAAAAATTGGAAGAATAAAGAATCACTGAGAAGATTCTAGAGTACTGGATTTTTTAAAATGAAGAAACTGATTCATACCCCAATCCACATGGATTAAAGTGATATCCATCATTGAGAATACTTTTCTCCCGGTCTCCTCTTGTTTCACGGTGATGGCACAGTTTACATGTATAGATTCTGGGCCTCAAGTTAGAGAGGATCTCCTGGGTTAACAGATCATAGGGCCCAGCATCAACTGAAATTGTCTATATTTAGATAAGGGAAGCCAGAGCCAGAGGTGCTCTTTGTTCCTATTGAGAGACATTCGACACTTTTCAAAGAACATTATGGCCCACACCCCTTTATCTTTCCCATTCAAAGATTGTAGCTAGTGTGAGTCCTCCAACTTTTGCCTCTTTTTCAAAGTTGTTTTGGCTATTTTGGCTCCTTTGCATTTCCACATACATTTTGAACCAGCTTTTCTAGATCAACAAATATCCTGCTATGATTTTGACTGCGATTTAACTGAATCTATAGATTTGTTTGGAGAAAATTGAAATTTAACCATATTGAGTCTTTATATCATTGTTTAGTAATTTCAGCAAACAAACAACTATATTTTGTTAAATGTATACCTCAGTATTTCACGTTGTGTGTACATTGTAAATGGCTTTTTAAATTTTGTTTTCCAGTTTTTCGTTAGCATTTGGAAATATAATTGATTTTTGAATATTGAAAAAAGATTCTAAATTTCTGAGGATATTCAAAATCTAGCTTCTGAAGTTGAAACTCATTTACTAGTTTTTCCTTGGGAGTTGGAAGAAAGAAGATTGGTCTTAGAAATCTGGGTGTTCCGAGAGAAACTTCCTGGAGAAAACTCCGATGTTGTCTGTAAGAGAAACATCTTTCCCCCACAAAAGAAAAGCTGAAGTTGAGAAAACCCTACCCACCCACTCTAGGGTCCTGTTCTCAGTCTTCATTAACATCTCCACCTCAGATCAGGAAAAAAGCCAAGACTTGACAGAATAAAGGGAAGCAGATTTAGTAAATAAAATAAAAATTCTTACTCTTCAGTTGTGAATTCAGTGAATTCAGCAATTTTTTTAAGATGGAGGAAAGAGAACCAGACAGAAAAGACAAAATCTAATCAGCCTCTAATAGTTAACCTGGGAGACAGATGTCTTAGGCTAAATTCCCTAGAAGCAGAGCCTGAGATAGCAATTTGGACACACACAATTTATTGAGGAAGCACTTTCTGAAAGAAGGGGACAAAGGTAAGCAGGGTAGGACTGGGGAAGGATCTGAGCAAGACAGTGTTTCAGCTAACATCTAGCGTCAACCTGACCCCTTGGGAACTCTGGAGCATGAGCTACACTACAAAACTGGCGCCACTTTGAGGCAAAGGTCCAAGTGTCTGAACTCTACCTGCTGCCCAGGTGTGGGATGGGGAGTAACATTCCAGGTAAGGTGGCTCCCACTGGCAAAGGGCAGTTCCTCAGAGAAAGGGGAACCTGTGGGTAATGTGTTAGCAGCTGGAGGATGGGGGAACCTGTATGTAAAGGGGTCTGGGTGGAGTACCAATTACATCCACTTATAAGTATTTCTATTTTCAGTCAAACCGGAACATGTGAATGCATTTTTCTTCCACTGATCCATATTTTAGTATGAACTGACAATGAGTCAGAATAGGCATTGGTTTCTAAAGTCGAAAGCCTGGTGCCAGAACTTTACAAACTCATAAACACCATAGTTGGTCCATCTGTTATCTGAAGGAAGGAACTGATTATGAAATCCCGAAACATGAGTAAACTTGTCCAACACTGCTTGTAACTCTGGAAACTTTAAGAGTGTTAGAAGAAAATAATCCAACTCTCCCATTCCTTAGTCAAGGAGAAATATACATGGTTCACTTCTGCTGACACTAAAGATATAGCAATATTAGATAATGCGGGGCAAGGGAGACAAGAACATCCTCCAGGAAAGTTTAGGAAGAAGAAATAAGGTAATATGAGAGAAAGGATAGGACACCGTATTCAGCGCTGTTTCATATGGGGAGAGGAAAAAGTAGGTGCCAAAATGCTGTGAGAGCTCATTTGCTCTGCCAAGTGCATCCAGAGGGGAGAGGCTGGCAAATTCAGTGCTATTTGAGTGTCTGGAAATGTAAGAGTTAGAAATGAGTTTTGAGATTATAAAGTTCATCAACACTCCTTTCCCAGTCCTCCCCATGCTTGGTACCTTCTTTTCTAAGTTCATCAGATTTTTGTTCAAGTTTTTCAACATCATCATCCAATCCATCTGAAAATAAGAGAACCACCTAAGAAAGTATTCAAAAAAGAAAAATGAGTAAAAAGGAAGTCATTGCACCAAAGACCAATAAATAAAATAAAACCAAGTTACCTTTCCCCGAGCAGCTGATTTATTCTGAAATGCACCCCACAGAGAACTCAAGAGGTTTGCGTTGAGAAGAGATGGTCTTTTAACTGTTACATCCTTCAAGCTGTTCAGTATGCTTTCACTGTAGATCTCAAACTTGGGGGAATATTTTTCCATGGCATTGGTCACTTGAAAAGCCACACTAACCTGAGTCTCCGTGCCCACCTCACAGCTTACCCCACTGAGGGAACTGATGGCACGTAAGATGTCTTGAAGGTAAGTTTCCATCCAAGACTGACCTTCAAGCAAATTCTGCCCATTCTGCTGAGTTGAGATGTCAAATCCCACCACAATGTCCACAAAGCAATCTAGGATTCAAGGGAAAATCATATCTTATTAGACTAACAAATAGCTTTATTTGACTTGGATGTCATATCTGAATCACGGGACTTGGAATTCTTGTTTCTGTCCCAGTTATAAAGTTGGAAAAAATGAAAGAGCATGAGTGAATAATGGAAGAGGCTCAGAATCACTCTTTCACAAGCTGTTAAAGTGTTACTTTTTTAGCATCTATAAAATCTAGATGATTCTATAATGAAGTTCTGAAAGATTTCATTGTGTCCATTGAGAAAGCTATGTAGTCCCTTAAATAGCTGAAATATGTTGTGGAAATGTTAACAGTCTAAAATAGGAGATTCATATCATGCTATTTATAACTGAGGTCATTCAACAAATATTAAATTATAATTATAAGGGAAATATAAAAAACATTTGAATACAGAAAGTAATTTAGAAAAAATAAATCACAAAAGACTCCTAAAGGAATGATTTTGATGATTTATCTTTCTGAAAAGAATCTTTGATTCCTCTTTTTGTCTCCTAACATCCACTCAGAAAAGAAAAAGTAGAAAGAAAAATAGAGACTCTGTGAGACCCTTTGAGATCTTGCTTGGTTGGAGTTCTTCAAGTGAAGAAACTGGGTACCGAATTACCCATATTCAACCGTGTCAAAGATGGCTTTGTGCTCAGAGCTCAGCCACTCAGGAAGCCAAAGCCACTGCTATTTTGGAGTTTAAGAAATACTTAGAGAAGCATTGCGTTTAAAGTGCTTTGCTCTCATCCTTATTAACTCTAGAGACATTTAAGCACTGGAGAAACTACAAGGGCTTGAAATTTTAAGCTGACCCTCCTAACAGGAAGATAATGAGAAGGGTAAAATCCTATGACATATACACTCTTTTTCAAGAACTTTTAGGTTGACTAGAAACTTCAACCTTTTCCAGCAAATTACACACACACACAGCTTGCTTGGTAAAATAAGGCATAGGGATGTTTAATTTTAATTTGCATTATTTAGAGAAGCAGTTTTTCAGATATTTGTTGTGTAGACAAACGCCCGCCTTCCAGACACACTGGTCAGTTGGGCATTTGCAAGTCTTTGAAACCAAAACAACAGTTTCAGTTCTTAAAACAAGGGACAGGAACTTGATTCACTTTTAATGATAAAAGAGTTGGGTGAGGGAGAAGAAACCTTATTTGATAATCAATTTTCACCATGACATTCAAGGTAAATCAAAGTCATCAAAACATCTGAAAGGTGAGTTTTCTTATTTTACTGTACTTAATTGGAAAATGTCTTCTCCGATACTCAGAAAGTGAGATAAAAAGAAAGGAACTAGTCAGAAGGAAGCACTCGAATATGTCCCTTCCAAACTTCCTCTTAAATCTATATCCTTTCATTTCTATTTTGAGATTGAAAGTTTCACTCTTGGATGAACATTGTTTTAATCCCTGAACAGAAAACCATTCATTCACCAAACACTTTACTGCCTTCAAGGAAAACAGTCTCTTGTGAAAAAACAAACATTGGCAAATATGCCAAAATGTCATTGAGTGTTCCTGGGAACTGTCCCCTTTAAAAATAAAGCGTTTTAATTTTTTGTCTAGATTACTGAGATTATAAACTCTAGTAAACAAGTTCCTGGTGTTTGTTTAACTAATTCAAATTGACAAATGAGTCCATGATAATGTGATCAAAGGAACGGAATTTGGGGAACAAGTCCAGAGGTGGCAGTCATATGTCTACAATTACATACAATTAGAGAGAGTGGTCCATACAAATCATGGAATGGCCTTGCAGACTCTGCAGGACATCTGCCCTCAACTCAAGAGGCCTTTGAAGAGGCAGGGATGATTTTGGAAGTGGGCTAGGAAAAAGGCTAAAAGTGGATTTCCAAAGAGAAATAATGAAGGATTGTAGTTATCAATAGGATAACAGGAGTGGGAATCAAAAGGGGGTAATAAATGCAAGGGAAATTAAGAAGGTAATCCATGGGACTGGCTACAGAGGGTGATAAACACAAGTAAACTAGTACTCTGAGAATTTGCCAAATAGCAGTGTGGAACCCTGGATTGGGGAGGCAGAGTTTAGTTTTAGTCCTGTACAGGTCACTTCCGTGTTACTACCAAATAATTTCTGCCAAATCTCTTAACCTCTCCGGGCATTAATTTTCTTGTCTATAAAAATAAGAAGATTATATATTTCAAAATAAAAATACAAAAGAACAGAAAAAAAAAAGGATTGAACTAGACAGTAATGGTCTCCTGCTAAACCCCAAAGCTGATTTTAATTATCTGACTTATAAAGAAAGTCCTTAATTGGAGTTAATGATGGCAGACTTTTAGTATTAAGAAATACTGTCAAACAAATGAACATATTTATGAAACAGACTCACAGACACAGAGAACAAACTTATGGTTACCAAAGGGGGAACGGGATGGGGGAGGGATAAATTGGATTAGCAGATACAAACTACTATATATAAAGTAGATAAACAACAAGGACCTACTGTACAGCACACGGAACTATATTTAATGTCCTGTAATAAACCATAATGGAAAAGAATATGAAAAAGAATATATATATATGTATGTATGACTGAATCACTTTGCTGTATAGCAGAAATTAACACAACATTGTAAAGCAACTATACTTCAATAAAATTTTTAAGAAAAGAAAGAAATACTGTCAAGATGGTAGGGTATATTTTTAAGATTAGAAGACAGATTTTTGAGATTATTTTCCCTTTTCTCAAAAGTTTTTGAGCAAAGGGCAAAGTCGGGCTGTTGACTGTTATTAACTGGGTTAAGAGAAAAATTTCTTTGGAGATTTGAAAGAAGGGGATATCTTAGATGAAAAAAAGAGAAAGAACGATCTAGCAAATATAGTTAGGTGAAGACCTAGTTTATATACCTCCCAGATTGCTTCTGCCCTCCCCCTCCCTCAGTCCCGGCCGCACACACACACAGGAGTTGGACATTTGTCCACTGGAGAGCCTTGGCAGCCGCCATCGCTGGGTCTCCCACACTATGGGGGATGGGCAGGCTTTGACACGGCCTCCATCATTCTCACTGCGGTAGTTCCTGAATGACTCTGGTGCCCACGTCCAACCCAGCTGAACTCACGGGATCTCTGGCCCCTTCCACTACTTCAGCCACAGATACAATGCACTGCTGGCCCCGTATCTGGTTTTCCAAAGGGCTGATAGCACGATGCAGTAGGATGGGAGAGTAAGTCTCCATGGGGTGAACTCTGACCAGTGAGAGGCAGTAGATAGGAAGGAACCGGCAGATAACCAGCCTTTATTCCCCCTGATAGGCTGGTCTGTGCAGTGGTTCTGAGGCTTCCCTGGGTGATGTTCTGCAGGACCAACGTACCAGGGATGCTTTCTCAAAAGCTGTAGCTAGCTTGGTGATGTACATCTTGTATGTACTTTTCTCTTTTCTGTATCACTTCCCTCCACTCACTCTTGCTTCCCTGGGACTGTATTCCCACTGGAGTATTAGCACATAAACTGTGCTTTAAGCTCTGCTTTCTAGAGAATGCTATTAAGACAGGAACATAAAGAGATTCTTGTCAAGAAAAGTTGGAAATGACCGTTTATTTTTTCCTTATATTTCCCACATTCCTTGAGCCAATTCCTGAGGGTGTGTCTACTTCATCTTCATCAGACTGGCCTTTTGCTGAATCTCCTTTTTGACTCATCTTCCATGATGATGAAAAAGATGAGAGGTACTCTCGATTCTTTTGCTACCCAGTCACGGCTCCACACCAGAAAAGGCAGCAAGTCCATACCCTGAAAACTGCCTGGGGTCTCCTTTGGGTGGTCAGAATAGGTAGACTCCAAAAAAATCAGGAGAATAAGCATGAATGAAGATAAGAAAACAGACTTTGGAGTTGTTTAGGGGAATGTGATGCATGTTGAGGCATTAAATTGGAATATGGCTCTGAAATGTTGCTAAACTACTAAAGTTCCTGAACCAAGGAACTCTTGGTACATTGTCCTTCTGTGAACTAAACTACTGCATCACTCCATGTACCTGTGTTAATGAGATCACTTCAAGATACCCTCTGTAATACGCTGTGAGAGTTACCAAGACATGCTGAACATTTATACACACTTCCCATGCATTCCTCACGTGTCCTTATGAAACACAGAATAAGTAGAAATGCTTCTAATTCTCATTTTGCAGAAGGGGAAGCTGTGACTTAGAGAAGCTGGCCTGAGGTCTCATAGTTATTATGGTGGATCTTGCACGTGGGAATCAGATCCAGGCCTGTCTGGAGCTCCTACGCTGAACGACCTTATTTCACCACCTCCAGGGTGTCCAGTGATGCCAGATCATGCAGGTTACAAGTGTTAGATTGTGCTGTCAGAAGTGACAGCTTAGCAGTGAGTGGCTTCCTTAGGGAGCAGCAGCTTTTGAGCTATAAACCCATGATGTCTTGATAAGTTTCAGCTATTAATTGTTGAAGCACATCACTTATAATGTAAGCATCAGATAACCTAGACAGCGATTATATCAAGAGAACTGGCAGCTTATTTAACAACCCACAAATGGGTTGGAATCAGACAGACCTAGGTTTCAAAATTTGCTTACTTTGTTGCCTCCTGTATGATCTGGGTCAGGTTACCAATATTCCTTAGAGCCCCAGTTTCTCATTTATAAATGGGAATGAAACCAAACCACAGAGGGTTTGGGAGTTTAATGAGATAATGCATTTAAAACACTTTAAAATGCTTGACCCTACACAGATGCACAAGAAATACTGATTCTTCCCTCATATCTCCATGCAGCTGACCATCCTTTCCCATAAATTGAAGCCTAAGTACAATCAGAGAAACAGAGATGATGTAACTGCACAAATGTGAAAAGAAAGGCGAGTGACCTCTCCAAAGTGGTGCATATTTTAATAAGAAGCAAAGCTGGATGTTCAGGCTCTGAATCTGGTTTGCTCTGAGACACACCAAGCTACTGTCTGATTTCCTTGATTTGGGGGTTTGTCATTTAAGAGGAGCTAGTATCCTCCGCTATGTTTGCACAGGCTTTTGAAGCTTTATCAGCTTTATCATTCTAGCCTCATTATTCCTCAGCCCAGGCTTGGCTACAAAGGCCTCATACATTCTTGTTTGCTACAGTAATCACTTCAAGTTTACCTTTATAGGGTACTTTCCTTATTTGTTTATTTATTTATTTATTTATTTATACATTCATGACTGCTGTTTTGACTTTCCACATGGTCTTCTTTCATCCTCTCTAGGACAGACTAGATGGTTCTGGGATCATTTTCTGCCTAATAATTGGAAATGGGTATTTCATGTGAAAAAGGAAAGTCATGTGGAAGGTTTGGCTGAGGTCACCAGGCACATTCCAAAGTATGGGGGGAAAGTAGAGTGGGATTTACAAAGGTGATAATTCCTGACCAATGACAGGACTCTTAACCTTTGGCTCACACACTGGGTCTTATAAAAGGTTTGAGCTTGGAGTTTAGAGGAGCACTTTTGGAGACGATGGTTGGTGTGCCATGAGGTCTCTCCCCGCAAGCACACACACACACAAGGAGAGGAGGTAACGTCCTCTTTAAGTCAAGAGAGAGGAGATTTGAGAGGTGACTTGGAGATGACACAGCCTAGAAATTCTAAAGAATGAGACAGGATGGCACGCTGCTCTCTGCAAAGGAGAGGCACCCACACCAGGGGGCTGGAACTTCCAGTATTTACTGGGGAAATTGACATGTAATTGTTTCCCATGGAGGTGATACAGCTGCATGTAAGAAAGAGCTCTGTTGGGCTCCTCTGATCTCCCATCCAAGAAGGCCACCTGGAGGGGCAAAGAGCTGGCAGCAGATAAAGCTGGAGGCATCACTAGATGCCCGGTGGCTGAGAAAGGCATAAGGGAACATCTGGAATTGAGAGATGCTCACCATCCTCAGGGGAGCTATGGTGGAGAGACAGTGATGCTCTGACAAATGTGCTTTGGTAGGGGTGGAGGGGGTGGGGGCAGGAGGGGAAGTCTTTGAAACATTCATGAATGGGCCCAGCTTTAGACATGGGCTACTGAGAAAACGAAGTCCTGAAAAATGCCATCAAGTAGGAACTTTCCTGAATCTCTTTGGCTCCTCTCCCTTCTCCAGCCCATTCTGGAGAGGCCAGAAACCATGGTCAGTAAGAAGAGGGCAGGGCCTGGGAGAAGGAGGCAGAAGTGGGAGGTTGGGAACAATGGATAGAATGCCAACCGTGTGCAGTCGCTTCTGTCATGGTGAGTGGCCTGTGGCAGGGAAAGCACAGTAACCTTCTCGCAGTAACCTTCACGTGAAGTTTGAATAGTTCCACGGGGATGGACATATTCATCACCAAGAAGAGGTTCACTTATTTCCTGAAAGTGACTGAGGGCAAGGGAAGAGCTGACCCCCATGAATAAACTGAATGGGTCAATGGTAGACAAAAGTGAAGTGACTTTATAATGGCATCCCAGGTGTCATGTTTATTCAAAGTAACGTTACATATGCATTTTCTCATTTCATCTTTACAGTGACCTTCTGAACTAGGTGTTCTGTCATTCACATTTTACAGAGGAGAAAATTTTAAACTTAGAAAAGTTAAGCCACTTGTCCAAGAAAAAATAGCCATGGAGTGGGGATTTGCAGCCCAGTTAACTGTCCATTTCCAGAGCTGCCTCTTAGCAACCCTGTAGCCTTCCTCTCCCAAGTGGAAATCCAGGGTTAGTTATAATCCACAGGTAGTTATACAGAATCACAGCTAACCCAGTCAGAACTTTTAGAAAAATAGAAAAAGCTATTTATCCTTGAAGACCTTTCTTTCAATCTATTGGAAAAATGTCAAAATGTGCTAATTTTTAAGAAGATATTTACCAACTTCTGCAGTGAAGTTTCATAACAAAGCTCTAAACCTCTACAGATGTTGCCTCCCTACCTGTGGCAGCACTTGGCAGCCCCGTTGCCAGGCAACCCAAGTCTGTCAAATAGTTCATTTCTTTGGGACACATTCCTCAGCCTCTGAAACCAACCAGAGTGTAAACAACGGCCTTCTCCTCACACCTTCTGAAGCTGAGGCATTCCCATTCACAGAGGGGGCATGTACTCCCAGGAGAAGGGGAGAGAAAAGGACAGAGTCTCTCCAATATCCTGTTTCTTAATCCACAAGTCACAAAAAATACTTGATAACTGTGAAAAGCTTAATTTGAAATCCGGAGGCACAAAGCTACGTTTTCCCACCAGCCCCAGGGAAGGAACAAACACGAAGGACACTTTCAATACTCACTGCTCTCAGCCCCCGAGGTACAGATGTTGCGAACGATCCTCTTCTTGACCTTTTTCAGTTCGTCAAAGTTGTGAACTGTCAGTTTTTTATCGGCAGTCCCGGTGATCTGAACGAGCTGCTGGTCATCCACATCCCCGATGCCCACGGAGTAAATGTTGATCCCTCTGTGTCTCAGTTCTTCCGCGGCCTGAGCCACTTCGTCTTGGGACTGGCCATCTGTGAGGACCAGCAGCACCTGCGGGGTACCTGTGTTGATCCGGCTGCCCATGTCCGGCTGGAAGTAGTGCCCTACCTGCCGGAGAGCAGAGCCAATGTGCGTGTATCCAAAGATCTGCTGGATGTTTTCAATCTGAAAGGAGATCTCCTTTTTGCCGATGAAAGTTCCCAGTGGAAACTCCGGCCGGTAGGTGTGGCTGAACTGGGCAGCTCCTATACGCACTCTGTTGACACTGACATCGAAGTCTTGAACGACAGATGCCAAGAATTTCTTCATCTTCTTGAAGTCATCTGGATGAATGCTATTCGAACCATCCATGAGGAACACGAGGTCTACTTTTTCAATTTCACAATCTACAAAGTACACAGCAACAAAATCAGATTTTTATTCTTTCTCTAACCCAGCAGAAGTCAAATGTTTCCAGCTACAGAGAAATGCTATTTCTGAAGCTGGTTTCTTAGCTTAAGCCACCCTGTGGTCCCATTAACTGGAGAGGAAACAAAAACAAACAATTGGGCATAAAGGCAGCATGAGGCATATACAATTCCCACGTCCTTTTAGGCTTCTCTTGGCTTTTCTGTTTGGTCTCACACCGAGATGTCAAAGAAATGGGTGTGGTGCCACAGAAATATTGTTCTCACCTGCAATCTAGCTTTAACTCTTCCAGAAAGCTCAGTGACAGTAGCAGCATAGCAAGAAAAAACACACCTCCATTTAGGGATGCAAACAAGAGACAGATGGTCTGTATTATTGGCTTGGCCTTGCTGGCCAGTTGAGCCAATAAGTGCTTTTCTAGTTTCTTAGGGCAAATTGAGCTTTGAGAATCATGACTTCCAGCCTATATCTAGTCAGTTTGTTTCTTAATCAGCCCATTTTCTGGTGTATACAGGCAAAAATGTCTACTTGAGAAAAATGTTTTTGAACAACGCACTATGGCTTAGAGATGCTTCCCTTGTCTTAACACAGCAAATTAACAAAAAGAATGTGAAAGGCCGTTGCCAGTGAATGAGTTATGCTTGGCACGAGCTCATGTGTGTTCCTTAGCCTTCTGGAAAGCATTATCATTTCCTTGAATTCCCCAGAGAGCTCACCATTGAACTAACTTTATTAATTCTCATTTTAACCTCAGAAAATGTTAAAGGTGTCTGAGATTCCTGTAGCCGAGATAAGCAAGGAAGAGATAAAATATAGGGTAAACAGATCCTTCGGGAATTGTTTAGTTCATTAAATTCCTTTGTTTCAGTGCCCAAGGGAAAACTTCCAGTATAAACGTTCAATTTCAACTTCTACAATGGACTTGAAAGGGGCAGATTGATTTTTAGACATTGGCCAACAGAAAGTAAGAGATTCTTTCTGGTTTTCAGTGAGATCCAGATGGATTTTTTTAGTTTTGTGAAAGAAAAAGACAGTAGCTGCATTCTCAGGAGGCAAGGCATATGAAAAACAGGAAAGTTAAATAAGTTTTAAAAGGAACTGCACCAAGATTTTGAAATCCTTGATTAATATTAATTCATCTAATTAAAAATACTTGGTATTTTTGGTAAAACACATCCTAATAGAAATACTAAGGAATTTTAATAAACCACAATCTCCCTTTGAAACAAAAGTGTAAAGTGGCAGCTGAATGAATGAATGAATGAATACATACATACATACATACATACAGCTATGCAATTTCTAGCTGCCAGAATAGAAACACAGCATCCAGGGCAAAAGACGTCCTGCTCACAATCTTCTCTGGAAACATCTGAGGCTAAAACTGAGGGCTTAACATTGGGCTCCATATTGCAAATGAACTTGTGCCATAACAGAAACGGGTGAAGGCACAGGGGACTTCCAGAATGGAGGAGAGAGGGCTTCAAGCAGTGGTCGCTGGTTCTTAGGAAGAGAGGGATTTGATTTCTTGTGTAAAGAACAGGAAGGAGAACTAGAGGGTGAAAGTGGCATGTAAACACAGTTGTGTTCCAATAAATAAAGCCTGTTTGAAATGGCGAATTTCCCATCATTGGAAGAGTTTAGGCAGAAGTGAGTGGGAATGTTGTGGAAGGCCAAATGAAACATCCTTGAGGTCTTTCCAATTTGAGATTCCACAATGTGGGAACTTCTGCAGAACTCTCAGTGCCCCTTCTCTTTGGTTTCTCCCTTATTTGGACCTCTGCTGATAATTAAAAACTTAATGGATGAATCTTACCTACTTTTGAAGAGTTACACACACTGGCGGACACATCTGAAAATATCCCCTTCAGGCCTCCAAAAGTTTCCACAAAGAAGTACTTGTCACTTGATCCTGCCATGGCCAGCAGCTCCACGGGGTTGGCACCAGCGATCCCCACGGCCAGGACAAGGATGTCCTTGTCCCGTAAGGCCTTGGCTGTGGCATTGAGCTTATCGGCATCATGGGATTCCCCATCGGTGATTACGATGAGGACCTGGGGGACCCCCTTGTGCAGGCGGCTGCCCCGGGCTTCAGTGAACATGTGGTCTGAGAAGTCCAGGGCCTTGGCGGTGTAAGTGTTGCCCCCCATGGGCTGGTCATTTTGGAGCACCGAGATCACCTCCCGTTTTGTGCCAAGGTTATCCAGATAAAACAGCACCTCTGGGTCATCTGCATACTTCAGAGCCCCAAACCGGACGTGATTCTTGCCCACATCAGCTTTTTTCACCAAGCCAATCATGAAGTCCTTCATGATATTATACTCATCATGGTCAATGCTGCCAGAGCTGTCAATTACAAACACGACATCTAAAACTTCAATGCGCTTGCATTCTGAAGGAGGAGAAAGGAAAACTGGATGAGATTAGCTTGCACATCATGCAGGACTCCCCTCCCCCACCTGTTTTTTAAATGCCAGTGTCTCCTCTCCATAGGATCAAGCTGTACATTGGAATGTCCGCTCCCTGGACAACAGACACAACACACATGCATTTGTGCTGCCAGTACATAGTAATGCTCATTTAGGTGGCTTTTAGGACAAGGCAGATGTGACGTGAAGCCTACTGCAGGGGTTGGGAAGGGGGTGGGAAGATGGGTCACAGGATCATCAGGGATAAACATGTCAAGTGCTTTTGGACCAAAAAAAGAAAAAATTCAAAATTCTGAGGAAATTTTCCTGTGTTTAAGTGGTACTTTCAACATGTGCTTTCATTTACACTAATTTGTTTATTTTTTTTAAGCCACAGGGACCATGAGATTTTATTCTTAAAATGAACCCTGGGGAAATGACCAGATGAAAATGAATTTGGCAACACTGTATATTTTTTCATGTTTAACTTTTCAAGGTTACGTTTTCTCCCTTTTTGACTTTCTTAAGACATTATCTGTTTTCATGATTGGGCCTCGTCATAAAAATAAACCCATTTCACACCTGGCCCAACCAAGTGGTCCTAGCATGACTTCTCATTAACCTTTTAAATGTAGGGTCAATGTCATGGAAAAGTAAAGCAGGAAAGACCCAATTAGTCTATGTGTGTATCACATTCTAACTCAAGGTACAGAGTTCCAAACTCCAACTCACTCATTCTGGAGAAGTGGAATTGTAAGATGGTGAATGATTTAGTCTCTATGTAGCACCATCCCTCTACAGGCCTTAGGAAGGTGTGTTCCAAATGTTAACTCATCCATTCTGGAGAAATGGAACTGTGAGAAGATTCCCCCTGCCCCCTCCGAGGCTCACCACATTCCCTTCCTTGACAGCCACTTTATTGCTCCGTGGTAGGGCTGTTGCAAATCCTAAAGCCAATGCACTTCCCCCCCTAACTAGAGGCCATGTGTACAGAGCCGTAACCAAATTCTCCAGAAAGTCTGGGTCCTCACAAGGAGAAACTATGTCCCTCTGGCCTTCGGCTGCCCAGGGGACCTGCTTGGATTACCCAGGGGGCTGGGGGGTAGACTGCTCAGTGCTGGCACCCTTCAAAAAGGTCAGATTTGTTCTGGTGGAGTTACCAGGACATGTAATCCAGGTGTATTCCTCTTGCCACAAAACATAGACCGCAGTCACCAAGACTTCTAGTGGGGGTTGACAAGAACTGTTATTTGAACAACAGAACAATGTCCCTCTTTTCCTTCAAAATTCCATTAAGATCCATCTCCTCCATAGAGGTTTTTCAGAATGCCTCTTTCATCAAGTCCCATGGGTCGCAGTATAAATCAGCCCCTTATTTCTGCTGAACCTAAGTTTTATCACTTCCCTTACTCTGCAGTCTCCTAGGAACATGTGGGTGACTATACTATTTATTTCCTTGGAAGCATCCATTGCTCAAGTTCCTATATTATATTCCTCCTTTATAGGATTTAATAAATATCAACATGTTTTTACAAAGATTATCTCATTTTATGTAAGTATTGATTTTTAAAAATTGTAAAATGAACAAACATGTATAGTGGATGTTAGGTCAAAGGGGAGACACCTTGCCCAGGAGGTTATACCCCTCTATCGCCTGTCTCAGTGGACCACACATAGCCCCCAAACTCAGATTATACAAGGCTAGGCCCCTGCCTCAAGGTGAAGCCGACTCTGTGACGTAATTCATGCTCCAGTGCTCCCCGTGGGATGAGGCTGAAGCCAGACTCTAGCTGAGACCACCTCCTTGCTTAACTCTTACCCATGCCCTGTCCTGCCCTCCTTACTTCTCTTCTGAAAACACCTCCTCAATAAATCAAAAGTCTACAAATAATGAATGCTGGAGAGGTGTGGAGAAAAGGGAACCCTCCTACATTGTTGGTGGGAATGTAAATTGGTGAAGCCACTATGGAGAACAGTATAGAGATTCCTTAAAAAACTAAAAATAGAGCTACTGTATGATGCTGCAATCCCACTCCTGGGCCTAAATCCAGAGGTAACCATAATTCGAAAACATACATGCACCCCAATGTTCATAGCAGCACTGTTTACAATAGCTGAGGCAAGGAACAACCTAAATGTCCATATATATAATGGAATATTACTCAGCCATAAAAAGAATGAAATAATACCATTTGCAGCAACATGCATGGGCCTAGAGATTATCATACTAAGTGAAGTAAGCCAGATAGAGAAAGACAAATATCATATGATATCACTTATACTGTGGAATCTAAAAAGAAAAAGATACAAATGAACTTATTTACAAAACAAACTCAGAGACAGAAAACAAACTTATGGTCACCAAAGGGGAGGAGGGGGGGAAGGGATAAATTAGGAGGTTGGGATTAACATATATACACTACTATATATAAAATAGATAACCAACAAGGACCTACGGTATAGGACAGGGAACTCTACTCAATATTTTATAGTAACCTATATGGGAAAAGAAACTGAAAAAGAACATATATATGTATGTATGTATAACTGAATCACTTTGCTGTACACCTGAAACTAACACGACATTGTAAATCAACTATACTCCAATAAAATTTTTAAAAAAGGAAAAGCAATAGATAAATAAATAAATAAATCACTTCCACAAGAACCCCCGACTCAGCTTCTGCTTCTAGGGAACCAGACCTAAAATCCGGTACGATACTATTTTCCTTAAATGGAGGATTCATCACCCTAGTGCTTTGTCTACGAAAGGGAAAGTATCTAGGTGGATCAGAATTGTTCCTTACTGTCTAATTTAACAGTTCTGTTGAGGAAACTTTCATTTCTATAAGCAAGTCAAAAGCCACTAGGATACAATGTTCAAATAGTAGTCTGCTTAGTTCAAGAAACAACGACTAACATGTATTTGTGGCATTTGGATAATCCCCCCTATAGTGAATATGCCCACACCTACCTTCATGGGGGCTGCATATTCCAAAAACAAGGTCGTCTTCAATGTGTTGCAGAATGTCAAAATTCTCAACATAAAAAACCATCTCCGGCCTCCCACTGATCTCCTCAAGCTGGGTGACATTGGAGCCAAACACCCCCACGGAGTAGATAATTATGCCTTCTTGCCGAAGTGCCACTGCTGGGTCCTTGACTGTGTCCTGAGCCTCACCGTCCGTGATGAGAATGAGGAACTTCCTGACATTGGGTCGGGCCCCCTTGGCAGGGCTGAAGTACTGAGACACGAAGGTCAGGGCGCTACCGGTCAAGGTAGTTTTTCCAATGTGAGCCATTCGGTCTATTGCATCTGAAATTTCCCCCTGGGACATATATCTGTTGAGCTGAAACTCCTCCTTATTGATGTCACTGAACTGGACTACACCGATTTGCACCCTATCTCCCCCAATCTGAGATTTGCTCACCAGGTTTTTCATAAATGTTTTCATTTTGATGAAGTTTTCAGGTCCTATACTGCCAGAACTGTCCACCAGAAACATGATGTCGGCCTTCATCTCTTTGCAGGCTACACAAGACAAAGGAGATGGGTTATTCAAGTTGGCTTTGTGTAAAAAGATTAAGAGTGAACAGAAAAACCCAAAACACAAATAATTCTATATGTAAGTTAAGCATGTACTTGGTAAGGGCTGTTATCAGGTAAATAATGCATTGAAGGCAATGAGAGGGAGCCTATTCTCTTTGTTATTTAGTAATTTGCTTTAATATGTAACTCAGGGTTTCTCAGCCTCAGCACTACTGACATTGTGGGCTGGAAAATTTGTATTGTGGAGGGCAATCCATGCACTGTAGGATACTGTAGGATGTTTAGCAGTATCCCTGCCCTCTACCTGTTAGATGCCAGTAGTGCTGCCCCAATTATGACCAGCAAAAATGTCTCTAGATATTGCCAACTGTTCCCTAAGGGGGCAAAATCACCCCTGGTTGAAAACTATTGGTCTAACTCTATAAGATTTCATACATGTTTTATCAAAAAGCAATTTAAATAAACCTGTAGTACTCCTTAAAATCAGAAATCATTTGATCATATTACACAGGCAGTGTCTAATCATAGATCTATCCTCACAGGGATTTGTGGGGAGAAGCTAATTAATACTTATTAGAAGCTAATTAATTAGCACTCCCCTAGTTATCACCACCAAAATTGTCTCTAGACATTGCCAACCATCCCCTGAGGGGGAAAAATCACCCCTAGTTGAAAATTACTTATCTAGCTCTAGAAGATTTCATACACATTTTATTAAAAAGCAACCGAAATAAACCTGAAATATTCTTTTTATGCTTCAGATAATAATAATTAGAGCAACACTATAATGGGCCCTTCATTTTGTTCTGGATAATAAACAGCTCCACGAGTCAATGAATCTCAGCTTGGTCATTTATGCTGTTTCTGCACACCTGCAGCATCAAACACTGCAGAAAGTAGATGTAAATTGTTATGTATAGGATGGGTAAACAAAAAGGTCCTATTGTACAGCACAGGAAACTATATTCAATATCCTGTGATAAACCATAATGGAAAAGAATATGAAAAAGAATGTGTATATATGTATAACCGTACAGCAGAAGTTAACACAGCATTGTAAATCAACTATATTTCAATTAAAAAAACAAAAAATAAATACTGCAGGAAAGCAATTTGGGAGCTGAAGTCCAAAGGCAAGGAGTCCTACCTTCTTTGGCACAGATTTCTTGAACAACCTGGTTTCTTATGTCTTTCAAGGCATCAAAGTCATGCACATAGTACACCCGCTTCTCCTCGCCTGCGATTTCTCGCAGCTGTGTCTCGTTGGCCTCCTTGACCCCAATGGCATAGACGTGGATGAGCTCCTCTCTCAGTCTGTTTGCGGGCCCCAAGATGCTGTCCTGGGACACACTGTTGGTCAGGACAACAAGGTGGCTTGGCACTCTGTTTTCCCGCTGCCTCTTCGCTTTCTGCAGCAGCCCCAGGGTGAAGTTCAAGGCTGCACCTGTGTTTGTGTTCCCGCCCAGCTGCCTGATGTTCTCGATGGCCTTTCCCACATCATGCTTGTTGGTGTATTTATTGATCTCAAATTCCAAGTCCCAGCGGTCAGCATACTGGACAGCCCCAACTCGCACCTTCTGGGGAGCGATGTTGAACATCCCTACAACCTCCGACAGGAAGGTCTTCATTTCCTGGAAGTCCGTGGCCTGGGTGCTCCCAGAGCCATCGATGAGCAGATAGATGTCTGCTTCCTCAGTGTCCACACAACCTAAAATGCAACACGAAAACTGAGTGTGGCATTGGGGCAAGTGGGACAGAGACACAGGGGCAGGTGGGAGGAAGGGCAAACACCAGCCTTGTCAGACAGAAAAATGGGAAACAGTTTCTCCATGTTAAAGACCCAAATGAATTATCTGTGACAGTTTGAGATGATTTGTATCAAGGATCAGAGTCAATCTGGATGTAGTAAAAGATTAGAAAGAAAACATGAAGATGCTTTTTACAAGTCACTTCTCTTAGCAGGGAGTAACTGTTTAGCAAAATGTTAAGTGGTGATTTGCGAGCTAGAGAAGGTAGCATTTAACTGGACATGGTGGACAAAGTGCCGTCTTTCTTGAAATCTTGAACAAAGTATTTACCCTTCATCCACTCCTGGTCAGTTAACACAACCAGGGGTATTGTCAGTGGCCTTATTTATGCCAGGCAGTGACACTTCTGCAGTCGACATGCTGTAAATATTTGTTGAAGGATGCAGATATACATATGTATTGCATGCACACACATAATTTATGAAAAATACATGTGTATGTATGAAATATATGAAATACATTGCTCTCTGTCTCTCTCTAAACTCACTGATACTAGAATAGTACCTCCCAATAAATTCATTACTCTGTCCTCAATCCAAATCATGCTTCCTCTTTATTCTCTAAATTGGAATTTGAGGCTGAGGGAAGAAGAGGAGGGAGAGAAAAGTACTCACACACAAAAAAAAAGAAAGGAAAGGCAAGGAAACATGAGAGGCAAAGGTGAGAAAGGAAAAAGTGCAGAGCGGGAAATAACAAAGGAAGGTATTCTGGAGTGTTGAGAAGTAACAAAGAATCCAAGTAAAGCTGTGCAAAAGAGCAAATAAAAAAAGAAATCCCGTCTTCCCATTCCAACACCTCAAGAGCTTTTATTCTCCCCCAATTTACGTTTCCTATTATCAAGTTAAATTAAAAAGTCAGGAACTCACTCTCCCTCCCTACATCATGCCTGCCAAGCCCTTTTGTACACAGAATACCTGCAAGACAAGAAAAAAGCAAAACGATGGGAATAATCCTTCTCTCAGCAAAAGGCTTTACCAGATTTGAGGGTTTCAGTCCTTTCGGAAACGACAGAGACTGTGTGTGTGATCTGGTTCCGCAGTTTCTTTAGAAACGTCTGGTTGTGGGCGGCCAGGTCGGAGAAGGTTTTCAGTTTGGAGACGTACTGCTTGGCAGGGTGAGATGCGATCTTCTCCAGCTGGGCGTCGCTGGCCCCCTCTATGCCCATGGTGAAGATGGTCACCCCCTGGCGCCGGAGGTTCAGAGCAGCCTTGGTCACGTTGTCCTCAGACGGGCTATGGGTCACCAGCACAGCTATCTGTGGCACCCCCTGATTCTTCCGACTGCCGTGCTGCACGCTGAAAACCTCCTTCCTGATCTTTCTCAAGGCAGCTCCAGTGTAGGCCTTCCCGGCCTGGGGAGAGAGGCTCTGTATATCCTGGAGAACCTCTGACTTGTTTATGCCACTGCTCAGTGGGTTAATCACCTTCGTCTCATTGCTATAGGCCACAAGGCCAACCCTCATGCAGTTTTCCTTGATGTCCAGAGCAGATACACTTTCTTCCAGGAATTCTTTAAGATAGTCAAAGTCCTCCCAGCTGCCATTGATGGACATATCCAACAGGAACACAACATCTGCCACAGAAGGGCCTTGGCAAACTGTGGGCAAGGAATGAACAGGCAGAGTTTCAATTCAGCATCTCTGCTCAGCATTAAAAGACACGGAGAACTCAACCAGAACTTAGTTATGCCCTTAAAGATGGAAGGAGGTGTACAAAATGATTATGAAGCCGAGATCAGAGAGTCCTGGGTTCAAAGGTGGGAGCTTAGCTAACCTCCCAGCTCCAATTTCCACATCTGTAAAATATAAGTAACCATAATAATGATCTCATAGAGTTGTTATGGGGATTAAATGAGATCATGTGTTTAGTATGGGACCTGGCACATAAAAGTCACTCAGTGAACAGAAGCTACTGCTATTGTATTAAAATCACTAATAAAATCAGTATTTATAGTCCAAACATTCTTAAAGGATGGTAATGGAATAGCAATTGACATTCCAATATTTTATTCGGGAAAGATGCTAGTAATAGGATTCCCATATTTTCATAGATCGCTACAAGAAAAGCAGCATTCTCCAGTATCAATAGACAGTTTTATATGTCATCTCACTCAAACTGATTTAACCAGACATAATGTGAGTTTCTTACATCACTTGTTTGGACTTGTACACTTTGAGCAAATTGTTTTTTTACTGGCTCTCTCCTGCCCCTCTCTTGGATGATGTTCATAAACTCTTGGCCATTCTTGCTAATAGGAGAGCACAAGGGGACAGACCAGGACAGCAGGTTGGAGTTGGAGCAGAACACGGGGAAGCTAATTTAGAACAGAGCTGCAGGAAGGGGCAGCACGGGACTGAAACCACACAGGCGTGGCTCTGACTCCAGACTGCAGGGCCAGGTCACATCATCTCTAAGAGGGCCCGCAAGTACCTCTCTGTGGAACAGAGGTTTTGGACTTCCTGAAGTTGTTTCAAGCTCTAACATCCTGTGATGACATTATACGGCTTCTGGAGTCAAGGATTTTTTTAGGAGCAAATCAACCTTTTAAATGAACCAGGAATAAAACTACATAGCAACTGAAGCCCAGGAAGAAAGCTCAGGCAGCTGGGAGCAGGGTGGAGGCAGCCTGTGAATGATGAGCAATAAGTGAAGCATGGAAAACCAAGGCTCACCAAGTTCACTGGATTTAAAAAGGCCACAATCATTCCAGAATGATTTATGCAGAATTTAACATCTGAAAATGCAGCCCAGCTTTTGGGGAAGGGGATGTTCATAGAGTCTCCATCCTCTCCTCTTGTTGATCTTCCAAAAGCATTTTATCATCATCCCTACACACGCGCCCTGAACCCACCTTTCACAAGAATGTCATTGACTGCTCCTTCCTTGTACTGAGCCGCATCCTTGAGAATCTGCGTCATGTTTTGGGAGAACGTGCTGAGGTCTCGGACCGTCCGGAGGCTGTAGTGGAACTGGCCTGTGGCCATGGCCTTCAGGGTCTCCTCGGACACCCCCTGCATACCCACGGAGATGATCCTCACCCCGTCGTTGCGCAGCACCTTGGAGGCCTCTTCCACGGCATCCTCAGACTCAGCTGAAGCCAGGACCACCAGGATCGGCGGAAACTGTCTCCTGTCCCTCCCGTTTGAGAAGTAGGTTGTGTGTACCTCCTGGAGAGCGTTACCAATCCTCAGGGAGCCACCCAGGAACCTGAAGTTCTTCTTGAGGTGGTTCAACATGGGCCCTCTGCTCTTGAAGGTGCTGAGCTGGAATTCTCTGTGGAGCCCATCGCTGTACTGGGCCAGGCCCACACGGTACTTGTGGGCCTCTATGGGGAGGCTGGTGATCATTTTGTTGATGAATGTCTTTACAAACGGGAAGGATTTAATTCCCATGTGGTCAGAGCTGTCCACCAGAAACACCACATCGGCATACTCAGGGCCTACAAACCCATAGACAAACACAAACAAAACAAACTTCAAAAATTTACTACCAAGTTTAATGCCAACCATATGGGAAAAACATTACTTCCCTCTTTTGTTTGTATTTGTAATATCTTTCCAATGCACTGAAAATAATACACATTCTCTCAAGAAAAATATTGTTTCTTGGGCTGATTCTTTATACACCCTCTCATTTGAACTGATCATGAAATTAAGCATCACTTTTGCAAGGAATTAAGTAGAAATAGGTAAATATAAACAAGTTAAAAATCATGGGTTTTTATATGTTTAGTGGATAATTTCCCCATGTCTTTTTTTTCTTTCAGAATTTGACTTCAATTTATATCAACACGATAAACATTTTCATTGAGAATCTAATCAAATCAAATTTGAATGGAGAAATCTAAAAAATAGCCTTTCATTGCGATTTCCACTTAAGCAAAGCAACAAGTGATCTGATTAACTTATAAACATATTAGTTTTGTATTCAAAGTGTCAAATTGGTGAAGTTTAAAAAGAATCCTAAAAACCATAAATATGAGATTGCATTAATCTATCTTAAAGTTATTTACAATATGTTTTGATGAGTGGGCATTATAATTGGTAAATTTATTCTCACAAATGTAAAATGTGATAGAAACATTAGCATTCCTACCTTAAGCTAGGAATAGGATTATACTTTTAATTTCTATTAAGAATATAATTTTTATAGAGGAATACAATACTTTGCTGAGCTTTTAAGGCTTCATTTGATGCCAGATTCAATGCTAGGTATGTAAAATTATATTTTTATGTGATAGAGAGTTATTTGGTTCAAGCACAAAATATCATTTGCTCATGGTCTGTCTGCTGGTTTGAATTCAGAGCTCTTACAACTGTTCTATAAGCTCCATTTCTGGTCCAGGGAAGGGAGGGAAATATTTGTGTGTGTCTGGATGGTGTATGTTTAAGAAAATACAGTGTAATTGAACAAGCAATGTGAGTCCTGACTTTGTTATCAGCTAATTCTTCCAGCTCTGTCAAGCCATTCAATATACTTGGGCCTCAGTTTCCTCATATTTTAAATGAGTAGATTCAACTAGAAAATATCTAAGGTCTCTCCTCACTCTGAGTTTCTGATTATCTGAAAGAGTCACAAGATAAATTCTAATCAAATTAAAAGAACTTCAATCTTTTCTTGTCTACAACTGTGAGGAAATCAGCTTTGGCACCCCAGCATGTTACTTCATTCTCTTTAGAGCAGTCTGATCAAGGCATAGTGGATAAAATCATTCTTTCTTTTCTTCTAAACAACATGATTTCAACCAGTTTGAGATTGCTTTGATGATCATATAGCCAGCAGAATCTCAGGGGAAAAACTAATTGAGGGGATCAACATCTTCCTCCAAGAGAAGTCTGGAACCCCTCTGAGGACTGTCAGGTGAGTACTGCGTAGGATGGCTTGACTTGTGACCAAAAGTGACCTTTCTATTCATGGACAAATCCCCATATTTTGTATGGAGAAAAGAAATGTAGCCACTGGCACAGGAGGCATATTTAGGTTCTAACCAGGCCCATCACTGTATGTGAACCACAGAACAACTGGGGAAAAAGCACTGTCTTTCTTTAAAAAGCTTAATAATAGGCCTAGTGAGACATCAAAGGAAGATGTTTGCAGGGCAAAGTCTAATCTGTCTCTCCAGAAAACTTGCTTCCAAGGTCAGAGTCCTTGAGAAAACTGTAAAAGTCAATCTAGGTGGCCCTGGACATGAAGCGACCAGTATAAGAACTGATTATTTAGGAGGTGGTAGAGGCTGTGAAGGCTTGGCCAGTATTTTGACTTCAAGTCCACTGGACATAGATTGCTGACAGTGGATGGCTCTGGAGCTCTCTCTTCAGGGTAAAAGCACTTTCTTTACAATAATCAGACACTCAGTTTAAATTGGAGCAAAATCTGGATGCTTAACCAAGACAAATGTTTTGGCACAAACGAATTAGGAAGAGACATTTCAAATTTTCCAGGCCTGAACCTAATGTTAAAAGAGAATTTTCATGCAACCTCCCAGAAGACCTAGAAGTAGTTGAAACTGAGGACAAGAAAATAGTTCTCATATCTTCCTATTGTGAACAAGGAATAAGATCCAGAAACAAATGATCTTCAAAGGAACACAGGGTGACATCAAAAGTAACTGAGCTGCCACTCCCACCCTTACTATCATCAAAATCAAAACAAAGCAAAACAAAACACTTAACTTTTAAGCAAGTCAAACTCATATATTATTTTCCATAATGAAAATTAAGGAAAAGAATTATTTTCATTTTTTTCCTTACCAGAATGTTGGTTGACAGAAACATGGGAACAAATTATCATAAGGAGCAAAGTGAGCAGCATTTTCGTATTATAACCTGAAAAATCACCAACTTGAAATCTGAAAAGGCAAAAATATAAACATCTAAAATTGTTGTGGATATTATTTGGAAATCAAGACTCAAACACATATGAGCACACAAAATTATATAATAAATTGGGTGAAGACAAGGAATTTCTGAGGTTCCCTGACCTTTGGCTCTGTGAAGTGCCTTGGAGAAAAATGAACCGTCAACATTTACAGAATCACAAAAGCTTCTCCTGGTCCCCAGACCCTGTAGAAACATGAGTTTTTGATTGTCAATGGAAGCAGCCAGATGCATTCTAGTTCCACCAATATTATGTGTCCCTACTAATCAATTTTCCTATAGCCTCATGTCACCCTCTGTCCACTCATTGCCAAGACAATTCAGAGTTCACAGTTGGGACACAGTCTAAAAGCTGATTTGCAATTTTTCCAACATGAACATGTAGGTGTGTTTCATACTTGAGAAGTATTTCTAGATGTGGTCAAAATTCTCTTTTCTCCTTTTCCTACATGATTAGAAAGGTAACTATGTCCCTTTATTCTTAAATTTGAGAGAAGACATAAAGAAATAAGTAGTGACCCTCCATATTGCATACGATGTCTTGGTCCTCAGAATGATGCAATTGGTATCATTTTTTTCCAACAACCTAGAACCACATGAAGCAAAGTTTTCCAATTCTGGTTTGGCCTAAAGCATTTTCAGCCACCTTAAATTATTCGTTTCATGGGATAAAATAGGATATTGAAGATATTGACAATAAATATTTCAATTAAACAGATTGGGCTCATTCATTCACTCATTCATCCACTGAATAAAAAATGAATTGATCCGTGTTAATAAACTAGTATTTCTGTTTCTTGCTTAATTCATACCCAAATGTGTATTTGATACAAATGACTGTCTCATTCCTTGTCAGGCAGGCTCCTATTGTTTAATATTTCACCCTTTCAGAAAAGGGACCTTTGCCATGAAAAATTCCATCCCCACTTCCTCATCTACTCCATCGTCCCTCTGACATTCTGGAATTTGGGACCCTGTTCTGTTCCTTCATAGGAAGACTAGATGATTTAAACTTTTCAGGCTGTGAGTCAATTTATCCATGCTATTTCAGAGGAAATCAGTAAGCTGGAAGGGGACTTTAAGAGGTTGTTTTTAGTCCAACCTTTCATTTTAGAGGAACTTTGGTCCCAAAGTGGATTGTCCAAAGTGAAAACTTGGACAATGTGTACAAATTTTCTACTAATGTGTATAACAATAATAACAAAGTCTACCATTTGGTCAGTCTTGACCATGTTCCGTGTCCTGTGCTAGCAGCTTTATACTTGTTCTCCTGTTGCATATCGATAGGAAACCTAGAAGCAGGTCATATTATTGTTCCTATTTTGCAGATAAGGAAACAGATTCATAAAGGGGAATGTGATTCAAGGCCACACAGATAAAATGGGCCACAGTTCAGACTACAGCCCACATCTATCCAATTTTAAAATCTGGACTCTCAAACTTAGTTCCTCTGCATCCCAAACTCAGTATTATTTTTAAATTTTATTTTATTGAAGTAGAGCTGATTTACAATGTTGTGTTAATTTCTGCTATAAAGCAAAGTGATTCAGTTATACATATATATTCTTTTTCTTATTCTTTTCCATTACGGTTTATTACAGGATATTGAATATATTTCCCTGTGCTATACAGTAGGACCTTGTTGTTTATCCATTCTATACATAATACCAAACTCAACATTATGAACACAAAAAGTGTCTCCAAGTTTTTTGGTTCTATGTCTCTTTTTCAAAGTATTAGGGGTTACTGGTACTTGTTTTCATGCCTTTTTATTTTTGCTTTTCAAACCAGTGCTTTACCCTCTTCACTTTTCTGTCTATATTATGAACTTTCTCAATGAGTGCTATCTTTAGGAGTTATGAGAGATAAGAGACTTTAGGTTACTCCATAGGATAAATGCCAAAGACTGGAAGAAAATAGTACTGAATGGAAGTTAAAACCTGGAGAGAAAAGTGAGGGTTACCTAAGGCCACAATAGTCTCAAACAGTATGCAGCATCCGGAAATTTCGCCATGCAGGTGGTCAATACTACTGATACATTAAGAGTTGAGTTCCTTGGGATAGCATTTTGTAAAACAATTTTCTTTTTTTAACATCTTTACTGGAGTATAATTGCTATACAATGGGGCATTAGTTTCTGCTCTATAACAAAGTGAATCAGCTATACATATACATACATCCTCATATCCCCTCCCTCTTGCGTCTCCCTCCCACCCTTCCTATCCCACCCCTCTAGTTGGTCAAAACGCACTGAGCTGATCTCCCTGTGCTATGCGGCTGCTTCCCACTAGCTATCTATTTTAAATACGGTAGTGTATATATGTCCATGCTGCTCTCTCACTTCGTCCCCGCTCCCTCTTCCCCCTCCCCGTGCCTCAAGTCCATCCTCTATGTCTGCGTCTTAATTCCTGTCCTACCTCTAGGTTCTTCAGAACTTTTTTTTTTTTAGATTCCGTATATACGTGTTAGCGTACGGCATTTGTTTTGCGCTTTCTGACTTACTTCACTCTGTATGACAGTCTCTAGGTCCACCCACCTCACTACAAAAAACTCAATTTCGTTTCTTTTTATGGCTGAGTAATATTCCATTGTATATATGTGCCACATCTTCTTTTTCTTTTTAATAATACTTTCTGTATTTAATTACTTATCAAATCCTATGTAGTTCTCTTTTTAAACATCTTTATTGGAGTATAATTGCTTTAAAATAGTGTGTTAGTTTCTGCCTTATAACAAAGTGAATCAGCTATACATATACATATATACCCATATCTCCTCCCTCTTGCATCTCCCTCCCACCTTCCCTAACCCACCCCTCTAGGTGGTCACAAAGCACTGAGCTGATCTCCCTGTGCTATGCGGCTGCTTCCCACTAGCTATTTTATATTTGGTAGTGTATATATGTCCATGCCACTCTCTCAATTCGTCCCAGCTTACCCTTCCCCCTCCCCATGTCCTCAAGTCCATTCTCTACGTCTGCATCTTTATTCCTGTCTTGCCCCTATGTTCTTCAGAACCTTTTTTTTTTTTAGATTCCACATATTTGTGTTAGCATACGGTATTTGTTTTTCTCTTTCTGACTTACTTCACTCTGTATGACAGATTCTAGGTCCATCCACCTCACTACAAATAACTCAATTTTGTTTTTTATTATGGCTGAGTAGTATTCCATTGTATATATGTGCCACATCTTCCTTATCCATTCATCTGTTGATGGACACTTAGGTTGTTTCCATGTCCTGGCTATTGTAAATAGAGCTAAAATGAAAAATGTAGTACATGACTTTTTTTGAATTATGGTTTTCTTAGGGTATATGCCCAGTAGTGGGATTGCTGGGTCATATGGTAGTTATATTTTTAGTTTTTTGAGACACCTCCATAGTGTTCTCCATAGTGCCTGTATCAATTTACATTTTCACCAACAGTGCAAGAGGGTTCCTTTTCTCCACACCCTCTCTAGCATTTATTGTTTGTAGATTTTTGGATAATGGCCATTTTGACCAGTGTGAGGTGATACCTCATTGTAGTTGTGATGTGCATTTCTCTAAAGATTAGTGATGTTCAGCATCCTTTCATGTGTTTGTTGGCAATCTGTATATCTTCTTTGAAGAAATGTCTATTTAGGTCTTCTGCCCATTTTTGGATTTGGTTGCTTGTGTTTTTGATATTGAGCTGCTTGTAAATTTTGGAGATTAATCCTTTGTTAGTTGCTTCATTTGTTAATATTTTTTTCCCATTCTGAGGATTGCCTTTTCATCTTCTTTATAGTTTCCGTTGCTGTACAAAACGTTTTAAGTTTTATTATGTCCCATTTGTTTATATTTCCATTTCTCTAGGACGTGGGTCAAAAAGGATCTTTCTGTGATTTATGTGATGGAGTGTTCTGCCTATGTTTTCCTCTAAGAGTTTGATAGTGTCTGGCCTTACATTTAGGTCTTTAATCCATTTTGAGTTTATTTTTCTGTATGGTGTTAGAGAGTGTTCTAATTTCATTCTTTTACATGTAGCTGTCCAGTTTTCCCAGCACCACTTATTGAAGAGGTTGTCTTTTCTCCACTGTACATTCCTGCCTCCTTTATCAAAGATAAGGTGACCATATGTGTGTGAGTTTATCTCTGGGCTTTCTATCCTGTTCCATTGATCTACTTTTCTGTTTTTGTGCCAGTAACATACTGTCTTGATTACTGTAGCTTTGTAGTATAGTCTGAAGTCAGGGAGCCTGATTCCTCCAGCTCCATTTTTTGCTCTCAAGATTGCTTTGGCTATTTGGGGTCTTTTGTGTTTCCATACAAATTGTGAAATTTTTTACTCTAGTTCTGTGAAAAATGCTAGTGGTAGTTTGATAGGGATTGCATTGAATCTGTAGATTGCTTTGGGTAGTATATTCATTTTCACAATGTTGATAATCCAAAAACATGGTATATCTCTCCATCTGTTTCTATCATCTTTAATTTCTTTCATCAGTGTCTTATAGTTTTCTGCATAAAGGTCTTTTGACTCCTTAGGTAGTTTTATTCCTAAGCATTTTATTATTTTTGTTGTAATGGTAAATGGAAGTGTTTCCTTAGTTTCTCTTTCAGGTTTTTCATCATTAGTGTATAGGCATGCAAGAGATTTCTGTGCATTAATTTTGTATCCTGCTACTTTACCAAATTCATTGATTAGCTCTAGTAGTTTTCTGGTAGCATCTTTAGGATTCTCTATGTATAGTATCATGTCATCTGCAAACAGTGACAGGTTTACTTCTTCTATTCAAATTTGGATTTCTTTTATTTATTCTCTGATTTCTGTGGCTAAAACGTCCAAAAATATGTTGAGTAACAGTGGTAAGAGTGGGCAACCTTGTCTTGTTCCTGATCTTAATGGAAATGGTTTCAGTTTCTCACCACTGAGAACGATGTTGGCTGTGGATTTGTCATATATGGTCTTTATTATGTTGAGGTAAGTTCCTGCTATGCCTACTTTCTGGAGGGTTTTTATCATAAATGGGCATTGAATTTTGTTAAAAGCTTTTTCTGCATCTATTGAGATGACCATATGGTTTTTCTCCTTCAGTTTGTTAATATGGTATATCACATTGATTTATTTGCATATATTGAAGAATCCTTGCATTCCTGGGATAAATCCCACCTGATCATTTTGTATGAATCTTTTAATGTGCTGTTGGATTCTGTTTGCTAGTATTTTGTTGAGGATTTTTGCATCTATGTTCAGCAGTGATATCGGCCTGTAGTTTTCTTTTTTTGTGGCATCTTTGTCTGGTTTTGGTATTAGGGTGATGGTGGCCTCATAGAATGAGTTTGGGAGTGTTCCTCCCTCTGCTATATTTTGCAAGAGTTTGAGAAGGATAGGTGTTAGCTTTTCTCTAAATGTTTGATAGTCTTCACCTGTGAAGCCATCTGGTCCTGGGCTTTTGTTTGTTGGAAGATTTTTAATCACAGTTTCAATTTCAGTGCTTGCGATTGGTCTGTTTATATTTTCTGTTTCTTCCTGGTTCAGTCTTAGAAGGCTGTGCTTTTTTAAGAATTTGTCCATTTTTTCCAGGTTGGCCATTTTATTGGCATATAGTTATATGCAGTTTCAGCTGTTACTTCTTTTTCATTTCTAATTCTATTGATTTGAGTGTTCTCCCTTTTATTCTGGATGAGTCTGGCTAATGGTTTATCAATTTTGTTTATCTTCTCAAAGAACAAGATTTTAGTTTTATTGGTCCTAGCTATTATTTCCTTCATTTCTTTTTCATTTACTTATTTCTGATCTGATCTTTATAATTTCTTTCCTTCTGCTAACTTTGTAAAACAATTTTCTTGAAGCCTTTAAATGGAATGCAAAATCTGGTGTGCTGTATGGCTATACAATGTGGAAGCCCAGTGGAAGGGGCCCTTGAAGTGCTTATGTGCCTTGTTTTGTGTGTGTGCCAAATCACACAAAGGACTAGTATGGAGAGAGGGGGCACTAAATCTCTTAGTTAATGCTGGGGAGGCTTTGGTTCATTTTTACCACATCAAAACATGGATGGATTGCCTACGGATTTACATACCAAAATTTTTAAAATATCTAAATATTTGAAATAAAAATTGTAAATACTCAGAGACATTAGGGGAGAATGAAGGAGATATATAAAGTAACAACATAAAACTTAAATTCATGGCACACCCCAACTTAATATAGCAACAGTCAGATTGATTGCTTCTTTTTATAGAAACACTCTCACTCTCAATGGTACAGATCTCTTTAATCAGAATTTTTAGTACTCCATTCATTCTGATTCAAGCAATCTGAGGCTAATACACTTTTCCCAGAAGTTATACGCTATAAAAAGCCTTTAAAAATATTTGCATCTCTTAGCATAATACCCTCAAGGTCCATCCATGTTGTTGCAAATGTCAAGATTTCATTATACTTTTATGGCTTAGTAATATTTCATTGTGTATATACATCTTTTTTATCCATTCTTCTATGGATGCAATAAGACAGAGAAAAACAAATACTGTCTGATTTCACTTATATGTGGAATCTAAAGAACAAAACAAATGAACAAACAGAACAAAATTGAAACAGACTCATAGGTACAGAGAGCAAACTGGTTATCGCCAGAGGGGACCTGGGGGATGGGGAATGGATGACACAGGTGAAGTAGATTAAGTGGTACAAACTTCCAGGGGTGTAATGTACACACACATAGGGTATATAGTCAATAATAGTGTAACAACTTTGGTACAGTGATGATCATTTCATAATGTATAAAAATATCAAATCACTATGTTGTACACCTGAAGCTAACATAATATTGTATGTTAATAATAATTCAATTAAAAAAAGAAAGCGAAAAATATCTGGATCTCTGTAAACTTTCCGTCAAGAAGGAAGAATGTTTCTAATTTAAGCTAGAGCTGCAAAAGCAATACAGCCACCCAATACTTGGCTTCAAACCCAGAATGTTTAGAACTTGTGCAACACCTCTCTTAAGGCTATTAACAACCAGGGGCTTCGGGGAGACCTCTGCCCCTATGAGCCAATTCATAATCTAGGACATGTCTTTGAAAAAATATTAAAAGCCCAGAAGGGATACAAAAAAGACCTCAGCAGAATTAAGATAAACACTATTTCTTTCCTTTAAAATGAGCATGCAGGAAACATCATTTCTAAGCACCGATTTTACCTTGCTTCAGAAACATGAATATTGTCAGCTTTTGTATTGTAAGAAGCAACACGGGATCTGTGCCACAAAGTTCAAGATAAATGGTTGTTTGCTTAGTAAACCCCTCATCTCTTTACTGTTTCCCTTCCTCCCTTCTCGGAAGTCAAAACGTAAAAAGAAAAATGTTCAAAGTGAGACTTCATTTCATATTGAAATGCTGCAGGATAAATCCTTGGCACACAATGGTAACAAATAAAGATTGGATCAATGATGGTGAGCAAAACAAAACAAATGAGCAAGCACTCGCCAGCCAAGCCAGTTTCATAATTTTACTGTTCATGTCACACTTTCCCCCAAATGCATTTTCTGGAACCACAAAAAGAGGCCGTATGGGGATCATATTTGAACAAGGTCATGCAGGTGACCTTGACACTGTAAAATGCACACTCTTCTGTGTTGAGGGGTGCTTGGCTCAGCAGGAAGAGCACAGGCTATACAGTCTCATGACCTGGCCTTCACGTGGTTCCTAAACTGTTGTGTGACTTTAGGTAACACCACTTCACTTCTGTATGATTCTCATCTGAAGCACAAAGACTACATTCTCTCTAAATTCTAGCAGCTCCACACAGTTAACAGTTCTGTGATCTAACAAATAGTACTAGAAGAAAAAAAAAAAGAATAATTAAGCCAAGAGCACACTGAAATACTGAACTCACATTTTGAAACAACCCCCAGATAGAGTCCCTGCCGGTCCTTTGTGGGAGGGGCCCACACCAGCCACAGCAGGGGCCTGTCTTGACTATTGATCCTTTCCATGTCTGAAACTGCTGGAATCCTCCCAGACCCCATGACATAAACTTAAGAGAACTAAAATTCCAACAAGGCAAATCCACTAGGAACGAAGTGCCCAACTTAGAAATTAGAAAAAAATACAGAATAAATCTAAAAGTACTTTAGGGATACTGAAGTACTAAAACTTTGAGCAGAAATCAGTAAATTAAAAAACAAAGGTAAAATATTTTTGGGATCATTTGTATATTTCGTTATTAGACAAGTTTCTCTGAATGTGTAGAGCACCCAAAACCACAAGGAAGAGGTACAGCATTCTCTCCTGAGCGTGAAGCCAGCTCTAGGTGTTGCTTCTGCAACTGCCATTAGTCAGTGATAATCCTTCTTCTCTTCCTTTGGGAGAGTAAGAGGGAGAGAATGCTGTCTGAGTTGTTTTGAATGAGAAAACAAACAAACAAAAAACAAAGATAAAGAGGGAGGGATAAATTAGGAGTTGGGGATTAACATAAACACACTACTATATATAAAATAAACAACAAGCACCAACTGTATAGCACAGGGAACTCTACTCAATATCTTGAAATAACGTATAATGGGAAAGAATCTGAAAAAGAAATATATACATATCTGAATCACTTTGCTGTACACCTGAAAAAAATACAACATTGTAAATCAACTATACTTCAATTAAAAAAAGAAAGATAAAGAAAATTAAGTATTGAAAACATCAACCTCACAATAGACTTATCAAAAAAAAAGAGAGAGAAGACATAAGTTGGTAACTGTATAAAAGAAGACATAACTATACATAAGGCAAAGACTTTTTAAAAAATTGAAGCATTAGTTTAAAATATTCACAGGAAGAAAACCCCAGGACAAAATGGATTTATTGGCAAGTTCCACCAAACTTTTAAGGAACAGATCATCTGAATCTTTTACAAATTATTTCAGACACTAGAAAAAGATGAATATTAGCCTTTTCATTTATATGGAGCCAGTAAAATCTTGATAGGCAAACCAGTTAAGGACTGTATGAGAAAAGGAAATTAAAGGCCCATTTTACTCATGAATATAAATACAAAAAAATTCTAAATAAAACATTAGCAACTCAACTCCTCTAGTGTATAAAAAAGATAATACACCATTATCAAGTTGGGTTTATCTCAGGTATGCAAGGATGTTTTAAAATTAGAAAATATATTTTTCCAAAGAAGAAATGCAGATGGCCACCAGGCATATGAAAGGATGCTCAACATTGCTAATCATCAAGGAAATGCAAATCAAAACTACAATGATATATCAACTCACACTTGTTTAGAACAGCTACCATCAAAGAGAACACAAATAACAAATATTGGTGAGGAAAAAATTGGTGTGGAGAAAAGGGAATCCTTGTACACTGTTAGTAGGAAGGTAAATTGGTTCAGCCACTATGGAAAACAATATGGAGGATTCTCAAAACACTATAAATAGAGCTACAATATGACTCAGCAATTCCAGTCCTGGATATATATCCAAAAAGCAAAAACAAAAACCCCCAAAAAACACTAATTCAAAAAGATACACCCCAATGTTCATGGCAGAATTATTTATAATTGCCAAGACATGGAAGCAACCTAAGTGTCCATCAACAGATGAATGGATAAGGAAGATGTGGTGTATATGTACAATGGAATACTACTCAGCCATAAGAAAGAATGAAATTTTGCCATTTGTAGCAACATGGATGGACTTGGAGGGCATTATGATAAGTGAAATAAGTCAGACAGAGAAAGATAAGTACTGTATGATATCACTTGTATGTGGAATCTAAAAAATACAACAAACTAGTGAATATAACAAAAAAAGATGAAGACTCACAGAATAAACTAGTGGTTACCAGTGGTGGGGGGGCAATATATGGATGGGGGAGTGGGAGGCACAAGCTATTGGGTGTAAGACACGCTCAAGGATGTGTTATACAACACGGGAATAGAGTCAATATTTTGTAATGACTGTAAATGAAAGTAACTTTTAAAATTGTATAAAAAATACAGTACTGAGGGAAAATAAATTTAAAGATTTTAAAAAATGAATATGGTCAGAAAAATTAGAAAATACATAAATATTACCACATCAACACACTAAAAGAGATATACTATAAATATGAAAGGAAAACCATTCCATTAATCCATAATTAAAAAAAAGAATTAGCAAACTAGGAGTAGAAGGAAACTTAACTTGATAAAGGATATATTTTTTAAATCTGAAATATATACCATCCTAATAGGAAAATATTAGAAGTGCTCTTTAAAATGAAGAATCAGAAAGGTGGTCCTCTTTCACTCCAAGGTTCTTGAAAAATTAAAGCCACGAGGATAAAAAAAAGAATAACAAGATGGCGGAAGAGTAAGATGCCGAGATCACCTTCCTCCCCACAGATACACCAGAAATACATCTACACATGGAACAGCTCCTACAGAACACCTACTGAACGCTGGCAGAAGACCTCAGACCTCCCAAAAGGCAAGAATAAGCAGAGACAAAAGGATAGGGACGGGACCTGCACCAGTGGGAGGAAGCTGTGAAGGAGGAAAGGTTTCCACACACTAGGAAGCCCCTTCTCGGGCGGAGACTGTGGCTGGCGCAGGGGGAAAGCCTCGGAGCCGCGGCAGAGAGCACAGCAACAGGGGTGCGGAGGGCAAAGCAGAGAGATTCCCGCACAGAGGATCAGGGCCGACCAGCACTCACCAGCCCGAGAGGCTTGTCTCCTCACCCGCTGGGGCGAGTGGGGGTGGGAGCTGAGGCTCGGGCTTGGGTCAGAGCGCAGGGAGAGGGCTGGGGTTGGTGGCATGAACACAGCCTGCAGGGGGTTAGTGCACCACGGCTAGCTGGGAGGGAGTCCAGGAAAAGGTCTGGAGCTGCCGAAGAGGCAAGAGACTTTTTCTTCCCTCTTTGTTTCCTGGTGCGCAAGGAGAGGGGATTAAGAGCGCTGCTTAAAGGAGCTCCAGAGACGGGCGCGAGCAGCGGCTAACAGAGTGGACCCCAGAGACGGGCACGAGAAGCCTGTGTGCGAGACAGGTTACTATCCACACCCCCTTTCTGGGGAGCCTGTGCAGCCTGCCACGGCCAGGATCCGGGGATCCAGGTACAACTCCCCCGGGAGAACGCACGGTGCTCCTCAGGCTGCTGCAACGTCACGATGACCTCTCCCGCTGCAGCTCACCACGCACTCCGTGCCCCTCCCTTCCCCCGGCCTGAGTGAGCCAGAGCCCCCAAATCAGCGGCTCCTTTAACCCCGTCCTGTTGAGCGAAGAACAGACGCCTTCCGGCGACCTACATGCAGAGGCAGAGCCAAATCCAAAGCTGAGCCCCTGGGAGCTGTGAGAACAAAGAAGAGAAAGGGAAATCTCTCCCAGCAGCCTCAGAAGCAGCAGATGAAAGCTCCACAATCAACTTGAAGTACCCTGCATCTGTGGAATACATGAATAGACAACGAATCATCCCAAATTGAGGGGGTGGACTTTGAGAGCAAGATTTATGATTTTTTCCCCTTATCCTCTTTTTGTGAGTGTGTATGTGTATGCTTCTGTGTGGGATTTTGTCTGTATACCTTTGTGTCCACCATTTGTCCTAGGGTTCTATCCTTCCTTCCTTTTTTTTTTAAATATTTTTTCCTTAATAATTATTTTTTATTTTAATAACTTTATTTTACTTTATCTTCTTTCTTTCTTTCTTTCTTTCTTTCTTTCTTTCTTTCTTTCTTTCTTTCTTTCCTTCCTCCCTCCCTCCCTCCCTCCCTCCCTCCCTCCCTCCCTTCCTTCCTTCCTTCCTTCCCTCCTTTAGACAACGAATCATCCCAAATTGAGGAGGTGGACTTTGAGAGCAACATTTATGATTTTTTTCCCCTTTTCCTCTTTTTGTGAGTGTGTATGTGTATGCTTCTGTGTGAGATTATGTCTGTACAGCTTTGCTTCCACCATTTCTCCTAGCGTTCTATCCGTCCATTTTTTGTGTTTTTTTTTCTTAATAATTTTTTTTATTTTAATAATTTTATTATATTTTATCTTACTTTATTTTACTTTATCTTCTTTCTTACTTTTTCCCTTCCTTCCCTCCTTCCTTCCTTGCTTCCTCCCTCCCTCCCTCCTTCCCTCTCTTCCTCCTTTCTTTCTTTCTTACGACTTCTACTAATTCTTTCTTTCTATTTTTTTCTCCCTTTTATTCTGAGCCATGTGGATGAAAGGCTCTTGGTGCTGCAGCCAGGAGTCAGTGCTGTGCCTCTGACGTGGGAGAGCCAACTTCAGGACACTGGTCAACAAGAGACCTCCCATCTCCACATAATATCAAACAGCGAAAATCTCCCAGAGATCTCCATCTCAACACCAGCACCCAGCTTCACTCAACAAACAGCAAGCTACAGTGCTGGACATCCTATGCCAAACAACTAGCAAGACAGGAACACAACCCCACCCATTAGCAGAGAGGCTACCTAAAATCATAATAAGTCCAAAGACACCCCAAAACACACCACAAGATGTGGACCTTCCCACCAGAAAGACAAGATCCAGCCTCATCCACCAGAACACAGGCACTAGTCCCCTCCACCAGGAAGCCTACACAACCCACTGAACGAACCTTAGCCTCTGGGGACAGACACAAAAACAACGGGAACTATGAACCTGCAGCCTGCAAAAAGGAGACCCCAAACACAGTAAGATAAGCAAAATAAGAAGACAGAAAAACACACAGAAGATGAAGGAGCAAGGTAAAAACGCACCAGACCTAACAAATGAAGAGGATATAGGCAGTCTACCTGAAAAAAAATTCAAAATAATGATAGTAAGGATGATCCAAAATCTTGGAAATAGAATGGAGAAAATACAATAAACATTTAAAAAAGATCTAGAAGAAATAAGAGCAAACAAACAGTGATGAACAACACAATAAATGAAAATAAAAATTCTCTAGAAGGGATCAATAGCAGAATAACTGAGGCAGAAGAACGGATAAGTGACCTGGAAGAAAAGACAGTGGAAAAAACTACTGCAGAGCAGAATAAAGAAAAAAGAACTGAGGACAGTCTCAGAGACCTCTGGGACAACATTGAACACACCAACATTCGAATTATAGGGGTCTCAGAAGAAGAAGGGAAAAAGAAAGGGACTGAGAAAGTATTTGAAGAGATTATAGTTGAAAAGTTCCCTAATATGGGAAAGGAAGTAGTTAATCAAGTCCAGGAAGCACAGAGAGTCCCATACAGGATAAATCCAAGGAGAAACATGCCAAGATACATATTAATCGAACTATCAAAAGTTAAATACAAAGAAAAAATATTAAAAGCAGCGAGGGAAAAACAACAAATAACATACAAGGGAATCCCCATAAGGGTAACAGCTGATTTTTCAGCAGAAACTCTTCAAACCAGAAGGGAGTGGCAGGATATATTTAAAGTGATGAAGGGGAAAAACCTACAACCAAGATTACTGTACCCAGCAAGGATCTTGGAGAAATTAAAAGTTTTACAGGCAAGGAAATGCTAAGAGAATTCAGCACCACCAAACCAGCTTTACAACAAATGCTAAAGGAACTTCTCTAGGCAGGAAATACAAGAGAAGGAAAAGACCTACAATAACAAACCCAAAACAATTAAGAAAATGGGAATAGGGACATACATATCGATAATTACTTAAAATGTAAATGGATTAAATGATCCAACCAAAGACATAGACTGGCTGAATGGATACAAAAACAAAACCCGTATATATGCTGTCTGTAGGAGACCACTTCAGACCTAGCGACACATACAGACGCAAAGTGAGGGGATGGAAAAAGGCCTTCCATGCAAATGGAAATCAAAAGAAAGCTGGAGTAGCAATTCTCATATCAGACAAAATAGATTTTAAAACAAAGACTATTACAAGAGACAAAGAAGGACATTACCTAATGATCAAGGGATCAATCCAAAAAGAAGATCTAACAATTGAAAATATCTATGCACCCAACATAGGAGCACCTCAATACATAAGGCAAACACTAACAGCCATAAAAGGGGAAACCAACAGTAACACAGTCATAGTAGGGGACTTTAACACCCCACTTTCACCAATGGACAGATCATCCAAAATGAAAATAAATAAGGAAACACAAGCTTTAATTGATACATTAAAGAAGATGGTCTTAATGGATATTTATAGGACATTCCAACCAAAAACAACAGAATACACTTTCTTTTCAAGTGCTCATGGAACATTCTCCAGGATAGATCATATCTTGGGTCACAAATCAAGCCTCGGTAAATTTAAGAAAATTGAAATCATATCAAGTATCTTTTCGAACTACAACGCTATGAGACTAGATATCAATTACAGGAAAAAAATCTGTAAAAAATACAAACACATGGAGCCTAAACAATACACTACTTAATAACCAAGAGATCAGTGAATAAATCAAAGAGGAAATCAAAATATACCTAGAAACAAATGACAATGAAAATACGATGACCCAAAACCTATGGGATGGAGCAAAAGCAGTTCTAACAGGGAAGTTTATAGCAATACTATCCTACCTTAAGAAAAAAGAAACATGTCAAATAAACAACCTAACCTTACACCTAAAGCAATTAGAGAAAGAACAGAAAACCCAAAAGTTAGCAGAAAGAAAGAAATAATAAAGATCAGATCAGAAATAAATGGAAAAGAAATGAAGGAAACAATAGCAAAGATAAATAAAACTAAAAGCTGGTTCTTTGAGAAGATAAACAAAATTGATAAACCATTAGTCAGGCACATCAAGAAAAAAAGGGAGAATACTCAAATCAATAGAATTAGAAATGAAAAAGGAGAAGTAACAACTGACACTGCAGAAATACAAAGGATCATGAGAGATTACTACAAGCAATTCTATGCCAATAAAATGGACAATCTGGAAGAAATGGAAAAATTCTTAGAAATGTACAAACTACAACCTTCGGAAATGGAACCAGGAGGAAATAGAAAATATAAACAGACCAATCACAAGCACTGAAATTAAAATCGTGATTAAAAATATTCCAACAGGGCTTCCCTGGTGGCGCAGTGGTTGAGATCCGCCTGCCGATGCAGGGGACACGGGTTCGTGCCCTGGTTTGGGAAGATCCCACATGCCGCGGAGCGGCTGGGCCCGTGAGCCATGGCCACTGAGCCTGCATGTCCGGAGCCTGTGCTCCACAACGGGAGAGGCCACAACAGTGAGAGGCCCACGTACCGCAAAAAAAAAAAAAAAAAAAAAAAAAATATTCCAACAAACCAAAGCCCAGGACCAGATGACTTCACAGGTGAATTCTATCAAACATTTAGAGAAGAGCTAACACCTATCCTTCTCAAACTTTTCCAAAATATAGCAGAGGGAGGAACACTCCCAAACTCTTTCTACAAGGCCACATCACCCTGATACCAAAACCAAAGATGTCATGAAGAAAGAAAACTACAGGCCAATATCACTGATGAACATAGATGCAAAAATCCTCAACAAAATACTAGCAAACAGAATCCAACAGCACCTTCAAAGGATCATACACAATGATCAAGTGGAGTTTATTCCAGGAATGCAAGGATTCTTCAATATAGGCAAATCAATCAATGTGATACACCATATTAACAAATTGAAGGAGAAAAACCATATGATCATCTCAATAGATGCAGAGAAAGCTTTTGACAAAATTCACCACCTATTTATGATAAAAACCCTCCAGAAAGCAGGCATAGAGGGAAGCTACCTCAACATAGTAAAGGCCATATATGACAAACCCACAGCCAACATCATCCTTAATGGTGAAAAACTGAAACCATTTCCACTAAGATCAGGAACAGGACAAGGTTGCCCACTCTCACCACTATTATTCAACATAGTTTTGGAAGTTTTATCCACAGCAATTAGAGAAGAAAAAGAAATAAAAGGAATCCAAATCAGAAAAGAAGAAGTAAAGCTGTCACTGTTTGCAGATGACATGATACTATACATAGAGAATCCTAAAGATGCTACCAGAAAACTACTAGAGCTAATCAATGAATTTGGTAAGGTAGCAGCCTACAAAATTTATGCACAGAAGTCTCTTGCATTCCTATACACTAATGATGAAAAATCTGAAAGTGAAATTAAGAAAACACTCCCATTTACCATTGCAAAAAAAAAAAGAAAATATCTAGGAATAAACCTACCTAAGGAGAAAAAAAGAAATGTATGCAGAAAATTATAAGACACTGATGAAAGAAATTAAAGATGATACAAATAGATGGAGAGATATACCATGTTCTTCAACTGGAAGAATCAACATTGTGAAAATGACTCTACTACCCAAAGCAATCTACAGATTCAATGCAATCCCTATCAAACTACCAATGGCATTTTTCACAGAACTAGAACAAATAATTTCACAATTTGTATGGAAACACAAAAGACCCCAAATAGCCAAAGCAATCTTGAGAACGAAAAACGGAGCTGGAGGAATCAGGTTCCCTGACTTCAGACTATACTACAAAGCTACAGTAATCAAGACGGTATGGTACTGGCACAAAAACAGAAAGATAGATCAATGGAACAGGATAGAAAGCCCAGAGATAAACCCATGCACATATGGTCACCTTATCTTTGATAAAGGAGGCAAGAATATACAATGGAGAAAAGACAGCCTCTTCAATAAGTGGTGCTGGGAAAACTGGACAGCTACATGTAAAAGAATGAAATTAGAACACTACCTAACTCCATACACAAAAATAAACTCCAAATGGATTAAAGACCTAAATATAAGACCGAACACTATGAAACTCTGAGAGGAAAACACACTTTGACATAAACCACAGCAAGATCTTTTTTGACCCACGTCCTAGAGAAATGGAAATAAAAACAAAAATAAAGAAATGGGACCTAATGAAACTTAAAACGTTTTGCACAGCAAAGGAAACCATAAACAAGACAAAAAGACAATCCTCAAAATGGGAGAAAATATTTGCAAATGAAGCAACTGACAAAGGATTAATCTCCAAAATTTACAAGCAGTTCCATGTAGCTCAATATCAAAAACACAAGCAACCAAATCCAAAAATGGGCAGAAGACCTAAATAGACCTTTCTCCAAAGAAGATATACAGACTGCCAACAAACACATGAAAGGATGCTGAACATCACTGATCTTTAGAGAAATGCAAAGCACAACTACAATGAGGTATCACTTCACACTGGTCAAAATGGCCATCATCCAAAAATCTACAAACAATAAATGCTGGAGAGGGTGTGGAGAAAAGGGAATCCTCTTGCACTGTTGGTGGGCATGTAAATAGATACAGCCACTATGGAGAACACTATGGAGATGTCTTAAAAAACTAAAATTAGAACTACCAGACGACCCAGCAATCCCACTACTGGGCATATACTCTGAGAAAACCATAATCCAAAAAGAGTCATGTAGCACAATGTTCATTACAGCTCTATTTACAATAGCCAGGGTATGGAAGAAATCTAAGTGTCCGTCAACAGATCAATGGATAAAGAAGATGTGGCACATATTATTACTCAGCCATAAAAAGAAACGAAATTGAGTTATTTGTAGTGAGGTGGATGGGCCTAGAATATGTCATACAGAGTGAAGTAAGAAAGAGAAAAACAAATACCGTATGCTAACACATATATACGGAATCAAAAAAAAAAAAAAAGGTTATGAAGAACCTAGCAGCAGGACAGTAATAAAGTCGCAGATGTAGAGAATGGGCTTGAGGATACTGGGAGGGGGAAGAGTAAGCTGGGACAAAGTGAGAGAGTGGCATGGACATATATACACTACCAAATGTAAAATAGATAGCTAGTGGGAAGCAGCCACGTAGCACAGGTAGATCCGCTTGGTGCTTTTTGACCACCTAGAGGGGTGAGATAGGGAGGGTGGGAGGGAGGGAGACGCAAGAGGGAAGAGATATGGGGATATATGTATATGTATAACTAATTCACTTTGTTATAAAGCAGAAACTAACACACCATTGTAAAGCAATTATAGTCCAATAAAGATGTTAAAAAAAGTCAGTTGCGGGCTTCCCTGGTGGTGCAGTGGTTGGGGGTCCGCCTGCCGGTGTAGGGCGGTGCGGTTTCATGCCCCGGTCCGGGGGGATCCTGCGTGCCACGGGGCGGCTGGCCCGTGGGCCGAGGCCTCTGGGCCTGCGCATCCAGAGCCTGTGCTCCGCAGCGGGAGAGGCCACAGCGGTGAGAGGCCCACGTATGGCAAAAAAGTCAGTTGCATTTCCATACATACACAATAAACAACTAGAAAACTTGACCATCTTCTTAGAAGAGTCACATTAACATAGCATCAACATGTCAAATACCAAAAAATAAACATTAAAATATGTAAAAGACTGATACCAAAGTTTATAAAACTTTACTGAAGCACAATACGCCAAGGGAATGGAATAGACAGCCCAGAAATGCCCATGCATAGTTGTTATGGTAGACAAGTGGGTGGGAGGGGAATGGTTATTCACGTGGAAATAGGTGAAATTGGATCTCTCTTTAACACTGTACACAAAAGTCAACTACAGAGGGCTAAAGTTCTTAAATGTTAAAAGCAAAACTTTAAAATATTAAGTAAAAACCATAGGTGGATATATTTCCAACCTCAGTTAGGGTTAGGGAAGCATTTCTTAAACAAGACACAGAAAGTACCAAAAAAAAAAATAAATAAATTTTATTACATTATTATGAGAACTTCTGATCAAAGATATCTGAAAGAAAAGGGAAAGATAGTTTACATATTGGAAAAAGATTTTCACAATACTGACAGAGAATTGGTATCAAAAATATATAATATTCCTAGAATTTCTAGGAATAAATAATCAAAAAGAAAATGGGCAAAAAACATGAATGAAAAACATAGAACTCAAAAACATATGGGCACTAACCATATGAAGAAATATTAAAATTCATTTGTGCTCAGGGAAATACAAATCAGGATCACATTGAGATATAATTTTACAATCAGCAAAAATGAAAAAGTCTGACAAAATCTAGTACCAAAGAGGATGTGGATGAGCAGGTCCTCAGTTTACACTGTTGGTGGAAGTGCAAATTGGTACTACCACTTTGGAAAACAGTTTGGCATTATCTTATAAAACTGAACATTCTCAAGCCCTCTAACCTTGCAATTCTACTCTTGGGGAAGCTCTTGCACATATGTGTGAGGTGATGTATTTAGAAACCATCAACAAAATGAAAAGGCAACTTACCCAATGGGAGAAAATATTTGTGAATCATGTATCTAATAAGGGGTTAATATCCAAAATATATAAAGAACTCATGCAACACCAAAAAACCAAACAATTCAGATTAAAAATGGTCAGAAGATCTGAATGGACATTTTTCCAAAGAAGACATACAGATAGCCAACAGGCATGTGAAAAGGTGTTCAATATTATTAATTATCAGGGAAATGAAAATCAAAACCACAATGAGATCACCTCACTCCTGTCAGAATGGCTATTATCAAAAAGACAAGCAATGACAAATTGTTGATGTGGGGAAAAGGGAACTCTTGTGCACTGTTGGTGGGAATATAAATTGGTGTAGCCACTATGGAAAACAGTATGGAGGTTCCTCAAAACATTAAACATAGAACTACCATACAATCCAGCAATTCCACTTTTGGGTATTTAACTGAAGACAATGAAAACACTAACTTGAAAAGATATACGCACTCCCGTGTTCATTGCAGCACTATTCACAATAGCCAAGATATGGAAACAACCTAAGTGTCCACTGATGGATGAATGAATGATAAATTTTGGAGTACACACACACACACACACACACACATACACACACACAATAGAATATTATTCAGTCATAAAAAAGAGTGAAACCTTGCCATTTGCAGCAATAATATGGATGAAACTTGAGGGCATTATACTAAGTGAAAGAAGTCATATACAGACAGACAAATACTGTATGATCTCTCTATATGAGGTATCTAAAAAAACAAACAAAAAACAGCCAGCCAAACAAACAAACAAAACCCAAACAAAAAATAACCAACCTCATACAGAGAAAGATTTGTGGTTGCCAGAGTTCGGGGGTGGGGGTTTGGAGAAATGGGTATTATCTTTTAAGAATTTTGAAAGCTAATCAAAGATAAGAAAAGAAAATTTAAAATATAAATATTGGGAAGGAAGAAATCAACGGTCTTTGTTTATACATGACATAATCATCTATGTAGGAAATCTAAAAGAATCAACAAAACACTTCTGAAACTAATAAGCAATTATAGCAAGGTTGCAGGATACAAGGTTAATATACAAAAGTCACTTTCCTACATAACCAGCAACGAATAAGTGAACTTTGAAATTAAAAACATGATACCATTTACATTAGCACATCCTAAAATTAAATACTTAGTAATAAGTCTAACAAAATATGTACAAGATCTATATGAGGAAAATGTCAAAATTCTGATGAAAGAAATATCAGAAGAACTAAATAAATGGAGAGATGTTTCATGTTCAGGGATAGGAAGATTCAATATTGTCAAGACATCAGTTCTTCCTAACTTGATTCATAAATTCAACACAGCCACAATCAAAACCCCAGCAAGTATTTTGTGGATATTGACAAACTGATTCTAAAGTTTATATGGAAAGGCAAAAGATCCAGAACAGCCAATACAATACTGAAGGAGAAGAACAGATTTACCTGACTGACACCATCTGACTTCAAGACTTACTATAAACTACAATAATCAGAAAACATGGTACAGGTATACCTCAGAGATATCGTGTGTTCAATTCCAGACCACCACAATAAAGCGAATACCACAATAAAGAAAGTCACGGAAATTTTCTGGTTTCCCAGTGCATATAAATGTTGTAGTTACACTGTACTCTAGTCTGTAAAGTGTGCAATATGTCTAAAAAAACAATGTAAGTACCTTAATAAAAACCATTTTATTGCTGAAAAATGCTAACCATCATCTGAACCTTCAGGGAGTCATAATCTTTTTGCTGCTGGAGGACTTGAAATATTGTGAGAATTATCACAATGTGACACAGAGACATGATGTGAGCAAATGCTCCTAAAAAAATAGCTGATGGGCTTGCTTGATGCAGGGTTGCCACAGACTTTCAAAATTTGTGAAAAACTTAGTATCTGTGACGTGAAATAAAGTGAAGTGCAACAAAATGAGGTTTGCCTATACTGGTGAAAAGATAAACAGATCTATGGCACAGAGTACAGAGCTCAGAAATAGACCCACATAAATATTGTCAACTGATCTTTAGCAAAGGATCAAAAGCAATACAATGGAGAAAAGATAATCTTTTTAACAAATGGTGCTGGAACAACTGGACATTCACACACAAAAAAAAAGTTAAAAAAAATGTAGACATAGACTTTTTACCCTTCACCAAAAAGTAACTCAAAATGAATCACAAATTTACTTATTCATTTATTAACATCTTTATTGGAGTATAATTGCTTTACAGTGTTGTGTTAGTTTCTGCTGTATAACAAAGTGAATCAGCTATATGCATACATATATCCCCATAACCCCACCCTCTTGCATATCCCTCCCACTCTCCTTATCCCACCCCTCTAGGTGGTTGCAAAGCACCTAGCTGATCTCCCTATGCTACGCAGCTGCTTCCCACTAGCTATCTATTATACATTTGGTAGTGTATATATGTCAATGTTACTCTCTCATTTCATCCCATCTTACCCTTCCCCTTCCCTGTGTCCTCAAGTCCATTCTCTATGTCTGCGTCTTTATTCCTGTTCTGCCCCTAGGTTCATCAGAACCATTTTTTTCCCTTTTAGATTCCATATGTATGTGTTAGCATACAGTATTTGTTTTTCTCTTTCTGATTTACTTCACTCTCTGTGACAGACTCTAGGTCCATCCACCTCACTACAAATAACTCAATTTCGTTTCCTTTTATGGCTGAGTAATATTCCATTGTATATAAGTGCCACATCTTTATCCATTCATCTGTTGATGGACACTTAGGTTGCTTCCATGTCCTGGAAAATAGAGCTTCAATGAATATTGTGGTACATGACTCTTTTTGAATTATGGTTTTCTCAGGGTATATGCCCAGTAGTGGGATTGCTGGGTCATATGGTAGTTCTATTTTTAGTTTTTTAAGGAACCTCCATAGTGTTCTCCATAGTTGCTGTATCAATTTACATTCCCACCAGCAGTGCAAGAGGGTTCCCTTTTCTCCATGCCCTCTAGAGCATTTATTCTTTGTAGATTTTTTGATGATGGCCATTCTGACTGGTGTGAGGTGATACAGCATTGTAGTTTTGTGAATCACAAATTTAAATGTAAATGCAAAACTATAAAACACTAGAAGACAACATAGAATAAAATTGAGATGACCTTGGATTTGGCAATGACTTATTAGATACAACACCAAAAGTATGACCCATGAAAGAAATAATGGAGAGGCTGGACATTCTTAGAATAAAAACTTCTGATCTGTGAAAGACAATATCAAGAGAATAAGACAAGCTGAAGACTGATAGAAAATATTTGATAAAGGACTGTCATCCAAAGTATACAAAGAACTCTTAAAACTCAACAGTAAGGAAACAAACAACTTGATTAAAAAGTAGTACAAAGACCTTAACAGACACCTCAAAGAAGATTTACAGATGACAAATAAGCATATGAAAAGATGTTCCCCATCACCTATCATTAGGGAATTGCAAATGAAAATAGCTAGATACTACTAGCTGTTTATTAAAATAGCCAAAATCCAAAACAGTGACAACACCAAATGCTGGTAAGGATGTGGAGCAGCAGGAACTCTCACAAACTGTAGTGGGAGTGCAAAATGGCACAGTCTCTTCGGAAGACGGTTTGGTGGTTTCTGACAAAACTAAACATACCCTTACCAAACAATCCAGCAATCCTGTTCCTTGGTGTTTACCCAAAGGAATTGAAAACTTATGTCCATACAAAAACCTGCAAATGGATGTTTATAGCAGCTTTATTTATAATTACTATAACCTGGAAGCAACCAAGATGTCCATCAGCAGGTGAATGAATAAGTAAACTGTGGGACATCCAGACAATGGAATATTCAGCACTAAAAAGAATGAGCTATCAAGCCACGAAAAGCCATGGAGAAAACTTAGATACATATATATTATTAAGTGAATGAAGCCAATCTGAAATGGCTACATACTTTATGATTCCAACTATATAACATTCTGGAAAAGGCAAAACTATGAAGACAGTAAAAAGATCAGTGGTTGCCAAGGGGTAGGGGGGAAGAAGGGATGAATTGGCAGAGTACAGATGATTTTTAGGGCAGTGAAAATACTCTCTATGATACGATAATGGGGGATACCTGTCATTATAAATTTATCCAAATCCATAGAATGTTCAACATCAGAGTGAACCATAACGTAAACTATAGACTTTGGGTGGTAATAAGGTGTCAATGTAGATTCATCAGTTGTAACCAATGTACCACTCTGGTCGGGGATGTTGATAATGGGAGAGCCTCTGTATGCGTGTGTGGCAGGGGCAGCAGGGAGCATATGAAAAATCTCTGTACCTTCTGCTCAATTTTGCTATGAATCTAAAACTGCTCTAAAAAAATAGTCTATTAAAAGAAAAAGCAAAGGAATAATAAACGTAAGATCCAGGATAGTGGTTACATAGGATATGGGAGGAAGAGTAATGGGATTGACAGGGAACTTATTATAGATATAGGTTATTGTTAATATTCCAGTTTTCATATGCGTAGAGTTTCATGGGTTTGTTGTATTATCAGTAAGCAAGCAAATAAAGAGAAAGTCTTACAAGGAACCATGGATAAATGTGTGTAATGAACTACAGTTTAGAATTAATCTAATTCTGTGTATCTGAGGTCCAATAAATGTATAGAAAAAGAATAGCCAGTTTTTAAAAATAAATACAGTTAGAGGAAAGAAAAAATTCAGGCAATTAAGCCAAGAGCCCAGTGACATGTTGTGGGCAGATATGGAACAGTTGCAGGAAAAAACTTCTCCCCCTGAGACTGTCATCTGTGATAAGTTTTATATTAGTGGTATGAGAAACAGGGAAACAAGAACATGTTTTGACCAAAAAACTTTCCCCAAATTCATAACTCCCCCTGGCATCCTGAAGGACCCAATTAAAGGAACTGAAATCAATAAACTTTCACCCATGATAAACCATCTAGCATCATCATGATTCTGGTAGCAGACACCTCTAGCTGTTCACCAAGAATCTGTGCTGCCCACTCTGCATTGCAGAGATGTCACCGAGCTATGGCTGCCTGCTGGGATCTGCGTGTCCCAGACCCATGTGCAGTAGCGAACGACAGAGTCCTGGCCGGTGGAATGCGAGCAGAAGTGACGTCACCAACCAGCTGCCTTATGCCTCCCACAGGGTGGCCCTCCGTCCCTTTTCCCCTTCCAGTCGGCTGGAATGGAGATGACCTCAAAGCCAAATGTTGAAGATGGCGGAGCTATGCTCAGACCGGGGACGGAATGACTGTGTGCAGAGGGACTGCCCCATGATTGTGTGTATCCACTTGCTTTTGTTACATCAGTAATAGTGTAACTTGTCGTTGTGTTTTCCAGTATACATTTTTGGGGTGTATTTGCTACAGCAGGTAGTATCACCCAAACCAATGCAGCCCCCAACACCTATTTCCTGTGTGCAGGAAAAAGCAGGGACAGGAGAGGCTGTGACCAGGGCATAGGAGGACGAGAACAAATTCCTGAGGCACAGAGGGACTCATGTCACTAAAGATGACTCAGCACCCCCAACACTGAAGTCACAGTCCAGTTACACCACGACTCAGCTATAGAATGTGTAGCCTAGTAGTTACACTTGCAGGTTCTGGCAACAGGCTGCTCGATTAAAATCCTGCTCGTGTGACCCACTAACTGCACAGGCTGCTCGATTAAAATCCTGCTCGTTGACCCACTAACTGCACGACAGGCAGGTAATAAATCCCTGTGAACCCGTTTCTCATCCATAAAACGGTGTTTGTAGCCACTTCAAGGAACTGTTGTTGCCCTTAAATGAACTGATAACGTGCAAAGGAGTTGGCGTAGCACTGCTTTGCTGTCGATATTAAATAAATGTTAGCTGTTGTCATTATTTTTACTCTTGTTATTGCCATCTTTACAATGGCTTGTAAGTAGAGCAATCTAGAAAAGACACTGGCTAAGGAATACCCTGGAAGGGAAATGTATTTACTTCCTCTCCCTTCTCCCCCACATATTTTCAAATCTTAACACTTGTATAGGCTTGTATAGGTGTAACAATTGCTGAGGAATAATATTCTGCACCTTTTCAAGTCCTGTCATAGCCATTATCTCCATGAATCTTGATAGCAACCCCATGAGGTTGATAGGAATTATATTCCCACTTTACAAAGGAAACATCACCAGGTGCCAGCCAGTCCCTGTGTTCTCAGTCCAGGACTATTTCCATGAGGCAAAACCTTGCATGCTATCCAGTTCTCTAAGGATGGAGGAATTTTATCTCGTGTGTTAGAATGTACCAGATCATCTGTTTGTAATTATTTTTTTACAAATTTCTTTAAATTATCTTCTTTCTCAATGAATATCAACTGCTGTGAATTTCTGCTGTTTACAGCTGATCCCATTAACTCTGAATAAGGGCTCTTCATCTCCAAGTTGCTGTTTTTCTCTTTGGCTAAAGCTGCAAAAGGGCAGCCACACTGACACAATTCACAAAAGCCAACAATGACATCAGCTAGTCGGAGATCTGTCCAGCAATATCCAGAAGGACCAGAGAGGCAATGAAATATATTGGGTCACTGATAAAATATTTTTATTCATTGCAGATAAATCAAAAGCATACATGGCTTAGGATGGCAGGAAGTAGGAATTAGGCCTAACTGCTCCTCTTAATATCCTAGCAGTTTGGACTTCCCTGGTGGCACAGTGGTTAAGAAACCGCCTGTCAATGCAGGGGACACAGGTTTAAGCCCTGGTCCGGGAAGATCCCACATGCCGTGGAGCAACTAAGCCCGTGTGCCACAACTACTGAGCCTGTGCTCTAGAGCCCATGAGCCACAACTACTGAGCTTGCATGCCGCAACTACTGAAGCCCGCGCGCCTAGAGCCTGTGCTCCACAAGAGAAGCCACCGCAATGAGAAGCCTGTGTACCGCAACAAAGAGTAGTCCCCGCCCGCCACAACTAGAAAAAGCCCACACGCAGCAACAAAGACCCAACGCAGCCAAAAATAAATGAATAAAATATATATATATCCTAGCAGTTAAATATCTATACATTTTTGGCCTCCTAAGTTTGAGGTTTTGAAAATCAAGAGGTAACCAAAGAGATTCAGACACAGTAACATTCTAAAGTTGGCATGGATTTTCTCTATCAGCTCTGCAAAATATTAGGTACCTTTGAAAAATATTCTGATCTTGCATTGAGCAAATACAGTAAAGAGTAACTCCTAAGATCCTGGTTTGACTGACTGTAGTTGGTGAGAGGATTCCCAAAATGAATAAGAAGAGCTAGTATTTACTGAGCACTTACTATGTGCCAGGCATTGTTCTAAGGGCTACACCTAACTCTCTCAATAACCCAATGAGCATCAATAAATACTACACTCATTTTACAGATGAGATTGAGTCAGAGGATTACGAAGCTTGCCAAAAGTCACACTGCTATCAACTAATCTATCAAATGTGAATACAGTATTTGCCTATGTTGAGGGACACAGGCCTACAATCTGATTGCTGAGCTCTAACAAGTACAATAATTAAAGAACAATTAACTGTTAAATGATGCACATTGACTATAGCTGCCATCTCTGTAAAGGGCACGACTTCCGCAAAGTTGCCCAGGCTAGAACCATGGGAGTTATCATTGATTCCTCTCTTTCACACCCATAAGCAAGAGTGTTTTTATTTTAAAAAGTAGATCTCAGATCCAGCCATGTTTCAACACCGTTTTTACTTCTACCCTAATCTAAGGTCCCATTGTCTCACCTGGATTATAGCAAAAGCCTCCTAATTGGATTCCCTGCTTCCACTTTTGCCCAACTACAGATTCTTCTAGAGTGATTTATTTTAAACTAAAAAATGAGATCACATCGTACATCTACTCAAAATCCTTACCATGTCCATCAAGGTCCTACAGTGTCTGAGTCCTATAAATCCTTTGACCCCAACTCCTTCTTACCCCTTCTCCCCACACCAATCCAGCTGAAACAAACATTGCATGGTGTTAGTATTAAATCTGGGTCAGGAATATTTATTACATTATTCTTTTCTGTATATTTCAAAGAAATCACCAATAAGAAAGGAAAAAAGAATGCTTAACAATGGAATGCAGGAATTAAGAAGGAACCAGCAGGCTCTTGAAAAGGGACTGCTCATGTCTTATGAAAACCAATCTGGTAAGAAAATTTAGTATCCCAAAATAGCGAATAAATGAATTTCTATTTTCATTCCACTACAAAAGAAATCATTGCCAGGGACAAGAAACTGCACTTGTTAGAAACATGGTAGAATTCTTTGCTACTGCTCCCACTGACAGAGGGTTCTAATTTCCCTCCCCTTGAACCTGGGTTGGCCTTATGACTTATTTGATCAGTAGAATGTGGCAGAAGTGATGTCTTGAGACTTTCAGTATTGTGTCTACGAAGGCTGCAGCTTCCATCCAGGCTCATGGAGCTCTTGGAGAAGCAGCCACCAATCACCATGTAAGAAGTTCTGCTGGGCTTCCCTGGTGGTGCAGTGGTTGAGAGTCCGCCTGCCAATGCAGGGAACACGGGTTCACGCCCCGGTCCGGGAAGATCCCACATGCAGCGGAGCGGCTGGGCCCGTGAGCCATGGCCGCTGAGCCTGCGCGTCCGGAGCCTGTGCTCCGCAACAGGAGAGGCCACAACAGTAAGAGGCCCGTGTACCGCAAAAAAAAAAAAAAAAAGTTCTGCTAATCTGGGACCACCATGTTATGAGGAAGCCAAAGCTTGCCCCATGGAGGTGTTAAGTGGGAGGGGGGGGGAAGAGACACCTGGCCAGCCCTCAGATGATCCAGCTACCCCAGCCCAGGTGTCAGATGTGTGATTGAAAAAGCTTTCTGATGGCTCTAGCCCCAACAACCACCTGACTGAGACCCTGAGCAAGAACTGCCCAGGAGAGCCCAGTCAACCCACAGAACCATGAAAGATAAATTGTTGTTTTTAGGCCACAGTGTTTTGGAATGGTTTGTTTTGCAAAATTAAATAACTGGTTTAGGAAGGAAGATCTAGGCTTAGCTTTTTTGAGAAGCTGAGCTGCCGTTGTCCACAAATCGTGGACGTGGAGACATCCTGCAGGAAGTGGGCACATGGTATTGGAGCCTAATGAGTCATCGTCATACACATGAGTGTGGTCACCTGCTTTGGCACACAGTGCACCAGCCCCTGGGAATGCATAATCCAGTAAGCGCAGCCTTCCACTTTGTGAGCTCATAGTCTGATAGGGGAAGCAGGGAGGCAGATCTGTGCTATGATGCAGGTGGGCAAGCCCCGAAGGCTGTGGGAAGTCAGAAAAGTGTCATCTGGATGCCTTGGCAGGGGAGAAGGCTGAAGGGTGCAGAGATGATTTTTCTGGAAGAGGACTGCTTCAGTCATTCTGACGGACAAATATTTGGTCTCAAGTATGGGTGCTCCCTAAGGAAATAAAGACATAGACAATGGGGGTAGGTAGAATTATGGATGAACGTCATCATTTCCAGGGACTTGAGGTCAATAACTAGGCAAATTGCATTGCCTTGGCAACTGTCCAATTAGGTAATTTATGTATTAATCTCAGAAGGACACAGAAAGGACCCTGCCTACATTACTTTAAAAGCTATCAGAAGAAGAAAGTAAAACAAAAGCAAAATATGACATGCAAATTCATGTATTTATTTGTTCATTTAGCATTTTTCAAGGTCATATTTCATCCTAAACCCCCCTGAACTGGCTGTTTTCTTACAAAAAAATATAAAAGCCATGGTTTTGCTTTTTTGATGGAAAAGCCTATATTTTTATAGTTCAAAAGTGCTTGTACTTTATAACTACTCTATGAAGACACTCAACTCTTCCAGTTTTATAGATACTAATACTGAAACTCAGGAAGAATGAGTAGCTATCCCAAGGTCATAAGGTGAGAAACAGCAGGATTTGGACTTGGATACAATTATTTACTCCTCTTACCAGGGCTGCCCCTTCCTTCGAGGAGGTTTGGTGGAAGTGGGCAAAGTACACATATATGAGGCTACGGAAAGACCACTGGAAAAAAGTGTGATCAAGTGAAATGTGCACAAGGGAAAGACAGGCACAGAAGTGGGATCTGCAGGAGGAGGGAGGACATTAGGGCCACCTTTGGTGGCAGTGGGTTTTGAGCCTGATTTTGTGGAAAGTGATTAACTTGTTTTGATGGCGGCTACATGGGCAACAGTGCAGCACTGGTTTAGTTGGAGCAATGGTGCCTGCATTTCACAGTTATTTATAGCAGTGGTTCTCAGCTGAAGGAGATTTTGTTCCCAGGGGACATTTAGCCATGTCTAGAGAGATTTTTTCTTTTTACTGATAGGAGAGGGGGCAGTGCTTCTGGCATCTAGTGGGTAGAGGCTGGGGATACTGCTAAACATCCTACAATACACAGGATGGTCCTCCACAACGAAGAATCATCTGGCTCAAATGTCAATAGTTGAGAAACGATATAGGTTGAGAATTCCTGACCTACACATATATAACACATTGTATTAGAACTTTCAAAAGAAATACAACAAATAGGGTGTGTGTGTGTGTGTGTGTGTATCTGTATATCTAGAGAGAGAGAGAGAGAGAGAGAGAGAGAGAGAGAGAGAGAGAGAAGGAGAAGGAGAGAGATTGAGAGATGTAAAGAACAGGTTCTTTTGATTGTGAGACAGGCTGGAGATTCTGGTTGCAGTTTTGAGACTGAAGGCAGTCTTCTCTGGACACTTGGGAGACCTCAGTCCTGTCTTATAGTTACCAAATCCAAGCTCTGTCTGCTCGCCGCATGACAGGCCAATAATCGGGAGATAGGTGTTGAGGCAAGGAATAGTGATTTTATTCAGGACGCAGGGCATCCGAGAAGATGGTGGACTAGCATGGTAGAGTCCCATCTTATCGGGGTCTGGATGCCAGTTTCTTTTACAGAACAGAGAGGGGGAGGAGGTGAGGAAGTAAAGCAAAAAGCCCATAAGTTTTGCAAAATATCTCCTCGTTTTGGCCAGCCTCAGGGAGGGATGTGTTAATTTCTTTTCTGTAGCCATTCACCTGTGGGCAGGGGCAGGGTGTTTCCCTGTGAGCTGAGCAAAGGCACTTTAGATTAACATTCAGGCAGAGGGGCAGAGTTACCCGAGGCAGGCCATTATGTATGCCTATAGCTACAGACAGAACAAAAGCAATGGAAAGCAAAGGTTAAAGTAAAAGAAACAGATCGAACACAGAGTCATATTTTGTTCTTCCCTGTTACATTATAGTCTTTAAGTGGCTGGATGAGGCCCCACACATCATGGAGGGTGATCTGCTTTACTCAACGTCTACTGATTTAAATTCTAGTCACTTATTTAAAAATCCCTTCCCAGCAACATCTTGATTTGTTGGTTGTCCAAATAAAGGACACCATAGATCAGCCAAGTTGACACATACAGTTCATCATGACAGACATTTAACTTTCAAAACCATGAGAGGCAAAGATTTTATTCTTACTTCAAAGATAAGGGAAGTAAAATTCAGAGAAGTTAATGAATTTTCCCATGGTTGCACAGTTAACACTACTAACAGTTAACTTATTTGGAGCACTTACTGTGAGCAGATGCTGTGTTAACAGCTCTATGTTGTTAATCCAATTGAGGCAGCTAACATTATTTTTATTATCTCCATTTTATAGATGAGAGCACTGAGACACAGAAAGGTATTGTAAATATCCCAGAGCTAAACAATTTTTAAGCAACAGAGCCAGAATTTGAAGCCAGGCAGGCTGCCTCAGAGCCCATACGCTAACCTGTGGTCCTCACACAGAATCATCAGGAAGGCTAACTGAAACCAATTGCTGGGCCCCATCTGGTAAGCTGGGGATGGGCCCAAGGATTTGCATTTCTAACAATCTCCCAGGTGATGCTAATGTGACAGGCCTGGGGACCACACTTTGAGAATCCATGCTCTAAACCACTGTGCTGCTCTCTGCTTCAAGTATCCATGAGCAGGACTGGCCCAAAGTGCATACATGCCAAGTGCAGATATTCCTGAGCCCCTTCAATAAATCAGGTGTAGTGGTTCTAGTCACCGATTCTGGTGTGTCAGGGGTTCTACATCTCTAAACAATGATCTAACACCACTGGGTGGCCTACAATCCAACTCAGTTCTAACACCATCTAACTGTAGACGTGTCAGGTCCCACAGGTTAAGGGCTCAGTCCCTCAACCCCCCACTCCTACTTCAAAGCCCAATCACAATTCCAGGTTGTCACCTGTGCTTGTGACCGAACAGCTACCAATCAGAGGTTCTCACTACCCTCTCCTCAGGCTTGATGAATTTTCTAGAGTGGCAGAGTTCAGAGAAACATTTTACTTATTAGATGACTGGCCTATTATAAAAGTATATAACTCAGGAACAGCCAGATGGAAGAGATGCACAGGGCAAGGTGTAGAGAAAGGGTGTGGAGCTTCCACGTCTTCCCCAAGCATGTGCACACCACTCTCCCAGCATCTCCACCTGGTCACCAACCCGGAAGCTCTCCAAACCCTGGGGGTTTTTATGGAGGCTTCATTATACAGGCATGATGGATTAAGTCATTAGCCAGGGCTGATTGATTCAACCTCCAACCCCCTTTCCCCTCCCAGGAAATCAGGGAGTGGGACTGAAATTTCCAGCTCTCTATTTGCAGTTGGTTCCCCTGGCAACCAGCCCTCATCTTTAGGTGTTTTCCAAAAGTCACCTCATTAATGTAAACCCATTTGTGATGAAAAGGGGCTTATTATGAATAACAAGACACGCATCTCACATTGATGGCTCCGAAGCCATTTCAGGAACTGAGGACCAGATACCAAATATTGTAACAAAAGATTCTCCCATTGATCTTATTTCTCAGGAAATTCCCAGAGTTTTGGTAGCTGTGAGCCAGGAACCATGGACCAAAATATATATCCATTATAAATCATAGCATCGCACCAGGTGATAGAGATAAAATGATGACCAGGCAGTCATGGTCCTGTCCTCATGAATTCTCCAGGGCATGGAGAATAAGTCTGTTAAAAAGAAAGAGACCATGCTGTGATGGGGAACCACTAGGGATGGTAGATGCTCCCAGCAGGGGCCCTTCCCCTGGGCATGGGCCAGGGAAGACACCCCAGAAGAGGCAGAGGGCTAAACTGGGACCTGAGGGAGAAGCAGGAATTAGACAGAGGATTCTAAGGAGGAGAGGAAGCATGTCCAGGGCAGGGAGACTACCAGGTACCTGCAAGGGCCCAGAGGGGAAGGAGAAGCTTCACATTTGGGGAACTGAAGGCAGTTCAGAAGCTGTCGCAGTATTTTGCCTGCAGCTCCTTGGCACATCATCACACCATCTGCACAATACATCTTCAGGGGCCTCATCTTCCTTGTCTGAATAACAGGAATGAAAATACCGTATTTCCTGGATTCAAACTGCACTTACCCCCTCCCCCCATTTTAACATTCGTATAATCAGGATGGGTGTTACTATAGATTTTTACTTTTTCTGCTGCTTTTTTTTCTCTTCCTTGAAAGCTATTGGGCAACTGATGGCGTTCCAGAATTAAGGACATTGAAATCATTTTTGCCTTACCTTTCTCCTAGGGTCACAAGAATATGGAACTATCAAATAAGATTAAGGCCCATACTGGCTCTCAGCATCACCTTGGCAGCTTTTCAACTCTATCAGTTCCTTGGCTCCGTCCCCAGAGATTCTGATGTCATTGATCTGGAGGAGGAACATGGTGGGATTTTTTTGGAAACCCAGGTGATTCTACTGCACAGCCAAGGTTGACAACTGATACCACCTGATCCTGCAGCAGGGGGCAGAACTCTACCACCTGTGAGCCAAATCTGACGCTATTTTGCTAGATAAGGTTTTACTGAAACACAGCCACACCCATACCTCTACAGACTATCTATGGCTGCTCTTTCATCACAATGGTACAGTGGAGTAGTTGCAGCAGAGACAGTAGGACCCACAAAGTCTAACAATTTCATCGTCTGACTCTACAGAAAAACCATGCCAAACTTTGTCAGTTACTGTTGCTACTCAGTGTGGTTCTCAGCTCAGCACCTGCAGCACCAGCAGAGCACCATCAAAGCCTGCTGGAAATGCAGAATCCTCAGCCTTAGTGAATCAGCCTGTGACAAGATTTCTAGGCGGTGTGTGTGCACATCAAAGTTTGAGAAGCCCTGCCCGGTGCCCTCTGACCACTGCTATTCTCTCTGGCCACTTTCTTTTTTTTTTTTTTTTTTTTTTTTTTTTTTGCGGTACGTGGGCCTCTCACTGTTGTGGCCTCTCCTGTTGCGGAGCACAGGCTCCGGACGCGCAAGCTCAGCGGCCATGGGCCCAGCCGCTCCACGGCATGTGGGATCCTCCCAGACCGGGGCACGAACCTGCGTCCCCTGCATCGGCAGGCGGACTCTCAACCACTGCGCCACCAGGGAAGCCCTCTCTGGCCACTTTTTTGCCCTCTACCCTTCCTGCTGCTCAGTCCTCATCCTCCAGGTCTTTACTGCAATGCTCTTTTCTCAGGGAGGTCCTCTCCTATCCTCATAAATTTGATTTTTCTCCCATGGCACCTTATTATTTTTCTTCATAGCATGTCACAAGTCTGTGATTAAACCTTCGTTTGAGTGTTTATCTCATTAATGTCTATCCCACTGCTAGACTAGAAGCTTCCCAAGGGTGGAGGCTGGGTCTCAGGGCATGAGAAAGAGCTCAGAAAGGTACAAATCACTCTGGGTGGTGGCAGTGGAAAGAGGAATGCAGACAACGTTGGAAGTGACCTGGTGGGTGTAAACCAGAGGAACGTCGTTCACCATCTGGTTCTATAAGGGTTAAGCCGTTAGCCACTGCAGTCGCTTACCTACAGTACACTCTGAAAGGAGTTCAAGAACAAAGAATAGAATGAGGCACTCTGTGCTTTGGGAAAACAGGCCAAACAGGCCCTTAGATATTAGATATATTTCAGGAGGAATTTTTATGAACCCAGATCCTTGCATCTTCCCATGCTTCGAAAAGCACTAAGATCATTAACCGAAATATCTGTTCCTTGTGACTAGCAGTGACCTTCTACCAAAGTGCACGCTGGATCGTACATATTCTTTAGCCAATATCACACATATACTGCCTCCACCTCAACACTCACCTCTTCAAAGAAGTTCCTCAGAGCTACTGAGAGGCTATCTCCCAGGCTACAGTCCTCAGTAAGACACTGAATAAAACCCAACTCTCAGTTCTTACTGTGTGTGTGTGTATGTGTTTGTGTGTTGTGTGTATGTGTGTTTTTTCCAGTCAGCATGGAAACAGAACCAATCACTATGCAGATCAGGAAGGGTGCAGTGTAGAAGCTCTCAGATGATGAGCAGTTAGGTAGGATCTAATTTCCTCTTTTTGTATTCCAGGGTTAAATATTAGTATTCAATCACACAGAAACACTGAAGTGCTTTGGTAAAGCTCTGCAGAGTAAGGATCCAATTTTACCAGCTGTTCATTAAATCACATATATATATATATATATATATATATATATATATATATATAATCTCAGGAATTTAATTAGAAAGGCAGAGGTCCAAGCATGTCATCATTGCTTGAGAAAGTCACATTTCAGGCAGCTTCTCCCTTCCAAGTGAACCAAGGAAACGCTTAATTGCATTTTATTCTTTTTTTCCCTCTTAATCACAGCTTGCCTCAACTGATTTTTTTTTCCAAAATGCCCTTGGGGAGTGAACATTTTTGAATGGCAAACTTCTTGTGTGGATTAAGCACACCAGCTGCTCTTGTCTGAAGCTGTAGCGTCTTTTAAAACAGAGCATAAATCAGATGGCTTAGGCTGACCTCCTTCGGGTCCTAGGCATAACACTCACAACAGTGAGATAAAAAGATACAAATGAACTTATTTACAGAACAGAAATAGACTCGCAGACATAGAAAACAAATTTGTGGTTACCAAAGGGGAAGGGGGAGGGGTAAATTAGGAAGTTGGGATGAACATACACACACCACTACATATAAAATAGATAATCAACAAGGACCTACTGTATAGCCCAGGGAATTATACTCAATATTTTGTAATAACCTATAAGGGAAAAGAATCTGAAAATGAATATGCATACATATATCTGAATCACTTTGCAGTACACCTGAAACTAACACAACATTGTAAATCAACTATACTTCAATGAAAATAAAATAAATAAAAACTAAAAATAGTGAGATAAGATCAATGTTTTTTTCTGGAGAAGAAAACAAGCTCAAAGAAAGAAAGAAGAAATGTCACAGACTCAGATTACCTCAACAGAGCCTCACCAAGGGGATTAGAACAATGCTGGCTGCTGTTTGTGTTGAGTCTCCCATTAGGAGTATTTGACGTACATTTTGGTAACCCCCTCCTCTCTCAAATAGACGAGGCTCCACTGCAAAAGGGAAAGTAGCTTGTATGAAGAGTGTGGAGACAAGGGTTCTAGTCCAGACTGAGAGGCCTTAGGCCAATCTTTTAACTTAAACTCTCAGAGACTCATTTTCCTCACCCGTAAACTAGGTGGTTTTAAAATACGTATTTATCCACTCATATATTTATCTGAGGCCCTGTGTAGGCAGCAGGTGGGTGATGAAGAGTAAAACCAGATGTGGTCTTTGTCCTTATGGATCTTCCAATCCACTGAGGGAGCAACATATTTTCGAAAGAATGACATCAATAAGTGTGACAATAAGCAGTGTCACAGGCTGTAAAGAAGAGGTTTCTCTAAGGCTCCCCAGGACATCCATCAGTGAGTCTGGGCAACAGTACCTGCTAATCTAACCTCTTCTCACCACTTCCCACCCACGTCCATGCCACCACTGCCTCTTGCCTGGTTTATGCCACTAACGGATCTCCACGTTTTGACTCTTACCCTTAATATATTCTTCAGGCATTAGTCAGACTGATCTTTGAAGACCATACATTAGATCAATATCACCACGTTCAAAACCTCCAGTGACTTTCCATCAGGCTTAGATTAAATTCCAATATCGTGTGCATGGCCCACAAGCCTCTCTAGGCCACCGGCTGTGCCCCATGATCTGATCTCATCTTCTTTACACTCCCTCTCACTCCCCCACTCCAGCCATACTGGCCTCCTTGCTTTTCTCATGCCAACATTGCTCCTGCCTGGAAATGTCCTTTCCCCCCAAGCAGCCTCGTTTTGCTCCCAAGTTCACTTGGGTTTCTGCTCAAATGTCAGCTCCTCAGAGATGCTTTCCTGACCACTCCATCCAAAATAACTTCCCACTTCCTTACTGTCAGCCACTACCCCATTAAATACCTCTGTATTTTTCCCTAGCATTTAACACACATTTGTTGACTTTATTATTTATGTCCTCCCTGGAGGTGGGAACTTTTCCCATCTTGTTTCCCAGCACCTAAAATAAGGCTTACACATAAAAAGATACTCAATAACTATTTGTTGAATTATTATATATTGGGATGACATGTAATACAGAGAATTGATTAACTCAGAGGTCAGGAAAGGTTCCCTTACGGGACTGTTATTTAAGGTGATATTTGGAGGAATGGTGAGAGTTAACCAGGCCAAAAGGAGTGTGGAGTAGGAGGGAGGAGAGCTCTTGTCAAGGTCCTGTGGCAGGAAGGAGAGCAGAGTGGTCCTGGAAGCAAAGGAAGCCCAGTATGACTAGAACACAGAGCGAAGGGGAGCATGGCACTTGTTTAGGCTGGAAAAGAAGTAGCCAGGCCATGCATGGCTTTGCAGGATCTATTAATGATTTCTGTCTTTATTCCAAGACTAGTGGGAAGTCATTAAAAGATTTTAATTGTGGAGAAAGATGGGGGAAAGAATCAATCACTTTTGTTTATAAAACATACTTGAAATGATTCGTAAGACCCATTTTTGCTCTGAAATTCTTGAACCCTACAAAAAGTCAAACAGCAAAATGAGAATGAAATTTTGAAAATATTAATCAAAATCAATTTCAGTGACAGAGATTCAGTTCCTTGAGCTTTGTTGTGACTCCACATCACTACTTTGAGACTTTATGTTCACGTTGAGTTTAGCACTCTCTCTTTCTTACCTCCCCCAAATAATAGTGGGTCAAAATTTCCTTGTACTCTGAGAAACCTGACTTCTGTACAATTATTCTGACCATGCAGGGATCTAAGTTGAGCGTCAGCATTAGAAGCTTCTAGGCTTTAGAAGCACATACTTTCTAGCTGACGCAAGCAGAATAGAGAGGTAGCAGTGTCAAGGCCTGGGTTTTACCACATCATGAATTCAAATCCCCCACGGGCCAGCGGTGATTTTGAGCACTTGATGCATATTGAAACCTCAGACTCTCATCTGTGAAAAGGGGATAATGATAGTACCACTTTCCTCACTGGGTTGTTGTGGATTAAATGTGATGATATATATAAAGTGCTTAATAAGTGATGAGGTAATTGACATAGAGTATTGGAGTATTCAAAGATCCACTGTTTGAAAAACATCTGGAGTCAACCATCTCTTTCTACCTGGGTGGTTCTAGCTCAGTCACCTATTGCTCCTGGCTGAAGCTGGTGGCATGGCTACTGCTCTGCACACAGGGCACAATCTCCTTTCTCAATGGGGAGTTAAAGATCTGCAAATATGGAATCACAACCTCTCCTTTGGTGTCCACTGTGCTACCCTACTCAATCCCTTTGATAGCTGCTGATTGAGATGACAATGGAATATCTATTCCTAATTGCAACTTTCTCCATGAAGAAATTGAAAGAACTGATGGAGCAATAAACAAATAAAATAAATGAAGAGATAAATGAAAACCCTCAAGCTTTGGGGAGAAAAAAGTCATCTATCTAAAGTATTTTGCATCTAGGGCTACATAACTATGGATTTATGAGGTGGGTCTCAAACATAGACAATGCTGTCAACTACCAATTTACCTATTTATATTAGTAAAATGATTGCTAATTACAAATGACTAAGTGTGCCCAAATTTGGGGGATATGTAGAAACAAAGGGCAACAAACTTTGTGTATCAGAGTGGGGTGGGCATCCCTGGCCCAGTGAACTTGAAAACTGGATTGCCATAGACTTAGGTAGGTGTGCCAAAGCAGTAAGTTACCAAATAATACCTAAAAGTCTTTCCTAAAAAACTAAAAATATAGGTACCATAATATATATATATTGTTCAAATTATAGTTTTCTCCAAATATATGCCCAGGAGTGGGACTATAGGATCCCACTCCTGGGCATATATTTGGAGAAAACTATAATTTGAAAAGATACATGCACCCCTATGTTCATAGCGCACTATTTACAATAGCCAAGACATGGAAGCAACCTAAATGTTAATCGATAGATGAATGGATAAAGAAGATGTGGTACATATATACAATGGAATACTATGCAGCCATAAAAAATAATGAAATAATGCCATTTGCAGCTACATGGATGGACCTAGAGATTATCATACTAAGTGAAGTAAGCCAGCCAAAGACAAATATCGTATGATATTGCTTATATGTGGAATCTAAAACAATGATACAAATGAACTTATTTACAAAACAGAAATAAAGACATAGAAAACAAATGTATGGTTACCAAAGGGGAAAGTTGGGGGGGGGAGGGATAAATTAGGAGTTTGGGATTAAAATATACAAACTATATTTTTAAATAGATAAACAACAAGGACCTACTGTATAGCACAGGGAACTATACTCCATATCCTGTAGTAACCTATAATGGAAAAGAATCTAAAAATATTTATATATAGGCATGTATGACTGAATCACTTTGCTGTACACCTGAAACTAACACAACATTGTAAATCAACTATATTTCAATGAAAATTTAAAAAATTAAAAACAATAAAAATCTTGAACATGTGCAGACAGCTCTTGGAGGTGCTATTATCCTAATTTCCACCCAAATTATGTGCTTAACATTCTCCCCATTACTAAAATCTAAAAAGTTTTTTGCCTTAATCATTGACCAGTACAGGTCTATTAATTTGTTTAGTGCCTGCCTCCACCCAGTTAAATCACCTGCAAATGTGCCCCTGGGTCTGTCAGCATTTTCACGACAAGTTCCTGGAAGCCCAAGAATGAGGTGCTTAATGGTGTGTTTCAGAAAGATGACAGCAATCCTGGAGAAGGCGGGAAACTAAGGAGGAATTGCAGTTGAGAATAATTTAAGGCAAAACTCTTGGAAAAAGCTCCTCAGTTTAGAAACTGGATTCATGGCATTAACCCAGGAAATGTAGATGTTGAAGCTGGAGGATTATTTGGAAGAAACTGTGTGAGAAAATTAGACACAATTATATGTTATTATATCACTTACATTTCCAAACACACACTCCATGCAAGGTTTGAAAGCAGGATACTTCTAGCTACATGGCACTTTCCTCCCTCTTGGTTCCGCCCAAAGTCCCTCTATTAGAGTGCCCTTTAAACTTAGACACCCTGGAATGTGGGCTTTACTATCTCATAATATCACAGGGTCAAGTCAAGCATAATACTCATCTTGATGACTCTAAAAGAAAAATCATTTATTCAGCACCAACTAACCAAAACCTCTCAATCTCTGTGTTTGGATATGATTTCTACTTCAAATGTGAAAATGAAAGTTCAGAGAGCTTATGTGACTTGCCCTTGGTCATCAGTTAGTAAGGAAGCTGATTTCAGTTCATTTATTCTACAGCAGATATTTATTGAGCATCTACTAAGTGGTTAGCACTGAAGATGCCTGGTGAACATGAAAGACAAAGCAACTACGCTTCAGTGGGAACTGTGGGAGCCCAGGGTACAGTGGGGACTCAGGGCAAAGTACCTTACCTAGTAGACAGGGCTCAGTAATAATTTCCCAAGGAATGGACATGTTAGCTGAGCCCTAAAGGGAGAGAAAGAGTCAGCCAGATTGACAGTCCGGAGAATACTGTTCTAGGTAGAGGAAATTCCAAATGCAAATGGCAGGAGGGAGAGAGCAAAGTCTGCTTAAAGACCCAAAGGATTGGCAGTGGTGGCAAAGAAATAGAAAAGCAGGAGAGGTGGATAAAGATTGGATGGTGGGAGGATTTTCAACCATGATAAGGATTTTGGATTTTACCCAAAGGCATTGGAGAATATTTAATTAATTAATTAATTAATTAACTTATGGCTGTGTTGGGTCTTTGTTGCTGTGCTCAGGCTTTCTCTAGTTGCGGTGAGTGGGGGCTACTCTTCATTGCAGTGCATGGGCTTCTCATTGTGGTGGCTTCTCTTGTTGCAGAGCTCTAGGCATGCGGGCTTCAGTATTTGTGGCACACAGGCTCAGTAGTTGTGGCTCACAGGCTCTAGAGCGCAGGCTCAGTAGTTGCGGCGCATGGGCTTCATTGCTCAGTGGCATGTGGGATCTTCCCAGACCAGGGCTCGAACCCGTGTCCCCTGCATTGGCAGGCAGATTCTTAACCACTATGCCACCTGGGAAGTCCCAGCATTGGAGAATTTTAAGCAGAGGAAAGTATGAGCAGACAGTTTTAGGGAACTCACTCAAAGCTGAACTATGGAAAATGCTAGAAGAGGAGCAAGACTAGAGCAGAGAGGTGATCTAGGTTGCAGCTGTCATCTGGGTGAAAAAGAGAATGGTGTTTGGGGACCAGGAGCAGAGATGATGGAGAGGAGTTTGCAGAAATCAGTAGGAAATATAATCATAGGATGTGGAGACCGATTAGATAGGATTCTTGATAAGGGCTGGGGAGGACAGGGCTTCAAGGCTACGTTGGTGGAAGATGTTCCGGTGCCTTGTGGGCAGTTAGATGTCTGGGTCTGAGTTCCGAGGAGAGGTCTGGTTTGGGGTGAGGGGTGGATTAGGAAGTAATTGGTAAATGTGATGGTAGATTTTATGTGTCAAATTGACTGAGCTAAGGGGTGGTAAAACATTATTTCTGGGTGTGCCTGTGAGGGTGGCTGTTTGAATTGACAGAATGAATAAAGAAGATGACCTTCACCAAGGCAAGTAGGCATCATCCAATCCATTGATGGCCTGATTAGAGCACAAAGGTAAAGGAAAGGTGAATCTGCTTTCTCTGCTTAAGCTGGAAAGTCCGTTTACTTCTGCCCTTTGACACTGGGGTTCTTGATTGTCAGGCCTTCAGACTCAGATTGATGACACCACTGGCTTTCCTGGTCCCCTGGCTTTGCAAGCGGCAGATCAGAGGACATCTCAGCCCCCATAATCATGTGAGCCAGTTCCTATAATAATACCCTCTTATACATATCTCTCTATAGCCTATTGGAGAACACTACTACAGTAAAAGAAATTGTGACCAAAGCAGTGGGGGGATAGGAACACCCACCAGAAATATTGTGAGACTGGTTCCATCCTTACGGAGCACGTGTTTGAGCCACTTCTCATAACCGGCGGAAGGTGCTATTTCTCTAACGATGGAATCATAACTGAGCCCTCCCCGATACCTCCCTCCCCGTGCTCCTGATACATTGTCAGAGAGCTGATGGGAATTCAGGATCAGGTCACAACCAACAAGCCAACTGACCCAGACACAAGTGAAATAGCACTGGCTGGGGACAAAATTCTGTTCTCCAGTGTGGAAAGCAAGAATTCCATTCTTGATTCACTTTTTGGCCAGAATGGAATCTACAGGATACTTAGAGCTAAAGCACTGCCTTAACTGAAATAGTTAACAAGCTTACGGTAGATTGGGCTCCCCCAAAGCAGACTCTAGACAAGAATTTGTGCAATCAGATTACTGAGGAGAGGATCCCTGGAAGCACTAGTAGAGCGTCAGGGAAGTGAGACAGGGAACCAGGTAGAATTGTTAATGAGCAAGTGGGTTAGCATTCTGGGCAGCTGGAGCTCATCCCCTTGGGCACCTCTGGAAGAATGTAAAGATCAGACCTCAAGAGTGGCCTTCCCCAAGGTGTGAGAAGTCTGAGGATACTTATTCACCGGCTTTCATCCGTTATTGGGCGAGGGGTTGCTCACAGTGGTGTTAACTCCCAGGGCCCTCTGGCCTACTCCACTTGAGTCTGCCATGCTCCCAAGGCCAGAGAAAGCCCTCAGGCCTCCACTGGTGCTTGAAGTAAGAAGCCTGCAGTGAGAACTGGAACTGAATGCAGAAGGGACGCAGACAGGGCTCTGATATCCTCTGGTAGCCAGCAGAGAAGAGAAAAGCCTGGGCATTAGGGAAATCTGTTACAACATATAACACCATCTGCCCTGTATTATAGTCCCAGAGAAATATGTAAGTAAATGTGATTGATTATAGCATTATCCACACCTGCTGGCTTATGGTGAGTTAAGGGTACCAAAAGATGGTATATGGGCCATTTGATACATTGCGGAAATTTTTTCCACCAAACAAAAATAGCCAAATGTGACTCTGACTCGCTCATGATCTTCAGAGTTCTATTGTATTTGGACTCATGCAATGGAGAATTTCAGTCACAATGTCTTGCCAGATGTTAATCATGTTGTTTTTAAAGGACTCGATACGTGATTAATTTATGGGTTTTCAAGCCAACACAAATGCCTTTGCCAACTAACTCTGGCAAAATCTTTATCCTCTAAAGTTTAGGATACAGTACTTAAAGCATTACAAAAACATGTTCAAGTCAAATCAATATCCCATCCTTAATTATAAATGGTTAAGGAATGGTTAAATGTATATTTATTATCTCTTTGTACCTTGAGGGGAATGCTGAGGCTTAAGATGGAGTTGTATGCTTTATTTTTCTTCCCTCCACTCCACCTTTTGAACATTTGGGGGAAAACTTTCTCTTCCTGGCAAAATTAAATCAGCAAATTTCCTGGGGCTTGTTATTTAGAATCATAAAAAGTGCTAGTTTTTAGGGTTATCTCAGTCAATCAAGATGAGTCATAACGGTAAGATTTAGAGTCCATTTCTTCCTTTAGCAAAAGCAAGCAAGAGGTGATATCACCTCTTTTATCTTGTCTGGATTTTCTAAGTACAACTGCTCCAGATTTACATGAAAAGTGTTGTAGGACAAACCGTAGGACAAATTTGATTTCATATGGCACAATGTCCAAAACACATGGACTTTTGAGTGGAAGGTAAGCTTTCTTTTCAGGTTTCCCTCTGCACTTCTAATATTTTGGAATAAAATGAGGGAGGGTGGAGGAAGAAAGCTGATAACTTCTTTTATAAAGGAAAAACCTTTAAGGCCATCCATGTATTTTAAAACATTTTATTTAGATAAGGCCATACTGCAAAGTTTTATATTAAAATAGTACTCATCAAATAGATCCTTCTTTTAAAAGATACTTGATGTGATTTCAATTTTCTTAAATTTACCAAGGCTTGATTTTTGACCCAAGATATATCTATCCTGGAGAATGTTCCATGAGCACTTGAGAAGAAAGTGTATTTTGTTGTTTTGGGATGGAATGTCCTATAAATATCAATTAAGTCCGTCTTATTTAACATATCATTTAAAGCTTGTGTTTCCTTATTTATTTTCATTTTGGATGATCTGTCCATTGGTGAAAGTGGGGTGTTAAAGTCACAGATGTAGAGAATGGGCTTGAGGACACGGGGAGGGGGAAGGGTAAGCTGGGACGAAGTGAGAAAGTGGCATAGACTAATATATACTACCAAATATAAAATAGATAGCTAGTGGGAAGCAGCCGCATAGCACAGGGAGATCAGCTGGGTGCTTTGTGATCAGCTAAAGGGGTGGAATGGGGCACGTGGGAGGCAGATGCAAGAGGGAGGAGATATGGGGATATATGTATATGTATATTCACTTTGTTATAGAGCAGAAACTACCACGCCATTGTAAAGCAATTATACTCCAATAAAGATGTTTAAAAAAAAAATTGGACTCTACGCTAAATGAATTTTAGGGAACACTTCTATGTGCCTTGACCCTTAAGAATTACCACCACCATGACTATCACCCTCGCTTATTGAGCACGTATACCTGCCATTTTATAAGGATCTTATTTTTTCTCCCACATCCCTGTGAGGTAGGTAGGTACCACTGCTCCCTGTGACAGGTGAGAAAAGACTCAAGACAGGTTAAGCAAAAGTCCAAGCTCCTGTGTAATCTGAACCTAGACCCATTTCAGAGCAAAGCTACCGGACTTCCTACTTTAAATAACAGTGACAACAAACAACTACAAAAAGATCAGGACAGGAGATTTTGGCCAACTTTTGATCACTCTGGAGAAGTCATATTCATGACACTTATAAAAGTAGAAGTGTAGAAAATCTAATCTTCGTACTTATTTCTTGGGACTGTAAGAGTGAGTGATTTTTGGTTACAAATACACCATCATTAGTCGTGACCACTTTTCTTTATTTGCAGGTGGTATATCTGGCAATCAGATATTTTTGAGAAATTCCAGAGACAGTAGGTATTTACTGACAGGGAAGATACTTTCAATCATTTTTAATACCATTATATTAGCAGGACTACATAGTATACTGTGTATATAGATGAATAAATAATGCACCAACTTTTATTCACAATGCTATAATCTGACCTTCGTTTGGTGACTTAATTAGCTGCTCTTGGCACTGTCCATGCAAATAGGTAAATAAAGAAATTCTTTCTTGATAAACATTCCAAGTACTCAAACTTTCCTGAAATTTGGACTATCTGAAGGGGATGTGAAAAGTGGAAGTTGCAAGTATATTATATTTAACAACAGTGTTTTTTGAGAATTGTTTCACAAAACGATTTAGTAAAGGTAGATTTTTTTAACATCTTTACTGGACTATAATTGCTTTACAATGGTGTGTTAGTTTCTGCTGTATAACAAAGTGAATCAGCTATACATAAAAAATACGGAACGCTTCACGAATTTGTGTGTCATCCTTGCACAGGGGCCATGCTAATCTTCTCTGTATCGTTCCAATTTTAGTATATGTGCTGCCGAAGCGAGCACAGGTAGATGGTTTTTATTACTAAAAAAAAGGCTAAAGATGATTCTCCAAGGAGTGTTTCCCATAAAGTCTTTTATGTACATCATAAAATTTGATTTCATATGGCACAATGTCCAAAACACATGGACTTTTGAGTGGAAGGTAAGCTTTCTTTTCAGGTTTCCCTCTGCACTTCTAATATTTTGGAATAAAATGAGGGAGGGTGGAGGAAGAAAGCTGATAACTTCTTTTATAAAGGAAAAACCTTTAAGGCCATCCATGTATTTTAAAACATTTTATTTAGATAAGGCCATACTGCAAAGTTTTATATTAAAAATAGTACTCATCAAATAGATCCTTCTTTTAAAAAGCAGTGTGATTGCAGATTCTGTAACTGTAGAAATTCTTAACAAAAGACTTCTAATATCCTTCCTATCTTAAGTCTTATGATTTTCTTAGACATCTCAGTTATTCCCAATCAACATCACCACTCTTTTCCCCTATGGAGAATTTCCCCCCAACTCGCAAAGATCATCTTTAAAATCTCCATAGAGTAGACTTCTAAAAAGAGAAATGAGAAATCTTTATCACTAAAGGACACAGAAGAGAAGAAATCACTTCCTAGTGCCCGTTTCTTTTCCTCTTCCCACCGGCCTCCCCGGCTCATCGAAATTATTTGCACAGTTGACACTGAGCCAGGTAGCTGGGGTTCTACTCATTGCAGAATGTTACTGGGCATTCATAAAAGAGTGGATTTTTTCTGCCTTCTCCTCTCCCTTCAGCTAACAATAAAATTCCAACCATCTTTAATAAATTTGGGTGATTGCAGTTGCAAAAGTACAGGCTGGGTCTGGACTGGCCTGGCAGGGACTTTTCCTGACCCCGGCTGGTTAACCTCATTCATCCACTCCCAATGCCATCCTGGGTTCCTGCCACACTCCAGGCCCTGTGCTGGGCATGGGGACACGGTGTTGAGTGAGGCACCTCTCAGCCTTCGAAGCTCTCAGGAGTGCGGTGGGGGACACGGAGCCCGGAGCAGAGAGTGACCAGAGTGTACTCTGGGCTCTCCAAGAGGAGAATGCGGGGAACTCACAGAAAGACGCAGTGAGGTCAGCTAACCCTGCCTGGAGGAGTTGAAAAACAGAACGAGGCTGTTTTGAGATTCTGACATCCCTTCTTCCCTTTACCGGGATCCTCAAGCAGCCCCGTCCATCCGGCGCGTCCTTCCCGGGCAGTCACTCACCACTTGCAAACCTCGTTCTGGCTCTGGCCGGCCCAGCCAACAGCGGTTCTAGCACTTACCTCGGGGAAAAGTCCATGCGGCTCCCGGCCCCGCACTTCCGAAGCCCCCGGCGGGTCTCCTCGCAAAGCACGGATCAGAGCGCAGCGCACCGCAGCGCCGAGTGCCGCCGACCGGGGAGACCGTGGGGCCAAAGGGGACCGTGGGAGGGACGTGAGGCAGCGAGGGCAGCCTCTGGCTTCCTGGTGTCCTGCAGGCGGGCGGCAACTCCCAACCCTCCTCGCCGCTATATAAACGTTTCTTCCCGCCCCGCGCCGACCCTTCCCCGCCCTGGCGACCTCCCTCTCTGCGCACGTCCCCCGGGAAGCGGTATGTGGGGTTCTTGGGGCTGTCACTGCCCTGCCAGCTTCTTCCCTACATGGAACCCGTGCCTACGGCTGCGGACTAGGGAGTAAAACTGAGGGCGGGAAAATTGGGGCGTTCGAGGTGCGCGCCTTCTCTGCGCCCAACAGACGGGCAGCGTTGTGCGCGCTCTGAGGCATAGCGAAGATCAAGCTGTGCTCCGACTGTTGGAACTGCAGTCTCTTGGTGGCTTTGTCTGTGTTCTAGAATCTTCGTGCAAGGGACCCCGAGAGTCCTCGGTGGTGGGAACTGCTCCCTCTTGCCTGTGAACGCCCCAGGAACTGCACGCCTCAGGATGGAGGCCAAGCGCCATTGGGGTCCCCACTTGGAATTCAGGGTCCACAGGAGAGTATTCTTGACTCTATCGTCTACTGACCTTTTTTCGCTGGCTGTCTATTCATTTGTCTGTCCGTGTACTTGTTTCACAAATATTTGAGCACCTAGTATGTGCTACTAATTAGGTGCTTGGGATGCAAGTAGGCCTCTCAGCTCGCAGTTTTATTCGGGAAACAAGTGGAAGCGAACCAGGGTGGTAGTTGCGAGACGGGGTAAGCGCGGCCATGAGAACATAGAAGAAGTTATCCTAATTCAACCTTGGAAGGCTAAAAGAAGCTTCCCTGAGGAAATTAAATTCAAACTAAAATCTAAAGAGTGAGATAGGCAGGAAAATGGGGAAAATGGAACAGACAGCTGCAAAGACTAGGAAGACAGAGGAAGCACTGTCCCTCTTCATGGGAACTGTTTGTTTTTTTTTTGTTTTTTTTTTTGTTTTTTTTTTTCAGGTTCCTCATGTCCCTTCCATTTTGCCATTTTTATTTTTTTTAACATCTTTATTGGAGTATAATTGCTTTACAATGGTATGTTAGTTTCAGCCTCACAACAAAATGAATCAGTTATATATATACATATATTCCCATATCTCTTCCCGCTTGCGTCTCCCTCCCTCCCACCCTCCCTATCCGCACAGGGAGATCAGCTCGGAACGGTTTGTTTTTAAAAATTTGCTATTTACTGTCATCCTAAGTAAAGGAAAAAAAGCTTTAAATGCAAAGAAAGACAAACTTCTAACTGGTAGAATTAGGATTGAATGCAGGCAGTCTAGCCCAGGAGGGTGTTTTACAGCATGGAGTGTCAACTTGGCAAGTTGACAAGTTCAAAACAGAGATGGTTCCCATAGAGTGGGAATTCCTCTGGAATCTGAGGCATAACTTCAAGACTCAGACCATCATCAACTGTAATTTTGGCCAGGTCGTTCATTTTAGTTTCTGCCCCAGTGGAATGTAAATAATAAAGACACTTCTTATGCCCCCCATTGAGTGTTCATGTTCTGGTCCATAGGCTTGGTACGGCAGGTGGCTTCAGAATGGTGACTCTTCTCTGGGTCCCTTGGCTTTGGTACAAGGGAAAGTGCGATAACATTGGAAGCCCGCCCCCCCCCATGCAAGCAAACTTTGGAACATCTTAAATTACTGTTTCTTTTACCTAAAATTACTAAGATTCAGTAATTCAACTTTTCATATTCTCATATAGCATTAATATTGTTTAAAATACTCTTCAAAACACAAAAATCATCCCAGGATCATTATTGAAAGAGGCAGATGTGATTCCAGCTAGCAGGGTTTCTAGCCAGCTGCTAGCTCACCCAAAGCTCCTTGTAAAAGTGTACCACACATACAAACAGTACCCATTTTATTATAGCCTCGTAGGAAATACCAGTCTGATAGAATGGCTTCTGGGATTCATAAGCCTCTGACTTATGGCCCAGCCAGAACCAATGATCATGTCTGTTCAATAATGTGAAGACTTGATAGCCTTAACAAAAAGTCAAGTTCCCCCAACATATTGTTTTCGGGTATCTCAAAACACTATCTTATATCCTGGATCTTTTGATGCCCAAACCAGTTTTCACAACTGGATCAAACTTTGACCAGCACCCAAAGAATAAGGCTTCCTTTCACTTAGACTAGAGCAAAAAGACAGAGAAAGAAGAAAGGTCCTTGGATCTTGTCAATGCAAGTGGTTGCTGAAAATGACCCCAGTTTTTCCCATTGTGCAACCCTTGATTTCTGAACCAGAGAAATGATGGGCAAGTAGCCAGTGTTCTTTGCTGGATTTCCAGAGCTTTTTAAGTAACCTAAGTGGAAGTGTGGGTAGCATATGTGCTTGAATGGGTTTTGGGAACCCATGACAACCTCATCAAACTGGTCAGGAATTTCATTAGAAGACGTGGACAACACTTCACCTAACCCATAGACTTGAGTGGTCTACCATGACAGTGCTGGGACCATGGGGACCTTGTCCATTTATAGTTCAGTCTTTGGGAGAAGGTCAACGACTTTCCCCTTAGCTTGGGAAGATCCTTGTGGACTTCTCACATGTCTCCAGAACTCAATCCAGCTAGACTTTCACAGCTTAAACCCTGAAGTACTAAAGTTGCCTTCTATTTAATCTTCCAAAGTCCAATCTTCTCCTTCACCACTCCACCCCATCCAATTCATGCCAATTCATCTTTTATTCTTCTGACAGAGGGATATTTCTAAACCACAGATCTGATCAATCACTGCTGACTTAACACCATAAAGGGCTCCCCACTGCTTGCAGATCTGAACCCAAACTCAAGGCCCTTTATCTCTCTTCCTATTCTTCCTTCTGGCTTCCTCTCCTGCCCTCCTGCTCCACTCGCACCACTAACTAAGAACTTCGGTGCCCTAGAAATGATCCCCATTGCTTGATATCATGCTGCTTTCCTGTTTCCTTGCCATTGCCAAGGCTGTTTGCTCTGCATTTATTTCCCCATTTATTCAGCAAGATATGTATTGAATATTTACTATGGGTCAGGCACTGTGAAGGATTGGAATCAGTTTTGTAATGATGATCTATAGTTTTTCATCATACATTAAAATAATATACTTAATGCAGGCATCTTAGTTTACTAAGATCTATTTATTTATGAAACATTTTTTGTTTTTGTTTTGGGTTTTTTGTTTGTTTGTTTTTTGGCTGCACTGTGTGGCTTGTGGGATCTTAGTTCCCTGACCAGGGATTGAACGTGGGCCCTTGGCAGTGAAAGCACAGAGGTCTAATCACTGGACCACCAGGGAATTCCCAAACATGTTTTAAATACCCACTATATAGTAGATACTGTATTAGTCATCAGGATGCAATTAGCCATGGTCTCCACACTTAGGACCTCAGAGCCTAGTATTGGAGATGAATAAGTAAGCTAATTATTAGTGTGACAGGGGTCTGTATGCACTGGACACTACAGGAGGAATCGTGGGAAGAAGGTGATACTTGGGATAAATGTTGGATCTGGGGCTGAGTGAGGAAGGCTGAGGGAGCAGCATGTATGAAAGCACGGAAGTCAATGGTGGCTGGACAATGGAGGGGCCTGGTATGAAGTGAGGATGGAGAAGGAGGTGGGGCAGGTGATGGGCTGGATATGGGTGATTGCACAAGGAGTCTAGGATAACTCTCAGGTTTCTGGCTTGCAAATATATGGGGTCAACACCATTTACTGAGATAGTGAACACAGGAGGAGGAGGAGGCTTGAGTGGGAGGGGGGAGAAAATAATTCTATTTTTGGTATTTTGAGTTTGAGATGCCTGAGAGCTGTCCCAGTGGTGATGCTCAACAGCCAGATGGATACATATAGGTCTGGGGCTTAGAAGTGAGGCCTCAACTGGAGACATGGATTTGGGTTCATCGTAAAATTGGTAGTTGAAGCCACAGGAGTGTATGAGGTGATATATGAACAGTTCATTCATTCATCACTCATTGCAGAAAGAGCCATTGAGTACCTATTATGCGGAAGGCCCTGTTCTACCTAAGGATACACCAGGGACCAAAGCAAAAAAGATTCCTGCTGTCCTGGTGTTTGAGAAAAGAAGATTGGGAGCAACTTATTGGATGGCAGGGGAAGATTACAATTTTAATAAAGTGAGAAGGTGACTTTGGGCCTTGAATGAAGATGAGAAATAAGTCCTGTGTGATATCTGAAGGAAGCGTGTTCCACATAGAAGGAACAGGCAATGCAAAGGTCCTGAGGCAGGAGCATGGCTGGTGCATTGGAGCAAAGGGAAGGAACCAGTGTGGATGAAACAGGGTGAGTGAAAGGAGGAGAAGGAGGATGATGTCAGAAAGGTAATGGGAGGGGGACAGTTAGTGGGGAGCAATGGAGGGTTTTGAGCAGAGGAGTGACATAGTATGATTCCTATTTATGAAGGATGATAGACTGTAAGGGTACAGGGATTGAGAGCAGAGTCCTGGGAAATAACTGACATTGAAGGGATGAGCAGAAGCAAAGGTTGTTTGGGGCAGTGAGAATGTTGTTGAAGGGTCAAATTCAGGTGAGCTTAAGGGTGTTAAGATCTTAAGACTCTTCAGGAAAAGGTGACTAGTTGTGGAAGAATGGCCAGCAGGGCAAGAGGGGACCAGGGAGGAGCCCTGTCTCAAAGCCAGGGGAGGATAGCTGTGTAGGAAGAGACTTGTTGATGGTGCTGTGGGTCGCAGAGGTCAGGAAGGAGAAGGCTTAGGAGCATCTCTGGGATTTGGCAGTGCAGGGAGCCCTGTGACTGCTGTCATAGCAACGCGGGTGGGGGTGGAGTCAGAACTCGGTGGCCCATAGAGTGAATGGGAGACAAGGGGTTGCAGGAGAGTGGAATCTTTCAAGAAGAAGGCGGCAAAAGAAGAGCTAGGGCAGTAACTTCCCCAAGGCCTGGTACTGAGGGGATGTTCATCTTGTTGATGGTAGCATGGCTTTTCTCACCTGGAGACAAGTAGAGGAGAATTTTTGTGTTCATCAAAGGGACCAGGAATGGTATCACATTACAGGCATTTTGAGTCCACACTTTTCAGAGTTTGCTACCTTTTTTTTTTTTTTTAATCTTTCAAATGAAATCTAAGAATAAGCACACACTTATTAGGCTTACGGCAAACAGTCAGGAAGTGGGGTGAATTCTAGGACAATCTCTAATTGTACCTCAGGGATTCTAAAGCTGTACAGTAAAACCCCAAGGAGGGTAGGCAACTTTGCTTCTATCATCACTGGTGACTGGCTCTTTTCCCCCACCCATCCTGCCTCTCAGACAAGTGCAGGCTCAGATTCTCTTGGTGGGGATGAGAGGGAGGGAGAAGCCAATTGGAAATGACTGTTTTGTGGTCACTGGGGAATTTTCCAGTTACATGGTCAGTTGAAAACAATATCATTTTCGCTGTCTTTACTTTTGTGCCCTCTGAGACCACATAGAATGCCTAAAAACACTGGTTTTCATTAACTTTGCCATAATGCAACCCTGAATTTTATGCAGTTAGTTTTCAGACCCCACTTACCATGTCATGGCAGATGTTTACTGGTATGATTACTTACTTAGAGCGTGTGTTGAACCAAACAAAGAGATTTTTTTCCAAGCCTGGAGGTTTTGAATCAGCTGTGAAGTCACACTAGAGGAAGACTTTTCTCCTCATTCAGCCTCAGTGCTTAGAAGCTGGAACCATTAATCCAGATTCTCTCATTGTTTGATTTCCTCCTCTGGTACAATTCTGTGAGACGTGATTTCACTCTTATAGGCCATTAGGATAGAAAAAGGATTCAGCAGAAATTTTCTAAATCCTCTTCCCAAGACTGAGTGGTATGTTATTCATCTTTAAAGGAATAGAAAACGAAACTCACAATGGAGGAAAATTTCTCTCATCTTCCTGAAGAAAACGCAGTAGCTCCTCTAATCAAGACAAACCATAATTCTCCAAGGATGGCAAGGGAGGAGCAGCTGGGCTTTGTGAATCTGACCACTGAGCCCAACATTTATCTTGTGACAACTTTCCCTTATAGATATAGCTGTTACCAGCCAGTGCCTCACACTAACCCTTTGACCCAGGAAGAGGGCCAAATTAATTTCTGGATCACATTCAAGAAAGGCCAAGACAGCCCTTCGGGGCTGTCTAAAGACTCAGGAGAAATAACATCAACAAGTAGTCAACCCCAGGTGGTAAAGATCTTTTACAGAGGGGGAGACAGACATGGAGCAAGGCTTACTTGTGCAACTACAGATTGTTGAAGCCAAGACTGCAATTCAGAAAATGAACCAGGAAGTGAATTTGGGCACAATGTACAAACAACCAAGCACCCGACATACGAGGTGTGGGGGTAGATTGTGTTTCTAAAGGTGGTTTCAGCCATACCTCTCACGTTTTTGTCTCTGCAATTCGAGTAAACACAATTGCACTGTCTCATATGTGCAAGCATGAATACTGTCCTGTTTTGCCCTCCTCCTTCCTCTCAAAAGCAGACCCCTGAGACAGGAATCATGTGCATGGTGTTTGTTTGGGAGATGATCCTGGGAAACAGTGCTAAGGGAGTGAGATGGGAAAGAGAAGGCCAAGTTTTGGCATACATTTTGAGTCTTTTAGTGTAAAGTATATAGCAATTCTATGTTTCTAGCAGTTTTTAATACCTTAATAATAGACTGGAATGAGATCCAGAAGGCAATTAGTAAATGGAGAACTTCAATGAACTTTGTTAGAGGAGCAACAGCAATTGACATTACTGCAACTGGTAATTTTTCTGTAAGAAAGAGTGAATAAATAAATAAACGTCGCAGTTTAAAATTTTTTTCAGCAAAGCTCTTTAAGGAATAATCTGCATTTCCCCCCAAAGTCTCACAAAATGCACTCCTTCTTGTATATTATTTCCATCCCAAGATCTCTTGTGTTAGATTTTGTTGTTATTAAACTTTGGATATGGTGTTCTTCTCCCCCTCTTTTCCCCCCAAATTTTGAAGAAGTTTAGATGTATTGTGATTAGTCACCCATTCTCTGGGTGCAGAATTACACATATTCATAGACACACACACACGCACATGTACACACACACTCCCTATAGAGATTCAGTTTTCAGAGGCTGCAGTTTCTCAGGACAAAACCAAAATTTCTCTCTTCAGTAGTTGCAGGAATGATGGGAGAAAAATAGTTATTGCCATATATAAAATTAAAATTTTCCTAAAGAAATGGAACACTCAGTAAATGCATCCAAAGTGCAAGATTTATTTCCTATGACTTAAACTTGGGGTTTATCTGGTCAGTATTTTGCCAAGAGCAGGGCCTCAGAAAACTCTCTCTTCTTAATTAAAACTTTGAGAAGAGATGCAGAACTTGCGAGTGTAATTCCCTCCTACACACACACTATGCCCTTCTCCCCTTTTTAGCTGATCTCTTCAAGTTAAAATTAGGGAGGTGAGGAGGAAATGATATAGGTACATTTTTTTCTGTTGAAATTGTGGATGCTCATGAATTCTAAGCTGGGAGTGATTTTCTATTCCTTGGGGAGAATTCTAAACTATGTCTCTTCATTTATCAGTTTTAAAGTTCAGAGCAGTTTCTGTTACTGTTATTACTAAGGGAACACTACTCAAAGGTGGAAAAAATTCACAGTTCCCACTGTAACTGTCTTGAGGAGTGGATTGCTGAATAGAGGAGAATATTAATTAGCAATCAAAAGTATATATCATGGCATTATTTCCATTTTATCCAGGAATGAAGCTTTTTCTATGTCTGTGCTCAGACTCACAGATGATGAAATTAAAAAAATACTTCGAGATTATCTAGTCCAACTTCTTCCTTTTCTTCGAGAAGTAATGGAGGTGCAGGGAAGGCATTCAAGGTCACATAGCAGTTGGTGGCATAGCTAAGCCCCAACCTACTGTTCCCCTGATCTCTCCTCTACGATCTCCTGTTTCTTCACCTCCAGAAATGCCTGTGTCCATTTCTAAGCCTGGTTTCCAGCCTCCGATCAATTCTATGGGCCTCTAGGGAATTCCCTGGCGGCCCAGTGGTTAGGATTCCATGCTTCCACTGCAGGGGGCCCAGGTTTCATCCCTCGTCAGGGAACTAGGATCCCACAAGCCACGTGAGGTGGCCCCCACAAAATTCTAGGCTTCTAATGTCCTTCCTTTGCATTCTTCGTGATTTAACCCATCCTGGATTATTTTCTGTCGCTTGCAATGAAAGAACACTCACCTATATACGTGTTTGCTCACAACAGTAATGAAATCTATACTAAAGCATTGACACAATTTCACTTATTAAACTGGCAAAGATTTTTTGAAATGAATGGTACTACCCACTTTTGTTAAGATTTGGAAAAAATGACTGCTTATGATTGCTGGTGGGAGTGTAAATTGGTGAAATCCTTCTGGAAGACAAGGCAATATATATGAAAAAACTTATAAATGTTCACATTCCTTGATTGATTCATTTAAAAATTCTGTATAAAGACTTAGCTGCTAGGATATTTATAAAAATGCCATTTATAATTGGGAAAAATTAGAAACAATATACATAACTTGGATGACCATAATGTATTATCCAAAAGGGGACAATTTTGGGTGAAAGAGGACACTATTACAATTATACCAAGGCAAGAGGCATAAACCAAGAGGCAAATCAGTAGGATCATAGTCACCTTATCTATAACCAATGATCAGGGTGGGTAGTACCATGAGGGTATTCTACATCCACATAACAGAATTCAGGCAAGCTATTAAAAGTGATGGTATATTAAAATTATATAATTATTTAGATCTTTTTCTGGAACTTTGCTTCACTCTATTGATTCACTTTTGTCTTTTTGTACCCATTTAAAAATTTTATGGCTTTATAGTATGTTTTACTATATGGTAAACAAATTGCCCAATGTTAGTTTTCAAAACAATTATTCCAGATGAAATCCACAATAATTATTTCAAGTTCCTTGCCCACCCTTCCTACAATTTTAAAGTATATAATACTTTGGGGAGAAATGACATTTTAACATATTCTATATTTTAAGAATATAGAATGTATCTACTTTTGCTTTCTTTCTTATTGCTCAGTGGGATTTCATAGTTCCTCTATATTTCTTGTTATATTTATGCCTAGGTATTTTATATTGTTGAAGTGTTATCCCCTCATTATTTGCATAAAAAAGGTTATAGATTTTTGTACTTCTGTATAACCAGTCATCCTACTGAACTTCCTTTTCAATTTAATAGCATTACATTATATTTTTCTTGGGTTTTCTAGCTAGATAACCACATTATCTGAAAATAATAACAACTTTGCTTCTTCCTTTCTCATTTTGTTTTATTGGCCCATTGTATTTGTCAGTATTTCCTGAATGGAGTTTAGTAATAGTTGCATTTTCACATGGTACTGCCAGACGCTGCAGGAGAGCAGCCCTGCTCCCTTATGCTGCTTGTGTGGCCCAACAGTATCAGCAGGCACATGTAGCCTACACAGGGAATGCCCCTTGAGTGTTAGACTCAGGTGCCCAAGAGGGATTGCACCTCTGGGCACTATAAGTCTGAAACAATTAAAGGGGCTGTTCAAGAGACAACAAAGAACTAGGATGAGGTTAAATGACAAGGTTCATCTCCTACCTAGGGACACTCCTGGGAGACAGGGAGAGATAGATGCTTTGCATAATACATAGAAACAAATTCAGAGACTCAAACAAAATGAGGAAACAAAGAAACATGTTCCTAATGAAGAAAAAGGATAAAACCCCAGAAAAGGGACTACCTTGGTGGTCCAGTGTTTACGACTCCATGCTTCCACTGCAGGGGGTGCATGTTCAATCCCTGGTCAGGGAACTAAGATCCTGCATGCTTCACAGTGCAGCCAAAAAGTTAAAAAAAAAACCTTAATGAAATGAAGATAAGTAGTTCACCTGTTAAAGAGTTCAAAATGGTCATAAAGATGCTCACTTGACTCAGGAGGAGGATGAATGAACAGAGTGAGAACTTCAACAAAGAGATAGAAAACATAAGAAAGTACCAAACAGAAGTCACAGAACTGAAGAATACAATAACTGAACTGAAAAATACACTAGAAGGATTCAACAGCAGACTGGATGAAGCAGAAGAACAGATAAGCAACCTGAAAGACAGAGTAGTGGAAATCACCCAAATAGAACAGCAAAAAGAATAAAAGAATTTAAAAAAATGATGATAGCTTAAGGGACCTGTGGAACAACAACAAGTGTACTAATTTGCATTACAGAGGTACCAGAATGGGAAGAGGAAGAGAAAGGGGCAGAACACATATTTGAAGAAATAATGGCTGAAAACTACCCTAACCTGGGGAAGAAAACACATCCAGGTCCAGGAAGCACAGAGAGTCCCAAACAAGATGAACCCAAGGAGAGCCACACCAAGACACATTATAAATGAAATGTCAAAAGTTAAAGATAGAGAACATTAAAAGCAGCAAGAAAAAAAGAGCTCATTATACTCAAGGGAACACCCATAAGACTATGAGCTTATTTTTCAGCAGAAACTTTCCAGGCCAGAAGGGAGTGGTACAATTTATTCAAAAGTGCTGAAAGAAAAAACTTCCAACCCAAAATTCTCTATATGGCAGAGTTTTCTCTGTCTCTCATTCAGAATTGAAGGAGAGATAGAGAGTTTTCCAGAGAAGCAAAAGTGAAAGGAGTTTATTACCACTAAGCCAGCCTTACAAGAAATTTAAGCTGAAAAGAAAAGACCCTAAATAGAAATAAGAAAATATATGAAAGAAAAACTCATGATATTGGCAAATATATAATAAAGGCAGAGGATCAACCAGTTATAAAGCTAGTAAGAAGGCTAAAAGAGAAAGGTAGTAAAATTAACTGAAACTATAATAATTAGTTAAGGAATATACAATATAAAAAGATGTAAAATATGATGTCAGAAATGTAAAATATGGGAAAGGGGAGTAAAAAGTTAGTGTTTTTAGAATGCACTTGAACTTAAGTGATTATCAACTTAAAATAGACTGTTATATATATAGGCTGTTATATGTGAACCTCATAGTAATTGCAAAGCAAAAACCTATAATAGATACATAAAAATATATGGGAAAGAAATTTAAACATAACACTAGTGAAAATCATCAAATCACAAAGAAAGAGAAGAAAGAAACAGAGAAGAACTACAAAAACAACCAGAAAACAATTAACAAAATGGCAATAAATACATACTATCATGATTACTTTAAATGTAAATGGGCTAAATTCTCCAATCAAAAGACATAGAGTGGCTGAATGAATACAAAATCAAGATTCATCTATATATTGCCTACAAGAGACTTACTTCAGATCTAAAAACACACACAGGCTGAAAATGAAGCAATGGAAAAATATATTCCATATGAATGGAAACAGATAGAAAGCTGGAGTAGCAATACTTATATCAGACAAAATAGACTTTGAAAGAAAGACTAACAAAAGACAAAGAAGGGGATAACATAATAATAAACAGGTCAATCCAACAAGAGGATATAACTTTTGTAAATATTTATGCACCCAACATAAGAGCACATAAATATATATGAAGCAAATATTAACAGAACTAAATGGAGAAATTAACAGCAATGCAATAATAGTAGGGGACTTTAATACCCCACTTGTATCAATGGATAGAGAATCCAGACAGAAAATTAGTAAGGAAACATTGACCTTAAATGACACTTTAGTCCAGATGGACTTAATAGATATCTACAAAGCATTCCACCCAAAAGAAGCAACATACACATTCTTCTCAAGTGTACATGGAACATTCTCCAGGATAGATCAAATATTAGGCCTCAAAAAAAGTCTCAGTGAATTTAAGGAGATTGAAATCATAGCAAGAATCTTTTCCAACTGCAATGGTATGAAACTAGAAATCAGTTATAAGAAGAAAACTGCAAAAATCAAAAACATGTGGAGAGTAAACAACATGCTACTAAACAACCAATGGATCAATAAAGAAATCAAAGCAGAAATCAAATAATACCTTGAGACAACGAAAATGGAAACGCAATATTACAAAAGCTATAGGATGCAACAAAAGCAGTTCTAAGAGGGAAATTCATAGCAATACCCCAAGGAAAAAAACAAACAAAATATCTCAAACAAACAGTCTAACTTTATACCTAAAGGACCTAGAAAAAGAACAAATGAAGTCCAAAGTTGTAGGAGGAAGAAATTATAAAAATCAGAGTGGAAGTAAAGGAAATAGAGGCAAAAAGAAAAGAAAAGAAAAGAAAAGATCAATGAAACTAGAGCTGGCTCTTTGGAAAGAAACAAAATTGACAAACCTTTAGTCAGACTCATCACGAAACAAATGAAGTCCAAATAAATAAAATTAGAAATGTAATAGAAGTTACCACTGATACCACAGAAGTACAAAGAGTCATAAGAGACTACATGAACAATTATATGTCAGCAAACTGGACAATATAGAAGAAATAAATCATTCCTAGAAACACAGAATTAACTTTCTCTGTCTCTATGAAATTAGATGCAAAGTTATCTACCCCAGTCTTGAAGGTGTGTGCTTGTATGGGAGCATCCCTATACAGTGAGAGTGTGCTCTGGTAGGCTTGGTAGGAGAGCTAGAACTGAAATGAGCACACGCTGTGTCTTTCTCCAGGTTGTGCTGGCAACCACTGTCTTGGTAAGAGGTAGGGATGGCGTTCGAGGGGCTAGAACCAGAGCCAGGTGCAATCTGGGGTTTCTCTTATGCTCACTGACCAACCCCATCCTATCAGGGGTGGGGCTGGGGCTCAAGGGGCTGGAACAGAAGCCCTGGAGCCCTGAGAGTTTTGGGCTTCTCCTGGGTGTGATGGTAATCTCTTCCTTGGCTTGGGGCATGACTGGGACCTGAGAGCTTGTGGCTGCACTTCTATGCTGCTTTTACTTTTTACCCCAGTGTGCAAGCCTTAGTTAGAGACTGGGTTTTGGCCAGAGGTGTTGGTGCCACACCACCAAGTTGTCCCCACCCCCTCCCACATGTGCACAGGGACAAGCACTCTGAAGGTGACAGGCTCTACCCTGGAGCTAGTCTCTCCCTTCTGAGTATGTGCACCAAAATGCACACTGTAATGGCTGCCTTCACTCTGGTCAGAGGCAGGGCTGGGGTCCAAGTTGGCTCTGTTTCCTCCAACTGTGTGCACTCTTGTTGGCCCTGGCAGCCTCTGCCTTAGTGGAGAGCAGTGCTGGAGCCAGATGGGCTGAGGCAGGAGTCTGGTGCAGGCTGAGGGGCAGGCTAGGGTGGTCCTGGCAAGCCAGCCAGAGCCCCAGGCAGTTTTCAGTCTGCTGCCTCCATGTTCTGACTGGTAGTCAGTAAGTCTATGCAAGTGCTCTTCAACAGCACAGTCTTGGTCTCTTACAGTCCTCAAGCAAGGTCCACTGGTTTTCAAACCAGATTAGAGGGCTCATGTTCCTGATGTTAGACTCCAGGGCTGGGTTGCCTAATATGTGGCTCGAACCCCTCACCCCCAGGGAGGATCCCTGAGCCTGTGATATCCCCTCCTCTTCTGGGTCCCCTGCTAGAAAAGTGGGTCCTGGCCAGGTTGCTTTTTCTCCCTTCCTATCAGACTCCATGTGGATCCTTCTTCACAGCCTTGGTTATAGAAGAGCCATACTGCCAGTTCCCAGGTCAGTTTTGGTGAGGGTCTCTCTATATGTATTGATAGTTGTAGTTTTGATGTGTTTGTGAGGGGAAGTGAGCCCAGTGTCTTCCTACTCTGACATCGTGATCTCCTCCTGTGTTGTGTGTATTTGGACTGCTCCACCGACTAGCTGTTCCCCCACCTCTCTCCCTCTCTTTGGGCCTCCTGATTCCCTGAGACACAATAATACTGAATTTTGGCCTATTAATAAACCTATAATGGCTTCTAAGTGTTCGAGTGAAAGGGAGAATTGCACATCCCTCACTTTAAATCAAAAGCTAGAAATGATTAAGTTTAGTGAGGAAGGCATGTCAAAAGCTGGAATAGGCTGAAATCTAGGCCTGTTGTGACAAACAGTAAGTCAAGTTGTGAATACAAAGGAAAAGTTCTTGAAAGAAATTAGAAGTGCTACTCCAGTGAAAACGCTGATGATAAGAAAGTGAAACAGCCTTATTGCTGGTATGGAGAACTCTGAGTGGTCTGAATAGAGGATCAAACCAGTCACCACATTCCCTTAAGCCAAAGCTTAATCCAGAGTAAGTCTCTAACTCTCTTCAGACTGAGAGAAGTGAAGAAGCAGCAGAAGAAAAGTTTGAAGCTAGCAGAAGTTGGTTTATGAGGTTTAAGGAAAGAAGCCATCTCCATACATAAAAGTGCAAAGTGAAGCAGCAAGTGCTGATGAAGAAATAGCAGCAAGTTATCCAGAAGATTTAGCTAAGATCATTAATGAAAGTTAAACAACAGATTTCCAATGTAGATGAAACAGCCTTGTATTGGAAGAAGATGCCATCTAGGCCTTTCATAGCTAGAGAGGAGAAGTCAATGCTTGGCTTCAAAACTTCAAAGGATGGGCTGACTCTCTTGATTGAGGCTAATGCAGCTGGTGACTTGAAGTTGAAGCCAGTGTTAATTTACCATTCCTAAAATCCTAAGGCCCCTAAGAATTATGCAAATTTACTCTGCCTGTGTTCTATAAATGGAAGAACAAAGCTTGGATGACAGCACATCTATGTGGTTTACTGAATATTTTTATCCCATTGTTGAGACCTATTGCTCAGAAGAAAAGATTCCTTTCAAAATATGACTGTACTTTGACAATGCACCTGATCATCCAAGAGCTCTGATGGAGATGTACAACAAGATTCATGTTGTTTTCATGACTACCAACACAACATCCATTCTGCAACCCATGAACCAAGGAGTAATTTTGACTTTCAAGTCTTATTTTTTTTTTCAAGTCTTATTCTTTAAGAAATACATTTTGTAAGGCTATAGCTGCCATAGATAGTGATTCCTCTGATGGATCTGGGTGAAGTAAATTGACAAACTTCTGGAAAGGATTCACGATTCTAGATGCCATGAAGCACATTTGTCATTCATGGAAGAGGTCAAAATATCAACATTAACAGGAATTTGAATTCCAACCTTCATGGGTGACCTTGGGGGCGTTCAAGACTTCAGTGGAGGAAGTAACTGCAGTTGTGGTGGAAATAGCAAGGAAATTAGTGTTAGAAGTGGCGCCTAAAGATGTGACTGAATTGCTGCAATCTCATGATAAAACTTGAATGGATGAGGAGTTGCTTCTTATGGATAACCAAAGAGGGGGATTTCTTGAGATGGAAACTACTCCTGGTGAACATGTGAAGCTTGTTGAAATGGCAACAAAGGATTTAGAATATTAAACTTAGTTGATAAAGCAGTGGCAGGGTTTGAGAAGATTGACTCCAATTTTGAAAGAAGTTCTACTGTGGGTAAAATGCTATCAGACAGCACTGCATGCTACAGAGGAATTTTTCATGAAAGGAAGAGTCAGTTGATGTGGCAGACTTCATCGCTGGCTTATTTTAAGAAACTGCCACAGCCATCCCCGCCCTCAGCAGCCACAACACTGATCAGTCCGCAGCCATCAACATCGAGGCAAGATCCTCCACCAGCAAGAAAATTATGACTTGCCAAAGGCTCAGATGATGGTTAGCGTATTTTAGCAACAAGGTATTCTTAAATTATGGTATATATAAATAAATATTTTAGGCATGATGCCATTGCACACTTAGGCGACAGTATAGCATAAACATAACTTTTAAATGCGCTGGGAAATCAAATAATTTGTGTGACTCACTTTATTGAGATATTCACTTCATTGTGTTAGTCTAGAACCAAACCAACAATATCTATGAGGTGTGCCTGTACCACATTGTCTTGTTTATTGTAGCTTTATAGTAAGTATAGTCTTGAAGTTGGATAGTGTCAGTCACCAACTTTGCTCTTCTTATTTAATATTATGTTGGTTATTCTGGATCTTTTGCCTCTCCATATAAACTTTAGAATCAGTTTGTCAGTATCTACAAAACAACTTGCTGGGATTTTGATTGGAATTGTGTTGAATCTAAATCAAGTTAGGAAGAACTGATATGAAATTGATATGGGGAAATGCTCATCTGTGACATATCCACATCCCTACCCTTATCCCTATATCTAAATATCTATGTACCTATCCTTCCATATCTGTGTTGTCCAATACAGTCACCACCAAACACATGTGGCTTTCAAGACCTTCATATGTGGCTAGCAAGAATGAGAAACTGAATTTTTAATTTCATTTAACTTTAATTACTTTAAATATAAAAAAAATCTGATCCAGGTATTAGAAAACTTTTACATGTTTGAAACAAGTTGGGTATTTCTATCTCCCTTTTAAAAACTTAAGACTATCTTTTAGAGTAGTTTTAGGTTCACAGCAAAATTAATAGGAAGGTACAGAGATTTCCCATTTGCCCTGTCCCATACATGCATAGCCTCTCCCATTATCAGCATCCCTCACTAGAATGGCAATCGATGAACCTACACTGACACATCATAATCCCCTAAAATCCATAACTTACATTAGGGTTCAAATTTTTTTAAACATCTTTAATGGAGTATAATTGCTTTACAATGGTGTGTTAGTTTCTGCTGTGTAATAAAGTGAATCAGCTATATGTATACATATATCACCATATCCCCTCCCTCTTGTATCTCCCTCCCAACCCTCCCTATCCCACCCTCCCAGGCGGACACAAAGCACCGAGCTGATCTCCTTGTGCTATGCGGCTGCTTCCCACTAGCTATCTATTTTACACTTGGTAGTGTATATATGTCCATGCCACTCTCTCACTTTGTCCCAGCTTACCCTTCCCCCTCCCCGTGTCCTCAAGTCCATTCTCTATGTCTGCGTCTTTATTCCTGTCCGGTCCCTAGGTTCTCCACAACCTTTTTTTTTTTTTTTTAGATTCCATATATATATGTGTTAGCATACAGTATTTGTTTTTCTCTTTCTGACTTAACTTCACTCTGTATAACAGTCTCTAGGTCCATCCCCTTCACTACAAATAACTCAATTTCTTTTTATGGCTGAGTAATATTCCATTGTATATATGTGCCACATCTTCTTTATCCATTCATCTTTTGATGGACACTTAGGTTACTTCCATGTCCTGGCTACTGTAAATAGTGCTGCAATGAACATTGCGGCACATGACTCTTTTTGAATTATGGTTTTCTCAGGGTACATGCTCAGTAGTGGGATTGCTGGGTCACATAGTAGTTCTAGTTGTAGTTTTTTAAGGAACATCCATAGTGTTCTCCATAGTGGCTGTATCAACTTGCACTGCCACCAACAGTGCAAGAGGTTCCCTTTTCTCCACACCCTCTCCAGCCTTTATTGTTTGTAGATTTTTTGATGATGGCCAATCTGACCGTTGTGAGGTGATACCTCATTGCAGTTTTGATTTGTATTTCTCTAATGATTAGTAATGTTGTGTATCCTTTCATGTGTTTGTTGGCAATCTGTGTATCTTCTTTTGAGAAATGTCTATTTAGGTTTTCTGCCCATTTTTAGATTGGGTTGATTTTTTTTGATATTGAGCTGCATGAGCGGCTTGTATCACAGTGCAAATATTCTACTTTTCAGGAATAAGAGCCTCTAGACTGTTGGTGGAGTAATATATCATCAGGCAGTACCTAAGTTTTGAGGTAATCAGTCAGTCTGGATGTACATGTGGGAATTTGAGAACATTTGTTAATATTTCAAATACAACTACACAACACATTTTGTTGTTAAACTCTTTTCTTGAGCCATGAATAATTTGTTACTATTGTTCTGAATTTTGGCTCTGAGTTAATGTTTTCTAATTCCTGAGAGATTTTATAGTTAGATTTTGAAAAATATAAACTGTCACTGGAAACTATGTAAAAGACTAATTTTTCAGTCAGCCTTATTCTTGTGAAGAAGTCATATTTGGACCAAAAGAAGAGAGAGCTTACAATTTTCATTGACATTTTTCTTCCTTTCCTTTGCATTGTAACAGTTTGTGAATAATCTATGAGGATTGCTCTCCATCATAAGATTTCTGAGACAGGACGATTTTGCTATGTTAGTTAAATGATCACTCCCCATCGTCATTTTTTTTTTTTTTGTGGTACGCGGACCTCTCACTGTTTTGGCCTCTCCCGTTGTGGAGCACAGGCTCTGGACGCGCAGGCTCAGCGTCCATGGCTCACGGGCCTAGTCGCTCTGCGGCATGTGGGATCTTCCTGGACTGGGGCACGAACCCTTGTCCCCTGCATCGGCAGGCGGACTCTGAACCACTGTGCCACCAGGGAAGCCCCGTCATTCTTTTATTCCACACCGGGGGGTGGGGGGAATGCTGGGGGTCTGCAGGGATTGCAGGAATTAGCCCAAACTAATTGTGACTTTCTTCCTACTGGTGATCCCGTCAACTGTAAGTAATCTCCAACGTGGAAATCATGAACACAATGCACTAGCATTGACTACTCATAGGAGGGTCTTGTCCATTTCTCTTCAAAGGCAAGGAAGCTGAGTTTCAGGAACATTAAGTGTGTAGTAAATATCAGAACTGGTGTCTATTTATATCTCTCTAATTCCAATGCCAGTGTTCTAATTTAACTAGAGGTTTCTCACTAAATACAACATTATAATAGAAATATTTGCTGTGTGTTGTACATTAGAAAATGAACTTCTGGCTCATCATGGTGGATGAACACACACACACCTCTGTTCTTACAAACACTTTATATGAGAGAGAGAGAGAGAGAAAGAGAGAAAGAGAGAGTTGGTTGACAAGTCTCCCTCACAGCAAATTTCTAATCACTTAATTACTGCTGCACTCTTAAATACAAACAGACAGCCAAGGATCACTGGGCATCTGAGGGAACTTCCCAGTACGACAAAGACTCAAACAAACAGAAAAAGTGACATGGAGAAAATAGAGGACATAAAGCCAAGGAAATCTCTAAGAAAGCAGAGCAATTCCAAGTATTTCTTGGCTTATAGACGTATAAAGCCAAGAAAACCTCTAAGAGAAGTAGAGACTAGGAAATGGGATAAGAAATTTGGGGAGGTCAATCTGGAAGATTTTAATCTTCAACAAATAGAGAAGAGGAAATTTGCAAAGAAATCACACAAGAAAATTCCCCAGGACTGAAGGACTAGACTTGCCAGATTGATAGGCTCGTCGTGTACCCACCTCAATTAATTAAAAAAAGAAATACCTAAGAAAGATCTTTATGAATTTTAGGACACCACGGATAAAGAAACATCCTAAAAGCTTGTGGTCAGAGACCACTTACACGTACAAAGAAATGGGAATTAAAGTGGCACTCGACTCCTTAAACCAATACTAGAAATTATAATGCCATGGAATACTGCTGTCATAATTTGGAGGTAAATTGTGTTCAATTCTATGCTCAACATAGAATTTTACACCCAGATAAACCATGGATTAGTTTCCTAGTACTTCCATAACAAAGTACCACAAACTGGGTACCTTAAAACAATAGAAATTTATTCTCTCACAGTTATGGAGACCAACTGTCCAAAATCAAGGTGTTGGCAGGTTGATTTCTTCTGGAGGCTCTGAGAGAGAAGTCTGTTCCATGTTTCTTTCCTGGCTTCCATGGTTGTCAGCAATCGCAAGTATTCCTTGGCCTATAGATGCATCACTCCAGTCTCTGCCTCTGTCTTCACACGGACTTCTTTCCTCTTGTGTGTGTTTCTGTGTCTTCCCATGACCTTCTTATAAGGACACCAGTCATTAGGTTTAGGGCACACTTTAATCCAGTATGACCTCATCTTAACTAATTACATTACATCTGTGAAGACCCTATTTCTAAATAGAGTCACATTCTGAGGTTCCAGGTGGACATGGACATGAACTTTGAGGGGGACACTTTTCAACCCAGTAAAAACCATGAACCAAGTATGAGGGCAGAATAAAGACATTTGGGGTCATGTAAGGACTGAAAAATTGTATCTCCAGTGCATTGGTTCTTAGGCAAGTTACTGGAGGATGTGCTTTTTCAAAATCAGTAAGTAGACTAAGAAATTAGAAGGCATGGAACCTGGTAAAAGGAAATCTAACAAGGAAAGCAGAATTAAGAGTCAACACATAGCAGAAGAATGGGGTACTCTGGGGTTGATGTCTCCCAGGGCAAGGAAAATAAAATGCTAAGTATGTAATATATTTGAGTATTTGTAAAATAAAATGACAGTTTTTTGACAGCACTGAAAGTCTAAGATAAAACGGAAGTCGAGTAAGAAACAGATATTCATGCTCCCTTCTTCGCTCAATACTAAGTGATCTTTACATAGTCATAAACTAACAATTCTAACTCTTTGTTTAACTTAAGGGACTCTATGAAGACGGTAAGGATGGATGATTATGTTGGATAAATTTCTAAATGTTCATCAATCATAGGAAGTCAGTAGATAATGTCTAAAATCAATATGACAAACAGTTGCAGTATTAGCACATTATCTAGAAATAGGTAAAAAATAAAAGAAGAAAAATAAAAGTTTATATGGTAATCTCTGGGAAAGGGATCTGGGCAGGGGAAAGAAAGTGATGGTTGACTTTAATTATGAATATTTTAGTGTTATTTGATTTTTTAGAAGTTTGAGCTAGTAATACTTTTGTAGCAACTCAAATTTAAAAAGTATAATACAACATGCATAAGAATCACCTAAAAATGTGTTAAAATGCAGCTTCTATGTTTACGCCCAGAGATTCCAAGTTAATAGAATTGAGGGAGCCTTGGAACTCTCTATTTTAACAAGACCTATGAAATTCTGATGGGAGTGGTCCTGGACCCCACTTAGAGAAACACATGTCTGGAAAATAGCCACAATATTGCTGGGACATCAGCTCCAGCTGGTTTCTGGTAGAAACCAAGCAAATCTGATTCTATGTTAGTCATGTCCATCCCCTATTGGTTTTGGGGTAAAACTATGTTGCATGGTAAAACCCCACTTGATTGAAAGTTATTCTAACTCCAGGAGTAAGTGATGAAACAAGAGCTCTAGACACCAAGGTCAGAACATGTTTTCAGGCAGTTGGAAAAAGTCTTCCAACCTGGCAGATTGCCAACACTGGCAGAAGCCCTGCAGACATTCCCTCCCATGTTTACAGGGGGCTGAACCAGTCCGCTGGGTACTACAAGGCACGTGTGAAAAAGAATGCCATGACTCTGCCCCAACACAGTTAGCCCACCGCTATGGAACAGCCATGAGTGTGAAGGTGTCTGAGGTCATATTCCAGCCTGTGTGGAGGAGAATTCTTAGAAATGTAGTGGGAATGGTGAAGTAAAAGTCGCTGTTGAAATATGCTACCTAAACAGTGACAGAAGTGTCACAGTGACAGCAAGTCAAATGTACTGCAAAAGGCTTAGAAAGTTATGATTAACACTCTCCAAAGTTCTATACAGCCCTGTTCCCTGCTCTACCCTGACATCTATCACCAGCTTTCTAGATAGAGTCATTAGGATGGTTCCTAACTGCTATTGAGTAGCTATTGCAAACTGAACACTATCTAATGCACTGTATGCACACCACATCTCACAAAACCAGTTTCACAGATGAGAAAATTGGAGGTTCCAAGAAGTTAAGCCACAGGTCAAGCCCAGCGTACATAACCAGTATGTGGTAGAACAAGTCTTACTCTTCCCACGATTCCAAATTGCATACTGGATCATCTTCAAGCCTACAGGATATCAGATAACAGAACAAGGTCATCGGCATCCAAGCTGTGGAGTGTGGTCCATATATCACTGCACATGTGTCCAGAGGACAGAAATTCTGCTGGCCTGGCATCAGAGCTCTCACACACATGCTGTAGAGGGAGGTGAATACAGCAACTCAGCACAGTGGAGCCCCTGTGAGAGTCACCACAACACTGACCCAGGTCTATCGCAGCTATGGATGAAACACTCACAGCTGGCTGGACATCCTGGGGAAGCTGGAGGAGTGGGGGGGTGACAGGAAGGGGCTGGCTGATTTTAGCAAATACCAATTCTTGAGATGAGGTCACTCATTGAAGGGTTTCAGAAAGAAGCTGCAAATACCAAAGACACCAGCAAATTCTTTAGCACAGAATTTATAAACTGAGGGAATTTTAGGGAAGATGAGCCCAGTCCCATCATTTTACTGTAAATAATGATAAAGAGGAGGAAGAGAATAAGAGTTAAATTTATCTATTTCCCATATGCCAGGCATTGTGCTAGGTATTATTTCATTTAATCCAGTGAGCTGGGTACTGTGTTGTTTTTTTTTTTTTAAAGCAGGTTTTGCATCTCAATCCTACTTTACAATTTTTCTTTTATTGAGGTATAGTTAATTTACAATGTGGTGTTAGTTTCAAGTGTACAGCAAAGTAATTCATATATATATATATATATATATATTCTTTTGTAGATTCTTTTCCAGGTATTACAAGATACTGAGTATAGTTCTTTGTGCTATACAGTAGGTCTTTGTTGTTTACCTATTTTATATATAGTAGTGTGTTAATCCCAAACTCCTAATTTATCTCCCCCCCTTTCCCCTTTGGTAACTATAAGTTTGTTTTCTATGTCTGTGAGTCCATTTCTGTTTTGTAAATAAGTTCATTTGTATAATTTTTTTTGATTCCACAAATAGTGGTATATTATTTGTATTTCTCTGATTTACTTCACTTAGTATTATGATAATCTCTAGATTCATCCATGTTGCTGCAAATGGCATTATTTTATTCTTTTTTTATGGATGAGTAATATTCCACTGTGTGTGTGTATGTGTGATGTGTGTGTGTGTGTGTGTGTGTGTGTGTATATATATATATATATATATACATATACACACCACATTTCTTTATTCATTCATCTGTCAATGGAGCTCTATCTGTCGATGGAACTAGGTATAGTTTTTATCCCCATTTTATTGATGAGGAAATCAAAGCCAAGGGATGCAGTGATTCACTCAAGGTGGCACAACTAGTTAGGGGTAGAGTTAGGGTTAGAATTCAAGCACCTGATGTCTCATGGTGACTATTTTTCTCTGTACCTTATAGCTGATTTCTCTCCCCATGAGAATGCATGAAAAGAATATGGTCTTTGGAAGAACCAGGCAAATCCAGATCTATATCCCTCTTTATCTTTGACTGTGTGACCATTTCTTTCTGAGTCCTGGATCCCTCATTTATACAATGGAGATAATGATGTCTTACTTTTCCTTTTTCTGTCAGCATTAAATGAAATAATGTATATAAAGCACTGATCTGGTACACAGTAAGAACTCAACAAATGTGTGATTTTTTTCTTTTCTTTTCCCTCTTCCTCTTGCCTTAGTTTGGAAATAGTATCTATTTGGTCTTTTCAGTATATGCCCTTTTGGATAGTAATCACCATATATCATATTGATCTTCCAAATGGATCAACTATATATTCCCACACAAATGAGGACACACATAATGAAGCATTTCAATACAGAATTCATATAGTCAACCCTCCTTCTCCGTGCACACAATAGGGGGTATGGTTTAAACAAAAACCTATTTTAAGAACAAAGAGCCAGGAGAGATGATTACTTTTTGCTGGATTACTTACCTGATTTTACAGGAAAATAAGAATATTAGGAAATAATTTTAATAAATTTAAGAAGCAACAAAATGGCTCCGTTGTCTGTGTTCCAAATATGATTAAGTAGTATTTATCTGGTATTCAGTTGCACAATTGAATCACCTGGAGCTTTAAAAATGCCCAGTGTCCAGGCTGCACCCTGTACCAACTTAATCAGAATCCCTGGGGGTGAGGGTCAGGCGTCAGTAGTTTAAAAAAACTCTGCGGGTGTTCCCAAGGAGCAAAGGCAAGAACCATTGAGCTGTGCTTGAGCAGTGGTTCTGAAAGTGTGGTCCTGGGACAAGCAGCATCATTATGGGCTGAAGACCTGTTAGAAATGCACATTCTTACGCCCCACCCCAGACTTGTTGAATCAAAAACCCTGGGAGGGGAGTGGCACCTTCTGGGGATTCTTCTGCTCAGTCAAGTCTGAGAACCACGGTTTTTGATACCCAGCCCTCTCTCTCTTGTTCTCTGTTACAACTAGACAATTATCATGTCCTGCTCATCTTACCTTTTAGATATTTTTCTTCCATGCCCACTCATTTCCAACCTGAGCAGCACTGTCCACTCTTGCTTGGATATCTACCCGATTATGCTATGCCTAGTTCTTCTCCCCTCCAATTCCCTCTTCCCTCAGCAGCCAGGACCAGCCATAATAAAGGTTCAACCACATCCCTCCTCTGGTGCCTCCAGAACAGAATCTAAACATGGTCCACATGGTTCTCTGTGGCTGGCCTGTATTCACCTCTCCATCCTCATCTCCATCACTCCTAAACCCAGTTAGCAACATGGAATCCATATAGTCAATCCTCCATCCCCAGGAACACAATGGGGTTTATGGTTTAGACAAAAACCTATTTTAAGGACAAAGAGCTGGGAGAGACAATTTACTTTCTGTTGGATTACTTACCTGATTTTTACCTGGCTAAGTTGTATACATTTTCTTCCAGATCAACGGACAGCTTCTTGATGAAAACTTCTCTGGGTCCCTAGTCTGGAGTAAGGAGTCCTCCATATTCCCACAGTTCTTTCTGCACACCTTCACCTTAATACTACTACATGAAATCAAAGTGATCTCTTTTTGACTCAGTCTTTCCAGCTAGACCATGAGCTCAAAAGATCACCCTTATTTACCTTTACATTCCTTATTTCTGGCAAAATGCATGCTACGTGGTAGATCTCCAAAATACGATGTCAACAAGCTGAACTGAAAAATTAGCAAAATGCATCTATTCATTTGCAGAGCTTCAAGCAAGTGAATTCTAGGCCAGCACTTCACAGACTTAGATGTGCCCAGGAATCACCTGGAGATGTTGTTTAAAATGTAGATTCTGATCCAATTGTCTCGGGGCCAAACCCAGGAATTCTGTATTTCCAACAAGCTCCCAGGTTATGCTGATGATGCTGGTTTGTGGGCCATCAACTATACTTATAACACTTTGGATTGTGGTCCTCCAACACCATGAAACACAGGGCACTTGTAGATCAATTTATATCATACTAGGAACAGCTGTTTTACTTTGCATGTGTGCTAGTAACTAAAAGAATTTATGGGGGGGAGAGGGATAAATTAGGAGTTTGGGATTAACATACACACATTACTATATATATAAAATAGATAAACAACAAAGACTTACAGTATAGCATGGGGAACTTTACTCAATATTTTGTAATAACCTATATGGGAAAATAATCTGAAAAAGAATATATATATATATATATATATATATATATATATATACATATATAACTGAATCACTTTGCTGTACACCTAAAACTAACACAACATTGTAAATCAACTATACTTCAATTTAAAACAAGATGACTTACACTGTTTACTCATCTATTCTTATAATATCCGTGAGCCTGGAGTCTTAGATACACTTCTGTAAGAGATTGCAAACAGTCATCTTGTGAGCCAGGCCCCCACACAGCTGTTGTACTCATCACAGGAGGCGAGAGCTTCCTTCTCAGCGGCATTTGTGTAGAGGACAGCTTCTAGCCCTTATTAGACTTTTTCTCAACACAGAATCCAAATTCAATTTGGGAAGTAGAAGCCAGGGAAAAGAAAGGGAGGCCAGTAGGAAATTAGCCAGGCTCAGCAAGACAGCTTATTCATTTATCCCTTCCTGCACAAAGAAAAATAGTTATGGAGCACATATTAAGGTCCTAGCATATGAGGGGAGAGGTGCAAGCATGGTCAAGGTGGATGACATGGGGCTGGAGAAATTTAAAAGGAAATCCCAGAGTTCTGGGTCAGAGATGGAAGGAGGTTCCAACTGAGGGAGTCCCACAGGGGCTGCACAAATTTTCAACTATGACTATTCAAATTCTCAACCCCACTGCTCACGCTCAGATAAAAGAGTTAGGAATCAGATTTAAAATATCATATGAAGTTTTCCAGAAATATCACAGGATTCTTAGTCATCTGTAATTCTGACCAGCTATTCAGCAATGCATGATCCATGACATGGAAGCCTGCAGTGGCTCAGCTAGAGGTCATTTCTGCACAGACCCCCTGCGAAAATGTGGGCTTAATGCATGTGCCATGGCTCCTTTCCGAGGACATGTAATTTTGCTTATAGAACACTCCAAATTCAAATAGGTTGGCTACTGGGGAGTGGTTCAAACTAAACTTTTAAAGAGGCTTGCTGGGTTTTTTTTTAAGCTTTAAAAAAACCTCTTTTCAGCAATTCACTACACTTGCTGTGGCTTCAGCTGCCACTAGTCCCCAGATTTCTAATCCACCCATACTGGCTCCCTTACAAACTCTCTTCACATACCCCCAATTTCCCCACTCACTTCAGTGCACAAACACACACACTTTTGTTTTGTTTTGGCTTTTATTTCCTTGTCATTGTTCATGTCAATCACCCCCTCCCCCCATCAAACTAAACCACATTTCTCTTTCAAGATGAGTTTGTTCATTCATTCAGTCTTTATTGGGTGCCTTTTAAGTGCCAGGCACCATCCTGGGTGTTGGGGATACAGTGATGAACAAATAGGGATGCTCACTTCAGTGTCCCTTGAGGACATAGACAAGTGAATGGGTGGAGTCAGTATAACCTTCCCTGGTGAGGACCCAGAGGGAGCGATCCTGGACTGGGAGAAAAAATGGTGGGTGTTGGGGTGGGTTACCCTGCCCAGCTTCAGGAATTTATGGAAGGTGTTTCCAAGCAGGTGAGAGCCAACCAGAGGATGAATAGGAGGTAGGGAGTGGAAGAGATTCCTTGCAGTGGAGAAAGATTAGGCTGGAAAAGTAATTTTGCAGGATCTTTTAAGGCATGGAAGGAGTTTGTACTGTTATCTTAAAGAACTGGAAGGAGGGACCTGGTGTGAATTCTATTTCTTCTTTGAAGTTTCTCCAGTATTTAAATTCCAAGTGATATTTTTCCTTCTTTGATTTCCAAGGCAATTACTGGTTCTACTTAGCAGCTTTACTCTGAATTCATGCATGGTATTTTTATCATCCTGTGGTCATTCTCTGATGTTTGTTCTCAACTTTTTTGTGCCCACAGCACACATTCAAGTATTATATTTTTGACTTGAATGTCCAAAACACATAACACGTCTATTTAAAACCTCCCAGTGTAATTGTTCCTCCCATGAAACAATGTCATTTAATATCACCCTTCTTATCTCTTATATGCATCAAATTGTGACCACTCAGATATAAAATTCACATCAAAATTGAATGTATACTAAATGGTAAAAACTAATTTTATACATTGATTCAAATTCTATGGCATACCAATGAAGGAGACAAGTTTCCCTGATGCTTGGTGTTAAAGGTGTGTTGTGTTTTATATAAAAAACTATCCTTGCCCCCGAGGAGTTTGCATTAAGTCAAGGTTGCTAGAATATATATAAGTATATATTCTCTATATAAGATATATAGACTATATATATGTATTAATTCCTCACAATCTTATCATGGTTCTAGATGTAGCATAGGCTCTACTTGAATTCTACCTTTATTTCCATGACTTGGTATACACTTTTTTAATCATGAAATATGTCAGATATCCAAAAATGTATAAAAAATAATATAAGGAACACCCACATTCCACCACTCAGCTTAAGAAATAAACATTATAATGACAATTGGACCTCAGCTTTACCCCTCCCCACTGAAAGATAACCACTGCCTTGAATTTGGTGTTTATCATTCTCACATATGCTCTAACTCCAGTTCTGGGTACTCATAAACAATGTGTGGTATTGCTTCTCAGATCTTAGAATGTTGTATGAATGATGTCATAATGTATCCTTCTGCAACTCTTTTTGGCTCAGTACTGTCTTTGAGATTTGTCCATGTTTACAGGTACAGCTCTAGTTTATCAATTTAACTGCTGTATCATATTCCATTCTATGAACATTTAGGGCATTTTGGTTGGTTTCAAGTCTTCACTAAAATACACAGTGCTGCAGTGAATGCGTTTGTATTTGGTTCCTTGTGTACCTGTGTGAGAGCTCCTGTAAGCATGTAGATCTAGTGTGGGGTTGCTGGATTGTAGGACATGTGCATCATCGACCTAACTAGACATTGGCTAAGGATGCTGTTCAGAGGCAGGACAATTCACACTCCCATCAGCAGAGTGTGAGTTTCTCTGGCCTTGTTCTATATTTTTTTGGTTAAAGTATAGTTGATTTACAATGTTGTGTTAGTTTCAGTTGTATAGCAAAATAATTCAGTTATACATACATGTATATATGTACATATGTATCTATGTATGTATATATACTCTTTCATATTATTTTCCTTTATAGGTTACTATAAAATATTGAGTATAGTTCCCTGTGCCATACAGTAGGTCCTTGTTTGTTAACTATTTTATATACAGTAGTGTGTACCTATTAGTCCCAAACTCCTAATTTATCCCTCTCTCTCCCTTTCCCCTTTGGTAGCCATAAGTTTGTTTTCTATGTCTGTGGGCCTGTTTCTGGTTTGTATGTAAGTTCATGTGTATCAATTTTTTAAGATTCTACATATAAGTGAGTAGTATTCCACTGTATTTATATATCACATCTCCTTTATCCATTTATCTGTTGATGGACATTTAAGTTGATTCCACGTCCTGGTTATTGTAAACAGTGCTGCTATGAACATTGGGGTGCATACGTCTTTTTGAATTATGGTTTTCTCCAGATATATGCCAAGAGTGGGATTACTGGATCATATGGTAGCTTATTTTTAGTTTTTGAAGGAACCTCTATACTGTTCTCCAGAGTTGGCCTCACATTCTTGATAACCCATGTCACTTTCAGATTTAGGGATCTGATGTACTCTTAGGGTAAAACAAAACTTTATTAAATGAGTAGAGTTTGCTTTAGAACTTCCCAGAGAGCAATAAATGGCTACCGTAAAACTTTTGACAACCTAGAATTAGTTGATTGGATTATTTAAAAAATATTCAAACACAAGAGTAATGTTAAGGAGAATTATAGAAAAAGCCTTTAGTATTACCCCCTTAACATAGTCACTTTTAAAATATACAACATATATTCATTGACTTGGTAATTACTTGTTGTCTTAACCAAACTGAATAATTTTTAAAACCAACTCACTATTGGCTTATTGTACATTTTATGTATTTTTTCCAAATATATTTACTCCTGTATTGCTGTTCTAACAGTTCCGAGTTGGACTACAGTTAAGTAAAATGAATAGAACAAGTGCCCACATCAGACTTGCCTTTATTTTAGAACTTGTCTCTTACTAACATTGTAATTCCCAAGAACAGTTCTGGTCAGATAGAGTATTCATGCTTTTCCATAATGTTTTGTTTTGTTTGAAGCAAAAATCAAGCACACACAGAGCAAAGCATGCTAAAGCATAAAACAGATGATCACAGCACAAAATAGCAGTTTATAAAATTAGCCTCATCTCACTTTTTCTTTCTTACAAATTCCATTGTTTTGTAAATGTCCTGGAAAGAGCAAGCATTGCCTATAATGATGGGTTTCTATTTCTCCAAATAGATAGAAGTCATTCTTAGGAAATTCTAATTCTAAATTCTTTTTACTCGAGTCCAATTTGAGATATAGATGTGATAAAAAATTATGGCAAAAATATCCTTTAGGCAGGTACATCATCACAATTGATGCCTCATGCAGAGTTGTCAAAGAAAGGATTCAGTTAATTCTTCAAGGTCAGTTGTCCCAATTCTCAGGAGAAATGAAATCATTCCTAGTTTCTTGGTTTGCTCATTGATGTCTTCACTCAGAAGTTTTTCCCTCAGATTTGAAACAGATCAAATTTATCATGTTATTAGCCAACTGTTTTCATGAAAAATTCCTGCCACTTAACATTCCACCTCTAATAGATGATTTATGCTTCCTGGTTAGAACCACATAGAATTACTCATGCCAATGGACCTATGTTCTTTTCTCCTATGATTATCTTGTGTCCTCACCATCTGCAAAACAAAAATATTTGTTGCTCTTAATGTCACTGGATTTGTTTAAAATGTTCCCCTTAGAGACTACTCCTTTTTATGCCACATAAGAAAAAAACATGCATAGTTTTGCCATTTTCAATAGTTATAATAAAAGAGTGATGTGATAACAGATATAAATGAACAACATGTAAGTAGAACTGTAGATATACTTCTTCCTGGGAAAATACTGGTACACTGATGATCTGAAATTTGATGCTTAGCATATTTAGTGGCTGGTATCACTGATTCAGAGCTAGAAGGAATGTGCAGAGCTAGGAAGACTATGCCCAGAATCCTTCTGATTTTTTTTTTGAGCATTAATTTCTAGGACAACATTCCTTCCCCTCCTATCCCTCTTCCCCACTCCTCCCTGATCACCCCCGTGTGAGCTTTGGCTTCCAACATCAGCACATATTATTCTTTGGAGGGCTGATGTCCAGCTACTAGAGTGGCTTTAACCACATAGAGTGTATCTGGGAGTTCAAGGCAGCCCTTGACCAATCAATGATCTATAAAGGAGTAAGAAAGCCTTTGGTCAGGACGACTCTGCAGCACAACTCACACGCCTGAGTGACTGGAAGGAGTGAGCTAAAGCTGCCCTCTGTGGCACTTTCCTGAGATGGCACCCTTGTTTGCTTCTACCCCTTCCCTGTCTTGCTGCCTCCCTTTCCTTCTGATTCTCCCCCAAGTGAGTGCCATCTCCAGAAGTCACATTCATGTGAATCCACATCTCAGGGTTGGCTCTGAGGATCAAAACAGGCTCTGAAGGACAATCTTACTTACTTGTCTTCACACACTTTTGCTTACATACCCACCTCAAAGGAAAATAAACATGTACTCTTGCCTTGCATATTTTAAAGTGTACATCTATTTGTTTTTAAATTATGAGTTTAAGTAGTTGGAAAGGATGTAATTTGTAACATATTGTAAAAACTGACATTTAAAAGTAAAACTTCCACATTTCTCCTCTTTTAATTTACCCAATGGAATCTAAACATCACAGTGATCTGATACCACCATTATTCATTTAAATATACCATATGATTTCACTTATATGTGGAATCTAAAAAAGCCAAAGAAATGAACAAACATAATAAAACAGAAACAGACTCATAGATACAGAGAACAAACTAGTGGTTCTTGGGGCAGGGTGGGAGAAATAGGTGAAGGAGATTAAATGGTACAAACCTCCAGTTATAAAATAAATAAGAGAGGTGTGGCCAAGATGGTGGAGTAGGAAGACCCTGAGCTCACCTACCCTCTGGGTACACCAATATTACAACTATTTATAGAGCGACTATCTGTGAAAACGACCTGAAGACTAGCAGAAAAGATTTTTCACAACTATGAGACCAGAATAACCTGAATACCAAAACCAGACAGACAAGGATGACACAGAAAAGATATTACATAACTGTTATTACATAACTGATAACGCAGATGCAAAAATCCTCAACAAAATACAGAGAACCAAATTCAAAAATGCATAAAAAGGATCATACACCATTATAAAGTGGAATTGATCCCTGGGATGCAAAGATGGTTCAGCATCCGTGAATCAATTAATGTGATACAACAGATTAACAACTGAAGAATAAAAATCATATGATCATCTCAAGCAATGCAGAAAAGGTTTCTGACAAAATTTGACATCATTTATGATAAAAACTCTCCAGGGCTTCCCTGGTGGCGCAGTGGTTGGGGGTCTGCCTGCCGATGCGGGGGACGCGGGTTCGTGCCCCGGTCCGGGAGGATCCCACATGCCGCGGAGCAGCTGGGCCTGTGAGCCATGGCCGCTGGGCCTGCACATCCGGAGCCTGTGCTCTGCGGCGGGAGAGGCCACAGCAGTGAGAGGCCCGCGTACCGCAAAAAAAAAAAAAAAAAAAAAAAAAAACTCTCCAGAAAGAGAATATATATCAACATAATAAAAGAAATATATGATAAACCTACAGCCAACATCATATTCAACAGTCAAAAACTGAGAACTTTTCCTCTAAGATCAGGAAAAACACAAAGATGCACACTCTTGCCACTTCTATTCAACATAGTAATGGAAATCCTAGTCATAGCAATCAGATAAGAAAAATAAATAAAAGGCATCCAAACTGGAAAGGAAAAAGTAAAACTGTAACCACTTGCAGATGACATGATATGACATATAGAAACCCTTAAAAAAACCACACACACACAAACAACTATTGGAACCAATAAATAAATTCAGTAAAGTTGCAGGATACAAAATTAATATTCAGAAATTTGTTGCATTTCTATACACTAGCAAACTATCAGAAAGAGAAATTTAAAAAAATATCCCATTTACAATTGCATCAAAAAAAAATGCCTAGGAATGAACTTAAGCAGTGAGGTAAAAGTCTTGACTCAGTAAACTGTAAGACATTGATGAAAGAAATTGAAGATGATGCAAATAGGTGGAAAGATATACCATACTTATAGATTAAAGGAATTAATATTATTAAAATGACTAAATTCCATAAAGCAATCTACAGATCCAAGGCAATCTCTATCAAAATACCAATGGCAGTTTTCACAGAATGAAAACAAATAATTCTAAAATTTGTATGGACCCAAAAGACCCTGAATAGGCAAAACAATCTTGAGAAAGAAGAACAAAGCTGGAGGTACCATGCTCTCTGATTTCAAACTATCTTACAAAGCTACAGTAATAAAAATAGTATGGTACTTGCAGAAAACAGACATACAGATCAATGGAACAGAATAGAGAACCCAGTAACAAACCTACACCTGTATGGTCAATTGATCTACAATGAAGGAGACACCTCAAAGCCCTCTCTTTGGGAAAACAAAAGCAAAGCAAAGCAGTGTAAAGGCTGATCATTCTTCACAATAGATTTTTATTTTTAATTGTCAAACATATTACCAGTCAGATAATTCATAGAGGGATAAGTCTTGTTGGTTATGTGCCCAACACAGTATATTCTGAGCTTCATAGGTAGCATTTCCAACCTTTCAACAATGCAGAGATAGGTTTTATTATCTCCTTTTCAAGATTTAAGGTGAACTTGTGTTCTATAAACATAATTATAGATTATGAAACATTGTGACAAACAGTATCAGATTAGGTGCTGTGAATGTTCCTTGGGAATACACTTCAGATGTCTGCAGCTTCCATTTCCTTATCTGTGAAAAGATACAGTACAACTCAGAGATTTCTAAAGCCATTCCAATTTTCAAATTCTAACCTCCCATAATTCAAAGAAGAAAGCCAAATTGAGATTTTCTGAAAAGACTCAGACTGACTTCAAGGAGCAGGGCTGTCCAAGTCACCAAATCAAGCTGTCAGCTAGAACTCTCTGAGGGAAATGATTAAAGATATCATCCACTTCTATATGTATGATCTATAATTAAATAGAAAAACAAGGAAACCTTTTGAAGGAGGAAATTATGAGAAATGATAATAAACAAAAAAGGTATTGGTAATGCTCACTTGATAATAATTATAGTATATACCATATATAACAATATAGTATATACCATATATATTATTTTATATATCTATAAAATGTATGTATATTATATATAATGTATGTATACATATACATATATACAATGTATATTGTATGTTATATATTATATATACTATATATATTAGATATGGGTATAATTGTAGATATAGATGGCATATAGAATATAATAAAATCAGCAAAATTATGGAAAACAAGAGATGAGGAAAGAGGAAATATGAAAAATATAGACAAAGAGGAGAGAGAAGATAAGATGTAAGAAAAGGAAAAACAAATATAAATATGATGAAACATATGGTCTGGTCAAGAAGGACTAAGTTTACTTTGGCCTCAGGATGGAGTGAGTCCATGCTGTCTGTCTCTTCCACTGATTGTAACTGAAAACTTGACAAAACACAAAAAGCATCTACTTAAGAACTCTGAAAATAGAAGCAGATATTGTAAAGGAGCATGGGTTTCCCATTTTCTTTTCTGGCCTTGTGCAGAGCCCCAGTCCTGGAGCTCCATGGTGGCCATGGAGCAGGTGGCTTAAACTTGATAAAATCCCCTTATTTCTGGCCAGAAGAACTAGGAAAAGGGCTCCCTGTGTGTCAAAGATCATAGAAGAAATTTCCATTTTTTTCTTCTTTTCTCTCATGGTTTTTCTCTAAAGGTGGGCTCCAGTTTGGAGCTGAGTAGAATGCTAGATAGCTAAAATTAAAGAGAAATTACTTTGTCTCCTATCTTTGAGGGCAGAGTAACCAAGAAAAGAGGACCTGTTGGTCAGCATGTGGGGGTAGCCTCAGAAAAGAGAGCTGGAGAAAGGGGTTCTCTAATTTTAACGATGGGAACTACGTAAGTCCCAGGTTCTTCCCTAAGCTATACATGGATGTGAAAGACTCAAAAACAGGATAGCAAAGGCTTTGGACACTAAACTGAGATTGGAACCACTGCCCACAGAAAGTGAGACACTGAGACTTCTGAACCTAGCACATTGATTGTCTGCTGAAAAAATTAAAGTTCTACAGAGAATTATAATAGATTTAGAGTCTACAAAATGTAATATTTGAAGAAGATGTAGAGTATATATAAAATGGAATATTACTCAGCCATAAAAAGAATGAAATAATGTCATTTGCAGCAAATGATTGGACATGGAGATTATTATACTAAGTGAAGTAAGCCAGACCGAGAAAGACAAATATCATATGATATCACCTATATGTGGAATCTTAAAAAAAAATCAAGTGAACTTACTTACAAAACAGAAACAGACCCACAGACATAGAAAACAAACTTACAGTTACCAAAGGGGAAAGGGACAGGGAGTGATAAATTAGGAGTTTGGGATTAACATATACACACTACTATATATAAAATAGATAACCAACAAGGGTCTACTGTATAGCACAGGGAAATATACTCAATATTTTGTAATAACCTATAAGGGAAAGAATCTGAAAAAGAATATATATATATATATACATATATGTATATTTATGTATGTATATATAACTGAATCATTGTGATGTACAACTGAAATTAACACATTGTAAATCAACTATACTTCAATAAAAACTATATGTCTGTTTTAAAAACCAAGATGCTTCAACGTAAAAAAATTTTTTTTCAAGATACAATCCAAAATTATGTAACATAACAGAGGACAAGTAGATGTGAATGGTATTCAAAGGATAAGACAATGGATGCCAACTTTCTAATTGACTCAGATCTTGCAATTATCAAAGACATTAAAGAAGCTATTATAACTGTGCTCCATGAGATAAAGGGAAACAACTTGAACAGAAGGATATTCTCAGCAGTGACATAGAGATTACAAAAAAGAACCAAAAAGAAGTTTTAGAAGTAAAAATTACAGTATCTGAAATTTTTTAAATTCCCTGGATGAGCTCAGTAGCAGAGTGAGGATGACAGAGGAAAGAGTCAGTGAATTTCAGGGTAGATTAATTACATGATCTGAAGAGAGAAAGGAAATTGAAAACAATGAACAGAGCCTTGGAGACTTAATGAACAATATCAAAAGGGTCCAGCATTTGTTTCACTGGGATTCTAGAAGGAAAGTAGAAAGAGATTCATTCAGAAAAAAAAATTGAGGAAATAATGGCCAAAACTTCCCAAATTGGTAAAAGACATAATATTACAGATTTTAAAAGCTCAAAGAAAAACCCACTCAGACATATCATAATCAAACTGCTGAAAACAAAAGATAAAGAAACAATCTGGAAGCAGCTAGAGAAAAAGTACATGTTACAAAAGAAAGGAACAATTATTGAAACAACTGTAGATTTCTTATCAGAAGCCATGGAAGTTGAATAACAGTAGAACACCATTTTTCTTTAAAGTGCTGAGTGAAAAGAACTGTGAGCACAGAATTTTATACCCAACGAAAATAGCTGTCCAAAGTCAAGGCAAAATAAATACATTTCCAGATAAAGGAAAACTAAGAGAATTTGTTGCCAACGTATCTATTCTAAAGGACAACTCTGATAGGAGGAAATTGGAGTGAGGTCAAGTGACTGGTGACTGGATGGGGGAGAGGATGCACTGGGAAGGTGACACTGAGGAAGGGACACAAGTGAGAAATCAAGTAGGGGGGTGGAAGGGAGTAAGGGAGTAAGGGAAAGTTGAGTTGAGTAAGGGAAAGTGGCAGGTACTGATGTAGTTCATCCAGGCACAGAGCTCCACGTTTACACGGCAATTTCATAAACATGACCTCATTGGTTCCCCTCCAAAAGTAGGAGACAGGAATTAATATTCTTCCTATGCCGATGGAGAAACTGAAGCTTAGAGAGGTTTAGTGCTGTACTTGGACATGTCCCTGGTCTAGCAACTCCTGATTCAGTGTGCTTTCCCGACTCTGGGAGGAAGGACTTGGGGTAAATCAGAGGCAGAGTGGGTGGATGTAAAAGAGGATGTCTTAGCTCAGATTGCCATAACATATACAATAGACTGGGTGGTTTGAACAGCAGTAATTTATTTTCTCACAGTTCCGGAGGCTGGGAAGTCTGAGATCAGGGAACCAGGCAATTTCGTTCATGGTGAGAGCTCTCCTCCTGGCTCGCAGACAGCCACCTGCTTTTTGTGTTCTCACATGCTGGAGAGTCCTGGTGTCTCTTTCTCTTATAATTACACCACTTCCATCAGACCAGGCCTCCACCCTTATGACTTCACTTAGCCTTAATCACCTCCTTAAAGGCCCTACCTCCAATACAGCCACATGGCGGCGGCGGGGGTGTGTGTGTTAGGGCTTCAACATATGAATTTGGGGCACACAATCTAGTCCATAGCAGGGGATATAATTAACAGTGTAAGCACAGGAAGGAACCTTATAAATCTGCATTTCTCAAACGTGTCTATACATTATAATCAGCTGGATATTTGCTGACAATTCCATAGTTCACCCAACACTCCACATCAATTAAATCACATTCTCTGGGGTTGAGACACAGGCATCCATATTTTTTAGAAGCTGCACAGGTGATTCTAATGTGCATACAAGTTTGGAAAACACTACTATAAATCCTGATTGAATCAGTTCTGTTAGATATTTCAAGGTAGTTTTTGGCTGAAAATGATAAGCTTAGTAGAATCAAAAGGATTATTATATTATATTATTAATATAATATTATTATATTATATTAATATAGTATATACCATATATAACATAAGATACATTGTATATATGTATATATATGAAGTATACATACATATATAGTATTTTACATACATACTGCATACATATATAGTGTTTTATTGCGTAATTATACCAACATTTATCATATGTGCAGTTGGGCATTTTTGTTCCCACTTTAAGGCCACTACAAATAGTTCTGTTATGAACATTCTAGTACCTGACCCTTAGCGAATATATATTTTTTTGTTATATACATTGGGATATATACATTGGGGTAACATTGTTGGGTCATAGGATATGCACATTTTCAGTGTTAGTAGGCACCCAGGAATGTTTATTTTAAAATAACTTCTCCCATGATTTTGATACATAGCAGAGACTGTGAATAGCTGCCCTCGAACTGACTATGCCTGCCTCTTCTCCATCTCCTATTTTCTCTTTAGCTATACGTCCACGGCCACTTCCCCACACAGCCTAATAAGCACACAGAGATCTCAGAACCATAGAAGCCTTGTCCTCTCTGGGTTCCACTGTGCTGGGGCTTGGTCAGGAGCTTAGATCTCAGACAAGGAAAGCCCTGGCCATCAAGGGAGAAAGCAGACCATGAGTCTTCAAATTCTGAAGGCCTGCCGCTCAGTTCCTCTCCTATCCCATCTCCACAAGAATGCAGGGTTCCTCCTGCTCCCCCAGAACCTGTGGTCCTTACTCTTCTCCCTCTTACATTTCTATTCCTTGACCCACCCCAGGCATTTATATCTAGTTCTGGTTTTGTCAAGGCCAGTGGCTCCTTTTTTTGCCCTCCTAGAGTTTTATCTTCTTGCCCCCTTGTTTTGGGGACCCTTGTAGCCCTAGTTAATAAGCCCCTCTATTCTACAATCTCTATTTGTCTCCATGAGTTCTCATCGCTCATCTTCTACCAGGGAAAATCCAAACAAACAAGGGTATTTCAGAGTTGTCAACTCGAATGCACTCAGGTTACATTTTTCATCTTGTCTGACATTTGCTGGAGCTGTAATTTCTTCTGAATGTGCCTCTTCCCTGTCTTTCATCATCAGAAAAGTTGAAAAGAGCATGTATAACCTCTGGATCAAATCAGTGGTGGTCCCAGAACTGTTACTCTGACCGTTCCCTAATTCAAAGAAATGCTGCTGCTGAGAATCTAATTCACCCAAAGGCTCACTTGGTGAGCCCTCTCTTTGGGCTCACCCCAATAGAGATGGAGATGTTCTCCATCTCTATTTCATATACCTCAGGAAGAAGGTTGAAGTGACAGAGAAAAATGATGAAAAATATGTTAACCAAGTCCCTTTCAGGATTCATTGTAGATACACAGATAATGTAACAGGAATCAATTTTATGCATGTTATTGGAATAGTCCAAATGCAGTTTGTGGATGAAATTTGACTGAGGGGCAACTTTTTAATTCCAAAGGGAAATTAGACATTTGTGCCCATGGTTTAGGGCTCCAAACCAGTATTATTTTCATCACTGAATTTTTACTGAGTACTTAGTGTTGGACTTTGCGAAATCAAACTTAAACGAATTCTTCCTGCTAGTCTCCATATGGGTTCTGTTTTTGAAACAGCAAACGTTTTTGTTGCTGCTTTGTGAGTTTTTCTTTTTCATCTTTTTCTTCTGCTCTAAAGCTATTACATCTAACCTTTGATATTATATGCTTTCTGTTTTAACAGTACCCAATATTTGAATGATATTATATAGTTACTAATAAGGCATTAATAGGGGTCTCTTTTTTCATAAAAGCTAAAAAATTGGAAACATGGTTCTTTCGAATATGGATCATATTCTATGTACTATTAACACCAGATCTGTGGTGTTGTTACAAATCAGGAACATTTAAAACACCCCCCCCAACACACACACCCATACACCCCACAACCAAACTTGCATCCTGAAAACTAAAATGCCATTTCTTTCAAATTATTTTCTTAAGGACTGTTTCCAGTGGTAGTATTACCCAAATTGTGAATTTGTCAACTCACAATACAGTGTTTTCTGTGCCACCATTCTCTGGGTTGGGAGAGGTGATGTTAACACATTTGGGTCTCATATCTGCAGGGGGATATTTGTTGATGGCACGTGGAGAGAGAGTGGGTGGTTAGTCTAAATTTTACCCTTCCACATTCTATCACCCAAAGTCAGTTCATCTTTTCCTGTGGTTGGAGGTGTTTCCAAGAGCAAGTTAATTTTATAATGGACTCAGCAAAATATGAACCTTCTGACTTTGCAATACCTTGTTGGCAAAGTCAGTGAGATATTGAGTCAAAAATTTTCATGCTCTGTGTGTCACAGGCTTGCAATATAATTCAAAGATATCTCTTAATCCCTTATGACATCTGGTTCTCTCACTCTAAAAGGAAGATATTTCTAGAAGACAGCATTAACTATTGAAATTGGCTGCCCTATTTATCTTGAGGTTGGAAGAAGGCATCATTTTTTTGCAAGTGACAAGCTTGCCACTAAATATAAATCCTGAGTGCCAAGATGCTGACGGTTCCATGAGCCCTGGGCTTTATGAGTGCCAGAAAATCTGCATCTCTCTGATTCCCCATTAAACTTGCAGGAGCTACAGACAACCATTCAGGGTGGCCTCTGTCACACTCCTAATTCCCGGCACAGGCCCGGACTTGCTTGATGCTACAAGATCTTAGGTTTGCTACTATAATCATGTCTGGAATTACAGCACATGGACAGAGGCTGGGAAGCCTCTCTCAAATGCCTACTGTGAAAAAATTCCCTTAAACCCCTTGCCTGGCTGTCCCTGAGCCAGCTGTCTGAGACAGAGGCTCTAGAAGAGATTTGTCCCCATGGCTCTTAAGAATTCAAGTCAGAAGCAAAGTTGATTTACAGTGACAAGATGAAACAGAAGTCCTTGGAGTGGGTGGAGGGTGGTGGCAGTGGGGTATTATTTATTACAGTGATACCACTGTAATACTTTATTAAAGCTTTAGTAATTGATGTATCATTTAATGGATAAGAGCACAGCTCTGGGGTCAGAATGCATAGGATTGAGTCTAGAATTTGCCAACTATTAACTGTCAGATTTTGAGCAGTTGATTTAATGTCTGTGAACCTCAGTTTTCTCACTTGTAAAATGGGGATAGTACTACTTTCCTTAGAGGGCTGTCCTGAGGATTAAATGATACAATCCTTTAAAAAACTTGGCACATAGTAAACACAGATTAGGGTTAAAAGACACTTTTCACTTTCTGGCAAAGACCCTGACAGTGGGACAGCAGAGCTCAAGGTCACTAGGACCTGGGATTTTCTCTGTGGTTTTCTCATTGCCTCCTACTGACACCTAGACTCCACCACTCTTGACTGAAGTGAGAATCATGTTACTAAGTCAACTGGTGTATTGTGCAAAGAGGTATCTATTGGAAAAGCAACAGAAGAGAAAAACTTTAATGACTTACGTCTGATTGAATGAACAAATGGCTTGACAAATTTGACGATATAGTTCAAATCTGGCTTGTGGGTTCGGCCAAGCTGGACTAAGTGATGATCCAGTGGGTGGCTGGCTAATTCTTCTAATTCCTTGTCATTGTGTAGAGGACCAAAGGAAAACACAAATATGGAGTAGCCCTGACACTTGGCTCTCAGAGATACATTTCTTAAGACTCCCCTGTCTAAAGGGTTGGTTTCACCAGCAGATATAACAAAGATAACTTTGTTTTTCCTCAGGTTGGGGGTTCCTACAAAGACATTGTCAATTGTCCACTGTAGGGCATGGCCAATAAAAACATCTCCATTGAGCTGTTGAAGGGAGTCTTGGAGATGATGTTTCATTTGGTGTATATTGTTATAAGTAACCAAATCAAATTCTAGGTAGATGGGGCTTTCTTCTGTGTTGGGCATATAGCCTGGAGGAGAGTAGGTCAGGACTGCCACTCTGTCTCCCAAGGTGGAGATCAGTGGATCTGGGGCCAAGTGAAAGTAATCAAGCACTGAGGTTATAAAAGCTTTCACTTCCTGAAACTCATCATTTCCTATTCTTTGGGAAGCATCTATGAGAAAAGCCACATCCATGTAATATTCTTGAAGAGAGACATCTCTGAGTTCATAAGTAAGACCTGGTTCTTCTTTTCTGCCATGGCTTTCCTGTCCTGCAATAGAATAACTCAAGTCACTACTTTTAGTAGAAGGGAAACCTTGAAACTCCTAGCCAAGAATGGCAATACACAGCATGAGGTGTTGTCATACTTCATTCTCACACCCATGGCATACGTTACTAATCAATATCAGTACTTGTTCCCAGATGCATTCTCTAAGTACATCTCTACACAGTATGTGGAGAGCCATTACCACTTGACAGGTATTCTCACATGTGAAGAAACCTATTTGCTACCCCATCTTTGATCTTTGTCAAAGGATTGATGGATCCTCCAGCTATTTTCGTATGCAAGGTGAAAAACATACAGCGATTTTTAGTGCACCCCACATGGTTACAAAATTTGGAGTGCATACTGCATGAGATTTCATTATATGTAATGACCCTAAGAGAGAAGTAAATATGTCAAAGTCACATTTATTGATGACATCTTTATATACATGCTTAAAATATGCACCATAGTATGATGTCATGAGAAGTAGTATAAATGCTGACTTTAGAATCCAAATTCTGTGTAAGACATGACATACTTTAAGACCTTGGTACTCAAAGTACCAGTCCTCAAACAGCTTATTGGCCCATGACAAGATAAGAAACTTGCACCATGATATAAGTCAACTACATCACTAAGCACACAAATTATTTCATCTGATTTTATTTTATTTATTTATTTTTTGTATCAAGACCTTCTCAAGGAAGGAAACAATGCCCCAGTTACACTCTGATGCTACCTTCTTATCTTGTTGGAGGCCAGCACTTCAAGTGGCTCTGCTCCAAAGGGTCATGAAGCCATGTCTACAATCATAGGGACGATGGCTGGTTGGTAAGGTCACAACAGGAAATGGCAGCTCAGAAAGACAGGAGGACATGGTCAATGTTCATTTTTTTCTATGAAAGAAGTATGTTTGTGGTCCTAATCAAGCAAGAAGTAGATTCCTAATTGGCAAAAACTTATTACTGTCCAATTGTGCTTGGCCCATTATTCATGCTTTGCATCTATTACTTTATTTAATCCTCACAGCAACCACACTCACAAATGAATTGATTAACCTGTATAAATGCCACAAAAGTTTAATATTGAAATAGAATGCAGAAAAACAACACCACGGATAACATTATTAACAAGGCAAATACTATCAGATGACTTCTGAATGCTCAATGATCTCTGCATTCCTGGGGTCAACTCCACATTATGTTTTCTTACCTATTGTAGGATTTTCTTCTGACAAATACAATTTTTATATATTTAAAGTGTACAACGTTCTTCAAAAAGTATACAAATAAGAAATGCTAGAGAGGGTGTGGAGAAAAAGGAACCCTCCTACATTGTCAGTGGGAATGTAAATGGGTGCAGCCATTATGGAGAACAGTATGGAAGTTCTTTAAAAAACTAAACATAGAAATACCATATGATCCAGTGATCCTACTCCTGGGCATATATCTGGAGAAAACTATAATTTAAAAGGATACATGCACCCCAATGTTCATAGCGGCACTATTTACAGTAACCAAGACATGGAAGCAACCTAAGTGTCCATTGACGGATGGATAAAGAAGATATGTTATATATACACAATAGAACAGTAATCAGCCATGAAAAAAGAATAAAATAATGCCACTTGCAGCAACATGGATGGATCTAGAGATGATCATACTTAGTGAAGTAAGTCAGACAGAGAAAGACAAACATCATATGATATTGCTTATATGTGGAATCTAAAAAAATGATACAAATGAACTTATTTACAAAAGCAGAAATAGACTCACAGACACAGAAAAGAAACTTATGGTTACCAAAGGGGAAAGGGAGGGGGAAGGGATAAATTAGGAGTTTGGGATTAACATATACACACTACTATATGTAAAATAGATAACCAACAAGGCCTACTGTATAGCACAGGGAACTATACTCAATATCTTGTAATAACCTATACTAGAAAAGGATTTTTAAAAGAATATATAGATATACATATATATGTATGTATAACTGAATTACTTTGATGTACACCTGAAGCTAACACAACATTGTGAATCAACTATATTCCAATAAAAAATTTTAAAAATTGAATAAAATAATAACAAAGTGTACAATGTTTTGATATAAGTATACCTTGTATAATGATTGCCACATCAAGCTAATATTGTTGGATTTGATTTGCTAACATTTTGTTTAGAATTTTTGCATTTATGTTCTCGAGGAATGTTGGTCTGTAGGTTCCTTTTCTTGTAATGTATTTGTCTGGTTTTGGCCTCAAAGAATGAGTTTGGAAGCATTCCTTCCTATTTAATATTCTAGAAGAGTTTATGCAGAATTGGTATTATTTCTTCCTTAAATGTTTTGTTGAAGCCACCAGTGAAGTCATCTGGGCTTGGAGTTTTCTTTATGGAAAGTTTTGAACTACAAATTCAATTTCTTTAATAGGTTTAGGAATATTTAGGTTACTTCTCCTTGAGTGAGGCTTGGTAATTCATGCATTGCAACTAATTTTCCTATTTCACCTAAAATGTCTAACTTATAGGCAAAAACTGTTTATAATATTCCCTGATTATCCTTTTAATATCTGTAGAATATTTCTCCTCTCTCATTCCTGATATTGGTAATTTGTGTTTTCTCTTTTTTACTGGTGAGTTTGACTATGGGTTTATCAATTTAATTGATCTTATCAAAAAAACACTTCTGGTTTTATTGATTTTCTCTTTTCTATTTCATTGAGTTCTGCTTTAATTTTATTACTTCCTTTCTTCTCCTTACCTTAGGTTTAACTTGTTCTTCTTTTTCTAATTTCTTAAGATGAAAGTTGAGGTCATTGATTTGAAACCTTTCTTCTTTATCAGTATAGGCATTTAATGCTATGAATGACATCCTAAGTACTGCTTTAGAGGAATCTTACAAATTCTAGTATATTGTGATTTTATTTTCATTCATTTCAAAATACTTGCTAATTTCCCCTTTGGTTTTTTCTTTGACCATGGATTATTTAGAAGTGCTTTATTTAGTTTCCAAATACTTGGGGATTTTTCAAAGATCTTCTTACTATTGATTTCAACTTAATTCTGTTTTGGTCAGAGGATATATTTGGAATGATTTGAAACCTTACAAATTTTGAGAATTGTTTTATGGTCTACAGTATGGTCTGTCTTGGTAAATGTTTCACATGTACTTGAAAAGAATGTGTATTTGCTATTTTGTGTGCAGTGTTCTATTAATATCAATTAGGTCAAATTAACTGATACCGTTGTTCAGGCCTATGATATTCCTGCTGATTTTCTGTCTATTCTTTTGTCAGTTATTGAGAGAGGTATTGAAACCCACTGAGGGTCTTTTTTTTTTTAAGTCTTTATTCTCCTTGAGTTTTATTTTGGATAATTTCTATGGCTATATCTTCAAGGTCACTAGTCTTTTCTTTTACCAAATCTAATTTCCCATTAATCCCATCCAGTGTATTGTTCATCCTAGGCACTGCAGCTTTCATCTCTACAAATTCTATTTAATTTTTTTTTTTTTTACATTTTCCATGTCTCAACTTTTTAACATATGGAGTATAGTTACAATAACTGTTTTAATTTCTTTGTTAATTCTAACATCTTTGTCAGTTCTGATTTGGTTTTCAGTGATTGTGCTTTTTTGATGATGTGTTCTTTCTGCTTTTTATGCCAGACATTATGAAATTTGCCTTGTTGGATATGGGATAGTTTTATATTCTTATAAATATCCATATGATTTGTTTTGGGAGGCAGTCAAGTTACATGAAAATGGTTTGATCTTTTTGGGACTTGCTGTTATGATTTGTTAGGTATGTCCAGAGTGTTACTTAATTTAAGGCTACTTATTCCCCACTACTGAAGCAAGATCTTCCTGAATTTTCTTCCCAGTACTCTATGAATTATGAGTTTTTCCAGTCTCTCTGGCGGTAACAGGCACTATCCCTGGCCCTGTGAGCAATGGGCATTATCCTCTAATCCTTTCAGAAGAATGTTCCCCCATGCTCGGGTCATTTCCTCAATGCTCATGCTATCAGCACTCTGATGAATGATGAAGAGGCATCCTCTTCAGAGCTCTGGGTGTCTCTCTCTGCACAGCTCTTTCCTCTCTGGTGTTCTGTCCTGTGAATTCTTACCACCTTGGTCTTCCTAGACTCTCAGCTCTGTTTCCTCATCTCAAGGAGTGCACTGGGTTCCACCTGAATTCCCCTTCCTGAACCATGGTCTGGAAACTCTCTTTTGGCAGTAAGCAGGAGAAATCACAGGGTTCATCTCATTGGTTTCTCATCTCTCAGGGATCATTTTATTTCCTGAAGTCCAGTGTCCTGACAATTGTTGTTCCATTTCATATATATATATATATATTTTTTTTCTTTCGGTTATTTCAATTGGTAGGTAAATCCAGTTCCTCTTACTTCACCTTGGGCATTTCTAATACATGAGAACTAACCATCTTGTTTGAGATATTCCTATGTTCTCTCCCTTCTTACAAAAGACTAAGAACTGGTCATTAATGTACCAGACTATTCCTTTATTAATACATTCATAGTTATTGAACAGGATGTTACATTTCATGAGCTGTTTGAAATCTATGCACCTCCAATCCTCCATCAAGAACCTAGTTTCAAATTCTTAGAATTTTTGATAAATATCAAGATTCTTAATTGCTAAATATAAAACTGGAAGTGCAGACAAAAGCATAAATATATTTGTCTATGCAATGGGTGTTATATAATATACTTTAGCCCTAAAATACTGCCCAAACCTCTTCTAGAGTTCTTGGCAATAGTGTATCAGGATGTGTGAAGATTAGTTAAATGGACATTTCTTTCCTTTTGAGTTTACAATCCTGGAATTTATTAATCATTACCTGCTCTGCCACCAGGATCTCCATTTTTGTTTTTTAAAAAAGGCCAATCAACACACTTTGTTAAAACATAAGGAAAAGCATTTCATAAATGTTCTGGTAGAAGAGGAAGGGGTAGAAATGAAAACAGAGAAATTACAACTGATATCACAGAGACACAAAACATCATAAGATTCTACAATCAATAGTTACATGTCATACATACTACTATATATAAAATAGATAACTAATAAAGACCTACTATATCACACAGGGAACTCTACTCAATACTCTGAAATGACCTATATGGAAAAAGAATCTAAAAAAAGAGTGGATATATGTATATGTATAACTGATTCACTTTGCTGTACAGAAGAAAGTAACACAACATTGTAAATCAACTATACTCCTATAAAAATTAAAGAAAAAACCCAGTTACATGTCAACAAATTAGACAACATAGAAGAAATGGATAAATTTCTAGAAACATACAATCTTCCAAGACAGAATCAGAAAAAAATACACAGTCTGAACAGAGTGGTCACTAGTAGTAAAATTGAATTAGTAATCAAAAAGCTCCCAGCAAACAAATGTCAGAATTGATTAGGTTCATGGGGGAATTCTACCAAACATACAACAAAGTGCTAATACCTATCCTTCTCAAACTATTCCAAAAAATTGAAGAGGAGGGAACACTCCCAAATTCATTCCAGGAGGCCAAAATTACCCTGATACCAAAGCCAGAAAAAGACACTACAAAAAAAAAGAGAATTACAGGTCAATATCTCTGATGAATATACATGCAAAAATCCTCAACAAAATAGTAGCAAACCTAATTCAACAATATATAAAAAGGATCATACACCATGATCAAGTGGAATTTATGCCAGGAATGCAACAATGGTTCAATATTCACAAATCAATCAGTGTGATACACCACATTAACAAAAGGAAGGACAAAAATCACATGATCACCTCAATAGATGCAGAGAAAGCATTTGACAAAATTCAACATACACTCATGATAAAAACTTTATAGCACAGGGAACTATAAATATTTTGTAATAACCTATATGGGAAAAGAATCTGAAAAAATCTATATATATGTATACAACACACACACACACACACACACATAAGTGAATCAGTTTGATCTACACCTGAAAATAACACATTGTAAATCAACTATACTTCAATTAAAAAAAATAAATTAAAAGCAAACAAAACAAAACAAAGCAAAAAATGTGGATATGCAGGAAACATATCTTAACATAATAAAGGTCATTTATGACAAACCCACAGCTAACATCATATGCAACGATGAAAAGCTGAAAGGTTTTACTCTAAATTCAGGAACAAGACAAGGATACCCACTCTTGCCACTTCTATTTAACATAGTATTGGAAATCCTAGTGACAGTAATCAGACAAGAAAAAGAAAAAAAAGGCATCCAAATTGGAAGGGAAGAAGTAAAATTATCTCAGTTTGTAGATGACAATATACTATATATGGAAAACTCTAAAGTCTCCACCAAAAAACCATTAGAACTAATAAATGAATTCAGTAAAGTTGCATGATAAAAGATTAATACACAGAAATCTGTTGCTTTTCTATACACTAATAATGAACTATCAGAAAGAGAAAGCAAGAAACAATCGTGTTTAAAATCACATCAAAAAGAATAAAATACCTATAAATAAACTTAACCATGGAGGTGAAAGACCTATACATTGAAAACTATAAAACATTGTTGAATAAAGGAAATTAAAGATGATACAAATAAATGCAAAGATAGCCCATGTTCGTGGATTAGAAGAATTAATATTGTTAAAATGTCCACACTATCCAAAGCAATCTATGGATTTAAAGCGATCTCTACCAAAATATCTATGACATTTTTCACAAAACTAGAACAAATAATCCTAAAATTCATGTGAAACCACAAAAGAGCCTGAAGAGCCAAAGCAATATTGAGAAAAAAAGGACAAAGCTGGAGATACCACTATCCCAGACTTCAGACTATACTACAAAGCTACAATAATCAAAACAGCAAGCTACTGGCACAAAAACAGACACATAGATCAATGGAACAGAATAGAAAGCCCAGAAATAAACCCACATACTTATGGTTAATTAATCTACAACAGAGGAGGCAAGAATATACAATGGAGAAAAGAGCCTCTTCAATAAGTGGTACTGGGAAAACTGGACAGCTACATGTAAAGCAATGAAATTAGAAAATTTCCTCATACCATATACTAAAATAAACTCAAAATGGATTAAACACTTCAATGTAAGACAGAAACCACAAAATTCCTACAAGAGAACATAGGCAAAACACTCTTTGACATAAATTGTAGCAATAATTTTTTGGATCTGGCTCCTAAGGCAAAGAAAAAAGAAAGTAAAAATAAAGAAATGGGACCTAATGAAACTTAAAAGCTTTTGCACAGCAAAGGAAACCATTGACAAAACAAAAATACAACTTACTGAATGGGAGAAGATATTTGCAAATGATATGACTGATAAGAGGTTAATATTCAACATATATAAAGGGCTTGTAGAACTTGTTATCAAAAAAACAACCCAATCGAAAAAAGAGCAGAAGACCTGAAGAGACCTTTTTACAAAGAAGACATACAGATGGCCAACAGGCACATGAAAAGATGATCAACTTTGCTAATCATCAGAGAAATACAGATCAAAACCACAGTGAGATATCACTTCACACCTCTCATAATAGCCATCATCAAAAAGTCAAAAATAACAAATGCTGGTGAGGATGTGAAGAAAAGAGAACCCTCCTACATTGTTGGTGGGAATGTAAATTGGTGCAGCCACTATGGAAAACGGTATGGAGGTTCCACACACAAAAGAACTAGAAACTGAACTACCATATTATCCAGCAATCCCACTCCTGGGTATGTATCTGAGGAAAGTGAAGACACTAATTTGAAAAGATACATTAGATTTTGTATGATACATGAGATTTTGTACACACCTCTCCATTTCACACTGCCAACCCAGGCCTGTCTGGTGAGGCCACTGGCCCAATGTTCATAGCAGCATTATTTACAATAGCCAAGATATGAAAGTAACTTAAGTGTCCACCATCTGATGAATGGATAAAGAAGATATTACACACACATACACACACACACACACACACACACACAATGAAATATTACTCAGCCATAAAAAATGAATGAAATTTTGCCATTTGCAACAACATAAATGAACATGGAGGATACCATGCTTAGTGAAATAAGTCATACAAAGACAAATATTGTATGTTTTTACTTTTATGTGGAATCTAAAAAATAAAACAAATAAATGAATGTAATGAAACAAACTCACAGATACAGAGAACAAACCAGTGGTTACCAGTGAAGAGAGGAAAGGGGGGGCAAGATAGAGGTAGGGGATTAAGAGGTACAAACTACTATGTATAAAGTAAATAAGCTACAAGGATAGATTGTACAGCACAGGGAATATAGCAAATATTTTATAATAACTTTAAATGAAATATAGTCTATAAAAATATTGAACCACTCTGTTGTACAACTGAAACTAATATAATATTGTAAATAAACTATACTTCATTAAAATAAGAGGAAGGGTTGACTTACCATGTTAGTAGAATATTTTTTCATACATTTCCCACACCAGAAATAGTACACTTTTTTTTCCAGTTTTCTCTTTATAAATGAGCAAAATCTCAATCCTTTTCCAAAGTACCCAGCAGAACTATTTACTAAAGAGGTATATTTTACCTCTAAAATCTCTAAAAATAGGTTCTCTACCTATTACAGGATTAGCATGAGAATCAAAGAAGTTAAATGCTAAACTTTAAAATTCAGTCAAACACTAAATAATCACCTATGATTATTCTTCTTTGAGTCTAAATTATCTTATTAGGAAAGATTGGGCCTTTAAAAACATTTTCCTTCAAGAAAATCTGGCAGAAGTGTGGATAAATGTTACCCACAGCTCAGAGCAATGCTGTGTATTTTCTGGAAATGTCACCATGCCAAATTCTTATCTCCAACTCTGTGGGAGAATTTTCTCAGAATGGCAGAGGAGGAAGGGCTTGCTCACTTGTTATGACTTGAAGGGAATGAGGGATGCAGCTGGATTTCCAGGAAAGTGCCCCAGGGATTAGCCTAATTTCAGCTGAGATTTAAGCCACAGGGCCAGGTGTGCTCCAGTAACTTTTGGGAGAAGCGGAGGTGGAGAGGGAATTGAGGGAGATTGAGCCATCTGGACTGGGATTGCATATGCTGTGGAGCTATGGTATTTGTGAGAAATCTCAAGATATGCATGAGTTATCTTGTGGTCTGCCTTGGAATTTGTACAGGGGCCAAAATTAGCCATGTGTTCTCTATAGACAAGCTACATGGACAAATGTGGCTACTTTATATGTACATTTCTGTCCACAAGGACTGCAGCAGATATTTTTCAAGTTAACCTCTTTTATAAGACTTCCTATGAGTCTCGCAATGCTTTCTTTTTCAACTTTTCCATTTTCTCAGTATTGAATTGAGCGTCCAGGATGTTTCAGGTCATGTGCTCAGCTCCATGCCTATCTCCTCTCATTTAATATTCCACACAGCACTATAAGGATAAAATTATCATTGTGCCCATTTTACAGATGAGCAAGCTGAGGCTTGGAGGGGGCAAATGACTTGGTCAAGAAAAGACAGCCTGTAAGTGGTAGAGGCAGGATTTGTACCCAGCTCTGTGTAACACCTTCAGAAGAACTGCTCATCAGATTTGAGGGTGGAACAGACACATTAAGGGACACATTAGCCCCCTTGCCAAAGGCCCAGGACCTGGTTTGAAGAACAAGGTTCTCAGTCAATGCTATTCTTAGTGATTGAAGCTACTAAGAAAGTTTTCTTCCAAAAGTAGACAGTTAAATAAAATTTGCAGTATTTTCTTCTCTAGGCATTATGGAACAGTGGTTATGAGCAGAACCTTAGGAGTTTGAGGTGAGTCTATACCATTTGTTAGCTCTGTGATTCTGAGTCTCTCCCATGCCTCTGTTACATTATCTAAAAAATTATAAAATTGTTATAATAAACTATAACCTTATAAGTTTTCTGAGAGAATTAAATAAAAATTTCACAGTGCCTAGCATATCCTAAGCACTCTAAAATTATATTTTTTAAAAGGAAAAAAACTGAGAAAAGTCTCAGATATCTGAAAATCCTACCCATGATACTATATTCTGTAAACCAGAATTTCCAAAAAATGCAAAGTCAGCTGATATTAGTGGAACACAATGGACATGCGTACAAGCTCATTCTGTTGCATTTACACATACTTTAACTGCAGAGGAGTTGGAATGACTTACACACCTCTCCATTTCACACTGCCAACCCAGGCCTGTCTGGTGAGGTCACTGGTCAAGCTCTAGGCTGGGGCACAAGTCTCTTATGGTCTCTTATGTGTCTCTGACTGTGTGTCATTGATTTTATGCCAAAGGGAAATAGAGACATATTTTTCAATCTCTTGTTTTGTTAGATGCGTTCCTCTCTCCACCGCTTGCCTGAACAAGTAGGAGTCACTGTTTAAAATCGACTTCATCATTTTCCCCAAAAACAGAATAAATATCTTTCTTGGCCTAGGCTTTTCTAGGTGGCACTTGGTCCAAACGACTCACTCTTGCCACCTATGTCACACTCTGAAACAACAATCTACAGAAAGGTACCAGCAAAAGTGATGCATGCCTTAGGAGTTATTTATACCCAGACCACATGGATCTTTGTTTTCTTAAAATTTTTATTGAAATGTAGATGATTTACAGTGTTGTGTTAATTTCAGGTGTACAGCAAAGTGATTCAGTTATACATATATATATTCTTTTTTAGATTCTTTTCCATTGTAGGCTATTACAAGATATTGAGTGTAGTTTCTTGTACTATACAGAAAGCCCTTGGTGTATATCTATTTTATATATAGCAGTGTGTATATTTTAATCACAAACTACTAATTTATCCCTCCCACTTTGGTAACCATAAGTTTGTTATCTATGTGTGTGAGTCTGTTTCTGTTTCATAAATATCATTTGTGTTGTATTTTAGAGTCTATATATGTGATATCATATAATATTTGTCTTTCTCAGACTTATTTCACTTAGTATGATAATCTCTAGGTCCATCCATGTTGTTGCACATGGCATTATTTCATTATTTTTTATGGCTGAGCAATATTCCATTGTATATATACATCACATCTTCTTTATCCATTTATCTGTTGATCGACATTTAGGTTGTTTCCATGTCTTGCCTATTGTAAATAGTGGTATTTTGGTTTTGATGGTGTTAGTTTTTGCTCTGGCCTCTGGATGAGTTTATAAGCAATTTATAAGGCCAATCTATTCTGGTCTTATGTCTTCTAAATGAGTTATAAGCAGGAATTTCTAAAAATTAAATTAAAGAGACCTTCAATATGGCAGAGGAGTAAGATGTGGAGATCACCTTTCTCCCCACAAATACATCAAAAATACATCTACATGTGGAACAACTCCTACAAAACACCTACTGAATGCTGGCAGAAGACCTCAGACCTCACAAAAGGCAAGAAACTCCCCACGTACCTGGGTAGGGCAAAAGAAAAAAGAATAAACAGAGACAAAAGAATAGGGATGGGACCTGCACCTTTGGGAGGGAGCTGTGAAGGAGGAAAAGTTGCCACACACTAGGAAGACCCTTCACTGGCAGAGATGGGGGGTGGGCATGGGGGAAGCTTCAGAGCCATGGAGGAGAGCGCAGCAACAGGGGTGCAGGGGGCAAAGCGGAGAGATTCCTGCACAGAGGATTGGTGCCGACCAGCACTCACCAGCCTGAGAGGCTTGTCTGCTCACCCGCCAGGGAAGGTGGGGGCTGGGAGCTGAGGCTCAGGCTTCGGAGGTCCGACCCCAGGAAGAGGATTGGGGTTGGCTGCATGAACACAGCCTGAAGGGGGCTAGTGTGCCACAGCTATCCAGGAGGGAGTCCGGGAAAAAGTCTGGAGCTGCTGGATAGGCAAGAGACCAATGTTTTGGGGTGCGTGAGGAAAGGGACTTCCTGTTCTGTGTGCCCATAGATGGCAGAGCACGACCTAAGTGGGCTCCAGAGCCGGACATGAGCTGCGGCTATCATCTCGAACCCCAGAGATGGGCATGGACTGCTAATGCTGCTGCTGCTGTCACCAAAAATCCTGTATGCAAGCACAGGTCACGCTACCACACACCCTCGGGAGCCTGTGCAGCACACCACTGCCAGGGACCTGTGAGCCAGGGACAATTTCCACAGAAGAACACATGGTGTGCCTCAGGCTGTTGCAATATCATGCCAGCCTCTGCCACTACAGGCTCGCCCCACATTCCAATTATGGCTATGGTGCCCCTCCCTCTCCCTGGCCTGAGTGAGCAAAAGAGACCTAATCAGCCACTGCTTTGACCCCCTCCTGACTAGGTGGGGAACAGACACTTGAGGGTGGCCTACATGCTGAGGTGGGGCCAAAACCAAAGCTGAACCCCAGGAGCTGTGCAAACAAAGAAGAAAAAGGGAAATTTCTCTGTGCAGCCTCAGGAGGAGCAGATTAAATCCCCGCAATCAACTTAATAAACTCTACATCTGTGGAATAACTGAATAGATAACGAATGTTCCCAAAATTGAGACAGTGGACTTAGGGAGCAACTATAGACTTGGGATTTGCTTTCTGTGTCTGATTTGTTTTTGGTTTCATGTTTATCTTAGTTTAGTTTTTAGTGCTTATTATCACTGGTGTGTTTATTTATTGGTTTGGTTGTTCTTTTCCTTTTTTCTTTTCTTCTCTTTTTGTGAGTGTGTGTGTGCATGTTTCTTTGTGAGTTTGTCTGTTTAGATTTGTTTTACCATCAGTTTGGAGGTTCTATCTGGTCGTTGTTTTTTTTTTTCTTTTCTCCCAAGCCGTGTGGCTGGTAGACTCTTGGTGCTCCAGCCGGGTGTCAGGCCTGGGCCTCTGAGGTGGGAGAGTCGAATCCAGGATATTGGTCCACCAGAGCCCTCCTGGCCCCACGTAATATTAATCAGTGAGAGCTCTCCCAGACATCTGTCTCAACACTAAGACCCAGCTCCACCCAACCTCCAGCAAGCTCCAGTGCTAGACACTTCATGAGAAACAACTAGCAAGATAGGAACACAAACCCACCCATTAGCAGAGAGGCTGCCTAAAGTCATACTAAGTTCACCGGATTCGGCCCTGCGGATTCGGCCGATTCGGCCCTGTGCACAAGAAGGACAAGATCCAGCCCCACCCACCAGAGCACAGGTACCAGTCCCCCCCCCCACAACACGGAAGCCTACAAAAGCCACTGAACCAACCTCAATCACTGGGGGCAGACACCAAAAATAACATGAACTATGAACTTGCAGCCTGTGAAAAGGCAACCCCAAACACATTAACTTAAACAAAATGAGAACACATAGAAATATGCAGCAGATGAAGAAGAAGGTAAAAACCTACCAGACCAAACAAATGAAGAGGAAATAGGCAGTCTACCTGAAAAACAATTCAGAATAATGATAGTAAACATGATCCAAAATCTCGGAAATATAATGGAGAAAATACAAGAAACTTTTAACAAGGACTTAGAAGAACTAAAGAGCAAACAAACAATGATGAACAACACAATAAATGAAATTAAACATACTCTAGAAGGAATCAGTAACAGAATAACTGAGGCAAAAGAATGGATAAGTGACCTGGAAGATAGAAGAGTCGAAACAACTGCCGCAGAGCAGAATAAAGAAAGAGAATGAAAAGAATTGAGGACAGTCTCAGAGACCTCTGGGACAACATTAAATGTACCAACATTCGAATTATAGGAATCCCTAGAGAAGAAGAGAAAAAGAAAAGGACCGAGAAAATATTTGAAGAGATTATAGTTGAAAACTTCTCTAATATGAGAAATAGTAATATTAATCAAACTATCAAAAATTAAACTCAAAGAAAAAATACTAAAAGCAGCAAGGGAAAAGCAACAAATAACACACAAAGGAATCCCCATAAGGTTAACAGCTGATCTTTCAGCAGAAATTCTGCAAGACAGAAGGGAGTAGCAGGAAATATTAAAAGTGATGAAAGGGAAGAACCTACAACAAAGATTACTCTACCCAGCAAGGATCTCATTCAGATTTGACAGAGAAATTAAAATCTTTACAGACAAGCAAAAGCCAAAAGAATTCAGCGTCACCAAACCAGCTCTACAACAAATGCTAAAGGAAGTTCTCTAGGTGGGAAACACAAGAGAAGGAAAACACCTACAAAATCAAAAACAAAACAATTAAGAAAATGGTAATAGGAACATACATATCGATAATTACCTTAAATGTAAATGGATTAAATGCCCCAAACAAAAGACATAGACTGGCTGAATGGATACAAAAACAAGGGCTGTATATATGCTGTCTACAAGAGACCCACTTCAGACCCAGAGACACATGCAGATTGAAAGAGAGGGGATGTAAAAAGATATTCCGTGAAAATGGAAATCAAAAGAAAGCTGGAGTAGCAATTCTCATATAACACAAAATAGACTTTAAAATAAAGACTATTACAAGAGACAAAGAAGGACAAAACATAAGGATCAAGGGATCAATACCAGAAGAAGATATAACAATTGTAAATATTTACGCACCCAACATAAGGCAAATGCTAAGAGCCATAAAAAGGGAAATCAACAGTAATGCAAGAATAGCAGGGGACTTTAACACCCCGCTTTCACCAATGGACAGATCATCCAAAATTAAAATAAATAAGGAAACACAAGCTTTAAATGACACAGTAGACCAGGTGGACTTAATTGATACTTAAAGGACATTCCATCCCAAAACAACAGAATACACTTTCCTCTCAAGTGCACATGAAACATTCTCCAGGATAGATCACATCTTGGGTCATAAATAAAGCCTCAGTAAATTTAAGAAAACTGAAATCATATAAAATATCTTTTCTGACAACAACATTATGAGACTAGATATCAAGTATGGGTAAAAAAACTGTAAAAAATACAAACACTTGGTGACTAAACAATATGCTACTAAATAACCAGGTGATCACTGAAGAAATCAAAGAGGGAATAAACAAATACCTAGAGACAAATGACAATGAACACATGATGATCCAAAACCTATGGAATGCAGCAAAAGCAGTTCTAATAGGGAAGTTTCTAGCAATACAATCCTACCTCAAGAAACAAGAAACATCTCAAATAAACAACCTAACTTTATACCTAAGGCAATTAGAGAAAGAAGAAGAAGAAGAACAACAACAACAAAAAAACAAAGTTGGCAGAAGAAAAGATATCATAAAGATCAGATCAGATATAAATGAAAAAGAAATGAAGGAAACAATAGCAAAGGTTAATAAAACTAAAAGCTGGTTCTTTGAGAAGATAAAATTGATAAGCCATTAGCCAGACTCATCAAGAAATAAATGGAGAGGACTCAAATCAACAGAATTAGAAATGAAAATGGAGATGTAACAACTGACACTGCAGAAATACAAAGGATCAGAGAGACTACCACAAGCAACTCTATGCCAATAAAATGGACAACCTGGAAGAAATGGACAAATTCATAGAAAGTACAACCTACAAAAACTGAACCAGGAAGGAATAGAAAATATGAACAGACCAACCACAAGAAATGAAATTGAAACTGTGATTAAGAATCTTCCAACAAACAAAAGCCTAGGACCAGATGGCTTCACAGGTGAATTTTATGAAATATTTAGAGAAGAACTAAGACCTATCCTTCTCAAACTCTTCCAAAATATAGCAGAGGGAGTAACACTCCCAAACTCATTCTACGAGGCCACCATCACCCTAATAACAAACCAGACAAAAATGTCACAAAGAAAGAAAACTACACTGACGAACATAGATGCAAACATCCTCAACAAAATACTACCAAACAGAATCCAAAAGCACACTAAAAGGATCATACACCATGATCAAGTGAGGTTTATTCGAGGAATGCAAGGATTCTTCAATGTATGCAAATCAATCAATGTGATAAACCATATTAACAAATTGAAGGATAAGAACCATATGATAACCTCAGTAGATACAGAAAAGGCTTTTGACAAAATTCAACACCCATTTATGATAAAAACCCTCCAGAAAGTAGGCATAGCGGGAACTTACCTCAACATAATAAAGGCCATATATGACAAACCCACAGCCAACATCATTCTCAATGGTGAACAACTGAAACCATTTCCTCTAAGATCAGGAAGAAGACAAGGGTGCCCACCCTCACCACTATTATTCAAGACAGCTTTGGAAGTTTTAGCCATGGTAATTAGAGAAGAAAAAGAAATAAATGGAATCCAAATTAGAAAAAGAAGTAAAATTGTCAGTGTTTGCAGATGACATGATACTTTACATAGAGAATCCTAAAGATGCTACCAGAAATCTCCTAGAGCTAATCAATGAATTTGGTAAAATAGCAGGATACAAAATTAATACACAGAAATATCTTGTATTTCTATACATTAATGATGAAAAGTCAGAAAGAGAAATTAAGGAAACACTCCCATTTACCATTTCAACAAAAAGAATAAAATGCCTAGGAATAAATCTACCTAAGGAAACAAAAGACCTGTATGCAAAAAATTATGACACTGATGAAAGAAATTAAAGATGATACAAATAGATGGAGAGATATACCATGTTCTTGGATTGGAAGAATCAACATTGTGAAAATGACTCTACTACCCAAAGCAATCTACAGATTCAGTGCAATCCCTATCAAACTACCAATGGCATTTTTCACAGAACTGGAGCAAAAATTTTCACAATTTCTACAGAAACACAAAAGACCCCAAATAGACAAAGCAATCTTGAGAAAGAAAAATGGAGCTGGAGGAATCAGGCTCCCTGACTTCCTATACTACAAAGCTACAGTAATCAAGACTGGCACAAAGACAGAAATATAGATCAATGGAACAGGATAGAAAGCCCAGAGATAAACCCACGCACATATGGTCACCTTATTTTTGATAAAGGAGGCAAGAATATACAATGGAGAAAAGACAGTCTCTTCCATAAGCGGTGCTGGGAAAACTGGATAGCTACATGTCAAAGAAAGAAATTAGAACACTCCATAACACTACACACAAAAATAAACTCAAAATGGATTAAAGACCTAAATATAAGGCCAGACAATATAAAACTCTTAGAGGAAAACGTAGGCAGAACACTCTGTGGCATAATTCACTGCAAGATGCTTTTTGACCCACCTCCCAGAGAAATGGAAATAAAAAAAAAAAAAAACAAATGGGACCTAATGAAACTTAAAAGCTTTTGCAGAGCAAAGGAAACCATAAACAAGATGAAAATACAACCATCAGAAGGGGAGAAAATATTTGCAAATGAAGCAACTGACAAAGGATTAATCTCCAAAATCTATAAGCAGCTCATGCAGCTCAATATCAGAAAAACAAACAACCCAATTCAAAAATGGGTGGAAAACCTAAATGGACATTTCTCCAAAGAAGACATACAGATGGCTAACAGGCACATGAAAAGATGCTTAATATCACTAACCACAAGAGAAATGCAAATCAAAACCACAATGAGGTATCACCTCACACCGGACAGAATGGCCATCATCAAAAAATCTAGAAAGAATAAGTGCTGGAGAGGGTGTGGAGAAAAGGGAACCCTCTTGCACTGTTGGTGGGAATGTAAACTGAGACAGCCAGTATGGAGGTTCCTCAAGAAACTAAAAATAGAGCTATCATATGACCCAGCAATCCCCCTACTGGGCATATACCCTGAGAAAACCATAATTCAAAAAGACGTGTACCACAATGTTCATTGCAGCACTAGTTACAACAAGCAGGACATGGAAGCAACCTAAGTGTCCATCAACAGATGAATGGATAAAGAAGATATGGCACATATATACAATGGAATATTACTCAGCCATAAAAAGAAACGAAATTGAGTTATTTGTAGCGAGGTGGATGGACCTAGAGTCTTTCATACAGAGTGAAGTAGGTCAGAAAGAGAAAAATAAATACCATATGCTAACACATATGTATGGAATCTAAAAAAAAAAAAAAGAAAGAAAAATTGGTCATGAAGAACCTAGGGGCATGACAGGAATAAAGACGCAGACCTACTAGAGAATGGACTTGAAGACACGGGGAGGGGGAAGGGTAAGCTGTGACAAAGTGAGAGAGTGGCATGGATGTATATACACTACCAAATGTAAAATAGATAGCTAGTGGGAAGCAGTCACATAGCACAGGGAGATCAGCTCGGTGCTTTGTGACTAGCTAGAAGGGTGGGATAGGGAGGGTGGGAGGGAGGGAGATGCAAGAGGGAAGAGATATGGGGATATATGTATATGTATAACTGATTCACTTTGTTATAAAGCAGAAAATAACACTCCATTGTAAAGCAATTATACTCCAGTAAAAACGTTAAAAGAAAAAAAAAGATGTGGCACATATATACAGTGGAATATCAGTCATGAAAAGAAATGAAATTGCATTAATTTGTAATGAGGTGGATGGACCTTGAGTCTGTCATAGACAGTGAAGTACGTCAGAAGGAGAAAAACAAATACCATATGCTAACATATGTATATGGAATCTAAAAAAAATAAATGGTTCTGATGAACCGGTGGGCAGGGCAGGAATAAAGACGCAGATGCAGAGAATAGACTTGAGGACACAGGGAGGGTGAAGGGTAACCTGGGACGAAGTGAGAGAGTGGCATGGACATATACACACTACCAAATATAAAATAGCTAGTGGGAAGTAGTTGCATAGCACAGGGAGATCAGCTCGGTGCTTTGTGACCACCTAGAGGGGTGGGATGGGGGGGGTGAGATAGGGAGGGTGGGAGGGAGATGAAAGAGGGGGGGGATATGGGTTTATAAGTATCCGTATAGCTGATTCACTTTGTTATACAGCAGAAACTAACACAACATTTTAAGGCAATTATACTCCAATAAAGATGTGAAAAAAAGAATTAATAAATATTTATGGCTTTATTCATGTATGGTTTATAAAAAAGCATGAGAGAAAAATAATTAAATTAAAATTTAAAAATTGAATTGTGCCACCAAAATTGTTTTTAAAATAGGGTTTCCCTGGTGGCACAGTGGTTGGGCGTCCGCCTGCCGATGCAGGGGACACGGGTTCGTGCCCCGGTCCGGGAGGATCCCACATGCCGCGGAGCGGCTGGGCCCATGAGCCGTGGCAGCTGCTCCTGCACGTCCGGAGCCTGTGCTCCGCAACGGGAGAGGCCACAACAGTGAGAGGCCCACGTACCGCAAACAAACAAACAAAAAAACAACTCCCCCACTGATGACATGATGATCGTCAAATTTGGTGCTGGATATATTTCGTCATTTGAAAATGCAGACAATGCCCTTGCCAGACAACACAGCCTACATTGTTAAGTTAACGTTTTTGTGGAAATGGGCATGGATTTGAATCCTGGCTCTGCCGCTTACAAGCTGTGTGATGTTGCTTGAGGATCTTAACCTTTGCATCAGTGTCCTCATCTGTAATATGTAATAGTCATTATAATAATAATAATAGATTTTCATGGTAAGGATTAAGTTAAATCATGTATATAAAGTGCCTGGTGCATAGTTGCATTAAATAAGTGGTAGCTTCTGTGATTACTATTATTTCTCATGCATTGTTTGATCATCAAGTGAGACAGTGAATACAATGCTGAGATGAATACTGGTCCCCAAAGCATTCCACCTGCACTTTTTTTTTTAACATCTTTATTGAGTATAATTGCTTTACAACGGTCTGTTAGTTTCTGCTTTATAACACAGTGAATCAGTTATACATATACATATGTTCCCATATCTCTTCCCTCTTGAGTCTCCCTCCCTCCAAACCTCCCTATCCCACCCCTCTAGGTGGTCAGAAACCACCGAGCTGATCTCCCTGCACTTTTTATTAAACTGAATACTTTCTTACTTGTATTAAGCTTTCTTTTTTTTACTCAGAGTATACTCTGATTATCAGATTACAAGCTCCTTGAAGACAGGGCCTCTGTCTGAATGTTTTTTTTTTAATCTCTCTAACCCCCCAAAAGACTAGCATGGGGCTTAATTCAGAACAGGAGTTAATTACATATTTGCTGCATGGATATTCATGGGAAAATCCATGTAAATGCTTGGCAGAGTCCTTTCCTATAGGAAGCCCTCAACGAGGGCTGCCACTGTTTTGTCGATTGCCACCACCACCATCACCCAATTATCACTTCAACTATCTATGTTTTATTCCATTAGCAAAAGGTCCCCATGAAAAAAAGTGTTGCTAACACTATAGAACATTGCTTTAGTAATTCCAACAAATGATTGCATGAGACCTACAGAAGCAGCCTCCATGAAGTCAAATCATCCACATCCCCTGAACTCACCAGTTCACATTAGCTCTGCCTCATGCAAAATCTTCAAGGAAGACACCCAAAGTATAATAACTATACAATAAATTCTCAAGCAAAAGTGAATGTCACAACCTCAGTCCACAGCTTAAAATGAACAGGAGACTCAGTTTATCCCCCAAAGAGCATCCAGATGGTTGGGATTTCCTAAAGTATTCATGAAACATGTCATTACAATTCAGACATGATCCCAATTCTATCACTGACTTCTTTAGCATGTGTACAGATATGAAAGTAGGACATTCAGCTGGGGGACTGCTCTATTGGGTGACTGAGAAGCCAGTTCTGCTGCATTTAATTCCAGTACAGATTTAAATGTAGCAGAAGATATATGTCTTCAAGTTCAACACGTGACAGCAAAAATTAGAAGCAAGCTAAGTGTTCAACAACAGATAAATAGTTAAATACATTCATTCATTGAAAGTAACATTATGAGAACACAAAAAAATCAGTATGAAGCTTGCAGCAATATGTAAAATGTATAACATATGTGAAAAGCAGGATATGAAATTGAATAAAACTATGTAAACCTATATGCCTCTGGAAAAACCAAAGACTGTACTCCACACAAATAGCTCAGTCTGCTAAATTGTGTGATTTGTGACTCTGTATTAAAATGTTATATGGTATGATAGTACTTTTACAATTTTTTAAAAATTAGCAGAATCCTAAGGGTGTACTGGGAAATAGTGGACAGGGTGTAGAAATCTTGAGTCCTTATACTGAATTTTTTAGTTCCCTGATCTTGGGGGCTTGAAGTTTCTTCTAAAACAGGGTTTCTTTCACTATTGACAGTCTGATTGGATAATTCTTTGTTGTGAGAGGATGTCCTGTGTGCATTGTAGGATGTTTAGCAGCATCTGTGGCCTCTAGATGCCAGTAGTACCCTCCAGTTATGACAACTAAAAATGTCTCCAGACATTGCAATATTTCTCCTAGGGTAGAGTAGGGTGGAATCATCCCCAGGAGAATTTGCAAAAGCTAATCACTAAATACCTTTCCAGCTCTACTACCTTATGATTGATTCAAAATCAAAATATACACTGGCTTAAAAAAACAAAACTGATTGTAGATCACAATCAAAGTTATCAAAATAAAAATGTAAAACAAAATCCATGCAAATTCCCTTGAGCACAACTCCAGCCTAGTTTGAAGAGAGAAGTGTTGCCTCTTAGTTCTTAATAAAATTCATTGAAAAGAACATCAGCTGAAATTATCCTAAGGCCAGGGAGTGCTTAAAGCTATGAGTGTGCCCTAGGCTGAGTTTGGGTTGGCATTTAACATTCATTAAAAATTATCCTGTCCCTCTTTAATCTTGACAATAGACTAACTGTATCTTAAGTATTAGTTAACATAGCAACTTTGATGAAAGTGCTAGGCTCACCATTGGGTCAACAGTTGCAATTTAATTAGAATTAAACCACCCATTTTTTATTACATAATTCCAAAGAACTATGTGTATTCCATTGGTGAGTAATCAAGAGCAACTGAATTTTCCAAGGAATTTTTATATTGTGGATGTGTGGTCAAAATGCATAATAGTATCTCTGGATAACCCGTACATATTTGGATCTTAAAATGTCTTGTTAGATAGATCTTGGATGAATAGATGGGTGGATGAATGTTCAGTGTTCTTGGATGAGTAAAATAAAATTATAATCCAGTTTACCTGGATCCCTTTGACAATAGGAATTCTTCTGTGATACTAGTTACTCAATTGCTTTTAGCTGAGAACACAGAGCAAATCAGGAAGCACACCAAAGTGGTAGCATGCACAGTAGTTCTTAAACTTCAGCCTGGATCAGATTTTTTGCTTGTTAAAAATCAGATGGTTGAGCCCCACCTCCAGTTTCTGCTTCAGTAGGTTCAGGATCAGTGCATTTCTAACAAGTTCTCAGGTGATGCTGATGCTGCTGGTTTAGGGACACACTTTTTGAGAATCACTGGGATAGTGGATCTGAAAAATGAGGACCTACGAAAATCACCTATGGTGGTTTTAAAGCTTGTGGCTTTTTCCTGGCCACTCACACCCCTAAATATGAAGCAGTAGTACTGAGAAGGGCTTAGGAATCTATGCTTGTGAAGGGCTTCCAGGTGATCCTGATATAAATTGTCTTTGAGCTGCTGTAAGGAGTGGAGAGGGCCAGGAAAGGTGATGCAATTAAGGATGAACTTGGAAACTGGAGTAGGGAGGAAGAAGCAAGGGAGAGGCCTAGGTAGAAAGATAGTGGTTGTGTTTCTTGTGAAAGAGAGTGATACACAACTCATTGCCAGCCCACAGTACTCTGGGAACTCTAAAAATTTCTTAAATGGTTAAGATTCTTGAGTTCTCCAGGACTCTCCATTTAAGGGCACAAAAATCAGTCCTTGGCCATAAGAATCACATTATAAATGAGTAATAAGCATAGCATGTGGAAGCTCTTATGGAAGTTATCAATCTCTTTATTTGTGCTATACATCTGGAACGTGTATCAAAGCTCATCTCTTAGCGACTGGATAAAATATCTGAACTACAATTTACTCTCCTTGAGGATGGCACATTATACAGAAAGTTCTCAGCGGCTTTTGACAACTAGCTAGCAATGATTTTAAAAAGAAAAAAAAAGAAAGAAAGGAATAGTATGAAGTCCCTAGACAACACTGATGATCTGAGACTCAGATTTATTGTAAAGGATAAAAATATACATATATTATCCTTAGATCTGAGACTCTGTTTCCAGGCAATCACAACTCAACATAATCCTCCACAGAACTCCCAACACTTCAATCCACTGCAAGAGAAATTGGGTGTGGTGGGTGTAACAGCAAATTGACATTTTTTTCCTATAGAGCCATGCAACAATTATTTCTGCAGCCAAATTGACCCTTAAACTGGTTATGAGTATCTTGATATCCAGACATCTGAAAAACCAAATGAAAAGTATTTCTATTGCTATTGAACAACGGTCATTAAAGATGGCTGCAAAGATGAGTTTCTCCTTTGTTCCCTTAAATATCCAATTAATTCAGTCTTTCTTGAAAAGTTTCACACTTCTAAATTATTAGAATTTAAAATGCTTACTACTAACAATACTGTCACAAATGACAATTTCGTATTCCAACTCTGCCAAAATAACTTCTCTTTTTCTTTTATTTTTCTTCCAAAACCAAACCATAATAAATTCCTATGCCTTGAGGGCTGTTGTAATTCCCATATCGTTAAAATGAATACCCCAAATTAATTGCATCCATTAAGAAGAACAAATTTTGTATTTTCTTCTTTAAGCTATGTCTATATAATGATGAAAACCTGTTTTAAATAAGAAATCACACACTTGAATGCCTTAATGCCAAGGAACTACATACATCCAGGTTTACTTCATTACTTTTTTTTTACTAAAAAAAGTCTTATTTTTCAACTAATGATTGACTCTTTAATTCTCAAGTCTAGCTTCTATAAAGGAAAGTTTAGCTGCTTTAAAGACAAAATTCAAACATGTATATTTCAGAAATGGGGGGAAATATGGGGACATCAGTGTTGAACCCAAGGAAAAGAACATTTATTTATCCAAGGAAATTACTAAGAATGAATATTATGAGATTGGCCGCCTTTTCTTTCAAACTTGCATATTCTAACATCACACATGATACTTACGACATAATGCTTTAAATGCTGGCATTCTGGCCAAATGAGCATTTTGGGAGACTCTAGATACATAGATGGAATAGCTGAATAGTGTGTTTAGAATGCCCACCCTTTCAAATGAAAATACAGCCAAAATTCTATGATCTGATTTGTTTGAAACTATTAAATCCTGACAAAAAGCATTACTGCTTTGCCATTAAAATGTATAGAGTATAGAGTGGGGTAGTTTATTTTATTTCCAGTTAAAAAACCTTACACCTTCTCATGCAATCACAAATTCTGGGGCACTGGTCAGGCCAACTTTTAAAAGTTCCTCCTTTGCTATGTTATTCTCTGTAGTACCTCCTTCTACATCACACTAACCTAAATTGTGGTTTCTAGAGAAACCTTAAGTTTGGTGAGCATATCAGTGACATTTCTTAGAGCTTATCAGTGATTTCCAGAGTGGTGCCTGTGACCATTTAAATCTTCAGATCAAATAAAAGCTGCAGTTGTAGCCACCATCTTGAACTTGAAGAAAGTTGCTTTTTATACCCACCTTATTTATTTGATTCTCTATTAGTGTTAAAAGATGAGGATCCAGTTATTTCTAAATTACCGCTATAACTTTTCATTTCCTTACCAGCAGTGAGACTTGCAATTTCTTCAGAATTCTGATCTTTTTCATATTTAGTTGTTAATTTCTGTGGTATAAACATTTGGCTTGGAATGTAAGCCAGATGGTCACTTCCACTGTCTTCCAACACAAAAGATGAATCTCTGCCCACACTAAATTCCTGGCCAATGAAGCTGTTCTCTCCTGAAGAAATATCTTGTTGCTCAGGGGTAAATCTAGAAGATAAAAGGGAAAGTTTTAGGTGAACCTATATAACTTTGGGAAATACAACTAAAATATCACAAAAATTTAATATAGTTAATTATTTCTTAGAAGAAAGACAATTGGGTGATAAAAATTTATTTCAATCAAATAATTTATTATACTACAGGGGAATTCTACTAAACATGTAAAGAAGAACTAATACCTATCCTTCTCAAACTATTCCAAAAAATTCAAGAGGATGGAACACTCCCAAATTCATTCTACAAGGCCACCAGTACCCTGAAACCAAAACCAGACAAAGACACTACAAAGAAAGAAAATTACATGTCAATATCTTAGATGAGTACAGATGCAAAAATCCTCAACAAAATATTAGCAGAATGAATCCAAATCCGAATGTATTAGAGGATCATACACTGTGTCAAGTTGGATTTATTCCAGGGACACAAGAATGGTTCAACATACATAAATCAATTAGTGTGATATGCCACATTAAAAAAAGGAAGGACAAAAATTACATGATCATCTCAATATATGCAGAAAAAGCATTTGACAAAATTCAACCTCCATTCATGATAAAAACTCTCATCAAAGTGGGTACAGAAGGAACATATCTCAACATAATTAAAGACCATTTATGGCAAATCCACAGCTAACATATGCAGTGGTGGAAAGCTGAAAGGTTTTCCTCTAAATTTAGGGACAAGATAAGGCTATTTAACCACTTCTATTTAACAGTTTTGGAAGTCCTAGCCACAGCAATCAGATAAGAAAAAGAAATAAAAGGCATTCAAATTGGAAGGGAAGAAATAAAACTGTCCCTCTTTGCAGATGGCATGATACTTTATATAGATACCCTAAAGTCTCTACCCAAAAACTATTAGAACCAATAAATGAATTAAGCAAAGTCACAGGACACAAGATTAATATACAGAAATCTGTTGCTTTCCTCTACACTAATAATGAACTATCAGAAAGAGAGAGTGAAAAACCAATCCCATTTAAAATCTCTTCGTGGGCTTCCCTGGTGGTGCAGTGGTTGAGAATCTGCCTGCCAATGCAGGGGATATGGGTTCGAGCCCTGGTCTGGGAAGATCCCACATGCCATGGAGCAACAGTGTCCATGAGCCACAACTACTGAGCCTGTGCATCTGGAGCCTGTGCTCCGCAACAAGAGAGGCCACAACAGTGAGAGGCCCGCCCACCGCGATAAAGAGTGGCCCCCGCTTGCCACAACTAGAGAAAGCCCTCACACAGAAACGGAGACCCAACACAGCCAAAAATAATAAATAAATAAATTTATTAAAAAACAAATCACTTCGAAAAGAATAAAATACCAAGGAGGTAAAAGACCCATACTCTGAAAACAATAAAACATTGATAAAGGAAATTAAAGATGATACAAAGAAATAGAAAGATATCCTGTGCCCTTAGATTGAAAGAATTAATATTGCTAAAATGACCATACTACCCAAAGGAGATTTAATGCAATTCCTAACAAAATATCCATGAAATTTTTCACAGAACTAGAACAAATAATCCTAAGATTCATATGAAACCACAAAAGACGCTGAATTTCCAAAGCAAGGTTGAAAAAAAGAACAAAGCTGGAGATACCATCCTCCCAGACTTCAGACTATACTACAGAGCTACAGTAATCAAAACAGCAAGGTACTGGCACAAAAACAGATACAGAGATCAATGGAACAGAATAGAGAGCCCAGAAATAAGCCCACACACTTATGGTCACTTAACCTAGCTATGACAAAAGAGGCAAGAATATGCAATGGAGAAAAGACAGTCTCTTCAATAAGTGGTGCTGGGAAAACTGGACAGCTACATGTAAAACAACGAAATTAGAACACTTTCTTACACCATATACACAAATAAACTCAAAATAGATTAAAGACCTAAATGTAAGACCAGAAGCCACAAAATTCCTACAAGAGAATATAGGCAAAACATTCTCTGACATAAATCGCAAGCAATATTTTTTTTTGTCTCTGCCTCCTAAAGCAAAAGAAATAAAAGCAAAAATAAAGAAATGGGACCTATTAAACTTAAAAGCTTTTGCACAGCAAAGGAAACAACTGAAAAAACTAAAAGACAACCTATGGTGTGGGAGAAAATATTTGCAAATGATATGACTGATAAGGGGTTAATATTCAAAAGAGATAAATAGCTCATACAACTCAATATAAAAAAAAACAATTAAAAAATGGGCAAAAGAGCTAAATAGAAATTTCTCCAAAGAAGACATACAAATGGCCAGTAGGCACATGGAAAGATGCTCAGCATTGCTAATTATCAGAGAAATACAAACCAAAACCACAATGAGATAGCTCCTCACACCTGTCAGAATGGCTATCATCAAAAAGTCTACAAATAACAAATGTTGGTGAGGATGAGGATGTGGAGAAAATGGAACCCTGTACACTGTTGGCAGGAATGTAAATTGGTGCAGCAATTATGGAAAACAGTATGGATGTTCCTTAAAAAACTAAAAATAGAGCTACCATATGATCCAGCAATTCGCATCCTGGGCATACATCCGAAGAAACACAAACACTAATTTGAAAAAATATATGAACCCCAATGTTCATAGCAGCACTATTTACAATAGCCAATACATGGAAGCAACCCAAGTGTCCATCAACAGATGATTGGCTTAAGAAGATGTGGTATATATATTAAATAGAATATTACTCAGCCATAAAAAAGAATGAATTATTGCCATTTGAAGCAACAGGGATGGACCTAGAGAATATTACACTTAGTTAAGTAAGTCAGAGAGAGAAAGACAAATACTGTATGATATCACTTATATGTGGAATTAAAAAATAATACAAATGAATGTATATAGCAAAACAGAAACAGACTCACAGATACAGAGAACAGACTAGTGGTTACCAGAGGGGAGAGAGAGCGGGGGGAGGAGCAGGTTAGGGGTAAGGGATTAAGAAATATAAACTACTGTGTATAAAATAGATAAGCAACAAGGATATTTTGTATAGCACAGGGACTTATAGCCATTATCTTGTAATAACTTTTAATTGAGTATAATCTATAAAAGTACTGAATCATTCTGCTGTACTCCTGAAACTCATATAATATTGTAAATCAACTATACTTCATTTTTTTAAAAAAGCATATACTGATACATTTGTGTAAATTCCCATTTATCCTTCCCTTTCTTGCCATCTGCTTATAGCCTATGAAACACTACTTTGGACTAAATCAAGTCTGATTTGTCACAGAGTTTTAGATAAATGACAAGAAACTCATAGGTTACTTGGGACAAGCAAATAATGTGTCTCAGTTTGATATCAATCTCCACAGAAAATGTAGAAAATAGTCATTTAATCTACCATCAACTTCTCTGAGAAGAATAAAACTATATAAAATATATCTCATTGACACCATGCTTCCTGAAATGGTGTCTACGTTTGTATTCTTTGGAGTAAGAATGATAGTTTGAAAATATTGTGTTTTTATATAGGTGACAGTAAAAAACATATTCAATATAAGTTTATTCTTATTCTATTAATGCACCTCTATGCAATTTCAAGTCCATGTTTATGTTTGCATTGATACTGTTGTTTGGCACCTGGTGGTACTACTTTAACTGTTGAGAGTTAATGAGGAAAGGAAATAAAGTCAGACATAATATTATCAACAATACATTCACACCAAGTAAAAGCCAAATGATACAATGACTAGAGTGGGAATGATCGTTTTGCAGTAGTGCAGGTGAAGACAAGTGCTGGGGAATCAAGCACTCACAGAACTGAGTGGGCAAGCTGAGAGCAGAGGTGACTCTGCAGCATGCATCATGTTTTACACATTTTACCAATATGCACCATATTATTAAAAAAATTTTATTGAAACATAGTTAATTTACAATGTTCTGTTAGCTTCAGGTATACAGTAAAGCGATTCATTTATACATACATATATATGTGTATATATACACATATATATGTATATTTTTCAGATTCTTTTCCATTATAGGTTATTACAAGATATTGAGTATAGTTCTCTGTGTAGTCCTTGTAGTTTACCTATTTTATATATAGTAGTATGTATATGTTAATCCCAAACTCCTAATTTATCCCCCTCCCCTGAACCTTTCCCCTTTGGTAACTGTAAGTTTATTTTCTAAGTCTGTGAGTCTATTTCTTTTTTGTAAATAAGTTCATTTGTATCATTTTTTTAGATTACACATATAAGCAATATCATATGATATTTGTCTTTCTCTGTCTGACTTACTTCACTTAGTATGATAATCTCTAGGTCCATCCATGTTGCTGCAAATGGCATTATTTCATTTTTTATGACTGAGTAATATTCCAGTGTGTGTGTGTGTGTGTGTGTGTGTGTGTGTGTGTATTATATCTTCTTTATCCATTCATCTGTTGATGGACATTTAGGCTCTTTATATGCTTGTTTATAAAATTTCTTTTTTTAGTTTTTAGGAATTCTCTTTTGGCTAAGCAGAATCATCTAATACATTAAATTACTGTTTTAAATTTGTGCCTTACTGAGTTTCCTTGGGTTTGATGTACGAATTTATTTTTGATAGTTGCATAGGAACAATACACGTATGGTATTTGCAGCTAGATTTGTGTTTGTACATGTTAAAATATTATATTAAAATGTAGTCCTGTAAGAATCAATTTTCCTTTAAATAAGAGTATTGTTTATTCCATGTTGGGAAACACTGCTTCACAGGACATCAGTGCCATATTGTCCTTCAGAAGGTGTGAGCTGCTGGACGCTTCCTTGTTAAACTACTAAGTATAAATGAAACCTGATATGAGAGGAACATGTATTTGCATGAATTCTGAGGAACATTTCATCTTGCCATTTTGGATATATGGGATTTATGGGAAAGACTGCATCTATTTTGAGAAGCTCTTTGCTTAATTGCAATCTGATGGGACAGGGCCATTATGGGCTAACTCTGGGCTTTCACAGGCTGTAGTCAGGGATCCAAGCTTGGTGAAATATAGAGAAAAGCACAGAGCAACCAAATGGGCCATTCTCGTTCTGTTTGAGGTTCAAGTCCATTCAGATTAATTATTTATATTTTCACTCAAGATAAAATTTTAAAGAAAATTATTTACATGTGCAATGATATTGTAGGGTCTTTCATGCTGTTTTGGGAATGAAACAATGAATCACATGGAATCCCATACTTCAGTAAGACAAGACATTGGGATAAACTGTAATAAGTGCCTCAGCAGAGGTGTAAAAAGTTATTAAAAAAGGAAAAAATGTGGATTTTGACTGAGTGTAAAGATGGGCTTTGAAGAGGAGACAGGTTTAATCAGGGCCATGAACAATGGGTAGGGTTTCACTGGAAGAAACAGGATCCCAGGCAGTGTGACCAGAGCTCCAGGAGGGTGAACTCCTGGACCTCTGATCACACAAGGCAGACAAGAGTCCAGTGTAGCCGGAACTCAGAGCTTATGATGGGGAGAGATGAGAAGTAAAGTTGAGGTGGGTTGAGACTGAATTCTGGGGTAAATTTCAATATGGAAATTTCTGAGGAAACCATGAATTTTAAAGCAAAATTGTAATAAGCTCATGAGGATGTTATAAAAACATCAATCCTGAAAGCATGCTTGTGTGCAACTTCTGCTACAGAAAATGGAATACATGAAGAGCCTTTCCTTCAGGGACCTTATCTGCCATCAGGCAGTTACACACTCCTCAGTCAATCCATAGTCACTTGTAAATATCAGAGCTTTCTAACTCACAGGAGATTGATACTTTGATTATCCTCTTCCTTTGAATTGATGAGTCTGCAGATGTTCTCAAGCATCAGTGGTGGGTACTGATTGAATCCTCCTATTGAGAGAGGAAAATTATAGTTAGATTTTTAAACTAGAAATTGTATTTGCTAGGGAAAGAGAACTCCAATAGGAATCTTCTTGAAGCAATAAATGTCACTAAAGTATTTCAGCACAATTTGGCTTGGGTGAGAACAGAAAATAGTAGCAACTAGAAATAGCATTCAGAATTTGATTTTAACATTTTGCAGCCAAAAAATTACTGGGATCATGGAAACAGACCTCCTCAAATTGTTCATTTAAGGGTTAATTGTGATGCAGAGACACGATTTCCATATGTTCAGGCTAACATAATTTTATTCTGATCCTATAATACTTTTTCACTCAGACTTATGCTAATAGAAAAAGTAATATTTTAATACATGATGCTATTTCTGTGCTTCTGCACCAATTAACACTGATTTCCTAGGAGGAAAATAATCACAGGAAAGATTTTAGCTAACTGACCTAAATAATATGTTCCTTTACCTCTTTCTATTGTTGTTCTATAAACTGTGGAATACTGAGAAATATATAATTTTCCCCTTATTCAGGAAAATAAATAGGTTTTAGTGAAAGGAAATCTTTGACCATTGAATGATCGAAGACTCTGTGAAAATATCTCACAGAATGTTTATGGTTTTATAATAATCATATTTCTCTTGTTCTAAGATGAGCATTTTTTTCTATTTCTCTGAAATGAGACTATGTCTTCTAATCAATTGCAGTTGACAGTTGCTATTGGTGAGGAAGGAATCGTGATGCCATTGTTATCGCCTGTACGTGTGGGAACAACAAACGTGCCAGCACCAAAACTTGTAGAATTGGGGTCAGCAGTTTAGAAAAAATTTCCGGAAGTATTAGTAAAGGAGACTTTTAACCTCTACAAACCAAGTGGTTATGGGAAGACAGTGAATTGGATGTGTTTAACAACATTGCTCAGATGGAAATCAAAAGTAAGCTAGCTCTAATAATTGCAAAGCCTAATTTAAGAGCCTAGCAAGACCAGTTTTGTGTTATTTCATAGAGTCTTTTTAAAGTACTGCTCTATTGGAGTTCATTGACATATACACACTACTATACATAAAATGGATAACTAATAAGGACCTACGGTATAGCACAGGGAACCCTTCTCAATACTCTGTGATGACCTGTATGGGAAAAGAATCTTAAAAAGAGTGGATTTATTATATGTATGGCTGATTCACTTTGCTGTGCAGCAGGAGCTGGCACAGCATTTTAAATCAACTATACTCCAACAATTAAATTAAAAAAAGATTTTCTAAAAAAATCCATCATCGATCTTGATGGTATAAAGAAAAATATTGCATGGGAAAAGATGGATATCAATGACTCTGAGTCAAGAAAGAACTCACAAAAGTCAAATTTTGACTAGAAGAAGTTTTAGGAATGCCTTAACCAAGTGTATTTCACATATATTCCCTTTTTATGTACGCACAAGAGTGACATATCATAGTCTGTCTAAAAGAACTCTTTTGAAGGCTATAAAATAAAAAAACTCTAACAGGAATGTCAGTATCAACATTTAACTGGAAGCACTTTTTCTTTCATTTTTCATAATACAATGGTGCATTATACAATGGAAGGCATTTAGAGTTAAAGAAATAACATGATATTCCCAAAGGGGTAATTACTGGATTCTTCAGTTGAATATGAGTCACAGGAGAAAGGGGAAACTCCTTCTGCAATGAAGAGTGAACTTCCAAGTGAACTTGGAAGAGTGAACTTCCAAGACGTTGTCACTATGGTGGTATTGAAGATTCCTTGGTGGAATCTTCCTGGGGTGGAAGACTCCTACGGTGGTGGGATTGGTTCCAACAGAACCTAACTCTACACTTGTCAGATTCCCAGAAAGAAAAGGTTCAGCTCTGATTCCATGGGATCCTCTAGAGCAGGATTTCTCAACCTCAATGCTATTGACATTTTGGGCTGGATTGTTCTTTGCTGTGGGGGGCGCCCTGTGCATTGTAGGATATTTAGCAGCATCCTTGGTCTCTACCCACTAAATACCAGTAGTATCCTCTCTCTTAGTTCTGACAACCAAAATTGTCTCCAGACATTTCCAAATGTCATCTGGGGGGCAAAATCATCCCCAGTTGAGAACCACCTCTATAGAAAGAGCATTTCTCACACCACTTGCGGTGAAGGACAAGGTATTTTTATTTCTAGCCTTTTGCAGACTGATACTTTTGGTTTATATCTTGTTCAATGAGACAATGTCCACTGTTTATACACTTGTATAATGTGGCAATGTCACATTGCTTTAAAAGTTTCTAGATGCTTATTCTCAGTTTCTGTATTTCTTTCTACTCATCAGTTTATGAACTAACATGGTCCAATGGGTAACACTTTGTAGTGCATTGGCCTAGAACCTTTCTACTCAAAGTGTGATCTGTGGACCAGAAGCATTGACATCACTGAAGAACCTGTTAGAAATGCAGAATATTAGGCTCCATCCTACAGATACTGAATCAGAACCTCCATTTTAACAAGATTCCTGTGTGGTCTGTATGCTCAGACTCTTTGGGAGTAGCACTCTCACACAGGTCTCCAGGGTACTCCAAGGTTGGAAATAAACCAGATGTAGCAGGGAAAACTTTTATTTAAATGCTCAACCTGGAGACCACCTAAGAGCTGCTAGAACTTCTTTACGTTGAGCAAGTGAAGTTCAGGAGATCTCCAGTCACTCTGTTCCTTCTAGTGCTGAGATTTTGGCTAAGAGACATTATATCATGAAAATGGTCTCACTGCATTATGACCAAAGCATAAACAGGGTATAACCAAGATGTGTCCTATTCCTGTCCCCTTTTCACCATCTAATTCACATATTTTGGTTAGCTATAGATACAGAGGTATGTTAGGTTATCAATACTACTAACAAACACTAATTTATTAAAACAAAGAGAAAACAAAATAGTGACTTACGTCTAACTGAGTACACAAATGGCTTTAAAAACTTCACAGCGTAATCCAGGTTTGGTTTATGAATTCTCCCAAGCTGTATCAGATGGTGATCAAGTGGGTGGCTGGCTAGCTCCTCCATGTCCTCCTTATGTGTAGAGCCCAGAGAAATCACAAATATGACATAGCCTTGACACTTGGCCCTCAGAGCCATCTTCTTTAAGAATTCCTTTCTCTCATGATTTCCTCCAGCAGAGACTACAAAGATGACTCTATGTTTTCTCAGTTTGGGTGTTCCTGGGAAGAGATACTCCACAGCCCACAGTAGGGCACGGCCAATGGTGGATTCTCCATTTAGCTGTTGGAGGTAAGTCTGGATGTGCCTCTTCATTAGAGCTTGATTGTCATAAGTTGTAAACTCAAACTCTGTTTTTACCACATCTTTCTTCCTCCCATCCCAAGGAGAGTAGCTCAACAAGGCAATCCTATCACCAGAGTCTGAGGTTACAGGGTCTGAGGCAATATCAAAGTTGTCAAGCATTGAGCTTACCAAGGCTTTGACATCCTTAAACTCATCACTTGCTATATTCCTAGAATTGTCTAAGAGGAAGGCGACATCCATGTATGAATTTTCAGGTAAGAAAATCTCTTTCTTGCAAGTATTTGGAAAGCATTTATCTGAAAACACATAGAGACTTATCATTGGTTCAATGTTGGCACAAGAAGACACTGTTGTTTGAGATCTTCAAGTGAAAAGGGACTGATTACCAAAAATTAATCATCTGATCAATACCTCTTCAATCTCACATCATTTAAATTAATAAGGAATTTTCAACATCCCCATAATTTCTGTGGCCACTAGCAGACGATTTGGGAATGTCTTTGTTGAAAGCAGATGTAAGTAAGATGTATACTTAAAGTGTATAAGACATGTCCAAACTCTTTTAGAAAATATTTTAAGTATTTTAGAAGCTTTTGATACAAACTATCAAATTGTCCCCAGGAAAAGCCGAATCAATTGGGATAATCTTCTAAACCAATTTTCACATTCTATGGAAACTTCAAACATTACAGAGATTGAAACTCTGACATATGGTGTTGAAAGATCGGAAAACTTAGAATCTACAATCAAAAATATAATTTTTTGATAAAGGTAGATTTAATAACTCACCCAGAAGGCATTTAAGTGTTTCAGCACAATAAATTCTTCTCATTAGTCTTACCATAGCAAAGAGTACAGTGCCGAAGTCTTTCTAATGGTTCATATTCCCCATTTGGAGGAACAGGAAGCACCTGAAATGTTCCCGTGTTGTCAAACTGCATCGAAAAAGAAGTATATGCTTACTTGCTCATTTTCTTTAGTCATCATCAGCAATACACTGTGCACACACTTTAAGAGTTTGAAAAACACCTAACTAATCACCATCACCTTGCATTGTAGCCCATTGCTCTATTCAGTGCAACTTTATGCATACACACACACACATACACACACACACTATCCCCCCTTGATCCTAAACATAACCCAAGGAAGCATATAGAACAGGTATGAGCAACCCAATTTTATGATGAGGAAACTACCACAAGTTAACCACAAGATTCACCCACTGGGGTAGATATTAATATCTCATTCTTATCTCCAAACCTGTAATTCTGCACTGAATTTTCACACACCTCTGATTATGCACCAGCTGTTTATGTACTATACATCAGTTTCTGGGGTTGGGTCTTGCAGAAATTTTACATTCACAAGTTTCCTTTAGCCTCTTTAAGTAGTGATTCCAACTATTTCCAACCAATCACACTATCTAGAAGAAGGTATATCTTTCAGATGTCAAGTGGATTTCTCCAATCACAAATTCCAATCAAAAGTTTATTCCATATTACTCAGCCATAAAATAAGTGAAATAATGCCATTTGCAGCAACATGGATGGGCCTAGAGATTATCATACTAAGTGAAGTCAGAAAGAGAAAGACAGATACCATGTGACATCACTAGTGGAATCTAAAATATGACACAAATGAACATATCTACAAAACAGAAATAGACTCCCAGACATAGAGAACAGACTTGTGATTGCCAAGGGGGTGGGAGGGGAGGGACGGATTGGGAATTTGGGATTAGAAGGTGCAAACTATTATATATAGAATGGATAAACAACAAGGTCCTACTGTATAGCAAAGGGAACTATATTCAATATCCTGTGGTAAATCATAATGGAAAAGTATATAAAAGAGAATGTATATGTATGCCTATATATATATATATATGTGTGTGTGTGTATACATATATATATATATATATATAACTGAATCACGTTTTGTACAGCAGAAATTAACACAGCATGTAAATCAACTATACTTCAAATTTTAAAAGTTCTATTCCAAAAGGATGTAGACAGAGGACACTAAGTCTATTCAAAATTCTTGGTAGTACACTGCCTGATTTTGTCTGTTTCTTGATTATATTTTTGCTTTGATACTCACTGAGATGGGCAATATATAGCATTCATTCATTCAGACTCAATAACTATATATTGGGCATTTACTCTGTATGAGGCACCATGCAATACAGACAATTTAATTACAATAATAGAAATCTATAATTCCCAGGTGATGAGGGGATCTCTCAATCAACAGAGATGCTCATGCTTTTGTTCTTTCTCCCTTGTGAAATTAAAAGGTAGAAAAACCACCCCCTCTGGTTTTCTGTAAAGTGCTGACTGAGCATTTGGTAATATTTATTATCATCCCAGCCTTATAGTTAGAAAGTAGCTACTACATTCCTACTCTCTAGTTTTTATGAAACTGGATACTTTGGGTGTCATTTTGTGTTTGACCTTGTTGGTCCCCCATGTAAAGATTAACTGCAACCTTGGTAATCAAGGAAGTTTATTCACAGGGGTCAACCACATGCTCTTCATTCATCCATGCATTCATTCAACAAATATTTATTGAATGCCTACAATGTTAAATAGGTAATATTCTAGGTGCTGGGGATACAGAAATGAACAAAGCAGATAAAAACTCTATCCTACATTCTAGTGGGGAGACATATACCATAACAAAACCAATAAATAAATTATCTATGTTGGGAAGTAATTATTTTTATAGAAACTACTTCAAATTCCTACAATCCTTTCTGTCAGGATCTATTCTCCCTATGACTCCTATTTCCAAAATATTCATGGATATCTTACGATTATTGACTCTCTTCATGTTATAGAGGGCTTTTCTTTTTATAGTAGACATGTGTATTTGTGTAAATATAGACCTTTATAGGGCTTCCCTGGTGGCGCAGTGGTTGAGAGTCCGCCTGCCAATGCAGGAGACACGGGTTCGTGCCCCGGTCCAGGAAGATCCCACATGCCACGGAGCGGCTGGGCCCATAAGCCATGGCCGCTGAACCTGTGCGTCCAGAGCCTGTGTTCCGCAACGGGAGAAGCCACAACAGTGAGAGGCCGCGTACCACAAAAAAAAAAAAAAAAAAAAAAAAAAAAAAGACCTTTATAACCTCTTGGATGATATAATGATTCCACCCAGGTCCAGGAGCATGTATTTCATGGATAATGAGTAGATTTTAAAATAGTTGAACAGTAGATGGAGAAGTTCTTCAGTTTGCAGGGAGAAAGAGGGAAGCACAGATCCCATGAGAATCTGTGAATCCAAAAGTGATGGAACCTCTCTTGGGAAAAAGGTTCATACCCATCAAAGTTTTACACCTTAAGGGTTCAAATACCCCATAAACTTCACCCATTACAGGTTAAGTCCAGCTGTTCAATGAGATTCAGCTAGCAGATGACAGATTTGAGAAACACCAGGTTGGCAGAGGGCTGGTAAAGCATTATATTGATAGCCCTATTTCAAATCTTGATTTAGCCACTTAATAGCTGTACAAAATTGAAGAAGTCACTCAAACTCTCTGGGCCTCAGTTTCCTGATTTTTAAATGGAGATAACGTGCATTTACTTCAGAGGGTTGGCAAATGCCTGAGTGTTTATGTAAAGCTCTAGGGACAGTGCCTGGTGCCCAGCAGGACCTGAACAAAGGTGGCTGCTATCATTGGCTACTGTGCTTATTAAAAATTGGATTTCAGACCCTGGCAACAATACAGCTGTGAAAATTGCAAAGGAGGTCAAGAGGCCACATCTGTCCCCATACTCCCCAGTATTCCTGTCCTGCCAGTACTAATATCTTAAAAATAAATACGTTGACCAGGGAAGTACTTACCTCAAAAGCCTCCTCAAGGGAAACTCTTTCATTAAAAGCAAAGACTGCAGGGCTGATATCCAAGGCACTAAACTCCATAGTGGCCGTGATGATGGATGACCTACTGGCAGATTGTCCATTGCTAAAAAACACAGCGACTCTCTGCACATTGGCTCCTGCTAACATCCGCTTGAAGATGTTCCGAGCCACAAACTTCATTGAGTTACCAATGTCTCGGACTTCTCCGGAGTTTTGATATTTAATTTGGGAAAGAAGCTGGAGGAGTTGCTTCTTACTATGGTAGTCAGACCCACGGATGAGGTAGTTGGTGTCTAAGTCGAAGGAAACCACGACAACTCTTGCTCCCACAGGGCAATTATTTTCCCTGATGTGAAGGTCATTGACAATAGAAATGATGATGTCCCTCGTTTCATTAAATCTCTGCTCTGTGATATCATAGGACTGGTCCAGGGCAAATACTAGCTCTGTTGGATACACTGGACACTTTTCTACAAAGATGAGAAGCAAAAGTATTAAGTTATTTCACTGGGTCAAAAGCCTTTCCCATTCCCTTTACTCCAGTGAGATAGGTTGACACTGAGGTCTGGGAAAATGCAAGTGTCACCCTAGAACCAGAGGTACCCACATGTAAAGGGAGGAAAAGACTCTCCTTTGTTAGCCTGAAGGTGTTACCTAAATACAGAGCAGTGATATTTTGCTATATAATGCTCAGACTTCACTGCCCACCATCATTCTACTATTTAAAAAGAAATTGGAAGGAGTATTTGAGCTGATGGAACTTGCTGTATCTTGATTGTGGTGGTGATTACATGAATCTATGCATGTGTAAAAACCGAACAAAAGAGTGAATTTTACTGTATGGAAAATTTTTAAAGGAAACTATGGCTTATCAGAAAATCTGAAGGTAAGGTAACCCTCTTGCACTGTTGGTGGGAATGTAAATTGATACAGCCACTATGGAGAACTGTATGGAGGTTCCTTAAAAAACTAAAAATAGAATTACTATATGACCCAGCAATCCCACTACTGGGAATATATCCAGAGAAAACCATAATTCAAAAAGAATCATGTAACACAATGTTCACTGCAGCTCTATTTACAATAGCCAGGACATGCAAGCAACCTAAATGCCCATCGACAGATGAATGGATAAAGAAGATGTGGTACATATATACACTGGAATATTACTCAGCCATAAAAAGGAACGAAATTGGGTCGTTTGTAGAGACATGGATGGATCTGGAGACTGTGATACAGAGTGAAGTAAGTCAGAAAGAGAAAAACAAATATTGTATATTAACGCATATATGTGGAACCTAGAAAAATGGTAGAGATGACCAGTTTGAAGGGCAGAAATAGAGACACAGATGTAGAGAACAAACATATGGACACCAAGTGGGGAAAGTGGTGGTGGGGGGTGGTGGTGGTGTGATGAATTGGGGGATTGGGATTGACATGTATATACTAATATGTATAAAATGGATAACTAATAAGAACCTGCTGTATAAAAAATATAAAATTCAAAAAAAAATCTGAAAGTTTATTCTCTTCAAAAATCTTCAGAAATGGGGCTTCCCTGGTGGTGCAGTGGTTGAGAGTCCGCCTGCTGATGCAGGGGTCACAGGTTCATGCACCGGTCCAGGAAGATCCCACATGCCATGGAGCGGATGGGCCCGTGAGCCATGGCCGTTGAGCCTGCGCGTCCAGAGCCTGTGCTCTGCAACGGGAGAGGCCACAAGAGTGAGAGGCCCACGTACCGCAAAAAAAAAAAAATCTTCAGAAATGATCTACTAATAATGATAAGTCAGCTGGAAGATTTTCATCCACTTATGTGCAAACATTTATTGAGTATCCACCATGTGAAATGCAGGGTAACATGTGCTGTGAGATACATATGAAGATGAACAAATCCAAGTTTGCCCTCGAGGAACTTGTCTGGGGAAGATCACGATATTGAAAGGTAGAGAGTGATTATTATTCTTCACAGGGATTCAGAGGACAAAGAGGCTGTTTCCAGAGAGAGAGGATTTCAGGGGCTTTGGGATGACAGCGAGGGTGGCAGGAGGAAGGGGGCAGCACAGTGGACCATGGCAGGCTTTCAACAAGCTACTATAAAGATGGGACTGTCTGTAATCTCCAACTCAATCTTAATAGTTTTATGATGACTGCACTTTGGGAATTTCATAGGTAATCTGCCCTATGTATCAAACCAAACTTTTCAAAGTCCTTGTTAAAGTCTGAACACAGGAAGAGAAAATGAAATTATTTAAAAATTAAGCACCCCCTCATCTACATCTACTCTCCCCAACCTAGCTAACTATCAAAATGCATAAAACTCAAAATATAGCATCTCCCCACCATTGTTACCAGTAACAGAAATAGAAGAGGAAGTGTTGATTTTGAGATGTATTTTGAATCAAGACATTTTGCTGTGAAGAAATTTTTAAAATATGCAAGCCAATAATGAAAAAGAAAATGAGAAAAATGGACTATGCCTTATTTCTTAGCCCTATACTAAAAATGATTAATGAAGTGGTAGATAGCATCTTCAGACCTATCATCACAGATTTTCCTAGAAGGCAGCACCAGTTTCCATTTATTTTTAATCTCTCCCTTTCTTAGTGCCCAGTAGGGTACCTGATAAATTTAATTCAAACCCCTGAAGTTTTACTGAGTGCTTAGATTTACTAAGATTTTTTTTTTTTGGAATAAAGTGAATGGTGCCAAACTTTGGGATGAGCTCAAAGATCCGGTGGATCTATGTCAGCAGGCCTCTAGGAGACCAGGAGCTCTTGGAGTTGACTTAACCGGCTCAGGGGTGACATCATCCGAGGGGTCTAAGGCACCACAGAACACCGACTGTAGTCTAGGCCCCAAGAAGACCATCCTCCATGCTCTGGGTCAGGCTGATGAGTGGTGGGCACATGGAGGTGAAAGCTGTGAATGGAGGTCAGAGAGAGGAAAGGAAACATCACCCGTCCAAGGAGCCAGTGTCCACGGACTCAGCAGCAGATGGAACAACAGAATGGGTCAGGCAGCGAGCAGCCCTGCACTGAATTGCCCAGCAACACAGGACCTACCCTGTGAAGAAAATTAGTTGGAAACTGGCAGGACCTGGAAAGAACAGCAGTGTGAAAGATCTGGGAGCTGGCGGTCAGCATTTTATAGTTAAGTCCAAACATGACACTTAAAATTATAGTCATAATAAGTGTCTGCACAGAAGGAAGAGTCTCTTTTCCCATGGGGATGAGAGTTTCTTTTTTTTTCCTTTGTGAAGTGTTTATTCAAATATTTTGCCCATTTACTTTTATTTTTTTTTATTTATTGAAGTATAGTTGATTTACAGTGTTGTGTTAGTTACAACAAAGTGATTCAGTTAGACATACATATATATATCTATTTTTTCCCAATTCTTTTCCCTTATAGGTTGTTATAAACTATTGAGTATAGTTCCTTGTGCTATACAGTAGGTCCTTGTTGGTTATCTATTTTATATATAGTAGTGTGTATATGGTCTTGTCAGAATGCAAGAATTATTTCAGCAAGCTGCATAATATGGTAAGAATACTCACCTTTCCAACAAGCTATAAAGAGGAGAGAGAGAGAAAGAGTCTGTTACACTTTTGGAATGCTGACTGAAAATAATCCAAAAAATAAAATTTCAACAAAGTTTAATATTCTGTTTAACTCTAATCGCAAATGGGGCTAGTTTCTAGTAACAGGAAGCCAAGGTTAAAGGATGGAGGAGGGTGGACACAGAAGTTTATTATTTTGTGGATCTTCCTGACCTTTCCTCCTTGTGAGCTGTGGCCAGCAGACATTAGCAGAATTCTGGTTGAAATTTGAATCACTGATCACTTGTTTTAGAAACAGAACAGATGAGCCTCTGATTAAAAGGTAAGATAGCTAAAATTCAATTTGTTTTGTCTCTATTTTACAGCCTTCTGAGAGCCATTCAACAAGGCAGGACTAAAATACGGGGTCTTATTTTCTTCCCTGATGAGCACCTTGGGAACCTCTATTTTTCTGCAGAGCTGTGGAGATTTCCAAATGAACTTCGTCTCTGCTAAAAAAAATACAGCTCCTGTGTTTGTGTGATCTTGTATCCAGACTGAGGGAATCCCCTGCTTTCTCCCGAGCATCTGGTTTCTCCAAGTGATTTACCTGGTAAGCATGAGATGTAACAGGGGGAACTATTGGCAAATCTTGAAGAAAGCACAGGCCTGACAATTTCCATGTTCATTTTACTCAATTCCTAGGAAGCAAATGAATCACTCCGAGACAATAAAAGATTTTACTAGCCCTGTCAACAAACTGGTCATCCATCCTGCTGGCTCACAGTCCACAAACACCCTCACATCAACCCTAGGAACATTTTTGTTTGTCTTCATCCTACAGTTGCTGAGATGCTGACTGCCAACAGAGAGCACACAGAACTCAGCCTCCTCTGCATCTCAAGGCCTGAAATAGATCTCTCTTCCTGACTGAGAAGTCCCATTTGTTAACTTCCAGCCCAGCTGTGAGGCCAGAAGAACAAACTCTAGAATTAGGTGCATTTGTCTGAGTTTCAGTCTGGGGAAACTACTTGACCTCTTTTAGGGTGTTTCTTTTTTTTAATTTAGTTTTTCCTGAAAATTCTCTTTTTTATGTCTCTCCTTCTAAGACTCCAATTACTTGGGCCCTCCTGTTTTATTCCCAACCTCCCTTTCTCTCTCCTTTCTCCCCAGCTTCCTAGATCTCTTACTTTATTCTGGGGGAAGTTCCCACCCACCATCCCAGGGCCCTCATGCCAGTGCGGCTGGAGCTGCTGTAGGGCTGAAGAACAAACATGGTGCAGCAGGAGTCCAACCTTGCAGGGCATCTGAATTAGCTCCAAAGGCCTGTCACCCAAACCCCTATCTCAGTTCTGCATTCTAGAGTTCCATGCTCTCTGATCAGCAACCTGTCTGGTTATAGACTCTGCCCACTCCACAACAACCCCTTAATTTCTTGGCTAATTCCTTTCATGCAGTGTTGGAAAATGCCCTCACACCCCAAATCCTCCAACATAGGTATTCACCTCCCTGCCCCTTCCACCCCTTGGGTCTTCCCTGATTTAGATCACACACTCCTCTCCCTACAATAGCTCTCCTCTTGTCCTCTCCCTGTGCCCCAGGCTGGTTCTCACCTCCTCCCTGTGCTGGAGAGCCTTTCAGCTCTCAAGTGACATCTTTGACGTGGGTTCCCCCACTCAACATTGGAGTTTTCTCCACTGGCTGCTTCTTGCCTCTTTCCAAGTTGCCCACACTTGGTGGGACTTCCTCATCTCTGCAGTGCCATTTTTTCTGGTGTTGGGCCCACTCTTTTTGCTAATGCATCTCCCTGGGTTCATCTCTTGGAATTCCATTTCTGTCTCTCTAGTTTCACATCCTTTGGAAGCTCATTCATCCCTGCAGCTCTAAGGACGTTAGTAACTCCAGCTTCCATTCTGCCTGTAGATCATTTCACTTTAGGGTCTACACAGCATTCCTCTGCCTCTAAAATGTTTAAACTCATCACTTCTTCCTACCAATAGATTTTCTTCACAATTCTTCCTCTGCCTTCTCATCCTCAGTGGTACCAAACCTCTCCCGCTGTGGCCTTAGAGTTTTTATTTATTTATTTAATTTTAATTTAATTTTAATTTTTTTTTTATACAGCAGGTTGTTAGTTATCTATTTTATACATATTAGTGTATACATGTCAATCCCAATCTCCCAATTCATCCCACCACCACCTCCTCCCCCCGGCTTTCCTCCCTTTGTGTCCATATGTTTGTTCTCTACATCTGTGTCTCCATTTCTGCCTTGCAAACCGGTTCTTCTGTACCATTTTACCAGATTCCACATATATGCATTAATATACAATATTTGTTTTTCTCTTTCTGACTTACTTCACTCCATATGACAGCCTCTGGGTACAACCATGTCTCTACAAATGACCCAATTTCATTCCTGTTTATGGCTGAGTAATATTCCATTGTATATATGTACTATATCTTCTTTAGCCAATCATCTGTCAGTGGACATTTAGGTTGCTTCCATGACCTGGTTATTGTAAATAGTGCTGAAATGAACATTGGGGTGCATGCATCTTTTTGAATTATGGTTTTCTCAGGGTATATGCCCAGTTGTGGGATTGCTGGGTCATATGGTAATTCTATTTTTAGTATTTTAAGGAGCCTCCATACTGTTCTCCATAGTGGCTGTATCAATTTACATTCCCACCAAGAGTGCAAGACGGTCCCATTTATTCCACACCCTCTCCAGCATTTATAGTTTTTAGAGTTTGCCATGACGACCATTCTGACTGGTGTGAGGTGATAACTCATTGTGGTTTTGATTTGCATTTCTCTAATAATTAGTTATGTTGAGCATCTTTTCATGTGCTTCTCGGCCATCTGTATGTCTTCTTTGGAGAAATGTCCATTTAGGTCTTCTGCCCATTTTTGGATTGGGTTGTTTGTTTTTTTAATATTGAGCTACATGAGCTGTTTATATAATTTGGAGATTAACCTTTTGTCCATTGATTCATTTGCAAATATTTTCTCCCATTCTGAGGGTTTTCTTTTCATCTCATTTATAGTTTCCTTTATTGTGCAAGAGCTTTTAAATTTCATTAGGTCCCATTTGTTTATTTTTGTTTTCATTTCCATTACTCTAGGAGGTGGGTCAGAAAAGACCTTGCTGTGATTTATGTCAAAGAGTGTTCTTCCTGTGTTTTTCTCTAAGAGTTTTATAGTGTATGGCCTTACATTTAGTTCTTTAGTCCATTTTGAGTATATTTTTGTGTATCGTGTTAGGAAGAGTTCTAATTTCATTCTTTTACATGTAGCTGTTCAGTTTTCCCAGCAGCACTTATTGAAGAGACTGTTTTTTCTCCATTGTTTATCCTTGCCTCCTTTGTCACAGGTTAATTGACCACAGGTGCGTGGGTGTATCTCTGGGCTTTCTATCCTGTTCCATTGATCTATATGTCTGTCTTTGTGCCAGTATCATACTGTCTGATTACTGTAGCTTTGTAGTATAGTCTGAAGTCTGGGAGCCTGATTCCTCCAGCTCCATTTTTTCCCCTCAGGGACTGTGTTGGCTATTTGGGGTCTTTTGTGTCTCCATACAAATTTTAAGATTTTTTTGTTCTATCTCTGTAAAAAAATGTCACTGGTAACTTGAGAGGGATTGCATTGACTCTGTAGATGGCTTTGGGTAGTACAGTCGTTTTCACAATATTGATTCTTCCAATCCAAGAACATGGTATATCTCTCCATCTGTTTGTGTTATCTTTGATTTCTTTCGTCAGTGTCTTATGGTTTTCTGAGTACAGGTCTTTTACCTCCTTCAGGAGGTTTATTCCTAGGTATTTTATTCTTTTTGTTGTGATGGTGAATGGGATTGTTTCCTTAACTTCTTTTTCTGATATTTCATTGTTAGTGTATAGGAATGCAAGAGATTTCTGTGCATTAATTTTGTATCCTGCAACTTTATCAAATTCATTGATTAGCTCTAGTAGTTTTCTGGTGGCATCTTTAAGATTATCTATGTATAGCATCATGTCATCTGTAAACAGTGACAGTTTTACTTCTTCTTTTCCGATATGTATTCCTGTTTCTTCTCTGATGGCGGTGGCTAGGACTTCCAAAACTATGTTGAATAATAGTGGCGAGAGTGTACATCCTTGTCTTGTTCCTGGTCTTAGAGGAAATGCTTTCCGTGTTTCACCATTGAGAATGATGTTTGCTGTGGGTTTGTCGGATATGGCCTTTATCATGTTGAGGTAGGTTCCCTCTATACCCACTTTCTGGAGAGTTTTTATCATAAATCGGTGTTGAATTTTGTCAAAAGCTTTTTCTGCATCTACTGAGATTATCATATGGTTCTTATCCTTCAGTTTGTCAATATGGTATATCACATTGATTGATTTGTGTATATTGAAGAATCCTTGCATCCCTGGATAAATCCCACTTGATCATGGTGTATGATCCTTTTAATGTGTTGTTGGATTCTGTTTGCTAGCATTTTGCTGAGGACTTTTGCATCTATATTCATCAGTGACATTGGTCTGTAATTTTCTTTTTCTGTAGTATCTTTGTCTGGTTTTGGTATCAGGCTGATGGTGGCCTCATAGAATGAGTTTGGGAGTGTTTCTTCCTCTGCAATTATTTGGAAGAGTTCAAGACGGATGGGTGTTAGCTCTTCTCTAAATGTTTGATAGAATTCACTCGGGAAGCCATCTGGTACTGGACTTTTGTTTGTTGGAAGATTTTTAATCACAGTTTCAATTTCATTACTTGTGATTGGTCTGTTCATATTTTCTATTTCTTCCTAGCTCAGTCTTAGAAGGTTATACCTTTCTAAGAATTTGTCCGTTTCTTCCTGGTTGTCCATTTTATTGGCATAGATTTGCTTGTAGTAGTCTCTTAGGGTGCTGTGTATTTCTGTGGTGTCTGTTGTAACTTCTCCTTTTTCATTTCTATTTTTATTGATTTGAGTCCTCTCCCTCTTTTTCTCAATGAGTCTGGCTAATTGTTTAACAATTTAGTTTATCTTCTCAAAGAACCAGATTTCAGTTTTATTGATCATTGCTACTATTTTCTTTGTTTCTATTTCATTTATTTCTGCTCTGATCTTTATGATTTCTTTCCTTCTGCTAACTTTGGGTTTTGTTTGTTCTTCTTTCTCTTGTCCCTTTAGGTGTAAGGTTAGATTATTTATTTATGATTTTTCTTGTTTCTTGAGGTAGGCTTGTATTGCTATAAACTTTCCTCTTAGAACTGCTTTTGTTGCATCCCATAGGTTTTGGATCACTGTGTTTTGTTGTAATTTGTCTCTAGGTGTTTTTTGATTTCCTCTTTGATTTCTTCAATGATCTCTTGGCTATTTAGTAACTCATTGTTTAGCCTCCATGGGTTTCTGTTTTTTACGGTTTTTTCCCCTGTAATTCATTTCGAATCTCATAGCGTTGTGGTTGGAAAAGATGTTTGATATGATTTCAATTTTCTTAAATTTACCAAGGCTAATTTGTGACCAAAGATGTGATTTATCCTGGAGAATGTTCCATGTGCACTGGAGAAGAAAGTGTGATCTGCTGTTTTTGGATGGAATGTCCTATAAATATCAATTAAATACACCTGGTCTATTGTGTCATTTAAAGCTTGTGTTTCCTTATTAATTTTCTCTCTGTATGATATGTCCATTGGTATAAGTGAGGTGTTAAAGTCCTCCACTGTTATTGTGTTACTGTCGATTTCCTGTTTTATAGCTGTTAGCATTTGCCTTATGTATTGAGGTGCTCCTATGTTGGGTGCATATATATTTATAATTGTTATATCTTCTTCTTGGATTGAACCCTTGATCATTGTGTAGTGTCCTTCCTTGTCTCTTGTAACATTCTTTATTTTAAAGTCTATTTTATCTGATATGAGTATTGTTACTCCAGCTTTCTTTTGATTTCCATTTGCATGGAATATCTTTTTCCATCCCCTCACTTTCAGTCTGTATGTGTTCCTTGGACTGAAGTGGGTCTCTTGTAGACAACATATATATATATATATAAAATATATATATTATATATATATATACCTTGTTTTTGTATCCATTCACTAAGCCCGTGTCTTTTGGTTGGAGCATTTAATCCGTTAACATTTGAGGTAATTATTAATATGTATGTTCCTATTGCCATTTTCTTAATTGTTTTGGGTTTGCTTTTGTAGGTCCTTTACTTCTCTTGTGTTTCTCACTTAGAGAAGTTCCTTTAGCATTTGTTGTAGAGCTGGTTTGGTGGTGCTGAATTCTTTTAGCTTTTGCTTGTCTGTAAAGCTTTTGATTTCTCCATTGTATCTGAATGAGATCCTTGCTGGGTAGAGTAATCTTGGTTGTAGGTTTTTCCCTTTCATCACTCTAAATATATCATGCCACTCCTCCCTGGCTTGTAGAGTTTCTGCTGAGCAATCAGCTGTTAACCTTATGGGGGTTCCCTTGTATGTTACTTGTTGTTTTTCCCTTGTTGCTTTTGATAATTTTTCTTTGTCTTTAATTTTTGTAAATTTGATTACTATGTGTCTCGGTGTGTTTCTCCTTGGGTTTATCCTGTCTGGGACTCTCTGTGCTTCTTGGACTTGGGCAGCTATTTCCTTTCCCATGTTAGGGAAGTTTTCAACTATAATCTCTTCAAATATTTTCTGAGATCCTTTCTCTCTCTTCTTCTTCTTCTGGGACTGGTATAATGCAAATATTGGTCTGTTTAATGTTGTCCCAGAGGTCTCTTAGGGTGTCTTCATTTATTTCCATTCTTTTTTTCTTTATTCTGTTCCATGGCAGTGAATTCCACCATTCTGTCTTTTTCCAGGTCAGTTATCCGTTCTTCTGCCTCAGTTATTCTGCTATTGATTCCTTCTAGTGTATTTTTCATTTCAGTTATTGTATTGTTCATCTCTGTTTGTTTGTTCTTTAATTCTTCTAGGTCTTTGTTAAACATTTCTTGCATCTTCTCAATCTTTGCCTCCATTCTTTTTCCAAGGTCCTGGATCATCTTCACTATCAATATTCTGAATTCTTTTTCTGGAAGGTTTCCTATCTCCACTTCATTTAATTGTTTTTCTGGGGTTTTATCTTGTTCCTTCATCTGGTACATAGCCCTCTGCCTTTTCATTTTGTCTGTCTTTCTGTGAATGTGGTTTTTGTTCCACAGGCTTCAGGATTGTAGTTCTTGTTTCTATAGTCTTCCCTCTGGTAGATGAGGCTATCTAAGAGGCTTGTGCAAGCTTCCTGATGGGACAGACTGGTGGTGGGTAGAGCTGGGTGTTGCTCAGGTGGGCAGAGCTCAGTAAAACTTTAATCTACTTGTCTGGTGATAGGTGGGGGTGAGTGCCCTCCCTATTCGTTGTTTGGCCTGATGTGACCCAGCACTTGAGGCTACAGGCTCTTTAGTGGTGCTAATCATGGACTCCAGGAGCGCTCATGCCAAGGAGTACATCCCAGAACTTCTGCTGCCAGTGTCCATTTCCCTGCGGTGAGCTACAGCCACCCGCCACCTCTGCAGGAGACCCTCCAACACTAGCAGGTAGGTCTCATTCAGTCTCCTATGAGGTCACTGCTCCTTCTCCCTGGGTCCTGATACACACACTACTTTGTGTTTGCCCTCCAAGAGTGGAATCTCTGTTTCCTCCAGTCCTGTTTAAGTTCTGCAATCAAGTCCTGCTAGCCTTCAAAGTCTAATTCTCTGGGAATTCCTCCTCCTGTTGCCAGACCCCCAGGCTGGGAAGCCTGATATGGGTCTCAGAACCTTCAATCCAGTGGGTGGACTTCTGTGGTATAATTGTTCTCCATTTTGTGAGTCACCCACTCACCAGTTATGAGATTTGATTTTATTGTGATTGCACCCCCTCCTACCATCTCATTGTAGTTTCTCCTTTGTCTTTGGATGTGATGTATCTTTTTTAGTGAGTTCCAGTATCTTCCTATCAATGATTGTTCAGCAGTTACTTGTGATTCTGGTGCTCTTGCAAGAGGGAATCCTTACAGTTGTTTTAAACTTGTTTTTGTTGTTGGTCTTTCCTGGTCATACACTTGCAATGACTACATTTTTATCCAGTCTCTTTTAATAAGTCTTTCTGATTTTCCCATTTTCCATTCTTCTGATTGTGATTGTATAGGCATGATTATAAATTGAAACATGAAGAAAGACAAATCACCTAGAATTCTACCACCTAACACAATACATGGTTACATTTTCCCAATTCCTTTTCTAGTATTTGTTTCTATGTATATATATTTACCTATATGTAAAAATGAAGAGTCAATTTAATTTTCTAGTTTTTAATGACAATATTTTTCATATTTGTGTGAGTCTTCATAAAAATCATATCTGCTTAATATTTTATCAGAGCATGATAGACTATAACCCAATTATTCTATAAGTATAAACAGTCTACTTATATAGTCATTTTTCTCTAATGAATAATATTTCAGCAACCTCTGTACCTATAATTATTTTTCCTTTATTTCCTTAGCATAAATTTCCAGAAATGAGATCACTGGGTTTCTTTCTACCTCATATTCTCCTTGATCATAACGAAAGACAACCTCTCTCTTTGTTGACCCTGCTTTATTCCTTTGCTGAAACTACTATTTTTTTTAAAAAACATATTTTATTGAAGCATAGTTGATTTACATTGTTAATTTCTCCTGTACAGATAAGTGATTCAGTTATTCATATATATACATATACACATTATTTTCCATTATGGTTTATCTCAGGATAGTGAATATGCTTCCCTGTGCTACACAGTAGGACCTTGTTGTTTACCCTTTCTATATGTAATGGTTTGCACCTGCTAATCCCAAACTCCCAATCAATCCCTCCCCACCCCCCACCTCCTTGGCAACCACAAGTCTGTTCTCTATGTCTCTGAGTCTGTGAAACTATTCTCTTGCTGCTTCCCATCACTTCCTATAACCAGATTCAATGACTTCCATTCAAGCAGCCTTCATTAATTAAGTAGCCAACCAACCCCAGATCCCCATGTCCATCCCTTTAACACCATGCCCTCCAGGCCTTTGTACATAATTGTTATACTAGTGTGAGCTGAGTCACACACCTTTTGAGTTGGTCACTGATTGTTTCCCACAGGCATGTTTTCTCTCCCTCTAGGAAGCACACCTCTGAGCTAAGGCATGTGCCTTTTCCTTCCTCCTTTGTTGTGAGCTGTTCCCACAGCAGGCACTCACAGCAAGCCTGCTGCCAAGGACATATGGTTTCTCCACCAGTGAGTTCAGCCTACTGATTCCACATCCCCACACTGCCTTCATCCTAAGTGCCCTCACTAATCAATGATGCTCTACAACACACAGATACTCACGACTATGGTCCTGCATGAACTGGATTAGATCACATTGCTGTACATGAAAAAGGAGAGAGAAAATAAGAAACATGAACACAATGAATTCCAAGTGGCCATATTCATTTCCCAGTGAACAAGTTGCATTTTTGTGTGTGTGAATAAGGTGATACATACAGAATATACCCGCTGCCCTGCCATGCCTTTAGGGCCCTAGGAAAACAAAAACAGAGCAAGTTATTGGTATGTGAATTGGAGTCTTCAGTGCTCTTCCCCCACACACTGAGAGTATAAACCTTTCTGTTTCAGTGTTTGATCAATTAAGCTAATGTCTACCTAGAATGAACTGAATGACTTTTCTAGGACGACAAGAAGGAAAGAAACAAAAGTACTTTTTAAAGATACTTGCACTGCAGATAGAATATTTAGAAGGCATTTCTCATAATAATACTTAAAATTATAAACAGCAGGCTTCCCAAAGAGTAGCATGAAGGAGAGACATTTACTGAAGTATATTTAAAACACTGGCAGCAGCACACAGCCTCAACATATGTGAAAAAAAAAAAGACAATTACATAGCCAAATGGACATTACACAGAAGGAGAGCATACACACTAAGCTCATAAATGCTGAAGGTGATGGAGGAAAGGAATACAGATAATTGGGTGAGATGAGTCAGGGAAGGCGCTAAACACAGTCAGCTGCCTTTCTTGACAGTGTGAGCTTTTCTCATTTTCCTTTTAATTCCTTTTTATCAGGATCAGCCTTCTTCTTGGCAGTTGGTTCTTAATGTGTTTGCACATATGAATCCCTTTGGGCAGCTTTTAAGTATTATTATGAGAAATGCCTTCTAAATGTTCTATCTGCAGTACAAGTATCTTTAAAAAGTACTTTGTTTCTTTCCTTCTTGTCGTCCTAGAAAAACCATTCAGTTCAGTCTAGGTAGACATTAGCTTAATTGATCAAACACTGAAAGCTAGGATGTTTGCTGGCTTCAGAAAATGCTGTCACATGCTCATGATTGCTGTATGATTTCACTGACCCCTCAGAAGCTCATCCATGAATGTCAGTGTAAGAACCTCTGTTCTAAATGACAACTGGGCATCTGTCCATCCATCCATCTATCCATCTATCCATCCATCCATTCATCCATCCATTGAATAGTTAAGTGTCTGCTGAATGCTGATGTGGCCCACTGTGTGCTGCTGGTATTAACCAGAACTGTCATGGCATCCATGATTCTACCCACTGGGGACATATTTTCTTCCTGACCCAAATCAAGAAATATGCATCTCACTAAAAGATTCAGAGTCCTATTTTTCCATTTACAAGAGACAGCAGAAAACAGAAAAAAATGCACAGCCATTTAAACAGAGAGAGGAAGAGTTTCCAGCTAATGAATAGAGTAGGCAGCCCACATCCTACAGAAGATCAGAACTGTGGAGAGTAGGTTCCAAAAGACTGAGTTTAAGAATAACTTAGAGCAACTCCTTAAGGAGAGACTGAGGACCACAGGCATGAGACAGAGAAACCATGGTATACCAGACCAGCATGGCCAAACACAAGAGCAGGAGGATATGGGACCTCCAGGGAGAGCTCCAGAATCTGGAAAGGAGGCAAATCCAGACCAGTCCAGATTGACTCAGAGACCAGATTCTCACCCACATGACTAAGAATAGTCACCAGTTCCTTAATTCAAAAGAAAGAAAAGATTGTACCAGAGTATCCTTTACAGTGAGTTGATTATCATTCTACTACAGATTCAGTTTTCTGCAAAACATCCACGTTTTTGTTTTCTTTATAAAGTTGCAAGTTAAAGAACCCCTCCAGGTAGTCAGAAAACAATCACAATACACAAAACAAGAGAAGCAGTTTCTCCTGTCCTTACACAATGCTTCCTGCACCTCACACACAAAACACAGATGCTGGCAACATTTAGTTCTTATTTGACTGTTCTCTTTAGGGGAGAGAGACATGTTAATGTCATCACAATAACACATAAGGCACTAAAATAGAGATATGGATATCTTGTCAGTGGGAGATGTGCCTGGCTCTGTCCAGGAATGCTTCTAGAGGTGCCATTTCTTTTGTAATTGAATCACAGTGGAAAGTTGCAATTTTATTTCCAAATCTCCCCAGCGTCTATATCGTGAGGTCAGGAAGGCAAAAATAGTGGTTTGGGAAATCCTATCAACCTGTCAGGACACCTTAATGAAGCTTATGCATTCTCATCCCTATTTTTTTCCTTCAGTAAAAATTAACAGTCACAGCTCATATTTGCATTGAACTTTATAGTTTATGAAGAGCATTCACATTTGATTATCTGATCCTCACAGCTACCTTTTGAGGTGTTTCCAACAGGACATGTCATTCCCATTTTAGAAGGAAATTGAGAGACCCAGGGACTAGTCCAAGTGCACCCAGGTAGCAAGAAGCAGAGTCTGGACTTGAACCAGTGATTCTGACTTTCAATTCTGTGCTCATTCCAGTGGGCACCCTAGGAAGCAGCACATGACCCTTAGTTCTCATGAGTGTACTTACTCTCCGTCCAGGAGGGCCTTGAGGTCCTTGAGAGCCTTCCTCACCTTTCAAACCTACAGTGAGCTGCAGGTAGAAATATACATGAGTTTCCACATCCTCTATCCATGGAGACTACCTCAGCCTTAATGTGACTTTATAATTTAAAAAAAATTTTTAGCAAAAGCAACTATTAATTCAAGTTAAGCAAATTCCTTATGTGTAATATAAATAGCCATTCTTTTTTCCCACAGAACTCACAGAAAAATTAATTTTTCCAATAGTTCATTGTTAGTGTATAGGAACACAACTGACTTTTATAAATTGATTTTGTATCTTAAAACTTTACTGAATTTGTTTATTACTTCTAACAGTTTTTAATGAAGTCTTTAAGATTTTCTATCTATAAGATCATATCATCTGCAAACAGACACTTTTACTTCTTCCTTTCCAATTTGGATGACCTTTATTTCTTTTTCTTGCCTAATTGCTCTAGCTAGGACTTCCAGTATTATGTTGAAAAGGAGTAGTGAGAGTGGACACCTATGTCTTGTTCCTGGTCTTCGCAGGAAAGCTTTCAGCCTTTCATTGTTGAGTGTGATGTTAGTTGTGGATTTTTCAAATATGGCCTTTATTATGTTGAGGTAATTTCCTTCTATACCCAATTTGTTAAGAGTTTTTATATTGAAAGGATGTTGAATTTTGTCAAATGTTTTTTCAGCATTTATTGAGATGATCATATGATTTTTATCTTTCATCCTAAATAGTAATTCTTAATTATTGGTAAACATCCATTTCCCTCTTAGCCTCTTCATTTAGTGATATCCTTTGCTCTGGCACTGGCTCTGCATTTAAATCTAAATTAGTCATAAGCTAGAACTGGCACTTTAAACAATTGAATACACTAGAGCACACGGAGATCTAATAAAAAGCTGCCATCTGCAAAGAATCAAATAAGAAAAATAATTCCCCACATATATAAGGACATGGGTTGGCTGTATCATTCCCATAACTCAAGGTGATGGATATAGATACTAATGAAATTTGTCCAGTCAGATGTAAAATATCTGTTGAATTGCATCTCTTTCATGCTGGTAATGACCTTCGATATTACACTGAAACTTTAAAATGAAAGGATGCTTGTCTTGGCATTTTGGTTTTTTAATAAGTATAACACTGCACTTTGCTATTTAGAACATCTCAACAGCCTTCCTTAAAATGAATACACCAGGTGACCTTGGCTCTGGGGACTGGAACTGTCAGAAAACGCTCCAGGACACAGTAGGAAGATGTCAGCTTCATTTCCACTCACAGGGTTAATATTCTGGGCTTTAATATGTGCCCTAGAAAAGACTGGAAGACACTGACACTTTTTAGAATAGCCTGTTATCAATCTGTAAATACTTAAAATAGTTCAGATTCATGGAAACATAGAATTTTAGAGCTGAAAGTAGCTTTTGTGTCATTAAGTTTAACTCCCATGTTATAGAAATAGAGACCTTGAAAAGATGTGTTGAAGATCACACAGCTAGGAAGTGGCATTTCAGATGACCCTGGGTTGGACTGACAATCCACATTAATAATTACAACATAAAAGCCAGAATCTTCCAAAGAAACATTTTATTTCTGGAATTATAGGTCACTTACTGTTAGTCCCCTAAATCCTTTGGGTCCAGGCCCCCCAGGAATTCCAGGATCACCAACAACACCCTAAAGATTCAGATATAAGAAATCAAGATATTAAAATACTTGCTATGAAAGAATAAAAATAATTCTCTCCAAACCAAAATCTAATTGATCTTATAACTATATCATATATTAAATATTAAATGTCATTTCTTCTTGTCATTTAGAACTAAGCCATTGATACACCTAGATATTCTCCAAATTATTTTAATTTTTTGAGAATACAAATATTTATGCATCAATATCAATACAATGGCTATCCAATCAGTTACTAAAAATACCTAAAGAAAAATGCTTGAAAATCAAGGAAAACATATGGGGTATTGACTACATAAAGTACTAACTAATGAATTACTTCCTAAATTCATGAATCATTCCTCAAAAAGTTGAAGGTAAAAAGAAATTTATTCTGACTTTGGTGGAAAACTAATTTAACACTTATCAATATGCTAATTTACCATTTATCTGTAAATTGAAATATGCTAATTTTCTCTCTTTATCAGCAAATTAGAAAATTGGTCCTTTACAATGAGAACTCCTATCCTAACAGTTATTTATATAATCCCTTCTTGAACCCTTCTCCACCTAAGGAAAGAATCTCTTTTGGTAATTCATCAATTAAAAGCACTCTTAAGGGAATCAAAAATTGGCTATTTTCCTATACTGTAGTTGATTCAATTTACTTACATTCTATTTTTTAATCCATATTTTCTATTTTAATTTGAGCATCAATGATTGGAAGATATACAAGATACTTTTATGTAATTAATTTTTATTGATGTATAATTGATTTACAGTGTTGTGTTAGTTTCAAGTGCACAGCAAAATGACTCAGTTATACACATACACATATATAATATATATATATTATTTTTCAGATTCTTTTCTTTTATAGTTTTTTACAAAATATTGAGTGTAGTTCCCTGTGCTATATATACAGTAGGTCCTTGTTGTTTATCTATTTTATACATAGTAGTGTATGTATGTTAATCTCGAACTCCTAATTTATCCCTCCCCCCTTCCCCTTTGGTAATCATAAGTTTGTTTTCTATGTCTGTGGGTCTATTTCTATTTTGTAAATAAGTTCATTTTTAAGGATTTTTTTTTTAGATAAATCTTATTACAGAATTCCAGTGTATAAAACAGATATAACCTGAGCTACTCTGGTTGAAATGGAAGGAATGTCTTGTCATAGAGCTTGGAGGTGAATTTCAGGCTGGTAGGCAATGAGGAATTCTAGAAGATGTTTGACCAAGAGAGTAACATAACTAAGTTATACTTTGGGAAAAATCAAGAGAGTAGTGTTTGGGATTAACTGAAGCAGGTTAAAGTTGCAAGTAGGAGACTAATGAGAATATGGTAATCTTTCAGGTAAGAGGAAGTGAAAGCCACAATAATGAAGGGCAAAGTACAATAGCAGAAGGCAAGAGTTTTGCATGAGATCACCAGGGTAGAGAAATCAAGAAAAGGACTAAGGACTAAACTTGAGAGGGTACCTAGAGGTAGGGTTTCAAGACAAGGGACATCAGGCAGTGAAGGACAAATTTTCCAATTTAAAGGGTCATAGGAGTTAAGTATGGTCCTTTCTTCATGAAGCTCAGGCAAACCGATTGTCTTGCTTTTTTTTTCCTGTTTCATTCAGATCCACAGACTTATCTTAATTCTCAAGTAGAAGGTCAAGATCATGGTAAATTTGACAAGTTATATGCACAGTACCTTTTGACCCATATCTCCAAGGAATCCTCTTTGGCCCTACGATTTTCAGCAGAGAACATAAATAAATCAACACACCATTTAATTGATTCACCAATTAAAGAAATAATTGTTTTCCATATTTACCTTTACTCCTTTTCGTCCCATAGGACCATAGCCCGGAATGCCATAATTACCCTGTGAATATATCAGTTCATTTCAATTTCTCAAGAGTGGAAATTAATTGTAACCTATACTGGGGAGATTATGGTGTCAGGATAAAAGCATCGGGGACTTCCAGGTGGAGGGGGCCTGATGAACTTGAACTCTGGGAATATTCATGCCGTTTAGTTTTCCACACTTCCTGGTATATGCCCTGGTATTTCTTTGCTCAGCTCCACTGTGCAGACATGACAGGAGGCAGAGGGATGGTCATTTAAGACTAGTGGAGCCAGTGGCAGTTACTTGCCTGGAAAATTAGGAGCTGGTCCAAAGAACACTGGGTGAGGAATTTCCCAAAAAGGAATTGTAAATGGACAATAAACATAATGAAAGATGTTATCCTCACTAGTAACCAAAGAAATGCAATTTGAAACAGTAATGAGACATCATTTTTGGTCAGTAAAATTGGTAAAGATGAAATAAAAGAAAGTGACAATACCCATTGTTGGTGTATATGCCCTGAAGTGAGCACTCTTCCTGCACAACACAAGGGTACATACGTCCTTGGAATTTTCCTAAGGACACTTTGCAATAGAGTTCAAAGCCTTAATTAAACATGTACATATTCCTTGAACCAGCTATGCTACTTCTAGAAATTTCTATGTAGAAATTAATTATGGTTTTATCCAAAAACTTAGTTACATACAAGAATATTCATTGCTGTGCTATTTTAAGACAGTGAAAAACTGAAAGCAAACTAAATATCCAGTAATAAGAAGTTGGTCAAGTGAACTAAGGTATATACATTCAGTAGAATATTTTGAAGCTATTGAAAGTAACTTTGAGGGAAAAATGTAATGACATGGAAGTATGCCCATGATACATTGTTAATAGGGAAAAATAATTTTTTTTCTATCTCCAGGATATTAATAATAAATATTTCAAAATGGTGGGATTATGGGTAATTTTTCTTTCCCATTTCCCATGTTTTATGCTTAGTCAATTTTCTACAATATCTATGCCTAATATTTGTAATAAACATTATTTTTGAAAAGAAATTAATTTTTTTCCTATTTTTTTCTTATATTGACTGTTTTATGAACTGAGACTCTGGTACAGCCAGAGCAACTAGAACAGATACCCTGTTTCTTGATCCTACTACCCTCTTGTCACTCTGGAGTTTTACAAGAAGTCACCTGAGTTTCAACTGACATGGCCATATAAGTTGTTAAAATACTGAGCTCATCCATTATTCTCTCTGCATTCTCCTTTCCCTCTTGCTGTTCTCCCTTTGTTTTAGCAGACAGACTAGCTATAGAATGAGTGCTTCAGGGAGCAGGAGGAATGTCCCTACATCTTCCTAGGAGGTCCCAAAATACCTTCAGGACCCCAGGTGCTTAAGCTAATGGTGTCAGCCCCCTTCTCTTTACTGAGCCCTTGGAGCTGCTAAAGGGTAAGTCCTAAAACCTCATACTTGCTTTCCTTGCCGTCCAGCTTGCCCCAGTGGCCCTGGATCTCCAGGAATTCCAGGTTCTCCCTAGTGAGACAAGGACAGCTTCAGATCAGTAAAAATCAAACCTGGCTCCCACCATAGGATGTTCTGTCCACTAGTTGGGGACACTCAGGGTTCTCAGTGCGGGTTCAATGCTCAGCAAGCTAGGGAGTGTAGGAAACAAATAACGATCTTCCCAAAGGCAAGCAGGAAATACCAGCACAGCCCAAAGCTGGGCTCAGCACTGCTTTCCCAGTGCTATAGAAGGACTAAAGGAGAAGAGAAAGAGTGGAAAATTTACTCCAGGGAAAGTGGATTCATTTGCTGATTTATTCACCCATCCAACAGTTATTTATTGTCCTGGAAAAGGAACAGTTGAACATGACCGATGTGGTCCTGCCCTCACCAAGAATACTCTGGTTAGAATGAGAGAAAATCAGGCAATTCTACACTGTGTGATAAAGTTCAGGGTGCTGTGGCAGTGGAGAGAAGGGGACTCTTAAGTCAGATTTGGTGGGGCAGGCAGGCTGGCTGCCTGAAGGAAGGGAGCAGGGATGCTGAGGCTTAAAGGATAAGTTGTGTGAGCTGGAAGAAGGACCGAGGGAGGAGTGAGAATGGAGGAGGAAGGCACAGTGAGAAGCCTGGGCAGGCACACAGGAGGGAGATGAGCTAGGAAGCCTTAGAATTAAACAGGGTCAAAGGGTCTTCTAAGCTACTGGAAAATTTGGAGATTTTCTTAAGGGTCATCCGAAGGTAAGACCAGTGATATAATCTGTGGGACTCAAATGAAATCATGGGCCCTTAACTCAAAAGCAAACTTTCCAGACTGTGATAGCAGAGCTTGAGGCCAAGTAGGGGAGCCTTCTAAGCGAGGGCCCCTGTGTGACTGAACGGGTCCCAGGCCCACGAAGCTGGCCCTGGGGGAGGGAGCTGCTGAAAGGTTTTGAGCAGGGCAGTGAGATTCTGAACAGGCCAACAGTCTGTCTCTAACGATCTCCAATAAGGACATTTCTGAGAAGGTAGTCTGAGTTAGACCTAGAACTGCATGCATGAACAGATCTGAGTTCTGACATTCCCCATGCCCCTGGCCAACTCTACCACCAAGTGCCTTGACGCATTCACGAAACCAGCGAGTTGAGTTTATCAGAGTTGTTTCATGATAGGTGAATAAACCTTGTCTCTCCCAGTGAAATGGGGCAGTTTCAGAGAGTAAGGAAAAGAATATTGGCAGAAAGCTGGTGAGTGGTTGATTGTGCCTGGATCATGTGAAGAATTAACATGAAAATCAAGGGAAAAAAATGGAGCTACTCTTTCCTCAGTATCTGAAATCTGTAAGAGATAACACTTACCTTTTTCCCCAAAAGTCCAGGCCTTCCAACACTCCCTTTATCTCCCACTGGCCCAGGAGCACCCTGAAAGAATATAGGAAACACAGATGTTGGTGCTACAGCAATTTGTACAAAACCTGTTAGATTAGTTTTGCTTTTCTTCGTGTCATTTGTAGCAACTTCTTGATGCCTCCTTAACAGGAAACCCAGCCTGAAACCAGGTGACTCAGGCTACAGTCCTGGTTAGAGGACCCCAAGTCTTCATTGGCAGGGACATCGCTAGTCCAAATGGGGACTTAGTGAGAAATAAAAAAGGCACTCTTGACACAACACGTTATTTCGTTAGAACAAGACATTGTGCGGTCATTGTCACTTTTGTGCTCTGTGTCATCCACACATATAAAATGGGATGTCAAATGTGTTTCAGTTTCCCGATCTGCAAAGGGGCAAAACGGTCTTTCACAAATATGCTGGGAAGATAACTGAGCAAACATGGGTATCGCTTGCCTTCTAAACTCTCACTATCTGAGCTGAAAAACTGAATAGATTCAGAACATTTTTTTTTTTTTTTTTTTTTTTGTGGTACGCAGGCCTCTCACTGTTGTGGTCTCTCCCGTTGCGGAGCACAGGCTCTGGACGTGCAGGCTCAGAGGCCATGGCTCACGGGCCCAGCCGCTCCATGGCATGTGGAATCTTCCTGGACCGGGGCACAAACCTGTGTCCCCTGCATCGGCAGGCGGACTCTCAACCACTGCACCACCAGGGAAACCCAAGATTCAGAACATTTTTAATATGAATCTCTCACCATCCAAACTCTCATTACTTACTGTCAGAAACTTGGGAATCAAGTAGTTTCAGAGGGTGAATTCAAAGCTGAACTTAAGAATCAAATAAATTTGGGTAGCGAGGGATCTTTTCAGAGTCCATTTCAAATATCTATAGTCAATGGAGATAGGCATGGCACCGATAATTTTTAAAAGTTAGAAAAAGCAGAATAATGTATCAGGTTTTGAAATATTCATGAGTCAGCAAGATGTGCATTCTTCTAAAGGCTTCCTTCAGGCGGATAAAGTGGGTTTGTGCTTTCCAAGTCAAACTCCCGGGAAGGAGAAAGGCGAATGTACAAGGAATCTGAGCTGTGCTAAAGATATGTCCCAAGTTAATCCCCAAATGAAATACTCCATACTAGATAATGTAAAAAAAACTCTATGTGAAGACGTCTTTGAAGCAAGAGGAAAATGAAGGTTGGAGACCATTGAGGTACCATCTGAGTCACGCACCTGAGGTCCTTTGTGCCCCTCGTTTCCCTTCTCTCCTTTCCTGCCGTGAAGTCCATTTGACCCCTTTGATGGTAACAATACAATGAAGTAAATGAAAACTGACTTTCTTTTTGGGCCTCTCACTGTTGTGGCCTCTCCTGTTGCGGAGCACAGGCTCCAGGCGCACAGGCTCAGTGGCCATGGCTCACAGGCCCAGCCGCTCCACAGCATGTGGGATCTTCCCAGACCAGGGCATGAACCCATGTCCCCTGCATCGGCAGGTGGACTCTCAACCACTGCGCCACCAGGGAAGCCCAAAAACTGACTTTCTTCATTAGTGCTTTTGAAACACCTGCACGGAAAAGCATCTATCCAGCCCTTCAAGCAGCTTTAACACTGAGATTAAGCATGTCGCAGAAGAGGAGTTGAAAGGAGACCCAGACTCAGTGGAGCAGCTCTTATGAAGGAATATCCTGCCTGAGTGTAAGACCTCATCCCTCTGTGGCAGGGAGAAATGGAAAAGAGACTAAAAGGAGAAATAAAGCCCATAGAAGAAGGAAGTGAGACATAAACAATAGGCAGATGGATTCCTTTGATGGGGCAGGTTGCCTGGGCCAAAGTGCATCAATGTGTAAAAGAGAAAGCAAGTTAGCACAGAAGGACATTTTAGCAGCAGATCCCTATCAGAGGAATTAAAGCATATATTTTTTTTGTCATATTTCCCATCAAATGCATGGTTCTCATATGGTTCTCTCACACAGAAAGAAAAGCTGGAGGTGCTGGTATTGTTTCTCATCACCAAAGCAGCAGCTGTAAGATGTCCTGGTTGCCCAGTGCAAATGGTGGTTACAGCCCCTGGGCTGGCCTTGTTTCACAGCCTGAGCATCAAAGGGACCCTGGAGGGGCTGAGGTAATGTCACCCCTCTCTCGACAAAGTCTGGGGATGAATTTAGGTTGGTCCCATGGTTACTCATTCTAGAGGACACCAGAACCACTCAAGAGAATTCCAAATTCAGACTTAGTATGAAGAATCTAGAACTTTCTAGAAGAAAAATGAACTCCTGGAAAGGTCTTAGGATGGACACCTCTATGTAGGCAGATCCTTCTAGACAAGTTCAGGCTTAAAGTAGACTCCATCAGGTGACTATGTACCCATGTGTTGCAAACCATTCTCTAGGATGACCCTGGCGTATTTCTGACATGGAAAAGAAACAGAGATGTCCTAATTCCAGTGCCCATCTCACTAATGATATGACCAAGAAAAAATGCAGATGACTCACATAGAGCCCTATCGGTGATATTCCAGAGCACTGTCACCCCCTATAGAGTCAGCTTTGGAAGAGGTGAGTAATAGTTGCCAATTCCTAACTTTCCTTCATTGGAGTCTGCGTGCAGAACCTCACTTAAGAAAAATCAATTTGTTGATCTGGATACTGATTACTAACATAGTATTAAGGTCTCAATAATTCACTATGACTAAAAGGCAGACATGATGCCAGGTATACACAAGAGCAAGCCTTTCTTCTATCAGTGAGCTGCAAATTTTGACAGAGCAAAATCACCCACCCTCAATGGGAAATGTAGAATCCCAGAGAAATGTACCATGGAGGAGGGCGGGGGCAGCTTCAAATTGTCTCAGTTTATTTATTTTTATACAGAACTACATCTTCCCATCAGAATAACAACATTATCAGTATTACAAATATTCCAACATACCTGTGAGCCTTGTAATCCTTCGGCTCCTGATGCACCTTTAAGTCCAGGGTTCCCTGGTTCCCCCTGATGGATGAGTTTTCAGTGTTAAGATTCTCTTCACATGGTTTCCATATACGTTTTCTCTTCATAGTACCTAGTGCTTCAGGGCTTCAGGGCATGGTACCCAGGAACTATAGTGAGAACTAACTTGTCTCACTCTTGGCTCATGCCCTACTTGGCCTAGGATTGTACTCTTCCAAACTGTCTGAGAATTGAACTCCAGGTAATTTCTTACTCTAAGACAGAATTTCACTGTCTTGCAGTCAATGCCCAGGGTATATGAATAGCACAGCCTTCAGGGCTGCACAGGTCCCCTGTCTCTGAAGTGTCTGTGAAGGAGGCTTGCCTTAGGTCAGGCCTGTCCTGTGTCTGGCAGTCTAACTGATCCCCTAGTCAGTGGGGCTCATGTCCAGTGCTCAGCCCTTCCTACAGCAGCCGCATCAAACGCTAACTCATTGGCAGTACCATCTGCCTGTGGGACATCTCCTTGGCCTCACCTCCCACAGAGGACGTGGGGGAAAGGATACTCACCGAGGCACCCTGGACCCCCCTCTGGCCTTCTCTTTCCTGTATCAGAAAAGACAAACTGTTAGTGTGTGAGTGTCTGGATGGAGACTCCTTAGAGGCAACCCGACCTGTCTTGTCCCTGACAGACAGAGTAACGAGCAGCTCGCAGAAATGGTTTCCCCGAATCGCTCTCCAAAGACAAGTTTACACACTGGGCATTTAATTACCAACTAACATTTGGAGGATGGATCGCAAACCAATCCAAAAGTCATTACAGACCTAGCTCCAGTCTGACAACCCTGACAATTATCCGGGAGGCTGTTTGGAGAATGAAATCATCCTGAAGCACCTGTCTGATACCTCCCCTCTCCAGCAAATCCTACAACGTACTGTCTGCTGATCAGAGGTTTCCTGCGTGAGAACAAGCTGTGCCATATCCGTCTCTCTCTGTCCTGGGTCCCTGATCGTATCTTAGGGGGGAATACAAACTCGTTATACACAGTGCTTCCCATGAGCCCGCTGGGGTTAGACTCCATGGAATTCTCCAAGGAGGAAATGGCTGATGGGGTCAGGTCAGCTCTGTGCTGGTCCAAATGCCACCAGAAAAGCTGGTCTGAAGCTAAAATCTGGCAGCACCTCTCCAGAAGCTACCTCAAATTGCCAGTGCAGGCTCTCCACCTAGTGGCTGTCTCTGCTTTCCAGAGGGTAGCCAAGCGGGAAGAAAATCCAAGCCCCAGATCCTAACTTTCTCCCTAAATAGCAATGATGAGTCTACTCTCACCCCTTACCTCCCACCTCTGCCTCATTGAGAGAGCCGCAGAACATCTCATCCATTGATCTACTTTGTGTGGTGATAAACAACTATGATTATTTTATGTACAAAACAAATACTTAAAACGTTTTCCTACGTTCACTTGGAAAGGTAGCCATGGAAATGATTTCAGAGCAGCTGTTTTCTTTCAACTGCCCAGCTTCTGAACCTCCTTAGAATAAAACACCTGACCAAATATCACCTCCACCAGTTTGGCTGATGATTAGAATTCTTCCACGGAGGTTCTACCCCTCGATTCAGGTACTCTTTGCTTTTAAAATGCAAATACCCTTTGGGAGAAGTTACCCATTGTAACTTGTCAGCCGTTTGTACATTGATGTGACTCACAGAACTCTTGACAGATGAAAGAAGAGCAGAAACAGTACAGTTTGAAGCCACTGTTTCCATGATGTCATAATTCTGTCTACATTAAAAAGCAAGGACAAAATAGCATTCCTATTTTAGTAGCACAATGGTTAGGGACGTGTCGTCAGAAGTCAGACAGTCTTGAGCTCACCCCTGCCCTGTAAAGCCTGGGTGGCACAGAGCAATTGCACAATAGGTCTGAGCCTGGCTGATTAGGAGTGAGACTCCCTGGGTTCAAACCCCAGCTCTACCATTTACCTATCCTGATCCTGGGCAACTTGTCCAAGGTTTCTTGCTTTTTCTCATCTGTAAAATGGATATAATAATAGTATCTACCTGATATATTTGTTATGAGGATTAAACAAAGTAGTATTTGAAAGTGATTTGATTGGGACCTGGCACAAAATACGTGCTCTAGAAGTATAAATACTATTATTTATATGTATTCCTTGTGCCTGACAGGCCAAAGGCAATGGGCCTGGAACATGGTTTCAAATGCTCTGGTTCTTAGAACATGGATCCGTTGCTTTGTCAATAGCTGGGGCAACAATTAATTTACACAGGTTGAAATTCTGTCATGTGGGAGGAGATGTCTTAGGTTTGCTTCTGTTTTTAGAATTTGTCATCCATTTAAGATCCTCTGACCATCATAGAGAATTCTAGCCTTCACTGGAAAGGTGAAGGAGGGGGTAGAAAAGCCATTGTTTTATATCCATCCATATTGATTTGTTTAATTACAAAGGAGGAGATGGGCAGGAAAGTGGGTGAGGATGGGGGAGGGAGGCTGAGAGCCTCCTGTGCATGGGGTGACTTAAAGTCATTGGCTGGTTTGTCCAAGTAATAATCCCCTACCCCACCCCACTCTTTTTTAAAAAGTGCCTGATGGATGATGACAGCTATAAAGCTATTTCAAACTAAAAGTATTTTCTCTTAAACCAACAAAACTACATATTTATCTTTAAAATTTATAGCATTTAGTTCATCTTGCTGCTCTCCTGCTTCCTCTGATTAATTTTAATTCTCTTGTATGGAGAGGTGGGCAAAGTCCCAAAGAATTTCACCAGAAGCACTGGGAGGCCTAAGCCATCCAACTGCAGACCTTTCCCTTAAGAACTATGAGTCAAGATAAACAAAGGCAAGAGGAACTAAAACATTCATCCACTATCTCTCCCAGAGGGGGAGGCAATCAGCCACAGCTTTCAAAGTGGTGAGAAGATTCCAAGTTTGTGACAGAAAAGAAAGCCATGTATTTTCAGTGTCCTCGTGAACAAAACTCAGGGCCAAATCTACATTTGGACATTATTCTCTTTTGATGATCTCGGTGCTGAGTGCATGATGAAAGGGTTTCTAACCATCGTAAATATCCTCTCTAACTTTGGTAGTCCACAAAGGGAAAAGTGATTTCTTTGTTGTTCCTTAAAAAGAAGCAGAAATCCAACATTTCTGTTTCAGGCTTGATATCACATGGGATGCTGTAAAATTACCACAGCATCTTCAGGTTGCCACTGGTTTGACCCTAATCGCCAATGTTTTGGTTTATTCAGGAAGAATTTGTCTGTAATTCTTCTTTCCCTTTGGCGACATATGAGGAGGAAGAGAGCACATTTACCTATTTCTTAATATTCTACAGAAGCTCAAATATGCTAAGCTACTGGAGGAAGGTTTTTATGTGAAAACCACTGGCTCTCTTCAAAGATATTTAAAAGTCTCTGGAAGGTGGAAAGGGAAAGGCAGACTGTCACAGCGGTTCTCAACCAGGGGCAATTTGCCTCACCACCGCATCCCCATTACCCCCGACTGACATTTGGCAAGATCTGCAGGCATTTTTGGACCTCACAACTGGGGAGGAGTGGGTGCTACTGACATCTAGTGGGTAGAGACCAGGGATGCTGCAAAACATCCTATAATGCACAGGCTAGCCCGTCACAACAAAGAATTACCTGGCCCCAAAAGACAACACTGTCAGTGTATCTGCCCTGGATCAGCTAACTGCAGCGACACGTATTCTGAATGCCTCTTGGCATCTCCAGGTGCTAAGGAGGGGAAATAAACGTCCACGGAAATACTTACACTGCTCCCTCTGGAACCAGGACTGCCTTGTGTCCCCTTCGGGCCAGTTCTACCCTAGAAACACAATTGTTCCCCCAAGATCATAAGGCAAAAGATTCTGAGTAAATGACAAAGACATCAGCATAAAAATCTCAAGCACTATTAAAACAGAACAAATGTGTCATGCCAGAATGTTTCTGCATATTAACCCTATTGGGTATATATCCATTAAAGAGGAAAATGGTATAGCAACACGCACTGCTAATGACCAATTTTCCCATATAATAATATCACCTGCTAGAAACTTAATAACTTTGCCCATTGAGGTGTAACCTACTACAGGCATACCTTATTTTAAGAAAATAAGGCTCTCTTAAATGGGAAATTAGGGGTGATTGTTCAGTTAGAAAAACTGTTATGTATTTTACTAAATAATTAGACTTTAGGAAAGCCTCAGCTCGATAACAGAATTAATCAACTCATATATGTAAAATAGATCCAATTACTTGTCTTCCTTGGTTTCCTTTGGAGCCCTTTTGTCCTTTGATGTTATTGCTTTGTCCTGGATTACCCTAGGGGAAGATTTAAATAAAAAGTACTTTAGAATCAAGAAATATCAGCTTTTTTTTTCTCTCAAAATGGTACAATATTAAGAACTAAACTAATTTGGGTTAAGTAACGAGAGGTGTGAGAAAATTCTCCATATTTGAAACTCACGAATTAAAAAAAGAAAAAAGAAACAATATTTCTCCAAGTCTGAAGGAGGCTTAGTGATAAATGAAGAATTAAAAGAGTGCTTGCTGAAGCTATGGCAATTTTCCTTTCTCTGTACTGGCAGCTTCACTGATGCACTCATCCAAACATGCTTATGCCAGTCTCTCAAAGGTGTAGTAAGATTCCCCTATAATCGAATCTTCAAATAGGGAATCAATAATGTTAGAAACCCAATAAGCAAAATTATGGAAATTTCATTCCCAAAGGAACTTGAAAGTCTCAAGATACATAAGGATGAATTAGATGGAATTTTAGTTCCCATCTCTGAATTTTTGACATAATCAGCCCAAATCAGATGCAGGTTTTCCCCAAACCAATAAGCCTCAGTCAACACCTACCACCCCCTCCCAAGACATGCCTTTGCCTACAGGTTAGCAGGAGACACAAGAAGTGTGGAGTAAACTACACAATTAAGAGCCACTTGGGCCCCAGTAACTTACAGGATCCCCTGGGAAGCCCTTCTCCCCATATCCCCCAGGAGGGCCTCTGGAACCTGGGCTGCCCTGAAAAAAATAAAATGAGCTTCTGAGTTAGCTTGTAGGAGAGTGTTAAAATGTCAAGCATAGTGGTGTTTGGAGGGGAGAAAATCAATCAGACAAAATGATCCACGTTCCTCTATCCCAGCCAGAGTCCCTTTGACCTCTCAAGCAGCACAAGGTCCAGTTTTAAGCCTATAGTCAGGATTATTTATAAAAAGGCTGGGAAAAGGGAAAACTTCTCATGGTCTAGCAGAGTACTGCCCAGCAGAACTTTCTGCAGAGATGGAAATGTTCTCCATCTGCACTGTCCAATATGGTAACCACTGGCCATAGTTGGCTGTTGAGCACACGAAATGTGGCTAATACAACTGAGAGCAGAATTTTTCATTTTAGTTAATTTGAATTTAAGTAGTCACATATTGCTAGTGGGTATCGTATTGGACATCTCAGCCAGTCTAGCAACTTCTGACATCTGTAATTAAATTGTCCACTGGAAACCACCACTGGGATGTTCCATTGTCATCTCAAACTCAACTGTTCCCAACTAAACTTGCCCAAGCTGGGATCCTTGCAGGCATTTTGACTGGCTTCTCATTCCCTGCTTCTTTGGTTACCTGGAGATCTGATATCCCGGAGTCAGAACTAGGGTGAGACAAACAAGGTACCTAGGGTGCAAAATTTAGGCAGGTACTCACACTTTGCTTCACTCTGAGAATGAGTGCTTCCTTAAATTTTGCACACTAGGTCCTCACTCCAGCCTGGACCCTGTTACAACCTTCATGGGTCTTGTGTCTCTTGCTTTACTTGAAGGCTTCATCACTTCTCACCTTGATTATTACAGATCTGCCTCTCATATTTGCCTTGCATCTATGTCATCCCCAATGCATCCTCCACACTACTGTCACGGAATATTTCTAAAATGCAAATTCGATTGTGACCCCCCTACTTACAATTTTTCTAAGGCTCCCCATTCCTTAATGGCTAAAATCCAGACTCCTCCTCCATGGCTCACCAGTACCTTCACCAGCTCTTCCCACCCACTCTTGAACCTCACCTCCCTCCACCTGTACCCTAAAGCTCACACCAAGCAGAACAACTTGCAGGGCCCCCAAGCCTCCAGGTCTTTGCTTATGCTGTTCCCTCTGTCTGGACTGCCGTTTCTCCACGTCTTACTAATTCCTATTCATCTTCAGCTCAGGGATCATTTTCTCTGGGAAGGTTTCCTGTACTCACTCCCCACCCTGCAGAGTTAGGTGCCCTTCTCTGGGCTCCCACCTAGTTACCTATAACATGACCCCCAACCACATACTGTGTCATCATTAGCTATTGATATGTCTGTCTCTCCAACTACACTAGGGGATCCTTGAAGACAAGGACAGTGTGGTTCATCTCTGAGTCGTTAGCACATAACTCAGTGCCTGACACATGCCAGGTATCCAGAAGTATTTGATAAATAAGTGAATCAGAACATAAAAGGAGAGCCGCTTGGAACCAAGGAGGCACACATTAATGAGTGTCAAAATGAATTGAAAATAAAAAAATTTTTCTCTGTGATTTGCTACACAAAGGCCACCAAAATAATTTTGTCTCTTTCTCTTGCTTTTTATTTTTTTCTGATACAATAAAGAGAAGAAGTAAGCTGCTAACAGGCAAATGCATTCATTTGCAGACTTCTGAAAAACATGCTCATAGAACATCCTTGCAAGTCTTGAATCTTTCTAGCTGGAAATTCTTGAAAACTGCATAGTTACCCACTTGCCCCAAATGGGGATGTAGCATCTATTCGGTGGTAATAGGCTTCATTACTGTCAACTTTATTCCTCATAACCTGTGACACACAACAATGAAGACTATCTCTAACACCAAATTCTCCTTCTTTGATGTACTGAAAAGTGTTACCTGGGACCCTGGATCACCCTTTTCTCCCTTTTTCCCAGGAAGTCCATGAAAGCCCTAAAAGAAGACAAGGCAAACAAAATTCCCATTAAAGAAATACATCAACCTCATGACGATTTTATGGTACTTAAGGAAAAATGGCTTTACCTCTTCCCCATAGAGTCCGTCAATCCCATCGTCTCCATGTTCTCCCTGAAAGACAAAGATGGGCAGCAATCAGGTCAAGGGAGATCTCTGCCACGTGCTTATCAGTAAACTAAGCCCATTAGGAAGTGAAATTTGACTGAAGAAGTAACTACAGTACCTTATATCCAGCAAATCCTTTGGCTCCCTGTAAAAGATTAAATATCTCTCACTGGCATGTCAAGGAGAATGTGGATTCACAGTCTATTGGGGCAGGAAGGGGCTGCCTCCGTTAAGAGAGTGATTTTGTATTTCTTTAGTAGCTTCTGGGTTTCCAACCACAAAGAGGTTACAGGTGGAATTTAATAATGCTCAAAATTTCTTGGGATGACTAAATAGACTTACTCTGCAGAAGAGGAAACTAACATGCAATTGGAGAAAGGGAAAGTGGGAGGGGGGATGGAAGAGAGATCACAGAAGAGGGAGGGGATGGAGGAGAGACGGAGAGGATGCCATAGAGAATTTAAAATACAATATTTACCTTTTGACCCCGCTCCCCTGGACATCCTTCAATCCCTCTATTTCCTTGGGGTCCAGTGTCTCCTTGTCTTCCCTAAGAAAAGGTACCCAAACAGGTATCCAAAGTGACTCTTTTGCCAGAAGCTGCCAGCAGTTTACTTTTCAAGAGTGAAGCCAGAGCAGCTGGACACTCTGAGCTCTAGACAAAGCAAACTCTCCTGCAAATTCATTAATTAACTCTGGTTTTCCCTTCTATTCAAGCATTTTCCCTTCAGGGCTTTCTTACAGATCCAAGATCACACAAAGGTGTGGGATGGGCTCGGTTGTTTCCCTGCCCTTATCAGAAAGCACAGCCAAAGGTTTAAAGTCACTTCACTTTGCAGCCCCATTCCCAATGCTCCACTGATACATCTTGGCCCTAACATCTTGCCCAGGCCCTAACACTGGCCTGAAAAACTCAAAATTGCTCATGGCAGAGAAGCAAGTTTGTGTCAGGGGACCAGAATTGAGCAGAAGCAGTTGATAGGAAATGACATTGCCCCAAGCCAGCGCTCACGGGAAGGACCACAAGGTTAAAGATCCCCAAAGTTAGAGCATCCACACAGGGAAGAGCACTCAAGGTCAATGACATGTGCCTCTCCCGTTAGTCTGCCTTCTCCCAGGAAATATTTAAATACAGGTAAGGGCTAGAATAAAATGAGTCTCAAGAGAAGAACAATATTGTGTTTCCTGAGAGCAGGAACCCCCAACTGTCTCTTCTCCCGTTGTGTCCCTGGTGCCTGGCTCAGATCTGGGTGCATAGAAGGTGCTAATGGTTGGCTGTGTGGATAAATACTCATCTAGCAATTAACTTAGTTCTTGCTTTCCTGGTAGGTGAGGGGAGAGGTGATTTTCCTTTTGCTGCTTTGCTTTCTTTATTCTGAGGATTGTTCCCAGTAAAAGCAGGAGGCCTCACCAATGGCCACAATTGCTGAGAGACAGCTGTGGGCTCACAGTCAGGCATTGGGTGACACTTCCCCTCACTCAAACCCTAGCTGGCTCAGTAGGCTCCATGACCCCTCTGCAGGTACAGGGTGGGTAAATTACAGTCTTAGAGGAATTTATAAGTGTTTACAGATGAGGAAACCGAGGGTCAAGAAGTTACATATCTTGTTAAGGTTTCACGTCTAGATCAGCCCTTGACTGTCTGATTTGGGACAGTCAATAAATAAAATACATTTATTTACATTTATTTATTTATTTATTTTCAGATCTCAAAAATGATTTTATTATTCTTTTTCTTGAATTTTAGAATTTTATTTATTTTTTTATACAGCAGGTTCTTTTTAGTTATCCATTTTATACATATTAGTGTATATATGTCAATCCTAATCTGGGAGCCTATATATATATATATATATATATATATTTTTTTTTTTTTTTGGTACGTGGGCCTCTCACTGTTGTGGCCTCTCCCATTGCGGAGCACAGGCTCCGGACGCTCAGGCTCAGGGGCCATGGCTCATAGGCCCAGCCTCTCGGCGGCGGCATGTGGGATCCTCCTGCTCCGGGGCACGAACCCGTGTCCCCTGCATTGGCAGGCGGACTCTCAACCACTGTGCAACCAGGGAAGCCCTGGGAGCCTATACTTTTAATCACAACTTGCTGTGCAGATAAGGATTCTAAGGGGATGGAGATGCAGGCTGGATGTCTCCTAAGCTTTTCTTATCCCAATGGAGCCACCTAAGTGGTTTCAGTTCCTCCAAATCCATTTTTATAATTTGGTGAACCAAGTGACAGTTCTGGTTTGGGGGTCAAAGATTGAGATTCGAAAACCACATGTGGCTTGGGACCACAACACCATGTTTAGGGGGTGCTTTGCCGGCTTCTATTTCCATGTCCGAAGCACTGGACTGCAGGTCCAGAGAGAGCCCCTCGCAAATAATCCAGCTTCACCCTGCGCAGGGGCAGGAAAGAGGATGCCTAGCTCCCTGCCACCCACAAAACTGTGCAAGGCAAAATGTAGGTGAGCCTGCTCCCTCCTTCTCCCAAAAAGTAGGTTTAGCAAGTGCCTCATGATTAAGACAAGGAAAAGGAAAAAAAAAGAAAAGCAACACATTCCCCCTCCCCCCAAACTACAAAAAATATATAAACAAAACCCCATTATCCCTTCTGGAAAATAAAGCTTCTTTTATGAAAAAAGGAAGTCAGTAAGTATGGTGGGCAGTGGGTCACAAAAACTTACAGGGTCTCCCTCCTCTCCCCTGTGTCCTCTGCTGCCTTTCAGACCTGGAAGACCCTGGGAGGAAAGAGAGAAAATTCAATCTTAGTCATCTTCCATCAACTCAAACTTGTTACATTAGGCATTTTAGGCAAGACCCTCCCTCCAACCTGGTTGTGGTTTTTGCAGGTGTGGCTGTGAGTGTGAAGAGAGTCAGACAAGTTCTAGGGCTGGCTTTTGTCCTTGTTATTGGCTCTGAAGCCCTCTGCAAAGGTGGCCTCCTGATGCCTACAGGAGGCTGAGTTTGGAACCCAGTGTAGCTCAGGGCTTCAGGGTCAGCCCTGTGCCAGGGGGGGTTGCATGGAGGACAGTGGTGGCCACCAGGACCCTTTCAGCAGGCAAATTGATAACATTTCCAAAGAGATCATTTTACTTTCTTCTGCTTTTTTGAGAGCTTAAAAAAGAATAAGCCCTTCAACAACAAGGTTATGCATATTTAAGTTGCTATCATCTCTCCCTCTGCGTTTAACTGCCTCGTGGTTTATTTTTGGCAAGGATTTCCTTTAAGGTTTGCTTTCCTCACCCTCTAAACAGGTCCGCACTGTCTGCTCAGTATACTGGGGAGTTTTGCTCTTGGAATAGAATTCTAGTACCAAGCAACATAATAAGAGACGAAACTGTGCTAAACAAAACACTGTAACTTAGTAAAAAATCAAGGGGAGGGATAAATTAGGAGTTTGGGATTAACATATACACACTACTGTGTATAAAACAGGTAAACAACAAGGACCTAAAGGGAGGTCCTTGATCAATTATCCTTTCACAAGGATGGACAATGCAGCACTGAGGAGCAAGAACTGTGTTTGAGTTCTTAAAATAAAATAGCCCAGACTCCTTTTCATTGTGATATCTAAAATGCATTTGAAAAGTGCATAAAAGTAAATAAAATATAAAGGTACAGCTTAATTATTATGAAGTGAACATCTGTGTCATCACCGCCCAGGCCAAGAAATAGGACATGGCTGGTACCCAGACACAGCAGCTACCCCAATCACAAAGAACTCCTCACTCCTCCCCCGGGAACACACTCCTGCTTTTATGATAATATTTCCTGGACTTAAAAAAAAATACTTCACTACTTAATCATTCATCCCTAGACACTATGGGTTAGTTTTGCCTCTTTTCAAACTTTTTATAAATGAAATCATACCATACGTACTTTTCTGTGTTTTGCTTTTTTTGGCCATTATTGTGTTTGTAAAATTTATCCCTGTTGTTATGTGTAGCTGTAGTTCATTCATTTTCACTACCTTAGAGCATTCTACTGAATTAAAATACCACGATATATTTATCTATGCTATTGCTGTGTAATTGATCTTTCATAATCTTTTTTTAATTGCTGATGAAGCACAACTTTCCCCACCATTTCTAACACCTCTTGACACCTTTCAAACTGTCTAATGTGCAAAAGTGTAAACTGCAAAGCCAAGGAGCAACAACACCAAGGATACATAAGAGAAAAGGGAGTCATTCTTTTTTTTTTTTTTTTTTTTTTTTTTGCGGTACGCGGGCCTCTCACTGCTGTGGCCTCTCCCGCCGCGGAGCACAGGCTCCGGACGCGCAGGCTCAGCAGCGATGGCTCATGGGCCCAGCCACTCCGCGGCATGTGGGATCTTCCCGGACCGGGGCACGAACCCGCGTCCCCTGCATCTGCAGGCGGACCCTCAACCACTGCGCCACCAGGGAAGCCCAAGGGAGTCATTCTTAATAGTAGCATCAAAAGTGAGCCTTCTGAACCCTCCTACACTGTTGATGGGAATGTAAATTGGTGCAGCCACTATGGAAAACTGCATGGAGGTTCCTCAAAAAACTAAAAATAGAATTGCCATATGATTCTGCAATCCCACTCCTGGGCATATATTTGAAAATATTCTAATTCAAAAAGACACATGCACCCCAATGTTCACAGCAGTACTATTCACAATAACCAAGACATGGAAGCAACCTAAAAGCCCATCAACAGAGGAGTGGATAAAGAATATGTGGTATATTTATACAATGGAGTATTACTCAGCCATAAAAAAATGAAATAATGCCATTTGCAGCAACATGGACGGACCCAGAGATTATCAGACCAAGTGAAGTAACTCAAAGACAACTATCATATGATATCACTTATACATGGAATCTAAGAAATGATACATATGAACTTATTTACAAAACAGAAATAGACTCAGACATAGAAAACAAACTTATACTACCAAAGGGGAAGGAGGGAAGGGATAAATTAAGAGTTTGGGATTAGCTTATACACACTACTATGTATAACATAGAGAAACAACAAGGTCCTACTATATAGTACAGGGAACTATATTCAATATCCCATGAAAAACCATAATAGAAAAGAATATGAAAAAGAATGTGTATATATGTATAACTGAATCGCTTTGCTGTATTGTAGAAATTAACACAACATTGTAAATTAATACTTCAATAAAATATATATTTTTAAAAATGTGAGCCCTTCTGATCTGGCTCCTACACCATAGAAGTCATGCAAATGGCCCAAAGTAATTACATCAGTATCAAGCAAAGGTTGCAAACCCAACTACTCAATCTCAGCTCCACCTACACCAAATCAAAGCCCATTAGGTAAAAGCATGTCACAACTCAATGGCACCTTTAAGGCTTGTGGTCCTCGGATCCCTTGAGGTCCTGGAGTCTGTGAACATTTGCAAAACGTACAGCAGCAAGTCCTCTCTGCAATGTTTCCCTGGGAAAAAGAAAAAATGAGTGAGCAACTATGGTGAGGAACTTCATCACATAAGAACTGAATTGACATAAATCATAATTCACCACCTACAGCCTGTCCTCTCTCATTGGGTGAGGGGCTGCGGAGAGTAAGAGGTGCTTTTTGACTTAACCCTGAAGAAAGAGCACCAGATCAGCAACTGCACTGGCGACATACCTTTTCCAAGGAAATGACCTCTATTTATAGAAGAGGCACTCACTACACAGATGGCCACAGGCCAAGTGTGCACAGACTGGTTGGTTCCTAGTTAACAGCTTTTGTTTCCTTGGATTTCTGCAGCATAAACTGTTGGGGGCTTTTGATTTGATTAGGGGTTGGTTGGATTTTAGCTTCCTCTGCATTCATTTGGCAAGATGACAAGGGATGAAAGGGCATGGCGAAGCAAAGAACAATGCTCTGGGCTTTCACAATTTTTCATATGCTAAAGACCATGTAACTGAATTTAGGGCAAACAAGGGAATCTTTGGGAATACTCATCAGGATTCCAATTCCAATTCCAATGTTCCCAGGGCATTTTTTTTTTTTTTTTTGCGGTACGCGGGCTTCTCACTGTTGTGGCCTCTCCCATTGTGGAGCACAGGCTCCGGACGCGCAGGCTCAGCGGCCATGGCTCACGGGCCCAGCCGCTCCGCGGCATGTGGGATCTTCCCGGATCGGGGCACGAACCCGTGTCCCCTGCATCAGCAGGCAGACTCTCAACCACTGCGCCACCAGGGAAGCCCCCCAGGGCATTTTGAATAATGTTTTTTTTTTTTCTTCAGCAACTCACCAGATACTGTGATAACATATTGCCCAATTCTTTCATTCCAATGGTCAGGTGAGTCCTGTAATCAAATCCTTTTCCAAATTCAAAGCTGGAAAACTCATCATGAGAGGTTGAGTTTAGGGAAACCACCAGCAAAGCGTCAAGTCCTAGGCAGTAAATACAACAGATATAAAACCCCAGGAATTGTACACAAAAAAGAAGGAAAGCCCATCTTATTTCCATTCAGTGAACATGAATGAAAGAATCAAAAAGGGGTGAAAAATAAGAGAAAGGAGTGTTCTTGATACTGAAGAACCCAACAGCGCTTTGCCTGCATCTTCAGTACACACATGAGGCAATGGTTCCTGACCTCAGCATGAAATCTAAGAAATCTTACAGAAAAACATTAGCAGAAAACTGTGTTTGATTCCTCACCACCAATCTTAATGCAGTTCTGGGGCATTTGAAAGCAATTTTTTAAGAAAGGATATTGTTCATCTTCACAATTCTTCTGAATTTTTTTTTAACATGGTAGTTAGTAACTTTTTTAAATTTATTTTTTGCACCATTTTTAAAAATTGAAGTATAGTTAGTTTACAATGTTGTGTTAGTTTCAGGGGCACAGCAGAATCATTCAGTCATATATATATATATATATATAACAGAATATATATATTTTTTCCATTATAGGTTATTATAAGATATTGAATATAGTTCAATATCTGTGCTATACAGTAAGTCCTTGTTGTTCATCTATTTTATACATAGTTGTATGTATGTGTTAATATCAAACTCCTAATTTATCTCCCCCACCACTATCCCCTTTGATAACTATAAGTTTGTTTTCTATGTCTGTGAGTCTATTTGTGTTTTGTAAATAAGTACATTTGTACCATTTTTTTAGATTCCGCATAAAAGTGATATCATATGATATTTGTATTTCTCTGTCTGATCTCCTTCACTTAGTATGATAATCTCTAGGTCCATCCATGTTGCTGCAAATGGCATTATTTCATTCTTTTTTGTGGCTGAGTACTATTCCACTGCATATATATACCACATCTTCTTTATCCATTCATCTGTTGATGGACATTTAGGTTGTTTCCATGTCTTGGCTATTGTAAATAGTGCTGCTATGAACTATGAATTTTTCTGAATATAAATTAATTACATTAATTTGTAAATTAATTACAAAATTTGTAAATAGAATGTAAATAGCTCTCAAATCATCTCCACTGCCAAACACCCTGGCAGCTGGGTGGCCCTGGAAGCTTGAGGAACGCCCAGGTGATTCCAGTCTCAACTGAACTCCTGGCCATACCCAGGAATTCATTTATTCATTTATTCACCCATTCACTCACTCATTAATTCATTCGCTGGTCCATTTACTCTTTCTCTCCTTTCATTAAACAAATATTTGCTTATTAGAAGCCTATTATGTATTAATCATTGTACCAGGGAGAGGGTCAGGATGCTACAAAAGTCTGAAGAAGAAGCTCCTAACTCGGTTTTGGAAGGTCACACAAGGTTTCTGTGAAGAACTGATGTCTAGACTGATCCTAAAGGATGAATGGAAGTTGGTCAAGGGAAAGAACCAGAGAAGGGAGGTAGTGAGAAGAACTTGGGGGAAGCTGAGAGTGGGAAGAGTCCCAGGCAGAAGGAAAGAGGACATGCAAGGGTGGGGAGGGTGAGGTTGAAAAGGACATTGGAGGGAGAATGGAAAAAGTTCTGATGATGGAACAGAGTGTGAGCAGCCAGGTAAAGCTGAGTGGGAAGTGGGGCCAGATCCTGTAAGGCCTCACAGGCCATATGAAGGAATTTGATATTCTAAGAACAGTGGGAATGTATAGTAGGGATTCAAGAAGGGAAGGTGACACAACCAGGACATTTATGGCCCCTGGGAGTTTCCATGGAAGCTGAACACTGGAAGCCACGAGGGCTACACCAAGGAAGCCTCCAATAACATGCCCCACCTGCCGGTCACCTGCCTGCCTCCTGTCTCTGTATGTGACTCTCCACTTCTGCACTTAGCTCCCAGCTGTTCTGAAACTATGACATGGACAGCGGAGGTATAGTGAGAAGTGCTTTTCAAAATCCATGTTGCAATCTTTCCCATGGAAAATCAGACACAGTAGGAAGTGTCTTAGGTTCCCTAGAAGCAGAATCTGAGACAGGAATCTGTATGTAAGTGGCTTACAGAGGGAGAGAGAGAAGCAGGAAAGGGAAGGGGAGGTTGTGAGCAAGGATGTGTCTCAGTAAAGTCCTCACCTGGGTCTGATTCCTGAGGGTCCCTGGAGTGTAGGCTATACCAGAGTTGACCCACTTCAGGCAAGAGTGTTGGGTTTCTGTATCCCTCTGCAATAATTACCCCTGCTCTCATCCCTCAGGTGGGATGTGTAACCCCAACCCCCATTCCAAGCATCAGGTCACTGTTGGGTTCAGTCAAGGGCACACATCTATAGAAGGTCACAGGTATAAGAACTTGGCTGTAGTGTTTGCAGCATTTGGGGGATAAGTGGGCAGCTGGTCAAGGGGGTCTGGGCAGGACACCAGCAGCAGTTGCTTCAGGTGGCCAGGCAAATCCCAAGTTCCAGAGCTCCCTAGTAGGTACAGACTTGTTCAGCAGATTCCATGCTTCATCATTTACTTTTTCAATTTCAACTTTACCTGCTTCTCTGAGCCTGTCCGATGTATCTTCAAGCATTATTTTGCTTTCACTCCCAAGACCATCTGAAAAGATGAGTAATACCTAGAGAAAGAGGAAAGCATAGAATGGGATGACATGAGAACAAAACATATAACTGGGAGGGAGAAACCAATACAAGAGCATGGAGATGGGAGCTAGAATGTGACACGGATACCTGTCCTCGGGATGCAGACGTATCGTTAAACGTGTCCCACATGGACTGCACGAACTGTGCATTCAGGTGAGTTGGCCCGTTGACGGTGACTTGCAGTAGGCTGTCAAATATTGTTTCCTGGTAGATTTGGAACTTGGTGGGGAAATTCTGGTCACTGTTCACCTTAAAGGCCATGCTCACCTGTACCTCTGTGCCTGCCCCGCAGCTCACACCCCTGAGGGAGGTAATGTCCTCTAAGATGCCTGGGAGGTATGATTCCAGCTGGGGGTGGCCATGGAATAATGGCTGCCCCATCAGGTGAGTGGAAATGTCGAAGCTGACCACTATGTCCAGAAAGCAGTCTGGAGACCAAGGGAAATAAGGCCAAATTAATGAGCAGACAGGAGCAAGGAAGGGCAGATGGGGCAGGAAAAGGGGAAGCAGTCATGGTCTAGGGCTGGAGGGTCTCTAGGACCCAAAAGTGTCCAAAAAGGAAAATACTGGCTGCTCAGTCAACATGTAGCACAGGTTCACCCTCACCCTCCCCGCCCTTGCATGTCCCATTCAAATGTTACATGTTTCAGTAACTGTTTGAAGTCTAATCATGGTTTAGTCTTATTCTCAGTGGCTGGCCTCGTGTGTGTGCGCACATGTGCATGCATATTTTCTTCTTTTAATGATGACATATTATGACTTATATAATTATAACATATTAAATATATGAATTGTCCTTAGAGTTTATTTAATCCAGAGGCCACCAACTCAGATGGTGGCAAAGGCCAGGAGGGTAATATCAACGAGTCAAGTGGGCAGGGAATGAGAAAATGAACGCAGAGCAATGACACATCTGTCCACCATTCAGTTCCAGCTGAGAGTAGCCATGTGGGAAATGGGGCTTAATGTGGTTACGTTGTCTGATTTTTCAAAAAGAAACCTGAAATCTGCATTTTAATGCAATATCTCCAGTTTATAAAAGTTATCAATTAATTAAGAAGCTATCAACACCAAATAGGACAACCCCAATTCAGCTACAAGTTGTCACTTGGTCACCCCTGACCCTGTCCAGTTGCTCATTTTACACACGAGGAGATGGTCATGCATGGCGGTTGCTGCTGCTGAACCAGAGTGGGAACCCTGGCGTTCTGATTCCAGTCCCGGGCTCCTCCACCACTGTCATCTGCCCCCAGTGAGCACCCCAATAGAGAGCTTGGAAAAACCAATGTGTTTTGTAAAAGAAGTCACTTCCATCATAACGAGTCTAGAAACAGAAGCTCTCTGCGGAATTTCTGCCTGTTGTGCAAATTCCGCAAAATATTATCCTTCAATGTTGCTCTGTCCTCCCAACTCCCAGCCCCAAGTGTACAGAACCTGAGTCCCACACAGCAACTCGCACCTGGAGCTGAAGAATGACATCCTCATCAGGTGAGCCGTGGCTCTGCGTTCATTTTCTTCACTCCCTGCCCACTTGACTCACTTCCATGACCCACCTGGCCTTTGTAGCCATCAGCATTGGTGAACTCTGGAAATTAAATGATCCCCAAGGACAATTCAAATCTTTACTATGTTATGATTATATGAATGCCATCATTAAAAGAAGAAAATGTACAGATGTGTGCTGACACATCTGACACAGATGGACAACACACACACACACACACACGCACACTGAATCCCTTACAAGATGGTTTAACAAAGCTAGAATAGGAAAATGTCCAGTCAGCAAATGTTTATTTTACTTACTTCCTATGGGATGCAGGGCATTGCTCTAGGACTTCCAGAAGCAGAGAGGGTAGAAATAGGAGGCTGAGTTCCAGGTGTTAGAGGAGCATAACCACTGGATTACATTGGGGGGCAGGGCTGACCAGGGGACACAACCCAGGGCCTCCTCCAGCCTCTGCACCCTTTCCCCTGTCTCTGAGGGAGGCTGACTGATCTCAATTTCTGGAAAAAGAGGAGATGTCTATTCTCACTGCACACGTGTTCTGCTGGACTCACCCACAGACACCTTGGGAAATGGACAACTGGGAAGCTGCAATCAAATAATAACAAAGAAAGAGCAAGGGTGCACTCACTGGTTTTCCCGCAACTCTGGCAGATTTCACGGACCATTCTTTTTTTCACATCCACATTCTTTAGTTTATCAAAGTCTTTAAAAGTGATGATTTTTTCAGAATTGCCCGTTATCGACAAGAGCTCTTCCTTATAAACATTTCCTATGCCCAAAGCCAGAATGCAAATGCCATCTTCTCTCAGGGTCTTCACTGCCTCTGTCACATCATAGCGGGGACCCCCAGAAGTGATAACCACCAAAGTCTGAGGGACACCAGCCTTCCTTCTCCCACCAGAGGATTGCTCAAACATAACGTTCACTTGTTTCAGCGCCAAGTCCATTCGCGGAAGCCCGTTGCTCTTCTTCATAGTTTGAATTCGAGACTTCCACTGTGTTTTAGTCAGAGAGTTTTGCAACTCAATAATTTATTGGTAGCGGCTCCCAAATTGTGCTATCCCAATTTTCATCCTTTGAGACTGAATGTCAAAATTATCAATTAAGTCTGACAAGAAAGTTGTCATGGTAACAAAGTCTGAATCAGATACCATGTCAGAGCCATCACAAAAGAAAATCACATCGGCTTCTTGAATGTTACAGACTGCAGTTGAAAAAATAAATCAGTTACTGTCCTTGTGAGTCATTCTAAATTTTCCCTTTGCTAAAATATTTAAATTGCTTTACTAAATCCTCACATTCATGGCAAATTGAGATAAGGTAACAGATGAGAGAACCACGATTGGCCCTCAAAGAGAAGAAAAAGTAGTGGGGAGGAGAAAGCTAATAGATTTTGTTTCAAATTTTAATTATTTACATGATTCATTTGAAAGGACACTGAACACTACTCTGAGAAAGAAAGTAAGACATTTGACTAGGTTGAATATATTCATTAAAAGGTCATTACGAAGGCTTGAAATCTCTTCAACATACCCATACTGGAATGTTCACCCAAGCCAAGTACCACTGTACTATTATTAGTAATCCTGTTACTATTAATGTTACCATTTTACATCTGTGTTGAAAGTTATCATTTAAAAAACCTGTTTAGCATACAATAATGGTTAATATTCATGACCACCTTGTGAGTAATTATTCTGTTTGTTAGGTAGAGAAATGGAATTCAGAGGTTAAGTAAGTTGCCTCAGAATACGCAATTACTATGCAGAGGAGCTGGTACCTAGGTCCCTTTTATCCTTAAATCCAGCACTTTTTTATATTACAAATTGTTTTAATAATATCATAACCCAAATATTAAAATTTCATGGACAAGTGTTAATAAACAGGGTACAGGGTCATTTCCCTGAAGTCCAGTGTGAAATGGTCCATAACCAAGGGATGATGCTCGGTTCCCTTCAAATGCAAAGGCTGGGATGGGGCAGCACTAAAGTGATCACTGAAGGTAACTGAGACGACAGAGCATGCATCACTGACTTCTACTGCCTGTTCTTCTTTCCCCCCTTTCTTTCACAGCTGTGCCTCCCTAATAAACTTCTTGCATCCCAAACTCCATCTCAGCATCTACCTCCAAAAAGACAGGTGTGGGAGATGAGAAGAAAGCAGGCCCCATATTCCTAGGAAAAGACTGTAGTCCTAGTAATGTACTAGATTTGGTGAGGACCCAGTGATAAACAAAAGCCCAAGCCTGCCCAAGGAGTTCGTAGTCTTGTGATGGGTACAGATAATGAAACAGCAAGTATGAGTTAAGTGCTACCACCAGGAGAAATAGAAGGTGCAGGAGTTGAGGGACACGGTGGGGACACTGCTGGGTGCTGGGTCAGGAAACTGGCAAACAAAGGCTGGATGTGACAGACAAGCTAGGTGCAGCCAAGGGAAGTGGCAGGCTTGTGGTGGGTGGAATGATGCGTGCAAAGAGGGAGGAATTTCAGGATGATGGGAAAGACTATGAAATGGGGGGCAAGAGATGAGGTGGGAGATGTCAGCAGAGGCTAAGTGGATCTCAGAAGTTTAGAAACTGTAACCTGTGAGCAGATCAGTGATACAGCCCAGTGTGTATCAGAAAGATCACTTCGTGTTAAGGATGGTCTGGAAGGCAGCAGGACAGATGGCAAGGGTGGGAGTCTAGGGAAGGACCAGACAGGTGCAAGAATTGAGCTGGCCCCACTCCCTTGGGAAAAGTCATGTTTTCTTAAATACCATTATTCAGTATCTGAAACCAAGAAGCTGAATTTATTGCTTACTTAAGTAAAGTAGAGCTGTGGAGGTCAGAAGTAGTTTCACCCAGCCTAGCAAATGCTGGTCCGACACAGGATATGGGGGGAGGTTTTGTTTGGGGTTGGACTATTTCATAGAGATGAGAGTGAGTTAACGTCAGTCATAGAAACATGATTTGTGTTGGATACAAAAGTAGGTTTCAAACTGGTAGAGAGGAAGGAAGGGAGGAGGAAAGGAAAAAGAGAAGGAAGTCAGAAGAAGGGAGGGAAGAGGAAAGAAGAAAGGAAGTTAGCTGGTTGACTGATGCATCTGCCATGTCGGGCGGCCTGGGCTAATATCTGGCCAGGATTCCAGCCTTCCAAGGAGGCACAGAGATCTCCTAGATGACTTGTCAATATCTGCTGCTTTGAGGTCAGGTGGCAAACCCTTTCCTCCCTCAGATGTGATGCCTCCAGCCCCTCCTGCCCTGGGGTATCTCATGGATAAGCTTTGACCCCTTCCCTCCTGGTTCCTAGCAGCCAGTCTCTATTACCCCATTCCTGGCCTTTATCCAGAAAAGTTCACTATACCACTTGGACTTCCAATGGCCCTACAGGATGTTGACAATCCCATTTAGAGGCCCATGGAACTTTGAAGACAAAAGTCTATCTGTTTAAACCATGAAACTCTCCACTTGAGTTTGACCTGAAACTGATACCGAGTAGTTGCACTTGGGGCCATTAAGCAAACAGGCAGCACAGGCAGCCGTGAAATGAGGAAAGGTGAATATTACCCTAAGAAGAGTCCTTTCTGCCAAGAAAAAGGAAACAGGGAGGCCAGATAGCAAGGACTGCTTCTGAAACCTTCTTGTATAATGTCTTCAATATGGTGACAAAGGACCTTTAGACTCTTGCTTAATCAATAATGCATTTCTTTCAGAGATGAGAAAACTGGTAGCCTGAGCAGAGAAATGTTCATCCTGTGACACCCAGGTAATGGGAAGCCAAGTTATCATATATTTTTTGTGTAAACTTGTATTGCTATCCCTGTAGAAACTTTAACAGCCCAACTTACCCTCTTGTGCATTGGTACACATACTATCTTGCAGAGGCAGGTAAATATCTTTCAGTTTGTTGAAATTACTGATGTGGATAGTATAGTTTTTATTCCCCGCCATAGTCTCCAGTTCTTCTTTGTCGGCCTTTCCTACACCCACTGCATAGATGATGATGCCTTTGGCTCTTAATTTTGAAGCCGCGTCACTGAGCTGATCTCGGTCATGGGATACCCCATCTGTGATGATGATCAGCATCTGCTTCACGTTTTGCTTGAGACGGCTGCCATGTTCCTCCATGAACAGGTTGTTTGCATGCTGCAGAGCCCTGGCAGTGAAGGTATTCCCTTTCGTGTCCCTGGGCCTCCTCAGATGCTCGATGATGGCTGCTCTGTTTGAGTACGTATTGAGGTAGAAGAGAACCTCAGGATGATCTGAGTATCTGAGCGCTCCAAACTGAACTCTGTCCGGGCCAACATCCGATTTCTTCACCAAATGGATAGTGACATTGATCATGCTTTCTTGGTCTTGGGGCAGGATGCTGCCTGAATGGTCCAGCACAAACACAACGTCTAACTGTCTAATCCTTTTACAATCTGAAAGGAGAAGAGAGTAGGCATCACAAACTTCCTGCAGTGTGCTCTGCACAGACAGACTAGAAGGGAAGCAAACTACGTTTGCCATGTCCCTCCCACCTGCCAGATACTGCAGTTCACTTAGTTACTGTTGCCATTTTAAAGAGAAAGAAGCTGAGGGCTTAGAGATGTAGAACTTGCCCACATCATGATTCCAAGGACACTGGCACCCTTATCTATGTAACTCTGTGATCAGATTGGTGCTCCTCACGCCTCCCGACTCTATTCTGCTAAATTTCATCAGGTCGTGCAACACCTTTTGCTAAGCAGGCTTTCAACTGGAAGGGAATGTCAGAAGGTAATTCAATGTAGTTCAGTGGTGAGACACGACCAATGTTTGCCAGACTGGCCTGTAGTTTTGAGAGGGTCAGGGGCTCAGTGGATAAACTGGGAGTTTCATCCTACTCCTTCAGACTCCAGCTGTCTCCTCATCTTCTAGTAGATAAACTTTCCTGTGTGCACCATGCCTCTTTGAATTTACATGTATTCCTTCCCCTGACTTCTCAAATTGGAACCCAGAAAAGCCCATGTAGGGGGAGAGCTAAGTCTCCTGTCACCTCACCCCAGCCCCAAGCCCTCTTCCACATTAGAAGCCAAGCAACCACTCTGGCTCAGTCTCCAAAGTGTGAGCTTGTTTCCACTCTTTTCCTTCCCTAAGTAACTTAAGCACATGTTTCCTAAAGGTTCACCCTCCACCTGCCTATCTTACCTCCAATCCTTATTTCTGGCAATGAGCCCTCAAAATTTCAAGTCTCATCCACTGTGGATGAGCCCAGGCTACATCAGAAAAACAACCCAGTGTGATTTGGTGACTAGTCATAACTTGATAAATATTTATGAATTGATCTAATGTATAAATCAGCTAAAAGTTCACCTCATGCTATAGAGAAGGTCTCCACAAACATTACATTTCTCAAAATGAAGAAAGGCCGGAAAGAGCCCTTTGGATTTCAAAGGTGGGGCTGTGGCCTTAAGGTAAGCCTTTCTTAGAATGTGTCTACAATCCCAAGGGTTTGGGAATCACTGCCATTCTTGGAGGAAGAAAAAAAATTCCAGTTAAGCTGTTCCAAGAGAAATCTTAGAGCTACTGCCTAAAGCTCAGAGTTTACACTAGGACACCTTATTTGTTAACTTTCTGAAATTTTGAAACACATAATCCTGAAGAACGAAGTCCAGAGGAGGCCTCTGTTGCCAGAGGAACAATATACAATTACTAATGCTTTGGTTTGTTCCCTTAGTTGTATCCAAAACACAGATAACAACAGCACATGGTAGATTTAAAAGCACAGGTGCTGTTAACCTTACATGTGGATTTATAGCAAGTTCTTACTCGAGTCATTAAAATTGATGGGCTCAAACGGAAGGTTGTTCAATTCAATTTGAAAAGGATTACAGTTTGTCAGATAAAAGTGATGACCCCAAGCAATTGTTTTAAAAAGAAGTAGCAAATTAAAATTTTACAAAGGGATAGACACACAAACAGCTGATGCATGATACTTAGCTGATAGAGGGTAAGAGAATAATGTGAAGTAATGAAAATATACACTATAACTTTAAAATACAGAGGGTTTTTGTTAGGGGGATACTGTGCTTAGGATATTGGTTTTAATTTAACTAAGAGGAAGATGAATTTGTATCTCTATTTACTGCTTAACAATGGTTATAGGTAGCCAAGAAACAATTTGGGGAATCATTTGGGATTAAAAATTGGCTCTGGAAAATCTAGTATGCAGGTATTAAAGAGTTGGGAATTTAATGTAAAATTCTGAGACCTTCTTAGAATATATTTAAAGTCATCAAAATCAGAGTACATTTTGCCAAATTAGCTGACAAAACTGTTATTCTAGAATATATCTTGGTATTTTGTATATATGTTCCTGAGGTCATGGGTATATTAACATAGCATAGATAAGATCAAAATTTAATATCAAAGTCCAGTTGGAGGCCAAGCCCAGTGTCCAAGTCACTGTTCACCCCACTATAAAGTCAACAGCTCACACCCTTGAGTCCTGAAGGATAACAGGGTCACTTACCATGAAGAGCACACACGCAGAAGATGAGTTTACTCTCTATTGCCTTTAGATCATCGAAGTTCTCAACTTGGAAGACCAGGCTGCCGTCCCCACTGATCTCCTCCAGCTGAGATCTATTGGCCCCATACACCCCCACAGAGAAGATGACCACACCTTTGTCCCGAAGAGCTTTTGCAGGGTCTATCACATCATCTTGGGCTTCTCCATCAGTGATGAGGATGAGAAACTTTTTGACCATTGAACGGCCCCCCTTGGGCTCAGTGAAGTATGGATCCACAAAGGTTAGTGCACTTCCAGTCAAAGTGTTTTTGTTGATGGGAGACATTCTGTTTATTGCATCAGAAATTTCTTTTTGTGTATAGTATTTATCAAGATGGAATTCTTCCCTATTACGATCACTGAATTGAATGACACCAACTCGGGTTTTGTCTGGGCCAATCTGAACCTTAGCTAACAGGTTTTTCATGAAGGTTTTCATTTTCCCAAAATTTTCATATCCTATACTGCCAGAACCATCCACCAGAAACATGATATCGACCTTCATGTATTCACATCCTGCATGTAATCAAAAAGACCAGAAATAAACCAGGTTGGAATTGTCCTCAGAATGTATAAAAGACAGTAAAGCAGAAATAAATCCTTTAATCAGAAAATATCTAAAATTAACTCAAGCAACTTCCATTGCATTTGAAAATTTTATCTGCTTCTTTTGTAGAAGCCTGCTGACTAGAACCCTAAATCAGAAATTCATTGAAGATTACCTAAGAAGTTTTAGAGAAGAAATACAACTTCAAAAGTATATATTTATTCACTCACTTATGCATATATACATTATGCATTTATTCATTCATAATTCTTGAAGTTTATGAAACAGAAAGCATCAGGCCATACATTAAGGATGCAATGGTGATCAAAAAAGGACAGAGAAAAGTAAGCAATTTTTGTCACTAATATGACTAATATTCCAGGGTTTTATGTATATTCTTGAAACACAAATTTCCAGGTAATCCTTATATAGCATTATTTTCTGGGATAATTTAAAGTGATTTGAGGGGGGACCTTCAAGATGGCAGAGGAGTAAGATGTGGAGATCACCTTCCTCCCCACAAATACATCAAAAATATATCTACATGTGGAACAACTCCTATTGAATGCTGACAAAAGAAAAAAACAGAGACAAAAGAATAGGGACGGGACCTGCACCTCTGGGAGGGAGCTGTGAAGGAGGAAAAGTTCCCACACACTAGGAAGCCCCTTCACTGGCAGAGACGGGGGGTGGAAGGGGGAAGCTTTGGAGCCATGGAGGAGAGCGCAGCAACAGGGGTGCAGAGGACAAAGAGGAGAGATCCCCTCAAAGAGGATCAGTGCTGACCAGCACTCACCAGCCTGAGAGGGCTGTCTGCTGACCCACCGGGATGGGTGGGGGCTGAGAGCTGAGGTTTCAGCTTCGGAGGTCAGATCCCAGGGAGAGGACTGGGGTTAGCTGCCTGAACACAGCCTGAAGGGGGCTAGTGTGCCACAGTTAGCTGGGAGGGAGTCTGGGAAAATGTCTGGACCTGCCTAACAGGCAAGAGATAATTGTTTTGGGGTGCACGAGGAGAGGGGATTCCTTCCCTGTCTGCCCACAGAAGGCAGAGCACCACCTAAATGAGCTCCAGAGATGGGTGCGAGCTGTAGATATCAACTCGGACCACAGAGATGGGCATGAAATGCTAATGCTGCTGCTGCAGCCACCAAGAAGCCTGTGTGCGACCACAGGTCACTATCCACACCCCCCCAGGAGCCTGTGCAGCCTGCCACTGCCAGGGTCCCGTGACCCAGGGACAACTTCCCTGGGAGAACACATGGTGCACCTCAGGCTGTTTCAATATCATGGCAGCCTCTGCCACTGCAGCCTCGCCCTGCGTTCCAATTATAACTACCGTACCGCCCCCTACCCCCAGCCTGAATCAGCCAGAGACATATAATCAGCTGCTGCTTTAACCCTGTCCTGTCTGGGTGGGAACAGATTCCTGAGGGTGACCTACATGTAGAGGTGGGGCCAAAACCAAAGCTGAACCCCAGGAGCTGTGCAAACAAAGAAGACAAAGGGAAATCTGTCCATTCAGCATCAGGAGCAGTGGATTAAATCCCCACAATCAACTTAATGTACGCTGCATCTGTGGAATATCTGAATAGACAATGAATCATCCCAAAAATGAGGCGGTGGACTTTGGGAGCAAATGTAGACTTGGGTTTGCTGTCTGCAACTGACTGGTTTCAGATTTTTATGTTTATCTTATTATAGTCTTCAGCACTTGTTATCATCGGTAGATTGGTTTATTGGTTTTATTTCTCTCTTCTTTTTATTATTTTTTTTATTTGAATAATTTTTAAAATTATTTAAAAAATTTTTTTCTTTTACTTTTTCTCCCTTTTCTTCTGAGCCACGTGGCTTACAAGATCTTGGTGCTCCTGCCTGGTGTCAGGCATGGACCACTGTGGCGGGAGAGTTGAGTGCAGGACATTGGACGACCAGAGGCCTCCAGGCCCCACATAATATCAATATGCGAGAGCTCTCCCAGATATCGCCATCTCAATGGTAAGACCCAGTTCCACCCAATGGTCAGCAAGCTCCAGTGCTCGATGCCCTGTGCCAAACAACTAGCAAGACAGGAAAACAACTCCACCCATTAGCAGAGAGTCTGCCTAAAATCATACTAAGTTCACAGACACCTAAAAACACACCACTGCATGCAGCCATGACCACCAGAAAGACGGGATCCAGCCCCACCCACCAGAAGACTGGCACCAGTCCCCTCCACCAGGGAGCCTACACAAGCCACTGAACCAACCTCACCCACTGGGGACAGACACCAAAAACAATGGGAACTATGAACCTGCAGCTTGTGAAAAGGAGACCCCAAACACAGTAAGTTAGACAAAATGAGAAGACAGACAAATATGCAGCAGATGAAGGAGCAAGGTAAAAACCCACCAGACCTAACAAATGAAGAGGAAATAGGCAGTCTACCTGAAAAAGAATTCAGAGTGATGATGGTAAAGACGATCCAACATCTTAGAATTACAAGGGAGAAAATACAAGAAACATTTAAGAAGGACCTAGAAGAACTAAAGAGCAAACAAACAATGATGAATAATATAATAAATGAAAGTAAAAATTCTCTACAAGGAACCAAGAGCAGAATAACTGAGGCAGAAGAATGGATAAGTGACCTGGAAGATAAAATAGTGGAAATAACTACTGCAGAGCAGAATAAAGTAAAAAGAATGAAAAGAATTGAGGACAGTCTCAGAGATCTCTGGGACAACATTAAATGTACTAACATTTGAATTACAGTGGTCTCAGAAGAAGAGGAGGAAAAGAAAGGGTCTGAGAAGATAACTTGAAGAGATTATACTTGAAAACTTCACTAATATGGGAGGCTTCCCTGGTGGTGCAGTGGTTGAGAGTCCACCTGCTGATGCAGGGGGCATGGGTTCGTGCCCCGGTCTGGGAAGATCCCACATGCCATGAACCGACTAGGCCCGTGAGCCATGGCCACTGAGCCTGCGTGTCTGGAGCCTGTGCTGCACAACGGGACAGGCCACAACAGTGAGAGGCCCGCGTACCGCAAAAAAAAAAAAAAAAAAAAAAAACTTCACTAATATGGAAAAGGAAATAATCAAGTTCAGGAAGCACAAAGAGTTCCATACAGGATAAATCCAAGGAGAAACATGCCAAGACACATGTTAAGCAAGTTATCAAAAATTAAATACAAAGAAAAAATATTAAAAGCAGCAAGGGAAAAGCAACAAATAACATACAAGGGAATCCCCATAAGGTTAACAGCTAATCTTTCAGCAGAAACTCTGCAAGCCAGAAGGGAGTAGCAGGACATATTTTAAGTGATGAGAACAAAAACTACAACCAAGATTGCTCTACCCAGCAAGGATCTCATTCAGATTCGAATGGAGAAAATAAAACCTTTAGAGACAAGCAAAAGTTAAGAGAATTCAGTACCACCAAACCCTCTTGCACTGTTGGTGGGAATGTAAATTGATACAGCCACTATGGAGAACAGTATGGAGGTTCCTTCAAAAACTAAAAATAGAACTACCATACGACCCAGCAATCCCACTACAGGGCATATACCCTGAGCAAACCATAATCCAAAAACAGTCATATACCACAGTGTTCATTGAAGCTCTATTTACAATAGTCAGGACATGGAAGCAACCTAAGTGTCCATCAACAGATGAATGGATAAAGAAGATATGGCACATATATACAATGGAATATTACTCAGCCATAAAAAGAAACAAAATTGAGTTATTTGTAGTGTGGTGGATGGACCTAGAGTCTGTCATACAGAGTGAAGTAAGTCAGAAAGAGAAAGACAAATATCGTATGCTAACACATATATATGGAATTTAAGAAAAAAAAAGTTTCTGACTAACCTAGGGGCAGGACAGGAATAAACATGCAGACGTTTAGAATGGACTTGAGGATGCTGGGAGGGGGAAGGGTAAGCTGGGAAGAAGTGAAAGAGTAGCATTGACATATATATATTACCAAATGTAAAATAGATAGTTAATGGGAATTAGCTGCCTAGCACAGGGAGATCAGCTCAGTGCTTTTTGACCAGTTGAAGGGGTGGGATAAGGAGTGTGGGAGGGAGATGCAAGAGGGAGGGGATATGGGGATATGTATATATATAGCTGATTCACTTTGTTATACAGCAGAAACTAACCCAACATTGTAAAGCAATTATACTCCAATAAAGATGTTAAAAAAATAAAGTGATTTGATAAACTCTACAAATCAATATTAGAAATTTAGGTGAAAAGTTTTTACTAGAGATAATAAGTACATTAGTAAGCACATATCCATTCAACATGGACTGTTCCTTTATTTATACATAAAATTTGTAGATACCCTACTGACTGAAAGTGGACATTTATATGCATATATATGTATCTGTACATATATACACGCATAGAAGACCAATTTCTATAAGCCATAAAAAAGTGTTATTAATTCATGGTGCAGGAGTTGTGTGTGTATATATATACATATATATGTACCATAGTATATATTTATATTACATATTCTATATATGGTGTAAATATATTTTCTTTAGCATGTATCTCCTTAGTCTTAACGCTTTTGTCTATCTGTTATCACTGCCATTCTTTTACCAGCCCCTCCCTCAATACTCACAGAATCTATCCCATAGTATTTGAAAATGTATCATCATTTTCAAATGATGATCCATTTGAAAATGATGATACAGTATCAGCCATAGAAGAATTAAAAGATGCTATCTGTTTTCTAATAACTTGTATAAGGCTCACCAGAGGGTATTAAAACCATCATTTGAGATCCATGCTGCCCTGGAGCCATTTTGAAAGTTGTAAATAGGGAAGTTCCTGAAGACGTTTGTGGCCTTGGCAAAGCCCCAGCTCTGCGAAGTGTGGAAGGTTCTCTTCCATGAACACATGTCAAAAGAGGAGACTTTTACCTGTGGTTCAGTATTCACAAGATCTACCTCCTCATCTCAATTTGTCATGGAAGCCACTCTGGCCCTCTACCATCTCCCACTCTTCCACGTCAATAAAAGAGTTTCAACTAGGCAGATGGTTGCCCAGGTAAAGACTATATTTCCCAGGCTTCCTTGAAGCTAGATGTGGCCCTGTGACTAGGTTCTTGCTAGTAGATATTAGCAGGACTGATTTGGCCACTTCTGGGACTTAACAATAAAACAATTGAGCATGGTGGGTTCCCCTGGCCCTATCTCCCTTTCCACAAATGCAGGGTAATGAACCAGCCTCTTTGCTAGACCTGGACTGCTTACCCTGGACTATTACACAAAAGAGAAACAATATTCTATGTTGTGTAGTTTAGGGTCTTTTTGCTAGAACCACTTAACCTGCTCCTGAACAAATACACAGTGTCATTCCATCCACATGTGCTCTGAGACCAGTCAGTGGTTTCCAGGCCCTCCAGCATAGGGTCCTTAGTTTTCCTGCCTCTCTATTCACCATATTATGGCTCATTTCCTTGTCCACAGTTTGCCTCCTCCCTCAGGTGCGCCAGGGTTTTGGCACCTGAACTGCAACTACCTGATCAACAAAAAAAAGTACTGTCTTTCTTCAGATTGGTCCATGACTTTCTCCCTTGAGAAGACCTGAAGTACAATCTATTTTAGGTTTCCTGAAACCCTTTTACTTTCCTTGGCCTCAACTCCAGGAAACGTCAGGGAATCTGTACTCTTACACTCATTCTAAGACATCCTGAAAACCCTACTCTACTACTGTCCATAACAGGAAGAAAAAAATCAATAAAGCTGTGATTTAGGATTTTGCTGTTAATGCTACTTATTTGCTAGTTTATTTTTATTTGGATTTTAGTGACTCAGAAAAAATTCTAACACATTTTCACTTTTGTAAGTTCAAGTAAGTTAGAATTCTTTTCCTTTCCACATCAGTGAACACCTTGACCAACTTTTAAAATAGCCACGTTTTATGTAGTGCTTACCATGGGCTAAGCCCTCTTTTAAGTGCCCTGCATGTATTAGTACCTTTAGGCTTCACAATATGCCTACACATATGGGACAAAGGCAGGTAGACAGTAAGTAACCCATTCAAGGTCCACAGCCAATAATTGATAAATCTGGGTTGTGAACTTTGATGCTTTGACTCCATCATCCTTTATCTTTATCAGTAAGTAACATGACTCTTGGCAGACGATATTTTCAGGTGCTAATACTCGCAGTCAACACACAACATCTTCAATTAGTAAGTGGCTATTATTAGTTTTTAAAATTTTATTGAAGTATAGTTGATTAAAAATGTCATGTTAGTTTCAGGTGTACAGCACAGTGATTCAGATATATATATATATATATATATATATATATATATATATATATATATATATATACTTTTTCAGATTCTTTTCCCTTATAGGTTATTACAAAATATTGAGTAAAAGTCCCCTGTGCTATACAGTAGTAGGTTCTTGTTGTTTATTTTATATATAGTAGTGTGTATGTGTTAAAACTAACCTCCTAAATTATCCCTCCTCCCCTTTTCCCCTTGGTAACCATAAGTTTGTTTTCTATGTCTGTGGGTCTATTTCTGTTTTGTAAATAAGTTCATTTGTATCTTTTTTTTAGATAAGTGGCTATTACTAATAAGAGAAATAACAATCAGGTGCAGGAATTTGCACATTGTTCTTCCTTACTTCTGTTACTTAATTTTTGGTCAGAACAAAAATGCAAATACGTGTTTCTGTTATAAATAAAAATAAGTAAGGGTTACATATGTCCTAGGTGTGCATTCATAATAGAGAAATAATGGTTGGTGTTTATTATGCTAAACCTATACAGATACTCTGATGTAGGTATTATCCTCATTTTCCAGACGAGGAAGTGCAAGGTTCAAGCAGTGAAGTGAGTTGAACCCTAATCTACTTAAAGCCAGTGCCCATTTTCTTTCCACTGTCCTCATCTGCCTGAATTAGTGTGTACACACACACAAACACACACATACACAAATATAAAGTTTCTTATCCTCCATAGCAGTGGGCTTTGTCAAAGCAACGACATTCTTAGCAACCTTCACACTTATGGCTTTCGAGATGGCCTTAGGGCAGCTGTCCATATAGGGATTCTCCAACCTTGGAAATTGGCTTAAAATGAGGGGCTGAATCCCTCCACAGTTATAAAGGAAGTTAGCAAAATGTGAGCCAGACAACTGGTCACGTCATTCCTTGTTTCGGCCTATTAGTCTGCCTGAATCAACCAACGAAGTACAGAGAATAAAGCCTTTTACTTTTGCTTACCTTTCTCAGTGCAGATGCTGCGAACAACTTCATTTTTGATTCTTTTTAAAGAATCAAAGTTCTGCCCAAAGTGAACCCTTTCCTCTGCCCCAGCAATTTGTTGCAGTTGTGTTCTGTTAGCCTCACCAATGCCGACCATGTGGATGGTGATGTGTTCAGCCCTTAGTCTCTCAGCAGGTTCCAGGACACCATCCATGAACTTCCCATCAGTCAACACAATGAGATAACAGGGTACCTCATTCATCCTCTGCTTCCTTCCCTTCCTTATTAGTGGCAGAATGAAATCCAGGGCTGCCCCAGTAAGAGTTCTGCCTCCAAGTTGCTTGATGTTAGAAACAGCCTTTCTTAATGCCACAGCATTAGGATAGTCATTGATATCAAATTCCACTTCCTTCTTGTGGGAATACTGCACAGCTCCAACTCGGACTTTGTCTGGGCCGATGCTAAACATCTCTATCACTGCCAACATAAATTCCTTGATTTGCTCAAAGTGTTTATTCTGAATGCTGCTTGAGCCATCAATGAGGAAATAGAGATCTGCTTCTTTTGTATCTACACAGCCTGAAGAAAAATGGAAAGCAGAAATTGCATTCTCTGTTAACTATAGAGAAACTGGAGAGAACATTGCAGGAGGGTTTGGAGAGGAGGATGAGGCTGCGAAGGTTCTAAAGAATGAGAGCACTTCAGGTTTGCACGGAGCCTGGACACTTCGCTGCGCACATTCATACCCATTTTCTCCTTTGAAATTTACCACAACCTTCTGAGGAAATTGAAACTGAATGAGGCCTAGTGGTTTTTCTGAGGTCACACAGCCAGTGAATTAAAGAGTAAGGACAAGATTCCCAAGTCTCCAGGCTTTTAGTTAAAATTGTTTTTCTTGTATTGACACCTAGCTTTTTAGTTTATGCCTTATCATTTCCTGAGAAATGACCTTCTGTTCTTACTTCCCCAATAACCTCTTCTGTCCAGGACAACTAGAATAATGTATTTAAAACTAGAACCAGATCATATTACTCTTCTGCTTAAATGATTTATCATTGTATTTAGAATTTAAAAATGAAAAATCAGCCGATCTTTCCCCCTTCTTTTCTCTCTGACCCTATTTCCAGCAATTCTTCATCTTCCTCACTGTGTTCCAGTGACACTGGGCTTCTACTGTACTCTAAATGTGCCCCAGGGCTTTTGCACCTACCTCTTTCCTGGAATATTTTTCCCCCGAAATCTTGATGGCTGGTTCCTTCCCACCTCCTGGTCATGCCAATTCAAATGTCGGCTCTTTAGAAGGGCTTCCCTTCCAGCTAAAGCACATCGATCATTGTCTATTCTATTAACCTATTTTCCTTATGATGCCCATTACTTTCTGAAATTACCTATTCATTTGTTCATGAGCACAGCCTGTCTCCTGTCACAGAATGTCAGCTCCATGAGGGTGAGACTTTGCCTAGTTTTCTGCTTCTGCCCGGTAGGCCTGGTATATCACAGGATTTCAACAGAAAATTGTAAATAAAGGAGCTCTAAATGTTCCTTCCTTTGTTGAGCAGCTTCTCTGAAAAACTGCTTTAACTTTCCTAATAGTCTATTTACAACACTATTTAACCATTTTTGAAATTGGGTAGAAGGAAAAGCATACCTTTAAAATTTATTTATGTGTACAATTACCTGGTTGAGTATGTGAAAAGGTATTTAAAATACAACACAATTTAGTCATTTCAGAAATATTTTCTTTCTTGATAGCTTGTTGGCAATATATGGCTATTGACACTACTTCAGGCTATGAGGAGTTGGTCCTTAAGAAATCAGAAATACTGGAAATAAGCTTGACCCTGAGAATTAAACTATAAAATCTACATATAAAGTATTAGGGCAGGGACTACCCTGGTGGCACAGTGGTTAAGAATCTGCCTGTCAATGCAGGGGACACAGGTTCGAGCCCTGGTCCGGGAAGATCCCACATGCCACTAAGCAGCTAAGCCCGTGTGCCACAACTACTGAGCCTGCACTCTAGAGCTCACGAGCCACAATTACTGAAGCCTGTGCACCTAGAGCCTGTGCTCTGCAGCAAGAGAAGCCACTGCAATGAGAAGCCCATGCACCACAACGAAGAGTAGCCCCCGCTTCCTGCAACTAGAGAAACCCCGAAGAGCCAACACAGCCAAAAATAAATAAATAAATTTATTTTTTAAAAAAGTATTAGGGCAAAGGTAAGCAGTTATCTGTAAAAGACAGGGGTGATGCCAGGCCACAAAAACTTGACAGCAACCAGAATGAATTGACTTATATATGTAATAAAGAAGAATTGTGGTCAGTAATGTGGAAGAGAAAAATTCGAGTCCGGGGGTAACAATGGCAATACCCATCCAACTCTGTCTGGGGCTGTGAGTCACATATTGCTATTAAAATGTGAACTTAAACTGATTAAAATTAAATAAAATTTAGAAGTCAGCTTCTCAGTTGCAAAAGCCACATTTCAGGTGCTTAAAAGTCCCATGTGGCTAGTGGCTATTATACTGGACAGTGTAATTACAGAATATATCCATCTAAAAAGTTCAAGTGGACAGGGTTGAAGAGAAATGTGTCTCCTGGCACAAGGTCTCACCTGCAGTTATACAGAGAGATAGACAGAGATGTAGATCCATATATTTGATTTTAAAATAGTCGTTCTAAATACCACTAGACATTTCAGTCATAAAACTAACTCCCTTGCTCTGATTCCACATCATCCAGCAGTATTTTAATTACATTTTAGCTTCTAACTTGTCTATATATCTACAGGGAGAGACTATGTTGCTCAGAGGACATGAATGTCTAGGTCGCTGGGCACTAATAGTTCCATTGCAGAGATAATCGTCAATCTTTTTTTATACATAGCCTCTTGGTTTGGTTAACGTGAGTCTTTCCTTGCTTTAATGAAGTTCTATTTAATAAATTGAATACCTAGTGGTGCCGAAGGTGGTGGATACAGCAGGGACTAAGTCAGTAGAGACTGGTTCTCTGTGTCTGACTGTTCTGAAACTACAAAGCTGGCCACCCCACTGTAGACCATGGCAAATTCACTGAGGCAGTGGTTCTCAGATATTGCTAGAGTGAGTTTGCTGGGGAGCTTTCTAAAATCCAGGTGGCCTAGGCCCTACTCGCAGAGACGGAGTCATTGGGTTGGGCCACTGTATTATTAGCAAGCTCCTCAGGAAGTCCTGATAAATTTACAGCAGACACTTTTGGTGCTCCGCCTGTATCCCCTCAAATACTTTACCATTTTTGTGTAACCAGTTCCCAGCACTTTCATTCCAATAGCTAGCACCTGTGTCTGTGGGTGGGTGGGCTGCTCTCGGGTTGTTGAAACCCTTTTTGCTTGGTATTAAACCAGAGGTGTCTGGAAATGTACATTCCCTTCTGTGTGCTGGAATATAAATTCTCCAGTTACATTGACCCCTGTCTAGGACAAATCTAAGGTTTAACCCACACTGTCTCTCAAATGGTCCTGTGGAATTGACCCTCCATGGGACTTACCATGGGGCTTATCATCCTGTCCTTCCTGGCCCCATATCCTCCCTTCTCTACCAATCTCCAGTTTTTTCTGGGTATATTTTTAATATTTTAATATATCAGTTTCACATGAATCCTTATCTGACACCTATATCTGAGGAACTCAATCTAAGTCAGGTACCAGTATTAGAGAGCCACTGAATTAATAAGAAGGCACTTACTGAGGCCTTATGGAAGATAAGGATGGCCCTTGTCCTAGCCTTGGTCCCATATCTTCCCATTTAGAAATTCTATAATGACAATAATAGTTTTTTGTCACATAATTTCAAACTCTCTGAGACAGACCGTGCTACACATCCCTCCTATGCCCTAAAATTTGCTACTAGACCAAGGCAGCTGCCACTCTGAGAGACTCCTCTCTGTATCACTCAGGAGGTAATAGGGGACTGGTTTCTTGCTGCTGCCTTGTAATGTATATATGCAAGAGGAAATCAAGGGCTGGCCCAGGATTGCATCCTTAAACTTTCAATTGACTAATCTGAATTTAAAATTAGCCTTTAACATCATTGGAGGATTCTTTTCCATGTGAGTGCTGTCAAATTTGAGTTCCTATTGTTTGGAAGCATTTTATCTGCAGGGAAATGTCAGCAGATATCTCAGAATTAGATAAACTCGAAGTCACATCAAGTATCTTCTGGCAGTATGTCCTGGTATCTTTGAAAAGAACTTGGTAAAACTATAGCAGATTCGGTTGTGTATAAAGATATAAGTACAATGATGATCCCTGCAAAACTTTTATAAGAGCAAAACATTGCCAATGACCTCTATATCCAACAATTTAGGATATGTTAAACAAATTATGTTATATCCATAGGACGGAATATTATTCCCAACCTAAAAAGAATATTGCCAAAAATATTTAAGGAGATGGACAAAAGTTCATGTTATAAGGTTGATAGAAAAGTGAATAAGGCATATCATACAGGTTATCCCCAATATCCATTCTCTTTTCTACACTAATTTTCTACCCCAATATTTGCCTAGGTACTTGGCTGCCCCAAGTAAAGACTACATTTTCTAGTTCTCATTTTTACAATGAAGAGTGACATGTGACTAAGTTCTGGCCAATAGGATGTAAGCAAAGATGGTGAGTGTAATTCCTGGGAATATCCTTGAAGAAAAAGAGGGGGAAATCTGCCTTTTCCTTCTCTTTTATAATTCTTGTTGCTGGATGTGAATGTAATGCCAGCAGCAGTTATCTTGGATTATAATGCTGGGAACAGAGACCACAAAGAGCAGAAAAATAACTTAGAAAGAGACAGGGTCCCTGACACGGTGTTGTACTACCCAGCTCCTTATACCTACCTTAGGACTTATTTGTTAAACAGAAAAAAAAAATAGTTTTATCCTATTGAAATCATTGTTATTTTTTCTTTTTTTAGCCACACTCAGAAGTAATTGTAACTGATACAAGTTACCCAACAGTGTGCTCCTGCATGGTCTAATATGACAGCCATCAGCATGTAGCTATTAAAATAAAAATTAAATTAAATTAAAATTAAAACACAGTTCTTCAGTTCCATTAGCCTCATTCCAAGTGCTCAATAGCCAAGATTGGCTAGTGGTCGCCTTATCAAACAGTGAAGATAAAGAACATTTCTATCATTACAGAAAATTCTGTTTGACAGCACTGATACACATAATGTTACATCGTTTTTTAAGACATGTGTATGCATGTGTTTGTGTGTACATGAGTGTAGAGACAGAGAATAGACTAAAAGATAAGAGAAATAAATGATAAGAATGGCTTTATCTGAAAGATAAGATCACAGGTGATTTTATTTTCTTTATGTTCATCAACACTATCAAATTATTTTATAATTAACATTTTGTATATTTTATTCAGGTATGATTTACATGCTTAAAACATTCATCCACTGCAATCATTCAATGATTTTTAGGAAATTCATAAAGTTGTGCAACCATCACCAAAATCTAGTTTTAGAACATTTTCATAACTCCTAAAGTTCCCTTACCCAATTACAACAAGTCCTCACTCCTGCCCCAGCCCTAGACAACTGCTCATATTATTTTTATACTATGAAAAGGATTTTTAAAGACATACCAGTTTTATCAAGTTCCATTTGTTCAGCATGAGTTGAAATTTGGGACCATATTTCATTCTGGAGCTTTTTCAAGAACTTCTTACTGTAGATTTCCAAGTCTGCATAGGACTTCATCATGGAGATGGTCTGTCCCGGAGGGTAAGATGCTATTTCTTCTAACTGGGTCTTGTTGGCCCCTTGGATGCCCATGGCAAACACAGTTACATCCTCCAGGCGGAGATTCAGTGCAGCCTCACGCACCTTGTCATCTGATGGTCTGTCAGTGACCAGGACTGCAATCTGGGGCACTCCCTGTGCCCTTCTGCTGCCACTTGATGCTGAGAAGCCTTCTCTCCTCATCTTCTCAATGGCAGCACCAGCACTGGATTTCCCAGCCCGCAGAGAAAGCTTCTGGATTTGCTTCTGAAATTCAGATTGGGTTGTGCTTGAGCTCAGAGGAGAAAAAGTCTGAACTCTGTCACTGTAACTCATAAGACCAAGCCGCAGGCATTTGTCTTTCACATCCATGGAGGAGGTGATATTCTTCAGGAAGTTCTGCAGGTTCCTTAGATTCTGTTTTGTCCCAACAGACTCATCCACCAGGAACATGAGGTCGGCAAGCGAATCTTTCTGACAGGCCCTGGGGAAGGGGACTATGGAGGGAGAAAAAGTAGGAATGTTAGTACACACCTCTGGCCCAGAATGAGAAAGGCACTCTACAGATTGTCAGAAGGCATTAGTGAAAATAGAGGCAGTCATGATGGATGCAGTTACCATTTTTTTTAGTGAACAAAGGATAAAAATTCTCAGCAAAATTTACATTGGCCATTGACTTCAGAGGATTTGCAATGCTCTTCCCTCTGTCTGAAGAATGTTTATTATGATTTTCCCACCACATCTCATCAGCATGTTCTTCATGAGCACCATCACCACCAGTATGACTACCACCACCACTACTACCACCAACAGCAACCACCTCCACCACCACCACTATCACCACCACTACCACCTCTACCTCCACCTCCACTACTACTTCTACCTGTACCACCTCTACCACCACCTCTGCCACCACCATGGTCTTCATGACCACCATCACCACCAGTATGACTACCACCATCACCTCCACCACCACCACCACCTCTACCACCACTATCCCTCATCTTCAGCAACTCCACCACCTGAACTTCCAACACTATCACCACCACCACCTCCAAGTCCACCACTACCAGTATGAACCACCACCACAATCACCACCACCACTTTCAAATGCTGAAATATAGGCATAAATTAGTCGAAATATACCTGACTTCAGGGAGCTCACATTCTATGGGGAGGACAGATAAATAAATTATGCTATTTCAGACCATAATAAATGCTAACAAGGAAATAAAATAGGTGACTCAATTGAGTTACCCTATGTTGGGGATGTGGGATGAGAACTAATTGATCTGAGACATAAAAAGTCAGGGAAGACCTCTCTGAAAGGATTACATTTGGGTTGAGAAAGATGAAGAGAAAGATTGAACTACACATTGTGTGAAAGGAAGAAGAATTCTGGCAGAGAGAAAAGCGAGAAATAGAAACAAGCAAAAGCCCAGAGTAGCCGGAGCCAATGAGTGAGGGGAACAATGATGGATGAGGTCAGAGGGAAGTAGGGCCCAATCATATGGGGCTCAGATGATCTTATTTAAATCTTTTAAATATCACCCTAGCTCCTGAGGGGAGATAATGAATTCATTAAAAAACAATTGCCCTAGTCCAGGAAAGAGATAATGGTTCTTGGACAAGAATAAAGCAGGTAAGACAGAAGAACAAGAGTAGTTTTGATACATGAATCATGAATCAGAGACAGAACAGAGAGGACTTGATGATAAATTAGATATGAGTATTGGGAGACAAAAAGGAAGTGGTGAAAACTCCTGGGTTTTTGGCCTGAACAACTGAGTGGATACTAGTGGTATCTTTTTCCAAGATAGGGGAGATAGTGGGAAGAACAGGTTGGAGGGAGAAGTCAAGAGCTCCATTTCAGACACGCTAAGTTTGGGATACTATTGAAGATGCCAGGTAAGCAGTTGGTTGTATAAATCTGGAATCTACAGGAGAGTATACCACATGCACAGAATGCCCACTCCAGGAACAGGTGGAGGAGCCAAAACTGTGCGGGGTGTAGCCAAGAGATAAGCTCAATCTTGCCAAGAACTATCCACAGGATTGTGAGCTCTAGAAGCCAGAAGGCATGTCTTACTTATTTCTATCTCTCCAGTACCTGGTACCTGGTGGGAGCTCAGAAATATTTGTGGAATTATAATAATTCTCATAAATCTACCAATGTACTCTGAACCTCACATAGTTGGCTAAAACAAACTTACAGCATGGCCCACTCAGCTCAGTATTTATTTGCAAAGAGCTATTACTATTAATGACAGTAAACTGCCAAAATCCATACAAGTCATCTCACCCATATTGTAAGGTAGATATTAATATCCTCACTTTATAGGTAAGGAAACTGAAGCTCAGAGGTTAAGTAATTTACTCAAGGTCTTTAGCAGCCAAGCCAGGGTTTGAACCCAGACTCCAAAGCCCTTACTCTTAACCTCTAAAGGCAAGGACAGGGTCTTGACAAACAAAACCTTGTTGTACTGTATACTACTGTGAAATAAATTAGGAGGAGTGAGAGAAACACAGATCAGTACACAAAGCCTTCTAAGAAGGTGGTAAAGTCCTATAGTCTTGGAGAGCTCAGGCTACCTACAGGGTTGTAAGATTTCCAAGGTCCCCAGAGTGAAGGGTCACAGGAAAGTTTTTTTCTCTGGGAAGAGAAGCACATGTGCTGTAAGAACTTGCTATTTCCCCCAAGGCAGGAAGAGTGAGGGATGGGAAGAGTGGAGGTAAAAGTACTCCCTGATGCTTCAGGGGCAGCACTAACTGTGACAGAGCCTTCTAGATACTTACCCAAACCCATTTCCTCTTCTTGCTCATAGGCCTAGACCTGATTTCTCAGCCTCACCTGCCATTAGGTGTGGCCATGGGACTAAGATCTGGCTAATGAAATGTGAGCAGAAGTAGTGTGTGTCTCTTCCAAGCTTAGCCCATAAAACCACATCTTGAGTGATGTTCCATCTTTTTTCCCTTCCACCAGCTCTATACCAATTCCCAAGGTACCTTGAAAGTAATATTTGAAGATGAAAGAGCCACCACCAACTTAATTATCTAAATAGAAGGAAGACAACTTGAACACTGGCCCTATAGCATTACAAGGGAAATAAATAAACTTCTTATGATTCAGGAAGTCTATTTGTTATTAAGGCCTAGGCTGGTCTGACTGCAAAATCAACCCATAGTGATAGCCAAGGAATTGGTGAATGATAGAGCAGGAAAAAATTTCAAGATCATTCCAACTCTCATATCTTACAAAGGAGGATGCTGATGCCAGGCTCAGAGAGATGAAATCACTTCCTCAAGTTCACAGTCAGCTAGTGGTATTGTCTGGACCTCTTGACCTGTGGTCAGGGCACTTTGTACCAAATGAGGTGGCTTCCTCAAGTCTTAGAACAAGATAGCACCCACTCAGAATAGCCCCTCATCAACAATAGAGCACAGAGGCAGCCAGGAAGATCTGTTTTGCTGGGGGCTCTTTCTACATCACTCTGGAGACAATGGCTGGGGCCCCTCATCTGTGCAGCACACTTACTGGGCACCTCCCATGACTGTGTACTGGCCTGTTTCGTCTGTTCATCAACAGTGCATGTGTAGCTTCCTGTTTCACTTTACCCTTTCTTTACTAATGCTTTCTAGGATTACCTCCCACATAAACTACTTGTACTCTAGGGTCTTCTGTTTCAGGTCTTCATGGAGAACCTGCTTAAGACATAAATAAAGCATTTTTCAAATGAGAAGCTGTAAGTCATGGGGGTAAAAGTAGCCCTCCTTTCAGTCTAGGGGATCAAGACTGAAAGTTGATGAGAAGGAGGTCTTCTGCATTTCCACATGAAATACTGAGATTTCTGGTGAGTGGCACCATAGAGATAGTAGGAGATGGCTCTTTGGACCAGATTACATGGGGATGGGACACCTCTTCAACCAAGGGATTCCTTACCTACTGTATGAGAGTGGGCTGCTACCTCCTTGTACTGAGCCGCATCCTTGAGAATCTGTGTCATGTTTTGGGAGAAAATGCTGAGATCTTGGACCGTCTGGAGGCTGTAGTGGAACTGGCCTGTGGCCATGGCCTTCAGAGTCTCCTCAGGTGTCCCCTGCAACCCCACTGAGATGATCCTCACCCCGTCACTGCGCAGCGCCTTGGAGGCCTCTTCCACGGCATCCTCGGACTCAGCTGAAGCCAAGACCACCAGGATCGGAGGAAACTGTCTCCTGTCCCTCCCGTTTGAGAAGTAGGTCGTGTGCACCTCCCGGAGAGCATTCCCAATCCGCAGGGAACCGCCCAGGAACCTGAAGTTCTTCTTGATGTGGTTCAACATGGGGGCTCTGCTCTTGAAGGTGCTGAGCTGGAATTCTCTGTGGAGCACGTTGCTGTACTGGGCCAGGCCCACACGGTACTTGTGGGCCTCTATGGGGAGGCTGCTGATCATCTTGTTGATGAACGTCTTCACAGATGGGAAGGATTTAATTCCCAGGTAGTTGGAGCTATCCACCAGAAACACCACATCGGCATACTCAGGGCCTGGCCCTATCAAAATAAAATGGCAACAAAAGCTTTGGGTCAAGAGGGACAGTTTTTGTACCTGCCTATCAGTCAGTCATCAGCTGCAGACTTCTCCCAAGAACTGGAGAGAAGGAGTGGAGGGTTACGGGTAAGGTGGCTCTGGGAAAGCCAAGGGAAAATGTCCTGAGAAAGTGGGGTACAGCCATGAGCTATTACCATTGCAGGCAATATTCACAGCAGCTGGGAGTGGGGGAGTGTGTACCTGCCTCATAAACAGAGTCTGGACAAGGGGAGGCACCAGGAGCATTGACTTTAGCAGTCATGGTCAGCCACCTCCATCCACCCAGTTAGTGATCTACTGGTAAATGTTTAACTAAGCAGGACATTTCTTTCAAAATGACCCTGAAATTCACTAGGAAGTCCTAGGGTAGCACAGTGCAGGGTTAAAAATACTTTTTGAATGATGTTTTCAGTAATTACAGAAAAACCTAGCTTTCATATTCCATATATGCATGTATGGAATATGAAAGCTTTTATATTATTTATTTTATATATATATATGTATATAAAATTTCCTCTGTGGTGTTCCTTTTATCGTTTTCTTTCATTTATTAAAGCCAAGGTGCAAACTGACCCACAAAACATATGGGTTGACTCTATTCATACAGACATGGAACATCAGGACTTCAGCAAATCAATGAATAATTAAAGTTTTTCTAGCCAGTTGTAGCATAATTCATGCATTTTGCCCATGGCTTTCCATCATCTTTGAGAGCTTACATTTACTTGATAGAATATATTGCCAACTACAAATAAATGCTGTCTGCTTTGATTTTTTAATAAAGAAATAAATTCCTTGTTTCTATTTATTAAAATAAAGATTTGTTGAGACATAAAATATTTATTTTCCTAATAATAATAAGCATAAAATGTACTGGTACCTGGGCTCTGATATGTCAGTGTTTCAGTCCAAAGGATGAGAACAAATACAATTAACAGGATCTTCATTTTGTTAGTGACGTTTTCTTGCTTTTACTCTGTAAAAAATGTTATTTACAATATAAAAAATCTCATTGTCTAACAAGAAATAACTACTGGGAAAGTTGGTTTAGAGCACAATACACTGTAAACACTGTATTTGTCAATAATGCCAGTAGTGTTTAAAACATTCATCAAGAGTTTGAGTATTTGTTGACAACAGATAGTGCTAATGTTTGCTGAGTCCTTGCCATGGCTCAGATACTTTTCTCAGTGCTTTTTAAGCATTATCTTATTTAACCCTCACAACCATCTTACTGGGAGGTACAACTACTATACCCACGTGACAGATAAGGAAACAGGCACAGGTGACTTGGTAAGTGATGGATCCATCATCCTAACCCAGACAAGATGATCACAGAGCCCAAGCTCTTAACCACTGTGCCATGAGGTTTATACAAAATATTTGGACTCAGAACCTATGTAGTCACTACTTTTAACCATCTATTTTCATGTCAACAATGACTATTTGATATGTTCACAACTTGGCTCAAAAATCCAACAGCTACCCATGTTTCTTTCTTCATTAAACCCTTGTAAGAACTGCTCCCTCATTTCTGGTTATACTCAGTTTTATAAATTACTTTAACTTCAGTATTTCTCTCCATGAGCACACAATCAGAAATCTTCATGGGAATTTACAATCTTACAGAAATTCCACCAAGTCAAAGTTGTTCTCTATTAATAGGGAAATAGATAAAATAACCAATACTCAAAAATAGAGATACCTTCAATGAGATACCAAAGGTATAAGGACTGGATTTTATTCTAGAGGTGACCTTTCCAGCGGTTACTTTGAAATTTCTAATCATGTGGGAAGACTGAGGGAATCACTGGAAACTAGATTTGGAAGTCATCCTATAGATCATTTAGACTAAACCCTACTTTGCTAAGGAAGAAATCGAGGATCCTCAGTAGTTATTGGCTGAATCATGTTAGCGATGACTTTCAGATCTATACTCATCATATTCTAATATATCATATATTTTACTTATTTATTAATTTTATTATTGAGATATAATTCACATTCTACAAAATTTACCCTTTAAAGTGGACAATTCAATGTGTTTTAGTATATTAATAGTATTTGCATCCCAGCAGCAGTGATTTTAGGAAGTTCATTCTACCACAAGGACACTGGTACTAGTTACTGCCATTTTAGATTCCTCCCTCTAACCTATTAGTGCCAGGGGACTTACCCATTCACCAGACAGTCAACACCCGGCCCAGGCACAGAGGCCCTGCAGCCAGCCACCTGTGACCGGCCTCTATCCACCAGCAGGCCGGCACCAGCCTCTGGACACCATAGGCTCCACAAGTAGCCACTGGGGACCCAGCCCTGCCCAAAAGCATGAGGCAGAGCCTGGCAACCAACTGGCATGGAGTCCAGCTCTTCTTACCAGTGTGGCCAGTAGTAAGCCCCACCACAACAGAAGGACACATGCAGCCCACATAGGGGGCACACATAGAACACATAGCTCTGGTGACCAGAAGGAAGTGTGCTGCTGGGCCCCATAAGACATCTCCTACATAAGACCACTCCTCCAATAACAAAAATGTAACTTACCTACCTAATATATAGAAATAAAGACACAGAATTAAACAAAATAAATGACAGAAAAATATGTTCCAAATGAAGGAACAAGATAAAACCCCAGAAGAAGAACTAAGTGAAGAGACATAAGCAGTCTACTTGATAGAGTTCAAGGTAATGATCATAAAGATGCTCAATGAACTCACAGAAAGAATGAATGAACACAGCAAGAATTTTAACAAAGAATTAGAAAATGTACAGAAGAACCAAAGAGAAGAATAAAATAACTGAAATAAAAAATACACTAAAAGGAATCAACAGTAGATATGATCTTCCAGAGAAACAGATCAGCAAATTGGAAGACAGTGGTGGAAATCACACAAGCTGAAAAGAAAGAAGAAAAAAGAATTTTTAAAAAATGAGGCTAGTTTTAGGGATCTCTGTGACAACATCACACATACTAATATTTGTATCATAAAAGTTCCAAAGGAAAAGAGAGGGAGAAAGGAACAGATAAATTATTTGAATAAATAATAGCTGAAAACTTCCCTAACCTAGGAAAGGAAACAGACAAACAGATCTTGGAAGCACAGAGAGTGTAAAACTAGATGAACCCAAAGAGATCCACACAAAGACAAATTGTAATTGAAATTGCAAAAATTAAAGATAAAGAGAGAATATTAAAAGAAGCAAGGAAAAACCAGTTAGTTACATACAAGGGAACTCCCATAGACTCTCAGCTGACTTTTCAGCAGAAACTATGCAAACCACAAGGGAGTGGCACAATATATTTAAAGTGATGAAAGAAAAAACCTACAACCAAGAACACTCTACCTGGCAAGGCTATAATTAAGATTTGAATGACAGATCAAGAGTTTTGCAGATAAGTGAAAGCTAAAACAGTTCAGCACCTCTAAAACTGCTTTACAAGAAGTGTTAAAGAGACACCTCGAAGTATCAATAGAAAAGAAAACACCACAACTAGAAACATAAAAATTACAAAAGGAAAAAAAATCTCATTGTAAAGGCAAATATACAGTAAAGGTAATAGATCAACCAATTATGAAGCTAGTAGGAAGGTTAAAAGACAAAAGTAATACATTTATCTATATCCACAATAAGTAGGTAAGGGATACACACAAAAAAAGATGTAAAATATGATGTCAAAACATTTAATGTGGGGGTTTCTGGGAAGATGGCGGAAGAGTAAGATGCGGAGATCACCTTCCTCCCCACAGATACACCAGAAACACATCTACACATGGAACAACTACAGAACACCTACTGAATGCTGGCAGAAGCCCTCAGACCTCCCAAAAGGCAAGAACCCCCCCCACCACCACCACGTACCTGGGTACAGCAAAAGAAAAAAGAATAAACACAGACAAAAGGATAGGGACGGGACCTGCACCAGTGGGAGGGAGCTGTGAAGGAGGAAAGGTTTCCACACACTAGGAAACCCCTTCGCGGGCGGCGACTGCGGGTGGCGGAGGGGGAAGCTTCGGAGCTGTGGAGGAGAGCACAGCAACAGGGGTGCGGAGGGCAAAGCAGAGAGATTCCCACACAGAGGATCAGGGCCGACCGGCACTCACCAGTCGGAGAGGCTTGTCTGCTCACCCGCCGGGGCGGGTGGGGCTGCGAGCTGAGGCTCGGGTTTCGGTCGGAGCGCAGGGAGACGACTGGGGTTGGCAGCGTGAACACAGCCTGCAGGGGGTTAGTGTGCCACGGCTAGCCGGGAGGGAGTCCAGGGAAAAGTCTGGAGCTGCAGAAGAGGCAAGCGACTTTTTCTTCCCTCTTTGTTTCCTGGTGCGTGAGGAGAGGGGATTAAGAGCACTGCTTAAAGGAGCTCCAGAGACGGGCGCGAGCCGCGGCTAAAAGCGCAAACCCCAGAGATGGGCATGAGACGCTAAGGCTGCTGCTGCCGCCACCAAGAAGCCTGAGTGTGAGCACAGGTCACTATCCACACCCCCTTCTGGGGAGCCTGTGCAGCCCGCCACTGCCAGGTTCCCAGGATCCAGGGACAACTCTCCCGGGAGAACGCACGGCGCACCTCAGGCTGGTACAACGTCATGCCGGCCTCTGCCGCTGCAGGCTCGCCCCGCACTCCGTGCCCCTCCCTCCCCCCGTCCTGAGTGAGCCAGAGCCCCCGAATCAGCGGCTCCTTTAACCCCGTCCTGTCTGAGCGAAGAACAGACGCCCTTCTGCGACCTACACACAGAGGTGGGGCCAAATCCAAAGCTGAGCCCCTGTGAGCTGTGAGAACAAAGAAGAGAAAGGGAAATTTCTCCCAGCAGCCTCAAAAGCAGTGGATTAAATCTCCACAATCAACTAGATGTGCCCTGCATCTGTGGAATACATGAATAGACAACGAATCATCCCAAATTAAGGAGGTGGACGTTGAGAGCAAGATTTATGATTTTTTTCCCCTTTTCTTCTTTTTGTGAGTGTGTATGTGTATGCTTCTGTGTGAGATTTTGTCTGTAGAGCTTTGCTTCTACCATTTGTCCGAGGGTTCTATCAGTCCGTTTTTTTCCCTTAATAATTACTTTTTATTTTAATAACTTTATTTTATTTTACTTTATCTTCGTTCTTTATTTCCTTCCTTCTCTCCTTTAGACAACAAATCATCCCAAATTGAGGAGGTGGACTTTGAGAGCAAGATTTATGATTTTTTCTCCTTTTCCTCTTTTTGTGAGTGTGTATGTGTATGCTTCTGTGTGAGATTTTGTCTGTATAGCTTTGCTTCCACCATTTGTCCTAGGGTTCTACCCGTCCATTTTTTTTTCTCTTAATAATTATTTTTTTTAATTTTAATAACTTTATTATATTTTTCTTACTTTATTTTATTTTACTTTATCTACTTTCTTTCCTTTTTTCCTTCCTTCCCTCCTTCCTTCCTCCCTCCCTCCCTCCCTTCTTTCTTTCTTTCTTTCTTTTTACTTCTACTAATACTTTCTTTCTACTTTTTCTCCCTTTTCACTGAGCCGTGTGGATGAAACGCTCTTTGTGCTGCAGCCAGGAGTCAGTGCTGTGCCTCTGATGTGGGAGAGCCAACGTCAGGACACTGGTCCACAAGAGACCTCCCAGCTCCACATAATATCAAATGTCGAAAATCTCCCAGAGATCTCCATCTCAACACCAACACCCAGCTTCACTCAATGACCAGCAAGCTACAGTGCTGGACACCTTATGCCAAACAACTAGCAAGACAGGAAAACAACACCACCCCCTAGCAGAGAGGCTGCCTAAAATCATAAAAAGGCCACAGACACCCCAAAAAACACCACCAGACGTGGAACTGCCCAACAAAAAGACAAGATCCAGCCTCATCCACCAGAACACAGGCACTAGTCCCCTCTACCAGGAAGCCTACACAACACACTGAACCAACTTTAGCCACTGGGGACAGACACCTAAAACAACAGGAACTACGAACCTGCAGCCTACAAAAAGGAGACCCCAAACATAGTAAGATAAGCAAAATGAGAAGACAGAAAAACACACAGCAGATGAAGGAGCAAGATAAAAACCCACCAGACCTAACAAATGAAGAGGAAATAGGCATTCAACCTGAAAAAGAATTTAGAATAATGATAGTAAAGATGATCCAAAATCTTGGAAATAGAATAGAGAAAATGAAAGAAACATTTAACAAGGGCCTAGAAGAACTAAAGATGAAACAAGCAATGAAGAACAACACAATAAATGAAATTAAAAATACTCTAGATGGGATCAATAGCAGAATAACTGAGGCAGAAGAACGGATAAGTGACCTGGAAGATAAAATAGTGGAAATAACTACTGCAGAGCAGAATAAAGAAAAAAGAATGAAAAGAACAGAGGACAGTCTCAGTGACCTCTGGGACAACACTAAATGCACCAACGTTCAAATTATAGGGGTCCCAGAAGAAGAATAGAAAAAGAAATAGACTGAGAAAATATTTGAAGAGACTATAGTTGAAAACGTCCCTAATATGGGAAAGGAAATAGTTAATCAAGTGCAGGAAGCACAGGGAGTCCCATACAGGATAAATCCAAGGAGAAACATGCCTAGACACATATTAATCAAACTATCAAAAATTAAATACAAAGGAAGCATATTAAAAGCAGCAAGGGAAAAACAACAAATAACACACAAGGGAATCCCCATAAGGTTAACAGCTGATCTTTCAGCAGAAACTCTGCAAGCCAGAAGGGACTGGCAGGACATATTTAAAGTGATGAAGGAGAAAAACCTGCAACCAAGACTACTCTACCCAGCAAGGATCTCATTCAGATTTGATGGAGAAATTAAAAACTTTACAGACAAGCAAAAGCTGAGAGAGTTCACACCAACAAACCAGCTTTACAACATATGCTAAAGGATCTTCTCTAGGCAAGAAACACAAGAGAAGGAAAAGACCTACAATAACAAACCCAAAACAATTAAGAAAATGGCTATAGGAACATACATATCGATAATTACCTAAAATGTAAATGGATTAAATGCTCCCACCAAAAGACACAGACTGGCTGAATGGATACAAAAACAAGACCCATATATATGCTGTCTACAAGAGACCCACTTCAGACCTAGAGACACATACAGACTGAAAGTAAGTGGATGGAAAAAGATACTCCACGCAAATGCAAAACAAAAGAAAGCTGGAGTAGCAATTCTCATATCAGAAAAAGTAGACTTTAAAATAAAGACTATTAGAAGAGACAAAGAAGGACACTACATAATGATCAAGGGATCAATCCAAGAAGAAGATATAACAATTGTAAATATTTACGCACCCAACATACGAGCACCTCAATAAGTAAGGCAAATACTAACAGCCATAAAAGGGGAAATCGACAGTAGCACATTCATAGTAGGGGAATTTAACACCCCACTTTCACCAATGGACAGTTCACCCAAAATGAAAATACATAAGGAAACACAAGATTTAATTGATACATTAAACAAGATGGACTTAATTGATATTTATAGGACACTCCATCCAAAAACAACAGAATACACATTTTTCTCAAGTGCTCATGGAACATTCTCCAGGATAGATCATATCTTGGATCACAAATCAAGCCTTGGTAAATTTAGAAAATTGAAATTGTATCAAGTATCTTTTCCGACCACAATGCCATAAGACTAGATATCAATTACAGGAAGAGACCTGTAAAAATTACAAACACATGGAGGCTAAACAATACACTACTTAATAACGAAGTGATCACTGAAGAAATCAAAGATGGAATAAAAAAATACCTAGAAACAAATGACAATGGAGACACGCCGACCCAAAACCTATGGGATTCAGCAAAAGCAGTTCTGAGAGGGAAGTTTATAGCAATACAATCCTACCTTAGGAAACAGGAAATATCTCGAATAAACAACCTAACTTTGCACCTCAAGTAATTAGAGAAAGAAGAACCAAAAAACCCCAAAGTTAGCAGAAGGAAAGACATCATAAAGATCAGATCAGAAATAAATGAAAAAGAAATGAAGGAAACGATAGCAAAGATCAATAAAACTAAAAGCTGGTTCTTTGAGAAGATAAACAAAATTGATAAACCATTAGGCAGACTCATCAAGAAAAAAAGGGAGAAGACTCAAATCAATAGAATTAGAAATGAAAAAGGAGAAGTAACACTTGACACTGAAGAAACACAAAAGATCATGAGAAATTACTACAAGCAACTCTATGCCAAGAAAATGGACAACCTGGAAGAAATGGACAAATTCTTAGAAATGCACAACCTGCCAAGACTGAATCAGGAAGAAATAGAAAATATGAACAGACCAATCACAAGCACTGAAATTTAAACTGTGATTAAAAATCTTCCAACAAAAAAAAGCCCAGGACCAGATGGCTTCACAGGCGAATTCTGTCAAACATTGAGAGAAGAGCTAACACCTATCCTTCTCAAACGCTTCAAAATATAGAAGAGGGAGGAACACTCACAAACTAATTCTACGAGGCCACCATCACCCTGAATCCGAAACCAGACAAAGATGTCAAAAAGAAAGAAATCTACAGACCAATATCAATGATGAACATAGATGCAAAATTCCTCAACAAAATACTAGCAAACAGGATCCAACAGCACATTAAGAGGATCATACACCATGATCAAGTAGGGTTTATTCCAGGAATGCAAGGATTCTTCAATAAACGCAAATCAATCAATGTGATACACCATATTAACAAATTGAAGGAGAAAAACCATATAATCATCTCAATAGATGCAGAGAAAGCTTTCAACAAAATTCAACACCCATTTATGATAAAAACCCTGCAGAAAGTAGGCATAGAGGAAAACTTCCTCAACATAATAAAGGCCATATATGACAAACCCACAGCCAACTTCGTTCTCAATGGTGAAAACCTGAAATCATTTACACTAGAATTAGGAACAGGACAAGTTTGCCCATTTTCACCACTCTTATTCAACATAGCTTTGGAAGTTTTAGCCACAGTAATCAGAGAAGAAAAGGAAATAAAAGGAATGCAAATCAGAAAAGAAGAAGTAAAGCTGTCACTGTTTGCAGATGACATGATACTATACATAGAGAATCCTAAAGATGCTACCAGAAAACTACCAGAGCTAATCAATGAATTCAGGAAAGTAGTGGGATACAAAATTAATGCACAGAAATCTCATGCATTCCTATACGCTAATGATGAAAAATCTGAAAGTGAAATCAAGAAAACACTCCCATTTATCATTGCAACAAAAAGAATAAAATATCTAGGAATAAATTTTCCTAAAGAGACAAAAGACCTGTATGCAGAAAATTATAAGACACTGATGAAAGAAACTAAAGATGATACAAACAGATGGAGAGATATACCATGTTGTTAGGTTGGAAGATTCAGCATTGTGAAAATGACTCTACTACCCAAAGCAATCTACAGATTCAATGCAAGCCCTATCAAACTACCACTGGCATTTTTCACTGAACTAGAACAAAAAATTTCACAATTTGTGTGGAAACACAAAAGACCCCGCATAGCCAAAGCAATCTTGAGAATGAGAAATGGAGCTGGAGGAATCAGGCTCCCTAGACTTCAGACTCTACAAAGCTATAGTAATCAAGACAGTATGGTACAGGCACAAAAACAGAAATATAGATCAATGGAACAGGATAGAAAGTCTAGAGATAAACCCACACACATATGGTCACCTTTTCTTTGATAAAGGAGTCAGGAATGTACAGTGGATAAAGGACAGCCTCTTGAATAAGTGGTGCTGGGGAAACTGGACAGGTACATGTAAAAGTATGAGATTAGATCACTCCCTAACACCATACACAAAAATAAGCTCAAAATGGATTAAAGACCTAAATGTAAGGCTAGAAACTATCAAACTCTTAGGGGAAAACATAGGCAGAACACTCTATGACATAAATCACAGCAAGATCCTTTTTGACCCACCTCCTAGAGAAATGGAAATAAAAACAAAAATAAATAAATGGGACCTAATGAAACTGCAACACTTTTGAACTGCAAAGGAAACCATAATCAAGACCAAAAGACAACACTCAGAATGGGAGAAAATATTTGCAAATGAAGCAACTGACAGAGGATTAATCTCCAAAATTTACAAGCAGTTCATGCAGCTCAATAACAAAAAAACAAACAACCCAATCCAAAAATGGGCAGAAGACCTAAATAGACATTTCTCCAAAGAAGATATACAGACTGCCAACAAACACATGAAAGAATGCTCAACATCATTAATCATTAGAGAAATGCATATCAAAACTACAATGAGATATCATGTCACACCAGTCAGAATGGCCATCATCAAAAAATCTAGAAACAATAAATGCTGGAGAGGGTGTGGAGAAAAGGGAACCCTCTTGCACTGCTGGTGGGAATGTGAATTGGTACAGCCACTATGGAGAACAGTATGGATGTTCCTTAAGAAACTACAAATAGCACTACCATATGACCCAGCAATCCCACTACTGGGCATATACTCTGAGAAAACCAAAATTCAAAAAGATTCATGTACCAAAATGTTCATTGCAGCTCTATTTACAATAGCCCAGAGATGGAAACAACCTAAGTGTCCATCATCTGATGAATGGATAAAGAAGATGTGGCACATATATACAATGGGATATTACTCAGCCATAAAAAGAAACAAAATTGAGCTATTTGTAATGAGGTGGATAGACCTAAAGTCTGTCATACAGAGTGAAGTAAGTCAGAAAGAGAAAGACAAATACCGTATGCTAACACATATATATGGAATTTAAGGAAAAAAATGTCATGAAGAACCTAGGGGTAAGACAGGAATAAAGACACAGACCTACTAGAGAATGGACTTGAGGATATGGGGAGGGGGAAGGGTAAGCTGTGACAAAACGAGAGAGAGGCATGGACATATATACACTGCCAAACGTAAGGTAGATAGCTAGTGGGAAGCAGCCGCATAGCACAGGGAGATCAGCTCAGTGATTTGTGACCACCTAGAGGGGTGGGATAGGGAGTGTGGGAGGGCTGGAGACAAAAGAGGGAAGAGCTATGGGGACATATGTATATGTATAACTGATTCACTTTGTTATAAAGCAGAAACTAACACACCCTTGTAAAGCAATTATACTCCAATAAAGATGTTTAAAAAAAAAAGAAAGAACTGTTGAATTAATTACTTAGAAGCGCCATCATTCCAACCATTTCCATTCAACTGCCTAACAAACCTCACACAGAAGCAAATCCAGGCACTTCTAAGAGCAAAAGCCACATTTTGAGTGTACTGAAATGGATAAATAATGCTGTATGCAAGAGAATCAAACTCTACCAGTTTGAGCAGCTATGTGGCAAAGCTACATTGTCAGATTGGACCATTCCAGACAAATACCCTGGAGCCTGCTCTGGCAGCAGAGGCCATGCAGTGTGGACAGTCCTGGTTCCACCTTTATAATAAGCAGAGGCTTTCCAAATTCCCTGGGCTTAGCCCAGGGAGGAAGTAGATGGTGCGGGGGGCAGGAGATCAGGCATCAGTACTCGGATCAGTATATATTTTAATACAGGCCAGGCAAATCAGGTGAGCAGTGAGGGGCCAGAGCTTCAGTTCAGTGCCACAAACATTTACTGAGTTACCATGCTGTGTAAAGCTCACTGCAGGCAACATGGGGAAATAAAAATTAAGGTGTAACCCTTGCCTAAAACAGAAGTAGAATCTTTGTCAGGCAAAATGCAACTCATGATTTAGAACCTAACTCAGCAAAGTCTTCCTTCCTCTGCAATCTTATTGGACTTTGTTTATATCATTTGTCTATATTTATCTATACATGTCTATGCATATGTATACACATAGGTGTATGTACATCCATGCACATTTCTGATAGATTATTTATTTATATATTCATTCAACAAACATCTCTTGAGTGCCAACTATGTTCTTGGCACTGTTGCAGGCAATCTGGCTTCAGTAGTGGACAAAACAGACAAAAGTCTTCACTCTTGTGAAACTTCCATTCTTGTTACTGACATGTCTGCCTCCCTCTCTAAGTAAACTTCTTTAAGCCGGGACTGTAGTGTGTTGGATACATCTTTACATGCCTAGTGGTTGGTACAGAGTGAGGACTCAGTAAGACCTAGAGATGATCATACTAAGTGAATTAAGCCAGACAGGGAAAGAGAAGTATCATATGATATCGCTTATATGTGGAGTCTAAAAACAATTGTACAATGAATTCATTTATAAAATAGAAATAGAGTTACAGATGTAGAAATCAAACTTATGGTTACCAAGGGGCAAAAGGGGGGAGGGATAAATTGGGAGATTGAGATTGACATATACACACTACTATACATAAAATAGATAACTAATAATAACCTAGTGTATAGCACAGGGAACTCTGCTCAATACTCTGTAATGACCTATATGGGAAAAGAATCTAAAACAGAGTGGATATATGTATATGTATAACTGATTCACCTTGTTGTACAGTGGAAACTAATACACGATTGTAAATCAAATATACTCCAATAAAAATTAATTTAAAAAATTATACAAATGAAATTATATGCAAAACAGAAATAGACCCACAGACATAAAAAGTAAACTCCTAGGGATAAACTAGGAGTTTTGTATTAACATATACACACTACTATATATAAAATAAATAACCAGCAAGGACCTACCATATAGCACAGTGAACTATACTCAATATTTTGTAATAACCTATAAAGGAAAAAAATCTGAAATATATATATAACTTTGTATAACTGAATCACTTTGCTGTACACCTGAAACTAACAGAACATTGTAAATCAACTATACTTCAATAAATAAATAAATAAACAAAACCAAAAAAAGGAGAGAAGGAAGTGAAGGAAGGTCTGCAAATACTTATCAAATGAAGTAAAATGAGGTATCATCTCCAATTAGGGATACACAAAGTACTTGGAAATAGAGCAGAATTTAGGAAAAGCTGCAAGAAAAAGGTGACATTTGGATTAGACTTGAAGGATGCTTGTAACAGCAAAAGGCAAAGGTGATATGAGGAGGCAGTTCTGGTGTGTATGGTGCAGTGACTGCAAAGGATCTGGACAGCAGCAAGCAGCAGTGTGTCCTGGAGGCTGCAGCTTCTGCTCTGGCTGTGGCACAGGATAGGAATGAGGTGTGGAAAACAAGAGATGTCAAGATGGTCGAGGGCTTTACATGCTCTGAGGAGCATTTGGGAATGAGACTGTTCCACTGGCAGTTGTGAGCTAATGATGGTTTTTGGCTGAAGGAATAGGGGCAATGAGAAGCCCTAGTGATGCTGAGGAAGGGCTGGTTCTTTGTGTCAAGTGAAGCTTTACTAGAGAGCCCCTTCATGTACTTTGCAACACCAAGAGGTCACATTATACACAAAGAGGAGAGATCAAGGACCCAACACAGTGAGGAGCCCATGGCTAGGGGACACAGTGCATCAGCACAAGGAAACAGATTCTCAAGTTTTCTTATTTGGGGAATGTCTGATATTCCATTATAAGGACACCTTCATCAGAACAAATCAGATTAAGACTGAAGGCAGGAATTCTTATGCCACCATCTCCTAAAACCAAGATAAATAAGGTGTATCAGAAACATGGACAGCAACTTAATTAGCAAATCTACCAGCTATCACTCGCCCAGTCAGTACCCAGCACTGCCATGTACAGATCATGGAACTGTTACAGATTCATAGGCACAAAGAGTAAAATGCATAAAGCTTTCCCTCCAAGAGCATACAGTCTGCTTGGGGAGCCAGGGTAGTCGTGTGAAAAGATAAAATACAGTGAATATTTCTTGAAAAAATAAATAAGCATGGTACTTCGGAATAAATTATGAAGAATTCAGTTAGAATGAAGTTTAAAGAATAAGATATAACACTTTATGAAGAAATAGCAAAAGGAAACATACAAAAACACTTGATATACTCTAAGGGGATCTACAACTTTGATCAGGGGTGGTGAAAAGAATATTGAGGAATCGGAACTTATAATCCAAATCGTGAGTTCCTTCCTGAGACTTGATTCCTAATTTATAAAACAAGAGGTCTGGACTTCACTATAAAATGTCCTTATTTTGTGAATTAGAACCTAGTTCTTCTGGGATTGATTGCAGGCTCTACTGAAGATCTGAAATGGGGTCCACCCATCCCCACAAAGTCTGCACCTTTCAGTCATGGCAGTCATCCTCCTTTCCAGAAAACACTGGTACATCCAGAAGACTCCTCTAAGAGACCCCCAAACATCTGAGATTTATATTTTTCAGGTATTCTTACCCATCCATCATCCAATCCATAAGATTCTCACACACCAGATTTTTTTGAATAAACATCTCCAGAGTGAAAATTGTCTTGCTTATCTTTCTAATACTTCCATTTGCCAAAACTTCCCATGGGAATAAATGACATTGGACTATAGATGCCCTCCAAATCATGAAGCCCAAAAGTTAGTATCATCTACATCTACATTCTCAATGCTTGATTTTCACTGGGTTTCAGTTTGCTTTAGTGTGGTTGTTTGATCTCCTTGGGGTCTGAGAGTGTGCCTCATCACTGGTGGTGCTGCTGAGAAAACAGAACTTGGCTCTGTTCTTTCTTCTCTTTACAACTTCCTAAAAAGAGAACAGCTCTGGGCTCATGGTATTCAACCTCGACTGTACACTGGAGAGCTACTAAAAAACACTGATGCTTGGTCCCACTCCCAGAGTCTCTGACTCAATTGGTCAGAAGTGTGGTCTGAACACTGGGATTGTTTTAAAGCACCCCAGGTGATTCTGATCTGGGGCCAAGGTTGAGAACCACCGGGTGAGGCCATCTTGAAGCAAGCCCTCTGGGGAACTCACAGAGCTATAGTCCCAAAGAGAAGAAAGTCTGGACCTCAAAGGCCTTATCTGTAAGTTGTGGTCAATAATGGCTCTATCATTGTGTTGTTGAGAAGTTTACATGAAATCATGTATATAAAGCATCTCGTAAGAGACATCTGTTGATTTTGTTTGACCAATGTTCATTACTTTTCCTGTGGAACCCCTTTCCCCATTTTCAATCCCCATAGTTGCTGGAATCATGATCTCACCCCTAATTCAGGGAAGCACACCTGACCTAAGCAAGCATTGATATGGTCATCATGATTGACCCAAGGATGAGCACCTGACCTAGACCATCAGAGCCAATAAGCATCAGCCAATATATAGGTTTTTGCTAGACCTATTGAAAAAAGAAGTTCTTTTGCTGCTGAGGTTGCAAAACTGGTGGGATATAAGCCTGCAGCTTCTAGGGTTATCTTGCCACCATGAAGGAGAACCCCAAGATCAAGAGAGACATGTTTGTGATGACATCAACATCTTGATCAGCCTGACCAATCCCTGGACTTTTATAGGTATCTTAGCCAATAAATCCCATTTTGTGATTGGGCTAGTTTGAAAATTCACAAGTGAAAGAATGCTGTCCAACATGCACTTGGTAAATTTTGATGATGCTTTGATACCAGACCTGCTGGGAAATCCAAGACTGAGACATTTCTGATGGTTCCTTCGTGCTGCAACTCTGCAGAACCAGACTCACTGGAGAGCTCTCAAATTCCCAGTCCCTCTATAGCTGACTAAACACCATAGCATCCACACTGTTTTTCTCTCTGCCCCAAGACTGAACAGTCCTTGTCTTAAGTACACATTTAAATTTCAACTACACTTCAAGACCTGCCTAGCCTAGTCTGCTCTTTGACTACTGCAGCCTCATCCACCTTCCACATTCCCATCTGCCTCCAAAACAGTCAGGTCTATAACATTATTTTTAACAGCCAATGTGCATATTTCATTCAGCCTTACTGTTTATTTCTGTACACATGATTTGTTGTCCATCTTTAGTGTAAGTTTTAAAAGAAGGGACCATATTTTCCTTTACTTTGGGGTTCTCCTGATACAATGCAAAGCAAGTAAATGTTTGCTAAATTTAATTAAATGGATACAGTAATTTAGGAGGTAAAGGTCCAGTTAAGTAGGTAGAATATAATCCCAATTTTTTAAAATGTTGAATGCTTTTATTCCTTGGATATGGTGTTGAGGATATAATATTTAGTTCATTCTTAAATTAAAAATTATTTTTTCCCAAGTAAAGCAACATAAATTTGAGGGGGAAAATATCAAACATATGATGCGGTTCCCCAGGACAGTGCCAATTTATGCCACTTGTCCAAGTGTAGTGAGTTAGCAGTACTTTCTTTCTTTCTTTCAACCCCCTAGGGCTGCCTGTTTCCTGTCTGGCATGTAGGAGCTTGGAAGGCAACACTCCATCCTAACAACAAGTAAGAAGCTGAAGAAACTGAAAGTCATTACCTCTTAGATCCATCAGAGAAGTGAGGTCTCAGGGCAAGCCACTGCCCCAAATTGGTGAGACAGACAGGTGGATAGAGAGAATCATGACTTACCAGTGCAGAAACCCACATGCAAGAACCTCTGTGGAAACTTCTGTGGGAACCAGTGCCCGGGTTGAGGAACTTGAACTATGATTGACAAATTACTGGAGGCTCAGTGAGGACAAATCTGAGAGTTAAAAATTCCAGGGTATGGCCCACAGTTAGAGTGGCAGCCACACTTGTAAGTTTTACCTCCTATAGCTCTACCAGGTTCTCACAGTGAAGATCTGAGAAAAATTCCCTTGTGCTTCCAGCAGGGAGAGGTGAAAAATAGCCATTTTGAAATATTCGAAACAGTTCTAGTCTTCTTAACAAAACCTACCCTCAGCAGAAACTGTTTTACCAGAGTCTAACCACATGGGATTTTACTAGAATTTAACCAACAACTTCAAGCCCCTAGTAGCCATCCTCTCCCACCTAAGGGGGTGAAAAACTCCTGAGAATCACCTGTGAAGTTCACAGTTCAAGAAGACAGGCTCACTGAAAGACTGAGACCTAATTACAGGACTATAGCATGCTTCCCGTCCCTCCATGGCTCACCACCACATCACTAAATACTTACTGCAGTTCCTTTTATCCACTAGGTCTTATTCAGCTTTCAGCAAAAAATAATAAGGCATGATAAGAAGCAAAAAACACAGTTGGAAGGGACAGACCAAGCATCAGAACCAGACTCATATATGGCAAGGATGCTGGAATTATCAGAGCAAGAATTTAAAATAACAATGATTTTTTAAAATTTGAAGATCTATGGCTTTATTCAACAATTCATGAATTGTGAAGCATCCCATCTAGTAAATAGGAGGACTCTCTGAAAATAAAAATGGTTAATATGCTAAAGACTGTAATGGAAAAAGTAGACAGTTTGCAAGAGCAGATGGGTAATGTAAGCAACAAATGCAAGAGGTCAGAAACACTGTAACAGAAATGAAGAATGTCTTTGATGGGCTCATTAGTAGACTGGACACAGCTAAGGAAAGAATCTCTGAGCTTGAGGATATATTGATTGAAACTTTCAAAAATGAAAAGCAAAGAAAAAATGAAACATTACATGTAAGAACTGGGGGACAACTATGAAACGTGTAATATATGTGTAGTGGAAATACCAGCAGGAGAAGAAAGAAAGGAACAGAAGTATTTGAAACAATAATGACTGAGAATTTCCCCCAAGTTAATGTCAGACACCAAACCACAGATGCAGGAATCTCAAAGAACACCAAGCAGGAAAATCGCCAAAAACAAACAAACAAACAAGCAAACACATTATAGAGGAACAAAGATAAGCATTACATGTGACTTCTCAGTAATCACATGAGCAAGATGAGATTGGAGTGCACTATTTTAAACGTAGACAGAAAAAGATCCACCAACCTGGAATTTTGCACCCTGTGAAACTATCTTCAAGAGTGAAGGAAAAATAAAGACTCTCAAACAAACAAAAAAATAATTAAGAGAATTTGTCACTAGTGTACCTGCTTTTCAAGAAATGTTCAAAGAAGCTCTTCAGTGATAAGAAAAATAATATAGGTCAGAAACTTGGATCTACATAAAAATGCAAATTTTGTTTTAATCAGATACAGTAAGATGTACAGACACAAAAATTATTGTTATGAAGGAAGAAGTTTTTATTTTACTCACAGCCCCCTAGAAGCAGGAGGCATAGCACACCATGCAGGGCCACACAGGGAAGCACTGGGCAGACATGAGCAGGCAGAGAGAGGAGGGTGAGAACCTTATTGTGGTTTTCCTGGGGGGGCAATGGGCAGGGAAAGGCAAGCAAGGTAAACAGACTTAGAAGTGGGTAGTTTGAGGATTCTCAGTGAGATCAAGGTGGTAGGAGTGGTCCCTAGTTGCCTAGCACATGGTCCTGGGGGGTTAGGAGAGAGGGAAGTGTCCCAGAGTTCAAGAGACCAATAAGAGGAGGCAGGAGGGGGTGTGGACTCAGGATTCATTGGTTTGTACATCTAAGGAGTGCTTGCAGGCAAGTCCTTACTATTTCTAGGAATTAGTTAATCCTGGAGAAGGGCAGTCCCTCCTTGGATCAGCAAGGTCTCAGATGCCAGAGCATCAGGAATACAGAACTCACTACTATATATAAAATAGATAACAAATAAGGACCTACTGTATGGCAGAGGGAACTATACTCAATATTTTTAATAACCTATAAGGGAAAAGAATCTATCTACATATATAGATATAGATATAGATAGATCTATCTATCTATCATCTATCTAACTATCTGAATCACTTTGCTGTACACCTGACACTAAAACAACAGTGTAAATCAACTATACTTCAATTAAAAAAAGAAAGGAGGGGGGACCTTGAAGATGGCGGAAGAGTAAGACGCGGAGATCACCTGCCTCCCCACAGATACACCAGAAATACATCTACACGTGGAACAACTCCTACAGAACACCTACTGAAGGCTGGCAGAAGACCTCAGACCTCCCAAAAGGCAAGAAACTCCCCACGTACCTGGGTAGGGCAAAAGAAAAAAAGAAAAAAACAGAGACAAAAGAATAGGGATGGCACCTGCACCAGTGGGAGGGAGCTGTGAAGGAGGAAAAGTTTCCACACACTAGGAAGCCCCTTCACGGGCGGAGACTGCGGGAGGCGGAGGCAGGAGCTTTGGAGCCACGGAGGAGAGCACAGCAACAGGGGTGCGGAGGGCAAAATGGGGAGATTCCCGCACAGAGGATCGGCGCCGACCGGCACTCACCAGCCCGAGAGGCTTGCTGCTCACCCACCGGGGCGGGCGGGGCTGCGAGCTGAGGCTCGGGTTTCGGTTGGAGCGCAGGGAGACGACTGGGGCTGGCGGCTTGAACATAGCCTGAAAGGGTTAGTGCACCACGGCTAGCCAGGAGGGAGTCCGGGGAAAAGTCTGCACCTGCCGAAGAGGCAAGAGACTTTTTCTTCCCTCTTTGTTTCCTGGCGCGCGAGGAGAGGGGTTTAAGAGCGCTGCTTAAAGGAACTCCTGAGACGGGCGCGAGCCGTGGCTAAAAGAGCGAACCCCAGAGACGGGCGCGAGCCGCGGCTAAAAGCACGGACCCCAGGGACGGGCGGGAGACGCTAAGGCTGCTGCTGCCACCACCAAGGGGCCTGTGTGCGAGCACAGGTCACTATCCCCACCCCTCTTCCGCGGAGCCTGTGCAGCCCGCCACTGCCAGGTTCCCGGGATCCAGGGACAACTTCCCCGGGAGAACGCACGGCGGGCCTCAGGCTGGTGCAATGTCACGCTGGCCTCTGCTGCCGCAGGCCCGCCCCGCATGCAGTGCCCTTCCCTCCCCTCCCCCCGGCCTGAGTGCGCCAGAGCCCCCGAATCAGCGGCTCCTTTAACCCCGTCCTGTCTCAGCAAAAAACAGATACCCTCCAGCGACCTACACGCAGAGGCAAGGCCAAATCCAAAGCTGAGCCTCTGTGAGCTGTGAGAACAAAGAAGAGAAAGGGAAATTTCTCCCAGCAGCCTCAGAAACAGCGGATTAAAGCTCCACAATCAACTTGATATACCCTGCATCTGTGGAATACATGAATAGACAACGAATCATCCCAAATTGAGGAGGTGGGCTTCGAGAGCAAGATCTATGAATTTTTCCCCTTTTCCTCTTTTTGTGAATGTGTATGTGTATGCTTCTGTGTGAGATTTTGTCTGTATAGTTTTGCTTCCACCATTTGTCCTAGGGTTCTATCCGTCCATGTTTTTTTTAAATTTCTTTTCTTAATAATTAATTTTAATAACTTTATTATACTTTTCTTTCTTTCTTTCTTTCTTTCTTTCTTTCTTTCTTTCTTTCTTTCTTTCTTTCTTTCTTTCCTTCCTTCCTTCCTTCCTTCCTTCCTTCCCTCCTTTAGACAATGAATCATCCCAAATTGAGGAGGTGGTCTCTGAGAGCAAGATTTATGATTTTCCCCCCTTTACCTCTCCTTGTGAGGGTGTATGTGTATGCTTCTGTGTAAGATTTTGTCTGTATAGCTTTGTTTCCAACATTTGTCCTAAGGTTCTATCCGTCCCCTTCTTTTTTTCTAAATAATTATTTTTTAATTCAATAACCTTATTATACTTTATTTTATTTTACTGTATCTTCTTTCTTTCTGTCTTTTTTCCTTCCTTCCCTCCTTCCTTCCTCCCTCCCTCCCTCCCTCCCTCCTTCTTTCCTTCTTTGCTTCTTTCTTTCTTTCTTTCTTTCTTCCTTCCTTCCTTCCTTCCTTCCCTCCCTTCTTTCTTTCTTTCTTCATACTTCTACTAATTCTCTCTACTTTTTCTCCCTTTTATTCTCAGCTGTGTGGATGAAAGGCTCTTGGTGCTCCAGCCAGGAGTCAGGGCTCTGCCTCTGAGGTGGGAGAGCCAACTTCAGGACACTGGTCAACAAAGGACCTCCCAGCTCCACATAATATCAAATGGTGAAAATCTCCCAGAGACCTCCATCTTAACACCAGCACCCAGCTTCACTCAACGACCAGCAAGCTACAGTGCTGGACAACCTATGCCAAACAACTAGCAAAACAGGAACACAACCCCACCCATTAGCAGAGAGGCTGCCAAAGATCATAATAAGGCCACAGACACCCTAAAATACGCCACCAGACGTGAACCTGCCCACTAGAGAGACAAGATCCAGCCTCATCCACCAAAACACAGGCACTAGTCCCCTCCACCAGGAAGCCTACACAACCCACTGAACCAACTTTAGCCACTGGAGACAGACATCAAAAACAGCGGGAACTACGAACCTGCAGCCTGCAAAAAGGAGACCCCAAACACAGTAAGATAAGCAAAATGAGAAGACAGAAAAACATGCAGCAGATGAAGGAGCCAGATAAAAACCCACCAGACCTAACAAATGAAGAGGAAATAGGCAGTCTACCTGAAAAAGTATTCAGAATAATGATAATAAGGATGATCCAAAAACTTGGAAATAGAATGGACAAAATGCAAGAAACATTTAACAAGGACCTAGAAGAAATAAAGATGAAACAAGCAGCGATGAACAACACAATAAATGAAATTAAAAGTACTCTAGATGGGATCAATAGCAGAATAACTGAGGCAGAAGAACGGATAAGTGACCTGGAAGATAAAATAGTGGAAATAACTACTGCAGAGCAGAATAAAGAAAAAAAGAATGAAAAGAACTGAGGACAGTCTCAGAGACCTCTGGGACAACATTAAATGCACCAAGATTCAAATTATAGGGGTTCCATAAGAAGAAGAGAAAAAGAAAGGGACTGAGAAAATATTTGAAGAGATTATAGTTGAAAACTTCCCTAATATGGGAAAGGAAATAGTTAATCAAGTCCAGGAAGCACAGAGAGTCTCATACAGGATAAATACAAGGAGAAATACGCCAAGACATATATTAATCAAACTGTCAAAAATTAAATACAAAGGAAGCATATTAAAAGCAGCAAGGGAAAAACAACAAATAACACACAAGGGAATCCCCATAAGGTTAACAGCTGATCTTTCAGCAGAAACCCTACAAGCCAGAAGGGAGTGGCAGGAAATACTGAAAGTGATGAAGGAGAAAAACCTGCAACCAAGACTACTCTACCCAGCAAGGATCTCTTTCAGATTTGATGGAGAAATTAAAAACTTTACAGACAAGCAAAAGCTGAGAGAGTTCACACCAACAAACCAGCTTTACAACAAATGCTAAAGGATCTTCTCTAGGCAAGAAACACAAGAGAAGGAAAACACCTACAATAACAAACCCAAAACAATTAAGAAAATGGGAATAGGAACATACATATCGATAATTACCTTAAATGTAAATGGATTAAATGCTCCCACCAAAAGACACAGATTGGCTGAATGGATACAAAAACAAGACCCATATATATGCTGTCTACAAGAGACCCACTTCAGACCTAGAGACACATACAGACTGAAAGTGAGGGGATGGAAAAAGATATTCCATGCAAATGGAAATCAAAAGAAAGTTGGAGTAGCAATTCTCATATCAGACAAAATAGACTTTAAAATAAGGACTATTAGAAGAGACAAAGAAGGGCACTACATAATGATCAAGGGATCGATCCAAGAAGAAGATATAACAATTGTAAATATTTATGCACCCAACATAGGAGCACCTCAATACATAAGGCAAACACTAACAGCCATAAAAGGGGAAATCGACAGTAACACATACATAGTAGGGGACTTTAACACCCCACTTTCACCCATGGACAGATCATCCAAAATGAAAATAAATAAGGAAACACAAGCTTTAAATGATACATTAAAAAAGATGGACTTAATTGATATTTATAGGACACTCCATCCAAAAACAACAGAATACAAATTTTTTCTCAAGTGCTCATGGAACATTCTCCAGGATAGATCATATCTTGGGTCACAAATCAAGCCTTGGTAAATTTAGAAAATTGAAATTGTATCAAGTATCTTTTCCGACCACAACGCCATAAGACTAGATATCAATTACAGGAAAAGATCTGTAAAAAACACAAACACATGGAGGCTAAACAATACACTACTTAATAACGAAGTGATCACTGAAGAAATCAAATAGGAAATTTAAAAAATACCTAGAAACAAATGACAATGGTGACACAATGACCCAAAACATATGGGATGCAGCTAAAGCAGTTCAAAGGGGGAAGTTTATAGCAATACAAGCCCACCTTAAGAAGAAGGAAATATCTCAAATAAACAACCTAACCTTGCACCTAAAGCAATTAGAGAAAGAAGAACAAAAAAACCCCAAACCTAGCAGAAGGAAAGAAATCATAAAGATCAGATCAGAAATAAATGAAAAAGAAATGAAGGAAACAATAGCAAAGATCAATAAAACTAAAAGCTGGTTCTTTGAGAAGATAAACAAAATAGATAAACCACTAGCCAGACTCATCAAGAAAAAAAGGGAGAAGACTCAAATCAATAGAATTAGAAATGAAAAAGGAGAAGTAACAACTGACACTGCAGAAATAAAAAAGATCATGAGAGATTACAAGCAACTCTATGCCAAGAAAATGGACAATCTGGAAGAAATGGACAAATTCTTAGAAATGCACAACCTGCCAAGACTGAATCAGGAAGAAATAGAAAATATGAACAGACCAATCACAAGCACTGAAATTGAAACTGTGGCTTAAAATCTTCCAATTAAAAAAAGCCCAGGACCAGATGGCTTCACAGGCGAATTCTGTCAAACATTTAGAGAAGAGCTAACACCTATCCTTCTGAAACTCTTCCAAAATATAGCAGACGGAGGAACACACCCAAACTCCTTCTACAAGGCCACCATCACCTTGATACCAAAACCAGACAAGGATGTCACAAAGAAAGAAAACTACAGGCCAATATCACTGATGAACATAGATGCAAAAATCCTCAACAAATACTAGCAAACAGAATCCAACAGCACATTAAAAGGATCATACACCATGGTCAAGTGGGGTTTATTCCAGGAATGCAAGGATTCTTCAATATATGCAAATCTATCAATGTGATACACCATATTAACAAATTGAAGGAGAAAAACCATATGATCATCTCAATAGATGCAGAGAAAGCTTTTGACAAAATTCAACACCCATTTATGATAAAAACCCTGCAGAAAGTAGGCATAGAAGGAACTTTCCTCAACATAATAAAGGCCATATATGACAAGCCCACAGCCAACATCATCCTCAATGGTGAAAAACTGAAAGCATTTCCACTAAGATCAGGAACAAGACAAGGTTGCCCACTTTCACCACTCTTATTTAACATAGTTTCAGAAGTTTTAGCCACAGCAGTCAGAGAAGAAAAGGAAATAGGAATCCAAATCAGAAAAGAAGAAGTAAAGCTGTCACTGTTTGCAGATGACATGATACTATACATAGAGAATCCTAAAGATGCTACCAGAAAACTACTAGAGCTAATCAGTGAATTTGGTAAGGTAGCAGGATACAAAATTAATGCACAGAAATCTCTGGCATTCCTATGTACTAATGATGAAAAATCTGAAAGTGAAATCAAGAAAACACTCCCATTTACCATTGCAACAAAAAGAATAAAATATCTAGGAATAAACCTACCTAACGAGACAAAAGACCTGTATGCAGAAAATTATAAGACACTGATGAAAGAAATTAAAGATGATACAAATAGATGGAGAGATATACCATGTTCTTGGATTGGAAGAATCAACATTGTGAAAATGACTCTACTGCCCAAAGCAATCTATAGATTCAATGCAATCCCTATCAAACTACCACTGGCATTTTTCACAGAACTAGAACAAAAAATTTCACAATTTGTATGGAAACACAAAAGACCCCGAATAGCCAAAGCAATCCTGAGAACGAAAAACAGAGCTGGAGGAATCAGGCTCCCTGACTTCAGACTATACTACAAAGCTACAGTAATCAAGACAGTATGGTACAGGCACAAAAACAGAAAGATAGATCAATGGAACAGGATAGAAAGCCCAGAGATAAACCCACGCACATATGGACACCTTATCTTTGATAAAGGTGGCAGGAATGCACAGTGGAGAAAGGACAGCCTGTTCAATAAGTGGTGCTGGGAAAACTGGACAGATACATGTAAAATTATGAGAGTAGATCACTCCCTAACACCATACACAAAAATAAGCTCAAAATGGATTAAGGCCTAAATGTAAGCCTAGAAACTATCAAACTCTTAGAGGAAAACATAGGCAGAACACTCTATGACATAAATCACAGCAAGATCCTCTGACCTACCTTCTAGAGTAATGGAAATAAAAACAAAAATAAACAAATGGGACCTAATGAAACTTCAAAGCTTTTGCACAGCAAAGGAAACCATAAACAAGACTAAAAGACAACCCTCAGAATTGGAGAAAATATTTGCAAATGAAGCAACTGACAGAGGATTAATCTCCAAAATTTACAAGCAGTTCATGCAGCTCAATAACAAAAAAACAAACAACCCAATCCAAAAATGGGCAGAAAACCTAAATAGACATTTCTCCAAACAATATATACAGACTGCCAACAAACACATGAAAGAATGCTCAACATCATTAATCATTAGAGAAATGCTAATCAAAACTACCATGAGATATCATCTCACACCAGTCAGAATGGCCATCATCAAAAAATCTAGAAACAATAAATGCTGGAGAGGGTGTGGAGAAAAGGGAACCCTCTTGCACTGCTGGTGGGAATGTGAATTGGTTCAGCCACTATGGAGAACAGTATGGAGGTTCCTTAAAAAACTACAAATAGAACTACCATATGACCCAGCAATCCCACTACTGGGCATATGCCCTGAGAAAACCATAATTCAAAAAGATTCATGTACCAAAATGTGCATTGCAGCTCTATTTACAATAGCCTGGAGATGGAAACAACCTAAGTGCCCATCATCGGATGAATGGATAAAGAAGATGTGGCACATATATATGATGGGATATTACTCAGCCATAAAAAGAAACGAAATTGAGCTATTTGTAATGAGGTGGATAGACCTAGAGTCTGTCATACACAGTGAAGTAAGTCAGAAAGAAAAAGACAAATACCGTATGCTAACACATATATATGGAATTTAAGAAAAAAAATGTCATGAAGAACCTAGGGGTAAGACAGGAATAAAGACACAGACCTACTGGAGAACTAACTTGAGGATATGGGGAGGGGGAAGGGTGAGCTGTGACAGGGCGAGAGAGAGGCATGGACATATACACACTAACAAACGTAAGGTAGATAGCTAGTGGGAAGCAGCCACATGGCACAGGGATATGGGCTCGGTGCTTTGTGACCGCCTGGAGGGGTGGGATAGGGAGGGTGGGAGGGAGGGAGATGCAAGAGGGAAGAGATATGGGAACATATGTATATGTATAACTGATTCACTTTGTTATAAAGCAGAAATTAACACACCATTGTAAAGCAATTATACCCCAATAAATATGTTTAAAAAAGTATAACTATGAATCATAGAATTTAAATTTAGTATGAATAGAGAAGAATGGCAAACTATATTGAAGCTACGTGGAATTATGTTTATAGACAGCAGGAAGAGAAAATAAAAATGTAAACATTGTTTGATAGAAAAAAAAGAAAGGAATACAGAACATAAGAAAATACAATTAATACAAGAGCAATGGAGAAGGAACAAGTGAAGTTAAAATAAGAACTTATTTTTCTTATTCTTTAATTAATCTAACAGACAAGAGCTTGTTCAAAGTAGTAAATACAACAATGTATTTGATTATTATACCTTGTATATATTTGAAGTGAATGACACAATGATACAAGGGACAGGATGGAGGAGTTAGGGATACTTGGTTATTATTAGGTACTTGCAATTCCCATGAAATGATATAGTGTCATTTGAAAGAGGACTTGAATTAGTTGTAAACACACATGGCAAATTTTAGGACAACCACTAAAAAAGTTTTAAAAAAAAGGATAATTGATACACTAAGAAAGGAGAAAAAAATGGAATCATATAAAATTCTCAATTAATTAAAACATCAAAAGGCAGAAAAGTAGAAGACACAAATACACACAAAGAACAAGAGCAACAATAGAAAATTAACAAATATAGGTAGGTATAATAACCCAATTATATCAATAATCACTTTAAATGCCACTGGTCTAATTACTTCCATTAAAAGACAGAGATTATTAGAATGTATCAACAAAGACCCTATTATATGTAGTTGAAGCCCACTTTAAATATAAAGACACATATAGATTAAATGAAAATGATGGAAAAAGATATACCATGCTAAAAGATATAACCATGCTAATAAAAGAAAGCTTTGGTAGCTATATTAATTTCGAAGAGCTGACCTCTGGGCAAGGAAGATTATCAGTGATAAAGAGGGATGTTACATAATGATAAAGGGGTCAATTCTCCAAGAAGACATAGCATACATAACGATAAAGGGGTCAATTCTCCAAGAAGGCATAGCAATCCTTAAAGTATATGCACCTAACAACAAGGCACCAAAATAAGTGAGGTGAAAACCAAAAGAACTGTAAGGGTAAATAGATGAATCCACTATTTAATAGGAAACTTCAACATCCCTCTCTCAGAATTGGGCAGATCTAGCAGACAGAAAATCAGTAAGGAAATAGTTGAACTCAATATCACCATCAGTCAGCTGGATAATTGACATCTATAAAATATTTCATTCAACAATTGCAAAATACACATTCTTCTCAAGCTCACATGGAACATTCACTGAGATAGACCACATTCTGGGCCATAAAACACACTTTAACAAATTTAAAGAAATACAGCTTGTACAATGTTTGCTCTTAGGCCACAATGGAATTAAACTAGAAATCAATAATGATAGTTAGAAAATCCCAAAATACTTGGAGATTAAACAATACACTTTTAAATAACACATGGGTCAAAGAAGAAATTTTTAAAAATTCAAAAATATTTTGAACTAAATAAAAATGGAAAAACAACTTATCAGAATTTGTGGGATGCAGCAAAAGTAGTATCTTAAAGGGAAATCCAAAGCACTGAATGCATATGTCAGAAAAGAAGAGAGATCTAAAATCAATCATATAAGCATCATATAAACATCCACCCTAAGAAAAGTTTTAAAAAGAAGAGATAATTAAATCTAAATTAAGGAGAAGAAAAGAAAAAAAATTTTTTGATGCAACAGAAATCAATGACATTGAAAACAGGAAATCAAGAGAGGAAAAAAAACTCAACAAAACTGAAACCTGATTCTTTGAAAAGATCAATAAAATCTATAAGCCTCTAGCCAGGCTAACTAAGAAAAAAGGACACAAATTACTAATATCAGAAGTTAAAGAGGGGACATCACTTAGATGACATGGACATTGAAAGGACATTAAATTCCATGATTGCAAGGAAGACCATGAACAACTCTATGTTCACAAATTTATAACCTAGATGAAACGGATCAATTTTTGAAAGACACAATCTGCCAAAACACACAAGAAGAAACAGACAATCAGAATAGGTCTATATCTATTAAAGAAATTGAATCAACAATTAATAACCTTCCAAAACAGAATGAACCGGACCCAGACAGCTTCACTGGTAAATTCCACCAAATACTTATATCAATTCTTTACAATTTCTTCCAGAATATAGAAGCAGAAAGAATATTTCCTAAATCATTCTATGAAGCCAGAATTACCCTAATACCAAAGCCAGATAGAGACATTACAAAACACAACAACAACAACAAAACAAAACTACAAACCAGTATCTTTTATGAATATAGATGCAAAAATCTTCAAAAAAATGTTAGCAAGTCAAAGCCAACAATGTATAAAAAGAATTATACACCATGACAAAGTGGGATTTATTCCAGGAATGCAAGGATGGTTCGACATTCAAAAATCATTTATATGAAGTGGAGTTGGGGAAGATGGCGGAAGAGTAAGACGCGGAGATCACCTTCCTCTCCACAGATACACCAGAAGTACATCTACGCGTGGAACAACTCCTACGGAGCACCTACTGAATGCTGGCAGAAGACCTCAGACCTCCCAAAAGGCAAGGAACCCCCCACGTACCTGGTTAGGGCAAAAGAAAAAACTAAACAGAGACAAAAGGATAGGGACGGGTCCTGCACCAGCGGGAGAGAGCTGTGAAGGAGGAAAAGTGTCCACACACTAGGAAGCCCCTTCGCGGGTGGAGACTTCGGGAGGCGGAGTGGGGGAGCTTGGGAGCCGCGGAGGAGAACACAGCAACAGGGGTGCGGAGGGCAAAGCGGACAGATTCCAGCGCAGAGGATCGGGCCGACCGGCACTCACCAGCCGAGAGGCTTGTCTGCTCGCCCGCCGGGGCGGGCGGGACTGGGAGCTGAGGCTCCGGCTTTTGTCAGAGCACCGGGAGAGGACTGAGGTTGGCGGCGTGAACACAGCCTGCAGGGCGTTGGTGCGCCGCGACTGGCCGGGAGAGAGTCCGGGGAGGGGTCTGGACCTGCCGAAGAGGCAAGAGACTTTTACGTCCCTCTTTGTTTCCTGGTGCACAAGGAGAGGGGATTAAGAGTGATGCTTGAGAGGGCTCCAGGGACGGGCGCGAGCCGCGGCTAAGATTGCGGAGCCCAGAGACGGACATGGGACGCTGAGGCCGCTGCTGCCGCCGTCAGGAGGCCTGTGTGCGAGCACAGGTCACTAGCCACACGCCCTTCCGGGGAGCCTGTGCAGCCCGCCACTGCCAGGGTCCCGGGATCCAGGGACGGCTCCCCCGGGAGAGCGCACGGTGCCCTCAGGCTGCAGCGTCACGCCGGCCTCTGCCGCTGCAGGCCCGCCCCGCACTCCGTGACCCTCCCTACCCCCCGGCCTGGGTGAGCCAGAGCCTCCGAATCAGCGGCTCCTTTAACCCCGTCCTGTCTCAGCAAAGAACAGACGCCCTCCGGTGACCTACACGCACAGGCGGGGCCAAATCCAAAGCTGAGCCCCTGGGAACTGTCAGAACAAAGAAGAGAAAGGGAAATCTCTCCCAGCAGCCTCAGAAGCAGCGGATTAAAGCTCCACAATCAACTTGATATACCCTGCATCTGTGGAATACATGAATAGACAACGAATCATCCCAAATTAAGGAGCCCTGTGGATGAAAGGCTCTTGGTGCTGCAGCCAGGAGTCAGTGCTGTGCCTCTGAGGTGGGAGAGCCAACTTCAGGACACTGGTCCACAAGAGGCCTCCCAGCTGCACATAATATCAAACAGCAAAAATCTCCGAGAGATCTCCATCTCAACGCCAGCACCCAGCTTCACTCAACGACCAGCAAGCTACAGTGCTAGACATCCTATGCCAAACAACTAGCAAGACAGGAACACAACCCCACCCATTAGCAGAGAGGCTGCCCAAAATCATAGTAAGTCTACAGACACCCCAAAACACACCACCAGACGTGGACCTGCCCACCAGAAAGACAAGATCCAGCCTCATCCACCAGAACACAGGCACTAGTACCCTCCACCAGGAAGCCTACACAACCCACTGAACCAACCTTAGCCACTGGGGACAGACACAAAAAACAACAGGAACTACGAACCTTCAGCCTGCAAAAAAGGAGACCCCAAACACAGTAAGATAAGCAAAATGAAAAGACAGAAAAACACATTGACAGATGAATGGATAAAGAATATCTGGCACATATATAAATGGAATATTACTCAGCCATAAAAAGAAACAAAACTGAGTTATTTGTAGTGAGGGGGATGGACTTAGAGTCTGTCCTACACAGTGAAGTAAGTCAGAAAGAGAAAAATAAATACCGTGTGTTAACAGAGATATATGGAATCTAAAGAAAAAGTTTATGAAGAACCTAGGGGCAGGACAGGATTAAGGACACAGACGTAGAGAAAGGACTTGAGGACATGGGGAGGGGGAAGGGTAAGCTGGGACGAAGTGAGAGAGTGCCATGGACATATATACATTACCAAATGTAACATCGATAGCTAGTGGGAAGCAGCCACATAGCACAGGGAGATCAGCTCGGTGCTTTGCGACCACCTAAAGGGGTGGGATGTGGAGGGTGGGAGGGAGATGCAAGAGGGAGGGGATATGGTGATATATGTATATGTATAATTGATTCACTTTGTTATACAGCAGAAACTAACACTCCATTGTAAAGCAATTATACTCCAATAAAGGCGTAAAAGGAAAATAAAAAAGAAAGAAGCCCAGAGATAAACCTACACACCTATGGTCAACTAATCTATGACAAAGTAGGCAAGACTATACAATGGAGAAAAGACAGTGTCTTCAATCAGTGGTGCTGGGAAAAATGGACAGCTACATGTAAAAGAATGAAATTAGAACACCCCCTAACACCATACACAAAAATAAATTCAAAATGGATTAGAGACCTTAATGTAAGACTGGACAGTATAAAACTCTTAGAGGAAAACATAGGAAGAATACTCTAACATAAATCACAGCAAGATCTTTTTTGATCCACCTCCTAGAGTAATGCCATAAAAAAGAAAACTAAACAAATGGGACCTAATGAAACGTAAAAGCTTTTGCAAAGCAATGGAAACTACAAACACAAAAAGACAACCCTCAGAATGGGAGAATATATTTGCAACTGAATCAATGGACAAAGGATTAATCTCCAATATATATAAACAGCTCATGCAGCTCAATATTAAAAAAACAAACAGCCCAATACAAAAATGGGCAGAAGATCTAAATAGACATTTCTTCCAAGAAGACGTAGAGATGGCCAAGGAGCACATGAAAAGCTGCTCTACATCACTAATTATTAGAGAAATGCAAATCAAAACTACAATGAGGTATCACCTCACACCTGTTAGAATGGGCATCATCAGAAAATCTACAAACAACAAATGCTGGAGAGGGTGTGGAGAAAAGGAACCCTCTTCCACGATTGGTGGGAATGTAAATTGATAGTCACTATGGACAACAGTATGGAGGTTCCTTAAAAAACTAAAAATAGAATTACCATATGATCCAGCAACCCACTACTGGGCATATACCCAGAGAAAACCATAAATCAAAAAGACACATTCACCACAATGTTCATTGCAGCACTATTTACAATAGCCAGGTAATGGAAGCAACCTAAATGCCCACAGACAGACGAATGGATAAAGATGTAGTACATATATAAAATGGACTATTAGCCATAAAAAGGAATGAAATTGGGTCATTTGTAGAGACGTCGATGGATCTAGAGACTGTCATACAGAGTGAAGTAAGTCAGAAAGAGAAAAACAAATATTGTATATTAACGCATATATGTGGAACCTAGAAAAATGGTACAGATGAACCAGTTTGAAGGGCAGAAATAGAGACACAGATGTAGAGAACAAATGTATGGACACCAAGAGGGGAAAGCCGTGGGGGGGGGTGGCGGTAGGAGGAGTTGGGAGATTGGGATTGACGTGTACATTTATATGTATAAAATAGATAACCAATAAGAACCTGCTGTATAAAAAATAAATAAAATAAAATGAAAAATAAAATTTTTTAAAAAACGGAAGTTATTCCCTTCACATACATGTATTTATATGAATGAATTATTTCCATGCTTACATCTATAAGTACAAAAAAGAGGAATAAAACCTACCTTGAACCAAAAAAGAAAAAAACAAAACAGAACCCACCAGTTATACAGATGAAAACCCTATCAGGGCACTTGCTCCAGTGGTAGACAATTCTGAAGTTGGTCAGAGGTGGGGAATCGTCTCGCATGCAGCCAGCAGCCCCCCCGCAAGGAGTGTCCTCATTACAAGCCTGGGGCACCGTGCCGAGGCGTCTGTGAGTAAACGTGAGATGAGCCCCAGGCCAGCTTCTGCTGAACTGTTCCCACCCTTCCCAGGTAAAACACCTGAATATGTACAAGGACTTGAAAGCCTAGAGGAAGGGCCATGGAGCCACACGAGTGACAGCATGCCAGCCGACTTGGTGCCTGCAGACCAGCCAGGATGGTCCTGGCCCTGGGTGCTCTTCTGGAAGATTTCCATTTCCCTACCTGAGATACCAGTCCTGTCCCTGCCCCCACTGCTTTTTTCCTTCCTCACCTCTGCACAGGGAGAAATTCCAGCAGCAGGTATGGCTGACACATCCTCTTCTTTAGCAGGTGGCAGCCTGGCAACTGCTGCAGAAAGTCCAGCAGAGCCACACTCACACTGGGCCACCCACAAAGCTGTGGCCTCTCACTCCCTCCCACTAGCCCAGCCCGCAGACTGCTGACAGGGCAGACAAAATGCCGTCAGGCACAGCTGCAGGGGCTCTTGCTGCCTGGAGTCGTATTTATATTAATCTCAACCCAGGCACACCTGGGGATGGCTGGCCGGCACGGTCAGGCTGCCCAGGTCAGCCAATCATCACCCCTCAGGGGCTCACAGTTGCAGAAAATGGAACTTGCTGAACTGGCTGGGTCCAAGGAACAGGTGTGGGCTCCTGAGAGTCAGGATAGACAAGGGGCTGCAGCTCTGGCTTGTTTTCTAATCATTTTATCTGGCCCATAAGTGGGAGACAACTTCAAGAAAACCCTCTCCTAATGAGAGGAACCCAGGAGTCAGGGAGAGGAGGGGTGGGTGGTGGTTGGAGACAGAGGCCTGGTGCCCCGGGTGCAGTGGAAGTCTCTGGAAGACCAGGTGGAGGGAGGCCGCACAGAGTGATGCCCAGGGTCACAGACCTGTCGCAGCTGCTGTTTGTTAGTTCAAGTCCTGCTCTGAGGTGCTCTGTGTCAGCTCTGAGTGACAGGTGAGCTGGGGGTGCTCTGCAATGAGGGCTATGTGCATGGTTCCTGTGTGCCCAGCCCTGCCACGGTACCTGCAAGGGTAGCTCTGTATCCTGGGAGGGGCCTGATCATGAGAGCCCTGTGGGCTGGGGTGGGGGTGGGGTACCTGCCCAGGTGAGCTCCATATCCTCGGATTGGTCTGACCACGAGAGCACCATGGGCTGCTGGGAACCTGGTAAAGGATGTCAGGACAGTCAGTGAAGCCACCGAGGATATACCTCCAGTTGCTCCTAATTCCTACACCCTGCTGGTCATTCTACCAACCACCAGGACATGGTATTCTGTATTAGTCTTCAATGATGCCTTCTTTTGTATTCCATTAGTCCTAGAGTCACAAGAAATTTTGGCTGGTGAGTGGCAGGACTCAACATACAACTAAAACAATACTTCCGGGGCGTCTTGCCCCAAGGGTTCAAAACTTCCCACACCATCTTTGGGGAAAGCTTAGCTAAAGACCTAAAAGTTCTACCTCTGGAAAAGGAAACCCTCCTTCAATACGCAGACGACATTCTGATCGCCAGCCCTACTAAGGAGGCCTCTGAACTACCAAGCCAATAAAGGATAGAAGTTGTCCAAGAAAAAGCTCAGATATCACGGACTGCGGTGACCTGCCTGGGCTTCATTCTCACAGAAGGTCGGAGAAGCCCATCCCAGGAAAGGGAAGAAACCATTTGCAGCCTTACCCCTTTCTAAAACTAGAAGACAGCTTAGGGGTTCCTGGGGAGGCCAGGGTTTGCTGCTTCTGGATCCCTAACTACAGTCTACTAGCTGGGCCTCTATATGAAACACTGAAAGGAAAAGATGATGATCCTTTTGAATAGAATCCAGAAGTGGCCTTTCAAGAATGGAAAGAGCAGTCAATTCAGACCCTTGCCCTGGAACTCCCTAATTTAGCTAAACCCTTTGACCTTTACATTCCCGGTGAAAGGTGAATCGCCATTGGAGAATTAGTGCAAAAACTGGGACCACTTGAAATGGAACAACGCAAGAATGCCATCCAGGTAGGATAAACTACGGTCACCAAAGGGTTTGGCACACTGCCACATCTGGCCAAGATACTGGCGGTATCTAAAAACCTGGAAATCAGCAGCCCAAAAGGCCACCTCCCTCCTAAGGGAAAAGGACCCCACGTGGTGATCCTAACTACCAACCATGCCCTGAAGTTGCAGGGTTCGCTCCGTGGGCACACCGACCTCGAGTGAGGAGGCCCTCCAACTCCAACATCCAGAGAGATAACCAGGGGCAACAGGGCACCATGACGACTCGTGTGAACAGCACTTGACCTGGAGTTTCTCTCATAAAACAACAAGAGTATGTCCCAAAAGAGTAGACTACTGCTTGCAGGACTTACTTCACCCAGAGGGGAGCTAATAATCTTGGCAGGGGAACCGTATATCACACTGTCACCATAGAAAAGCCTACAGACACTGTGATGATGGTGGCCAATAAGACCGGCTGGACTCCTGTTTACTTCAAAAGGCTGTTGACTCAGTGGCCATCATGGTCCTTGATCACCACTCACCCTGGACTGTCTGGGAATTGAGCGGGCAGGGCTCTAACCCCTGGTGCTGTTTGTACGTTAATTCAGGGGCCTAATTGAAGAAAGTGCAGACTACTGGTCAGAGCATCTAGGCTGGCAGAAACGGTCAGCCTAAGGTGGCCGAACAAATGTGGGGTGGGGTGAAACCGGCCCCCACAGCGTCTCTGCACATCTCTTTCCTAGACCCTTAAAGGTCATTAGAATCTATAACACTTCCAATGCTGGTGCTCAGGCGGACGAGCAGGGAGGCAGGGGGCCTGGGGACAATCAACGTCACCTGGAGGCTGCTGGGGAGAAGTTCTGACCCTCGCCCCCGGGTATGAGGGCTCCCAACTCAGCACTCAGCAGTTACAGAAGAAGGGTCTGCACCCTCAGCACTCCAAGAATGAGGAATGGGACAAAAGGCAGAGGAGGGGTTTGTCCCCAGCAAAGCCCATTAAAAATCCCTGGGAGATAAAAATAGAATCTGGGCAATAAAGTCAAGTCTAACCTCTTTTATCCTTTGTGCTTTGTCTAATTTCACGTGCTCCTAGGGTCCCGCGTGCAGAGGTTCCACACCCGGCACTTCAGACCAGATTTCCTAGTGCAGAATGGCTGGGTCGACACCTCAGCTCCTGGGGCCCAGTGCAGACTCCGCGATATAGAGCCTGAGCTGCAGCCAACCCGGCCCTCGAGAGCTCCGCCCCCTCCCTCTCACTGACTCTGACAGGATCTCTACACAGCAGCCCAGCCCACAGCCCACGGGGTAGTGCATGCTCTCACCTCTCCATTCTCTGATCAAAATATAAAGTTTCCTTTGCTTGTGAACCAAACTCAGTCTCGATCTGTTGGCCCCAATGACACTGGGCAGGGGGACACTTGTTGGGGTCCACTCTGGAGGATCAGTAACAGAAATTGAGACTAGTGTAACTTCAATGAACAGATGTGTGAGCCAAACTGTAGTTAACATAGAGCAGTGTATAAGGCTCGGGTAAAATAAGATGTTTCTAACACTTCCATTTGATATTTCCATCACTTTATTATAAGCAAGTTCAGTGAAAAGGTTTGTCTTATTTGTCAGGTCAATATTAGAGAAACGAAGTGATTTCTTTCCAAGGATGTACATCTAATAATCTTGGTTAAAACTTCAATCTTGTTTTAAATGCTTTTCCATTGAAAATGATACCTCTCTTTCAGCTCCCCCATTTCTGAGAAGTATAAAATCTTATAATTTATTATTACCAAAGGGGAAAGGTGGGAGGAGGGATAAATTAACAGTTTGGGATTAACACATACACACTGCTATGTATAAAATAGATCATCAACAAGGAACTACTGTATAGCACAGGGAACTACACTCAACATTTTGCAATAACCTATAAGAGGAAATAATCTGAAAAAGAATAGATATTTTTATTGACATCATCTATCAATGACAGTTAAAGTGTAACCTAAGGGAAGCTGGTGGTGAGTGCTTCTGACCCTGAAGACTTCAATCATCTAAAGTTTGGACTCTGCCTACTTCCCAAGGTCCTTAATGAACATATGTGTAGCCGTAGCTTAAAAAATTCCCCAGTTTGGGTTTCGGGGAGACACTGATTTTGAAAAAGCCCTGGTGTTCTCCTTACATGAATGGGACTCTTCCTACTGCTAAAACATGTCTGTCACACCCAGAGGATGGTATACCGTCTGATCGGGAAGAGTTTGGAAAAGGCATCTCATCTCCTCATCTCCTGGTGCTCGGGTTCACCCCTCCAGCGTCTTTACTAACAGTCTCCCCACTTGGAGATGTCAGCACTGTCAACATCCTGTTGTGTACAGTTTGGAATTTGTCCAAAGGATGAAGCGGAAGGATGAGGAACAATGAGAGACAAGTCCTAGGTGTTCAGACAGGCACATGCCACTCTAATTTCCAATCAGGAAGACGAATTGACCAAAGGCTAGGGTTGCCCATGGAAACAGTATAGGGCTTGAGGAAATCCCGCTGCTTTGTGGCCAGTTCCCATAAACACAAGTTGAACGATGGAACTCAGGGGCAGTAAAATTCACGAAACTGCAGAGTTGAAAATATCCATCACTGAAAAATGTCTTGAGGAAAGTCAGAGAAAAGGACTTGTAAGCAAGGGAGAATGGCAGGAAAGGGATTTGAGGAGGTAGAAAGGACTCACCATTAAGCATAAGAGCATAACATTGCCAACATTGCAGTTGGCCAAAAAGGGTGTATGCGTTTAAAAAAAGGCTCAGCCCGCCTCACAGGAGCCAAAATAGGGCCTGAAACAATCCTGCAGGTTTGAGGCCAGCTCACAAAAGAGCAACTTAAAAAATGGCGCTCAAGGTCACTGCAATTCACAAACCTGCAGAGTTATAAATGAAAACTAACGTGCAAAAATATGTTGAGGTAAGGCAAAGAAGAGGATCTGAATGCAAGACAGAATTGCAAGAAACAGATTTCAAGAGATAGGTTGGACTAGTCTTTAAGGCACATGAAAAGCATATGAAACCCTAACCCTAACCCTAACCCTAACCCTAACCCTTACCCGAAGCCTTACCCTAACCCGTCACCTAATCCTAATCGGTACGCTAACACTAACCCGTGCCCTCACACGTACGCTCACCCTAAACCGTTGTCGTACCCTAACATGTCCCCTAAACCGTCCCGGTCAGCTGACCCTAAACCTAACACTAACCCTAACCCAAAACCTTACCCGAAGACTTACCCTAACCCGTACACTAATCTTAACCCGTACCCTAACACTAACCTGTGCCCTCACATGTACGCTCACACTAAACCATTGTCGTACCCTCACCTGTCCCCTAAACGGTCCCCGTCCCCTAACCCTAACCCTAACCCTAACCCTTCCAAGAAGCCTTACTCTCATCCGTCCCCTAATCCTAACCCATACGCTAACACTAACCCGTGCTCTCACACGTACGCTCACCCTAAACCGTTGTCGTACACTCACCTAGACCCTAAACCGTCCCCGTCCCCGTCCCCTAACCCTAGCCCGAACCCTAACCCTAACCCTTCCCCGAAGCCTGACCCTCACCAATCCCCTAATCCTAACACGTACGCTAACACTAACACGCGCCCTCACACGTACACTCCCCGAAAGTGTTGTTGTACCCTCACCTGGACCCTAAACCATCCCCGTCCGCTAACCCTAACCCTACCCCGAACCCTAACCCTAATCCTAACCCGAAGCCTGAACCTCACCCTTCCCCTAATCCTAGCCCATACGCTAACACTAACTCGCATCCTCACACGTGCGCTCCCCCTAAAGCGTTGTCGTACCCTCGCCTGGACCCTAAACCGTCCCCGTCCCCTAACCCTAACCCTAGACCAAACCCTAACCCTAGCCCGAACCCTAACCCTAACCCTTCCCCAAAGCTTGACCCTCACCCGTCCCCTAATCCTAACCCGTACGCTAACACTGACCCGCGCCCTCACACGTACGCTCCCCGAAAGCGTTGTCATACAATCAACTGGACCCTTAACCGTCCCCGTCCCCTAACCCTAACCCTAGCCTGAACCCTAACCCTAACCCTAACCTGAAGCCTGACCCTCACTCGTCCCCTAATCCTAGCCCATACGCTAACACTAACCCACGCCCTCACACATACGCTCCCGGTAAAGTGATGTCGTACCCTCACCTGGACCCTAAAACGTCCCCGTCCCCTAACCCTAACCCTAGCCCGAACCCTAACCCTAACCCTAACCCGAAGCCTGACCCTCACCCGTCCCCTAATCCTACCCCATACGCTAACACTAACCCGCGCCCTCACACGTACGCTCCCCCTAAAGCATTGTCGTACCCTCACCTGGACCCTAAACCGTCCCCGTCCCCTAACCCTAACACTAGACCGAACCCTAACCCTAGCCCGAACCCTAACCCTAACACTTCCCCGAAGCCATACCCTCACCCGTCCCCTAATCCTAACCCGTACGCTAACACTAACCCGCGCCCTCACACGTACGCTCCACTTAAAGAGTTGTAGTACCCTCACCTGGACACTAAACCGTCCCCGTCCCCTAACCCTAACCCTAGCCCGAACCCTAACCCTAACCCTTCCCTGAAGCCTGACCCTCACCCGTCCCCTAATCCTAACCCGTACGCTAACACTAACCCGCATCCTCACACGTACGCTCCCCCTAAAGAGAGGTCGTCCCCTCACCTGGACCCTAAACCGTCCCCATCCCCTAACCCTAACCCTAGCCCGAACCCTAACCCTAACCCTTCCCCGAAGCCTGACCCTCACCCGTCCCCTAATCCTAACCCGTACGCTAACACTAACGCGCTCCCTCACACGTACGCTCCCCCTAAAGCGTTGTTGTAAACTCACCTGGACCCTAAACCATCCCCATACCCTAACCCTAACCCTAGCCCGAACCCTAACCCTAACCCTTCCCCGAAGCCTGACACTCACCCGTCCCCTAATCCTAACCCGTACGCTAACTCTAACCCGCGCCCTCACACGTATGCTCCCCCTAAAGCGTTGTCGTACCCTCACCTGGACCATAAACCGTCCCCATCCGCTAAACCTAACCCTAGCCCGAGCCCTAACCCTAACACTTACCCGAAGCCTGACCCTCACCCGTCTCCTAATCCTAACCCATACGCTAACACTAACCTGCGCCCTCACACGTACGCTCCCCCTAAAGCGTTGTCGTACCCTCACCTGGACCCTAAACCGTCCCCGTCCCCTAACCCTAACCCTAGCCCGAACCCTAAACCTAACCCTTCCCTGAAGCCTGACCCTCACCCGTCCCCTAATCCTAATTCGTACACTAACATGGACCCGTGCCCTCACACGTACGCTCCCCCTAAAGCGTTGTCGTACCCTCACATGGACCCTAAACCATCCCCGTTCCCCTAACCCTAACCTTAGCCCGAAACGAAACACTAACCCTTCCCCGAAGCCTGACCCTCACTCGTCCCCTAATCCTAAACCGTACGCTAACACTAACCCGTGCCCTCACACGTACGCTCCCCCTAAAGCGTTGTCGTACACTCACCTGGACCCTAAACCGTCCCCGTCCCCTAACCCTAACCCTAGCCCGAACCCTAAACTTAACACTTCCCCGAAGCCTGACCCTCACCCGTCCCCTAATCCTAACCCGTACGCTAACACTAACCTGCGCCCTCACACGTACGCTCCCCCTAAAGCGTTGTTGTACCCTCACCTGGACCCTAAACCATCCCCGTCCCCTAACCCTAACCCTAGCCCGAAGCCTAACCCTAAACCTTCCCCGAAGCCTGACCCTCACCCGTCCCTGAATCCTAACCCGTACGCTAACACTAACCGCGCCCTCACACGTACGCTCCCCCTAAAGCGTTCTCGTACCCTCACCTGGACCCTAAACCGTCCCCGTCCCCTAACCCGAACCCTAGCCCGAACCCTAACCCTAACCCTACCCCGAAGCAAGACCCTCACCCGTCCCCTAATCCTAACCCATACGCTAACACTAACCCGTGCTCTCACACGAACGCTCCCCCTAAAGCGTTGTCGTCCCCTCACCTGGACCCTAAACCGTCCCCATACCCTAACCCTAGCCTGAACCCTAACCCTAACCCTTCCCCGAAGCCTGACCCTCACCAGTCCCCTAATCCTATCCCGTACGCTAAAACTAACCAGCACCCTCACACGTACGCTCCCTCTAAAGCGTTATCGTACCCTCACCTGGACCCTAAACTGTCCCCGTCCCCTAACCCTAGCCCGAACCATAACCCTAAAACTTCCCCGAAGCCTGACCCTCACCCGTCCCCTAATCCTAACCCGTACGCTAACACTAACCCACGCCCTCACACGTACGCTCCCCCTAAAGCGTTGTCGTCCCCTCACCTGGACCCTAAACCGTCCCCGTCCCCTAACCCTAATCCTAGCCCGAACCCTAACCCTAACACTTCCACGAAGCCTGAACCTCACCCGTCCCGTAATCCTAACCCGTAAGCTAACACTAACCCGCGCCCTCACACGTACGCTAGCCCTAAAGCGTTGTCGTACCCTCACCTGGACCCTAAACCGTCCCCATTCCCTAACATTAGCCCCAACCCTAACGCTAACCCTTCCCCGAAGCCTGACCCTCACCCGTCCCCTAATCCTAACGCGTACGCTAACACTAACCCGCGCCCTCACACGTAAGCTCCCCCTAAAGCATTGTCGTACGCTCACCTGGACCCTAAACCGTCCCCCCCTAACCCTAACCCTAGCCGGAACCCTAAACCTAACCCTTCCCCGAAGCCTGACCCTCACCCGTCCCCTAATCCTAAGCCGTACGCTAACACTAACCCGCACCCTCACACGTACGCTCCCCCTAGAGCGTTGTCGTATGCTCACCTGGACCCTAAACAGTCCCCGTCCCCTAACCCTAACCCTAGCCGGAACCCTTACCCTAACCTTTCCCCGAAGCCTGACCCTCACCCGTCCCCTAATCCTAACCCGTACGCTAACACTAACCCGTGCCCTCACACGAACGCTCCCCCTAAAGCGTTGTCGTCCCCTCACCTGGACCCTAAACTGTCCCCATCCCCTAACACTAGCCCGAACCCTAACCCTAACCCTTCCCCGAAGCCTGACCCTCACCCGTCCCATAATCCTAACCCATAGGCTAACACTAAACCACGCCCTCACACGTACGCTCCCCCTAAAGCATTGTCGTCCCCTCATCTGGACCCTAAACCGTCCCCGTCCCCTAACCCTAACCCTAGCCCGAACCCTAACTCTAACACTTCCCCGAAGCCTGAACCTCACCCGTCCCTTAATCCTAACCCGTACGCTAACACTAACCCGCGCCCTCACATGTTCGCTCCCCCTAAAGCGTTGTCACCCCTCACCAGGACCCTAAACCGTCCCCGTCCCCTAACCCTAGCCCGAACCCTAACCCTAAAACTTCCCCGAAGCCTGACCCTCACCCGTCCCATAATCCTAAACAGTACGCTAACACTAACCCGCGCCCTCACACGTACGCTCCCCCTAAAGCATTGTCGTCCCCTCACCTGGACCCTAAACCGTCCCCGTCCCCTAACCCTAACCGTAGCCCAAAACCTAACCCTAACCCTTCCCCAAAGCCTGACCCTCACCCGTCCCCTAATCCTAACCCGTACGTTAACACTGACCCGTGCCCTCACACGTACGCTCCCCTTAAAGCGTTGTCATACCCTCACCAGGACCCTAAACCGTCCCCGTCCGCTAACCCTAGCCCGAACCCTAATGCTAACCCTTCCCCGAAGCCTGACCCTCACCCGTCCCCTAATCCTATCCCGTACGCTAACACTAACCCATGCCCTCACATGTACGCTCCCCCTAAAGTGTTGTCGTACCCTCACCGGAACCCTAAACAGTCCCCGTCCCATAACCCTAACACTAGCCCGAACCCTAACCCTTCCCTGAAGCCTGACCCTCACCCGTCCCCTAATCCTAAACCGTACGCTAACACTAACCCGCGCCCTCACACGTACGCTCCCCCTAAAGCGTTGTCGTACCCTCACCTGGACGCTAAACCGTCCCCGTCCCCTCACCCTAACCCTAGCCCGAACCCAAACCCTAACCCTTCCCCGAAGCCTGACCCTCACCCGTCCCCTAATCCTAACCCGTATGCTAATACTAACCCGCACACTCACAGGTACGCTCCCCCTAGAGCGTTGTCATACCCTCACTTGGAGCCTAAACTGTCCCCGTCCCCTAACCCTAACCCAAGCCGAACCCTAACCCTAATCCTAACCCGAAGCCTGAACCTCACCCTTCCCCTAATCCTAGCCCATACGCTAACACTAACTCACGTCCTCACACGTGCGCTCCCCCTAAAGCGTTGTCGTACCCTCGCCTGGACCCTAAACCGTCCCCGTCCCCTAACCCTAACCCTAGACCAAACCCTAATCCTAGCCCGAACCCTAACCCTAACCCTTCCCCGAAGCTTGACCCTCACCCGTCCCCTAATCCTAACCCGTACGCTAACACTGACCCGCGCCCTCACACGTACGCTCCCCGAAAGCGTTGTCATACAATCAACTGGACCCTTAACCGTCCCCGTCCCCTAACCCTAACCCTAGCCTGAACCCTAACCCTAACCCTAACCTGAAGCCTGACCCTCACTCGTCCCCTAATCCTAGCCCATACGCTAACACTAACCCACGCCCTCACACATACGCTCCCGGTAAAGTGATGTCGTACCCTCACCTGGACCCTAAAACTTCCCTGTCCCCTAACCCTAACCCTAGCCCGAACCCTAACCCTAACCCTAACCCGAAGCCTGACCCTCACCCGTCCCCTAATCCTACCCCATACGCTAACACTAACCCGCGCCCTCACACGTACGCTCCCCCTAAAGCATTGTCGTACCCTCACCTGGACCCTAAACCGTCCCCGTCCCCTAACCCTAACCCTAGACCGAACCCTAACCCTAGCCCGAACCCTAACCCTAACACTTCCCCGAAGCCATACCCTCACCCGTCCCCTAATCCTAACCCGTACGCTAACACTAACCCGCGCCCTCACACGTATGCTCCACTTAAAGAGTTGTAGTACCCTCACCTGGACCCTAAACCGTCCCCGTCCCCTAACCCTAACCCTAGCCCGAACCCTAACCCTAACTCTTCCCTGAAGCCTGACCCTCACCCGTCCCCTAATCCTAACCCGTACGCTAACACTAACCCGCATCCTCACACGTACGCTCCCCCTAAAGAGAGGTCGTCCCCTCACCTGGACCCTAAACCGTCCCCGTTCCCTAACCCTAACCCTAGCCCGAACCCTAACCCTAACCCTTCCCCGAAGCCTGACCCTCACCCGTCCCCTAATCCTAACCCGTACGCTAACACTAACGCGCTCCCTCACACGTACGCTCCCCCTAAAGCGTTGTTGTAAACTCACCTGGACCCTAAACCATCCCCATACCCTAACCCTAACCCTAGCCCGAACCCTAACCCTAACCCTTCCCCGAAGCCTGACACTCACCCGTCCCCTAATCCTAACCCGTACGCTAACTCTAACCCGCGCCCTCACACGTATGCTCCCCCTAAAGCGTTGTCGTACCCTCACCTGGACCATAAACCGTCCCCGTCCGCTAAACCTAACCCTAGCCCGAGCCCTAACCCTAACACTTACCCGAAGCCTGACCCTCACCCGTCTCCTAATCCTAACCCATACGCTAACACTAACCTGCGCCCTCACACGTACGCTCCCCCTAAAGCGTTGTCGTACCCTCACCTGGACCCTAAACCGTCCCCGTCCCCTAACCCTAACCCTAGCCCGAACCCTAAACCTAACCCTTCCCCGAAGCCTGACCCTCACCCGTCCCCTAATCCTAATTCGTACACTAACATGGACCCGCGCCCTCACACGTACGCTCCCCCTAAAGCGTTGTCGTACCCTCACATGGACCCTAAACCATCCCCGTTCCCCTAACCCTAACCTTAGCCCGAAACGAAACACTAACCCTTCCCCGAAGCCTGACCCTCACTCGTCCCCTAATCCTAAACCGTACGCTAACACTAACCCGTGCCCTCACACGTACGCTCCCCCTAAAGCGTTGTCGTACACTCACCTGGACCCTAAACCGTCCCCGTCCCCTAACCCTAACCCTAGCCCGAACCCTAAACTTAACACTTCCCCGAAGCCTGACCCTCACCCGTCCCCTAATCCTAACCCGTACGCTAACACTAACCTGCGCCCTCACACGTACGCTCCCCCTAAAGCGTTGTTGTACCCTCACCTGGACCCTAAACCATCCCCGTCCCCTAACCCTAACCCAAGCCCGAACCCTAACCCTAAACCTTTCCCGAAGCCTGACCCTCACCCGTCCCCGAATCCTAACCCGTACGCTAACACTAACCGCGCCCTCACACGTACGCTCCCCCTAAAGCGTTCTCATACCCTCACCTGGACCCTAAACCGTCCCCGTCCCCTAACCCGAACCCTAGCCTGAACCCTAACCCTAACCCTACCCCGAAGCAAGACCCTCACCAGTCCCCTAATCCTATCCCGTACGCTAAAACTAACCCGCACCCTCACACGTACGCTCCCCCTAAAGCGTTATCGTACCCTCAACTGGACCCTAAACCGTCCCCGTCCCCTAAACCTAAATCTAGCGCGAACCCTAACCCTAACACATCCCCGAAGCCTGACCCTCACCCGTCCCCTAATCCTAACCCGTACGTTAACACTAACCCACGCCTTCACACATACGCTCCCCTTAAAGCGTTGTCGTACCCTCACCTGGACCCTAAACCGTCCCCGTCCCCTAACCCTAATCCTAGCCCGAACCCTAACCCTAACACTTCCACGAAGCCTGAACCTCACCCGTCCCCTAATCCTAACCCGTACGCTAACACTAACCCGCGCCCTCACACGTACGCTAGCCCTAAAGCGTTGTCGTACCCTCACCTTGACCCTATACCGTCCCTGTCCCCTAACCCTAACCCTTGCCTGAATACTAACCCTAAACTTCCCCGAAGCCTGACCCTCACCCGTCCCCTAATCCTAACCCGTACGCTAACACTAACCCGTCCCCTCACACGTACGCTCCCCCTAAAGCGTTGTCGTCCCCTCACCTGGACCCTAAACCATCCCCATTCCCTAACATTAGCCCCAACCCTAACGCTATCCCTTCCCCGAAGCCTGACCCTCACCCGTCCCCTAATCCTAACGCGTACGCTAACACTAACCCGCGCCCTCACACGTAAGCTCCCCCTAAAGCGTTGTCGTACGCTCAAATGGACCCTAAACCATCCCCCCCTAACCCTAACCCTAGCCGGAACCCTAAACCTAACCCTTCCCCGAAGCCTGACCCTCACCCGTCCCCTAATCCTAAGCCGTACGCTAACACTAACCCGCGCCCTCACACGTACGCTCCCCCTAGAGCGTTGTCGTATGCTCACCTGGACCCTAAACAGTCCCCGTCCCCTAACCCTAACCCTAGCCGGAACCCTTACGCTAACCTTTCCCCGAAGCCTGACCCTCACCCGTCCCCTAATCCTAACCCGTACGCTAACACTAACCCGTGCCCTCACACGAACGCTCCCGCTAAAGCGTTGTCGTCCCCTCACCTGGACCCTAAACTGTCCCCATCCCCTAACACTAGCCCGAACCCTAACGCTAACCCTTCCCCGAAGCCTGACACTCACCCGTCCCCTAATCCTATCGCGTACACTAAAACTAACCCGTACCCTCACACGTACGCTCCCCATAAAGCATTGTCGTACCCTCACCTGGACCCTAAACCGTCCCCGTCCCATAACCCTAACCCTAGCCCGAACCCTAACCCTTCCCCGAAGCCTGACCCTCACCCGTCCCATAATCCTAACCCGTAGGCTAACACTAAACCACGCCCTCACACGTACGCTCCCCCTAAAGCATTGTCGTCCCCTCATCTGGACCCTAAACCGTCCCCGTCCCCTAACCCTAGCCCGAACCCTAACTCTAACACTTCCCCGAAGCCTGAACCTCACCCGTCCCTTAATCCTAACCCGTACGCTAACACTAACCCGCGCCCTCACATGTTCGCTCCCCCTAAAGCGTTGTCACCCCTCACCAGGACCCTAAACCGTCCCCGTCCCCTAACCCTAGCCCGAACCCTAACCCTAAAACTTCCCCGAAGCCTGACCCTCACCCGTCCCATAATCCTAAACAGTACGCTAACACTAACCCGCGCCCTCACACGTACGCTCCCCCTAAAGCATTGTCGTCCCCTCACCTGGACTCTAAACCGTCCCCGTCCCCTAACCCTAACCGTAGCCCAAACCCTAACACTAACCCTTCCCCAAAGCCTGACCCTCACCCGTCACCTAATCCTAACCCGTACGTTAACACTGACCCGTGCCCTCACACGTACGCTCCCCTTAAAGCGTTGTCGTACCCTCACCAGGACCCTAAACCGTCCCCGTCCCCTAACCCTAGCCCGAACCCTAATGCTAACCCTTCCCCGAAGCCTGACCCTCACCTGTCCCCTAATCCTATCCCGTACGCTAACACTAACCCATGCCCTCACACGTACGCTCCCCCTAAAGTGTTGTCGTACCCTCACCGGAACCCTAAACAGTCCCCGTCCCATAACCCTAACCCTAGCCTGAACCCTAACCCTTCCCTGAAGCCTGACCCTCACCCGTCCCCTAATCCTAAACCGTACGCTAACACTAACCCGCGCCCTCACACGTACGCTCCCCCTAAAGCGTTGTCGTCCCCTCACCTGGACGCTAAACCGTCCCCGTCCCCTCACCCTAACCCTAGCCCGAACCCAAACCCTAACCCTTCCCCGAAGCCTGACCCTCACCCGTCCCCTAATCCTAACCCGTATGCTAATACTAACCCGCACACTCACAGGTACGCTCCCCCTAGAGCGTTGTCATACCCTCACTTGGAGCCTTAACTGTCCCCGTCCCCTAACCCGAACCCTAGCCCGAACCCTAACTCTAATCCTTCCCCGAAGCCTGACCCGCACCCGTCCCCTAATCTTAACCCGTACGCTAACACTAACCCGCGCCCTCACACGTACGCTCCCCCTAAAGCGTTGTCGTACCCTCACCTGGACCCTAAACCGTCCCCGTCCCCTAACCCTAACCCTAGCCCGAACCCTAACCCTAATCCTAACCCGAAGCCTGAACCTCACCCTTCCCCTAATCCTAGCCCATACGCTAACACTAACTCGCGTCCTCACACGTGCGCTCCCCCTAAAGCGTTGTCGTACCCTCGCCTGGACCCTAAACCGTCCCCGTCCCCTAACCCTAACCCTAGACCAAACCCTAACCCTAGCCCGAACCCTAACCCTAACCCTTCCCCGAAGCTTGACCCTCACCCGTCCCCTAATCCTAACCTGTACGCTAACACTGACCCGCGCCCTCACACGTACGCTCCCCGAAAGCGTTGTCATACAATCAACTGGACCCTTAACCGTCCCCGTCCCCTAACCCTAACCCTAGCCTGAACCCTAACCCTAACCCTAACCTGAAGCCTGACCCTCACTCGTCCCCTAATCCTAGCCCATACGCTAACACTAACCCACGCCCTCACACATACGCTCCCGGTAAAGTGATGTCGTACCCTCACCTGGACCCTAAAACGTCCCCGTCCCCTAACCCTAACCCTAGCCCGAACCCTAACCCTAACCCTAACCCGAAGCCTGACCCTCACCCGTCCCCTAATCCTACCCCATACGCTAACACTAACCCGCGCCCTCACACGTACGCTCCCCCTAAAGCATTGTCGTACCCTCACCTGGACCCTAAACCGTCCCCGTCCCCTAACCCTAACCCTAGACCGAACCCTAACCCTAGCCCGAACCCTAACCCTAACACTTCCCCGAAGCCATACCCTCACCCGTCCCCTAATCCTAACCCGTACGCTAACACTAACCCGCGCCCTCACACGTATGCTCCACTTAAAGAGTTGTAGTACCCTCACCTGGACCCTAAACCGTCCCCGTCCCCTAACCCTAACCCTAGCCCGAACCCTAACCCTAACTCTTCCCTGAAGCCTGACCCTCACCCGTCCCCTAATCCTAACCCGTACGCTAACACTAACCCGCATCCTCACACGTACGCTCCCCCTAAAGAGAGGTCGTCCCCTCACCTGGACCCTAAACCGTCCCCGTTCCCTAACCCTAACCCTAGCCCGAACCCTAACCCTAACCCTTCCCCGAAGCCTGACCCTCACCCGTCCCCTAATCCTAACCCGTACGCTAACACTAACGCGCTCCCTCACACGTACGCTCCCCCTAAAGCGTTGTTGTAAACTCACCTGGACCCTAAACCATCCCCATACCCTAACCCTAACCCTAGCCCGAACCCTAACCCTAACCCTTCCCCGAAGCCTGACACTCACCCGTCCCCTAATCCTAACCCGTACGCTAACTCTAACCCGCGCCCTCACACGTATGCTCCCCCTAAAGCGTTGTCGTACCCTCACCTGGACCATAAACCGTCCCCGTCCGCTAAACCTAACCCTAGCCCGAGCCCTAACCCTAACACTTACCCGAAGCCTGACCCTCACCCGTCTCCTAATCCTAACCCATACGCTAACACTAACCTGCGCCCTCACACGTACGCTCCCCCTAAAGCGTTGTCGTACCCTCACCTGGACCCTAAACCGTCCCCGCCCCCTAACCCTAACCCTAGCCCGAACCCTAAACCTAACCCTTCCCCGAAGCCTGACCCTCACCCGTCCCCTAATCCTAATTCGTACACTAACATGGACCCGCGCCCTCACACGTACGCTCCCCCTAAAGCGTTGTCGTACCCTCACATGGACCCTAAACCATCCCCGTTCCCCTAACCCTAACCTTAGCCCGAAACGAAACACTAACCCTTCCCCGAAGCCTGACCCTCACTCGTCCCCTAATCCTAAACCGTACGCTAACACTAACCCGTGCCCTCACACGTACGCTCCCCCTAAAGCGTTGTCGTACACTCACCTGGACCCTAAACCGTCCCCGTCCCCTAACCCTAACCCTAGCCCGAACCCTAAACTTAACACTTCCCCGAAGCCTGACCCTCACCCGTCCCCTAATCCTAACCCGTACGCTAACACTAACCTGCGCCCTCACACGTACGCTCCCCCTAAAGCGTTGTTGTACCCTCACCTGGACCCTAAACCATCCCCGTCCCCTAACCCTAACCCAAGCCCGAACCCTAACCCTAAACCTTTCCCGAAGCCTGACCCTCACCCGTCCCCGAATCCTAACCCGTACGCTAACACTAACCGCGCCCTCACACGTACGCTCCCCCTAAAGCATTGTCGTACCCTCACCTGGACCCTAAACCGTCCCCGTCCCCTAACCCTAACCCTAGACCGAACCCTAACCCTAGCCCGAACCCTAACCCTAACACTTCCCCGAAGCCATACCCTCACCCGTCCCCTAATCCTAACCCGTACGCTAACACTAACCCGCGCCCTCACACGTATGCTCCACTTAAAGAGTTGTAGTACCCTCACCTGGACCCTAAACCGTCCCCGTCCCCTAACCCTAACCCTAGCCCGAACCCTAACCCTAACTCTTCCCTGAAGCCTGACCCTCACCCGTCCCCTAATCCTAACCCGTACGCTAACACTAACCCGCATCCTCACACGTACGCTCCCCCTAAAGAGAGGTCGTCCCCTCACCTGGACCCTAAACCGTCCCCGTTCCCTAACCCTAACCCTAGCCCGAACCCTAACCCTAACCCTTCCCCGAAGCCTGACCCTCACCCGTCCCCTAATCCTAACCCGTACGCTAACACTAACGCGCTCCCTCACACGTACGCTCCCCCTAAAGCGTTGTTGTAAACTCACCTGGACCCTAAACCATCCCCATACCCTAACCCTAACCCTAGCCCGAACCCTAACCCTAACCCTTCCCCGAAGCCTGACACTCACCCGTCCCCTAATCCTAACCCGTACGCTAACTCTAACCCGCGCCCTCACACGTATGCTCCCCCTAAAGCGTTGTCGTACCCTCACCTGGACCATAAACCGTCCCCGTCCGCTAAACCTAACCCTAGCCCGAGCCCTAACCCTAACACTTACCCGAAGCCTGACCCTCACCCGTCTCCTAATCCTAACCCATACGCTAACACTAACCTGCGCCCTCACACGTACGCTCCCCCTAAAGCGTTGTCGTACCCTCACCTGGACCCTAAACCGTCCCCGTCCCCTAACCCTAACCCTAGCCCGAACCCTAAACCTAACCCTTCCCCGAAGCCTGACCCTCACCCGTCCCCTAATCCTAATTCGTACACTAACATGGACCCGCGCCCTCACACGTACGCTCCCCCTAAAGCGTTGTCGTACCCTCACATGGACCCTAAACCATCCCCGTTCCCCTAACCCTAACCTTAGCCCGAAACGAAACACTAACCCTTCCCCGAAGCCTGACCCTCACTCGTCCCCTAATCCTAAACCGTACGCTAACACTAACCCGTGCCCTCACACGTACGCTCCCCCTAAAGCGTTGTCGTACACTCACCTGGACCCTAAACCGTCCCCGTCCCCTAACCCTAACCCTAGCCCGAACCCTAAACTTAACACTTCCCCGAAGCCTGACCCTCACCCGTCCCCTAATCCTAACCCGTACGCTAACACTAACCTGCGCCCTCACACGTACGCTCCCCCTAAAGCGTTGTTGTACCCTCACCTGGACCCTAAACCATCCCCGTCCCCTAACCCTAACCCAAGCCCGAACCCTAACCCTAAACCTTTCCCGAAGCCTGACCCTCACCCGTCCCCGAATCCTAACCCGTACGCTAACACTAACCGCGCCCTCACACGTACGCTCCCCCTAAAGCGTTCTCATACCCTCACCTGGACCCTAAACCGTCCCCGTCCCCTAACCCGAACCCTAGCCTGAACCCTAACCCTAACCCTACCCCGAAGCAAGACCCTCACCAGTCCCCTAATCCTATCCCGTACGCTAAAACTAACCCGCACCCTCACACGTACGCTCCCCCTAAAGCGTTATCGTACCCTCAACTGGACCCTAAACCGTCCCCGTCCCCTAAACCTAAATCTAGCGTGAACCCTAACCCTAACACATCCCCGAAGCCTGACCCTCACCCGTCCCCTAATCCTAACCCGTACGTTAACACTAACCCACGCCTTCACACATACGCTCCCCTTAAAGCGTTGTCGTACCCTCACCTGGACCCTAAACCGTCCCCGTCCCCTAACCCTAATCCTAGCCCGAACCCTAACCCTAACACTTCCACGAAGCCTGAACCTCACCCGTCCCCTAATCCTAACCCGTACGCTAACACTAACCCGCGCCCTCACACGTACGCTAGCCCTAAAGCGTTGTCGTACCCTCACCTTGACCCTATACCGTCCCTGTCCCCTAACCCTAACCCTTGCCTGAATACTAACCCTAAACTTCCCCGAAGCCTGACCCTCACCCGTCCCCTAATCCTAACCCGTACGCTAACACTAACCCGTCCCCTCACACGTACGCTCCCCCTAAAGCGTTGTCGTCCCCTCACCTGGACCCTAAACCATCCCCATTCCCTAACATTAGCCCCAACCCTAACGCTATCCCTTCCCCGAAGCCTGACCCTCACCCGTCCCCTAATCCTAACGCGTACGCTAACACTAACCCGCGCCCTCACACGTAAGCTCCCCCTAAAGCGTTGTCGTACGCTCAAATGGACCCTAAACCATCCCCCCCTAACCCTAACCCTAGCCGGAACCCTAAACCTAACCCTTCCCCGAAGCCTGACCCTCACCCGTCCCCTAATCCTAAGCCATACGCTAACACTAACCCGCGCCCTCACACGTACGCTCCCCCTAGAGCGTTGTCGTATGCTCACCTGGACCCTAAACAGTCCCCGTCCCCTAACCCTAACCCTAGCCGGAACCCTTACGCTAACCTTTCCCCGAAGCCTGACCCTCACCCGTCCCCTAATCCTAACCCGTACGCTAACACTAACCCGTGCCCTCACACGAACGCTCCCGCTAAAGCGTTGTCGTCCCCTCACCTGGACCCTAAACTGTCCCCATCCCCTAACACTAGCCCGAACCCTAACGCTAACCCTTCCCCGAAGCCTGACACTCACCCGTCCCCTAATCCTATCGCGTACACTAAAACTAACCCGTACCCTCACACGTACGCTCCCCATAAAGCATTGTCGTACCCTCACCTGGACCCTAAACCGTCCCCGTCCCATAACCCTAACCCTAGCCCGAACCCTAACCCTTCCCCGAAGCCTGACCCTCACCCGTCCCATAATCCTAACCCGTAGGCTAACACTAAACCACGCCCTCACACGTACGCTCCCCCTAAAGCATTGTCGTCCCCTCATCTGGACCCTAAACCGTCCCCGTCCCCTAACCCTAGCCCGAACCCTAACTCTAACACTTCCCCGAAGCCTGAACCTCACCCGTCCCTTAATCCTAACCCGTACGCTAACACTAACCCGCGCCCTCACATGTTCGCTCCCCCTAAAGCGTTGTCACCCCTCACCAGGACCCTAAACCGTCCCCGTCCCCTAACCCTAGCCCGAACCCTAACCCTAAAACTTCCCCGAAGCCTGACCCTCACCCGTCCCATAATCCTAAACAGTACGCTAACACTAACCCGCGCCCTCACACGTACGCTCCCCCTAAAGCATTGTCGTCCCCTCACCTGGACCCTAAACCGTCCCCGTCCCCTAACCCTAACCGTAGCCCAAACCCTAACACTAACCCTTCCCCAAAGCCTGACCCTCACCCGTCACCTAATCCTAACCCGTACGTTAACACTGACCCGTGCCCTCACACGTACGCTCCCCTTAAAGCGTTGTCGTACCCTCACCAGGACCCTAAACCGTCCCCGTCCCCTAACCCTAGCCCGAACCCTAATGCTAACCCTTCCCCGAAGCCTGACCCTCACCCGTCCCCTAATCCTATCCCGTACGCTAACACTAACCCATGCCCTCACACGTACGCTCCCCCTAAAGTGTTGTCGTACCCTCACCGGAACCCTAAACAGTCCCCGTCCCATAACCCTAACCCTAGCCTGAACCCTAACCCTTCCCTGAAGCCTGACCCTCACCCGTCCCCTAATCCTAAACCGTACGCTAACACTAACCCGCGCCCTCACACGTACGCTCCCCCTAAAGCGTTGTCGTCCCCTCACCTGGACGCTAAACCGTCCCCGTCCCCTCACCCTAACCCTAGCCCGAACCCAAACCCTAACCCTTCCCCGAAGCCTGACCCTCACCCGTCCCCTAATCCTAACCCGTATGCTAATACTAACCCGCACACTCACAGGTACGCTCCCCCTAGAGCGTTGTCATACCCTCACTTGGAGCCTTAACTGTCCCCGTCCCCTAACCCGAACCCTAGCCCGAACCCTAACTCTAATCCTTCCCCGAAGCCTGACCCGCACCCGTCCCCTAATCTTAACCCGTACGCTAACACTAACCCGCGCCCTCACACGTACGCTCCCCCTAAAGCGTTGTCGTACCCTCACCTGGACCCTAAACCGTCCCCGTCCCCTAACCCTAACCCTAGCCCGAACCCTAACCCTAATCCTAACCCGAAGCCTGAACCTCACCCTTCCCCTAATCCTAGCCCATACGCTAACACTAACTCGCGTCCTCACACGTGCGCTCCCCCTAAAGCGTTGTCGTACCCTCGCCTGGACCCTAAACCGTCCCCGTCCCCTAACCCTAACCCTAGACCAAACCCTAACCCTAGCCCGAACCCTAACCCTAACCCTTCCCCGAAGCTTGACCCTCACCCGTCCCCTAATCCTAACCTGTACGCTAACACTGACCCGCGCCCTCACACGTACGCTCCCCGAAAGCGTTGTCATACAATCAACTGGACCCTTAACCGTCCCCGTCCCCTAACCCTAACCCTAGCCTGAACCCTAACCCTAACCCTAACCTGAAGCCTGACCCTCACTCGTCCCCTAATCCTAGCCCATACGCTAACACTAACCCACGCCCTCACACATACGCTCCCGGTAAAGTGATGTCGTACCCTCACCTGGACCCTAAAACGTCCCCGTCCCCTAACCCTAACCCTAGCCCGAACCCTAACCCTAACCCTAACCCGAAGCCTGACCCTCACCCGTCCCCTAATCCTACCCCATACGCTAACACTAACCCGCGCCCTCACACGTACGCTCCCCCTAAAGCATTGTCGTACCCTCACCTGGACACTAAACCGTCCCCGTCCCCTAACCCTAACCCTAGACCGAACCCTAACCCTAGCCCGAACCCTAACCCTAACACTTCCCCGAAGCCATACCCTCACCCGTCCCCTAATCCTAACCCGTACGCTAACACTAACCCGCGCCCTCACACGTATGCTCCACTTAAAGAGTTGTAGTACCCTCACCTGGACCCTAAACCGTCCCCGTCCCCTAACCCTAACCCTAGCCCGAACCCTAACCCTAACTCTTCCCTGAAGCCTGACCCTCACCCGTCCCCTAATCCTAACCCGTACGCTAACACTAACCCGCATCCTCACACGTACGCTCCCCCTAAAGAGAGGTCGTCCCCTCACCTGGACCCTAAACCGTCCCCGTTCCCTAACCCTAACCCTAGCCCGAACCCTAACCCTAACCCTTCCCCGAAGCCTGACCCTCACCCGTCCCCTAATCCTAACCCGTACGCTAACACTAACGCGCTCCCTCACACGTACGCTCCCCCTAAAGCGTTGTTGTAAACTCACCTGGACCCTAAACCATCCCCATACCCTAACCCTAACCCTAGCCCGAACCCTAACCCTAACACTTCCCCGAAGCCTGACACTCACCCGTCCCCTAATCCTAACCCGTACGCTAACTCTAACCCGCGCCCTCACACGTATGCTCCCCCTAAAGCGTTGTCGTACCCTCACCTGGACCATAAACCGTCCCCGTCCGCTAAACCTAACCCTAGCCCGAGCCCTAACCCTAACACTTACCCGAAGCCTGACCCTCACCCGTCTCCTAATCCTAACCCATACGCTAACACTAACCTGCGCCCTCACACGTACGCTCCCCCTAAAGCGTTGTCGTACCCTCACCTGGACCCTAAACCGTCCCCGCCCCCTAACCCTAACCCTAGCCCGAACCCTAAACCTAACCCTTCCCCGAAGCCTGACCCTCACCCGTCCCCTAATCCTAATTCGTACACTAACATGGACCCGCGCCCTCACACGTACGCTCCCCCTAAAGCGTTGTCGTACCCTCACATGGACCCTAAACCATCCCCGTTCCCCTAACCCTAACCTTAGCCCGAAACGAAACACTAACCCTTCCCCGAAGCCTGACCCTCACTCGTCCCCTAATCCTAAACCGTACGCTAACACTAACCCGTGCCCTCACACGTACGCTCCCCCTAAAGCGTTGGCGTACACTCACCTGGACCCTAAACCGTCCCCGTCCCCTAACCCTAACCCTAGCCCGAACCCTAAACTTAACACTTCCCCGAAGCCTGACCCTCACCCGTCCCCTAATCCTAACCCGTACGCTAACACTAACCTGCGCCCTCACACGTACGCTCCCCCTAAAGCGTTGTTGTACCCTCACCTGGACCCTAAACCATCCCCGTCCCCTAACCCTAACCCAAGCCCGAACCCTAACCCTAAACCTTTCCCGAAGCCTGACCCTCACCCGTCCCCGAATCCTAACCCGTACGCTAACACTAACCGCGCCCTCACACGTACGCTCCCCCTAAAGCGTTCTCATACCCTCACCTGGACCCTAAACCGTCCCCGTCCCCTAACCCGAACCCTAGCCTGAACCCTAACCCTAACCCTACCCCGAAGCAAGACCCTCACCAGTCCCCTAATCCTATCCCGTACGCTAAAACTAACCCGCACCCTCACACGTACGCTCCCCCTAAAGCGTTATCGTACCCTCAACTGGACCCTAAACCGTCCCCGTCCCCTAAACCTAAATCTAGCGCGAACCCTAACCCTAACACATCCCCGAAGCCTGACCCTCACCCGTCCCCTAATCCTAACCCGTACGCTAACACTAACCCGTCCCCTCACACGTACGCTCCCCCTAAAGCGTTGTCGTCCCCTCACCTGGACCCTAAACCATCCCCATTCCCTAACATTAGCCCCAACCCTAACGCTATCCCTTCCCCGAAGCCTGACCCTCACCCGTCCCCTAATCCTAACGCGTACGCTAACACTAACCCGCGCCCTCACACGTAAGCTCCCCCTAAAGCGTTGTCGTACGCTCAAATGGACCCTAAACCATCCCCCCCTAACCCTAACCCTAGCCGGAACCCTAAACCTAACCCTTCCCCGAAGCCTGACCCTCACCCGTCCCCTAATCCTAAGCCGTACGCTAACACTAACCCGCGCCCTCACACGTACGCTCCCCCTAGAGCGTTGTCGTATGCTCACCTGGACCCTAAACAGTCCCCGTCCCCTAACCCTAACCCTAGCCGGAACCCTTACGCTAACCTTTCCCCGAAGCCTGACCCTCACCCGTCCCCTAATCCTAACCCGTACGCTAACACTAACCCGTGCCCTCACACGAACGCTCCCGCTAAAGCGTTGTCGTCCCCTCACCTGGAACCAAAACTGTCCCCATCCCCTAACACTAGCCCGAACCCTAACGCTAACCCTTCCCCGAAGCCTGACACTCACCCGTCCCCTAATCCTATCGCGTACACTAAAACTAACCCGTACCCTCACACGTACGCTCCCCATAAAGCATTGTCGTACCCTCACCTGGACCCTAAACCGTCCCCGTCCCATAACCCTAACCCTAGCCCGAACCCTAACCCTTCCCCGAAGCCTGACCCTCACCCGTCCCATAATCCTAACCCGTAGGCTAACACTAAACCACGCCCTCACACGTACGCTCCCCCTAAAGCATTGTCGTCCCCTCATCTGGACCCTAAACCGTCCCCGTCCCCTAACCCTAGCCCGAACCCTAACTCTAACACTTCCCCGAAGCCTGAACCTCACCCGTCCCTTAATCCTAACCCGTACGCTAACACTAACCCGCGCCCTCACATGTTCGCTCCCCCTAAAGCGTTGTCACCCCTCACCAGGACCCTAAACCGTCCCCGTCCCCTAACCCTAGCCCGAACCCTAACCCTAAAACTTCCCCGAAGCCTGACCCTCACCCGTCCCATAATCCTAAACAGTACGCTAACACTAACCCGCGCCCTCACACGTACGCTCCCCCTAAAGCATTGTCGTCCCCTCACCTGGACCCTAAACCGTCCCCGTCCCCTAACCCTAACCGTAGCCCAAACCCTAACACTAACCCTTCCCCAAAGCCTGACCCTCACCCGTCACCTAATCCTAACCCGTACGTTAACACTAACTCGCGTCCTCACACGTGCGCTCCCCCTAAAGCGTTGTCGTACCCTCGCCTGGACCCTAAACCGTCCCCGTCCCCTAACCCTAACCCTAGACCAAACCCTAACCCTAGCCCGAACCCTAACCCTAACCCTTCCCCGAAGCTTGACCCTCACCCGTCCCCTAATCCTAACCTGTACGCTAACACTGACCCGCGCCCTCACATGTACGCTCCCCGAAAGCGTTGTCATACAATCAACTGGACCCTTAACCGTCCCCGTCCCCTAACCCTAACCCTAGCCTGAACCCTAACCCTAACCCTAACCTGAAGCCTGACCCTCACTCGTCCCCTAATCCTAGCCCATACGCTAACACTAACCCACGCCCTCACACATACGCTCCCGGTAAAGTGATGTCGTACCCTCACCTGGACCCTAAAACGTCCCCGTCCCCTAACCCTAACCCTAGCCCGAACCCTAACCCTAACCCTAACCCGAAGCCTGACCCTCACCCGTCCCCTAATCCTACCCCATACGCTAACACTAACCCGCGCCCTCACACGTACGCTCCCCCTAAAGCATTGTCGTACCCTCACCTGGACACTAAACCGTCCCCGTCCCCTAACCCTAACCCTAGACCGAACCCTAACCCTAGCCCGAACCCTAACCCTAACACTTCCCCGAAGCCATACCCTCACCCGTCCCCTAATCCTAACCCATACGCTAACACTAACCCACGCCCTCACACGTACGCTCCACTTAAAGAGTTGTAGTACCCTCACCTGGACCCTAAACCGTCCCCGTCCCCTAACCCTAACCCTAGCCCGAACCCTAACCCTAACTCTTCCCTGAAGCCTGACCCTCACCCGTCCCCTAATCCTAACCCGTACGCTAACACTAACCCGCATCCTCACACATACGCTCCCCCTAAAGAGAGGTCGTCCCCTCACCTGGACCCTAAACCGTCCCCGTCCCATAAACCTAAATCTAGCGCGAACCCTAACCCTAACACATCCCCGAAGCCTGACCCTCACCCGTCCCCTAATCCTAACCCGTACGTTAACACTAACCCACGCCCTCACACATACGCTCCCCTTAAAGCGTTGTCGTACCCTCACCTGGACCCTATACCGTCCCTGTCCCCTAACCCTAACCCTTGCCTGAATACTAACCCTAAACTTCCCCGAAGCCTGACCCTCACCCGTCCCCTAATCCTAACCCGTACGCTAACACTAACCCGTCCCCTCACACGTACGCTCCCCCTAAAGCGTTGTCGTCCCCTCACCTGGACCCTAAACCGTCCACATTCCCTAACATTAGCCCCAACCCTAACGCTAACCCTTCCCCGAAGCCTGACCCTCACCCGTCCCCTAATCCTAACACGTACGCTAACACTAACCCGCGCCCTCACACGTAAGCTGCCCCTAAAGCGTTGTCGTACGCTCAAATGGACCCTAAACCGTCCCTCCCTAACCCTAACCCTAGCCGGAACCCTAAGCCTAACCCTTCCCCGAAGCCTGACCCTCACCCGTCCCCTAATCCTAAGCCGTACGCTAACACTAACCCGCGCCCTCACACGTACGCTCCCCCTAGAGCGTTGTCGTATGCTCACCTGGACCCTAAACAGTCCCCGTCCCCTAAACCTAACCCTAGCCGGAACCCTTACCCTAACCTTTCCCCGAAGCCTGACCCTCACCCGTCCCCTAATCCTAAACCGTACGCTAACACTAACCCGCGCCCTCACACGTACGCTCCCCCTAAAGCGTTGTCGTACCCTCACCTGGACCCTAAACCGTCCCTGTCCCCTCACCCTAACCCTAGCCCGAACCCAAATCCTAACCCTTCCCCGAAGCCTGACCCTCACCCGTCCCCTAATCCTAACCCGTATGCTAATACTAACCCGCACACTCACAGGTACGCTCCCCCTAGAGCGTTGTCATACCCTCACTTGGAGCCTAAACTGTCCCCGTCCCCTACCCGAACCCTAGCCCGAACCCTAACTCTAACCCTTCCCCGAAGCCTGACCCGCACCCGTCCCCTAATCTTAACCCGTACGCTAACACTAACCCGCGCCCCCACACGTACGCTCCCACTAAAGCGTTGTTGTACCCTCACCTGGACCCTAAACCGTCCCCGTCCCCTAACCCTAACCCTAGCCCGAACCCTAACCCTAACCCTTTCCCGAAGCCTGACCCTCACCCGTACCCTAATCCTAACCCGTACGCTTACACTAACCCACGCCCTCACACGTACGCTCCCTCTAAAGCCTTGTCGTACCCTCACCTGGACCCTAAACCGTCCCCGTCCCCTAACCCTAACCCTAGTCCGAACCCTAACACTAACCCTTCCCCGAAGCCTGACCCTCACCCGTCCCCTATTCCTAATCCGTACGCTAACACTAACCCGCGCCCTCACACATACGCTCCCCCTAAAGCGTTGTCGTACCCTCACCTGGACCCTAAACCGTCCCCGTCCCCTAACCCTAACCCTAGCCCAAACCCTAACCCTAAACTTCCCCGAAGCCTGACACTCACCCGTCCCCCAATCCTAACCCGTACGCTAACAGTAACCCACGCCCTCAAACATACACTCCCCGTAAAGCGATGTCTTCCCCTCACCTGGACCCTAAACCGTCCCCGTCCCCTAACCCTAACCCTAGCCCGAACCCTAAACCTAACACTTCCCCGAAGCCTGACCCTCACATGTCCCCTAATCCTAACCCGTACGCTAACAATAACCCGCGCCCTCACACATACGCTCCCGCTAAAGCGTTGTCGTCCCCTCACCTCACCCTAAACCGTCCCCATCCCCTAACCCTAACCCTAGCCCGAACCCTAATGCTAACCCTTCCCCGACACCTGACCCTCACCTGTCCCCTAATCCTATCCCGTACGCTAACACTAACCCATGCCCTCACACGTACGCTCCCCCTAAAGCGTTGTCGTACCCTCACTGGAACCCTAAACAGTCCCCGTCCCATAACCCTAACCCTAGCCCGAACCCTAACCCTTCCCTGAAGCCTGACACTCACCCGTCCCCTAAAACGAAACCGTACGCTAACACTAACCCGCGCCCTCAGACGTACGATCTCCCTAAAGCGTTGTTGTAATCTCACCTAGACCCTATACCGTCCCCGTCCCCGTCCCCTAACCCTAGCCTGAACACTAACCCAAACAATTCCCCGAAACCTGACACTCACCCGTCCCCTAATCCTAACCCGTACGCTAACACTAACCCGTACCCTCACACGTACGCTCCCCCTAAAGCGTTGTCGTCCCCTCACCTGGACCCTAAACCGTCCCCATCCCCTAACCCTAGCCCGAACCCTAACCCTAACCCTTCCCCGAAGCCTGACCCTCACCCGTCCCCTAATCCTATCCCGTACGCTAACACTAACCCGTGCCCTCACACGTACGCTCCCCCTAAAGCATTGTCATACCCTCACCTGGAGCCTAAACCGTCCCCGTCCTCTAACCCTAACCCTACCCCGAACGGTAACCCTAACACTTCCCTGAAGCCTGACCCTCACCCGTCCCCTAATACTAACCCGTACGCTAACACTAACCCGCGCCCTCACACGTACATTCCTCCTAAAGCGTTGTCGTACACTCACCTGGACCCTAAACCTTCCCCGTCCCCTAACCCTAACCCTAGCCCGAACCCTAAACCTACCCTTCCCCGAAGCCTGACCCTCACCGGTCCCCTAATCCTACCCGTACGCTAACACTAACCCACGCCCTCACATGTACGCTCCTCCTAAAGCGTTGTCGTACGCTCACCTGGACCGTAAACCGTCCCCGTCCCCTAACCCTAATCCTAGCCCGAACCCTAACCCTAACACTTCCCCGAAGCCTGACCCTCATCCGTCCCCTAATCCTAAACCGTACGCTAACACTAACCCACGCCCTCACACGTACGCTCCCCCTAAAGCGTTGTCGTCCCCGCACCTGGACCCTAAACCTTCCCCGTCCCCTAACCCTAACCTTAGCGCGAACCTAACCCTAACCCATCCCCGAAGCCTAAACCTCACCCTTTCCCTAATACTAACCCGTACGCTAACACTAACCCACGCCCTCACATGTACGCTCCCCCTGAAGCGTTGTCGTACCCTCACCTGGACCCTATCCCGTCCCTGTCCCCTAACCCTAATCCTAGCCCAAACCCTAACCCTAACCCTTCCCGGAAGCCTGACCCTCACCCGTCCCATAATCCTAACCCGTACGCTAACACTAACCCGCCCCCTCAAACGTTCGCTCCCCCTAAAGCGTTGTCGTACCCTCACCTGGACCCTAAACCGTCCCCGTCACCTAACCCTAAAACTAGCCCGAACCCTAATCCAAATCCTTCCCGGAAGCCTGACCCTCACCCGTCCCCTAATCCTAACCCGTATGCTAACACTAACCCACGCCCTCACACGTAGGCTCCCCCTAAAGCGTTGTGGTACCCTCACCTGGACCCTAAACCGACACCGTCCCCAATCCTAACACTAGCCCGAACCCTAACCGTAATCCTTCCCCGAAGCCTGACCCTCACCGTCCCCTAATCCTAACACGTACGATAACACTAACCCGTGCCCTGACACGTAAGCTCCCCCTATAGCGTTGTCGTACCCTCACCTGGACCCTAAACCGTCCCCGTCCCCTAACCCTAACCCTAGCCCGAACCCTAAACCTAACCCTTCCCCGAAGCCTGACACTCACCTGTCCACTAATCCTAACACGTACGCTAACTCTAACACGCGCCCTCACACGTACACTCCCTCTAAGGCGTTGTCGTACCCTCACCTGGACACTAAACCGTCCCCGTCCCCTAACCATAACCCTAGCCCGAACCCTAACCCTTCCCCGAAGCCTGACTCACCCGTCCCCTAATCCTAACCCGTACGCTAACACTTACCCGCGCCCTCATACGTACGCTCCCCCAAAAGCGTTGTCGTACCAACACCTGGACCCTAAACCGTCCTCGTCCCCTAAATCTAACCCTAGCCCGAACCCTAACCCTAATCCTAACCCGAAGCCTGAACCTCACCCTTCCCCTAATCCTAGCCCATACGCTAACACTAACTCGCGTCCTCACACGTGCGCTCCCCCTAAAGCGTTGTCGTACCCTCGCCTGGACCCTAAACCGTCCCCGTCCCCTAACCCTAACCCTAGACCAAACCCTAACCCTAGCCCGAACCCTAACCCTAACCCTTCCCCGAAGCTTGACCCTCACCCGTCCCCTAATACTAACCTGTACGCTAACACTGACCCGCGCCCTCACACGTACGCTCCCCGAAAGCGTTGTCATACAATCAACTGGACCCTTAACCGTCCCCGTCCCCTAACCCTAACCCTAGCCTGAACCCTAACCCTAACCCTAACCTGAAGCCTGACCCTCACTCGTCCCCTAATCCTAGCCCATACGCTAACACTAACCCACGCCCTCACACATACGCTCCCGGTAAAGTGATGTCGTACCCTCACCTGGACCCTAAAACGTCCCCGTCCCCTAACCCTAACCCTAGCCCGAACCCTAACCCTAACCCTAACCCGAAGCCTGACCCTCACCCGTCCCCTAATCCTACCCCATACGCTAACACTAACCCGCGCCCTCACACGTACGCTCCCCCTAAAGCATTGTCGTACCCTCACCTGGACACTAAACCGTCCCCGTCCCCTAACCCTAACCCTAGACCGAACCCTAACCCTAGCCCGAACCCTAACCCTAACACTTCCCCGAAGCCATACCCTCACCCGTCCCCTAATCCTAACCCATACGCTAACACTAACCCGCGCCCTCACACGTACGCTCCACTTAAAGAGTTGTAGTACCCTCACCTGGACCCTAAACCGTCCCCGTCCCCTAACCCTAACCCTAGCCCGAACCCTAACCCTAACTCTTCCCTGAAGCCTGACCCTCACCCGTCCCCTAATCCTAACCCGTACGCTAACACTAACCCGCATCCTCACACGTACGCTCCCCCTAAAGAGAGGTCGTCCCCTCACCTGGACCCTAAACCGTCCCCGTCCCATAAACCTAAATCTAGCGCGAACCCTAACCCTAACACATCCCCGAAGCCTGACCCTCACCCGTCCCCTAATCCTAACCCGTACGTTAACACTAACCCACGCTCTCACACATACGCTCCCCTTAAAGCGTTGTCGTACCCTCACCTGGACCCTAAACCGTCCCCGTCCCCTAACCCTAATCCTAGCCCGAACCCTAACCCTAACACTTCCACGAAGCCTGAACCTCACCCGTCCCCTAATCCTAACCCGTACGCTAACACTAACCCGCGCCCTCACACGTATGCTAGCCCTAAAGCGTTGTCGTACCCTCACCTTGACCCTATACCGTCCCTGTCCCCTAACCCTAACCCTTGCCTGAATACTAACCCTAAACTTCCCCGAAGCCTGACCCTCACCCGTCCCCTAATCCTAACCCGTACGCTAACACTAACCCGTCCCCTCACACGTACGCTCCCCCTAAAGCGTTGTCGTCCCCTCACCTGGACCCTAAACCGTCCCCATTCCCTAACATTAGCCCCAACCCTAACGCTAACCCTTCCCCGAAGCCTGACCCTCACCCGTCCCCTAATCCTAACACGTACGCTAACACTAACCCGCGCCCTCACACGTAAGCTCCCCCTAAAGTGTTGTCGTACGCTCAAATGGACCCTAAACCGTCCCTCCCTAACCCTAACCCTAGCCGGAACCCTAAGCCTAACCCTTCCCCGAAGCCTGACCCTCACCCGTCCCCTAATCCTAAGCCGTACGCTAACACTAACCCGCGCCCTCACACGTACGCTCCCCCTAGAGCGTTGTCGTATGCTCACCTGGACCCTAAACAGTCCCCGTCCCCTAAACCTAACCCTAGCCGGAACCCTTACCCTAACCTTTCCCCGAAGCCTGACCCTCACCCGTCCCCTAATCCTAAACCGTACGCTAACACTAACCCGCGCCCTCACACGTACGCTCCCCCTAAAGCGTTGTCGTACCCTCACCTGGACCCTAAACCGTCCCTGTCCCCTCACCCTAACCCTAGCCCGAACCCAAATCCTAACCCTTCCCCGAAGCCTGACCCTCACCCGTCCCCTAATCCTAACCCGTATGCTAATACTAACCCGCACACTCACAGGTACGCTCCCCCTAGAGCGTTGTCATACCCTCACTTGGAGCCTAAACTGTCCCCGTCCCCTACCCGAACCCTAGCCCGAACCCTAACTCTAACCCTTCCCCGAAGCCTGACCCGCACCCGTCCCCTAATCTTAACCCGTACGCTAACACTAACCCGCGCCCCCACACGTACGCTCCCACTAAAGCGTTGTTGTACCCTCACCTGGACCCTAAACCGTCCCCGTCCCCTAACCCTAACCCTAGCCCGAACCCTAACCCTAACCCTTTCCCGAAGCCTGACCCTCACCCGTACCCTAATCCTAACCCGTACGCTTACACTAACCCACGCCCTCACACGTACGCTCCCTCTAAAGCCTTGTCGTACCCTCACCTGGACCCTAAACCGTCCCCGTCCCCTAACCCTAACCCTAGTCCGAACCCTAACACTAACCCTTCCCCGAAGCCTGACCCTCACCCGTCCCCTATTCCTAATCCGTACGCTAACACTAACCCGCGCCCTCACACATACGCTCCCCCTAAAGCGTTGTCGTACCCTCACCTGGACCCTAAACCGTCCCCGTCCCCTAACCCTAACCCTAGCCCAAACCCTAACCCTAAACTTCCCCGAAGCCTGACACTCACCCGTCCCCCAATCCTAACCCGTACGCTAACAGTAACCCACGCCCTCAAACATACACTCCCCGTAAAGCGATGTCGTCCCCTCACCTGGACCCTAAACCGTCCCCGTCCCCTAACCCTAACCCTAGCCCGAACCCTAAACCTAACACTTCCCCGAAGCCTGACCCTCACATGTCCCCTAATCCTAACCCGTACGCTAACAATAACCCGCGCCCTCACACATACGCTCCCGCTAAAGCGTTGTCGTCCCCTCACCTCACCCTAAACCGTCCCCATCCCCTAACCCTAACCCTAGCCCGAACCCTAATGCTAACCCTTCCCCGACACCTGACCCTCACCTGTCCCCTAATCCTATCCCGTACGCTAACACTAACCCATGCCCTCACACGTACGCTCCCCCTAAAGCGTTGTCGTACCCTCACTGGAATCCTAAACAGTCCCCGTCCCATAACCCTAACCCTAGCCCGAACCCTAACCCTTCCCTGAAGCCTGACACTCACCCGTCCCCTAAAACGAAACCGTACGCTAACACTAACCCGCGCCCTCAGACGTACGATCTCCCTAAAGCGTTGTTGTAATCTCACCTAGACCCTATACCGTCCCCGTCCCCGTCCCCTAACCCTAGCCTGAACACTAACCCAAACAATTCCCCGAAACCTGACACTCACCCGTCCCCTAATCCTAACCCGTACGCTAACACTAACCCGTCCCCTCACACGTACGCTCCCCCTAAAGCGTTGTCGTCCCCTCACCTGGACCCTAAACCGTCCCCATCCCCTAACCCTAGCCCGAACCCTAACCCTAACCCTTCCCCGAAGCCTGACCCTCACCCGTCCCCTAATCCTATCCCGTACGCTAACACTAACCCGTGCCCTCACACGTACGCTCCCCCTAAAGCGTTGTCATACCCTCACCTGGAGCCTAAACCGTCCCCGTCCTCTAACCCTAACCCTACCCCGAACGGTAACCCTAACACTTCCCTGAAGCCTGACCCTCACCCGTCCCCTAATACTAACCCGTACGCTAACACTAACCCGCGCCCTCACACGTACATTCCTCCTAAAGCGTTGTCGTACACTCACCTGGACCCTAAACCTTCCCCGTCCCCTAACCCTAACCCTAGCCCGAACCCTAAACCTACCCTTCCCCGAAGCCTGACCCTCACCGGTCCCCTAATCCTACCCGTACGCTAACACTAACCCACGCCCTCACATGTACGCTCCTCCTAAAGCGTTGTCGTACGCTCACCTGGACCGTAAACCGTCCCCGTCCCCTAACCCTAATCCTAGCCCGAACCCTAACCCTAACACTTCCCCGAAGCCTGACCCTCATCCGTCCCCTAATCCTAAACCGTACGCTAACACTAACCCACGCCCTCACACGTACGCTCCCCCTAAAGCGTTGTCGTCCCCGCACCTGGACCCTAAACCTTCCCCGTCCCCTAACCCTAACCTTAGCGCGAACCTAACCCTAACCCATCCCCGAAGCCTAAACCTCACCCTTTCCCTAATACTAACCCGTACGCTAACACTAACCCACGCCCTCACATGTACGCTCCCCCTGAAGCGTTGTCGTACCCTCACCTGGACCCTATCCCGTCCCTGTCCCCTAACCCTAATCCTAGCCCAAACCCTAACCCTAACCCTTCCCGGAAGCCTGACCCTCACCCGTCCCATAATCCTAACCCGTACGCTAACACTAACCCGCCCCCTCAAACGTTCGCTCCCCCTAAAGCGTTGTCGTACCCTCACCTGGACCCTAAACCGTCCCCGTCACCTAACCCTAAAACTAGCCCGAACCCTAATCCAAATCCTTCCCGGAAGCCTGACCCTCACCCGTCCCCTAATCCTAACCCGTATGCTAACACTAACCCACGCCCTCACACGTAGGCTCCCCCTAAAGCGTTGTGGTACCCTCACCTGGACCCTAAACCGACCCCGTCCCCAATCCTAACCCTAGCCCGAACCCTAACCGTAATCCTTCCCCGAAGCCTGACCCTCACCGTCCCCTAATCCTAACACGTACGATAACACTAACCCGTGCCCTGACACGTAAGCTCCCCCTATAGCGTTGTCGTACCCTCACCTGGACCCTAAACCATCCCCGTCCCCTAACCCTAACCCTAGCCCGAACCCTAAACCTAACCCTTCCCCGAAGCCTGACACTCACCTGTCCACTAATCCTAACACGTACGCTAACTCTAACACGCGCCCTCACACGTACACTCCCTCTAAGGCGTTGTCGTACCCTCACCTGGACACTAAACCGTCCCCGTCCCCTAACCATAACCCTAGCCCGAACCCTAACCCTTCCCCGAAGCCTGACTCACCCGTCCCCTAATCCTAACCCGTACGCTAACACTTACCCGCGCCCTCACACGTACGCTCCCCCAAAAGCGTTGTCGTACCAACACCTGGACCCTAAACCGTCCTCGTCCCCTAAATCTAACCCTAGCCCGAACCCTAACCCTAACACTTCCTCGAAGCCTGAACCTCATCCGTCCCCTAATCGTAAACCGTACGCTAACACTAACCCGCGCCCTCACACGTACGCTCCCCCTAAAGCGTTGTGGTACCCTCACCTGGACCCTAAACCGTCCCCGTCACCTAACCCTAGCCTGAACCCTAACGCCAAATTTTCCCCGAAGCCTGACCCTCACCCGTCCCCTAATCCTAACCCGTACGCTAACACTAACCCACGCCCTCACACGTACGCTCCCCCTAAGGCGCTGTCGTACCCTCACCTGGACCCTAAACCGTCCTCGTCCCCTAACCCTAACCCTAGCCCAAATCCTAACCCTAACCCTTCCCCGAAGCCTGACACTCACCTGCCCGCTAATCCTAACCCGTACGCTAACTCTAACCCACGCCCTCACACGTACACTCCCTCTAAAGCATTGTCGTACCCTCACCTGGACCCTAAACCGTCCCCGTTCCCTAACCCTAACCCTAGCCCGAACCCTAACGCTAACCCTTCCGCGAAGCCTGACCCTCACCCATCCCCTAATCCTAACACGTACGCTAACACTAACCCGCACCCTCACACGTACGCTCCCGTAAAGTGTTGTCGTACCCTCACCTGGACCCTAAACCGTCCCCGTCCCCTAACCATAACCCTAGCCCGAACCCTAACCCTAACACTTCCCCGAAGCCATACCCTCACCCGTCCCCTAATCCTAACCCGTACGCTAACTCTAACCCACGCGCTCACACGTACGCCTCCTCTAAAGCGTTGTCGTACCCTCACCTGGACCCTAAACCGTCCCCGTCCCCTAACCCTAAACTTAGCCTGAACCCTAACCCTAAACCTTCCCCGAAACCTGACCCTCACCCGTCCCCTAATCCTAAACCGTACGCTCACACTAACCCGCCCCCTCACACGTACGCTCCACCTAAAGCGTTGTCGTACCCTCACCTGGACCCTAAACCATCCCCGTCCCCTAATCCTAACCCTAGCCAGAACCCTAACCCTAACCCTTCCTTGAAACCTGACCCTCACCCGTCCCTTAATACTAACCCGTACACTAACACTAACCCGCGCCCTCACAAGTACGCTCCCCCTAAAGTGTTGTCGTCCCCTTCCTGGACCCTAAACCTTCCCCGTACCCTAACCCTAACCCTAGCCCGAAACCTAACCCTAACCCTTCCCCGAAGACTGACCCTCACCCGTCCCCTAATCCTAACCCGTACTCTAACACTAATCCACGCCCTCACACGTATGCTCCCCGAAAGCGTTGTCGTACCCTCACCTGGACCCAAAAACTTCCCCGTCCCCTAACCCTAACCCTAGCCAGAACCCTAACCCTAACCCTTCCCCGAAGCCTAACCCTCACGCGTCCCCTAATCCTAATCCGTACGCTAACACTCACCTGCGCCCTCACACGTACGTTCCCCCTAAGGGGTTGCCGTACCCTCACCTGGACCCTAAAGCGTCCCCGTCCCCTAACCCTAACCCTAGCCCGAACCCTAACCCTGACCCTTCCCCGAAGCCTACCCTCACCCGTGTCCTAATCCTAACCCGAACGCTAACACTAACCCGCGCCCTCACACGTACGTTCCCCAAAAGCGTTGTCGTACACTCGCCTGGACCCTAAACCGTCCCCATCCCCTAACCCTAACCCTAGCCCGAAACCTAACCCTAACCCTTCTTCGAAGTCTGAACCTCATCCGTCCTCTAATCCTAACCCGTATGCTAACAATAACCCGCGCCCTCACACGTACGCTCCCCATAAAGCGTTGTCGTCCCCTCACCTGTACCCTAAACCGTCCCCGTGCCCTAACCCTAGTCCGAACCCTAACGCTAACACTTCCCCGAAGCCTGACCCTCACCCGTCCCCTAATCCTAACCCGTACGCTAACACTAACCCGCGCCCTCACATGTACGCTCCCTCTAAGGCGTTGTCGTACCCTCACCTGGAACCTAAACCGTCCCAGTCCCCTAAACCTAACCCTAGCACGAACCCTAACCCTAACCCTTCCCCGAAGCCTGACCCTCACCCGTCCCCTAATCCTAACCCGTACGCTAACACTAACCCACGCCCTCACACGTACGCTCCCCCTAAAGCGTTGTCGTTCCCTCACCTGGACACTAAAACGTCCCCGTCCCCTAACCATAACCCTATCCCGAACCCTAACCCTAATCCTTCCCCGAAGCCTGACCCTCAACGTCCCCTATTCCTAACCCGTACTCTAACACTAACCCACGCCCTCACACGTACGCTCCCCCTAAAGCGTTGTCGTACCCTCACCTGGACCCTAAACCGTCCCCGTCCCCTAACCCTAACACTAACCCTAGCCCGAACCCTAACCCTAACCCTTCCCCGAAGCCTGACCCTCACCCGTCCCCTAATCCTAAACCGTACGATAACACTAACCCGTGCCTTGACACGTAAGCTCCCCCTAAAGCGTTGTCGTACCCTCACCTGGACCCTAAACCGTCCCCGTCCCCTAACCCTAACCCTAGCCCGAACCCTAAACCTAAGCCTTCCCCGAATCCTGACACTCACCCGTCCACTAATCCTATCCCGTACGCTAACTCTAACACGCGCCCTCACACTTACACTCCCTCTAAGGCGTTGTCGTACCCTCACCTGGATACTAAACCGTCCCCGTCCCCTAACCCTAACCCTAGCCCGAACCCTAACACTTCCCCGAAGCCTGACCCTCACCCGTCCCCTAATCCTAACCCATACGCTAACACTTACCCGCGCCCTCACACGTACGCTCCCCCAAAAGCATTGTCGTACCCTCACCTGGACCCTAAACCGTCCCCGTCCCCTAACCCTAGACCGAACCCTAACCCTAACCCTTCCCAAAGACTGACACTCACCCATCCCCTATTACTAACCCGTACGCTAACACTAACCCGCGCCTTCACACGTACGTTACCCCTAAAGTGTTGTCGTACCCTCACCTGGACCCAAAATCGTGCCCGTCCCCTAACCCTAACCCTATCACGAACCCTAACCCTAACACTTCCCCGAAGCCTGACCCTCACCCGTTCCCTAATCCTTACCTGTACGCTAACACTAACCACGCCCTCACACGTACGCTCCCCCTAAAGCGTTGTTGTACCCTCACCTAGACCCTAAACCGTCCCCGTCCCCTAAACCTAACCCTAGCGCGAACCCTAACCCTAACCTTTCCCCAAAGCCTGACACTCACACGTCCCCTAATCCTAACCCGTACGATAACACTAACCCGCGCCCTCACACGTACACTCCCCCCAAAACGTTGTCGTACCCTCACCTGGACCCTAAACTGTCCCCGTCCCCTAACCCTAGCCCGAACCATAACCAAAAAACTTCCCCGAAGCATGACCCTCACCCGTCCCCTAATCCTTACCCGTACGATAACACTAACCCGCGCACTCACACGTACGCTACCCCTAAAACGTTGTCGTACCCTCACCTGGACCCTAAACAGTCCCCGTCCCCTAACCCTAACCCTAGTCCGAACCCTAAACCTAACCCTAACCCGAAGCCTGACCCTCACCCTTCCACTAATCCTAACCCGTATGCTAACACTAAACCACGCCCTCACACGTACGCTCCCCCTAAAGCGTTGTCGTACCCTTACCTGGACCCTAAACCTTCCCCGTCCCCGAAGCCTAACCCTAGCCCGAAACCTAACCCTAACACTTACCCGAAGCCTGACCCTCACCCGTCCCCTAATCCTAACCCGTACGCTAACACTAACCCGCGCCGTCACACGTACGCTCACCCTAAACCATTGTCGTCCCCTCACCTGGACCCTAAACAGTCACCGACCCCTAACCCTAACCCTAGCCCGAACCTTAACCCTAATCCTTCCGCAAAGCCTGACCCTCACCGTCCCCTAATCCTAACCCGTACGCTAACACTAAACCCCGCCCTCACACGTACGCTCCCCCTAAAGCGTTGTCGTACCCTCACCTAGACCCTAAACCGTCACCGTCCCCTAACCCTAACCCTAACCCTACCCCGAACCCTAACCCTAACCCTTCCCCGAAGCCTGACCCTCACCCGTCCCCTAATCCTAACCCGTACGCTAACACTAACCCTCGCCCTCACACGTACGCTCCCCTAAAGCGTTGTCGTTCCCTCACCTGGACACTAAAACGTCCCCGTAACCTAACCATAACCCTAGCCCGAACCCTAACCCTAATCCTTCCCCGAAGCCTGACCCTCAACGTCCCCTATTCCTAACCCGTACGCTAACACTAACCCGCGCCCTCACACGTACGCTCCCCCTAAAGCATTGTCGTACCCTCACCTGGACCCTAAACCGTCCCCGTCCCCTAACCCTAACCCTAGCCCGAACCCTAACTCTAAACCTTCCCCGAAGCCTGACACTAACCCGTCCCCTAATCCTAACCCGTACGCTAACACTAACACACGCCCTCACACGTACGCTCCCCCTAAAGCGTTGTCGTACCCTCAGATGGACCCTGAACCGTCCCCGTCTCCTAACCCTAACCCTAGCCTGAACCCTAACCCTAACATTTCCCCGAAACCTGACCCTCACCCGTCCCCTAATCCTAACTCGTACGCTAACACTAACCCACGCCCTCAAACGTACGCTCCCCATAAAGCGTTGTCGTACCCTCACCTGGACCCGAAACCGTCCCCGTACCCTAACCCTAGCCCGAACCCTAACGCCAACCTTTCCCCGAAGCCTGACCCTCACCCGTCCCCTAATCCTGACCCGTATGCTAACACTAACCCGCGCCCTCACACGTACGCTCTCCCTAAGGCGTTGTCGTCCCCTCACCTTGACCCTAAACCGTCCCCGTCCCCTAACCCTAACCCTAGCCCGAACCCTAACCCTAACCCTTCCTCGAAGCCTGACACTCACCCGTCCACTAATCCTAACCCGTACGCTAACTCTAACACGCGCCCTCACACGTACACTCCCTCTAAGGCGTTGCCGTACCCTCACCTGGACACTAAACCGTCTCCGTCCCCTAAACCTAACCCTAGCCCGAACCCTAACCCTCCCCCGAAGCCTGACCCTCACCCGTCCCCTAATCCTAACCCGTACGCTAACACTTACCCGCGCCCTCACACGTACGCTCCCCCAAAAGCGTTGTCGTACCCTCACCTGGATCCTAAACCGTCCCCGTCCCCTAAACCTAACCCTAGCTCAAACCCTAACCCTAACACTTCCTCGAAGCCTGACCCTCACCCGTCCCCTAATCCTAACCCGTACGCTAACACTAACCCGTCCCCTCACACGTACGCTCCCCCTAAAGCGTTGTCGTCCCCTCACCTGGACCCTAAACCATCCCCATTCCCTAACATTAGCCCCAATCCTAACGCTATCCCTTCCCCGAAGCCTGACCCTCACCCGTCCCCTAATCCTAACGCGTACGCTAACACTAACCCGCGCCCTCACACGTAAGCTCCCCCTAAAGCGTTGTCGTACGCTCAAATGGACCCTAAACCATCCCCCCCTAACCCTAACCCTAGCCGGAACCCTAAACGTAACCCTTCCCCGAAGCCTGACCCTCACCCGTCCCCTAATCCTAACCCGTATGCTAATACTAACCCGCACACTCACAGGTACGCTCCCCCTAGAGCGTTGTCATACCCTCACTTGGAGCCTAAACTGTCCCCGTCCCCTACCCGAACCCTAGCCCGAACCCTAACTCTAACCCTTCCCCGAAGCCTGACCCACACCCGTCCCCTAATCTTAACCCGTACGCTAACACTAACCCGCGCCCCCACACGTACGCTCCCACTAAAGCGTTGTTGTACCCTCACCTGGACCCTAAACCGTCCCCGTCCCCTAACCCTAACCCTAGCCCGAACCCTAACCCTAACCCTTTCCCGAAGCCTGACCCTCACCCGTACCCTAATCCTAACCCGTACGCTTACACTAACCCACGCCCTCACACGTACGCTCATCTAAAGCCTTGTCGTACCCTCACCTGGACCCTAAACCGTCCCCGTCCCCTAACCCTAACCCTAGTCCGAACCCTAACACTAACCCTTCCCCGAAGCCTGACCCTCACCCGTCCCCTATTCCTAATCCGTACGCTAACACTAACCCGCGCCCTCACACATACGCTCCCCCTAAAGCGTTGTCGTACCCTCACCTGGACCCTAAACCGTCCCCGTCCCCTAACCCTAACCCTAGCCCAAACCCTAACCCTAAACTTCCCCGAAGCCTGACACTCACCCGTCCCCCAATCCTAACCCGTACGCTAACAGTAACCCACGCCCTCAAACATACACTCCCCGTAAAGCGATGTCGTCCCCTCACCTGGACCCTAAACCGTCCCCGTCCCCTAACCCTAACCCTAGCCCGAACCCTAAACCTAACACTTCCCCGAAGCCTGACCCTCACATGTCCCCTAATCCTAACCCGTACGCTAACAATAACCCGCGCCCTCACACATACGCTCCCGCTAAAGCGTTGTCGTCCCCTCACCTCACCCTAAACCGTCCCCATCCCCTAACCCTAACCCTAGCCCGAACCCTAATGCTAACCCTTCCCCGACACATGACCCTCACCTGTCCCCTAATCCTATCCCGTACGCTAACACTAACCCATGCCCTCACACGTACGCTCCCCCTAAAGCGTTGTCGTACCCTCACTGGAACCCTAAACAGTCCCCGTCCCATAACCCTAACCCTAGCCCGAACCCTAACCCTTCCCTGAAGCCTGACACTCACCCGTCCCCTAAAACGAAACCGTACGCTAACACTAACCCGCGCCCTCAGACGTACGATCTCCCTAAAGCGTTGTTGTAATCTCACCTAGACCCTATACCGTCCCCGTCCCCGTCCCCTAACCCTAGCCTGAACACTAACCCAAACAATTCCCCGAAACCTGACACTCACCCGTCCCCTAATCCTAACCCGTACGCTAACACTAACCCGTACCCTCACACGTACGCTCCCCCTAAAGCGTTGTCGTCCCCTCACCTGGACCCTAAACCGTCCCCATCCCCTAACCCTAGCCCGAACCCTAACCCTAACCCTTCCCCGAAGCCTGACCCTCACCCGTCCCCTAATCCTATCCCGTACGCTAACACTAACCCGTGCCCTCACACGTACGCTCCCCCTAAAGCATTGTCATACCCTCACCTGGAGCCTAAACCGTCCCCGTCCTCTAACCCTAACCCTACCCCGAACGGTAACCCTAACACTTCCCTGAAGCCTGACCCTCACCCGTCCCCTAATACTAACCCGTACGCTAACACTAACCCGCGCCCTCACACGTACATTCCTCCTAAAGCGTTGTCGTACACTCACCTGGACCCTAAACCTTCCCCGTCCCCTAACCCTAACCCTAGCCCGAACCCTAAACCTACCCTTCCCCGAAGCCTGACCCTCACCGGTCCCCTAATCCTACCCGTACGCTAACACTAACCCACGCCCTCACATGTACGCTCCTCCTAAAGCGTTGTCGTACGCTCACCTGGACCGTAAACCGTCCCCGTCCCCTAACCCTAATCCTAGCCCGAACCCTAACCCTAACACTTCCCCGAAGCCTGACCCTCATCCGTCCCCTAATCCTAAACCGTACGCTAACACTAACCCACGCCCTCACACGTACGCTCCCCCTAAAGCGTTGTCGTCCCCGCACCTGGACCCTAAACCTTCCCCGTCCCCTAACCCTAACCTTAGCGCGAACCTAACCCTAACCCATCCCCGAAGCCTAAACCTCACCCTTTCCCTAATACTAACCCGTACGCTAACACTAACCCACGCCCTCACATGTACGCTCCCCCTGAAGCGTTGTCGTACCCTCACCTGGACCCTATCCCGTCCCTGTCCCCTAACCCTAATCCTAGCCCAAACCCTAACCCTAACCCTTCCCGGAAGCCTGACCCTCACCCGTCCCATAATCCTAACCCGTACGCTAACACTAACCCGCCCCCTCAAACGTTCGCTCCCCCTAAAGCGTTGTCGTACCCTCACCTGGACCCTAAACCGTCCCCGTCACCTAACCCTAAAACTAGCCCGAACCCTAATCCAAATCCTTCCCGGAAGCCTGACCCTCACCCGTCCCCTAATCCTAACCCGTATGCTAACACTAACCCACGCCCTCACACGTAGGCTCCCCCTAAAGCGTTGTGGTACCCTCACCTGGACCCTAAACCGACCCCGTCCCCAATCCTAACCCTAGCCCGAACCCTAACCGTAATCCTTCCCCGAAGCCTGACCCTCACCGTCCCCTAATCCTAACACGTACGATAACACTAACCCGTGCCCTGACACGTAAGCTCCCCCTATAGCGTTGTCGTACCCTCACCTGGACCCTAAACCGTCCCCGTCCCCTAACCCTAACCCTAGCCCGAACCCTAAACCTAACCCTTCCCCGAAGCCTGACACTCACCTGTCCACTAATCCTAACACGTACGCTAACTCTAACACGCGCCCTCACACGTACACTCCCTCTAAGGCGTTGTCGTACCCTCACCTGGACACTAAACCGTCCCCGTCCCCTAACCATAACCCTAGCCCGAACCCTAACCCTTCCCCGAAGCCTGACTCACCCGTCCCCTAATCCTAACCCGTACGCTAACACTTACCCGCGCCCTCACACGTACGCTCCCCCAAAAGCGTTGTCGTACCAACACCTGGACCCTAAACCGTCCTCGTCCCCTAAATCTAACCCTAGCCCGAACCCTAACCCTAACACTTCCTCGAAGCCTGAACCTCATCCGTCCCCTAATCGTAAACCGTACGCTAACACTAACCCGCGCCCTCACACGTACGCTCCCCCTAAAGCGTTGTGGTACCCTCACCTGGACCCTAAACCGTCCCCGTCACCTAACCCTAGCCTGAACCCTAACGCCAAATTTTCCCCGAAGCCTGACCCTCACCCGTCCCCTAATCCTAACCCGTACGCTAACACTAACCCACGCCCTCACACGTACGCTCCCCCTAAGGCGCTGTCGTACCCTCACCTGGACCCTAAACCGTCCTCGTCCCCTAACCCTAACCCTAGCCCAAATCCTAACCCTAACCCTTCCCCGAAGCCTGACACTCACCTGCCCGCTAATCCTAACCCGTACGCTAACTCTAACCCACGCCCTCACACGTACACTCCCTCTAAAGCATTGTCGTACCCTCACCTGGACCCTAAACCGTCCCCGTTCCCTAACCCTAACCCTAGCCCGAACCCTAACGCTAACCCTTCCGCGAAGCCTGACCCTCACCCATCCCCTAATCCTAACACGTACGCTAACACTAACCCGCACCCTCACACGTACGCTCCCGTAAAGTGTTGTCGTACCCTCACCTGGACCCTAAACCGTCCCCGTCCCCTAACCATAACCCTAGCCCGAACCCTAACCCTAACACTTCCCCGAAGCCTGGCCCTCACCCGTCCCCTAATCCTAACCCGTACGCTAACTCTAACCCACGCGCTCACACGTACGCTCCCCCTAAAGCGTTGTCGTACCCTCACCTGGACCCTAAACCGTCCCCGTCCCCTAACCCTAAACTTAGCCTGAACCCTAACCCTAAACCTTCCCCGAAACCTGACCCTCACCCGTCCCCTAATCCTAAACCGTACGCTCACACTAACCCGCCCCCTCACACGTACGCTCCACCTAAAGCGTTGTCGTACCCTCACCTGGACCCTAAACCATCCCCGTCCCCTAATCCTAACCCTAGCCAGAACCCTAACCCTAACCCTTCCTTGAAACCTGACCCTCACCCGTCCCTTAATACTAACCCGTACACTAACACTAACCCGCGCCCTCACAAGTACGCTCCCCCTAAAGTGTTGTCGTCCCCTTCCTGGACCCTAAACCTTCCCCGTACCCTAACCCTAACCCTAGCCCGAAACCTAACCCTAACCCTTCCCCGAAGACTGACCCTCACCCGTCCCCTAATCCTAACCCGTACTCTAACACTAATCCACGCCCTCACACGTATGCTCCCCGAAAGCGTTGTCGTACCCTCACCTGGACCCAAAAACTTCCCCGTCCCCTAAACCTAACCCTAGCCAGAACCCTAACCCTAACCCTTCCCCGAAGCCTAACCCTCACGCGTCCCCTAATCCTAATCCGTACGCTAACACTCACCTGCGCCCTCACACGTACGTTCCCCCTAAGGGGTTGCCGTACCCTCACCTGGACCCTAAAGCGTCCCCGTCCCCTAACCCTAACCCTAGCCCGAACCCTAACCCTGACCCTTCCCCGAAGCCTACCCTCACCCGTCCCCTAATCCTAACCCGAACGCTAACACTAACCCGCGCCCTCACACGTACGTTCCCCAAAAGCGTTGTCGTACACTCGCCTGGACCCTAAACCGTCCCCATCCCCTAACCCTAACCCTAGCCCGAAACCTAACCCTAACCCTTCTTCGAAGTCTGAACCTCATCCGTCCTCTAATCCTAACCCGTATGCTAACAATAACCCGCGCCCTCACACGTACGCTCCCCATAAAGCGTTGTCGTCCCCTCACCTGTACCCTAAACCGTCCCCGTGCCCTAACCCTAGTCCGAACCCTAACGCTAACACTTCCCCGAAGCCTGACCCTCACCCGTCCCCTAATCCTAACCCGTACGCTAACACTAACCCGCGCCCTCACATGTACGCTCCCTCTAAGGCGTTGTCGTACCCTCACCTGGAACCTAAACCGTCCCAGTCCCCTAAACCTAACCCTAGCACGAACCCTAACCCTAACCCTTCCCCGAAGCCTGACCCTCACCCGTCCCCTAATCCTAACCCGTACGCTAACACTAACCCACGCCCTCACACGTACGCTCCCCCTAAAGCGTTGTCGTTCCCTCACCTGGACACTAAAACGTCCCCGTCCCCTAACCATAACCCTATCCCGAACCCTAACCCTAATCCTTCCCCGAAGCCTGACCCTCAACGTCCCCTATTCCTAACCCGTACTCTAACACTAACCCACGCCCTCACACGTACGCTCCCCCTAAAGCGTTGTCGTACCCTCACCTGGACCCTAAACCGTCCCCGTCCCCTAACCCTAACACTAACCCTAGCCCGAACCCTAACCCTAACCCTTCCCCGAAGCCTGACCCTCACCCGTCCCCTAATCCTAAACCGTACGATAACACTAACCCGTGCCTTGACACGTAAGCTCCCCCTAAAGCGTTGTCGTACCCTCACCTGGACCCTAAACCGTCCCCGTCCCCTAACCCTAACCCTAGCCCGAACCCTAAACCTAAGCCTTCCCCGAATCCTGACACTCACCCGTCCACTAATCCTATCCCGTACGCTAACTCTAACACGCGCCCTCACACTTACACTCCCTCTAAGGCGTTGTCGTACCCTCACCTGGATACTAAACCGTCCCCGTCCCCTAACCCTAACCCTAGCCCGAACCCTAACACTTCCCCGAAGCCTGACCCTCACCCGTCCCCTAATCCTAACCCATACGCTAACACTTACCCGCGCCCTCACACGTACGCTCCCCCAAAAGCATTGTCGTACCCTCACCTGGACCCTAAACCGTCCCCGTCCCCTAACCCTAGACCGAACCCTAACCCTAACCCTTCCCAAAGACTGACACTCACCCATCCCCTATTACTAACCCGTACGCTAACACTAACCCGCGCCTTCACACGTACGTTCCCCCTAAAGTGTTGTCGTACCCTCACCTGGACCCAAAATCGTGCCCGTCCCCTAACCCTAACCCTATCACGAACCCTAACCCTAACACTTCCCCGAAGCCTGACCCTCACCCGTTCCCTAATCCTTACCTGTACGCTAACACTAACCACGCCCTCACACGTACGCTCCCCCTAAAGCGTTGTTGTACCCTCACCTAGACCCTAAACCGTCCCCGTCCCCTAAACCTAACCCTAGCGCGAACCCTAACCCTAACCTTTCCCCAAAGCCTGACACTCACACGTCCCCTAATCCTAACCCGTACGATAACACTAACCCGCGCCCTCACACGTACACTCCCCCCAAAACGTTGTCGTACCCTCACCTGGACCCTAAACTGTCCCCGTCCCCTAACCCTAGCCCGAACCATAACCAAAAAACTTCCCCGAAGCATGACCCTCACCCGTCCCCTAATCCTTACCCGTACGATAACACTAACCCGCGCACTCACACGTACGCTACCCCTAAAACGTTGTCGTACCCTCACCTGGACCCTAAACAGTCCCCGTCCCCTAACCCTAACCCTAGTCCGAACCCTAAACCTAACCCTAACCCGAAGCCTGACCCTCACCCTTCCACTAATCCTAACCCGTATGCTAACACTAAACCACGCCCTCACACGTACGCTCCCCCTAAAGCGTTGTCGTACCCTTACCTGGACCCTAAACCTTCCCCGTCCCCGAAGCCTAACCCTAGCCCGAAACCTAACCCTAACACTTACCCGAAGCCTGACCCTCACCCGTCCCCTAATCCTAACCCGTACGCTAACACTAACCCGCGCCGTCACACGTACGCTCACCCTAAACCATTGTCGTCCCCTCACCTGGACCCTAAACAGTCACCGACCCCTAACCCTAACCCTAGCCCGAACCTTAACCCTAATCCTTCCGCAAAGCCTGACCCTCACCGTCCCCTAATCCTAACCCGTACGCTAACACTAAACCCCGCCCTCACACGTACGCTCCCCCTAAAGCGTTGTCGTACCCTCACCTAGACCCTAAACCGTCACCGTCCCCTAACCCTAACCCTAACCCTACCCCGAACCCTAACCCTAACCCTTCCCCGAAGCCTGACCCTCACCCGTCCCCTAATCCTAACCCGTACGCTAACACTAACCCTCGCCCTCACACGTACGCTCCCCTAAAGCGTTGTCGTTCCCTCACCTGGACACTAAAACGTCCCCGTAACCTAACCATAACCCTAGCCCGAACCCTAACCCTAATCCTTCCCCGAAGCCTGACCCTCAACGTCCCCTATTCCTAACCCGTACGCTAACACTAACCCGCGCCCTCACACGTACGCTCCCCCTAAAGCATTGTCGTACCCTCACCTGGACCCTAAACCGTCCCCGTCCCCTAACCCTAACCCTAGCCCGAACCCTAACTCTAAACCTTCCCCGAAGCCTGACACTAACCCGTCCCCTAATCCTAACCCGTACGCTAACACTAACACACGCCCTCACACGTACGCTCCCCCTAAAGCGTTGTCGTACCCTCAGATGGACCCTGAACCGTCCCCGTCTCCTAACCCTAACCCTAGCCTGAACCCTAACCCTAACATTTCCCCGAAACCTGACCCTCACCCGTCCCCTAATCCTAACTCGTACGCTAACACTAACCCACGCCCTCAAACGTACGCTCCCCATAAAGCGTTGTCGTACCCTCACCTGGACCCGAAACCGTCCCCGTACCCTAACCCTAGCCCGAACCCTAACGCCAACCTTTCCCCGAAGCCTGACCCTCACCCGTCCCCTAATCCTGACCCGTATGCTAACACTAACCCGCGCCCTCACACGTACGCTCTCCCTAAGGCGTTGTCGTCCCCTCACCTTGACCCTAAACCGTCCCCGTCCCCTAACCCTAACCCTAGCCCGAACCCTAACCCTAACCCTTCCTCGAAGCCTGACACTCACCCGTCCACTAATCCTAACCCGTACGCTAACTCTAACACGCGCCCTCACACGTACATTCCCTCTAAGGCGTTGCCGTACCCTCACCTGGACACTAAACCGTCTCCGTCCCCTAAACCTAACCCTAGCCCGAACCCTAACCCTCCCCCGAAGCCTGACCCTCACCCGTCCCCTAATCCTAACCCGTACGCTAACACTTACCCGCGCCCTCACACGTACGCTCCCCCAAAAGCGTTGTCGTACCCTCACCTGGATCCTAAACCGTCCCCGTCCCCTAAACCTAACCCTAGCTCAAACCCTAACCCTAACACTTCCTCGAAGCCTGACCCTCACCCGTCCCCTAATCCTAACCCGTACGCTAACACTAACCCATCCCCTCACACGTACGCTCCCCCTAAAGCGTTGTCGTCCCCTCACCTGGACCCTAAACCATCCCCATTCCCTAACATTAGCCCCAATCCTAACGCTATCCCTTCCCCGAAGCCTGACCCTCACCCGTCCCCTAATCCTAACGCGTACGCTAACACTAACCCGCGCCCTCACACGTAAGCTCCCCCTAAAGCGTTGTCGTACGCTCAAATGGACCCTAAACCATCCCCCCCTAACCCTAACCCTAGCCGGAACCCTAAACCTAACCCTTCCCCGAAGCCTGACCCTCACCCGTCCCCTAATCCTAAGCCGTACGCTAACACTAACCCGCGCCCTCACACGTACGCTCCCCCTAGAGCGTTGTCGTATGCTCACCTGGACCCTAAACAGTCCCCGTCCCCTAACCCTAACCCTAGCCGGAACCCTTACGCTAACCTTTCCCCGAAGCCTGACCCTCACCCGTCCCCTAATCCTAACCCGTACGCTAACACTAACCCGTGCCCTCACACGAACGCTCCCGCTAAAGCGTTGTCGTCCCCTCACCTGGACCCTAAACTGTCCCCATCCCCTAACACTAGCCCGAACCCTAACGCTAACCCTTCCCCGAAGCCTGACACTCACCCGTCCCCTAATCCTATCGCGTACACTAAAACTAACCCGTACCCTCACACGTACGCTCCCCATAAAGCATTGTCGTACCCTCACCTGGACCCTAAACCGTCCCCGTCCCATAACCCTAACCCTAGCCCGAACCCTAACCCTTCCCCGAAGCCTGACCCTCACCCGTCCCATAATCCTAACCCGTAGGCTAACACTAAACCACGCCCTCACACGTACGCTCCCCCTAAAGCATTGTCGTCCCCTCATCTGGACCCTAAACCGTCCCCGTCCCCTAACCCTAGCCCGAACCCTAACTCTAACACTTCCCCGAAGCCTGAACCTCACCCGTCCCTTAATCCTAACCCGTACGCTAACACTAACCCGCGCCCTCACATGTTCGCTCCCCCTAAAGCGTTGTCACCCCTCACCAGGACCCTAAACCGTCCCCGTCCCCTAACCCTAGCCCGAACACTAACCCTAAAACTTCCCCGAAGCCTGACCCTCACCCGTCCCATAATCCTAAACAGTACGCTAACACTAACCCGCGCCCTCACACGTACGCTCCCCCTAAAGCATTGTCGTCCCCTCACCTGGACCCTAAACCGTCCCCGTCCCCTAACCCTAACCGTAGCCCAAACCCTAACACTAACCCTTCCCCAAAGCCTGACCCTCACCCGTCACCTAATCCTAACCCGTACGTTAACACTAACTCGCGTCCTCACACGTGCGCTCCCCCTAAAGCGTTGTCGTACCCTCGCCTGGACCCTAAACCGTCCCCGTCCCCTAACCCTAACCCTAGACCAAACCCTAACCCTAGCCCGAACCCTAACCCTAACCCTTCCCCGAAGCTTGACCCTCACCCGTCCCCTAATCCTAACCTGTACGCTAACACTGACCCGCGCCCTCACATGTACGCTCCCCGAAAGCGTTGTCATACAATCAACTGGACCCTTAACCGTCCCCGTCCCCTAACCCTAACCCTAGCCTGAACCCTAACCCTAACCCTAACCTGAAGCCTGACCCTCACTCGTCCCCTAATCCTAGCCCATACGCTAACACTAACCCACGCCCTCACACATACGCTCCCGGTAAAGTGATGTCGTACCCTCACCTGGACCCTAAAACGTCCCCGTCCCCTAACCCTAACCCTAGCCCGAACCCTAACCCTAACCCTAACCCGAAGCCTGACCCTCACCCGTCCCCTAATCCTACCCCATACGCTAACACTAACCCGCGCCCTCACACGTACGCTCCCCCTAAAGCATTGTCGTACCCTCAGCTGGACACTAAACCGTCCCCGTCCCCTAACCCTAACCCTAGACCGAACCCTAACCCTAGCCCGAACCCTAACCCTAACACTTCCCCGAAGCCATACCCTCACCCGTCCCCTAATCCTAACCCATACGCTAACACTAACCCGCGCCCTCACACGTACGCTCCACTTAAAGAGTTGTAGTACCCTCACCTGGACCCTAAACCGTCCCCGTCCCCTAACCCTAACCCTAGCCCGAACCCTAACCCTAACTCTTCCCTGAAGCCTGACCCTCACCCGTCCCCTAATCCTAACCCGTACGCTAACACTAACCCGCATCCTCACACGTACGCTCCCCCTAAAGAGAGGTCGTCCCCTCACCTGGACCCTAAACCGTCCCTGTCCCATAAACCTAAATCTAGCGCGAACCCTAACCCTAACACATCCCCGAAGCCTGACCCTCACCCGTCCCCTAATCCTAACCCGTACGTTAACACTAACCCACGCCCTCACACATACGCTCCCCTTAAAGCGTTGTCGTACCCTCACCTGGACCCTAAACCGTCCCCGTCCCCTAACCCTAATCCTAGCCCGAACCCTAACCCTAACACTTCCACGAAGCCTGAACCTCACCCGTCCCCTAATCCTAACCCGTACGCTAACACTAACCCGCGCCCTCACACGTATGCTCGCCCTAAAGCGTTGTCGTACCCTCACCTGGACCCTATCCCGTCCCTGTCCCCTAACCCTAATCCTAGCCCAAACCCTAACCCTAACCCTTCCCGGAAGCCTGACCCTCACCCGTCCCATAATCCTAACCCGTACGCTAACACTAACCCGCCCCCTCAAACGTTCGCTCCCCCTAAAGCGTTGTCGTACCCTCACCTGGACCCTAAACCGTCCCCGTCACCTAACCCTAAAACTAGCCCGAACCCTAATCCAAATCCTTCCCGGAAGCCTGACCCTCACCCGTCCCCTAATCCTAACCCGTATGCTAACACTAACCCACGCCCTCACACGTAGGCTCCCCCTAAAGCGTTGTGGTACCCTCACCTGGACCCTAAACCGACCCCGTCCCCAATCCTAACCCTAGCCCGAACCCTAACCGTAATCCTTCCCCGAAGCCTGACCCTCACCGTCCCCTAATCCTAACACGTACGATAACACTAACCCGTGCCCTGACACGTAAGCTCCCCCTATAGCGTTGTCGTACCCTCACCTGGACCCTAAACCGTCCCCGTCCCCTAACCCTAACCCTAGCCCGAACCCTAAACCTAACCCTTCCCCGAAGCCTGACACTCACCTGTCCACTAATCCTAACACGTACGCTAACTCTAACACGCGCCCTCACACGTACACTCCCTCTAAGGCGTTGTCGTACCCTCACCTGGACACTAAACCGTCCCCGTCCCCTAACCATAACCCTAGCCCGAACCCTAACCCTTCCCCGAAGCCTGACTCACCCGTCCCCTAATCCTAACCCGTACGCTAACACTTACCCGCGCCCTCACACGTACGCTCCCCCAAAAGCGTTGTCGTACCAACACCTGGACCCTAAACCGTCCTCGTCCCCTAAATCTAACCCTAGCCCGAACCCTAACCCTAACACTTCCTCGAAGCCTGAACCTCATCCGTCCCCTAATCGTAAACCGTATGCTAACACTAACCTGCGCCCTCACACGTACGCTCCCCCTAAAGCGTTGTGGTACCCTCACCTGGACCCTAAACCGTCCCCGTCACCTAACCCTAGCCTGAACCCTAACGCCAAATTTTCCCCGAAGCCTGACCCTCACCCGTCCCCTAATCCTAACCCGTACGCTAACACTAACCCACGCCCTCACACGTACGCTCCCCCTAAGGCGCTGTCGTACCCTCACCTGGACCCTAAACCGTCCTCGTCCCCTAACCCTAACCCTAGCCCAAATCCTAACCCTAACCCTTCCCCGAAGCCTGACACTCACCTGCCCGCTAATCCTAACCCGTACGCTAACTCTAACCCACGCCCTCACACGTACACTCCCTCTAAAGCATTGTCGTACCCTCACCTGGACCCTAAACCGTCCCCGTTCCCTAACCCTAACCCTAGCCCGAACCCTAACGCTAACCCTTCCGCGAAGCCTGACCCTCACCCATCCCCTAATCCTAACACGTACGCTAACACTAACCCGCACCGTCACACGTACGCTCCCGTAAAGTGTTGTCGTACCCTCACCTGGACCCTAAACCGTCCCCGTCCCCTAACCATAACCCTAGCCCGAACCCTAACCCTAACACTTCCCCGAAGCCTGGCCCTCACCCGTCCCCTAATCCTAACCCGTACGCTAACTCTAACCCACGCGCTCACACGTACGCTCCCCCTAAAGCGTTGTCGTACCCTCACCTGGACCCTAAACCGTCCCCGTCCCCTAACCCTAAACTTAGCCTGAACCCTAACCCTAAACCTTCCCCGAAACCTGACCCTCACCCGTCCCCTAATCCTAAACCGTACGCTCACACTAACCCGCCCCCTCACACGTACGCTCCACCTAAAGCGTTGTCGTACCCTCACCTGGACCCTAAACCATCCCCGTCCCCTAATCCTAACCCTAGCCAGAACCCTAACCCTAACCCTTCCCTGAAACCTGACCCTCACCCGTCCCTTAATACTAACCCGTACACTAACACTAACCCGCGCCCTCACAAGTACGCTCCCCCTAAAGTGTTGTCGTCCCCTTCCTGAACCCTAAACCTTCCCCGTACCCTAACCCTAACCCTAGCCCGAAACCTAACCCTAACCCTTCCCCGAAGACTGACCCTCACCCGTCCCCTAATCCTAACCCGTACTCTAACACTAATCCACGCCCTCACACGTACGTTCCCCCTAATGGGTTGCCGTACCCTCACCTGGACCCTAAAGCGTCCCCGTCCCCTAACCCTAACCCTACCCCGAACCCTAACCCTGACCCTTCCCCGAAGCCTACCCTCACCCGTCCCCTAATCCTAACCCGAACGCTAACACTAACCCGCGCCCTCACACGTACGTTCCCCAAAAGCGTTGTCGTACACTCGCCTGGACCCTAAACCGTCCCCATCCCCTAACCCTAACCCTAGCCCGAACCCTAACCCTAACCCTTCTTCGAAGTCTGAACCTCATCCGTCCTCTAATCCTAACCCGTATGCTAACAATAACCCGCGCCCTCACACGTACGCTCCCCATAAAGCGTTGTCGTCCCCTCACCTGTACCCTAAACCGTCCCCGTGCCCTAACCCTAGTCCGAACCCTAACGCTAACACTTCCCCGAAGCCTGACCCTCACCCGTCCCCTAATCCTAACCCGTACGCTAACACTAACCCGCGCCCTCACATGTACGCTCCCTCTAAGGCGTTGTCGTACCCTCACCTGGAACCTAAACCGTCCCAGTCCCCTAAACCTAACCCTAGCACGAACCCTAACCCTAACCCTTCCCCGAAGCCTGACCCTCACCCGTCCCCTAATCCTAACCCGTACGCTAACACTAACCCGCGCCCTCACACGTACGCTCCCCCTAAAGCGTTGTCGTTCCCTCACCTGGACACTAAAACGTCCCCGTCCCCTAACCATAACCCTATCCCGAACCCTAACCCTAATCCTTCCCCGAAGCCTGACCCTCAACGTCCCCTATTCCTAACCCGTACTCTAACACTAACCCACGCCCTCACACGTACGCTCCCCCTAAAGCGTTGTCGTACCCTCACCTGGACCCTAAACCGTCCCCGTCCCCTAACCCTAACACTAACCCTAGCCCGAACCCTAACCCTAACCCTTCCCCGAAGCCTGACCCTCACCGGTCCCCTAATCCTAAACCGTACGATAACACTAACCCGTGCCTTGACACGTAAGCTCCCCCTAAAGCGTTGTCGTACCCTCACCTGGACCCTAAACCGTCCCCGTCCCCTAACCCTAACCCTAGCCCGAACCCTAAACCTAAGCCTTCCCCGAATCCTGACACTCACCCGTCCACTAATCCTATCCCGTACGCTAACTCTAACACGCGCCCTCACACGTACACTCCCTCTAAGGCGTTGTCGTACCCTCACCTGGATACTAAACCGTCCCCGTCCCCTAACCCTAACCCTAGCCCGAACCCTAACACTTCCCCGAAGCCTGACCCTCACCCGTCCCCTAATCCTAACCCATACGCTAACACTTACCCGCGCCCTCACACGTACGCTCCCCCAAAAGCGTTGTCGTACCCTCACCTGGACCCTAAACCGTCCCCGTCCCCTAACCCTAGACCGAACCCTAACCCTAACCCTTCCCAAAGACTGACACTCACCCATCCCCTATTACTAACCCGTACGCTAACACTAACCCGCGCCTTCACACGTACGTTCCCCCTAAAGTGTTGTCGTACCCTCACCTGGACCCAAAATCGTGCCCGTCCCCTAACCCTAACCCTATCACGAACCCTAACCCTAACACTTCCCCGAAGCCTGACCCTCACCCGTTCCCTAATCCTTACCTGTACGCTAACACTAACCACGCCCTCACTCGTACGCTCCCCCTAAAGCGTTGTTGTACCCTCACCTAGACCCTAAACCGTCCCCGTCCCCTAAACCTAACCCTAGCGCGAACCCTAACCCTAACCTTTCCCCAAAGCCTGACACTCACACGTCCCCTAATCCTAACCCGTACGATAACACTAACCCGCGCCCTCACACGTACACTCCCCCCAAAACGTTGTCGTACCCTCACCTGGACCCTAAACTGTCCCCGTCCCCTAACCCTAACCCGAACCATAACCAAAAAACTTCCCCGAAGCATGACCCTCACCCGTCCCCTAATCCTTACCCGTACGATAACACTAACCCGCGCACTCACACCTACGCTACCCCTAAAACGTTGTCGTACCCTCACCTGGACCCTAAACAGTCCCCGTCCCCTAACCCTAACCCTAGTCCGAACCCTAAACCTAACCCTAACCCGAAGCCTGACCCTCACCCTTCCACTAATCCTAACCCGTATGCTAACACTAAACCACGCCCTCACACGTACGCTCCCCCTAAAGCGTTGTCGTACCCTTACCTGGACCCTAAACCTTCCCCGTCCCCGAAGCCTAACCCTAGCCCGAAACCTAACCCTAACACTTACCCGAAGCCTGACCCTCACCCGTCCCCTAATCCTAACCCGTACGCTAACACTAACCCGCGCCGTCACACGTACGCTCACCCTAAACCATTGTCGTCCCCTCACCTGGACCCTAAACAGTCACCGACCCCTAACCCTAACCCTAGCCCGAACCTTAACCCTAATCCTTCCGCAAAGCCTGACCCTCACCGTCCCCTAATCCTAACCCGTACGCTAACACTAAACCCCGCCCTCACACGTACGCTCCCCCTAAAGCGTTGTCGTACCCTCACCTAGACCCTAAACCGTCACCGTCCCCTAACCCTAACCCTAACCCTACCCCGAACCCTAACCCTAACCCTTCCCCGAAGCCTGACCCTCACCCGTCCCCTAATCCTAACCCGTACGCTAACACTAACCCTCGCCCTCACACGTACGCTCCCCTAAAGCGTTGTCGTTCCCTCACCTGGACACTAAAACGTCCCCGTACCCTAACCATAACCCTAGCCCGAACCCTAACCCTAATCCTTCCCCGAAGCCTGACCCTCAACGTCCCCTATTCCTAACCCGTACGCTAACACTAACCCGCGCCCTCACACGTACGCTCCCCCTAAAGCATTGTCGTACCCTCACCTGGACCCTAAACCGTCCCCGTCCCCTAACCCTAACCCTAGCCCGAACCCTAACTCTAAACCTTCCCCGAAGCCTGACACTAACCCGTCCCCTAATCCTAACCCGTACGCTAACACTAACACACGCCCTCACACGTACGCTCCCCCTAAAGCGTTGTCGTACCCTCAGATGGACCCTGAACCGTCCCCGTCTCCTAACCCTAACCCTAGCCTGAACCCTAACCCTAACATTTCCCCGAAACCTGACCCTCACCCGTCCCCTAATCCTAACTCGTACGCTAACACTAACCCGCGCCCTCACACGTAAACACCCTCTAAAGCGTTGTCGTATCCTCACCTGGACCCTAAACCGTCCCCGTTCCCTAACCCTAACCCTAGCCCGAACCCTAACCCTAACCCTTCCGCGAAGCCTGACCCTCACCCGTCCCCTAATCCTAACACGTACGCTAACACTAACCCGCGCCCTCACACGTACGCTCCCCGTAAAGTGTTGTCGTACCCTCACCTGGACCCTAAACCGTCCCCGTCCCCTAACCCTAACCCTAGCCTGAACCCTAACTCTAACACTTCCCCGAAGCCTGGCCCTCACCTGTCCCCTAATCCTAAACCGTACGCTAACACTAACCCGCGCCCTCACACGTAAGCTCACCCTAAAGCGTTGTCGTACCCTCACCTGGACCCTAAACCGTCCCCGTCCCCTAACCCTAGACCAAACCCTAACCCTAACCCTTCCCAAAGACTGACACTCACCCATCTCCTATTCCTAACCCGTACGCTAACACTAACCCGCGCCCTCACACGTACGTTCCCCCTAAAGTGTTGTCGTACCCTCACCTGGACCCAAAATCGTGCCCGTCCCCTAACCCTAACCCTATCACGAACCCTAACCCTAACACTTCCCTGAAGCCTGACCCTCACCCGTTCCCTAATCCTTACCTGTACGCTAACACTAACCACGCCCTCACACGTACGCTCCCCCTAAAGCATTGTTGTACCCTCACCTAGACCCTAAACCGTCCCCGTCCCCTAAACCTAACCCTAGCGCGAACGCTAACCCTAACCTTTCCCCAAAGCCTGACACTCACACGTCCCCTAATCCTAACCCATACGATAACACTAACCCGCGCCCTCACACGTACACTCCCCCTAAAACGTTGTCGTACCCTCACCTGGACCCTAAACTGTCCCCGTCCCCTAACCCTAGCCCGAACAATAACCAAAAAACTTCCCCGAAGCATGAACCTCACCCGTCCCCTAATCCTTACCCGTACGATAACACTAACCCGCGCCCTCACACGTACGCTACCCCTAAAACGTTGTCGTACCCTCACCTGGACCCTAAACAGTCCCCGTCCCCTAACCCTAACCCTAGTCCGAACCCTAAACCTAACCCTAACCCGAAGCCTGACCCTCACCCTTCCACTAATCCTAACCCGTATGCTAACACTAAACCACGCCCTCACACGTACGCTCCCCCTAAAGCGTTGTCGTACCCTCACCTGGACCCTAAACCTTCCCCGTCCCCGAACCCTAACCCTAGCCCGAACCCTAACCCTAACCCTTACCCGAAGCCTGACCCTCACCCGTCCCCTAATCCTAACGCGTACGCTAACACTAACCCGCGCCGTCACACGTATGCTCCTCCTAAAGCGTTGTCGTCCCCTCACCTGGACCCTAAACAGTCACCGACCCCTAACCCTAACCCTAGCCCGAACCTTAACCCTAATCCTTCCGCAAAGCCTGACCCTCACCGTCCCCTAATCCTAACCCGTACGCTAACACTAAACCCCGCCCTCACACGTACGCTCCCCCTAAAGCGTTGTCGTACCCTCACCTAGACCCTAAACCGTCACCGTCCCCTAACCCTAACTCTAACCCTAGCCGGAACCCTAACCCTAACCCTTCCCCGAAGCCTGACCCTCACCCGTCCCCTAATCCTAACCCGTACGCTAACACTAACCCGCGCCCTCACACGTACGCTCCCCTAAAGCGTTGTCGTTCCCTCACCTGGAGACTAAAACGTCCCCGTCCCCTAACCCTAACCCTAGCCTGAACCCTAACCCTAACCCTTCCCCGAAAACTGACCCTCACCCATCCCCTAATCCTAACCCGTACGCTAACACTAACCCACGCCCTCACACGTACGCTCCCCATAAAGCGTTGTCGTTCCCTCACCTGGACCCGAAACCGTCCCCGTCCCCTAACCCTAGCCCGAACCCTAACGCCAACCTTTCCCCGAAGCCTGACCCTCACCCGTCCCCTAATCCTGACCCGTATGCTAACACTAACCCGCGCCCTCACACGTACGCTCTCCCTAAGGCGTTGTCGTCCCCTCACCTTGACCCTAAACCGTCCCCGTCCCCTAACCCTAACCCTAGCCCGAACCCTAACCCTAACCCTTCCCCGAAGCCTGACACTCACCCGTCCACTAATCCTAACCCGTACGCTAACTCTAACACATGCCCTCACACGTATACTCCCTCTAAGGCGTTGCCGTACCCTCACCTGGACACTAAACCGTCTCCGTCCCCTAACCCTAACCCTAGCCCGAACCCTAACCCTTCCCCGAAGCCTGACCCTCACCCGTCCCCTAATCCTAACCCGTACGCTAACACTTACCCGCGCCCTCACACGTACGCTGCCCCAAAAGCGTTGTCGTACCCTCACCTGGATCCTAAACCGTCCCCGTCCCCTAAACCTAACCCTAGCCCAAACCCTAACCCTAACACTTCCTCGAAGCCTGACCGTCACCCGTCCCCTAATCCTAAACCGTACGCTAACACTAACCCGCGCCCTCACACGTACGCTCCCCCTAAAGCGTTGTCGTACCCTCACCTGGACCCTAAACCGTCCCCGTCACCTAACCCTAGCCCGAACCCTAACGCCAAATTTTCCCCGAAGCCTGACCCTCACCCGTCCCCTAATCCTAACCCGTACGCTAACCCTAACCCGCGCCCTCACACGTACGCTCCCCCTAAGGCGTTGTCGTACCCTCACATGGACCCTAAACCGTCCCCGTCCCCTAACCCTAACCCTAGCCCGAATCCTAACCCTAACACTTCCCCGAAGCCTGACACTCACCCGCCCGCTAATCCTAACCCGTACGCTAACTCTAACCCACGCCCTCACACGTACACTTCCTCTAAAGCGTTGTCGTACCCTCACCTGGACCCTAAACCGTCCCCGTCCCCTAACCCTAACCCTAGCCCGAACCCTAACCCTAACCCTTCCGCGAAGCCTGACCCTCACCCGTCCCCTAATCCTAACACGTACGCTAACACTAACCCGCGCCCTCACACGTACGCTCCCCGTAAAGTGTTGTCGTACCCTCACCTGGACCCTAAACCGTCCCCGTCCCCTAACCCTAACCCTAGCCCGAACCCTAACCCTAACACTTCCCCAGAGCCTGGCCCTCACCCGTCCCCTAATCCTAACCCGTAAGCTATTCTAACCCACGCGCTCACACGTACGCTCCCCCTAAAGCGTTGTCGTACCCTCACCTGGACCCTAAACCGTCCCCGTCCCCTAACCCTAAACCTAGCCTGAACCCTAACCCTAAACCTTCCCCGAAACCTGACCCTCACCCGTCCCCTAATCCTAAACCGTACACTCACACTAACCCACGCCCTCACACGTACGCTCCCCCTAAGGTGTTGCCGTACCTTCACCTGCACCCTAAAGCGTCCCCGTCCCCTAACCCTAACCCTAGCCCGAAACCTAACCCTGACCCTTCCCCGAAGCCTGACCCTCACCCGTCCCCTAATCCTAACCCGAACGCTAACACTAACCCGCGCCCTCACACGTACGCTCCCCCAAAAGCGTTGTCGTACCCTCACCTGGACCCTATACCGTCCCCGTCCCCTAACCCTAGCCCGAACCCTAACCCTAACCCTTCCCCGAAGCCTGACCCTCACCCGTCCCCTAATCCTAACCCGTACGCTAACACTAACCCGCGCCCTCACATGTACGCTCCCCCTAAGGCGTTGTCGTCCCCTCATCTGACGCTAAACCGTCCCCTAACCCTAACCCTAACCCTAGCCCGAACCCTAACCCTAACCCTTCCCCGAAGCCTGACCCTTACCCGTCCCAAATCTAACTCGTACGCTAACACTAACCCATGCCCTCACATGTACGCTCCCCATAAGGCGTTGTCGTGCCCTCACCTGGACCCTAAACCGTCCCCGTCCCCGAACCCTAACACTAGCACGAACCTGAACCCTAACCCTTCCCCGAAGCCTGACCCTCAGCTGTCCCATAATCCGAGCCCGTACGCTAACAGTAACCCGTGCCCTCACACGTACGCACCCCTAAAGCGTTGTCGTACCCTCACCTGGACCCTAAACCGTCCCCGTCCCCTAATCCTAACCCTAGCCCGAACCCTAACCCTAAGCATTCCCCGAAGCCTGACCCTCACATGTCCCCTAATCCTAACACGTATGCTAACACTACCCTGTGCCCTCACACGTACGCTCCCCGTAAAGCGTTGTCGTACCCTCAGCTGGACCCTAAACCGTCCCCGTCCCCTAACCCTAACCCAAGCCAGAAACTTAATCCTAAACCTCCCCCAATGCCTGACCCTCACCCATCCCCTTATGCTAACCCGTACGCTAACACTAACATGCGCCCTCACACGTACGGTCCCCCTAAAGTGTTGTCGTACCCTCACCTGGACCCTAAACCGTCCCCGTCCCCTAACCCTAGCCCGAACCCTAACCATAACACTTCCCCGAAGCCTTACCCTCACCCGTCCCCTAATCCAAGCCCGTACGCTAACACTAACCCGTGCCCTCACACGTACGCTCCCCCTAAAGCGTTGTCGTACCCTCACCTGGACCCTAATCCGTCCCCGTCACCAGCCCTAGCCCGAACCCAAACCCTAACACTTCCACGAAGCCTGACCCTCACCCGTCCCCTAATCCGAGCCCGTACGCTAACACTAACCCGTGCCCTCACATGTACGCTCCCCCTAAAGCGTTGTCGTACCCTCACCTGGACCCTAAATCGGCCCCGTACCCTAACCCTAGCCCGAACCCTAACCCTGACACTTCCCTGAAGCCTGACCCTCACCCGTCCCCTAATCCGAGCCCGGACGCTAACACTAACCCGTGGCCTCACACATACGCTCCCCCTAAAGCGTGGTCGTACCCTCACATGGACCGTAAACTGTCCCCGTCCCCTAACCCTAACCCTAGCCGAACAATAACCCTAACCTTTCCCCGAAGCCTGAACCTCACCCGTGCCCTAATCCTAACCCGTACGCTAACACTAACCTCGTGCCCTCACACGTACGCTCCCCCTAAAGCGTTGTCGTACCTTCACCTGGACCCTAAACCGTCCCCGTCCCCTAACCCTAACCCTAGCCCGAACCCTCACCCTAACCCTTCCCCGAAGCCTGACACTCACCCGTCCCCTAATCCTAGCCCGTACGCTAACACTAACACGTGCCCTCACACGTACGCTCCCCCTAAAGCGTTGTCATACCCTCACCTGGACCCTAAACCGTCCCCGTCCTCTAACCGTAACCCTAGCCCTAACCCTAACCCTAACCGTTCCCCGAACCCTGACCCTCACCCGTCCCCTAATCCTAACCCGTACGTTAACACTAACCAGCGCCCTCACACGTACACTTCCCCTAAAGCATTGTCATACCCTCACCTGGACCCTACCCATCCCCGTCCCCTAACACTAACCCTAGCCCGAACCCTAACCCTAACCCGTCCCCGAAGCCTGACCCTCACCCGTCCCCTAATACTAGCCCGTACGCTAATACTAAGCCACGCCCTCACACGTACGCTCCCACTAAAGCGTTGTTGTACCCTCACCTGGACCCTAAACCTTCGCCGTCCCCTAACCATAACGCTAGCCCGAACCCTAACCCTAACCCTTCCCCGAAGCCTGACCCTCACCTGTCCCCTAATCCTACCCCGTACGCTAACACTAACCCGCACCCTCACACGTACGCTTCCCCAAATGCTTTGTCGTATCCTCACCTGGACCCTAAACCGTCCCCGTCCCCTAACCCTAACCCTAGCCCGAACCATAACCCTAACACTTCCCCGAAGCCTGACCCTCACACGTCCCCTAATCCTAGCCCGTACGCTAACACTAACCCGCGCCCTCATACGTACGCTCCCCCTAAAGCGTTGTCGTACCCTCACCTGGACGCTAAACCGTCCCCTTCCCCTAACCCTAACCCTACCCGAACCCTATCCCTAACACTTCCCCGGAGCCTGACCCTCACCAGTCCCTAATCCTAACACGTATGCTAACACTACCCCGCGCCCTCACAGGTACGCTCCCCCTAAAGCGTTGTCGTACCCTCACCTGGACCCTAAACCGTCACCGTCCCCTAACCCTAACCCTAGCCGGAACCTTAACCCTAACCCTCCCCCGAAGCCTGACCCTCACACGTACCCTAATGCTAACCCGTACGCTAACACTAACATGCGCCCTCACACGTACGGTCCCCCTAAAGCGTTGTCGTACCCTCACCTGGACCCTAAACCGTCCCCGTCCCTTAACCCTAGCCCGAACCCTAACCCTAACACTTCCCCGAAGCCTGACCCTCACCCGTCTCCTAATCCTAGCCCAGACGCTAACACTAACACACGCCCTCAAACGTACGCTCCCCCTAAAGCTTTGTCTTACCCTCTCCTGGACCCTAAACCTTCCCCGTCCCCTAACCCTAACCCTACCCCGAACCCTAACCCTAACCCTTCCGCGAAGCCTAACCCTCACCTGTCCCCTAATCCAAGCCCCTACGCTAACACTAACCCGCACCCTCACACGTACGCTCCCACTAAAGCATTGTCGTATCCTCACGTGGACCCTAAACCGTCCCCGTCACCTAACCTTAACCCTAGCCCGAACCCTAACCCTAACCCTTCCCCGAAGCCTGACCCTCACCCGTACCCTAATCCTACACCGTCTGCTAACACTAACCCGCGCCCTCACACATACGCTCCCCCTATAGCGTTGTCGTACCCTCACCTGGACCCTAAACCGTCCCCGTCCCCTAACCCTAAACCTAGCCTGAACCCTATCCCTAAACCTTCCCCGAAGCCTGACCCTCACCCGTTCCCTAATCCTAGCCCGTACGCTAATACTAACCCGCGCTCTCACACGTACGCTCCCCCTAAAACGTTATCGTACCCTCACCTTGACCCTAAACCGTCCGCGTCCCCTAACCCTAACCCTAGCCCGAACCCTAACCCTAACCCTTCCCCGAAGCCTGACGCTCACCCGTCCCCTAATCCTAGCCCGTAGGCTAACACTAACCCTTGCCCTCACACATACACTCCCCCTAAAACGTTGTCGTACCCTCACCTGGACCCTAAACCAACCCCGTCCCCTAACCCTAACCCTAGCCTGAACCCTAACTCTAACACTTCCCCAAAGCCTTACCCTCACTAGTCCCCTAACCCTAACCCTAGCCCTAACCCTAACCCTAACCCTTCCCCGAAGCCTTACCCTAACGCGTCCCCTAATCCTAACCCGTACACTAACACTAACCAGTGCCGTCACACGTACGCTAACCATAAACCGTTGTCATACCCTCACCTGGACCCTAAACCGTCCCCGTCCCCTAACCCTAACCCTAGTCATAAACCTAACCCTACCACTTCCCCAAACCCTTACCCTAACCCGTCCCCTAATCCTAACCCGTACGCCAACACTAACCCGTGCCCTCACACGTACGCTCACCCTAAACCATTGTCGTACACTCACCTGGAACCTAAACCGTCCCCGTTCCCTTACACTAAACCTAGACTGAAGCATAACCCTAAACCCTTCCCCGAAGCCTTACCCTAACCCGTCCCCTAATCCTAACCCGTACGCTAACACTAACCCATGCCCTCACACGTACGCTCATCCTAAACCGTTTTCGTACCCTCACCTGAACCCTAAACCGTCCCCGTCCCCTAACCCTAACCCTAGCCCGAACCCTAAACCTAACCCTTCCCCGAAGCCTTACCGTAACCCGTCCCCTAATCCTAACCCGAACGCTAACACTAATCCATGGCCTCAAAAGTACGCTCACCCTAAACCGTTGTCGTACCCTCACCTGGATCCTAAACCGTCCCCGTACCATAACCCTAACCCTAGCCCGAACCCTAATACTAAACCTTCCACGAAGCCCTACCCACACCCGTCCCCTAATCCTAACTCGTACGCTAACACTAACCCGTGCCCCCACACGTATGCTCACCCTATACCGTTGTCGTTCCCTCACCTGGACCTGAAACCGTCCCCGTCCCCTAACCCTAACCCTAGCCCAAAACCTAAAGCTAACCCTTCCCCGAAGCCTTACCCTAACCCATCCCCTAATCCTAACACGTACGCTAACACTAACCCGTGCCCTGACACGTACACTCACCCTAAACCGTTGTCATACACTTTCCTGGACCCTAAACCGTCCCCGTCACCTAACCCTAACCTTAGCCCGAACCCTAACCCTAACCCTTACCCTAAGCCTTACCCCAACCCGTCCCCTAATACTAACCCGTTTGCTAACACTAACCCGTGCCCTCACACGTACGCTGACCCTAAACTGTTGCCGTACCCTCACCTGGACCCGAAACCATCCCCATCCCCTAACTCTAACCCTGGCCCGAACCCTAAAGCTAACCCTCCGCCGATGCCTTACCCTAACTGTTCCCCTAATCCTAACCCGTACGATAAACCTAACCCATGCCCTCACACGTAGGCTCACCCTAAACCGTTGTCGTACCCTCACCTGGACCTTAAACTATCCCCGTCCGCTAACACTAACCCTAGCTCGAACCTAACCCTAACCCTTCCCAAAAGCCTTACACTAACCTGTCCACTAATCCTAACTTGTACGCTAACACTAACCCGTGCTCTCACAGGTACGCTCACCCTAAACCGTTGTCGTACCCTCACCTGGACTCTAAACCATCCCCGTCCCCGTCTCCTAACCCTAGCCCGAACCCTAACAATAACCCTTCCCCGAAACCTTACCCTAACCCGTCCCCAAATTCTAACCCGTACGCTAACACTAACCCATGCCCTGACACGTACGCTCACCCTAAACCGTTGTCATACCCTCACCTGGACCCTAAACCGTCCCCGTCCCCTAACCCTAACCCTAGCCCGAACCCTAACCCTAACCCTTCCCCGAAGCCTTACCCTAACCCGTCCCCTAATCTTAACCCGTACGCTAACACTAACGCGTGCCCTCACACATACGCTCACACTAAACCGTTGTCATACCCTCAACTGGACCCGAAACCTTCCCCGTCCCCTAACCCTAGTCCGAACCCTAACAATAACCCTTCCCCGAAGCCTTACCCTAACCCGTCCCCTAATCCTAACCCATACGCTAACACTAACCCGTGCCCTCACACGTACGCTCACCCTAAACCTTTGCCGTACCCTAACCTGGACCCTAAACAGTCCCCTTCCCCTAACCCTAACCCTAGCCCGAACCCTAACACTAAGCCTTCACCGAAGCCTTATCCTAACCCGTCCCCTAATCCTAACCCATACGCTAACACTAACCCATGCCCTCACACGTACGCTCACCCTAAACCGTTGTCGTACCCTCACCTGGAACCTAAACCGTCCCCGTCCCCTAACCCTAACCCTAGCTTGAACCCTAAACCTAACCCTTTGCCGAAGCCTTACCCTAACCCGTCCCCTAATCCTAACCCGTACGCTAACACCTACTCGTGCCCTCACACCTACGCTCACCCTAAACCATTGTCGTACCCTCACCTGGACCTTAAAGCAACCCAGTCACCTAACCCTAACCCTAACCCGAACCCTAACACTAACCCTTCCCAGAAGCCTTACCCTAAACCGTCCCCTAATCCTAACCCGTACGCTAACACTAACCCGTGCCCTGACACGTACATTCACTCTAAACCGTTGTCGTACCCTCACCTGGACCCTAAACCGTCCCCGTCCCCTAACCCTAACCCTAGCCGAACAATAACCCTAACATTTCCCCGAAGCCTGAACCTCACCCGTCCCCTAATCCTAACCCGTACGCTAACAATAACACGTGCCCTCACACGTACGCTCCCCCTAAAGCGTTGTCGTACCCTCACCTGGACCCTAAACCGTCCCCGTCCCCTAACCGTAACCCTAGCCCTAACCCTAACCCTAACCGTTCCCCGAAGCCTGACCCTCACCCGTCCCCTAATCCTAACCCGTACGTTAACACTAACCAGCGCCCTCACACGTACACTTCCCCTAAAGCATTGTCATACCCTCACCTGGACCCTAAACCATCCCCGTCCCCTAACACTAACCCTAGCCCGAACCCTAACCCTAACCCTTCCCCGAAGCCTGACCCTCACCCGTCCCCTAATCCTAGCCCGTACGCTAACACTAACCCGCGCCCTCACACGTACGCTCCCCCTAAAGCGTTGTCGTGCCCTCACCTGGACCCTAAACCGTCCCCCTCCCATAACCCTAACCCTAGCCCGAACCCTAACCCTAACACGTCCCCGAAGCCTGACCCTCACCCGTCCCCTAATACTAGCCCGTACGCTAATACTAACCCACGCCCTCACACGTACGCTCCCACTAAAGCGTTATCGAACGCTAACCTGGACCCTAAACCGTCCCCGTCCCCTAACCCTAACGCTAGCCCGAACCCTAACCCTAACCCTTCCCCGAAGCCTGACCCTCACCTGTCCCCTAATCCTACCCCGTACGCTAACACTAACCCGCACCCTCACACGTACGCTTCCCCAAATGCTTTGTCGTATCCTCACCTGGACCCTAAACCGTCCCCGTCCCCTAAACCTAACCCTAGCCCGAACCATAACCCTAACACTTCCCCGAAGCCTGACCCTCACAGTCCCCTTATCCTAGCCCGTACGCTAACACTAACCCGCGCCCTCATACGTACGCTCCCCCTAAAGCGTTGTCGTACCCTCACCTGGACGCTAAACCGTCCCCGTCCCCTAACCCTAACCCTACCCGAACCCTATCCCTAACACTTCCCCGAAGCCTCACCCTCACCTGTCCCCTAATCCTAACACGTATGCTAACACTACCCCGCGCCCTCACAGGTACGCTCCCCCTAAAGCGTTGTCGTACCCTCAGGTGGACCCTAAACCGTCCCCGTCCCATAACCCTAACCCTAGCCGGAACCTTAACCCTAACCCTCCCCCGAAGCCTGACCCTCACACGTCCCCTAATGCTAACCCGTACGCTAACACTAACATGCGCCCTCACACGTACGGTCCCCCTAAAGCATTGTCGTACCCTCACCTGGACCCTAAACCGTCCCCGTCCCCTAACCCTAGCCCGAACCCTAACCCTAACACTTCCCCGAAGCCTGACCCTCACCCGTCTCCTAATCCTAGCCCAGACGCTAACACTAACACACGCCCTCAAACGTACGCTCCCCCTAAAGCTTTGTCGTACCCTCACCTGTACCCTAAACCTTCTCCGTCCCCTAACCCTAACCCTACCCCGAACCCTAACCCTAACCCTTCCGCGAAGCCTAACCCTCACCTGTCCCCTAATCCAAGCCCCTACGCTAACACTAACCCGCACCCTCACACGTACGCTCCCACTAAAGCATTGTCGTATCCTCACGTGGACCCTAAACCGTCCCCATCCCCTAACCTTAACCCTAGCCCGAACCCTAACCCTAACCCTTCCCCGAAGCCTGACCCTCACCCGTAGCCTAATCCTACCCCGTCTGCTAACACTAACCCGCGCCCTCACACATACGCTCCCCCTATAGCGTTGTCGTACCCTCACCTGGACCCTAAACCGTCCCCGTCCCCTAACCCTAAACCTAGCCTGAACCCTATCCCTAACCCTTCCCCGAAGCCTGACCCTCACCCGTCCCCTAATCCTAGCCCGTACGCTAATACTAACCCGCGCTCTCACATGTACGCTCCCCCTAAAACGTTATCGTACCCTCACCTTGACCCTAAACCGTCCGCGTCCCCTAACCCTAACCCTAGCCCGAACCCTAACCCTAACCCTTCCCCGAAGCCTGACCCTCACCCGTCTCCTCATTCTAGCCCGTACGCTAACACTAAACCGCGCCCTCACACATACGCTACCCCTACAGCGTTGTCGTAACCTCACCTGGACCCTAAACCGTCCCGGTCCCCTAACCCTAACCCTAGCCCTAACCCTAACCCTAACACTTCCCCGAAGCCTGACGCTCACCCGTCCCCTAATCCTAGCCCGTAGGCTAACACTAACCCGTGCCCTCACACATACACTCCCCCTAAAACGTTGTCGTACCCTCACCTGGACCCTAAACCAACCCCGTCCCCTAACCCTAACCCTAGCCCGAACCCTAACCCTAACCCTTCCCCGAAGCCTTACCCTAACCCGTCCCCTAATCTTAACCCGTACGCTAACACTAACGCGTGCCCTCACACATACGCTCACACTAAACCGTTGTCATACCCTCAACTGGACCCGAAACCTTCCCCGTCCCCTAACCCTAGTCCGAACCCTAACAATAACCCTTCCCCGAAGCCTTACCCTAACCCGTCCCCTAATCCTAACCCATATGCTAACACTAACCCGTGCCCTCACACGTACGCTCACCCTAAACCTTTGCCGTACCCTAACCTGGACCCTAAACAGTCCCCTTCCCCTAACCCTAACCCTAGCCAGAACCCTAACACTAAGCCTTCACCGAAGCCTTATCCTAACCCGTCCCCTAATCCTAACCCATACGCTAACACTAACCCATGCCCTCACACGTACGCTCACCCTAAACCGTTGTCGTACCCTCACCTGGAACCTAAACCGTCCCCGTCCCCTAACCCTAACCCTAGCTTGAACCCTAAACCTAACCCTTTGCCGAAGCCTTACCCTAACCCGTCCCCTAATCCTAACCCGTACGCTAACACCTACTCGTGCCCTCACACCTACGCTCACCCTAAACCATTGTCGTACCCTCACCTGGACCTTAAAGCAACCCAGTCACCTAACCCTAACCCTAACCCGAACCCTAACACTAACCCTTCCCAGAAGCCTTACCCTAAACCGTCCCCTAATCCTAACCCGTACGCTAACACTAACCCGTGCCCTGACACGTACATTCACTCTAAACCGTTGTCGTACCCTCACCTGGACCCTAAACCGTCCCCGTCCCCTAACCCTAACCCTAGCCGAACAATAACCCTAACATTTCCCCGAAGCCTGAACCTCACCCGTCCCCTAATCCTAACCCGTACGCTAACAATAACACGTGCCCTCACACGTACGCTCCCCCTAAAGCGTTGTCGTACCCTCACCTGGACCCTAAACCGTCCCCGTCCCCTAACCGTAACCCTAGCCCTAACCCTAACCCTAACCGTTCCCCGAAGCCTGACCCTCACCCGTCCCCTAATCCTAACCCGTACGTTAACACTAACCAGCGCCCTCACACGTACACTTCCCCTAAAGCATTGTCATACCCTCACCTGGACCCTAAACCATCCCCGTCCCCTAACACTAACCCTAGCCCGAACCCTAACCCTAACCCTTCCCCGAAGCCTGACCCTCACCCGTCCCCTAATCCTAGCCCGTACGCTAACACTAACCCGCGCCCTCACACGTACGCTCCCCCTAAAGCGTTGTCGTGCCCTCACCTGGACCCTAAACCGTCCCCCTCCCATAACCCTAACCCTAGCCCGAACCCTAACCCTAACACGTCCCCGAAGCCTGACCCTCACCCGTCCCCTAATACTAGCCCGTACGCTAATACTAACCCACGCCCTCACACGTACGCTCCCACTAAAGCGTTATCGAACGCTAACCTGGACCCTAAACCGTCCCCGTCCCCTAACCCTAACGCTAGCCCGAACCCTAACCCTAACCCTTCCCCGAAGCCTGACCCTCACCTGTCCCCTAATCCTACCCCGTACGCTAACACTAACCCGCACCCTCACACGTACGCTTCCCCAAATGCTTTGTCGTATCCTCACCTGGACCCTAAACCGTCCCCGTCCCCTAAACCTAACCCTAGCCCGAACCATAACCCTAACACTTCCCCGAAGCCTGACCCTCACAGTCCCCTTATCCTAGCCCGTACGCTAACACTAACCCGCGCCCTCATACGTACGCTCCCCCTAAAGCGTTGTCGTACCCTCACCTGGACGCTAAACCGTCCCCGTCCCCTAACCCTAACCCTACCCGAACCCTATCCCTAACACTTCCCCGAAGCCTGACCCTCACCTGTCCCCTAATCCTAACACGTATGCTAACACTACCCCGCGCCCTCACAGGTACGCTCCCCCTAAAGCGTTGTCGTACCCTCAGGTGGACCCTAAACCGTCCCCGTCCCATAACCCTAACCCTAGCCGGAACCTTAACCCTAACCCTCCCCCGAAGCCTGACCCTCACACGTCCCCTAATGCTAACCCGTACGCTAACACTAACATGCGCCCTCACACGTACGGTCCCCCTAAAGCATTGTCGTACCCTCACCTGGACCCTAAACCGTCCCCGTCCCCTAACCCTAGCCCGAACCCTAACCCTAACACTTCCCCGAAGCCTGACCCTCACCCGTCTCCTAATCCTAGCCCAGACGCTAACACTAACACACGCCCTCAAACGTACGCTCCCCCTAAAGCTTTGTCGTACCCTCACCTGTACCCTAAACCTTCTCCGTCCCCTAACCCTAACCCTACCCCGAACCCTAACCCTAACCCTTCCGCGAAGCCTAACCCTCACCTGTCCCCTAATCCAAGCCCCTACGCTAACACTAACCCGCACCCTCACACGTACGCTCCCACTAAAGCATTGTCGTATCCTCACGTGGACCCTAAACCGTCCCCATCCCCTAACCTTAACCCTAGCCCGAACCCTAACCCTAACCCTTCCCCGAAGCCTGACCCTCACCCGTAGCCTAATCCTACCCCGTCTGCTAACACTAACCCGCGCCCTCACACATACGCTCCCCCTATAGCGTTGTCGTACCCTCACCTGGACCCTAAACCGTCCCCGTCCCCTAACCCTAAACCTAGCCTGAACCCTATCCCTAACCCTTCCCCGAAGCCTGACCCTCACCCGTCCCCTAATCCTAGCCCGTACGCTAATACTAACCCGCGCTCTCACATGTACGCTCCCCCTAAAACGTTATCGTACCCTCACCTTGACCCTAAACCGTCCGCGTCCCCTAACCCTAACCCTAGCCCGAACCCTAACCCTAACCCTTCCCCGAAGCCTGACCCTCACCCGTCTCCTCATTCTAGCCCGTACGCTAACACTAAACCGCGCCCTCACACATACGCTACCCCTACAGCGTTGTCGTAACCTCACCTGGACCCTAAACCGTCCCGGTCCCCTAACCCTAACCCTAGCCCTAACCCTAACCCTAACACTTCCCCGAAGCCTGACGCTCACCCGTCCCCTAATCCTAGCCCGTAGGCTAACACTAACCCGTGCCCTCACACATACACTCCCCCTAAAACGTTGTCGTACCCTCACCTGGACCCTAAACCAACCCCGTCCCCTAACCCTAACCCTAGCCTGAACCCTAACTCTAACACTTCCCCAAAGCCTTACCCTCACTAGTCCCCTAACCCTAACCCTAGCCCTAACCCTAACCCTAACCCTTCCCCGAAGCCTTACCCTAACGCGTCCCCTACCCTAACCCGTACACTAACACTAACCAGTGCCGTCACACGTACGCTAACCATAAACCGTTGTCATACCCTCACCTGGACCCTAAACCGTCCCCGTCCCGTAACCCTAACCCTAGTCATAAACCTAACCCTACCACTTCCCCGAACCCTTACCCTAACCCGTCCCCTAATCCTAACCCGTACGCTAACACTAACCCGTGCCCTCACACGTACGCTCACCCTAAACCATTGTCGTACACTCACCTGGAACCTAAACCGTCCCCGTCCCCTTACACTAAACCTAGCCTGAAGCATAACCCTAAACCCTTCCCCGAAGCCTTACCCTAACCCATCCCCTAATCCTAACCCGTACGCTAACACTAACCCATGCCCTCACACGTACGCTCATCCTAAACCGTTTTCGTACCCTCACCTGAACCCTAAACCGTCCCCGTCCCCTAACCCTAACCCTAGCCCGAACCCTAAACCTAACCCTTCCCCGAAGCCTTACCGTAACCCGTCCCCTAATCCTAACCCGAACGCTAACACTAATCCATGCCCTCAAAAGTACGCTCACCCTAAACCGTTGTCGTACCCTCACCTGGATCCTAAACCGTCCCCTTACCATAACCCTAACCCTAGCCCGAACCCTAATACTAAACCTTCCACGAAGCCCTACCCACACCCGTCCCCTAATCCTAACTCGTACGCTAACACTAACCCGTGCCCCCACACGTACGCTCACCCTATACCGTTGTCGTTCCCTCACCTGGACCTGAAACCGTCCCCGTCCCCTAACCCTAACCCTAGCCCAAAACCTAAACCTAATCCTTCCCCGAAGCCTTACCCTAACCCATCCCCTAATCCTAACCCGTACGCTAACACTAACCCGTGCCCTGACACGTACGCTCACCCTAAACCGTTGTCATACACTTTCCTGGACCCTAAACCGTCCCCGTCACCTAACCCTAACCTTAGCCCGAACCCTAAACCTAACCCTTCCCCGAAGCCTTACCCCAACCCGTCCCCTAATACTAACCCGTTTGCTAACACTAACCCGTGCCCTCACACGTACGCTCACCCTAAACTGTTGCCGTACCCTCACCTGGACCCGAAACCATCCCCGTCCCCTAACTCTAACCCTGGCCCAAACCCTAAAGCTAACCCTTCCCCGAAGCCTTACCCTAACTGTTCCCCTAATCCTAACCCGTACGATAAACCTAACCCATGCCCTTACACGTAGGCTCACCCTAAACCGTTGTCGTACCCTCACCTGGACCTTAAACTATCCCCGTCCGCTAACACTAACCCTAGCTCGAACCTAACCCTAACCCTTCCCAAAAGCCTTACACTAACCTGTCCACTAATCCTAACTTGTACGCTAACACTAACCCGTGCTCTCACAGGTACGCTCACCCTAAACCGTTGTCGTACCCTGACCTGGACTCTAAACCATCCCTGTCCCCGTCTCCTAACCCTAGCACGAACCCTAACAATAACCCTTCCCCGAAACCTTACCCTAACCCGTCCCCAAATTCTAACCCGTACGCTAACACTAACCCATGCCCTGACACGTACGCTCACCCTAAACCGTTGTCATACCCTCACCTGGACCCTAAACCGTCCCCGACCCCTAACCCTAACCCTAGCCCGAACCCCAACCCTAACCCTTCCCCGAAGCCTTACCCTAACCCGTCCCCTAATCTTAACCCGTACGCTAACACTAACGCGTGCCCTCACACATACGCTCACACTAAACCGTTGTCGTACCCTCAACTGGACCCGAAACCTTCCCCGTCCCCTAACCCTAGTCCGAACCCTAACAATAACCCTTCCCCGAAGCCTTACCCTAACCCGTCCCCTAATCCTAACCCATACGCTAACACTAACCCGTGCCCTCACACGTACGCTCACACTAAACCTTTGCCGTACCCTAACCTGGACCCTAAACAGTCCCCTTCCCCTAACCCTAACCCTAGCCCGAACCCTAACACTAAGCCTTCACCGAAGCCTTATCCTAACCCGTCCCCTAATCCTAACCCATACACTAACACTAACCCATGCCCTCACACGTACGCTCACCCTAAACCGTTGTCGTACCCTCACCTGGAACCTAAACCGTCCCCGTCCCCTAACCCTAACCCTAGCTTGAACCCTAAACCTAACCCTTTGCCGAAGCCTTACCCTAACCCGTCCCCTAATCCTAACCCGTACGCTAACACCTACTCGTGCCCTAACACCTACGCTCACCCTAAACCATTGTCGTACCCTCACCTGGACCTTAAAGCAACCCCGTCACCTAACCCTAACCCTAGCCCGAACCCTAACACTAACCCTTCCCAGAAGCCTTACGCTAACCCGTCCCCTAATCCTAACCCGTACGCTAACACTAACCCGCGCCCTGACACGTACATTCACTCTAAACCGTTGTCGTACCCTCACCTGGACCCTAAACCGTCCCCGTCCCCTAACCCTAACCCTAGCCGAACAATAACCCTAACATTTCCACGAAGCCTGAACCTCACCCGTCCCCTAATCCTAACCCGTACGCTAACACTAACCCGTGCCCTCACACGTACGCTCCCCCTAAAGCGTTGTCGTACTTTCACCTGGACCCTAAACCGTCCCCGTGCCCTAACCGTAACCCTAGCCCTAACCCTAACCCTAACCGTTCCCCGAAGCCTGACCCTCACCCGTCCCCTAATCCTAACCCGTACGTTAACACTAACCAGCGCCCTCATACGTATGCTCCCCCTAAAGCGTTGTCGTACCCTCACCTGGACGCTAACCGTCCCCGTCCCCTAACCCTAACCCTACCCGAACCCTATCCCTAACACTTCCCCGAAGCCTGACCCTCACCTGTCCCCTAATCCTAACACGTATGCTAACACTACCCCGTGCCCTCACAGGTACGCTCCCCCTAAAGCGTTGTCGTACCCTCACCTGGACCCTAAACCGTCCCCGTCCCCTAACCCTAACCCTAGCCGGAACCTTAACCCTAACCCTCCCCCGAAGCCTGACCCTCACACGTCCCCTAATGCTAACCCGTACGCTAACACTAACATGCGCCCTCACAGATACGGTCCCCCTAAAGCGTTGTCGTACCCTCACCTGGACCCTAAACCGTCCCCGTCCCCTAACCCTAGCCCGAACCCTAACCCTAACACTTCCCCGAAGCCTGACCCTCACCCGTCTCCTAATCCTAGCCCAGACGCTAACACTAACACACGCCCTCAAACGTACGCTCCCCCTAAAGCTTTGTCATACCCTCACCTGGACCCTAAACCTTCCCCGTCCCCTAACCCTAACCCTACCCCGAACCCTAACCCTAACCCTTCCGCGAAGCCTAACCTTCACCTGTCCCCTAATCCAAGCCCCTACGCTAACACTAACCCGCACCATCACACGTACGCTCCCCCTATAGCGTTGTCGTACCCTCACCTGGACCCTAAACCGTCCCCGTCCCCTAACCCTAAACCTAGCCTGAACCCTATCCCTAACCCTTCCCCGAAGCCTGACCCTCACCCGTCTCCTAATCCTAGCCCGTACGCTAACACTAACCCGCGCCCTCATACGTATGCTCCCCCTAAAGCGTTGTCGTACCCTCACCTGGACGCTAAACCGTCCCCGTCCCCTAACCCTAACCCTACCCGAACCCTATCCCTAACACTTCCCCGAAGCCTGACCCTCACCTGTCCCCTAATCCTAACACGTATGCTAACACTACCCCGCGCCCTCACAGGTACGCTCCCCCTAAAGCGTTGTCGTACCCTCACCTGGACCCTAAACCGTCGCCGTCCCCTAACCCTAACCCTAGCCGGAACCTTAACCCTAACCCTCCCCCGAAGCCTGACCCTCACACGTCCCCTAATGCTAACCCGTACGCTAACACTAACATGCGCCCTCACACATACGGTCCCCCTAAAGCGTTGTCGTACCTTCACCTGGACCCTAAACCGTCCCCGTCCCCTAACCCTAGCCCGAACCCTAACCCTAACACTTCCCCGAAGCCTGACCCTCACCCGTCTCCTAATCCTAGCCCAGACGCTAACACTAACACACGCCCTCAAACGTACGCTCCCCCTAAAGCTTTGTCATACCCTCACCTGGACCCTAAACCTTCCCCGTCCCCTAACCCTAACCCTACCCCGAACCCTAACCCTAACCCTTCCGCGAAGCCTAACCTTCACCTGTCCCCTAATCCAAGCCCCTACGCTAACACTAACCCGCACCATCACACGTACGCTCCCACTAAAGCGTTGTCGTATCCTCACGTGGACCCTAAACCGTCCCCGTCCCCTAACCTTAACCCTAGCCCGAACCCTAACCCTAAACCTTCCCCGAAGCCTGACCCTCACCCGTACCCTAATCCTACCGCGTCTGCTAACACTAACCCGCGCCCTCACACATACGCTCCCCCTATAGCGTTGTCGTACCCTCACCTGGACCCTAAACCGTCCCCGTCCCCTAACCCTAAACCTAGCCTGAACCCTATCCCTAACCCTTCCCCGAAGCCTGACCCTCACCCGTCCCCTAATCCTAGCCCGTACGCTAATACTAACCCGCGCTCTCACACGTACGCTCCCCCTAAAACGTTATCGTACCCTCACCTTGACCCTAAACCGTCCGCGTCCCCTAACCCTAGCCCGAACCCTAACCCTAACCCTTCCCCGAAGCCTGACCCTCACCCGTCTCCTAATTCTAGCCCGTACGCTAACACTAAACCGCGCCCTCACACGTACGCTACCCCTACAGCGTTGTCGTAACCTCACCTGGACCCTAAACCGTCCCGGTCCCCTAACCCTAACCCTAGCCCTAACCCTAACCCTAACCCTAACCCTTCCCCGAAGCCTGACGCTCACCCGTCCCCTAATCCTAGCCCGTAGGCTAACACTAACCCGTGCCCTCACACATACACTCCCCCTAAAACGTTGTCGTACCCTCACCTGGACCCTAAACCAACCCCGTCCCCTAACCCTAACCGTAGCCTGAACCCTAACTCTAACACTTCCCCGAAGCCTTACCCTCACTAGTCCCCTAACACTAACCCTAGCCCTAACCCTAACCCTAACCCTTCCCCGAAGCCTTACCCTAACGCGTCCCCTAATCCTAACCCGTACACTAACACTAACCAGTGCCGTCACACGTACGCTAACCATAAACCGTTGTCATACCCTCACCTGGACCCTAAACCGTCCCCGTCCCGTAACCCTAACCCTAGTCATAAACCTAACCCTACCACTTCCCCGAACCCTTACCCTAACCCGTCCCCTAATCCTAACCCGTACGCTAACACTAACCCGTGCCCTCACACGTACGCTCACCCTAAACCATTGTCGTACACTCACCTGGAACCTAAACCGTCCCCGTCCCCTTACACTAAACCTAGCCTGAAGCAAAACCCTAAACCCTTCCCCGAAGCCTTACCCTAACCCGTCCCCTAATTCTAACCCGTACGCTAACACTAACCCATGCCCTCACACGTACGCTCATCCTAAACCGTTTTCGTACCCTCACCTGAACCCTAAACCGTCCCCGTCCCCTAACCCTAACCCTAGGCCGAACCCTAAACCTAACCCTTCCCCGAAGCCTTACCGTAACCCGTCCCCTAATCCTAACCCGAACGCTAACACTAATCCATGCCCTCAAAAGTACGCTCACCCTAAACCGTTGTCGTACCCTCACCTGGATCCTAAACCGTCCCCGTACCATAACCCTAACCCTGGCCCGAACCCTAATACTAAACCTTCCACGAAGCCCTACCCACACCCGTCCCCTAATCCTAACTCGTACGCTAACACTAACCCGTGCCCCCACACGTACGCTCACCCTATACCGTTGTCGTTCCCTCACCTGGACCTGAAACCGTCCCCGTCCCCTAACCCTAACCCTAGCCCAAAACCTAAAGCTAACCCTTCCCCGAAGCCTTACCCTAACCCATCCCCTAATCCTAACCCGTATGCTAACACTAACCCGTGCCCTGACACGTACACTCACCCTAAACCGTTGTCATACACTTTCCTGGACCCTAAACCGTCTCCGTCACCTAACCCTAACCTTAGCCCGAACCCTAACCCTAACCCTTCCCCGAAGCCTTACCCCAACCCGTCCCCTAATACTAACCCGTTTGCTAACACTAACCCGTGCCCTCACACGTACGCTGACCCTAAACTGTTGCCGTACCCTCACCTGGACCCGAAACCATCCCCGTCCCCTAACTCTAACCCTGGCCCAAACCCTAAAGCTAACCCTTCCCCGAAGCCTTACCCTAACTGTTCCCCTAATCCTAACCCGTACGATAAACCTACCCATGCCCTTACACGTAGGCTCACCCTAAACCGTTGTCGTACCCTCACCTGGACCTTAAACTATCCCCGTCCGCTAACACTAACCCTAGCTCGAACCTAACCCTAACCCTTCCCAAAAGCCTTACACTAACCTGTCCACTAATCCTAACTTGTACGCTAACACTAACCCGTGCTCTCACAGGTACGCTCACCCTAAACCGTTGTCGTACCCTCACCTGGACTCTAAACCATCCCTGTCCCCGTCTCCTAACCCTAGCCCGAACCCTAACAATAACCCTTCCCCGAAACCTTACCCTAACCCGTCCCCAAATTCTAACCCGTACGCTAACACTAACCCATGCCCTGACACGTACGCTCACCCTAAACCGTTGTCATACCCTCACCTGGACCCTAAACCGTCGCCGTCCCCTAACCCTAACCCTAGCCCGAACCCTAACCCTAACCCTTCCCGGAAGCCTTACCCTAACCCGTCCCCTAATCTTAACCCGTACGCTAACACTAACGCGTGCCCTCACACATACGCTCACTCTAAACCGTTGTCGTACCCTCACCTGGACCCTACACCGTCCCCGTCCCCTAACCCTAACCCTAGCCCGAACCCTAACATGAAAACTTCCCTGAAGCCTTACCCTAACCCGTCCCCTAATCCTAACCCGTACGCTAACACTAATCTGCGCCCTCACACGTACCCTCACCCGGACCCTAAACCGTCCCGGTCCCAGTCCCCTAACCCTAGCCCGAACCCTAACACTAACCCTAACCCGAAGCGTTATCCTAACATGTCCCCTAATCCTAACCCATACGCTAACACTAACCCATGCCCTCACACGTATGCTCAGCCTAAACCGTTGTTGTACGCTCACCTGGACCCTAAACCGTCCCCGTCCCCTAACCCTAACCCTAGCTCGAACCCTAAACCTAACCCTTCCCTGAAGCCTTACCCTAACCCGTCCCCTAATCCTAACCCGTACGCTAACACTAACCCGTGCCCTCAAACGTATGCTCACCCTAAAACGTTGTCGTACCCTCAACTGGACCCTAAACCGTCCCTGTCCCCTTACCCTAACCCTAGCCTGAACCCTAATCCTAACTCTTTCCTGAAGCCTTACCCTAACCCGTCCCGTATTCCTAACCCGTACGCTAACAAAACCCGTGCCCTCACACGTACGCTCACTCTAAACTTTATCGTACCCTCACCTGAACACTAATCTGTCCCCGTCCCCTAACCCTAACCCTAGCACGAACCCTAAACCTTACCCTTCCCCTAGGCCTTACCCTAACCAATCCCCTAATCCTAACCCGTACGCTAACACTAACCCGTGCCCTGACACGTACGCTCACCTTAAACCGTTGTCATACCCTCACTTCGACCCTAAACAGTCCCCGTCCAATAACCCTAACCCTAGCCCGAAGCCTAAACCTAACCCTTCCCCGAAGCCTTACCCTAACCCGTAACCTAATCCTACCCCGTACGCTAACACTAACCCGTGCCCTCACACGTACGCTCACCCTAAATCGTTGTCGTACCCTCACCTGGACCCTAAGCCGTCCCAGTCCCCGAACCCTAACCCTAGCCCGAACCCTAACCCTAACACTTCCCGAAGCCTTACACTAACCCGTCCCCTAATCCTAACCCGTACGCTAACACTAACCCATGGCCTCATACGTAGGCTCACCCTAAACCGTTGTCGTACCCTCAACTGGACCTTAAACCATCCCCGTCCGCTAACCCTAACCCTAGCCTGAACACTAACCCTAACCCTTCCCCAAAGCCTTACGCTAACCTGTACCCTATTCCTAACCCGTACGCTGACACTAACCCGTGCTCTCATAGGTACGGTCCCCCTAAATCGTTATAGTAACCTCACCAGGACACTAAACCGTCCCCGTCCCCTAACCCTAACACTAGCCCGAACCCTAACCCTAACACTTCCCCGAAGCCTTACCCTAACCCATCCCCTAATCCTAAACCGAACGCTAACACTAATCCGTGCCCTCACACGTACGCTCACCCTAAACCGTTGTCATACCCTCACCTGGACCCTAAACCGTCCCCGTCCCCTAACCCTAACCCTAGCCTGAACCCTAACCCTAACCCTTCCCCGAAGCCTTACCCTAACCCGTCCCCTAATCCTAACCCGTACGCTAACACTAACCCGTGGCCTCACACATACGCTCACCCTAAACCATTGTTGTACCCTTACCTGGACCCTAAACCGTCCCTGTCCCCTAACCCTAACCCTACCCCGAAACCTACCCGTTACCCTTCCCTGAAGCCTTACCCTAACCTGTCCCCTAATCCTAACCCGTACGCTAACACTAACCAATGCCCTCATATGTACGCTCACCCTAAACCGTTGTCGTACCCTCACCTGGACCCTAAACAGTTCCCGTCCCCTAACGCTAACCCTAGTCCAAACCCTAACTCTAACACTTCCCTGAAGGCTTAACCTAAACCGTCCCCTAATCCTAACCCGTACGCTAACACTAACCCTTGACCTCACACTTGCGTTCACCCTAAACAGTTTTCGTACCCTCACCTGGACACTAAACCGTCCCCATCCCCTAACCCTAACACTACCCCAAACCTTAAACCTAACCCTTCCCAGAAGCCTTACCCTAAACCGTCCCCTAAACCTAACCCGTACGCTAACACTAACTCGTGCCCTCACACGTACGCTCACCCTAAAACGTTGTCGTACCCTCACCTGGACCCTAAACCTTGCCCGTCCCTTAACCCTAACCCTAGCCCGAACCCTAACCCTAACCCTTCCCCGAAGCCTTACCCTAACCCGTCCCCTTATCCTAACCCGTACGCTAACACTAACCCGTGCCCTCACTCGTACGCTCACCCTAATCCGTTGTCGTACCCTCAACTGGACCCTAAACCGTCCCCGTCCCCTAACCCTAAACCTAGCCCGAACACTAAACATACCCCTTCCCCGAATCCTTACCCTAACACGTCCCCTAATCCTAAGCCGTACGCTAACACTAACCCGTGCCCTCACAAGTACGCTCACCCTAAACAGTTGTCGTACCCTCACCTGGACCCTAAACCATTCCCGTACCCTAACCCTAACCCTAGCCCGAACCCTAACCCTAACCCTTCCCCGAATCCTTACCCTAACCCGTCCCCTAATCCTAACCCGTACGCTAACACTAACCTGTGCCCTCACACCTACTCTCACCCTAAACCGTTATCGTACCCTCACCTGGACCCTAAGCCGTCCCCATCCCCTAAAACTAACCCTAGCCCGAACCCTAAACCTAACACTTTCCCGAATCCTTACCCTAATCCGTCCCATAATCCTAAGCCGTACGCTAACATTAAACCATGCCCTCACACATACGCTCACCCTAAACCGTTGTAGTACCCTCACCTGGACCATAAACCGTCCCCATCACGTAACCCTAACCCTAGCCCGAACGCTAGCCCTAACCCTTCACCGAAGCTTTACCCTTACGCGTCCCCTAATCCTAACACGTACGCTAACACTAACCCGTACACTCACACGTACGCTCACCCAAACTGTTGTCGTAACCTCACGTAGACCCTAAACCATCCCCGTCCCATAACCCTAACCCTAGCTCGAACCCTAGCCCTAACCCTTCCCCGAAGCCTTACCCTTACGCGTCCCCTAATCCTAACACGTAGGCTAACACTAACACACGCCCTCAAACGTACGCTCCCCCTAAAGCTTTGTCGTACCCTCACCTGGACCCTAAACCTTCCCCGTCCCCTAACCCTAACCCTACACCGAACCCTAACCCTAACCCTTCCGCGAAGCCTAACCCTCACCTGTCCCCTAATCCTAGCCCCTACGCTAACACTAACCCGCACCCTCACACGTACGCTCCCACTAAAGCGTTGTCGTACCCTCACGTGGACCCTAAACCGTCCCCGTCCCCTAACCTTAACCCTAGCCCGAACCCTAACCCTAACCCTTCCCCGAAGCCTGACCCTCACCCATCCCCTAATCAGAGCCCGTACGCTAACAGTAACCCTTGCCCTCACACATATGCTCCCCCTAAAGCGTTGTCGTACCCTCACCTGGACCCTAAACCGTCCCCGTACCCTAATCTTAACACTAGCCCAAACCCTAACCCTAACCCTTCCCCGAAGCCTGACCCTCATCTGTCCCCAAATCCTAACACGTATGCTAACACTAACCCGCGCCCTCACACGTACACTCCCCGTAAAGCGTTGTCGTACCCTCACCTGGACCCTAAACCGTCCCCGTCCCCTGTCCCTAACCCTAGCCGAACCATAACCCTAACCCTTCCCTGAAGCCTGACCCTCATCCGTCCCCTAATCCAGCCCCTACGCTAATACTAACACGCACCCTCACAAGTACGCCCCCCTAAAGCGTTGTCATACCCTCACCTGGACCCTAAAGCGTCCCCATCGCCGTCCCCTAACCCTAGCCCGATCCCTAACCCTAGCCCTTCCTCGAAGCCTAACCCTCACACGTCCCCTAATCCTAACCCGTACTCTAACACTAACACGCGCCCTCACACGTACGCTTCCCCTAAAGCATTGTCGTACCCTCACCTGGACCCTAAAGAGTCCCAGTACCCTAACCCTATCCCTAGCCCGAACCCTAACACTAACCCTTCCCCGAAGCCTGACCCTCACCCGTCCCCTAATCCTAGCCCGTCTGCTAACACGACCCCGTGCCCTCACACATAGCCACCCCCTAAAGCGTTGTCGTACCCTCACCTGGACACTAAACCGTCCCAGTCCCTTAACACTAACCCGACCCCGAACCCTATCCCTAACGCTTCCCCGAAGTCTGACCGTCACCCGTCACCTAATCCTAGCCCGTACGCTAACACTAACCCGCGCTCACAGGTACGCTCCCCCTAAAGCTTTATCGTACCCTCACGTGGACCGTAAACCGTCCCCGTCCCCTAACCCTAACCCTAGCCCGAAACGTAACCCTAACTCCTCCCCGAAGCCTGACACTCACCCGTCCCCTAATTCTAGCCCGGATGCTAACACTAACACACGCCCTCACACACACGCTCCCCCTAAAGTGTTGTCGTACCCTCACCTGGACCCCAAACCGTCCCCGTCCCCTAACCCTAACCCTAGCCCGAACCCTATCCTTAACACTTCCCCGAAACCTGACCCTCACCCGTCCCCTAATCCTAAACCGTACGCTAACACTAACCCGCGCCCTCACACGTACACTCTCCCTAAAGCGTTGTCGTACCCTCACCTGGACCCTAAACCGTCCCCGTCCCCTAATCCTATCCCTAGCCCAAACCCTAACCCTAACCCTTCCCTGAAGCCTGACCCTCACCTGTCCCCTAATCCTAACACGTATGCTAACACTACCCCGCGCCCCCACACGTACGATCCCCCTAAAGCGTTGTCGTACCCTCAGCTGGACCCGAAACCGTCCCCGTCCCCTAACCCTAACCCTAGCCGGAACCTTAACCCTATCCCTCCCCCGAAGCCTGACCCTCACCCGTCCAGTAATCCAAGCCCGTACGCTAACACTAACCCGTGCCCTCACACGTACGCTCCCCCTAAAGCGTTGTCATACCCTCACCTGCAACCTAAACCGTCCCAGTCCCCTAAACCTAGCCCGAACCCTAACCCTAACACTTCCCTGAAGCCTGACCCTCACCCGTCCCCTAATCCGAGCCCCTACGCTAACACTAACCCGCACCCTCACACGAACGCCCCCCTAAAGCATTGTCGTACCCTCACCTGGACCCTAAACAGTCCCAGTCCCCTAACCCTATCCCTAGCCCGAACCCTAACACTAACCCTTCCCCGAAGCCTGACCCTCACCCGTCCCCTAACCCTAGCCCGTCTGCTAACACTACCCCGTGCCCTCACACATAGGCACCCCCTAAAGCGTTGTCGTACCCTCACCTGGACCCTAAACCGTCCCAGTCCCTTAACACTAACCCTACCCAGAACCCTATCCCTAACTCTTCTCCGAAGCCTGAAACTCACCCGTCCCCTAATTCTAGCCCGGATGCTAACACTAACACATGCCCTAGCACATACGCTCCCCCTAAAGTGTTCTCGTACCCTCACCTGGACTCGAAACCGTCCCCGTCCCCTAACCCTAACCCTAGCCCGAACCCTATCCTTAACACTTCCCCAAAACCTGACCCTCACCAGTCCCGTAATCCTAGCCCGTACGCTAACACTAACACACGCTCTCACGTGTACGAACCCCCTAAAGCGTTATCGTACCCTCACCTGGACCCTAAAACGTCCCCGTCCCCGTCCCCTAACCCTTACCCTAGCCCGAACACTAACCCTAACACTTCACCGAAGCCTGACCCTCACCCGTCCCCGAATCCTAACCCGTACGCTAACACTAACCTGCGCCCTCACACGTACGCTCCCCCTAAAGCATTGTCGTCCCCTCACCTGGACCCTAAACCATCCCCGATCCCTAACCCTAACCCTAGCCCGAACCCTAAACCTAACCCTTCCCCGAAGCCTGTCCCTCACCCATCCCCTAATCCTAACCCTTACGCTAAGACTAACCCGTAACCTCACACGTACGCTCCCCCTAAAGCATTGTCATACCTTCAACTGGACCCTAAACCGTCCCCGTCCCCTAACCCTACCCTAGCACGAACCCTAACCCTAACCCTTCCCCGAAGCATGACCCTCACCGTCCCCTAATCCTAACCTGTTCGCTAAGACTAACCCGCGCCCTCAAACGTACACTCCCCCTAAAGTGTTGTCGTACCCTCACCTGGACCCTAAACTGTCCCCGTTCCCTAACACTAACCCTAGCCCGAACCCTAACCCTAACCCTTCCCCGTAGCCTGACATTCACCCGTCCCCTAATCCTAACCCGTACGCTAACACTAACCCACGCCCTCACACGTACGCTCCCCCCTAAAGCATTGTCGTCCCCTCACCTGGACCCTAAACCATCCCCGATCCCTAACCCTAACACTAGCCTGAACACTAACCCTAACACTTCCCCGAAGCCTGAACCTCACCCGTCCCCTAATCCTAACCCGTACGCTAACACTAACCCGTGCCCTCACAAGTACGCTCCCCCTAAAGCTTTGTCGTCCCCTTACCTGGACGCTAAACCGTCCCCATGCCCTAACCCTAGCCCAAAACCTAATGCTAACCCTTCCCCGAAGCCTGACCCTCACCCGTCACCTAATCCTATCCCGTACGCTAACACTAACCCATGCCCTCAACGTACGCTCCCCCTAAAGCGTTGTCGTACCCTCACCGGAACCCTAAACAGTCCCCGTCCCATAACCCTAACCCTAGCCCAAACCCTAACCCTTCCCTGAAGCCTGACCCTCACCCGTCCCCTAAAACGAAACCGTACGCTAACACTAACCCGCGCCCTCAGACGTACAATCCACCTAAAGCGTTGTTGTACTCTCACCTAGACCCTATACCGTCCCCGTCCCCTAACCCTAACCCTAGCCTGAACATTAACCCAAACAATTCCCCGAAACCTGACCCTCACCCGTCCCCTAATCCTAACCCGTACGCTAACACTACCCCGTGCCCTCACACATACGCTCCCCCTAAAGTGTTGTCGTCCCCTCACCTGGACCCTAAACCGTCCCCTTCCCCTAACCCTAGCCCGAACCCTAACGCTAACCCTTCCCCGAAGCCTGACCCTCACCCGTCCCCTAATCCTATCCCGTACGCTAACACTAACCCGTGCCCTCACACGTACGCTCCCCCTAAAGCGTTGTCGTACCCTCACCTGGAGCCTAAACTGTCCCCGTCCTCTAACCCTAACCCTACCCCGAACGGTAACCCTAACACTTCCCTGAAGCCTGACCCTCACCCGTCCCCTAATCCTAACCGTACGCTAACACTAACCCGCGCCCTCACACGTACGCTCCCCCTAAAGCGTTGTCGTCCCCGCACCTGGACCCTAAACCTTCCCCGTCCCCTAACCCTAACCTTAGCGCGAACCTAACCCTAACCCATCCCCGAAGCCTAAACCTCACACTTTCCCTAATACTAACCCGTACGCTAACACTAACCCACGCCCTCACATGTATGCTCCCCCTGAAGCGTTGTCGTACCCTCACCTGGACCCTAAACCTTGCCTGTACCCTAACCCTAATCCTAGCCCAAACCCTAACCCTAACACTTCCCCGAAGCCTGACCCTCACCCGTCCCATAATCCTAACCCTTACGCTAACACTAACCCGCCCCCTCACACGTTCGCTCCCCCTAAAGCGTTGTCATACCCTCACCTGGACCCTAAACCGTCCCCGTCCCCTAACCCTAACACTAGCCCGAACCCTAACCCAAATCCTTCCCCGAAGCCTGACACTCACCCGTCCCCTATCCTAACCCGTACGCTAACACTAACCCACGCCCTCACACGTAGGCTCCCCCTAAAGCGTTGTGGTACCCTCACCTGGACCCTAAACCGTCCCCGTCCCCAATCCTAACCCTAGCCCGAACCCTAACCGTAATCCTTCCCCGAAGCCTGACCCTCACCGTCCCCTAATCCTAACACGTAAGCTAACACTAACCCACGCCCTCACACGTACGCTCCCCCTAAAGCGTTGTCGTACCCTCACCTGAACCCTAAACCGTCCCCGTCCCCTAGCCCTAACCCTAACCCAAGCCCGAACCCTAACCCTAAACCTTCCCCGAAGCCTGACCCTCACCCGTCACCTAATCCTAACCCGTACGCTAACACTAACGCACGCACTCACACGTACGCTACCCCTAAAGTGTTGTCGTACCCTCACCTGGACCCTAAACCATCCCCGTCTCCTAAACCTAACCCTAGCCGGAACCCTAACCCTAACCCTTCCCCGATGCCTGACCCTCACCCGTCCCCTAATCCTAACCCGTACGCTAACACTAACCACCCCCCCACACGTACGCTCCCCCAAAAGCGTTGTCGTACCCTCACCTGGACCCTAAACCTTCCCCGTCCCCTAACCCTAACCCTAGCCCGAACCCTAACCCTAATCCTAACCCGAAGCCTGACACTCACCCGTCCCCTAATCCTAACCCGTACGCTAACACTAACACGCGCCCTCACACGTACGCTCACCCTCAATCGTTGTCGTACCCTCACCAGGACCCTAAACCGTCCCCGTCCCCTAACCCTAACCCTATCCCGTACCCTAACCCTAACACTTCCCCGAAGCCTGACCCTCACCCGTCCCCTAATCCTAACCCGTAAGTTAACACTAACCCACGCCGTCACACGTACGCTCCGCCTAAAGCGTTGTCGTTCCCTCACCTGGACCCTAAACCGTCACCGTCCCCTAACCCTAAACCTAGCCCGAACCCTAACCCTAATCCTTCCCCGAAGCCTGACCCTCACCCTACACCTAATCCTAAACCGTACGCTAACACTAACCCACGCCCTCACACGAACGCTCCCCCTAAAGTGTTGTCGTAGCCTCACCTGGACCCTAAACAATCACCGTCCCCTAACCCTAACCCTAGCCCGAACCCTAACCCTAACCCTTCCCCGAAGCCTGACCCTCACCCGTCACCTAATCTTAACCCGTACGCTAACAGTAACCCGCGCCCTCACACATACGCTCCCCCTAAATCGTTGTGGTACCCTCACCTGGACCCTAAACCGTCCCCGTCCCCTAACCCTAACCCTAGACCGAACCCTAACCCTAACCCTTCCCCGAAGCCTGACCCTCACCCGTACCTTAATCCTAACCCGTACGCTTACACTAACCCGCGCCCTCACACGTACGCTCCCCCTAAAGCATTGTCGTACACTCACCTGGACCCTAAACCATCCCCATCCCCTAACCCTAAACCTAGCTCGAACCGTAAACCTAAACCATCCCCGAAGCCTGACCCTCACCCGTCCCCTAATCCTAATCCGTACGCTAACACTAACCCGCGCCCTCACACGTAAGCTCCCCCTAGAGCGTTGTCGTCCACTCACCTCACGCTAAACCGTCCCCATCCCCTAACACTAACCCTAGCCCGAACCCTAACCCTAACCCTTCCCTGAAGCCTAACCCTCACCCGTCCCCTAATCCTAACCCGTACGCTAACACTAACCCGCGCCCTCACACATACGCTCCCCATAAAGCGTTGTCGTACCCTCACCTGGACCCTAAACCTTCAACGTCCCCTAACCCTAAACCTAGCCCGAACCCTAACCCTAATCCTTCCCCGAAGCCTGACCCTCACCTGTCCCCTAATCCTAACACGTACGCTAACACTAACCCGCGCCCTCACACGTACGCTCCCCCTAAATCGTTGTCGTACCCTCACCTGGACCCTAAACCGTCACCGTCCACTAACCATAACCCTAGCCCGAACCCTAACCCTAACACTTCCCCGAAGCCTGACCCTCACCCGTTCCCTAATCCTAACCCATACGCCAGCACTAACCCGTCCCCTCCCACGTACGCTCCCACTAAAGCGTTTTCGTACCCTCACCTGGACCCTAAACCGTCCCCGTCCCCTAACCCTAACCCTAGCCCGTACCCTAACCCTAACGCTAACCCAAAGCCTGACCCTCACCCATCCCCTAATCCTAAACCGTACGCTAACACTAACCCGCGCCCTCACACGTACACTCCCCCTAAAGCGTTGTCGTCCCCTCACTTGGACCCTAAACCGTCTCCGTCCCCTAACCCTAACCCTAGACTGAACCCTATCCCTAACTCTTCCCCGAAGCCTGACCCTCACCGGTCCCGTTTTCCTAACCCGTACGCTAACACTAACCCGTGCCCTGACACGTACGCTCCCCCTAAAGCGTTGTTGTACCCTCACCTGGACCCTAAACCGTCCCCGTCCCCTAACCCTAACCCTAGCCCAAACCCTAACCCTAACCCTAACCCGAAGCCTGACCCTCACCCTACACCTAATCCTAAACCGTACGCTAACACTAACCCGCGCCCTCACACGAACGCTCCCCCTAAAGTGTTGTCGTAGCCTCACCTGGACCCTAAACCATCCCCATCCCCTAACCCTAACCCTAGCTCGAACCGTAAACCTAAACCATCCCCGAAGCCTGACCCTCACCCGTCCCCTAATCCTAATCCGTACGCTAACACTAACCCGCGCCCTCACACGTAAGCTCCCCCTAAAGCGTTGTCGTCCACTCACCTCACGCTAAACCGTCCCCATCCCCTAACACTAACCTTAGCCCAAACCCTAACCCTAACCCTTCCCCGAAGCCTGACCCTCACCCGTCCCCTAATCATAACCCGTACGCTAACACTAACCCGCGCCCTCACATGTACGATCCCCCTAAAGCGTTGTCGTACCCTCACCTATACCCTATACCGTCCCCGACCCCTAACCCTAACCCTAGCCTGAACACTAACCCTAACACTTCCCCGAAGCCTGACCCTCACCCGTCCCCTAATCCTAACCCGTACGCTAACACTATCCCGCGCCCTCACACATACGCTCCCCCTAAAGCGTTGTCGTACCCTCACCTGGACCCTAAGCCGTTCCCGTCCCCTAACAGTAACACTAGCCCGAACCCTAACCCTAACCCTTGCCCGAAGCCTGACCCTCACACGTCCCCTAATCCTAACCCGTACGCTAACACTAACCCGCGCACTCACACGTACGCTCCCCCTAAAGCGTTGTCGTACCCTCACCTGGACTCTAAACCATCCCCGTCCCCAAACACTAGCCCGAACCCTAACCCTAAACCCTCCCCGAAGCCTGACCCTCACCCGTCCCCTAATCCTAACCCGTACGCTAACACTAACCCGCGCCCTCACACGTACGCTCCCCCTAAAGCGTTGTCGTACCCTCACCTGGACCGTAAACCGTCCCCGTCCTCTAACCCTAATCCTAGCCCGAACCCTAACCCTAACCCTAACCCGAAGCCTGACACTCACCCGTCCCCTAATCCTAAACCGTACGCTAACACTAACCCGCGCACTCAAACGTACGATCCCCCTAAAGCGTTGTCGTACCCTCACCGGGACCCTAAACCGTCCCCATCCCCTAACCCTAACCCTAGCCCGAACCCTAACCCTAACCCTAACCCGAAGCCTGACCCTCACCCTACACCTAATCCTAAACCGTTCGCTAACACTAAGCCGCGCCCTCACACGTACGCTCCCTCTAAGTTGTTGTCGTACTCTCACCTGGAACCTAAACCGTCCCCGTCCCCTGACCCTAACCCTAGCCCGAACCCTAACCCTAACCCTTCCCCGAAGCCTGACCCTCACCCGTCCCATAATCCTAAGCCGTACTCTAATACTAACCCGCGCCCTCACATGTACGCTCAACGTAAAGCGTTGTCGTACCCTCACCTGGACCCTAAACCGTCCCCGTCCCCTAATCCTAACCCTAGCCCGAACCCTAACCCTAAACCTTCCCCGAAGCCTGACCCTCAAATTACACCTAATCCTAATCCGTACGCTAACACTAACCCGTGCCCTCACACGTACGCTCCCCCTAAAGCGTTGTCGTACCCTCACCTGGACCCTAAACCGTCCCCATCCCCTAACCCTAACCCTAGCCCGAACCCTAACTCTAACACTTCCCCGAAGCCTGACCCTCACCGGTCCCCTAATCCTACCCGTACGCTAACACTAACCCACGCCCTCACACGTATGCTCCCCCTAAAGCGTTGTCGTACGCTCACCTGGACCCTAAACCGTCCCTGTCCCCTAACCCTAACCCTAGCCCGTACCATAACCCTAACACTAACCCAAAGACTGACCCTCACCCATCCCCTAATTCTAAACCGTACGCTAACACTAACCCGCGCCCTCACACGTACACTCCCCCTAAAGCTTTGTCGTCCCCTCACCTGGACCCTAAACCGTCTCCATCCCCTAACCCTAACCCTAGACCGAACCCTACCCTTAACTCTTCCCCGAAGCCTGAACCTCACCGGTCCCGTTGTCCTAACCCGTACAATAACACTAACCCGTGCCGTGACACGTATGCTCCCCCTAAAGCGTTGTCGTACCCTCACCTGGACCCTAAACCGTCCCCGTCCCCTAACCCTAACCCTAGCCCGAACCCTAACCCTAACCCTTCCCAGAAGCCTGACCCTCAACCTACACCTAATCCTAACCCGTACGCTAACACTAACCCGCGCCCTCACACGTACGCTCCCCCTAAAGTGTTGTCGTAGCCTCACCTGGACCCTAAACCATCCCCGTCCCCTAACCCTAATCCTAGCCCTAGCCCTAACCCTAACCATTCCCAGAAACCTGACCGTCACCCGTCCCCTAATCCAAACCCGTACGCTAACACTAACACGCTCCCTCACATGTACGCTCCCCGTAAAGTTTTGTCGTACCCTCACCTGGACCCTAAACCGTACCTGTCCCCTAACCCTAATCCTAGCCCGAACCCTAACCCTAACTCTTCCCCGAAGCCTGACCCTCACCCGTCCCCTAATCCTAACCCGTACGCTAACACTAACACGCGCCCTCACACGTACGCTCCCCCTAAAGTGTTGTCGTAGCCTCACCTGGACCCTAAACCATCCCCGTCCCCTAACCCTAATCCTAGCCCGAACACTAACCCTAACCCTTTCCCGAAGACTGACCCTCACCCTTCCCCAATCCTAATGCGTACGCTAACACTAACCCGCGCCCTCACACGTACGCTCCCCCTAAATCGATGTCGTACCCTCCCCTGGACCCTAAACCGTCCCTGTCCCCCGACCCTAACCCTAGCCCGAACCCTAACCCAAATCCTTCCCCGAAGCCTGACCCTCACCCTACACAAAATCCTAACCCATACGCTAACACTAACCCGCGCCCTCACACGTACGCTCCCCCTAAAGCGTTGTCGTATCCTCACCTGGTCCCAAATCGTCCCCATCCCCTAACCCTAACCATAGCCCGAACCCTAACCCTAACACTTCCCCGAAGCCTGACCCCACCCGTCCCCTAATCCTAACCCGTACGCTAACACTAACCCGCGCCCTCACACGTACGTTCACCCTAAAGCGTTGTCGTACCCTCACCTGGACCCTAAACCGTACCCGTCCCCTAACCCTAACCCTAGCCCGAACCGTAACCCTAACCCTTCCCCAAAGCCTGACCCTCACCCGTCCCATAATCCTAACTCGTACGCTAACACTAAGCCGCGCCCTCACACGTACACTCCCCCTAAAGTGTTGTGGTCCCCTCACCTGGACCCTAAACCGTCCCCGTCCCATAACCCTAACCCTAGCCCGAACCCTAACCCTAACACTTCCCCGAAGCCTGACCCTCACCGGTCCCCTAACCTAACCCATACGCTAACACTAACCCGCGCCCTGACACGTACGCTCCCCCTAAAGCGTTTACGTACCCTCACCTGGACCCTAAACCGTCCCCATCCCCTAACCCTAATCCTAAGCCGAACCCTAACCCTAACACTTCCCCGAAGCCTGACCCTCATCCGTCTTCTAATCCTAACCCGTACGCTAACACTAACCCACCCCCTCCAACGTACGCTCCCCCAAAAGCGTTGTCGTACCCTCACCTGGACCCTAAACCGTCCCCGTCCCCTAACCCTAACCCTAGCCCGAACCATAATCTAACCCTAACCCGAAGCCTGACACTCACCCGTCCCCTAATCCTAACCCGTAGGCTAACACTAACCCGCGCGCTCACACGTACGCGCACACTAAATCGTTGTCGTACCCTCACCAGGACCCTAAACCGTCCCCGTCCCCTAACCCTAACCCTAGCCCGAACCCTAACCCTAACCCTTCCCCGAAGCCTGACCCTCACCCGTCCCCTAATCCTAACACGTACGCTAACACTAACCCACGCCCTCACACGTACGCTCCCCCTAAATCGTTGTCGTACCCTCACCTGGACCCTAAACCGTCCCCGTCCCCTAACCCTAACCCTAGCCCGTACCCTAACCCTAACGCTAACCCAAAGCCTGACCCTCACCCATCCCCTAATCCTAACCCATACGCTAACACTAACCCGCGCCCTCACACGTACACTCCCCCTAAAGCGTTGTCGTCCCCTCACCTGGACCCTAAACCGTCTCCGTCCCCTAACCCTAACCCTAGACCGAACCCTAACCCTAACTCTTCCCCGAAGCCTGACCCTCACCGGTCCCGTTATCCTAACCCGTACGCTAACACTAACCCATGCCCTGACACGTACGCTCCCCCTAAACGTTGTCGTACCCTCACCTGGATCCTAAACCGTCCCCGTCCTCTAAACCTAACCCTAGCCCGAACCCTAACCCTAACCCTTCCCCGAAGCCTGAACCTCACCCTACACCTAATCCTAACCCGTACGCTAACACTAACCCGCGCCCTCACACGTACGCTCCCCCTAAAGTGTTGTCGTAGCCTCACCTGGACCCTAAACCATCCCCGTCCCCTAAACCTAATCCTAGCCCTAACCCTAACCCTAACCCTTAACCGACACCTGACCCTCACCCGTCCCCTAATCCTAACCCGTACGCTAACACTAACCTGCGCCCTCACATGTACGCTCCCCCTAAAGTGTTGTAGTACCCTGACCTGGACCCTAAACCGTCCCTGTCCCCTAACCCTAATCCTAGCCTGAACCCTAACCCTAACCCTTCCCCGAAGCCTGACCCTCACCCGTCCCCTAATCCTGACCCGTACGCTAACACTAACCCGCGCCCTCACACGTACGCTCCCCCTAAATCGATGTCGTACCCTCCCCTGGACCCTAAACCGTCCCTGTCCCCTAACCCTAACCCTAGACCGAACCCTAACCCAAATCCTTCCCCGAAGCCTGACCCTCACCCTACACAAAATCCTAACCCGTACGCTAACACTAACCCGCGCCCTCACACGTACGCTCCCCCTAAAGTGTTGTCGTACCCTCACCTGGTCCCTAAACCATCCCCGTCCCCTAACCCTAACACTAGCCCGAACCGTAACCCTAACACTTCCCCGAAGCCTGACCCTCACCCGTCCCCTAATCCTAACCCGTTCGCTAACACTAACCCGCGCCCTCACACGTACGCTCACTCTAAAGCGTTGTCGTACACTCACCTGGACCCTAAACCGTCCCCGTCCCCTAACCCTAACCCTAGCCCGAACCGTAACCCTAACCTTCCCCAAAGCCTGACCCTCACCCGTCCCCTAATCCTAAAACGTACGGTAACACTAACCCGCGCCGTCACACGTACGCTCCCCCTAAAGCGTTGTCGTACCCTCACCTGGACCCTAAACCGTCCGCATCCCCTGACCCTAACCCTAGCCCAAACCCTAACCCTAATCCTTCCCCGAACCCTGACCCTCACCCTTCCCTTAATCCTAACCCGTACGCTAACACTAACCTGTGCACTCACACGTACACTCCCCCTAAATCGTTGTCGTACCCTCCCCTGAAACCTAAACCGTCCCCGTCCCCGAACCCTAACCGTAGCCCGAACCCTAACCCTAACCCTTCCCCGAAGCCTGACCCTCACCCTACACCTAATCCTAATACGTACGCTAACGCTAACCAGCGCCCTCACACGTACGCTCCCCCTAAAGCGTTGTCATAGCCTCACCTGGACCCTAAACCATCCCCGTCCCCTAACCCTAATCCTACCCCGAACCCTAACCCTAACCCTTCCCCGAACCCTGAACCTCACCCATCCCCTAATCCTAACCCGTACGCTAACACTAACCCGTGCCCTCACACGTACGCTCCCACTAAAGCGTTGTCGTACCCTCACCTGGACCCTAAACCGTCCAGGTCCCCTAACCCTAACCCTAGCCCAAACCATAACCCTAAACCTTCCCCGAAGCCTGACCCTCACCCGTCCCCTAATCCTAACCCGTACGCTAACACTAACACGCGCCCTCACACGTACGCTCCCGCAAAGCGTTGTCGTACCCTCACCTGAACCCTATATCGTCCCCGTCCTCTAACCCTAACCCTAGCCCGTACCCTAACCCTACCCCTAACCCGAAGCCTGACCCTCACCCGTCCCATAATCCTAACTCGTACGCTAACACTAACCCGCGCCCTCACACGTACACTCCCCCTAAAGCGTTGTCGTCCCCTCACCTAGACCCTAAACCGTCCCCGTCCCATAATCCTAACCCTAGCCCAAACCCTAAACCTAACACTTCCCCGAAGCCTGACCCTCACCCGTCCCCTAATCCTAACCCGAACGCTAACACTAACCCCCGCCGTCACATGTACGCTCCCTCTAAAGCGTTGTCGTCCCCTCACCTGGACCCTAAACCATCCCCGTCCCCTAACCCTAACCCTAGCCCGAACCCTAGCCCTAACCCTTCCCCGAAGCCCGACCCTCACCCGTCCCCTAATCCTAACCCGTACGCTAACACTAACCCACGCCCTCACACGTACACTCCCCCTAAAGCGTTGTCGTACCCTCACCTGGACCCTAAACCTGTCCCGGCCCCGAACCCTAACCCTAGCCCGAACCCTAACCCTAACCCTTCCCTGAAGCCTGACCCTCACCCGTCCCCTAATCCTCAACCATACGCTAACACTAACCCGCGCCCTCACACGTACGCTCCCCCTAAAGCGTTGTCATAGCCTCACCTGGACCCTAAACCATCCCCGTCCCCTAACCCTAATCCTACCCCGAACCCTAACCCTAACCCTTCCCCGAACCCTGAACCTCACCCATCCCCTAATCCTAACCCGTACGCTAACACTAACCCGTGCCCTCACACGTACGCTCCCACTAAAGCGTTGTCGTACCCTCACCTGGACCCTAAACCGTCCAGGTCCCCTAACCCTAACCCTAGCCCAAACCATAACCCTAAACCGTCCCCGAAGCCTGACCCTCACCCGTCCCCTAATCCTAACCCGTACGCTAACACTAACACGCGCCCTCACACGTACGCTCCCGCAAAGCGTTGTCGTACCCTCACCTGAACCCTATATCGTCCCCGTCCTCTAACCCTAACCCTAGCCCGTACCCTAACCCTACCCCTAACCCGAAGCCTGACCCTCACCCGTCCCATAATCCTAACTCGTACGCTAACACTAACCCGCGCCCTCACACGTACACTCCCCCTAAAGCGTTGTCGTCCCCTCACCTAGACCCTAAACCGTCCCCGTCCCATAATCCTAACCCTAGCCCAAACCCTAAACCTAACACTTCCCCGAAGCCTGACCCTCTCCCGTCCCCTAATCCTAACCCGAACGCTAACACTAACCCCCGCCGTCACATGTACGCTCCCTCTAAAGCGTTGTCGTCCCCTCACCTGGACCCTAAACCATCCCCGTCCCCTAACCCTAACCCTAGCCCGAACCCTAGCCCTAACCCTTCCCCGAAGCCCGACCCTCACCCGTCCCCTAATCCTAACCCGTACGCTAACACTAACCCACGCCCTCACACGTACGCTCCCCCTAAATGTTGTCGTACCCTCACCTGGACCCTAAACCGTCACCGTCCCCTACCCCTAACCCTAACCCTAGCCCGAACACTAACCCTAACCCTTCCCCGAAGCCTGACCCTCACCCGTCCCATAATCCTAACCCGTATGCTAACACTAACCCGCGCCCTCACACGTACGCTCCCCCTAAAGCGTTGTCGTACCCTCACCTGGACACTAAACCGTCCCCGTCCCCTAACACTAACCCTAGCCCGAACCCTAACCCTAATCCTTCCCCGAAGCCTGACCCTAAACGTCCCCTAATCCTAATCCGTACGCTAACACTAACCCACGCCCTCACACGTACGCTCCCCCTAAACGTTGTCGTACCCTCACCTGGACCCTAAACCGTCCCCGTCCCCTAACACTATCCTTAGCACGAACCCTAAACCTAACCCTAACCCGAAGCCTGACCCTCACCGGTCCCCTAATCCTAACCCGTACGCTAACACTAACCCGCGCCCTCACACGTACACTCCCCCTAAAGCGTTGTCGTACCCTCACCTGGACCCTAAACCTGTCCCGGCCCCGAACCCTAACCCTAGCCCGAACCCTAACCCTAACCCTTCCCTGAAGCCTGACCCTCACCCGTCCCCTAATCCTCAACCATACGCTAACACTAACCCGCGCCCTCACACGTACGCTGCCCCTAAAGCGTTGTCGTACTCTCACCTGTACCCTAAACCGTCCCCGTCCCCTATCCCTAACCCTAGCCCGAACCGTAACCCTAATCCTTCCCCGAAGCCTGACCCTCACCGTCCCCTAATCCTAACCCGTACGCTAACACTAACCCACGCCCTCACACGTACACTCCCCCTAAAGCATTGTACCCTCACCTGGACCCTAAACCGTCCCCGTCCCCTAACCCTAACACTAACCCTAGCCCGAACCCTAACCCTAACCCTTCCCCGAAGCCTGACCCTCACCCGTCCACTAATCCTAGCCTGTACGCTAACACTAACCCGCGCCCTCACACGTACGCTACCCCTAAAGCGTTGTCGTCCCCTCACCTGGACCCTTAACCGTCCCCGTCCGTTAACCCTAATCCTAGCCCGAACCCTAATCCTAACCCTTCCCCGAAGCCTGACCCTCATCCGTCCCCTAATCCTAACCCGTACGCTAACACTAACCCGCGCCCTCAAACGTACACTCCCCCTAAAGCGCTGTCGTCCCCTCACCTGGACCCTAAACCGTCCCTGTCCCCTAACCCTAACCCTAGCCCGAACCCTAACCCTAACACTTCCCCGAAGCCTGACCCTCACCCGTCCCCTAATCCTAAACCGTACGCTAACACTAACCCGCGCCCTCACACGTACGCTCCCCATAAAGCTTTGTCGTACCCTCACCTTGACCCTAAACCGTCCCCGTCCCCTAACCCTAACCCTAGCCCGAACCCTAACCCTAACCCTAACCCGAAGCCTGACCCTCACCTATCCCCTAATCCTAACCCGTACGCTAACACTAACCCGCGCCGTCACATGTACGCTCCTCCTAAAGCGTTGTCGTCCCGTCACCTGGACCCTAAACCGTCCCCGTCCCCTAACCCTAACCCTAGCCCGAACACTAAACCTAATCCTTCCCCGAAGCCTGACCCTCACCGTCCCCTAATCCTAACCTGTACTCTAACACTAACCCACACCTCACACGTACGCTCCCCCTAAATGGTGTCGTACCCTCACCTGGACCCTAAACCGTCACCGTCCCCTAACCCTAACTCTAACCCTAGCCCGAACCCTAACCCTAACCCTTCCCCGAAACCTCACCCTCACCCGTCCCCTAATCCTAACCCGTACGCTAACACTAACCCTCGCCCTCACACGTACGCTATCCCTAAAGCGTTGTCGTACCCTCACCTGGACACTAAACCGTCCGCGTCCCCTAACAGTAACCCTAGCCCGAACCCTAACCCTAACCCTTCCCCGAAGCCTGACCCTCACCCGACCACTAATCCTAACCCGTACGCTAACACTAACCCGCGCCCTCACACGTACGCTCCCCCTAAAGCGTTGTCGTACCCTCACCTGGACACTAAACCGTCCCCGTCCCCTAACCCTATCCTTAGCCCGAACCCTAAACCTAACCCTAACCCGAAGCCTGACTCTCACCCGTCCCCTAATCCTAACCCGTAGGCTAACACTAACCGGCGCCCTCACATGTACGCTCCTCCTAAAGCGTTGTCGTACCCTCACCTGGACCCTAAACCGTCCCCGTCCCCTAACCCTAGCCCGAACCATAACCAAAAAACTTCCCCGAAGCCTGACCCTCACCCGTCCCCTAATCCTAACCCGTACGCTAACACTAACCCGCGCCCTCACACGTATGCTCCCCCTAAAGCGTTGTCGTTCCCTCACCTGGACCCTAAACCATCCCCGTCCCCTAACCCTAACCCTAGCCCGAACCCTAAACCTAATCCTTCCCCAAAGCCTGACCCTAACCATCCCCTAATCCTAACCGGTACGCTAACACTAACCCACGCCCTCACACGTACGCTCCCCCTAAACGTTGCCGTACCCTCACCTGGACCCTAAAACTTCCCGGTCCCCGAACCCTGACCCTAGCCCGAATGCTAACCCTAACCCTTCCCCGAAGCCTGACCCTCACCCGTCCCCTAATCCTAAACCATCCGCTAACACTAACCCGCGCCCTCACACATACGCTGCGCCTAAAGCGTTGTCGTACTCTCACCTGGACCCTAAACCGTCCCCGTCCCCTAACCCTAAACCTAGCCCGAACTCTAACCCTAATCCTTCCCCGAAGCCTGACCCGCACCGTCCCCTAATCCTAACCCGTACGCTAACACTAACCCACGCCCTCACACGTACGCTCCCCCTAAAGCGTTGTACCCTCACCTGGACACTAAACCGTCTCCGTCCCCTAACCCTAACACTAAACCTAGCCCGAACCCTAACCGTAACCCTTCCCCGAAGCCTGACCCTCACCCGTCCCCTAATCCTAGCCTGTACGCTAACACTAACCCACGCCCTCACACGTACGCTCCCCCTAAAGCGTTGTCGTACCCTCACCTTGACCCTAAACCGTCCCCGTCTCCTAACCCTAGCCCGAACCATAAACAAAAAACTTCCCTGAAGCCTGACCCTCATCCATCCCCTATTCCTAACCCGTACGCTAACACTAACCCGCGCCCTCACACGTACGTTCCCCCTAAAGTGTTGTCGTAACCTCACCTGGACCCTAAACCGTACCCGTCCCCTAACCCTAACCCTATCCCGAACTCTAACCCTAACACTTCCCCGAAGCCTGACCCTCACCCGTCTCCAAATCCTAACCCGTACGCTAACACTAACAATAGCCCTCACACGTACACTCCCCCTAAAGTGTTGTCGTCCCCTCACCTGGACCATAAACGGTCCCCGTCCCCTAACCCTAACCCTAGCCCGAACCCTAACCCTAACCCTTCCCCGAAGCCTGACCCTCACCGTCCCCTAATCCTAACCCGTACGCTAACACTAACCCAGCCCTCACACGTACGCTCCCCCTAAAGCGTTGTACCCTCACCTGGACCCTAAACCGTCCCCGTCCCCTAACCCTAACATTAACCCTAGCCCGAACCCTAACATTAACCCTTCCCCGAAGCCTGACCCTCACCCGTCCCCTAATCCTAGCCTGTAAGCTAACACTAACCCGCGCCCTCACACGTACGCTCCCCCTAATGCGTTGTCGTCCCCTCACCTGGACCCTTAACCGTCCCCATCCACTAACCCTAACCCTAACCCTAGCCCGAACCCTAACCCTAACCCTACCCGAAGCCTGACCCTCACCCGTCCCCTAATCCTAACCCGTACGCTAACACTAACCCGCGCCCTCACACGTACGCTCCCACTAAAGGGTTGTCGTACCCTCACCTGAACACTAAACCGACCCGTCCCCTAACCCTAACCGTTGCCCGAACCCTAACCCTAACCTTTCCCTGAAGCCTGACCCTCACCCGACCCCTAATCCTAACCCGTACGCTAACACTAACCCGCGCCTTCACACGTACGCTCCCCCTAAAGCGTTGTCGTACCCTCACGTGGACCCTTAACCGTCCCCGTCCCCTAACCCTAACCCTAGCCCGAACCCTAATCCTAACCCTTCCCCGAAGCCTGACCCTCACCCGTCCCCTAATCCTAACCCGTACGCTAACACTAACTCGCGCCCTCACACCTACACTCCCCCTAAAGCGCTGTCGTCCCCTCACCTTGACCCTAAACCGTCCCCGACCCCTAACCCTAACCCTAGCCCGAAACCTAACCCTAACCCTTCCCCGAAGCCTGACCCTCACCCATCCCCTAATCCTAACCCGTACGCTAACACTAACCCGCGCCCTCACACGTATGCTCCCCCTAAAGCTTTGTCGTACCCTCACCTGTACCCTAAACCGTCCCCGTCCCCTAACCCTAACCCTAGCCCGAACCCTAACCCTAACCCTAACCCGAAGCCTGACCCTCACCCGTCCCCTAATCCTAACCCGTACGCTACACTAACCCGCGCCGTCACACGTACGCTCCCTCTAAAGGGTTGTCGTCCCTTCACCTGGACCCTAAACCGTCCCCGTCCCCTAACCCTAACCCTAGCCCGAACCCTAACCCTAATCCTTCCCCTAAGCCTGACCCTCACCGTCCCCTACTCCTAACCCGTATGCTAACACTAACCCACACCTTCACACGTATGCTCCCCCTAAAGGGTTGTTGTACCGTCACCTGGACCCTAAACCGTCCCAGTCCCCTAACCCTAACCTTAACCCTAGCCCGAACCCTAACCCTAACACTTCCCCGCAGCCTGACCCTCACCCGTCCCCTAATCCTAACCCGTACGCTAACACTAACCCTCGCCCTCACACGTACGTTCCCCCTAAAGCGTTGTCGTACCCTCACCTGGACACTAAATAGTCCCCGTCCTCTAACCCTATCCTTATCCCGAACCCTAAACCTAACCCTAACCCGAAGCCTGACTCTCACCCGTCCCCTAATCCTAACCCGTACGCTAACACTAACCCGCGCCCTCACACGTACGCTCCCCATAAAGCGTTGTCGTACCCTCACCTGGACCCTAAACCGTCTCCGTCCCCTAACCCTAACCCTAGCCCGAACCCTAACACTAATCCTTCCCCGAAGCCTGACCCTCACCGTCCCCTAATCCTAACCCGTACGCTAACACTAACCCACGCCCTCACATGTACGCTCCCCTTAAAGCATTGTTGTACCCTCACCTGGACCCTAAACCGTCCCCATCCCCTAACCCTAACCCTAACCGTAGCCCGAACCATAACCAAAAAACTTCCCCGAAGCCTGACACTCACACGTCCCCTAATCCTAACCCGTACGCTAACACTAACCCACGCCTTCACACGTACGCTCCCCCTAAAGGGTTGTTGTACTGTCACCTGGACCCTAAACCGTCCCAGTCCCCTAACCCTAAACCTAACCCTAGCCCGAACCCTAACCCTAACACTTCCCCACAGCCTGACCCTCACCCGTCCCCTAATCCTAACCCGTACACTAACACTAACCCGCGGCCTCACACGTACGTTCCCCCTAAAGTGTTGTCGTACCCTCACCTGAACCCTAAACCGTACCCGTCCCCTAACCCTAACCCTATCCCGAACCCTAACCCTAACAATTCCCTGAAGCCTGACCCTCACCCGTCTCCTTATCCTAACCCGTACGCTAACACTAACCCAAGCCCTCTCACGTACGCTCCCCCTAAAGTGTTGTCGTCTCCTCACCTGGACCATAAACGGTCCCCGTCCCCTAACCCTGACCCTAGCCCGAACCCTAACCCTAACCCTTCCCCGAAGCCTGACCCTCACCCGTCCCCTAATCCTAACGCGTACGCTAACACTAACCCACGCCCTCACACGTACGCTCCCCCTAAAGCGTTGTCGTTCCCTCACCTGGACCCTAAACCATCCCCGTCCCCTAACCCTAACCCTAGCCCGAACCCTAAACCTAATCCTTCCCCAAAGCCTGACCCTAACCGTCCCATAATCCTAACCCGTACGCTAACACTAACCCACGCCCTCACACGTACGCTCCCCCTAAACGTTGTCGTACCCTCACCTGGACCCTAAACCGTCCCTGTCCCCTAACCCTATCCTTAGCCCGAACCCTAAACCTAACCCTAACCCGAAGCCTGACCCTCACCCGTCCCCTAATCCTAACCCGTACGCTAACACTAACCCGCGCCGTCACATGTACGCTCCTCCTAAAGCGTTGTCGTCCCTTCACCTGGACCCTAAACCGTCACCGTCCCCTAACCCTAATCCTAGCCCGAACCCTAAACCTAATCCTTCCCCGAAGCCTGACCCTCACTGTCCCCTAATCCTAACCCGTACGCTAACACTAACCCGCGCACTCACACGTACGCTCCCCCTAAAGCGTTGTCGTACCCTCACCTGGACACTAAACCGTCCCCATCCCCTAACAGTAACCCTAGCCCGAACCCTAACCCTAACCCTTCCCCTAAGCCTGACCCTCACCCGACCCCTAATCCTAACCCGTACTCTAACACTAACCCGCGCCCTCACACGTACGCTCCCCCTAAAGCCTTGTCGTACCCTCACCTGGACACTAAACCGTCCCCGTCCCCTAACCCTATCCTTAGCCCGAACCCTAAACCTAACCCTAACCCGAAGCCTGACTCTCACCCGTCCCCTAATCCTAACCCGTACGCTAACACTAACCCGCGCCCTCACACGTACGCTCCCCTTAAAGCGTTGTCGTCCCCTCACCTGGACCCTAAACCGTCCCCGTCCCCTAACCCTAACCCTAGCCCGAACGCTAACCCTAATCCTTCCCCGAAGCCTGACCCTCACCGTCCCCTAATCCTAACCCGTACGCTAACACTAACCCACGCCCTCACATGTACGCTCCCCCTAATGCATTGTTGTACCCTCACCAGGACCCTAAACCGTCCCCGTCCCCTAACTCTAACCCTAACCGTAGCCCGAACCATAACTAAAAAATCTTCCCCGAAGCCTGACCCTCACCCGTCCCCTAATCCTAACCCGTACGCTAACACTAACCCGCGCCTTCACAAGTACGCTCCCCCTAAAGCGTTGTCGTACCCTCACCTGGACCCTAAACCATCCCTGTCCCCTAACCCTAACCCTAGACCGAACCCTAACCCTAAACCTTCCCAAAGACTGACCCTCACGCATCCCCTATTCCTAACCCGTACGCTAACACTAACCCGCGCTCTCACACGTACTTTCCCCCTAAAGTGTTGTCGTACCCTCACCTGGACCCTAAACCGTACCCGTCCCCTAACCCTAACCCTATCCCGAACTCTAACCCTAACACTTCCCCGAAGCCTGACCCTCACCCGTCACCTAATCCTATCCCGTACGCTAAAACTAACCCATGCCCTCACACGTACGCTCCCCCTAAAGCGTTGTCGTACCCTCACCGGAACCCTAAACAGTCCCCGTCCCATAACCCTAACCCTAGCCCGAACCCTAAACCTTCCCTGAAGCCTGACCCTCACCCGTCCCCTAATCCTAAACCGTACGCTAACACTAACCCGCGCCCTCACACGTACGCTCCCCCTAAAGCGTTGTCGTACACTCACCTGGACCCTAAACCGTCCCCGTCCCCTCACCCTAACCCTAGCCCGAACCCTAAACCTAACCCTTCCCCGAAGCCTGAACCTCACCCGTCCCCTAATCCTAACCCGTATGCTAATACTAACCCGCACACTCACAGGTACGCTCCCCCTAGAGCGTTGTCATACCCTCACTAGGAGCCTAAACTGTCCCCGTCCCCTAACCCGAACCCTAGCCCGAACCCTAACCCTAACCCTTTCCCGAAGCCTGACCCTCACCCGTACCCTAATCCTAACCCGTACGCTTACACTAACCCGCGCCCTCACACTTACGATCCCCCTAAAGCCTTGTCGTACCCTCACCTGGACCCTAAACAGTCCCAGTCCCCTAACCCTATCCCTAGCCCGAACCCTAACACTAACCCTTCCCCGAAGCCTGACCCTCACCCGTCCCCTAACCCTAGCCCGTCTGCTAACACTACCCCGTGCCCTCACACATAGGCACCCCCTAAAGCGTTGTCGTACCCTCACCTGGACCCTAAACCGTCCCAGTCCCTTAACACTAACCCTACCCAGAACCCTATCCCTAACTCTTTCCGAAGCCTGAAACTCACCCGTCCCCTAATTCTAGCCCGGATGCTAACACTAACACATGCCCTAGCACATACGCTCCCCCTAAAGTGTTCTCGTACCCTCACCTGGACTCGAAACCGTCCCCGTCCCCTAACCCTAACCCTAGCCCGAACCCTATCCT